>NC_068921.1:18731581-19981581 GCF_023091745.1 Budorcas taxicolor
TCTAAGATCAAGGGCATCATTTCTAGTAATCAACTCCTAGCTTCCTCCAGATGTATTCCAGAGTCAGTGAAGCATCTTGTTCTAAGTACAGTCTCTGGGGTTACTCTACAGGAGTTTGAAACCTGGTTCTACCTCGTAGTCATTGGATGACATTTCTTTAACAGCTCTTGGCCTCAGTTTGTTCATCTGTACATTGGGAATATAATAATAATGATTCATATTTCATAAGGTTGTTGTCAAGATTGAAGGTATTTACGCATAAAATGTTTAAAACAGTGCTCAAGAAATATTGCTCAGTTGCTTCAGTTGTGTCTGACTCTGCAACCCCATGAAACATAGCCTACCAGGCTCCTCTGTCCATGAGCTTTTCCTGGCAAGAATACTGCAGTGGGTTGCCATTTCCTTTTCCAGGGGATCTACCCAACCCAGAGATCGAACCTGAGTCTCCTGCATCTCCTACACTGCAGATGGATTCTTAACTTCTGAGCCACCAGGGAAGCCCCAAGAAATATTAACTATCTATATATGGACCATGTCCTGCCTACCAGAGGATATCATCTGGTAACACACAGTTGCTCACCTCTCGAGAAACTAAAAAAGCCCAATGACTCAAAGCAAAGGATTCTGTAGGTTTTATTACTGTGTAGCTTTCGTTGGCAATTTTGGTTGCTGCTGTTGTGTGATTCAGATGTTTAACAGTCTATTTGGTTATGTCTACTTTAAAATATTTCTCAAATTAGAATTATTGCAGCAGTGCTCAATGGTGAAAAACTTGAAAATCTCTCTCACCTATAGGTCTGTGAGGTAGTGAACATTCAAAATAACATCCTGAGGACACTCTTGGCCCAGCCCTCCCTTGGTTCAACTCGAAGCGACAGTGGGGGTGGTTTCTATTTAGGCATGGTCCTTGTCTGGTTCCTAAATTTTTGTAACAGTATATCAGTGCTACCTCCAGATTGATTTTTGAAACGTATGGTTTTGTATTAGACTTGTAATGTTGGAGAGCTGCATTCCAGATATTCATCAGAGGGTATGATTTCTAGCATATTGCTGCAAGTTATAAAGATACCAAAAGCCTTGCTGAGAAAAATAATATTCATGGAGGATTGTGTGTCTTTCCATTCTCTTAGGTCAGTGGTTTCCCAGATATTTATATTTCACAGGCTAGTTAAAAAAAAAAATTTTTTTAATGCTGTTTACTGACATAGGTTGCTAACTTATTTTTACCAAGTAAGGATATAACAAAAGGACAGTCTTTTTTTTTTTTTTTTTTCTTTTAAAGACAGTATTTTAAACTGAAGTCTTATGGAAAGTTAGTGTTATGGAAAATTCACTAGTGACTGCACTGTTTTTTTAATTTTCATCATGAACCCATGGAACTTTCATCACTGCCTGCCAGACTGGCACTTGAGAACAGCTAGATAATTTATAACTTATCCCTGGATGAAACCAGATCACTAGTGACTTAACACCTGGGATGTATCATGGCAGGTACCTGAAAAGTACTTCTATTGAATTGCACTTTGATATAATCCTCTTGGCTAAGTGAAGAGTATGATCAAAAGGGGTCCTTTGAAGTGAGTCACTTCATTTAGTCCAAAGATGTTGCAAAGACATAATTGTTTACATTATCCAGAGTTTTCTCTTGGAAGACCTACTAAAGAATTCTCACTCTGGCCTTAATGACCAAAGGACCTGGACTTATCTAAGCAACAGATTAACTCTTTATTTTTTATGTTATATGACTCCCTTTAGCCCCCTTCACACATTCTCCTAGAAGTTTTTAACTCAATTATATAACACATCTCTGGAAGCACATAGCTTTCAGGAAATCTAATTTGCACATTTGCCTTGCTCCCGGTTCCATCCTCTTCTACCATCATTTTCCCTTTGCCTCACTTTTTTTCAATCCCTCTGGCCTTGCTGCACTACTTATTTCTTTGAAAGCCATCTTAAATCCTTTCCAGAGCTAGTTGAGATATACTTAAGTACATAAACTAGTGAACAGAGGCCCACCTGTGTCCTAGATAGGGCTTCATGAGGACTTCTAGCTGCCAGGGGACCATATTTAGAACTTGTCTGCACAGATTTCTCAGGGGTGATTGGACACAAAATCTGCACATATAGCCCATTAAGATGCTGACAGCCTGATTGCTGTCCTGCTTCATATTTTAACAGGAGCTATCAAGGCCTTAGGGGCTTCTCTGGTGGCACAGTGGTAAAGAATCAGCCTGCCAATGCAGGAGATGCCGGTTCAATCCCTGGGTTGGGAAGATCCCCTGGAGGAGGAAATCTCCAAAATCCCCTAGAGAGGCAACCCACTCCAGTATTCTTGCCTGGGAAATCTCATGGACAGAGGAGTCTGGTGGGCTACAGTCCACGGGGTCGCAAAGAGTCAGACACAAATTAGCACCTGAGTATGCCTGCAAGCATCAAGGCCTCACCTTATGTAAATGAAGTAGGAGTTTCAAGTGCTGTAGAAAAGCCAATAGAAAGATGCTTGGGGAAAACAGCCCTTAAATTAGTCTTTGTCCAATCACAGATAGCAGTCTATTACAGGGTTATAAAGTTAGAGTTATGACTAACTTTTTTATTGGGATGAACTTTTTGGTCAACCCAATATTTTTTTTTTTTTAATATTTAAGTTCTATGGAAAATTAGCTTTATGAAACATAAATAGAACCAACCCACAGAGTGTATGTCTATGTATATGCATATACATTTGGAAAGAGAGAGAAAGCAAGGAGCAGGGGAAGAGGGAGTCAGAGAGAGAGAGAGAGAAGGGGAGAGATTATTTTAAGGAATTGGCTCACAAGATTGTAGAGGCTTGGTAAGTCCAAAAGTTGCAGAACAGGCTAGCAGGCTGGAGACTCAGAGAAGAACTGATGTTGCCGTTTGAGTCCAAAGGCAGAATTTTCTCTTCCTCAGGGAAAGTCATTCTTCACTTAAGACTTTCAACTGATTAGATGAGGCTCACACACATTGCAGGGAGCAATCTGCTCTACTACAAGCCAATTTAAATGTTAAATGTCCACTGATTTAAATGTTAATGTCTTCCATAAAACATCTTCACAGAAATACCTAAAGTACTGTTTAACCAAATATCTGGACATGTGGCCCGGCCAAGTTAACAAGTAAAATCAACTATCACATGCACCTTAGTTTACATTCACACAGATGAAGGAAAATAGTGGGTTTTGCCTAAACTACACAAGTTACTGTGGTCATAAAGAGCAGATTCTAAAAGACTGAGCCAGTGGTGTGATGGAGCCAGCTCCTCTTGGCTCTTGATTGCTGACTGTGCCAGCAATCAAGTGATGTCAAGTCAATGACATCACTCTGGGAGCATGGAATCATCCATGGGCAAGAGACTTTATAAACTGGGAGGAGAGCAGGGAGGTGGGAATCAAACAGCTGACCTACCATCATGCCATTGGATGTATCAGCTTTTTAATATGTGTTAATCAGTCTGTTATTTGGCATAACAGGCATGCTAACAAGTCCAAAAATGGGGTATTTATAATTCTAACAATAAAAATAAAGCCCAAATAGTTTCAAAACATCCATTGGTTTCTCTTACTCACACTTTCAAACTGGCAGAACAAACAGTAACTAATACTGTCAGCTGATAGTGGCTCATTATGCTAACTGTTGTGATACCTTATGTGAATTGATCCATATGGAGACAGCACATTTACTATTATTCAGTTGGCTTAAAAAACAATTGTTGCATTACTATAGGAACACAACTGGCAAAATCCAACCTATGGGGAAGTGTGTAATGACCGTACAATCAGTTTTTTCAACAGATCTACTGAGAGAGAAACTTAAAGTTTAGAGCAGCACTTCCAAACTTTTTATCAGAATCACTTAGAAGGCAGCTTGCAGTGTCCCACCTTCAAAGTTTCTGACTCAGTAGGTCTTGGCTACTAATGCCAGAGAAACTGCATTTCTAAGAAGATCCTAGCTGGTACTAATGATGCTTATCTGGGACCCACACTTTGAGAATCACTGGATTAGTGACTTAGGAGACCAATTTACAGATTACAGTATATGGACCTTGCATGCATGCATGCTAGGTCACTTCAGTTATCCGACTCTTTGCAACCCTATGGACAGGCTCCTCTGTCCATGGAATTCTCCAGGCAAGAATACTGGAGTGGTTGCCACGCCCTCCTCCAGGGGATCCTCCAGACCCAGGGATCGAACCCGTGTCTCTTATGTCTCCTGTATTGGCAGGTGGGTTCTTTACCGCTAGCACCGGTATGGACCCTAAACAAGCTGTGGAAACTTTAGATAATTGGAAAAATATGACTAGTGACTATTTGCTAACATTAATCAATTGTTCTCTTCTTTAGGCATGATAATTATGTTCTGATTGTGCTTTTATTAAAAAGTACTTACATCTTAGAGATATACACTAAAGCATTAGAGTTGAATTGATATGATGTGTGGGATTTACTGCAGAACAATCTACAGAGTGGTAGTGAGTAGCAGAAACACTGCAGAAAAAAACCAGATTGGCCAGAGTGAATAACTGTTGATTATGGGTGATGGGTAACTGTTATTGCATGTTATTCTCTCTGCTTTTGTGTATTCCACTGTAAAAAGTTTTCAAAAGAAAGAAGTGCACACGAATCCTTTTCAAAGTTCCTTTCACTTCTCCAGATATGCCATCTTTATTTTTTAATTACTTTTCATTATAAAAAGGGCTTCCCAGGTGGCTCTAGTGGTAAAGATCCCGCTTACCAAAGCAGGAGACATAAAAGAGACAAGGGTTTGATCCCTGGATTGGGAAGATCCCCTGGAGGAGGGCATGGCAACCCACTCCAGAATTCTTGCCTGCAGAATCCCATGGGCGAAGGAGCCTGGTGGCTACAGTCCATAGGGTCGCAAAGAGTAGGACACAAAACAACTCAACACACACGCATTATAAAAACCAAGGCAGAGATGTCATTCATAAAAAGGGCAAAACTTAGAAAAGCAAACAACCCAATCAAAAAGTAGGAAAGGGACCTGGAGACATTTCTCCAAAGAAGACATACAGATGGCTAACAAGCACTTGAAAAGATGCTAAACATCACTCACTATTAAAGAAATGCAAATCAAAACTGCAATGAGATACCGCCTCACATCAGTCAGAATGGCCATCATCAAAAAATCTACAAGCAATAAATGCTGGAAAGGGTGTGGAGAAAAGGGAACACTCTTGCATTGCTGGCGGGAATGTAAACTGAGACAGCCACTATGGAAGATGGTATGGAGATTCCTTAAAAAGCTAGGAACAAAACCACCATGTGACCCAGCAATCCCAGTCCTAGGCACATACCCTGAGGAAACCAAAACTGAAAAAGACACATGTACCCCAATGTTCATTGCAGCACTATTTACAATAGCTAGAACATGGACGCAACCTAGATGTCCATCGACAGGTGAATGGATAAAGAAACTGCGGTACAGATACACAATGGACTATTACTCCACCATAAAAAGGAACATATTTGAGTCAGTTCTAATGAGGTGAATGAACATTATACAGAGTGAAGTAAGTCAAAAAGAGAAATATAAATACCACATACTGACACATATACATGGAATCTAAAAAGATGGCACTGATGGATTTATTTTCAGGGCAGCAATGGAGAAACAGACATAGAGAACAGACCTATGAACATGGGGGAGGAGAGGCAGGAGAAGGGGATATGTATGGAGAGAATAACATGGAAATTTACATTACCATATGTAAAACAGATAGCCCATGGGAATTTGCTGTATGACTCAGGGAATTCAAATTGGGGCTCTGTGACACTCTAAAGGGTGGGATGGGGAGGGAGATAGGAGGGAGGTTCAGGAGGGAGGGGACATGGGTGTACCTATGGCTGATACTTGCTGATGTATGACAGAAAACCACAAAACTCTGTAAAGCAATTATCCTTCAATTAAAAAATTAAAAAGAAAAAAAGGGCAAAACTTTCCTTAATTATTTTTTAATCAGAAAATGCAATCACATCCTGTTACAACTCAGAGTCAAGAATGCTAAATGCTTACAGCACTTCCATCTGTCAGGGTGCACATGCGGGCATCATCTGCCCAGCGTAGACTCTGCCCTCTCTACTCCTCACTTCTCCCCTTTTCACAGCAAACCTGCCCTACTTACTCCATGATGACACCCAGGAGCCGCACTGAGCCAGGAGGCTGCTTCCCAACAATCTGCAAAGACTGGGAATGAGAGGGACCCAAAGATTGACGCTCCTTCCTGCTGTGACATCACAGCTGGGGTCTGATCAGGTACAATACCCACAAATTTTATTGCAAATAGAAAAAAAAAAAAAAAAAGGAACAGAAAGACATGGTAAAAAGAAATTTGATTTAAATAGAGCAGGGCTTTTCTTTGTATGAGCATGTTTCCTCCTTCCCCAGAGGTAACCACTGACCACAGCATTTTAGAACCGGAAGAAACCCTGAGCATATCTATAGTCTCTACTCTTCATTTCATAAAGGAAGAAATTGATACCCAGAGAAAGCAAATGATTTGGCTAGCATGAAAAAACTAGCTATTGGCAGAACCTTTCCTGAATTTTCCAAGTTTTTTGGTTAAATGAAAGGAAAAATAGGAAGGAGAAAATGAAGGGTAAACTCCTGGAGTAGCTGTATTCCAGCACTTGTCCATGGATTGAATTTTTGAAATGAAATTCTAGGTACCCGTTAATGTTTTGTTCTATAATTGGAAATAGAGTTGAGAGTACAGTCTATCCATGAACTCAGCTGAAAGCATTTGCAGGACTCCCCGGGTGGTCCAGTGGCTACGATTCCACACTCCCAATGCAGGGGGCCTGGGTTCAATCCCTGGCTGGAGAACTAGATCCCAAATGCTGTAACTAAAGATCCCCTGGGCTGCAACTAAGACCCTGTGCAGCTAAATAAATAAGTATTTTTTTTAAAAAAAGAAAGAAAACACTTGGTAATTTAAGAGTTAAAGAGGGAAGTAGACACTCCTGGACTGCTGTTGCTCCTGGGATACAGTGCTGAAAATAACAGTCCCTGTAATACTTCTCAGCCAGTAAAGACAATTACTAACAGTTTGGAGCACTCTGCACATTTTGGAGCCTCTAAATGTGTATTGCTGCCTGCCACACTGTTCCCACAACTCAGCAAGGAAAATTCTACTGTCCTCACTGGGTAGATGTGAAACAGAGGTTCAGAAAAGTTAATGTGGTACCCAGGTTTAGTATTGAGAAGGGGTCTAAGCTGTCATTCCCCACTCTTGATAACAGTACTTTTCCTAAGACCACTGGGCTGTACCTACAGGTTGTATCCTACAAAGGAGCCCCAAGCTGTGAGTGTAGGTCGTGGCGGGGATTAGAGATAAAAGTGTAGCCCAGGCTGAGCTTTCCAAGCCATGGAGCTGACTCTGTCTGAAGGAGGCAAACTCTAAAAAAAATTATTTATTTGGCTGAGCCAGGTCTTAGTTGTGGCATTCAGGCACAGTTTTTAAATCCACTGAAAGGTACTTCATCAGTGGCACAAGAACCTCTCCAATCAATTTCCATGCCTTGGGTATCCTTATGTGAGCCAACGTTTCTGTAATGCCCTTGTGTCTGAATCACTAGTTGCCTCATAGACACAGAACTGCCACTGTAAATTTGTCCAAAGAGGCTGCTATATAAATATTTCATGATGGGAAGTGATGCCTGGGCTTGGGTGGGCACAGAAATGCACTGCTGTGGGCACAAGTAACTTTAGGGGGTGATGACGGTGTTCTCAAACTGGATTGATGTGATAGGTGCACAACTGGATACGTTTGCTAAAAATGACCAAGCTGTTCATTTGCAGTGAGTGAATTACACCTATGTAAAGTTATGAAGAAGGAAATGGCTACCCTCTCCAGTATTCTTGCCTGGAGAATCCCACGTACAGAGGAATCTGGCAGGCTGCAGTTCATGAGGTCAAAAAGAAACAGGACTGAGCGACTAACACACACAAAGTTACATAAAGTATACCTTAATAGGCTGACTCTCTTTAATGTGATGACCAGATCGGCAATTCCTTAAGTTGGAGTCACTCTAAACAGTCACTCTGCAAAGATAGAACATGTCCAGGAATAAACAAAGTCATGATGCAATCAGATGATTACATGAGATCTAGAGACTTCCAGATCAGGGCCGCCTCCTGGGGCTGGGGAGACCTGTGGAGCCACACAAAGCCCCGCTGCTCAGAAGGGCCCCACCCTCCGTTTTATGCTGTGATTGCCATCCGTCTTGAACTTCTTCATTATTTCATCTTTTAACTTGCGTTCTGTAAGCGAAGGCCACAAGATATCGGAGCAGAGGGGGGAAGTGCAGTATGTGTGCCCAGAATCCCCTGCCGCCCCCTTCCCACACAGCAAAAAGACTCCTGATGTCCAATAAGCGCAGAGTTCTGGTGACCCCCGACGCATGGGGCTTCTGCAAGGCTCAGAAGGACCAGAAGGTAAGCGGGTTCCTTCTACAACTAAGTAGGTGGGAGGAGGGGAATGACAGCCCCCGAGATACCACCCTTTCTCTTTGAAATGGAACTCGCTTCCAACACAGAAAGATGGCAAAGGAGTTGTAAGAAGTAGGAACAACCAAGAAAACCTATCCTATCCACTCTCCTATCCACTCAGACTTGCGTAACTTCCGCGTATCGGCTAACTACTTCCGCTAAAGATGACGACATAGAAGAAAGGGAAGGCCAGGACCCTCTCTGGGTCCCTTTCCTTTGCATCCTTTCTTACTCATCAGTAAAGTGAAGATAGAAGGTGTTCATCGGAGGTACTCATATCAAGAAGTGAAATGAAAACAGCTGAGTTTAGTGTGTGCCCTGTACCCACCTTTCTAAGAATGAAAGACATATGCATGTGACCCCTATGTTCTAATTGCATATCGTGATTCCACAGAAGTTAAACGCTGTCATGTTTGTATTTTAAAATTACATAATGTAAAGACGAATGATAAAATTCACATTAATAATTTAAAATTCTGATTTCACTTAGAATGATATTAAATAGCAAATTTAAAAGCAAATTTTAAACCTCTGGGACTTCCCTGGTGGTCCAGTGGTTGAGACTCCTCCACCCTTCCTTTACAAGGGGCACAGGTTCAACCCCTAGTCAGAGAACTAAGATCCCATGAGCCATGTGGCACAATAACAACAACAAGCATGATATAACAACAACAAAAAAAACCCACCACGACAGCTTGAGAACACTTGGAAGAAAGGAAATGTGCCATGTTACATACCTTTCATAGCTCCTGCCATTTGAACAAGGGGTCCTACGTTTTCATTTTACACTGGGCCTCACTGTGAAGCCAACCCTATTAAAGACAATTGTTCAACCTCCCATTTCACGTCTGACAGAACTGAGGCTGGAAGACACTGTGCCCAAGATCAGTTAGAAACAGATCAGGTTCTACAGCTCAGGTCCAACTCTGGGCCAGTGCTCTTCCTGTCATTCTTGAGGCTGGGAAAAAAAAAAAAATCCCGAAAGACCAAATTAGCTTAAAACTAGGGATTCCCACCTGCTGTACTCACTCACTTCAGTTGTGTCTGACTCTGTGACCTCTGCGACCCCATGGACTCCTCTGTGCCACCAGGGGCTCCCACCAGGCTCCTCTGTCCATGGGATTCTCCAGGCAAGAATACTGGAGTGGGTTGCCATTTCCTTCTCCAGGGGCTCTTTCTGACCCAGGGATTGAACTCAACCAAGTTAGACACATTTGCTTCAGATGGTTCTCAAAGGGTTTGCAGATGGCATTGTGGCATTGTGTTTAGAGCAAGTAAGCATATTTCTGAGCCTTGAATTTCCCCTCACTAGAGAACTTAAATAGTATATAAAGACAGCATTGAGAGTAATCATGGGAAACCATTAAGGCTAAATATCCGGTTGTATAGCCAGTTGGTTTCCAGCTAGGTTTGGAAGACAAAAATACCTACGCTGTATTTAAATGTGGACAGGGGAGGGCCTCAGCCCTGTTTCCTTGAGTATTATATGGTCACTGCCCATAGTGGACACTGGGGTCAGATGACCACACTGGACAACAAGGAACAGAAGATTTACTCCTCCTCTGATGTGAGCGATCGTCTTGGTAGTCAGAGACAGAAATGTAATTACAACCTGCCCTCTACTTTTCGAATTCACAAGCAGTAATTATCAGAAGCAAACTCTTTACCACCTTCAGGGAAACCTAGAGATTTCTTGTGTATTTAGAATCACAATATATGATTTACAAAAATAACCAGAACAAAACCCTAGATAAATCTAGTCTGAGTTTTAAAGATTCTTCTTGGTTAAATGTGTTGCAGATTAAATCTCCCAGTAGCCCTACATGCTTCAAGTCCCATCCCGTATGCTGTATTCATTCCCCACACACCAGTTTCCCTTCCTCTTCTCCCTGTATTCCATGTGGTGTCACAGACTGACTATCAGCTCCTACAAAGTGGCCAGAAAGGCCAAATTACAGTCAGGGACTGGGCGAGGGGAGTGACAATCCTGAAAACTTTTACTGAGCACTTACTATTTGCTGAGCACTGCACCAAGAGCTCTATGTTCATTATCTCAAGGAATCCTCACAACAGTTCTATAAGACGCGTGTGTGTTCGGTTGTGTCTGACTCTTTGCAACCGCAGGGACTGTAACCCACCAGGCTCCTCTGTCCATGGGATTTTTCAGACAAGAATACTGGAGGGGGTTGACATTTCCTACTCCAGGGGATCTTCCTGACCCAGAAATGGAATCTGAGTCTCCTGTGTCTCCTGCATTGGCAGGCAGATTCCTTACCACTGTGCCCCCTGGGAAGCCCCACAGCAGTTCCATAAGGTAGGAAAAATGAGGAATCAAAGTCACAGACAGAAGCAACACAAAGAGGCCCCCTAGGTCACACCAAATCTGGAATTCAACCAGATATCGGTTATCTAACAGTCAGGTTAACACACCATTGACTGGGGGATTTTTGCAGAAACCAATGCCTGTGGCGTTAATGTCTCCAGTCAATAATGTGTTATGATATTCAGATGTCTGTGCATTTATTTTTCCTTTTACCTCCACCTTATATTTTTTTACTCATTTCACCTGCTCATCATTATAGCATCCTAACAGTGAGACCTGGGGAATTCCTCTTTCAGTATCCTATCATTTTGCCTTTTCATACTGCTCATGGGGTTCTCAAGGCAAGAATATTGAAGTGGTTTGCCATTCCCTTCTCCAGTGGACCACATTCTGTCAGACCTCTCCACCAAGACCCAGCCGTCTTGGGTGCCCCACACAGCATGGCTTAGTTTCATTGAGTTAGACAAGGCTGTGGTCCATGTGATCAGATTGGCTAGTTTTCTGTGATTATGGTTTTAGTGTGTCTGCCCTCTGATGCCCTCTCTCAACACTCACTGTTTTACTTGGGTATTCTTGCCTTGAGAACCCCATGAACAGTATGAAAAAGCAAAATGATAGGATACTGAAAGAGGAACTCCCCAGGTCGGTAGGTGCCCAATATGCTACTGGAGATCAGTGGAGAAATAAATCCAGAAAGAATGAAGGGATGGAGCCAAAGCAAAAACAATACCCAGTTGTGGATGTGACTGGTGATAGAAGCAAGGTCCAATGCTGTAAAGAGCAATATTGCCTAGGAACCTGGAATGTTAAGACCATGAATCAAGGCAAATTGGAAGTGGTCAAACAGGAGATGGCAAGAGAGAACGTCGACATTCTAGGAATCAGGGAACTGAAATGGATTGGAATGGGTGAATGTAACTCAGATGACCATTATATCTACTACTGTGGGCAGGAATCCCTTAGAAGAAATGGAGTAGCCATCATGGTCAACAAAAGAGTCAGAAACACAGTACTTGGATGCAATCTCAAAAATGACAGAATGATCTCTGTTGATTTCCAAGGCAAACCATTCAATATTGTGGTGATCCAAGCCTATGCCCCAACCAGTAACACTGAAGAAGCTGAAGTTGAATGGTTCTATGAAGACCTACAAGATCTTTTAGAACTAGCACCCAAAAAAGATGTCCTTTTCATTATAGGAGACTGGAATGCAAAAGTAGGAAGTAAAAAAACATCGGGAGTAACAGGCAAATTTGGCTTTGGAGTATGGAATGAAGCAGGGCAACGGCTAATAGAGTTTTTCCAAGAAAATGCACTGGTCATAGCAAACACCCTCTTCCAACAACACAAGAGAAGACTCTACACGTGGACATCACCAGATGGTCAACATCGAAATCAGATTGATTGTATTCTTTGCAGCCAAAGGTGGAGAAGCTCTATACAGTCAGCAAAAACAAGACCAGGAGCTGACTGTGGCTCAGATCATGAATTCCTTATTGCCAGACTCAGACTTAAATTGAAGAAAGTAGGGAAAACCACTAGCCCATTCAGGTATGACCTAAATCAAATCCCTTATGATTATACAGTGGAAGTGAGAAATAGATTTAAGGGACTAGATCTGATAGAGTGCCTGATGAACTATGGACGGAGGTTTGTGACATTGTACAGGAGACAGGGATCAAGACCATCACCATGGAAAAGACATGCAAAAAAGCAAAATGGCTATCTGAGAAGGGCTTACAAATAGCTGTGAAAAGAAGAGAAGCGAAAAGGAAAGGAGAAAAGGAAAGATATTCCCATTTAGGGAAGATATTTTGGAACTCTGGAATGCAGAGTTCCAAAGAATAGCAAGGAGAGATAAGAAAGCCTTCCTCAGGGATCAATGCAAAGAAATAGAGGAAAACAACAGAATGGGAAAAACTAGAGATCTCTTCAAGAAAATTAGAGATACGAAGGGAACATTTCATGCAAAGATGGGCTCGATAAGGACAGAAATGGTATGGACCTAACAGAAGCAGAAGATATTAAGAAGAGGTGGCAAGAATACAGAGAAGAACTGTACAAAAAAGATCTTCATGACCCAGATAATCACGATGGTGTGATCAGTTACCTAGAGCCAGACATCCTGGAATGTGAAGTCAAGTGGGCTTTAGAGAGCATCACTATGAACAAAGCTAGTGGAGGTGATGGAATTCCAGTTGAGATATTTCAAATCCTGAAAGATGATGCTGTGAAAGTGCTGCACTCGATATTTCAGCAAATTTGGAAAACTCAGCAGTGGCCACAGGACTGGAAAAGGTCAGTTTTCATTCCAATCCCAAAGAAAGGCAATGCCAAAGAAGGCTCAAACTACTGCACAACTGCACTCATCTCACACGCTAACAAAGTAATGCTCAAAATTCTCCAAGCCAGGTTTTAGCAATATGTGAACCATGAACTTCCAGATGTTCAAGCTGGTTTTAGAAAAGGCAGAGGAACCAGAGGTTAAATTGCCAACATCCACTGGATCATGGAAAAAGCAAGAGAGTTCCAGAAAAACATCTATTTCTGCTTTATTGACTATACCAAAGCCTTTGACTGTGTGGATCACAATAAACTGTGGAAAATTCTGAAAGAGATGGAAATACCAGACCACCTGACCTGCCTCCTGAGAAACCCATATGCAGGTCAGGAAACAACAGTTAGAACTGGACATGGAACAACAGACTGGTTCCAAATAGGAAAAGGAGTATGTCAAGGCTATGTATTGTCACCCTGCTTATTTAACTTATATGCCGAGTACATCATGAGAAACACTGGGCTGGAAGAAGCACAAGCTGGAATCAAGACTGCCGGGAGAAATATGCAGATGATACCACCCTTATGGCAGAAAGTGAAGAGGAACTAAAAAGCCTCTTGATGAAAATGAAAGAGGAGAGTGGAAAAGTTGGCTTAAGGCTCAACATTCAGAAAATGAAGATCATGGCATCTGGTCCCATCATTTCATGGGAAATAGATGGGGAAACAGTGGAAACAGTGTCAGACTTTATTTTTTTGGGCTCCAAAATCACTGTAGATGGTGATTGCAGCCATGAAATTAAAAGACACGTATTCCCTTGAAGGAAAGTTATGACCAAACTAGATAGCATATTAAAAAGCAGATATTACTTTGCCAACAAAGGTCCTTCTAGTCAAGGCTATGGTTTATCCAGTGGTCATGTGTGGATGTGAGAGTTGGACTGTGAAGAAAGCTGAGTGCTGAAGAATTGATGCTTTTGAACTGTGGTATTGGAGAAGACTCTTTAGAGTCCCTTGGACTGCAAGCAGATCCAACCAGTCCCTTCTAAAGGAGATCAGTCCTGGGTGTTCATTGGAAGGACTGATGCTGAGGCTGAAACTCCAATACTTTGACCACCTGATGCGAAGAGCTGACTCACTGGAAAAGACCCTGATGCTGGGAGGGATTGGGGGCAGGAGGAGAAGGGGACGACAGAGGATGAGATGGCTGGATGGCATCACTGATTCAATGCACATGAGTTTGGGTGAACTCCAGGAGTTGGTGATGGACAGGGAGGCCTGGCGTGCTGTGATTCGTGGGGTCGCAAAGAGTCGGACACGACTGAGCAACTGAACTGAACTGAACCGTGAGACATTGTTCACCCAGGTGGTTGAAGGTGAACAGTGAGGTACCGAAACCACTTCATCCAAAGGCATCACAGGCAGAGTCTTTGGGGAAGTTAGAAAAAGGCACCTTCCCCCTGAGCTGACACAGGCTAGAGTCACTCTAATTCTCTGCCCCACCCTTAGTCAAGGCACAGCCTCTGCAGTATGCACCGAGACCCTGAGCTTAGCCCAGTCATCTCCAATAAAGGTCGTTGGAATGTCCAGTCATTCTGAATGACAGTGATATGATTACACTTCATGTAGCTACACACCGACTGTCTTATGTTCCAGGGAGAATAAGCCTGAACTTAAAAGCAAACATAAGGTTATTCAAATTGGTTTCTTTCTGCAGTCCTTTCTGTGAGCTCCAACTCCTAGGAGACTGTCTGAGTAAAGGCTAGAGAGTTGGGTGCTGTTGAATAGACTCATTAAACTCAATAACACTTAATCGGCAGACATGCAGGGGAAAGCTCTATGTGTCTTGTACATTAAAGATCCCAAGAGAGAGCAGAACGCAACCATTAGGGAAATAAACCCAATCAATAACAGTTTGCCTGCACACAATCCAAGTCAGTGTGTAACGGTAAGAACCAGGGCTGCTTTCAAAACAATGACCTGCTTCTGACCCTAATGATACTTTCCTCCCATCCAACCAAGAGCTATACAGCATCCAAATTTCTGAATCTCCATAAAGCCATTAATGTAGGAAACAAAACCAAAAAAACTGAGTCATTTCCTTTTATTGTAGGAGAAGACTTCATTACTGTGGAAGTCTGGAAGTCTCTAGAATTTACAGCATGGAATCAAATCTTTCTTCTCACTGATAGGAGAGAGAGAGAGAGAGAAGGGACAGAGGGAGAGAGGAAAAAAGAAGGAAGGAATCAGTCTTTGGGGATGGCTCAAAATTTTTCCAGTAGTCATGTATGAATGTGAGAGTTGGACCATAAAGAAGGCTGAGCACCAAAGAATTGATGCTTTTGAACGATGGTGTTGGAGAAGACTCTTGAGAGTCCCTTGGACTGCAAGGAGATCCAACCAGTCCATCCTAAAGGAGATCAGTCCTGAATATTCATTGGAAGGACTGATGCTGAAGCGGAAACTCCAATACTTTGGCCACCTGATTCGAAGAGCTGACTCATTGGAAAAGACCCTGATGCTGGGAAAGATTGAGGGCAGGAGGAGAAGAGGACAACAGAGGATGAGATGGTTAATGGCATCACCAACTCAATGGACATGAGTTTGAGCAAACTCCAAGAGACAGTGAAGTACTGGGAAGTCTGGCATGCTGCAGTCCATAGCATTTCGAGGAGTCAGACACAGCTGAGCGACTGAACAACAACAACAACAAAATTCTAACATTTCCAAGTGTGCACAATACACACTGTCATTGCAAGGGCAGATGGTCAAGACTCATATATTAAATTATATTCCCATCTTGATGTTTCAAGGAAGATTAGGTTAAACTGTCTTTTCACACTGTCAAAATCTGAGTGTAAAACCAATGCTTCAAATCTACCGTGGACTTTAGGAAGATTCCTACAAAAATTATCCCTATGAAACCAGCCCTGTGATGCTGAGTTCTAGGGACTGGCCTAATAACAACAGCTGCCATTTTGGATGACATAGACTTGAACTGTGTGAGTCTTAAATCAGAAAAGATCCCTGTGAACCACCACAGTCTTGCTATTCTTCAATAACTGGACAATAGAGCTACAATTTAGTTTGAAGTGTGTGTGGGGAGAATTTCCAGTGGGAATCCAAGCCCCAAAGAATGCAAAGTCAACCCTGCTACCAACAGGAAGTACATCAGTGGGAGCAAATCCTCTGAAGTAGCAAGTTTCTTTCAGGAGATACTGTGCTAAGATTAAAGGGAAAAAAAAAAGTTTGTAAGAAAAGGAAGCAAATGTCAAACAGGTAGCAGATTTATTTTCAGAATTATGTAAAGCACAAAAATGAAAGGACTTCCACTGTGCAGCGTTGCCATGGTTACCCGATCTCTTATCAAACAGGAGAATCAGACAGAGAAGGGAAACCTAGAAGAGGCAGTAACCAGAGAGGCCTGCCTCCACCCACCACCAAGAAGTGCTTTTCATCCAGTTGAGGTTGTTTGTGAGGGTATAAAATAGAGGATGACATTTTGCTGCTCCAGATAATTTTTAAAGGATCTTGTTTTGCAGCGCAGAATAAGAATCCTGCTATGCTTTCTAAAACATGAAAACACGATGGTTAAAATATCACTGTTTGCCGGGATCTCTAAATGAACAGGGGGAAGAGAACATCTTCTTTAAAATCTCCTCTCTGTTCACTAAACAACAACAAAAACAATCTTTTCCTAAACTGCAAACAGACTATAGCCTGAATTGTTTTCTTAAGAGAGCTGCATGTTTTACCTCCAAAATATTGTAGAGGATTTTATTTGGAGGCTACTAGTTTTAAAAAGGAACTGGCACGTTGTTTCTAGAGATTAAAAAGAAAGCCTCCTTGGTTCCTGCTTTATAGTTAACATAGGGTGCTAACAGCATAAATAGCCGAGAATGGAGGAACTATTTACCACCTCTCTTCTTCTCCACCAGCTCTACCTGCCCATACAAATGGCTCACCCTCATAAACCTTTATCCTAGAGAAGCAGAGACTTCAGATTGCTTTCCAAATCACAATCCAGGCCTCAACCACCTAACAACAGCTTGCAAAGTGCCCTTACCTCCCATGACAGGTAGTTGGAATCTGCATAAGGTCCCTAGCATGAAAAGACTGGGCTGGGGAGGAGCAAGGGCAATTTGACCCATGTTAATTTCACGGACTTGGAGAAGGGGCGGGAGCAGTGGGGAGCAATAAAAGTCACTGTTTCTTTAACAGTTTGGTCTTTGAATTACTCCACCTCTCATTTCCCGTGGTAGAAAAGCACTAAGCCCAACCAGGTAAACCTTGCAAAGAGGACAGCTAACACTTGGACTCGCAGTAACTTTGACTCCTCCGAGAAGGTAATGAGAAGCAACATTCACTGAGATCCTACTATGGGCTGTGTGTTTCTAAGTGCTTCGAATGTAATGTTAAGTGATACAGGCAGCATTCTTGTGAAATAAGTAGTGTTCACATTTCAATATGAGGACACTCCAGCTCAAAGAAAAAAGTAACCTGCTTTAAGTCACGAAGAACTTACTTGTCAATCATTTGTTGCACCATCCAGCACCAGGGAGAACAGAGCACTAAGTGGTCTCACCCAGCGTAGTTTTCCTCCCCATGGAGTGTTTTGGAAATTTGTAGAATTTATCTTCCAGTTTAGCCATGTACGTGCTGACATACATATCAAGTTATATTCTTTCTATTTCTCTTTCATATGACAGGTCGTATTTCACATTGATTATTTTTTTTATCTGTATAGTTAGATTGCCTTACCTGTGAATTTCATTTCAGAATAGGAAAAGGATATCTCCAAATGCGTGGTCTTTAAAGGAAGGCTCTGAGTCTAAGGAACCCAAGAACCACTGGACTAACTAGTTACTCCCAAGTTCATGGAGAGTTGACTCTAAATTTCCTTTAAAAGTTGGGACATGGAAGCATTTTTCAAGTCTCAACTGAGAGTCTTTGTTACTGACATACAAGTGCAAAGCTTCTTAAAATAAACTCAACATATTTCTAAACAGTTAGAGACAGGGGAGAGGAAAGTAAAATCCAAATTCATTTGAAAGGATAAGTTTCCTTTTCACTGGAAAGTCCATTTCTGTGATATATTGTCCTTCACATCTCAAATGCTCATTTAGGGTCAGAAATCAAGCCTAGAGCCCTGCCCTGTAGGGGTGAGAGGGTAGACTGCTTAGAGAAGCAATAGCTGCATTGTGGGTGCTACACACAAAGCTGGAAATAGGAGATAATGAAGGCTTCATTTAGCCCTGGGGAAACGAGACAAGAGGTAGCTGCTCATTTTGTTGTTGTTTCTAAGTCTCCCGTGGCCAGAGCCATGGAAAGGGGATTCCCCATTTTACTTGTCTGTAGAATCCTAACATATTCACTGGGGCATTTCTCCAGGGAGACCTGGACTTTGCGCTACTTTAAAATATGAATAGTAAGCATGTCCAACTAATTCACCTGTTTGGTTTTCTGTCTGATGCAGACAGAAACTGCTCTCCCTCCAACTCTTAGAAAGAAGAGTAAGGAGAACACTGGGAATAATAAATTCTCCTCCATTCTTCTTTTGTTATTTTGGGATCAATGCCTTTCAACAATCCCTCATTCAACGTGTATACAATATAAGAAGAAACCACGGGATTTCTCTAGAACCAAACTGACTTTTCCAAGTTTATTTCTTTTGATAAGAAACCATGTTTTAATGGAGGGAGGGCACTTAGTGCTAGGAAGCTGAAGTTTCAAATTTTATTCAGGCTGTATTTGTACAAGAAACAATATTGGTTTTGCTTTATAGAATCCCGAAAGATTAAATTTCACATTTCAAATCCTGCAGAGGACCCAAGGTCCAAATCCAACATAGAATGTGTGTGTTTGACCCCATATCGTCTTGAGATTAATAATACGGCTTACATATGAGTATGAAGTGACAAAAACCAGTAACAAAGAGCCACCCACTGCCAGTGGGAACAACTGTGGGGCTTACAGCTACATGGTATAGAATGAACTGTAGTATCTTAACCACATCTAACTAGGAAAGAATATTAGAAATAAAACACGGGCCAAAGTAAGCAAAGCAAACGAGGTTAATCTTTAATATGCCTCCATTTTATACAATTAGAGGCTTAAGACTATTGTTCTGTGTCCTATTCTTACAGAATAGAATCTCAGTATTTAAAACTGAAATATACAACCTTTATAACCCTTTATACTTAGGAGTTTTACAAATAAACTTCTCATTCTCCACAAAAGAGGCAGCACAGAGTAATAAATTGTGGGTTGTGTGAAAACTCTGATCTGGAATGTTTTTAAAGGACTTGACTATGACAGTCACATTGTACTGTCAATAGAACAATCTTCTTAGGCCTACCATGCAGGCTTTGCATAGCAAATAGCAATCACAGGATGTTCCTAGTGATATTACCGGAATTCAAAGAAAGGATGCATAGCCTGAGTTGTCTAACTGATCCTTTTGAGGGTACCTCTTCCAAGAATTTTCTTCTCTGAAACTAAAAGACCTAAAGGTCAAAATCTATTTGGCATCAAACCTACTAGAGTGGACCCCAAACCAAGTTCATTTAAAAGTCCTTTAATATAGGCCCTTATGGGGCTTCCCTGGTGGCTCACACAGTAAAGCGTCTGCCTACAATGCGGGAGACCTGGGTTCGATCCCTGGGTCGGGAAGATCCCCTGGAGAAGGAAATGGCAATCCACTCCCGCACTCTTGCCTGGAAAATCCCATGGACGGAGGAGCCTGATAGGCTACAGTCCATGGGGTCACAACGAGTTGGACAGGACTGAGCTTCTTCGCTTTCACTTTCATGGCACATCAACGAAACACAATGAAAATTTTAGAACTTTGATGTTGCATCATTTCAGTTCTTCCCAACCTCAACGAGGTACCTACGTATCTCTTGCTTTATTTTACCACCATGACTTCTCACAGTCATCTCATCCCTATTTGCTTCTCCTTTCTTGTTGTTGAGTCGCTAAGTTGTGTCTGACTCTTGTGATCTCATGGACTGTACCCACCAGGTTCTTCTGTCCATGGGATTTCCCAGGCAACAATACTGGATTGGACTGCCACTTCCTTCTCCAGGGGATCTTCCAGACCCAAGGGTCAAATCTGTGTCTCCTGAATTGGCAGGTAGATTCTTTACCACTGAGCCACCAGTGAAGTGAGTGAAGCCACTCAGTCGTGTCTCTTTGTGACCTCATTGACTGTAGCCCATCAGGCTCCTCTGTCCGTGGAATTTTTCAGGCAAGAATACTGGAGTGGGTTGCCATTTCCCTCTCCAGGGGATCTAACTGAGCCACCAGGGAAGCCCATCTGTTACTATGTTCAAATAGACAGAAGCATGAAAAGGTCAAAATGATCTATCTTCAGTAGCAATACAAGTCATTCACAGCAGAAACCTGCTAAGTACTCGGTAATCTACGGATGAAGTAAGGGTTAAAATCCCTTAGGTAAGTGAAGTCGCTCAGTCCGACTCTTTGCGACCCCGTGGACTGTAGGCCACCAGACTCCTGCCTCCATAGGATTTTCTAGGCAAGAATACTGGAGTGGGTTGCCATTTCCTTCTCCAGGGGATCTTCCCGACCCAGGGATCATACCCGGGTCTCCCACATTGGAGGCAGACGCTTTAATCTCTGAGCCACCAGGGAAGCCCTTGAACTTTATGAATTCACCTCACTCACAGAAGACCATGCTTGTCTTTGGCTTCCTGAAAATACTCCCTCTTTATTTTTTAGTTGCAAAAAGTATGCAGTCTCAAGAATATGAAGGATGAGTGCAAAGTAATAAAATCAATATCATAAGTGGCTTATATATGCTTAGCTCTTATAGAGGGTTCATGTTATACCTAGATAAAACTTAGAATAAAATTAATCTGATAAAGAAAATCAAGCACAGACAAGCTTCCTCAGTTCCTGCTTATTCCTATAGGCATGCAGTCTTCTTCATGGTCGTCTCTCCTTCCATCTTTGCTATCCCCTACCCCTACAGTTGTCCTTGAGCAATTATGTAATTGCTCACTTCCCTTAGGGTTAAGTGTTAAAGACCTGAGGTCAAAGAAAATCTGTGATTTGGGGCTTGTGATTGTTTGTGGGGATTATCAGCAGGATTTTCATGTTGAAGGGGAAGAAAGGGACACTCAGGGAAGAAAAAGAGTTTAGCAACATTAAGTCTGATTCCTCAGGATATGATGAGTCTTGGGTCCAAAGCTGGAAAGGATACAATGGGACCGGTGCTTAGAATGTCTAGAGTTCAGCCTCACAACCAGGCAAGCCAACACTGCTACTACTAATAATAATGGTAATAAAAAGAAGACTTGTTTTATGCTTCAGGATGACAGGTCTTAAGAATAAAGCTGGTTTATCTCAGGTGTAAGACAACGTCAAGGTCAAGAAGGCTTCTGTGCTTTGTGAGTAAATCTCTACCAATCTTCTTAATAGCACATGCAATTCCTCTAACAGAGGGACAAAGTTTTTGTCCCACCACAATTAGAGATAAAAGCTTTAAAAAAATAGAAATGCATAGGAAAGGTGACATACTGGTATTGATCTGCTTCAGTCGACGTGCAAATGATGGTATCAGGAGTTTTCTTGGTTCCCTACTGTGCCCTGTCTCTTTAGATAAAAATGTAGGTTTTTTTTTTTTTATATCTGTCTTTCCACGTGCTCCCTTCTGAGCCTTCACCTATTAATAATCCCTCTGTCCTCCAGTGGGATTGCTCTCATTCGTTCAATATCCTAAGTGCCAAGCAAGGGCCTAGGTGCTGGATCAATCACAGGGGATAAAATAGAAGTCCTTTCCCCGAGGAAAAGACAAAGCAGAGGATAGAAAGTCATGTATCCGGAAAGAATGCTGCAACTTTGAATAGAGGGGTTGGTGTCACCCTAAGAAGGAGATGCTTAAAACCCTGCAGGAGGCAAGGGAGTGAACATTTCAGGCAGAAGAAGTACAAAGGTCTTGGATTAAGACAGATGTGCGCTCAAGATATGTGAAGGAGCCAATGAAAGGAAATCATGGCAAAACTGGCTTTTCTTCCGAGTGATCTGGGAAGCCATGGGAGGTTTTGGCCAGAGAAGTAATGTGACCTGAATTGCACTTTTATTTTTTTAATGTATTTCTGTATTTATTGGCTGTCTTGGGTCTTAGTTGCAGCACACAGGCTGTTCATTACAGAGCTCAGGATTCTCTCTAGTTGTGGTTCGGGCTCCAGAACTCAGGCTCAGTAGTTGCAACATGTGGCCTTAATTGCATGTGGGATCTTAGTTCCCTGTCCAGGGACTGAACTCACGTCCCCTGCATTGGAAGGTGGATTCTTAACCACTGGACCATGACTGAAGTGAAGTGAAGTTGCTCAGTCGTGTCCAACTCTTTGCGACCCCATGGACTGTAGGCCACCAGACTCCTGCCTCCATGGGATTTTCTAGGCAAGAATACTGGAGTGGGCTGCCATTTCATTCTCCAGGGGATCTTCCCCACCTAGGGATCGAACCCGGGTCTCCCGCATTGCAGGCAGACGCTTTAACCTCTGAGCCACCAGGGAAGCCCACTGGACCATGAGGGAAGTCCTTGAATTACACTTTAATAGGAACATCCTGGCTGCTGTGCTGAGACTAGATTGACAAACACAAGGGCAAAGGGAGGGAGCCCAACTAGGAGGCTGATGTAGCAGATCCAGGTGAAAGATGATGGTGGTCTGGAAAGCCCCTAGTCACTAGGGTGTTAGCAGTGGAGGTGGCAGGAAGTGATCAGATGCTGGATATATTTTGAATGGACACCAACAGTACTTACTAATTGATAGACATAGGGCATGAGAATAAGTCGTGTCCAACTCTTTGTGACCCCATAGACTAGCCTACCAGGATCTCCTGTCCATGGGGTTTTCCAGGCAAGAGTACTGGAGTGGGGTGCCATTTCCTTCTCCAATAAGAATAAGAGAAGAGTCAAAGATAACTCTGAAGCTTTAGGCTTTGACAGTTGCAAGAATGGAGTTGTTATCTGCTGGGATGAGGAAGGTCTTGGAAGGATCAGGTATGGAGCGGACTCTCAGGAGCTCAGTTTTGAATGCTCATTAGACATCCAAGTGGAGAAGTTGAACATGAAGTTGGAGCCCTGGGGAGAAGTCCAGACTAGTATTTAAGTCAGGAGATTAGGGTGAAATCACCGTAGAAGTGAGTATAGACCAAAAAAGGCAACAGGACTGAGGACTGGAGGTCAAGTGAACAGAGTGTGTCAGGATAAGAGTGATCACACCTCTCAAATGCTGCAGGAAATGAGGACCGTTCATTGACTGTTGAATTTAGCCACCTGATGTCTTCGATAACCTTGACAGGGAACTTTCAATAGAAAGGTGGACACACACCCCCAGACCCCACCAGCACTCACTAGAGTTAATGGAGGAGAGAATGAGAGATGAGGAGTTAGAGACAATAAACACAGTAGACCTCTTTCAAGGTGTTGTGTTGAGAAAGAAAAGAGAAACCAGGCAATGGCTTGAAAGGGGAACATGAATTCCAAAGATTTTGTTTTTAAGATGAAAGAAATCTTAGTGGGTTTGTATGTGGCTGGGAAAGATCCAGGAAAAATGAAAAACACTTGTGAAAAAATGAAAAGTGGAAGTGTTAGTTGCTCAGTCATGTATGATCCTTTGCAACCCCATGGACTGTAGCCCGCTGGACTTCTCTGTCCATGGAGTTCTCCAGGTAAGATTACTGGAGTGGGTTGCCGTTCCCTTCTCCAGGAAATCTTCCTGACCCAGGGATCAAACCCAGGTCTCCTGCATTGCAGGCAGATTCGTTATCGTCTGAAACACCAGGGAAGCATCAGTCCGTGGGGCTGCAGAGGCCGACACAGCTGAGCAACTAACACTTTCACTTTTCTTTTTTTCACAAGTTTTTTCCTTTCTCCTGGATCTTTCCCAGCCACATACAAACCCATGCAGATTTCTCTCATCTTAAAAACAAAATCTTTGGAATTCATGTTCCCCTTTCAAGCCATTGCCTGGCTTTCTCTTTTCCTTCTCAACACAACACCTTGAAAGAGGTTTACTGTGAGGCAGCAGGAAAAGAACATTACTGGAGCAATGTCCTTGAGTACAGGAGCAATGGGACTGAGTAGAAATAAATGGGTTGGCCTGTGCTGAGTATGGATAACTCATGCTTTCCATGACCCATGCCCATGCTTTCCACTGGCTCCTTCCCCTCAGCCTCCTTGAGCATCTTTTGGCTTCCCCATCGCAAATCAAAGCAAACTCCAATTGCATCTAGCTATGCCCTATATCTCTCCTTTCTTCCCTTAGTAGTCTAGTGTCTTTAAAATATTGTCTACACTTGGTCTGCTCAATTAGCTCCCTCTCTTGTGTCATCTTGAGATGACCTAGCTCTGCCCACCATGACTCCTAAATTGCCTATCAATGAACTATTTTCCATGTTTTTCATACTGAACCCCTCTTTCCATTGACCTTTTCCTTTTTAGAAACCCTCCACTCTTTACTATCTGGTATACCTCTAGCCTCTTGGCCCTCTCTCCAGACCCCTATTTCTCTGCCAGATACTTCAAATGTTAGGGTTCTGTTGGATTTTCTCAGCCATCTTCTCATTTGACAAAGGAACACCACTGATCCAAATCCAGCAGAGACACCAGAATTTCTCTACAGGGAGAAGTAGGAGATTTGCCTTGAAGCTGAGTTTACAGAGGAATCTAGACACTTTTATTGGCATAACTCTCTTTATTTGGGACAGCTTATTGGGTGCTTGTATAAGAAGTACCATATCTTTTCAAATGTCAAGGAAATATTTGAGAGAGAAGGGGAAGGAGTAAGGAAAAGAAAGAGGAAGGGAGGAAAACTGAAAACTGAAATGAATAAATGTTTAATCAGGGACTTCCCTGGCAGTCCAGAGGTTAAGACAACTCTCTTCCAGTGCAGGGGGCACAGGTTCAATCCCAGGTGGGGGAACTAAAATCTTGCATGCCCCTGCAGTGCAGCCAAATACGAGAAAAAAAAATTTAATGTTTAATCACCAGTCTTTAAATCATGTGAGTGGTCTGCAATGTGACTCGTACGATTACCTATTTAAAATATTGTACATGAATTATTTTGATATATTTTATATGATGCGGAAAAGAGCCTCCAAAGCTGAGAGTGCTTCGGGTCTACCAGACAGAGTTATTTACTGGAAACCAACCCCAAACTGCTTCCCAAGTGCACACTCCCCTTGCCAACGGTCTGCTGCACACAGTCACCTCAGTGACCCCAGGCATCTCAGATACAACACACCCCCAGTAAAATCGTCTTTCTCCCCACATGTGCTTCTACAGTTTATGCTGTAGAAGCGCATGGGCTTGAGTGTCAGCCAGTTTTCTAGGTTCATGTTGTGGAAAGCAAGAATTTTAATGGGTCCTTGAGGGACTTCCCTGGTGGTCCGGAGGCTAAGACTCCACGCTCCCAATGCAGGGGACCGGGTTTGATCCTTGGTCAGAGAACTAGATCCCATATGCCACAACTAAGAGTTTGCATGCTGTAACTAAAATTCCTGCATGCCGCAACAAAGATCAAAGGTCTGCAACTAACATGCTGCAACTAACACTCAGCAGAGCCAAATAAATATATAAAAATAAGTGGTTTTTTTTAATCCTTTAAAAAAAGTAAAACCAAATGGGATTTTGCCAGTTACTAAGAATTATATTTTGCCAGTTACTAAGAATTGTAAGAAAGACAGGGAAAAGAGTGATCACAAGGCAGAGCTGTGAGCACATGAGTGCAATAAACTCTGGTAAGGACTGTAATGGGGCTTCCCAGGTGGCGCTGGTGGTAAAGAACCCACATGCCAGTGCAGGAGATATAAGAGACTCAAGTTCGATCCCTGAGTCGGGAAGATCCCCTGGAGGAGGGCATGGCAACCCATCCAAGCATTCTTGCCTCAAGAATCCCCACGGACAGAGAAGCCTGGCAGCCTACAGTCCATAGGGTCGCAAAGAGTCGAACACGACGGAAGTGACTGAACACACGCACACACGAAGGCTGTAATAGAACATTGTCAGGATGCCGTGAAGAACAAGGGAAGGAGAGGTCAACAGTATGTTTGGAGAGGGAACAGGAGAGGGTAATATTGCATCTAGACAAGAAAGACCTGTGGGGTCCAGGGAACGGCTAGGAAAGGGAGGAGGAGAAGATGAGCATGAACTAGTGTGGTCGCCCAGGGCCACCAGCAGATTTCTGGGTGCAATAGAGGAGACAGCGAAGGGGGCTTGCACTGCATCAGGGGTCCTCGTTTACCAGGAGTCAGAGTTGCCACTTTTCACTGAGGATAATGGGAAGTCACAGAGGAAATCTAAGCAGGGAACAAATAAGATCCTATTTGCTTTTGGGAAAAATAACTTTGGTAGCCACGAAAGGGATAAATGAGGACCAGGCTGGAGTGGAGAGAATCCTAATAGATGGTTGCAAGCATCCAGACAAGAGACAATGAGACTGAACGAAGACAGAGCAGTGAGGAGGAAAGGAAGGGAGGGTGAGGAAGGAGTTACGGGGTAAACTGACGGCCACAGTCACGATCGATGCTGCGCAACGTGGGGTGGGAGAACAGAGCTGGCGTGGACTGGCCTCTGGCTCAGAGGCTCATCTGATGCACGAGAGGACTAAATGAAATCATGTGTGCTTGGGACATGGAAGACTTGCAAAAAATATTATTTCTCCTCATTTTCCTCCCTTATTCCTGGCACCATCACCTACCCAGTCTCTGTGGCCAGAAATGTGGGAATGATTCTACCCTCCTCTGTCCTTGACCCACCACAGGCAGAGTCACTCGCAGCAGATGCCACCAAATGGGTAAAGGGGATGATAGAGACCAAGAGAGGGGATCCATCCTCATAAAGCTGACAGTCTGCCTCTGACCTGGCTTTATTTTTTTGAATGAGAGGGCCAACAGAAGCCCGGGTGAAGGGCGCTCTGTGACTTGCCCACCTGCAGGGCTGGCGGCCAGATGAGTACAGTAAGTTCCCTACATAGGAACAAGTTCCATTCCCAGAGTGCGTTCATAAGTCCAATTTGTTCATTCAGTCCAACAAAGTTAGCCTTGGTACCCAACTAACACAACTGGCTATATACTACTGTAATGTAATGGGTTTATAATACTTTTCCCACAAATAATACATTAAAAAACAAACAAAAAATAAGGAAAACATTTTTAATCTTACAGTATACAGTACCTTGAAAAGTATAGTAGCACAATACAACAGCTGGCGTATAGGGGCTGGCCTCAAGTGAACAGGCAAGAAGAGTTGGAGTAGAGAGAGGAGATGGGAGATGGTAGAGCTGAAGGGCGGAGAAGGCAATGGCACCGCACTCCAGTTCTCTTGCCTGGAAAATCCCATGGACGGAGGAGCCTGGTGGGCTGCAGTCCATGGGGTCGCTAAGAATCGGAAACAACTGAGCGACTTCACTTTCACTTTTCACTTTTATGCATTGGAGAGGGAAATGGCAACCCACTCCAGTGTTCTTGCCTGGAGAATCCCAGCGACGGCAGAGCCTGGTAGGCTGCCATCTATGGGGTCGCACAGAGTCGGACACGACTGAAGCGACTTAGCCGCAGCAGCAGCAGCAGAGCTGAAGGGTCATCAGCAGTAGGAGGGTAAGCTGAAATTTCACTCATGCCTGACATTGATGGAACGCATGTTTGCATCTTTGAAAGTCTGCAGCTTGAAGGTTAGTGTGTAGGGACTTACTGTGTACTTACTAAATCAATGGCTCTGCCCCCAGCATGCCCATCCTGCCTGGGTCTCTTCTCTCCTTTCCCAGCTCCCATTCACTGGCTCCCCGGTTAACAAGTGTTTGGCTGGCTATAGAGACTGGAAATGGGTCTGAAAGGTTATCCATACTCTCCCCAAGGGAAATGGTTAATAAGCTAGACTGCAAACAGAGTCGAATACAGTTTGGGGTCATTTTTTATGGAGAGGGTGTTTTATTTTTATAAACAATAAGGACTGGCACAGATGTATTAACAGAAAACAAACTTATGGTTATCCAGGGGGAGAGCAGAGGTAGAGGGCCAAGGGAGGGATAAAGTGAGAGTTTGGGATCGACATATACACAGTACTACGTATAAAATAGATAACTAAAAAGGATCTACTGAATAGCACAGGGATCTGTACTCAGTACTCTGTAATGTCCTGTATGGGCAAGGAATCTAAAAAAGAGTGGATTTGTGTATGTATAACTGATTCACTTTGCTGTACAGCAGAAACTAACATTGCAAATTAACTATACTCCAATGAAACATTTAAAAAATAATAATAAGGACTGGAAAAGGCAAAACTAATGGGGACAGAAAACAGGTGCATTCTTGCCAGGCACTGGGACCATCCCCAAAGTGAAATGTTTAATACCTCGGTTGTAGGGTTAGTTACATGACTGCTGTATTTTTTCCAAAAAGCATGCAACTAACTGTACATTAAAAAGCATAAATTTGACTGTATGTAAATTGTACCTCAGTAAACCCGACTTTTTAAATAAACAAATGAACAAATAAATGTATAAATAAGTAGGTAGGAAGGATTCAGTAAATGTTTGCTAGTGACTGACTGATAGTGATAAAGTATTACCTGTCAGCACTGCAGACTTGACTCCTTCCTGGAAAGCTTGCATTTTAATGTGCGAACATGCTCAGTCATATCCAATATTGCGACCCCCGAGACTATAGCCCTCCAGGTTCCTCTGTCTATGGAATTTTCCAGGCAAGAATACTGGAGTGGGTTGCCCTTTCCTCCTCCAGGGGAACTTCCCAACCCAGGGATCGAACCCAAGTCTCCAGCATTGGCAGGAGGATTCTTTGTCAATGAGCCACCTGGGAATCCCATGCATTTTAACAGAGAGTTCTTAAAGAAAAAACCTTGAAATCCCAAAGAAGTTAGTATTCAGTAGGATGAGCTATTTCAAATGCAAAGTATTTTATTACAATTTGAAGGGAGAGTTCTAGATGAAAGGAAAGGCCTGGAGGCAGGGAGCAGGTAAGACCTTGCCTGTCTCACAATTTACAAACCACGGAAAGAAGATATTTTTGTAAGTAAATATCCTCCTCTACCAGTTCTCCACAATTTCCAACAGAGGCCTGAGTTTTCCTGGATTATTATCTGGGCCTTTGATGTTAGATTCTTACTGGAAAAACAATTCTTATTTACCAGAGGTAAAAAGATGCAGGAGACATCAGAGTTGCAGGTTCGATCCCTGGGTCGAGATGATCCCCCAGAGAAGGTAATGGTTATCCACTCCAGTATTCTTGCCTGGAGAATCCCATGGACAGAAGAGCTGGGTGGGTTACAGTCCATGGGGTCGTAGATTCGGACACAACTGAGCAACTGATCACACAAGAGGATACTACAACTAAATTCAGACGGGAATGAGAATCAGTGCCTGGCAGCTGGAACAGACACGATTTAAAGTCAGCCAGGAAGTATAAACTGTTAGGTATAAAATAAGCTACAAGCATATGCTGTACAACACAGGGAATACAGCCATTATTTTATAACACTATAAATGGAGAATATAAATTATAATATATATAAATTATATATAAATATATAAATTGTAACTATTGTACACCTGTAGCTTATATAATATTGTATAGCTATACTTCAATAAGAAATGTAAAAACAAAGATAAAAAAGTAATTATATAAATAAAGTCGACCCAGGCTGAAATTTGTCCCTGACCCACTGCATATGGGCCAAGCCAAATGGTGGCTTTGAGCTGACCACCTTTCTCCCATCCCGCTGAGCTGCCAGTCAGGTGGCAAATGACTAGACTGATTTTAGCCTCATTCTGCTGCTTTGGGTCTGCCAAGAACCAGCAGAACACCCCAGACGTCCTTACAAAGGAAATTTGATTTCTCTAAAATTCACTTTCCGATGCTGTATTGCCAAAGCATGTCACTTTTCTTTTTAATCCAAATTTTCTCATCACAGAGGACAAGGATCCTCTTTTACAAACCATTCAGGGAACTAATTTTTTTTTCTAAGCAATTCAAAACCGCAGATGTCAAATTCCTGACTTTTCTGCCGCCCTGGACACTTCTCACCGCTTGTTTCCCCCGAGTGCACGTGAACACACTTTTGAACCAATGAAACAGCACCTATCACCTTTGGCAGCAAAAAGTGGAGGAGTGACACTTGCCACAGCGTGTTGTCCCTGACACTCCACCCTGGTGAGGGGTGGGAGGAGTGTACTGCCTGTTCCCCCCAGGATAAGTAGTTCATCAGTGTGACCAGAATTATCTATTCCTCAGCCTCCCTGAGAGGCAGGTTCAGAAGAAGGAAGCGTTGTGCTGGAGAGGAGGGGTCAGTGACCAGAGCAGGGGTGGCCTTCTCTCCTTGTGCTTTGGGCCAAGATGTCTGGGAAACTCGGAAACACAAGCAGCTCTCACACTTCCAGTCAGCTGTCCCTAAAACATTTGTCACCTAGCTCTGCCCAATTCTGTCCCTAAACTGCCCCTCCAAAATTGAATCCTCTTTTACAACGCTTGATCTGGCGCCTCCAACTCTGTGCTTCCCCGGGGCACAGCCCTTATGGGGCTTTCTGAGCCCCGCCTCCCTCCCCACCCCCAATAACAACAAAACACAAAGAGTCAACCCCGTTAATTGCTTCCTTCCTACCAAGAGGGCAACTTGAGATTGTTCTAACTCTTGCCTGCAGAGTTGATGAAAGGGTTCTACTTCTTTTGAAGTTCAGTAAAAGCTAACTTTTATGGGCTTCCCTGGTGGCTCAGTGGTAAAGAATCTGCCTGCAATGCAGGAGACAAGGGGACAGGGGGTTCGATCCCCGGGTTGGGAAGATATCCCTTGGAGGAGGGAATGGCTACCCAGTCTAATATTCTTGTCTGGGAAATCCCATGGACCGAGGCCCCTGGAGGGCTTTGGTGCATGGGAGTCAGACACGACTAAGCAATCAAGTGAGCATGCACACGCAACACGCACACAAAAGCTGACTTTTACTGAGTGCTTACTATAGTGCCAGACATCACGCTGACCTCCATTATGTAAGTTAATCCACGCATGGAAACAGAGCTGCAGAGAGGCAGTGGCTAGCAACAGATGCAGTTGGGATTGAAATCCATGACCTGCCATAACCACAGCTACTAAACTCTCTTCACTAAACTAGGTCACCAGTCCCTCCTGCTCTCCCTACACACAGCCCCAGTCTGTTCTAATTGGGATTGAGGACCCCAAGGGCGACATGGAAAGTGCTTTATTGGTCTGAAGGCTTTATGGAACTCTTCCAGAAAATTCTGTGGTCTATCCAGTCAAATGGACATACAAAAGCAGGAAATAAACATGTATAGGAAGACATCTCAGGAGAAATATAAAGCTTTCAATGTTTTATCATAATGTAAGAATCTGACAGTGCTGAGTTCAGTTCAGTTCAGTCGGTCAGTCATGTCCGACTCTTTGCAACCCCATGAACTACAGCACGCTAGGCCTCCCTATCCATCACCAACTCCCAGAGTTTACTCAAACTCATGTCCATTGAGTTGGTGATGCCATCCAATCATCTCATCCTCTGTCATCGCCTTCTCCTCCTGCCTTCAATCTTTCCCAGCATCAGGGTCTTTTCAAATGAGTCAGTTCTTCCCATCAGGTGGCCCAAGTATTGGAGTTTCAGCTTCAGCATCTGTCCTTCCAATGAATATTCAGGACTGATTTCCTTTTGGACCTCCTTGTAGTCCAAGGGACTCTCAAGAGTCTTCCCAACACCACAGTTCAAAAGCATCAATTCTTCAGTGCCCAACTTTCTTTATAGTCCAACTCTCACATCCATACATGACTACTGGAAAAACCATAGCCTTGACTAGACAGACCTTTGTTGGCAAAGTAATGTCTCTGCTTTTTATTATGCTGTCTAGGTTGGTCATAACTTTTTTTCCAAGGAGCAAGCATCTAATTTCATGGCTGCAGTCACCATCTGCTGTGTAATAACTGTAAATATTGTGTTAGGCATGTTTAAAGTAATTCTTTTTTATGATTGTAAATTTTTTTAATTTATTAATTTATTTTAATTGGAGGCTAACTACTTTACAATATTGTGGCGGTTTTTGCCACACATTGACATGAATCAGCCATGGGTGTACATGTGTCCCCCCGTACATGTGTCTGATTGTAAATTTTAAACATTCTCATTGTAGAAAATCTGGGAAATACAAAAAAAATTAAACCAAAAATGAATCTTACACACATATCCATCCCCCACAGTTAACCTCAATATAATGTTATATCACTATATTATATATAACCTCAATCACTAATGTATTGGTGGGTTTCCTTTCAGTTGAGCTTCCTTGGTGGTTCAACTGGTAAAGAATCCTCCTGCAATGTAGGAGACCAGGTCCAATCCCTGGGTCGGGAATATCCCCTGGGGAAGGGAATGGCTACCCACTCCAATATTCTTGCCTGGGAAATCCTGTGGACAGAGATCTTTTTTCTACATGAATATGTATATATTTTCTAAGTAGGATGCCTATGATATAAAAATACATATACTTGGCTTTTCACTAGATATTATGTTTGCCAGCATTTTTTCCTGTAATTAATTTTTAGAAAATAGTGTTCTAATGGCTACAGTTTATTCAATAAACATTAATTTATTTAACCATCTCCCTAAAGTTGGGCCTTTCAGTTTTTCCCAATTTTTCACTGTTATGAGAAATGCCATCTTCCTCAATATTTCCTCAAGATTGTTTACTAAAAACATAATTACTCAGTCAAGAGAACTTTTATAATTTTGTAAACATTTTTTCTACATACAATTTAATGATTCTAAGTATTCATATTGTTCTTTATATGATTGTCCAAAAGAAAGTGTCATGCTTATATTGAATATAGCATTGTTAGCTTTGTATAGCTAAAATCCTTTTGGTAAAACCATCATCTTGACTTGAATGAATAAATCTTCAAAACGAAAAAAAGACAATTGCAAATAATACCTATCTTTGCAGAGTGGTAGGTGTTTAAAGGCTTCAGAATATCTTGAGAGAATTTGTTATGATTGAAGATATAGTCTACAGGAATTTTTTTTAAAAAGAAAAATTTTTCTCCGAAATGAAAAGTTGATTATAAGAAAAAATAAAAGCACAAGAAGGCTGAATTAGTGGTGATTGTTAAATTTGAAGGAATTCTTGAACCTTTGATTCATTCCTTTCTAAAAGCTTTTTCAGATGTCAGCTTCCTAAGGTTTTTATGTTCTCTGCTGCATTTGGCAAACCCGGTTAAATGTCGATGATAAACACTGTTAGGAAGAACATTGTGCTTTGGTGAGTCACTATACTTAACCTTCAATAGCTAAGAAGCCAAATGTCTGCAACCTGAGCTGGGTAGACCCTTCCTTTCTTTCCTCTTCCTAATAGTTACCCAGATTTATGCTCATTTAACACCTCCTTAGGACCTAGAGCAAACGTGGGCAGAATACATGAAAGAATATAAACCTCAAATCCATCAATTTTGTTACAGGCAACTCTAAATGAAGCAGATTTTCTGTATGACATGGGCAATACTGATTAGTAGCTCCTACCACCCTGAAGGAACATTGCCGGGTGCTGGGGAGACAAAGGAGCTTAGGAGACTGTCAACCATCCCAGGATGCTGGGCCAGAAAGGCATTGTGTCAGCAGCTAACATTGAAACAGGAGCAATACTCAGATAGACTTCACATTTTGTTGTAATTGTTTAGTCGCTCAGTCGTGTTCAACTCTTTGCAACCCCATGGACTATAAGCCACCAGGCTCTTCTGTCCATGGGATTCTCCTGGCACGAATACTGGAGTGGGTTGCCATTTCCTTCTCCAGGGGATCTTCCCAACCCAGGATGAAATTCTCGTCTCCTGCACTGGCAGGTGAATTCTTTACCACTGAGTCGGCTGGAAAGCCCACTTCACATTTAGGTAGAGTTTTGCAAATTTCAAAAGGTCTTCACATAAATGTGGTCATTTAGATCCCCTAATGCACTAAAGAAATAATCATCCATATTCTAGAAATGGAGCAGCACAGACCCTCAGAGAGGTTAAATGCTTTGCCCAGTATCAAAAAGCCTGTAGGCAGCAGGATTAAATATCAAAACCGATGTTCTGACTGCAACCCTTGTAAACTCCCCAGCTGCCCTCTTATAACAAAATTTTATTGAGTCCTACTGGATGCCAAATCCTCCTCTAGATAAAAGAGGATAACTGAGCTCCTTCAAGGAGCTCAAGATTTATCAAAAGGAACAGACAGAAACTGAAGCTGTAATACTAAGTGATGGAAGCCATATCTGAGATTCATAGTAGCGAAGTACTTTAGATTTCAAGTGTGGCCAAACTGTCTTATAAGGAAACAGCCACTAATGTAATGATAAGGAAGGACTTTAGACTTAACACATCTCTTCTCTCTTCTCTCTTGCCCTAAATTTCATGGTGGTGGTTTAGTTGCTAAGTTGTATCCAACTCTTGCAACCCCATGAATGGTAGCCTGCCAGGCTCCTCTGTCCACAGGATTCTCCAGACAAGAATACTGCAGTGGGTTGCCATTTCCTTCTCCAGGGGATCTTCCCAACCCAGGAATTGAACCTGGGTCTCCTGCATTGCAGACAGATTCCATAAATCCAAACTAATTCTTTTGGCAATACTACGTGGTGGGTTAAGAACTTAGACTTTGGATTTAAAACCTGGTTCTGCCACTTACTGGCTCTTGAGCAAGTTAACCCTGAGCAAGTGGCCAACCATTCTAAGCCTCACTTCCCAACTCAGTCCAGTGGGAATGACTGCAATAGTATCTGCCATCCAAGTGGCTATGAGGGCTAAAAGAGACAACGCAGTAGACGTTCTTAATACCTTGCCAGGTGTCCACCAGGGCTTTAATAAATACTAGGAGGAGGAGGCGGAGAAGGCAATGGCACCCCACTCCAGTACTCTTGCCTGGAAAATCCCATGGATGGAGGAGCCTGGTAGGCTGCAGTCCATGGGGTCGTGAAGATCGGAGACGACTGAGCGACTTCCCTTTCACTTTTCACTTTCATGCATTGGAGAAGGAAATGGCAACCCACTCCAGTGTTCTTGGCTGGAGAATCCCAGGGACGGGGGAGCCTGGTGGGCTGCCGTCTATGGGGTCGCACAGAGTCAGACACGACTGAAGCAACGCAGCAGCAGCAGCAGCAGCAGGAGGAGGAGGAGGATGACAATGATGACTGGGTACCTTGATTATGAGAGGGGGAAAGGAAAATGTCATCACAATAGGCAAAGAGATCTCAAGGAGGACACAAGGAGCACTAGCCAGAAAGGAAATATAATTTGGATTAGTTGCAAGAACAATGGGCCACTGAGATCTAGAGTGTTGGATCTGAGTGAGAAATGTTTGCGTTTCAATCAGAGGCAGATCTACCAGGAAGCTAAGCTTTAAGACCCTTCTTTTGCAAAGGCCCCTTCCAAGGCCCTGACAAGCTGTTTGTGTGGTCATGTCTGTTTGTAAGCTGTGCAAATCTTAAGCTTTTTCAGTCTTGGTATGTCCCAGGGGGTGCTGGCTGCAGCATCTTTTCCTATCCTATGGCATCTCTTCATCTGAGCTGGAAGCTACTGCCAATCAAGCAGGGCAAGCATCTCTGAAATCTGTTTGCCATTCTTGTGATTGCTTTTGTCCAGATTTAGATTTGATGTAGAGACTGGGGACCGTCAGCAGAAATGGGTGAGTGGTTCAGAGAAAAGAGAACTGTGGCAGGACACATGGGGCATGAAAAAGACTATCTCCTCGGGCTTCACTGGTGGTCCACTGGTTAGGAGTCTGCCTTGCAATGTAGGGAACACCAGTTCGATCCCTGGTCCAGGAAGACCCCACATGCCGTGGAGCAAGTTAGCCCATGCGCCACAGCGACTGGAGCCCACGTACTCCAGAGCTCACGCTCCACAACCAGAGAAGCCACTTCAGTGAGAAGCCCGTGTGCCACAGCTAGAGAGACGCTCCCACTCGACACAGCTGGAGAGAAGCTCCCACTCGACACAACTGGAGAGAAGCTCCCACTCGACACAGCTAGAGAGAAGCTCCCACTCGTCACAACTAGAGAAAGCCCATACAGCCATGAACACTCAGCACAGCCGCAAATATATATTAAGTAATTATTTATTTTTTCAAAAAAGAGACTATTTGCTTGACCAAACTTTGGTCAGATTCCTCAGAACTTTCTTCTCAACTAGGAGCCAACCACTAAAATTCTGTGTCCATCTTTTCATCACCCAGTTTTAGCAAAAATGCTGCCATGTCAGTTGACCAAGAACCTCACCCTCCATATCTGAACAAATTCTTCATCCCCAGGGCCCTGCCTTCAGCAAAAATATTATCAAGTTGGTTTAGCCAGAATGCCTCTGTACCCCTGATGTTTCCTCTTGGTGATTTTCCATCTACACCTTGATCCTTGGCTATTGAGCCCCACTTGCCCATGGTATACTCAGAATTGAGCTCAGTTCTATAGACTGAGCACCGTTTATACTTAATTGCCATTCAGAACAATAATTCCTTATGTTATTATTAAATGTGTATCCATTAAAAAAAAGAAAAAGAAATAAATATTTATTAAAAAATAATAAATGTGTATCCAATTAACTTTGATGACAACCCTTCTCCTAGCCTCGCTCTCTTTCCTTTTGGTAATTCAGTTGTGACGTTAAAAACTCGAGAGGATGTTGCTTCCAGGCTACAGTAAGGAAGCTGTGCTGCTACTGTGTCATAGTTCCCACGCAGGGCTGGAAGTGACTCATTTTCTTGTTAACCTGTGCTATATATACTCCAGAAAAATGAGTTGGCATTTCTAAGAATACCTGAGAGAAAAGAACAGACATTTTTCTTTCTCTTCCTGTCATCTGAAACTCTTAAATCATAGACTGTGTAGTATGGGGGTTGGGGGAGCTGAAATACACACTTCTCCCCAGAAGGAGGGGCCACAACAGGCTTCCCACCCCCCCCCCCCCACCGCCACCATCGACAGCCCAGTATCAAATAGTCTCTCTAACTCTGAAGAAATTTTCTTTACAAAAATACAACAGTGGTTGTTGACATCCTTCATCGTGCAAACCAACAAAGAACTATTAAATACCTGAAACAAACAGAGCCTGTTTCTTCTTTTTCTCAAAGCTTGTTTCTGATCCTTTGATGGAGAACTTGGGCTAGATAAAAAAGAAGCACAGAACGGCAAGTCATCATCCCACAGATATTTCATCCTCTCACCTCACAGCTTTAGATACACCTGGGAAAGACAGAGATGAATAGTTGAAAGAGTGACTATGTACTTGAAGTCATTCATACCAGTAATCCAAGATGAATAAAAAGAGTAAAACCACGAATAAAACCCATGTTAAAATGCAATTTACGTCTGAAAGTAGTTCTCTGTGTGGAAACTGGAATTATGGAAGAATCAGTGGTAAGCCCTTTCGGGGGTGAGGTTGGTTGATTTACGCCTCACAGCAACCCACTCCAGTATTCTTGCCTGGACACTTCCGTGGACAGAGGAGCCTGGCGGGCAATGGTCCAGAGGGTCGCCAAGAGTTGAGCATGACTGAGGAGACTTAGCATGCACACACAGTTGTGTTACTAGAGTGAGACTGGACTTACGATAGCGTTTCAACTTCTCAGGACACTGCTTCCTAGAAAAGAGGCAATGAACAGGAAGGAGGAGGAAATGCTGGAACAACAATGGCTAAATTAAAATGAGTTTGGCCTTTTACATGGTAAATTCCAGTGAGATCCATGCCTCGGGGAGGGCGATGGACCCAGTTTTCCTCGGTCCCATGGTGTTGCTGCACCACACTCTTCTATTTTGGAACATTTTAAAATTCAATGTAAAAATTTCTGTCTTGAATAAAGATGATCCAAGGGGCCTACGAAAGATGCTGGCAGAGGGTCTCCGTTCCAGTGTGATTGATTATCTCAGGAACCTACACTGACTGGGTTGCCCAAGGCCCTTCACCTTGGGGAAGGTCCTGACCTTATTTGGAAAACCCATCTCATTCTCTGAAAGTGTCAGGTAAGTGAACTTTTCAGTAGAGATGCCTGTTAATTTTGTATTTGTGCAAATTCCTTGATCTCTGGGAATGCTATTTGAGCAATGCATGATATACTTACTAGTCACCAGCTGCTGATGGGGCTAAAAGAGGTTTTGCTCCAGAGGCGCAATAATTAAACTCTAAATAAAACAAAACAAGAGACTTGAAAGCCATGTTTCCAGGCTAAACTAGGAAACAGGCCACATTCATTATTAGTGCTAGTCCTTATGGATAGACCTTTATCCTGCACCACGGCTATCTCTTTAATCACTAAACTGAAGCCTTTCAAAATAGCACCTAGGGACTTTCTTGGTGGTCCAGTAGTTAAGATTCCACACTTCCAGTGCAGGGGGCACAGGTTCAATCCCTAGTTGGGGAACTAAGAGCCCACATGGTGAGTCAATTATTTCCTCTAAGTCACAAGCACCTTAAATAAGTCACCGTCTTTGGCTCTACCCTGTTGACCATAGTCTATTTCACCAAGATGGCACCTCACTTCAGTCTCTGAACTTACATTTGTATGTGATAAACACCATCAATAAACCCTGTGTCTAGATGTCCTTACCTTTCATTCTCAGATCTGTGCTCCTTGAAGTTTTGGGTTTTTTTTAAAACAATGTGAACAATTCCTTGAGTACCAATTGTGTGTGTGCTAAGTTGCTTCAGTCATGTTTGACTTTTTGCCACCCTATGGACTGTAGCCTGCCAGGGTCTTCTGCCCACAGGATTCTCCAGGTAAGAATACTTGGGTGAATTGCCATGGCCTTCCTCCAGGGGATCTTCCTGACCTAGGGGTCGAACCTGCGTTGCAGGCAGATAATTTACCCATTGAGCCACCTGGGAAGCCCAGAGTACCAGTTAAGCATATTTAATTCACATTCACTACAGTAATACCTGCAACGTCACCGCACCTTAACAACCAAACAGGTTGTTATGACTGAATTCTAAATGCAATCAATAAGCAAATGGTTATCACACTGACTTCATTTCTGAGGATCTGATGTACAGCATAGTGACTACAGTTAATAACACCCTATTGCATACTTAAAATTTTCTAAGAGAATAGATCTTCAGTGTTCCCGCCACACTAACAAAAAATGGTGACTATATGAAATGATGAATATCTTCATCAACCTGACTGTGGTAATCATTTCAAAAGATATACATACATCAAAACATCACATTGCACACCTAAAATATATACAGTTTTTATTTGCCAATTTTACTCAACAAAGCCAGGGGGGAAAACAAAGTTATTTTCTGTTTTCTAGATTCTAATTATAATTATCTTTAGAGCTGCATAAAAATCATAACTTTCCAACATAATATATTTTTCAGTGATGGTATACTCCATATCTATTTCCAAACACTAATCTATGGAAAAATATTGCTTATTATTCTCATATAATTTTGCAGCCACCACTCTCATGACAGATACCTATCTTATTTATCTTTCTTTTTTTCCCCAATAATAAGCCATTATGGAAATTTTGAATACATGTCTGAAACCTGTTATAAAGCTTTCCTGATTTTTTCCCCTAGTCCTTGGTTTTTTATATGAATTTAAGCGCTATCAATTTGATGTTAGCACTGGTATGTCTATAGTGTGAAAAAGAAATATAAAAGACTGACTTCATAGAATAGATTCTAAACAACTCTTCAAGTTCACTGTTCTACTCCCCTTAACATCTTATTTTGCCTTTCTTTCAATTTGGAGATAAGTACAACACAGCAGGTAGAAAACAAAAGGAAAACTCAGGAATTCAGGGTTGAAAATGAGATAAAACTTATGTTTTTCTGTGGCCTAAAACAAAGTCTTCACCTTTCTCCCACTCTTAAATTGGAGCCCCTTATGAAGATTTACTTAACATTTGTAAAATCTAGAAGAGGAAAAAGAGTCATAGTATCGAATGAAAGTCAAGAGAAGTGTTTCATGTTGAAGAACAATCACAGTGTGTAGTTATGTCTACTAGAAAAAAAGCATGAAGGATTCCCAGGAGGCTAATCCTATAAGTTAGTCACCATTAATTCCAGTAGAAGCCATCCTCACAGCTGCCCTATTCCTCAGCCGAAAATCCCTAAGGGTTCCAGCCACACCGTTGCTGTGGTGACTGCTGTGACCACGTGCTAGTTTCAACTGAAAAACAAATTCAGGTTGCCAGCCTGTGCCACCAGATGATTTTGGCTCAGAACATTAAGGTTCTGACATTGCCTTCTCAAAGCATATTATCAATCCAACATGTGGCAGTAAAAGAAAGCTGAGACGGAGCTCTTGTCTAGGCTGGGAGCCAGTCAGGGTCTCGGGGGATGACGATGTCTTTGATCATCTCATTTAGAGTTTAGTCCTCAACTTTATGACTAAAGGGTCTGCTCTATTGGTATGCTTAGAGACTGCTAGGCTTTAGGGCTCCAGTTAACATTAATAACATTCACAAAAGAATAATATATAAACTGGCACATCTATTATTTTTCATTGAGAAATGTAACCATCAGGAACACTGGAATTCCCATTCCCACCGGTCTCTGTGTGGTACCTAGAGAGTCAGATTCAAGTGGGAAGATTACTGTTATCCAGGAACCAAAGACAAAGGAATAAGAGAGATGATTTTGGTGGCTGTTATTATCAAACTCAACAGCTTCCCTTCAAATATTTTCTGAGTTCTTTGCAATGTATTTCCTCGTGTAAACCATCTTCCTTTACACAGTGCAAACAGGCTAATATGGGTTTATAGTTTAAACTAATCTGATGAGTTTATAGTTTGATTGCCTTAATTTAGCATAGTACATCCCCAAATTTTCAGGTTCACAGTTACAAGTCATTACTCAGGATGCGTCAGTTCTAAAGATGGCGGATGTGAGGGTGACTTTTCCTAATCTAGTCTTACATACAGTTTTGGGGATGCTTACACCAAACACCAGAAACAGGCTAGTGTTTCCAATTGTAGAAGAAGCAGGAAGACAGTGTAGAATAAAGACTTGATAACAGCTGAATATTTGATTTCTGGCAAGAGATTTGATTTTTTTACATTCCCGTATCAGATAGTCACCATTTGTTGTAGGGTCTCAGAAATGTAAACCCTTAAGAATCATGAGATACACACAGAATAAAACTCAACCACCACCACCACAACAAAAACAAACAACCCAGCTGAAAAATGAGCAGAAGCCCTAAATAGACATTTCTCTAAAGAAGACATACAGATGAGCAAAAGCACTTGAAAAGATGCTCAACATCATTAATCATTAGATAAATGCAAATCAAAACCACCTCACACCAGTCCAAATGGCAATCATTAAGTCTACAAATAAATGCTGGAGAGGGTGTGGAGAAAAGGGAACGCTTCTACACTGTTGCTGAGAATACAAGTTGGTGCAGCTACTATGGAAAACAGAATGGAGGTTCCTCCAAACACTAAAAATAGAATTACTATATGATCCAGCAATCTCACTTCTGGGCATATATCCAGATGAAACTTTAATTCAAAATGATGCATGCACCCCTATGTTCATAAGCGCTGTGCACAATAGCCAAGACATGGAAACAGCCTAAATGTCCATCAACAGATGAATGGATAAAAAGGGTGTGGTACACATACACAACAGAATACTTCTCAACCATAAAAAAAAGAATGAAATAATGCCATTTTCAGCAACACAGAGAGACTTACAGATTATCATACTAAATGAAGTAAGCCAAAAAGTGAAAGACAAATACCATAGATATCACTTATGCATGGAATCTAAAACACGGTACAAACAAACATATTTATGAAACAGACTCACATAGAAAACAGCCTATGGTTGCCAAGGGGAAAGGGGGCTGGGGAAGGATGGATTGGGGTTTGGGATAAGCAGATGCAAACTATTATATATAGAATGATAAGCAACAAGGTCCAACTGTACAGCATAGGAAACTATATTCAGTGTCCTGAAATAAACCATAATGGAAGAGAGTATAAAAGAGAATGTAATATACATGCATAACTGAATTATTTTGCTGTACAGCAGAAATTAACACACTGTAAATCAACTATACACTTCAGTTAAAAAAAAAAAAAAGAATCATGAGCGATATTCCATGGCTGCTGGGACATCCCTCAAAGTAGGATAGGCTTTGGAATCATTTTCATTTAAAAATTATAAATAAAAATCATTTAATTTAAAAATTATAATGGGGCATCCACTGCCGTGTCCCTGGCCAGGCCAAGAGGCAAAGGGGAGGGTGTCATACAGCAAACCATCCAGAAGGTGCTGGAGAAGAACCACCACCTGACCCAGTGCACCCTGGACGACCTCAGCAAGGGCAAGGCAGCCGAGCGTGCCCAGTGCCAGGAGAGCCTGCACAGGAACCCAGTCTACCTGGCCACAATATGGGACTTCAATCAGAACATGCAGTCCCCGCTCCTGCCCAGCCAACCCAGAGCACGATGCTGGGCCCCCGAGGTCTGTCCCCGAGTGGCTCTGCCCAGGAACTGCACTCCCCAGGGCAGCCTCACTGATCCCGTGGGCATGGCCCAGATCCGCAGCCATCCGAGCCACGTGTCCACGCAGTAGGCTGAACAGAGCACGCTGCCTGCCACCTCCCCCGTGAGCTTATCCAGCAGCAGCCATGGCTCAGGGCCTGGCCACAGCCTCTTGGGACCCGCCTCGCAGAGCGTGTCCTTGCTAAGGGCCAAGGCGCCGTCAGCAACTAGGTGTCTCAGGCCAACATCAAGGTGCAGTCAAACTCCAGCGGGCCTCATCCTGCTGGACTAGGCCAGGGAGGGAGCCAGCACCCCCAGGAGCCAGTCCATGGCCTTGGATGGTGGGAGCCAGGCAGGGAGCAGCGGTCCACAGGGCCCCACAGGGCGCCCCAGCGGGGCTCCTCCCAGGATACCTGCGCAAGGAGAACTGCAGCAGCCAGCAGTTTTCAACTGTAAAAATGCATTTTAAAAAAATGTACCATTTTAATCATTTTTAAGTGCGCAGCTCAGTATCATCAAGTACTTTCACATTGCTCTGCAGCCAGCCGCCACAAACCAACAACTCCAGAACCTTCTCATCTTCCCGAACTGAAACAGGAAACACTAACTCCCCATCCCTGACCCCTGGCCACAAAGATCCCCTGGAGAAGGAAATGACAACCCACTCCACTATTCTTGCCTGGAGAATTCCATGAACAGAGGAGGCTGGCAGGCTATAGTCCATTGGTCGCAGAGTCAGACACGACTGAGGGACTCACACTTCGGGCTGAGTGATATTCCACCATATGTTTAGATTACATTTCGCTGGTCCATGTATCTGTCCACTGACACTTGGACTGCTTCCACTTTTGGGCTATCATGAATAGCTGTGTGTGAATGTGAGTTTACAAGTATCTCTTTGAGACTCTGCTTCCCATTCTTTGGGGTACAGGCAGACCTCTGAGATACTGTGGGTTCGGTTCTGACCACTTCAGTAAAGCAAATATTGCAATTTAAAAATTAAAGCTATAATGGAACAAATGAGCCAATAACACTGAAAGACTTGGGATACCCCAGCCAGCTGATATCTGATCAAAGGACCTGTTGTGAGATGCTGCAGCTCTCTCTCCACCACCCTAATCTCAGCACCTGTGGCAGCTTTCCCCCTGCATGAGCAACAGGCACAACGGCAAGAGAAGGAGCTTTCAAATTTCTTAAGGTAGGAAGATCGACTGCTTTGTAAGATGTGAGCTCTAAACAAAACCTTGGTGCAAGACCAGTGATACCACTACACCGTCTGTACACCACCACTGGAAATGCTCCTGACCACAGAAAATGAATGGCTCGTGTGCTCAGAATCCATGCTTCAATTACTGCAGCCGCATAATCATCATCTAAGTTGGACATCGGCACATTGGTGAAAAGCCCCTCTGGGGGCAGTGGAGGCCCCATTAACTTTGACCCCAAAGTCCCTGTGATATATGTTAAACTCTCACCACACTCTCATCTCAGGTAATTGGCAATGCCAGTGTGACTCCATTACTCCCATCTGAGTTGCGGCAGTTAAGCCCTGTGTTAACAAGGCCTGTTTTAGCAATACCCCATACAACATCAGACTCCTCTCCTGTAAGACTCTCACAATTGTGTTTCTTGAGCAGTGACCCTGAATGATCCCATATTTTAAAAGGAAAAAAAAAAGCCTCAGATCCAGAGACTAAAATAATAAAAATAATAGAACCTCTCTCTGAATCATCTCAAACATGCACAAAGCAGCTTTAACAGTAAACATCATAAGGGCAGAAACTTTGGGTACATCTGGTTCACCATTATCTCTCAGAATCTAGCTCAGTGCCTGGCAAACCACATGACCTTAATGACTACATCTCTTTACTGTTCCTAAAGGTCAGGCTTCATTTGCGTGTTCTGGTCTCCAATCTTCAAGCACTATGCTTTAATCCATCCAGGCAGCTGGCTGCCTCTGTCTCCCCGAAGAATTCCAGGACAAGAGGCTACATTGCCTCCTCAGGCTGCTGAGTCATCTTCCTATCAGGAAATTGTTTCTGCCTTGGCTAAATAGGTAAGCAATTTTCTGACCATTTCAGACAGAAAACCTAAGTTTAAAAAAGATTACGTGACTAGCTCAAGGTTATACACAGACTCTGACCCAATTAGGAGTAGAATCCAAGTGGTTCCTAACATTCAATTCTAATAGTTTCCATACTGCTTATTTTCCAGGGGAACCTATCTTTATCATTTATAGATATTGTTCCCAAATCGCTCGCTAGGAAATTCTGCCTAAATATTGAAGGTAAAACAGCTTCACGTATCCAATAGAGAGAGAATATATATACAAAGAAATGTTTCCCACATGAAGAATGAATCGCTGTAAAAAACATTCATTCAGTTGTTTCATTTTAAAATAAGAGCCTTCCTCCCAGCTGCCACAATATCCAAATGCTCCATTTTTGTTACTAAACAATCTTTTTAACACCAAGCCAAAAGTAAGTCACAATGTTAATACAAGCATCTTGCAAGCCGAATGAAAGGACCCATGCCAGATTGATCCAAGAGGGAAATTGCGTCACAGATCTCTCTGAGGAACTTTCTATCAGATCACCAGTCAATAGGGTACCAACATCTGCTGATGCTCACTGAAAGACATGAGTCATAACAGACAGCTTTAGAAAATACATTTTCTTCCATAGTTAGCAATGCATGACTCACTAGAACTCTCCAGACACTATACTGCATGAATGACTCAAGACTCTACCAAGGACAGAGCACAATCAGTTCTCTTCCTGCACCAGGATTTCTCGTTTCAATTATCACTGATCTGTTAGCTTACCTTAAAGGCAGAAAATCTTGGTCTGTTCTCCTTCCTTTTTTAAAAGCAGTGGAACCACAAAACAGAAAGAGACTTACAGGCTTAGAGAATGACCTTATGGTTGCCAGGGGTCTTGGGGGCAGGATGGGGAGAAGGGATAGTTAGGGAGCTTGGGATGGACATGTACATATTGCTGTATTTAAAGTGGAGAACCAACAAGGACCTACTGTAGAGTACAGGGAACTCTGCTCAAAACTCTGCAATAGCCTAATGGGAAAAGAATCTAAAACAGAGTGCATACACTGCTATATTTAAAATGGATAACCAACAAGGACCTACTGTACCGCACAGGGAACTTTACTCAATGTTACGTGGCAACCTGGACAGGAGAGGAGTTTGGGGGAGAATGAATACATATATATGTATGGCTAAGTCTCGTCACTGTTCACCTGAAACTATCACAACATTGTTAATTGGCTATACCCAATACAAAATAAAAACTTAAAAAAAATTTTTAAAGACAGCAGTACAAATATTTTGATATAAAAATTAATATTGGAGGTAGGTGGGAGGGAAGCTCCAGAAGGAGGGGATATGTGTATACTTATGACTGATTCACATTGCTGTACCACAGAAACCAACACAACATTGTAAAGCAATTATCCTCCAATTAAAAAAATAAGTTAAATATAGCTAATAATAAATAAATATTGAATGCTGCAGGAAAATAGAAATTACACATTATAGAGAATGCTGACAAGTCTTCAGCTGGCCCAGCTCCCACCATTTGGGAGGTCAGGCTGGACAATGCTGCTACTGCTGCTAAGTCGCTCAGTCGTGTCCGACTCTTCGTGACCCCATGGACTGCAGCCTACCAGGCTCCTCCACCATGGGATTTTCCAGGCAAGAGTACTGGAGTGGGTTGCCATTGACTTCTCCAGTTGGACAATGATCATGATTAATCTCTTTCTAGAATACTGAGTAATAAGTAGAGATTATTGCAATTTGAGAGATATTTTATTGTTAAAGATCAATGACCTGCCCATCCAAATCTTCAATAGGCGATAACAGTAATCGAAGAGGACTTCCCTGGAAGTCCAGTGGTTAAGAATCCACCTGCCAATGCGGGGGACACAGGTTCCATTGTAGCTCCAGGAAAACCCCGCTTACCATAGGACAGCTAAGCTGATGCACTCCAACTACTGAGCCTGAACCCATGCTCCACAACAAGTGAAGCCACTGCAATGAGAAGCCCTCACACCGCAGCAAAGGGTAGCCCTCAATCGCTGCAACTAGAGAAAGCCCGCATGCAGCAACAAAGAGCCAGCATAGCCAAAAGTATATAAGCAAATAAACAATTCTTTAAGAAACAAAACAAAAATAATATCAATGAAAGATTAAAATTTTATTTTAAAAATAGTATTCAAAGATACTTTGAGAAATAGTTTCAGGGTTGTTCTCCATGACAGTGGTCTTGATTTCTCTCAAATAATATTCTCTTTGATAATCACAGTAGCCTCCCAGTCAAGGACCACACTTTCATGCTCTTTCCTTTCCATTCCATCTAGCAGTCCAACTCCAGAATAATTTTCCTGAAAGATTGTTCTGATTATAATGTTAGCTCGGTATGGTAACAAAGAGCACAGGTCTTAAAATTAGACCACCTGATGTCAAAACTTGAATTCACCAATTAATTTCTAAATCTCTCTGCGTCTCTCTTTTGTCATCTGTGACAGAGAGTTGGTGAGATGCTTGCATAACTATCATTTTTAACTCTTTGTGTTAAAAATGAGTGTGTAAGAAAATGGAGAGCTCATGGTTAAGAGCATTTTGGAGTCAGACCTGGGAGAAAATCCTGGTTCTCCCATTGAACTGGGGCTTCCCAGGTGGTGCTAGTGGTAAAGAACCCTCCTGCAACACAGAAGATATAAGAGATGCAGGTTTGACCCCTGGGTTGGGAAGATCCCCTGGAGGAGAGCTGGGCAATCCACTCCAGTATTCTTTCCTGGAGAATCCCATGGACAGAGGAGCCTGGTGGGCTACAGTCTGTGGGGTCACACAGAGTTGGACACGACTGAAGTGACTTAGCACACATGCACGCCACTGAACTGTCTACGAGTTATCTACTTCTGTGAAACAAATTACCCCCAAACTGTCAGGCATATAACAATGATAATCATTTTTCATCTTCATCAGCTTCTGTAGTTCAGAAATTTGGGAGCAGTTTGGCTAAGTAATTCTGGCCCAAGGCCTTTCATGGGGTTGCAGTCAGCTGGAGACTAGACTGGGCCTGGGAATTCTGTTTCCCAGGCAGCTCACTCATATGGCAAGGCGCTGTAGGCTATCGGCAGGGAGACCGGTTTCCTTCTAGATGGACTCCCCAGGCAGCTTAAGTGATCTGATGACTTTGCAACTGGCTTACCCCAAAGCAAGTGAGCCAAGGGAGCAAGGTAGAGGCCACAATGATCTTGCCTTGGAAGTTACATGACCATCACCTCTGCCATTTTCTACCGGTCACACTGGTCAGTCCCGATTCAATGTGACAGGGGACTTCACCACGGTACTATCACTAGAAGGAAGGATCATTGGCTTTGGAAAATCACTGCTGAGAAAACCTTGGACAATGTTTTTGTTTTTAGTTCTTTAAACCTTGTTCTCCTTATTTGCCTAATACAGACAGTAATAATATGTCTGTTTCATAGGATTGTTATGAAAATTAGGTGAGATAATGCATGTAAAGTACTTAGTACGTATTAAGTACTCAAAAAATGCTACTTAGTATTATTACAATCCACTGTTGTTGGTCAGTCACTCAGTCATGTCCTACTCTTTGCGACCCTATTGACAGTAGCCTGCCAGGCTCCTCTGTCCGTGGGATTCTCCAGGCAAGAATACTGGAGCGGGTAGCCATTCCCTTCTCCACAGGATCTTCCCAACCCAGGGATCGAACACGGGTCTCCTGCACTGCAAGTGGATTCTTTACCATCTGAGCCACCAGGGAAGCCCCATTAGTAAACAAGATGGATACAATTCCAGAACTAAGGGTTTAGGAAGAAAATAAGTAACTAGTCAAGTCTCCAAAATAGACTTTGACAAGTGCTATAGTAGGGGCAGTATCACAAGTATTATGGAATTGGTGATTGGGGTCACTTAACCTGGTCCAGAGGGCGGTGGGGATGAGTGAAGGCTCCCAAAGGAAATAGCATTTAAGCAGAAGATAGAAAAGGATGCAATATGGCCAGAGCATTCCAGGCAAAGAGAACCACTGTTTCAAAGGTCAAGTGGAAAGTAAGCCCATGGTACATCTCAAGGACTAAAAGCAGCTCAGTGTGGCTGCAGTATAAGATATAAGAGGGCAAGTGGCAGAAGATGAGAGGTCCAGACAGGAAAACATCAGTATTATAGTGAAAGTCAGGATGGACAGACAGCTGGAGAATGATGTTGATAAGACATGGTGATGAACTGAAAATGGAGAGGGGCAGAAGATTGCCAAAGATGCCACTCAAGTTTCCAGTTTATGAAATTAGTTAGAAACCTGCAGAAAGAGCAATACTTTGTTTTACTCAGGGTAGGGGTAAAGATGAATTTGATTTTGGACAAACAAACTTGAGTTGCCCATGAAACACCTACAAAATGTCCAAGAGCCAGTTGAATATCAGGGTAGTGAGCCTGGGAGAAGTGTAGATTCAGGAGTCATCAACATTCACTTTTCACTTTTATGCATTGGAGAAGGAAATGGCAACCCCCTCCAGTGTTCTTGCCTGGAGAATCCCAGGGACGGGGGAGCCTGGTGGGCTACTGTCTATGGGGTCACACAGAATCGGACATGACTGAAGTGACTTAGCAACATGTTACTTCTTGTTTTTATTTTTAAATTAAATATATATATATATTGGCCATGCCACGCAGCACTGCAGATGGTGTCTGCAGCCATGAAATTAAAAGATGCTTGCTCCTTAGAAGAAAAATTATGACCAACCTAGACAGCATATTAAAAAGCAGAGACAGTACTTTGCCAACAAAGGTCCACCTAGTCAAAGCTATGTTTTTTCTTGTAGTCACCTATGGATGTGAGAATTAGACTATAAAGAAAGCTGAGTGCTGAAGAATTGATACCTTTGAACTGTGGTGTCGGAGAAGACTCTTGAGAGTCCCTTGGACTGCAAGGAGATCCAACCAACCCATCCTAAAGGAAATCAGTCCTGAATATTCATTGGAAGGATTGATGCTGAAGTTGAAGCTCCAATACTTGGGCCACCTGATGGGAAGAACTGACTCATTGGAAAAGACTCTCATGCTGGGCAAGATTGAAGGTGGGAAGAGAAGGGGACGACAGAGGATGAGATGGTTGGATGGCATCACTGACTCAATGGACATGAGTTTGAGCAAGCTCCTGGAGTTGGTGATGGACAGGGAGGCCTGGCATGCTGCAGTCCACGGATCACAAAGAATCAGACAAGACTGAGCAACTTGCAGTTCAGTCAAGTTGCTGAACTGCATGCAGCATTTGGGATCTTAATTCCCTGACCAGAGACTGAACCCATGTTCCCTGAAGTGCAAGTGCAGGCTCTTTAACTACTGGGCCCCCAGGGAAGTCCCATACTTCCTGCTTTTAAATGATAAATCTGAAACAGAAATGTGAAGTAACATGCCCAGGGTCATACTAATAGGTGCAAGGCAGAGATTTAAACACTGGTTTCCCCATATCCCCTGTCTTTGCCCTTTCCATGGATATTTGCAGCTGTAATGATGTGCTTTGATTAGGAGTGTCAGGAAGATGTTACAGCAGAACCATGCTCTTTCATTTCCATTGCAGATTTCCATTTCTGGAACATATAGAGAAATGTAAGTATGTCTTATTGTATAGCTATGCAGATTCTGCAGCTTGTGCAGCCACCAAATCACCTACTGACAACAGCCAGCTACTCATCCTAGTCCTTTGGATGCATTTCCAACAAGAACTCTCTAGTAAACTGAAAGTAATCTAGTAACATCTGAAAGTTCCCTTCCCCACTTCTGTAATCCACCCCAAAGAGTACAAACAGTCAGAGAAGCCCTCCTTTTACAGGTACCTTAGATCCCCTGTCTGTTTCCTGTGCTACCTAAGGAGCCTGTGTGGGAGGAAGCGCCAGGCATCAGTATGTCAATTGCATCAAGACCTGGAGCCCAATCAGTCATTCGTGCAGCCATTAAATGGAAGCCAAACTTCCCAAGTCACTAAGTGGATTAAATACAACTTTTACAATAACTTTACATTGAATATCAAACAATGACCAGAAAAGACCTAGGGGTGAACAATCATTCCGGCTGCATTATTTTATGGTCTTCAGAACACAGTTAAAAACCACGGAAGATGCGCAGCTGCAAATGAAAACTCTAGGGCTTCTCTGGTGGCTCAGTAGTGAAGAGTCCGCCTGTCAATGCAGGGGACACGGGTTCAATCCCTGATCTAAGAAGATCCCACATGCATGGAGCCACCAAGACTGTGCACCATAATTATTGAGCCTGTGCTCTAGAGCCCGGGAGCCAAAACTACAGAGAGAGACCAGCTGCTGCAACTACTGAAGCCCCTGTGCCTTAGAGCCCGTGCTCCACAACAGGAGAGGCCCCCACAGTGAGAAGCCTGTGCACCACAACTAGAGAAAAGCCTGTGCAGCAACTAAGACCCAGGACAGCCAAATACAAATAAATACAATTATTAAGAAACATATTAAAACATAAGCTCTCGAGGTACCACTGAGAGCTTTCCCTGGCAGGGAGGCCGGCCCGCTTTCCAGCCTTCTTGCATTCAACAAGCATTTCCTGAGCCAGTCCCCATCTCCTTTCAGTTCTGATTGGTCCTGTCTTTTCTGCTTCTCTGCCTCAAGCCTAACGAGCTTTTCCCCAGATTTCTCAATCTTAACTTACGACTTGAAGAGTCATTTAACACTATTAACCCTGTTCCTCCTACAATTCTGATCCTCATCCTACAAAGCTGATCCCCTGCTTTGACTGACGTCACTCTCCTCCCACTCATTTCCTGCCTCTCCGTCAGCTTCATCCATACTCCTATTATTGACAACGCTTCTTCTCTATGCCCTTTGAGTGATGCATTTCCTGAGATTCTCATCTGGGTCTGTCTTCTGAAATCCTTACTCTTAATTCCTTAATGATCTCATCAACATTCCCCTCTCCCCATCCCAGCTTTAACTATTTGGAGATGACTTCCAAATCCACTTCTCCAGCCCTAAGCTTCAAGTCATGTATTTTCAAATGCCTTCCTTGGCTGTCCTGACAGCCCCTCTAGGGCTCAGATGCTCAGTCATGTCTGATTCTTTGTGACTCCATGGACTGTAGCTCACCAGGCTCCTCTGTCCAGGGGATTTTCCCAGCAAGAATACTGGACTGGGGTGCCATTTCCTCCTCCAAGGCATCTTCCAGACCCAGGGATCAAACCCACTTCTCTTACATCTCCTGAATTGGCAGGCGGATTCTTTAGCACTATCAGCCCCTCTAGAACATGTGGTTTTGCTGTCTAATCCATTCTGAGGATAGCCCCCTAGGCTTCCACCCACTCAGGTTTGAAATCTTGGAGCCGTGGCTCCATTCACTTTAATCTTCTCAATCTCTGGAGCCCGCTGTCTAGAAAATAAAGCCAAGACTCCTCAGATGGCCCTCACAGCTCTAGGAAAATCTAGCTTCCACCTATCTTTCCAGCCTTTCTAACCTCTGACTCACATTTCTCTTCTGCCGCCTACCCTAATCCTCTCCTCGTGGTCTTCCACTTTTGTTGTGCCCTGGGTTATATTACCCCTGTATCTTTTGTTTCCATCTTTTCCCTTACCTTAAAAGGCCATTTCTCATCCCAATGCTCATCCTTTAAAAAAATTTAAAAACTTTTAATTTTGTATTGGGGTATAGCTGATAAACAATGATATGATAGGGACTCAGTCATACATATACATGTATCCATTCTCTCCCAAACTTCCCTCCCATCACAGGCTGCCACATAACATTGAGCAGAGTTCCCTGTGGTTTACAGTAGGTCCTTGTTAGTTATTCATTTTAAATACAGCAGTCCAACCCTCATTCTGAACTGTTGGTATAGAACCCATTCTCAAGCTCATCTTAATCGCCGTATTCCTGAAATATCGTGTGTCCTCCACCTGTGAGAAACCAGTCATCCTTGAGGTCCGGATGCATGCTGTCTCTGTATTCAATCTATCACCAGCCCCAGAAATTCTATTTTCTCAATATTGCTTGAATCCACCCATTTTTATCTCCGCTACAAGACCTTTGTCTAAGTCAGCACCATTGTTCACTTGGGTTACTAGTGTGGTCTTCCAGCTGACCTGCTAGGTCCTCTGCAGCCCATCCCCAGCTTGCACCTCATGATATAGAAGGGTTTTTCTGAGCACAAATCCAGTCAGACCCCCACACCATCTTCAGTGTCTTTCCCTGCTGCCCAAGCTCACAGGCCCTTTTGCTGTGGATTCAGCCCCCTTCCACAGCTGCTCTGGCTCTTCTCAGGCTAGACCATGCCCCCTCCTATTGTGGGGTCCTTTCATCTTCTGTTCCCTTGCCCAAAATTCTCTTCCCTTTTTACCCTGCTCCCTCCCATTTAGAACTCATTTTAAACGTCCTTGCTTCAGAAAAGCCTTCTCTGATTGCCTTCCCCCAGTTATCCATGGTTCTGTGTGTGGACTTTCCCTTCATGGTGTCTTCCCAGTTCATTATGTTGCCATATATATCTATTATTTGCTTCACATAGGCCTTCTCTACTAGAGGCTCACCATTTTATCTGTTTTTATCCCAAATTTCCAACGATGCCTGAATATAGTAGGAGGTACACAATAGATACTCATTCATTGAATGATTGAATTGTTACTCTCTGCTCTCCGATTCCCTGATGAAAAGGAATCCCTACTTTATCTACTATTTCTTTCATATTAACCATAGTTTTCTCAAAAAGAAGGTGAAAATTTTTAATCCACTTTGTTTAATAGGCCCTGTGTGTCTAATAACAGCCATAATTCCATGTTCCAGCTTTCATTTTTTAATTATTAATGGGTACAAAAACTGGTTGCAAGAGGAAAAATGTTAAGTGGACCTGAATGAGGTTAAGGGAGTTGTATGCTTTGACTACACAGTGGACGAAAGTAATTTATATATCTTTCCTTCATCCCACACAAAGCTAGTTTCCAGAAATTAGAAACAAACTAAGCCCTAATAAATGTGATGTTCACAGGTCATAATGAAGATTTTTTTTTAAGAGATTTTTTCCCCCTAGTCAACTAATTGATTTTAAAGCTCTTATTGCAAGTGACTCACACTGATTTTAAAACTAAAAACTTTCCAAATCTCTTTATCTCTGACATTTGTGCGTAAGCCCAAGAGGAGAGTGAGAGCAACACTGACTTGGGAAAAACATTCAGAGCAAATACAAATACATTATCTGTTCTCACATCTGGCTCTAATGAGATACATGCGCAAAAATCTGCTTGTAAACATTCCTGCTCAGCTGTCTCGAATTCCACTGATAAGGACTGAGAGGACAAGAGGTGGTAAAAAGGTACAGAGAAATGGAAAGAACATTAGGTGACAGAAAACTGGGATTCTAGTTGTCACCACTACAGCTTACTAGTTATTAGACAAAGCATTTAATCACTCAGTGCCCATGTTTTGAGAACTAGAAAATGGCAGTGATCAAGATCTCATTCAGGAGGGTAGAAGACACACATGCGCTGACCTCACTGTCCTCCCAGATATCCCTTAGATCAATAATAAAGATGTATGAGGAGGACACAGCCATAACAGTATCAAAAACTAAAGCCTTAGAAATGACTCATGTTGAGAGAGGAAGTCACAGCCCCGGACCCACGCAGGAGACTGCAGCAGAGACAGGAGTTGAAATTGTTCCTCCCTGTAAGATCAGAAGGAACCCTAAGCCCAGAGTTAGCAGATATGAGAACAAAAGTGAGCTGCAGATGACAGTAAGCATGATTCACCTGGGTGGGGAAGGTCCCCTGGAGAAGGAAATGGCAATCCACTCCAGTATTCTTGCCTGGAAAATTCCATGGACAGAAGAGCCTGGCAGGCTTCAGTCCATGGTGTTACAAAGAGCCGGACACGACTGAGTGACTGAGCATGCCCACACTAAACATCCATTACAGAAGCAGACTACTTTTCTCCCTCACCATGAACCTCACATACCCCAGGGGCAAGTCGTACCAGATCTGCACAATAATAATCTAGTACTTTATTCATAAATATAAATGGAAAGCTAAGGAGTCCTCATAATTGAGAAAAAAATCAAAACAGCCCCAAAGAGGGACACCAAGAAGAAGGTAAAATTGTGAAAACTTCCCAGTGAGTAGAGCATAATTTTAAAATATAGAGTGGAGGTGGGGACTAAGAGAAATACAAAAGATAAATCCAGGAGAGTCATTATGCACCTAAGAGGAAATCTAGAAAGAGGCAGAAAAAAACAAAGGAGCTTTAGCAATTAAAAAAAATAATTCAAGGAAATTTCCTAGAGCTGAAGAAAGGCTGGAGCTGTCAGAGTGAAAAAGCCCACTGAGTGACCAAATAGATGAAAGTTCAGAAAACTGAAAAGGATAAAAAATTTTTTTAAACTTCAGGGACAAATAATAGATTTCCTACCCACCCCCCAGAGAATCAGATTGACAATTGGATTTTTCATCAGCAACCTTAGCAACTAAAACACAATGCAGAATTGCCTTTTAAAGGGTGAAGGAAAATTATTTTGAGACAAGAATTATATGTTTGGCCAAACTGTCAATCATAAAGTCGGTGAAAACAGATTTTCATCCTTGTTATGACTCACAAAATTAAGCCCCTGTCCAAATTTTGTGACAATTGCTTTAAATTTTATTACATGTTCTTTTAACACAAAAAGGAATCCAAGAAATAGAACACTGTACTGTATGATACAAATATTAGGGGATATAACCCAGAACTGAGGCACAGAAATTTCAGTATTCTAGATGCATAGTATACCTAGAGAGGAGTGGAACCAAACTTAGAAGTCAGAGGATTCTAGCAAGAAATGTATTCAAGAAGAAAGTGGATTCCTTTAAAATACATAGTAAAGTTTAAAAAAAAAACAACTATGTAATTGTAAGTGATTTGGTGAGGACTTCCCTGGTGGCTCAGACAGTAAAGTGTCTTGCTTACAATGTGGGAGACCTGGGTTCGATCCCTGGGTCGGGAAGATCCTCTGGAGAAGGAAATGGCAACCCACTCCAGTACTCCTGCCTGGAAAATCCCATGGACGGAGAAGCGTGGTGGACTACAGTCCATGGGGTCGCAAAGAGTCGGACACGACTGAGCAACTTCACTTCACTTTGTGATCTTCTATCAAAACCATCTTAGATTGGATATCCTAGCTGTCTTCATCAGCTTGGGCTGCTATCACAAAAAATCATAGACCGGGTGAATTAAACAACAAACGTTTATTACTCACAGTTCTGGAGGCTGGGAAGTTAAGATTGAGGTGTTGGCAGATTTGGTGTCTGGTGAGAGTCCTCTTCTTGGCTTGCAGATAAAATTTCTTGCTGTTTGCTCACTGGCTTTTTTGTGGTGTGTTTGGATGGAGAGAGAGGAAGGGCTCTGGACACTTTTTTCTCTTCTTAAAAGGACACTAATCCCTTCATGAGGGCTCCAACCTCATGACCTCATCTGAACTTAATTACCTCCCAAGGCCCCACTTCCTAATACCGTCACAGTAGGGATCAGGACTTCAAAAGGAAAATTTTTGAGGAGGAAAGATATTTAGTTGATAATGCCAGCAGAGCTTAAGACGAGGATTCTGTTACAAGTGATTTATTGAGGAAACACTCTTTGGAGAAGGAGAATGAGGGACATAATAAAAGATTTTTTTAAAAAGCTAAGCAAAAATGTGGCTCTGCTCAATATAAGCTATATAGTAACTCCACAGGGAAATAGGGATCACAAATTGCAGGAGAGAAGGGGCCCCATCTTGCAGTAAACTGGTCTACTGCCCCCGTGTCAGTCATTCAGACAGTCAACCAGCTACAGGCTTGTGTGAAAAGGGGTAACCTCCCTGGAAAGGCAGCTTCCATTAGGCCCAGGACAATTCTCTGGAAAAGCGGGCATTTATGAGCTCTTAGAAGCCAATGCTGATTGCAGCTGAGACATGGCTATAAAGTGGAATGACAACATAGGGGAAAAGTTAAGCAATTTAAAATTCTAGGAAAAACAAAAAGCTGTAAAAAACCAAAAAACAATAGATCCAAATGTGACCCAAATTGCAGCATTGCAGTCCAGTTTTGGACAATCAATATCACCTAAATCTCATTTGATTTTGACACTTGAAACAGTCTCCTTTAAATTACATAGGTTTAATTACAAGACTACCTTCACCGCTGTGTAAATAATCACTGATTAGATGTTGTTGTTAAGTCGTGTCCAACTCTTTTTTGACCTCATGGACTATATATAGTGCATGGCATTTTCATAATCATATTAGAATAAGTATCATGTTTTAATTTTTTTAATCAACCCATAGACAAAGCATGCAAGAATTAATTATAGTTACAGGACACAAGGTAAAAATTTTAAACCTTAACATACAAAAAGTAATGATAGGACTGATAGAAGTTTGGAGTAAAAGGGAGAGAGATGAGATAAAGGATAATATTCTTCGATGAGGTAAAGAGTGAAAATTCTTCATCTGCCATAAAATGGGTAAATATATTTTTTCTAAAACTGAAATATGAAGCATTCCAGATTTTAAGCACCATGTTATTTAGTATTATAAAGATATGCAATGAAGAACTAAAATAAATATATAACTAGCAAAAAGTTGAGTGAAAGAGGAAGATATTATAAATAAGCTAAATTTCTCACTTTCACAGAAAGGAATCCATTTAGATTCTTAGATTCTACCTAAGGCTAACAAGCAAAGAAATGACCAGATGCTATTATTTGAAATTATAGATTAAAGTACCAGAAGAGAAAAGAAAAGCAGTTGAAAATGGTAACATATGAGGAAAGGTCTGGGAAGAGATTCTTTTTTTTAGTCGTTCAGTCATCAGACTCTTTGCAACCCCATGGACTGTAGCCCACCAGGCTCCTCTGCCCATCCGATTCTCCAGGCAAGAATACTGGAGTGGGCAGCCATTCTTTTCCCCAGGGGATCTTCCTAACCCAGGAATCAAACCCTGGTCTCCCACACTGCAGGCAGATTTTTTTTTTCATCATCTGAGCCACTAGGGAAGCCCTTTTTAAAAAAATTTTTATTTTGTAATTGTTTGTATTGTTGGGGGGTATTCTGTCTTTATTGTACCACTAATAAAAATGGCAATAAGAATACTTTCTAGCCTATCCCATCAAGTAATCAAGAAGGCTCATTAACATAATGTATAGGAAAGCACTTTGCAAACTCTTAAGTACTAAGATAAATGTGAAGCGTTATTAAGAGGGCAGTCTTAGGCAGTTCAAGATTGCGAAAGGAACCGTAGCACGTTCCTTTATCAAGCCCTATTTTTAAGGTGCCAAGATCCAAATTAAAAAGGAAGCTGTCTCTAAAATGCTGACCATAAAATATCTGAAAGAAAAAATGTGCTGAGAGAAAGAATTTGGAAGAACGACAAGAAGAAAATTTAAAGAGTGTTTCGAAAGAGCTATTAGGTTTCCATCAAGTTGTTTCTATAAAACAAAAACACCGGGGGAACTACACATCAACAGCGGTACTATCGTCTTAGAAAACGGTATCACAGAAAAAAAAATTATAATTAGAATAAAGACTTACCTCCTTACATATAAACCATTTTCAGATACTTTTGTAAATAGTCTCATAATTAGCATCACAAATGTTTTAGAATACCATATTTTTCATAACTTGTTAATTAGGCAGGTAGTTCTGCTCAATAGTCCCATTAAGGGTTTTGAAATAAAATTGTTGGTTCATGTGTCTATCTCCTTTGCATAAAAAGGAATTTTTCAAAACAAGGAACTATGTCTTAAAACACTTTGTTCTGCATTTGTTTCTTATTTTGGGGCCTCCTAGCACATAGTCCTAGCACTCAATAAAAGTTTGTTAAATGGATAAATTGATGAAAGAACTAGAAAACAATGCTTTTTTTAATTATCCAAAGCATATCCTTGTCTGTCTGTGATGATGAGGACATACTATTCAGATACTCTGTAGGGCTTCTGATCTCTGAGAGACCCGTCTGAAAAATGAAAATAGTGGTATCTACTTCAGAAGGATTTTCATAATGATTTGCTGAAAATAGTGCATGAAAAGTTCTGGGTACATATGAATGGTTATTATTATTGTTGTTTGGGTGTGCTTCAGTGGCCCCATGGACTGTAGCCAGCCAGGTTCCTCTGTCCGTGAAATTTTCCAAGCAAGAAAATTTCCAAGCAGGTTGCCATTTCCTCCTTCAGGGAACCTTCCTGACCCAGGGATCGAACCCACATCTCTTGTGTCTCCTGCATTGGCAGGCGGGTTCTTGAGAAGCCCCATTATTATTAGCAGCAACTGCAAATAATTGCTGAGAGAGTAGTATGTGCAGTCATTGCCCACAGATCTAGACCAATAAAGATAAGCAAGATTAGTACCTTATTGTCAAGGAGGGGAAATAAACAAGCTCCCCGGTCACCCTACTGTGCCTCTCTCTCCATGGGCTCCATGGCCAAGATACTCAAAGAGAGTATCTCACTGGCCCAGCAAGAGGGCATGCATAGGCTAAGAGGGTTAGTTACAGAGGTATTTGTACAGAATTCTCTGTGATCATCCTTTCCCATCCCTAACTCCAAACCTACCTAGGGGCAAACACAAACAAACGAAAAAAACGATCTTATTCATCTTAGTTCCCCCCAACCCAGTTCCTAGTATGTGCATCCCAGAGTACTAAATGAGTATTCGTTCCATGGCCCTAAGTTAGTCAAAGCAAGAGACTGATTGATGGGAACAATCCAGAAAGTTCAGTTCAGTCGCTCAGTCGTGTCCGACTCTTTCCAACCCCATGAATCACAGCACACCAGGCCTCCCTGTCCATCACCAACTCCCAGAGTTTATTCAGACTCATGTCCATCGAGTCGGTGATGCCATCCAGACATCTCATCCTCTGTCGTCCCCTTCTCCTCCTGCCCCCAATCCCTCCCAGCATCAGAGTCTTTTCCAATGAGTCAACTCTGCATCAGGTGGCCAAAGTATTGGAATTTTCAGCTTTAGCATCATTCCTTCCAATGAACACCCAGGACTGATCTCCTTTAGAATGGACTGGTTGGATCTCCTTGCAGTCCAAGGGACTCTCAAGAGTCTTCTCCAACACCACAGTTCAAAAGCATCAATTCTTCGGTGCTCAGCTTTCTTCACAGTCCAACTTTCACATCCATACATGACCACTGGAAAAACCATAGCCTTGACTAGACGGACTTTTGTTGGCAAAGTAATGTCTCTGCTTTCCAATATGCTATCTAGGTTGGTCATAACTTTCCTTCCAAGGAGTAAGTGTCTTTTAATTTCATGGCTGCAATCAACATCTGCAGTGATCTTGGAGCCCCAAAAAATAAAGTCTGACACTGTTTCCACTGTTTCCTCATCTATTTGCCATGGTTGGTAAAGAGGGCTCTGATCTCAGTAACTCACAATGCAGAGAGCAGGAAATCCCAAGAACCTGAAGGAGTTGTAGTCTGACCATGGGCTCAGAGGTTCTGATTCTACAGGCCCCAAAACTACCCCCAAATAAAGAGGCCAGAAGCAGGTCCTTATTTAAACCATCAGGCTTTATGTCTTGTGGTCCCTTCCATCCTGGCTCTGACATACTGAAGTTGGGAATTGGTGACCAAGCCTTTATTTAGGGTCTCCAGTTAAGGCATCAGAGTCTCCAGGAAAAGATGAAGAAATGACCCATTTCCTCCCCACAGCTCTTGAATTTCCATCTTTCCCGAGCCTTAGTCTTATAGCTGTTGGGTTGTATGATACAGCAAGAGCAGTGACGTCTTCCTACTGGAGTTTCCTCAGTTCTGTGATTTTTCTGATTGCATGGGGAATATTTTATCTTTGCTTTCTCATCGTTTTCTTGGAGTCCAACTTCATTTTTTAAACTAAGGAAGATAGCACACCAAAAAAATTGGCAGTAGATTGACATCATTTTATACCTAGGTTCAGTTTCTTATGATCACACGCATCACCTTTAGAATGTTCTTTTTATTTGGGTAAGAAAGATTTAAAAGACTCAGAGAAATTGAATGTGCAAAAAAATTTGTGATTTTGTGCATTACACAGAGTGTATCAGGACACCATTTCCTTTGAGTTCATTTTAGAGCCAGGCTTGAGACTGAACGTGATCACATCCTTCACGTCTTTGGTGGCATACTTCATTCAGACCTTTATCACACGGTACAGTATCAATGTCTCCTGATTTTCCAGCACCCCCGCTGATTAAACAGCAAGGATCATTTTTCTTGGCCCTGTAATGATTTTGCAGTAAAGGGCAGAATTGATTTCAGAGCTATGACTCAGGGCCTGGTAAAAAATATTGGCCAAGAAGTGGGTGTAAGCGGCCACTGGCACTCTGGGGACTTCTATACCTTGAACAGAAATCTAAAAATTTGCATGCAATCAAAGCTGCTAATTGAGGGAAAACCATCTAAGTTATTTGACAGCTATAGCTTTCTTCTTGGGAATCTTTAAAGGATTAAGTAGTTTGCTATATTAATACTCTTTCTTCAGCCATTTTGTGGGGAGGAAAGTGGGCTGGTATAAAAAATAAGACCTTTTTCTTGCAAGCCTACTATGCACCTGTCACCAAATAGGGGTAAACAAAAGAAGCAAAAGAACTGGTTCGTGCCTTCCAAGAGTTTATATCTAGTTCAGGGGGAGGCTGAAATCAGTTCATTCATGAAGCAAAAGACCCTAAGGTAGTGGTCAAAGAGGCCAGTGTTGATGGGGCTCAAGAATGAAGGTGATTGTGTTCCTGGGGTGAGGGCACATTGTAGTGGAGAAGGGGCTTCGCAGAAGCTGAGCACAGGCCGTGCTGGGTCACCCAGACCATGGGGTCTTCAGCCATGGGCCTCCAGAGATAGAAGGGAGGCTTGAGAGGCAGGGGTTCTTGAGAGAACTTCTTCTTTTTAAAAAATTGAAATATAATTGCTTTACAATGTTGTGTCAGTTTCTGCTATACAGTGATGTGAATTTGCCATATGCATACATATATCCCCTCCCTCCCATCCCCCCCCCCAATCTAGGCCATCACAGGGCACCGAGCTGAGCTTCCTATGCTTTGCAGCAGGTTCCCACTAGCTATCTGCTTTCTCCCTGGTAGTATATATGTCAGTCCTGCTCTCCCAGCTGGTCCCACACTCCCCTCCCCGCCACCTTGTTCACAAATCCATCCTCTACGTCCGCATCCCTACTCCTGGCTTGGAGACAGGTCCGTCTGTACCATTTCTCTAGATTCCACACATATGTGTTGCTGTGCAATATTTGTTTTGCTCTTTCTCACTTCTTGCCCCGAGCCTCGAGCTCCCAGCTCCAGCTTTCTCCGATCATGTGGAAAGAGCAGATGCTTTTCCACTTTGGGGGGCAACACTGGCTATCACGCAGGCGCCACAAACTGTCCCTCCCCCACATCTCACTGCCCACAGGTGAAGCCCAAGGCATAGCACCTCACAGCCTAGCTCCGGGCTCCCTGCCTAGGGTTCTTTCTGATACCAATCCCTCTCCATCTTTGCACACTTCAAAACCTGATTCTTGAAACCTAACATGTCCTTTCTTAAAGATTTATTCATTTATTTTTTTGGCTCTGCTGGGTCTTCGTTGCTGTGGGAGGGTTTTCTCTAGTTGCTGCAAGTGGGGGCTACTCTCTAATTTCGGTGCACAGGCTTCTTGTGGGGGCTTCTCTTGTTGGGCACCTTGGGCTCTCGGGTGCATGGGCTCAGTAGCCGCAACATGTGAGTTCAGTGGTTAGGACTCACCAGCTCTAGAGCACAGGCTCAGTAGTTGCTCTGAGGCAAGTGTGATGTTCCCCACCCAGGGATCAAACCCATTGCTTCTGCATTGGCAGGTGGATTCTTTACCACTGAGCCACCAGGGAAGCCTCTGATGTTAATGCGCTTTCTTAACCCCATGCTCTCACACACACTGTCTCCTCTATCACCCAGAGAAGTCTTCCTTGTTATCTTTCCTCTTTGAAATCATACCTATCCTTAAGACTGCTGCTGCTGCCAAGTCGCTTCAGTCGTGTCCGACTCTGTGCGACCCCACAGACAGCAGCCTACTAGGCTCCTCTGTCCCTGGGATTCTCCGGGCAAGAACACTGGAGTGGGTTGCCATTTCCTTCTCCAATGCATGAAAGTGAAAAGCGAAAGTGAAGTCACTCAGTCGTGCCCGACTCAGCGACCCCATGGACTGCAGCCTACCAGACTCCTCTGGCCATGGGATTTTCCAGGCAAGAGAACTGGAGTGGGGTGTCATTGCCTTCTCCGATCCTTAAGACTAACCTTCTATATTCTTCATTTACAAAATCTTCCCTGCTTCAACTCCTAAGCCACTGACTGCTGGGCTGAAAATAATCTCACTCCACCAATGCTTGAATACCATTTTATTTGTAGTTTTTATCACACTCTTCACATTATACCTTGACCTGAATTCTCTGTGAACATCCTTTGTGCCCCACCAAACTCTTGGAGGGGCAAGACAAATGCCTCTTTCATCTCTGCCCTGACCCGTTTCCTTGCCTGTTTCTCCTACAGAGCACCAAATGAATATGTGTTGTATGAAAGTGAAAGTGCTAATCACTCAAACGTGTCCAACTCTTTGCAACCCCATGGACTGTAGACCACCAGGCTCCTCTGTCTGTAGGATTTTCCAGGCAAGAATCCTGGAGTGGGTTTCCATTTCCTTCTCCAGGGTATCTTCCTGACTAGGGATCAGACCCGGGTCTCCCTCATTGCAGGCAAATTCTTTACCATCTGAGCCTCCAGGGAAGCCCCAAATATGGGTTGCATGTCCCTAAAGTTAGTCAAGTCAAAAGACTGAGCAGCAGAGAACAATCCAGAAAGAAGTGGTCAAGGAGGCTCTGATCTTCAGCAACATATTCAGAAGTGGCCATGCCAAGGCTTCAGTGATTCAGTCTAATCCAAGATGGCTGCCTGCCAGGGATTCTTGTATATAAACAAATGGTGGTTAAAAGTAAACAGGGCTTTGAACATGCTTTAACTTTTCATTTGAAATTAAATGTTGAACTATCTGGTTTAATGTGGTCCTTCCCCTAGAATGTTACCCTTCTCCTAGGTAGCACGCTCCTGCTCATCTCTGTGCAGACCCAAGCTTGGTGGTGACTCCGACAGGCAGGAAGAAGGCTCTGGTGCCTGTATCTTTCCCTGACCCTGACAGCTAACTCTTGATTTAAGTTGTAAAGACAGTTAAAAGAGTTTTTTTTTAAAGATAGGGTTTTTTTTTAAGGTAAAATGTAAGTACTAGTGATTTTAAGGAATATATAGTAAAATCAGAAAACCTTGCAAAGAATTAATAGAGCAGACTATTTTAGGATACAGCAGTAAATTTCAAAAGAAAATTTTAGCTACTTTAGGTGGCAGTTTTTCTAAAATTAATCATAAGCTGCTCTCTAAGGCAGAGCACATGGAACTGAATTTAACCTCCTTTGTAAATGACCCATTATCATCACTGAAAACATCAGTGCAACTAGCTAACTGCAGAGCTGACCAAAGCAGGCCAGCTTCTTTGCCTTCTCACGCAGTGGTCTCAGGACAGCTGTGATTGGAGCTTCGGAACCCCCTGCTAGTTTTTATAAGTCTTTTCAGACTCTCAGGGTTCTAGCCATTACTTTTTACTGCTCCTTGTAAGGGTTTTCCTGGTGGCTCAGTGGTAAAGAATTTGCTCGCCAGTGCAGGAGATACGGGTTCAATCCCTGGGACAGGAAGGTCCCCTGGAGAAGGAAATGGCAACCCACTCCAGTATTCTTGCCTGGGAAATCCCATGGACAGAGGAGCCTGGCAGGCTACAGTTCACAGGGTTGCAGAAAGAGTCAGATACAACTTAGTGACTAAACAACAACTCCTAGTATGTCTGCTTGAAATAGCCCTCTAACTCAGGTCTTTCTCTGATCTCACCCCATATGACTGTCTCTGATTTGCTTTGTTAGAACGATGTCTGTAATAACCAGAAAGAGGCTCTGACTGAACGGTTCTTCATTAAGCAGAGGCACTTTGCAGCGAAAGTCTTGGCTACCCTGATATCTTTGTCTGCTTATTGCTTGATGCTCAGCTGTGTTCTCAAGAGATAGGAATTCTAAATAACTGGGTTATAGACAGGAAAATCTTGCTTTGACATCACTAGTCAGTGTAACATATCTCAGAATAGATAAGAAAGGAAATACTTTCTCTTCAATAATTCTTGAAGAAATTCATTCAGTACTGGGAAATCTCTTTTCAAAGAAAAATAGAAAAGAGTTTATATTCTGTTCCCTCTGCCTGAAAGTGTCTTCCCTCCTTTTCTACCTGGGAAAATCTTAATTATCTATTAAGACCCAAGTGTCCTCTTATTTGCCAGGGAGAATCAGGGAAGCTTTTTCTTGGTAAAATTATCTTTTTTACCTTTCCTACTCCCAAACAGTGGAAGCATTTGACCAAAGAGACTATGAGTTATTTGAGATCAGGAATTATTACTATACCTTGTTCATCTTTGGATGTCCAGATCCTAATGTGGACACTGACATTTAGAGCTTAAAATTATTTGTAAATAAATGTATGTATTTTAGATTATACCATTCCATTTTGTGGCTACCTTAAGGTGTGAGAAAGAGGTGTAGAGAGTTGAGGATGATACCAGGAAAAAACAGGTGTGTGAAAGGAATAGGTAAGAAAGTCAGGGAATGGAGAAGGAGAGAAAAGAAAGAGAATTTATGAATGATGGAGAGGGATATGTTGAAAAGGAGGACATGAGAAGGAGGACAAGACTTGATAGGTTCTTGAGTGTTGGAAAACCCACTTTTACAAGCAGTTCTATTTATTCAACCATACATTTCAGTTGCTATTATTGTCCAGTTGCTAAGTCGTGTTCAACTCTTTTTGACTCCATGGACTGTAGCATACCAGGCTCCTCTGTCCTCCACTACCTCCTAGAGCTTGCTCAAATTTATGTCCATTGAGTCAATGATACTGTCTCACCATCTCACCTTTTGCCTTCAATCTTTCCCAGCATCAGGGTCTTTCCCAATGAGTCAGCTCTTCACATCAACTGGCCAAAGTGTTGGAGCTTCAGCTGTAGCATCAGTCCTTTCAATGAATATTCAGGGTTGATTTCTTTTGAAATTGACTGGTTTGCTCTCCATGCAGTCAAAAGGACTCTCAAGAGTCTTCTTCAGCGCCACAGTTAGAAGGCATTCTTTGGCACTCAACCTTCTTTATGGTCCAGCTCTCACATCCGTACATTTCAGCTCTTGGTTCTTTTCTTCACTGTCCTCTGAGACGTGAATTAGCTTTCAAAACATTGTTCATAATCTTTCATTTTTCCTTACCTTAATTCTTAAAGCTTCAAGGCTATTCATCCATCATTCTTACTCTCCTGACTCAGAATTTCACATCTCCTAACTGCTTCCTCTCTTTCAATATCAGAATAACATGATCAGAATACAGAAAACATTTCTGTCATCAGAATATTTCAGACTGGGTGAGAGGGAGAAGCTGCTTAAGGAGTTAGGAGTTATCCTTGATCAGAAGAAATTTATTGTGACCATCACTCAAGGAAATCAATCTCACTTGATTTTTTGGATTATATTCAGTATTTAACAAATTACCCTTTTATTTGAGGAGTGGTTAGAAAAGAAGAGGGTGGAGATGAGGATGCAAAGAGCTTATTTCATACAATCTATAAAATCAAAAGGCAAACAGCAGGGAGTCACAGAGAGCAAACTGAGATTCAAAAAAGAAAATATCAAACATCTGAATTCCACAGTTTCAGAGTAATTTATTCACCGTGACCCAATCTCACAATTCATTAGTTTCACCCCAGAGACAGGACTGAATGTCAACTATTTTCCTGACCTGTAAATAATAGGTGCCACTTGTTCTGAAATGAAACTTAGTTAGACCATAATACCAAAGTGAATCAATATGATTGTTATAAAGCTAAAGTACAACAGGCTAGGTCCTGAATCTTTGGGGAGAGAAGATTCTTCTTCCCGCTCTTTATGAAAAAAAAAATTTGACAGGAAAATTGATAAATTATCTTTTAGCAGCACTACGTCTGAACCAAAAAATAATCTAACAATGAGAAATGAAAAGTCATATTGTTCAATTATTTATTCAACCTGAGTGAATAACTGGGAACTATGATATTACGTCTTAGGTTAATGACGACGGGGCATGGTTGGATGTGGCCAGACTGAGTTCTGGACAATGGAATGTGAGTACAATGTGTGCCTGACCCTAAAAAACCTGCCACGCGCATTTCTCTGGGCTCTTTCTTCCTTCCTGCTGGTGGGAATGAAGATGACTATGGTGACCTGAAAGCCGCTTGCTCAATGCGGCAGAGCGTCTGTCAGCCTGAGCCCCTGAATGACTGCAGGGAGGAGAGCCCCCACCAACCACCTTGGAACCTGCTCTCTGCTCCGGATGAGCAAGAACTGAGACTCTAGTTCTCTAAGCCAGGATATGTTCCAGTTTAACACACATAATTACATACGTATTACATACATAATTTTATATATATAATTTTTTCCATAAAGAGCTGATATATATATATATACACACACAGACACACAAACGTGGCTTCCCAGGTGGCACTGGTGATAAAGAACCTGCCTCCCATTGCAGGAGACATAAGAGACACAGGTTCGATCCCTGAGTGGGAAAGATCCCCTGGAGAAGGAAATGGCAACCCACTCCAGTGTTCTTGCCTGGGGAATCCCTTGGACAGAGGAGCCTGGCGGGCTACAGTCCATGGGGTTGCAAAGAGCTCTACACGACTGAAGCAACTCAACACAGCACAGCACAGCACACATACACATATTCACATACACAGATGTAAACTATACATTCCACCTTTATTTCATCTTTTAAATTTTTAAATAAAATAATATGATTTTATTGAAAAAAAATTGTAATACAAAGAAGTCAAGAAAGAGGAAATAAAAATCTGTAACTATTCAATGTAATGAGATCTACTATTATAAACCAAGGGTCATACTTGACCTATCATTTTGGAAGGCACTTTTTTCACTTAAAAAAAATCTTGAACATCTCCCCTTCTGTGTCATTAAGTAGTATTCTGCCCCATAATTTTTAATGGATGCATGATAAAAGTTACACAGGTCATTGGGAAATCACAGTCGAATGAACAGCAATATTTCTGTCCACAAACTAATGAACCTAGAACATCTTTAGGCAGCAGTTGTTCTCAGAATGCTTAGATCCTGAATTCATAGGTGACTGCTTGGAATATTATATTCGGTTCTGGTGGTACATGACCATTGAACCATTTGATGTTGTGGTAGAAGTTGAGCTTCTGTAAGAAAAAAAAACAAAACATCCTTGCCAGAAGGCAGGAAACATTTGTCGTTAGAATACTTCAGATGATGCGGGAGAGAGTAGTTGTTTAAGGGCTAAGACTTATCGTCAGTCAGAACAAATTTGGTATCACAGTCCTACAGATCCAGACCAGCTTGGCAACTCTGCTTTCCCCCACAGGAAAGAGAGAAGTCCGGCCAATTTCTTGATAGAAATTGAAGATTCGCCTCTGCTTACATTCCATTGGCTAGAGCTTAGTTGAATGGCCAAATCTAACCTCAAGGGCATCTGGTTAACAAAGCCCCTACAGAGGGGCCTGTTATTCACCCCAAACCCCACAATAAGGAAGAAGTGGGGAGAACAAACTTGGGTTGTGAGGAAAAGCAATCTGCCACATCCTCCAAAGTTAGCACGGAGCAGTGTTTAAGAATCAGAGCCCTGGGGGTTTTCCTGGCGGTCCAGGGGTTAGGACTCCATGTCCCCAGTGTGCGAGGGTTTGGTGCATGGTCGGGCAGCTAACATCCTGTATGTCAAGAGATGCAGCCAAAAAAATAAGGAAAGAAGAACAGGAGCCCTGAAGACTTCTCTAGCCGTCTACTGGTTAAGACTGTGCACGCCCAACGCCGGCGGCTTGGGTTGAGTCCTTGGTGGGAGAAGTAGAATCCCACACGCGAAAAAACAACTGAGGGGAGAGGGAAGAATAGAAGTTCTGTCTCTCTAATAGCTGCTCTCACCTTGGCTAATTAATTGCTAGGGACTTAGGACTTTTACTTAACCTCAGTTTGCAAAACAAAGACATTGAAATTCACACACCAGTTAGTTATGGGAATTAAATGATTTAATTTTTATAAAGTGCTTATAAAATGCTGATTGTACTTACTATATATCCAGAACGAATAGAACATCGCTAGCATATGGTCAGAAGGGAAAAGGGAACATAATAAACCAAGGAAGCAAAATCCTCAACTACATGAAGTCTGCGTGCTCACTCGCTCAGTCACGCCCAACCCTTTTGTGACCCATGGACTGTAGCTCACCATGCTCCTGTGTCCACGGGACTTTCCAGGCAAGAATACTGGAGTGAGGAGCCATTTCCTTCTCCAGGGGATCTTCCCGACCCAGGAATCAAACCCACATCTCCTGCACTTGCAGGTGGATCCTTCACCAATGTGCCACCTGGGAAGCCCTACATTAAATATAGTACAGTGGCTAAAAGCATAACTCTAAGGCCAGGCCGCCCAGATTTACCCACTTGGCAAGTTAAGTTACTGCCAGAGCTCAGTTTCCCCATCTGTAAAGTAGAGCTCTCCGTTAGTATCTACCCTGTAGCGTTGCGCTGATGATTACATGAATTACGCAGAAGGTGTGCAGCACAGAGCCTAACAGGTAGCAAGCACTCTGTAGGTTAGCTTCTGCTCACGATTAGTGTTGCCCAAGAAAATAAACCAGCATTTTTACAAAATTCACTAATTCACCTGAGTATTTGCAAGTGACTTCCACCTCCATACACACTGACCATTACACAAACTATCACACCATTTCCATTTCTGTTACCCAGTACTAAGAGCTCTGTGCTTCCCCAAATCAATAGATTGGTATTCCGCAGCATAGGATCTGGGAATACTTTCATCATGCAAATCAGACAGGAATAACATCTATGCCCAATATCATTTCCTTTTGGAGAGTCATGCATGTTCTCATACGTCTTCCTTGGTTCTTGTAATACATGCTCCTGAATGAACAAAGTGTCCTTTCAGGTCATGAATCTTCCCAAAGAATGTCCCTGTTGATTCTGAGATCTTCAGATTAAAAATTATTCTCAGAAGCCAGAACTGAATTAGGTTTTGTCTTTCTTTTCCATTGTTTTTATTCTTTATTTTTTTCCATTGTCTTTAATCAAAGCATTCTTGCATAATGACATATGCCCCAAAGTCCTTCAGTATGATGTCCATACTTTAGCTGCAATTAAGTTTATCTATCGAAATCAATGATGATTTGTAATCAGAAAGGAAAAAAATCAAGATGGTCAGAACCTCCCTGCAAGTCAGATTCTATCAATCTACTCAGTCTCTGATAAATGCAATTCATTTGTGGACCATTCCTAGTTTTGCAGAGGATTGCGTTTCTAGAAATAGTGGCTTAAGTCAAAATTATGTAAGCTTAAAATTGTTTCTTCACAGACTTAAAGTCATATTAGGCCATTAAATTCCTAATTAAAGGTTTAATATCCAACTTTGTTTTAAAATGAACCTATAGACTATGTTTCATCAATTACAAATTACATACCTAATATATGCTAGAAAATATATAATGTCATATACCAAATTTTTATCTTCTGTATAATTTCTGCCCTACTTCATTGCATAAATCTAAAGGTGAAGGAATATCTTCACAGAATTCAGAAAGACTTTATTTTCTAACTTTTCATTTTAAAACAGTTTTAGACTTCAAGAAGGGCTTCCTTTGTGGCTCAGCTGGTAAAGAATCCGCCTGCAATGCAGGAGACCTGGGTTCGATTCCTGGGTTGGGAAGATCCCTTGGAGAAGAGAAAGGCCACCCACTCCAGTGTTCTGGCCTGAAGAATACCATGGACTGTATGTACAGGGAGTTTCATATCCCCTACACTCAGCTTCCCCAAATTTTTATCATTTTATATAACTATAATAAAATTGTTAAAACTAGAACATTGACACTAGTACAATAAAACTAACTAATCCATAGATCTTATTTGAATTTCACCAGTTGTTCTACCTATGTCCTTTTTCTGGTTCAGGAACCGAGCCAGGATCCCATGTTACAGTTAGTTGTCATGTCTCCTGGTCTCCTCAATTTGGAAAAGTTATTCAGACTTTTATGAAAGTGTACAATAGAGTTCTTTATTTTGTAGGATATCTCTCAGTTTGAATTTGTCTGATCTTTCTCATGATTAGTTGAGTTTATGCATTTTGGGAACAAGAATACAGAAGTTCAACCTTCTTAGTGCATCAGACCAGGAGGTACATGATATCTGTATGTCTTATTGTGGTGATGTTAACTTTGATCACTTGGTTAAAGGGATATCTACCAGGTTTATACTTTTAAAAGTTACTATTTGGGGTTTCCCTGGTGGTCCAGTGGTTAAGACTTAGCCTTCCAATCCAAAGGGTGTGGGTTCCATCCCTGGTCGGGCAGCTAAGATCCCACATGCCTTGAAGCCAAAAAACCAAAACAGAAAACAGAAACAATATTGTAACAAATTCATTGAAGACCTTAAATATAGTCCACATCAAAAAAAAAAGTCTTCAAAAAAATAAATAAAAGTTACTATTTTCCTTTTACATTAAGAATATCTTGAGAGGGAAACTGTACAAATATCTGTTTTTCATGATGTCTTCACTGCTGATTTTACCATCCACTGATGGTACTTGAAACAACTATTATAGAAGTGTTTGCAAGAGTGGTTTTTCTATTTCAGTCATTCCTTCTCCATTCTTTAACTGGTAGTCCATAAGGAAGAGCAGTTCTCTCTCTCTCTCTCGTTATTTAGTCAATTATTTATTAACATCAATATGGATTCTTGGATATTTGTCTTGCTTTATGCATTATAATCAATCACTATCATTATTTATTCTGTTGCGCAAATTGTCCTCAGCTTGGCCATGAGGAGCTCCAGAAAGGCTTAAAGGTTTCAGCTGTCTCTGACGAGACCTGCAGGGGAGATCTAAGTTCACTTGAGGGCTTTTGAGAAAACCAACCAAGGGATGTGTTTGTCACTCTTTTATGAAAACAATTCTGGGCAAGCATAGGTATTAAAGAGGAAGTTTGGACTCTGTTCAAAATTGCCTGGGGAACAGACATTCATTTATGTTTACTACCATAAATCCAGGAAGTATTAACATGGGTTAATATCCTTTGGAGTTTCTCTGTTCAGATGTACAAAATCACTTTCATCCCTTTTGGGAAGTCAAATTCTCCCATAGATAAAGGAGTGTCCAATAACATTTCTTATTCCTCTCTCCAGTTTATTACAAGCTCCTCCCCAAAGGGAAGGAGAATTGCCAATCTGATTAGAGATTAAATGCTAACTGCACCGTGTTTAGTAGTGGGCCAACTTACTGTGCGATGTAAAAGATAGATAGTTATGCTCTGCTTTTTCTCTTGCTGAACCTGTGAGGTAAGCTAGCCTGCAAGGTTTGCTGCTGAAACAGCCCAGGCAAGGCCTCTCTCAGGCCCACTCTATTCTGTTCCAAATGAACAGAGACACTGCCCTTCTGTTTTCAAGAGGAAATGAATCCAAAGCCTTACTGGAGCCTCCCAGTCTAAGCCACACTTGAAAATACAGCTTTTGACTAGAGAACCCTACTTTGGAGACGGTTGGGTGCTCATTGTGTTGTTGTTTAGTCACTAAGTCGTGTCCGACTCTTTCGTGACCCCATGGACTATAGCCCTAACCCTAACCTGCTCCCTACCAGTTTCATTTGGCTGAGAGCTCAGCCCACTGTTTACCCTTTCCCCACATATACACGGGGGGGAAAAAAAGACCAAACTCGGACATGTGGGGATTATCCTGACCTCTTACCTTCCACTGAGCCTTGTGTTTTTTTGGCTGCACTGGGTCTTCATTGCAAAGTGTGGGCTCTTCCTTGCACCGCATGAGCTTCTATAGTTGTGCCACTCAAGCTTAGTTGTCTCTTGGCATGTGGGATTTTAGTTCCCTCACCAGGGATTGAACCTTCAACCTTGCATTGAGTGGCAAATTCTTAACCACTGGACCACCAGGGAAATCCCTCCATTAAACTTTTTTAAGACAGGGACCAAGTTGTACTATTTTTTAATAATCCCAGAAATAATTAGCATCTTGCCTTAAAATTTACAACACTAAACTGCATTGAGAGGTTCTAGTTTCAGGTAAGATGGAATAAGCACACGGTACCTGTTTCTTCCACTGAATACAGAATGCATGGGGCAGTCATTTGAGGATTCTGTAAAGAGTGTAGGCAGATTAGGGGAGAAAACAGATTTCAAAGTACTCTCAAATCCACAGTGAGTTTATTATATTTCCCCCTACTGTCTCCCCTGGTCTAGGCTAAAGGCAGCCCAAAACCTGGAAGTGGGCATTGGTGTGGATAGAGGGAACTCCGGGAGAAACCCTGTAGTTCAGACTCAAGGAGTCAGTCCTAGCAGGGACAGCAGGGCTAGTGTGGACCCACAATGTCTGCTGTGGCGTTGGTGCTGAATTGCCCAATAATGATGGTGATAATAATAAATTATACAATGATGATATTAAAAACACTAGCTAGTATTTACTAAGGTCTTACTATGTGTCAAGAACTCCTGAGTTCATGGCTAACTTCATCTTCATAAAAATGCCATGATGTAGATATCTATTCTATTTCAGGGATCTGCAAGCTTTCTATTAAAGGGTGAGATAGTAAATATTTCAGGTACTATAAACCAAATGATCTCTGTCACAACTACTCAACTCCACTGTTATAGTGTGAAAGCAGCCACAGACAGACAATATGTAAACAAATTACATGGCTGTGTTCCAGGTAAACTGTATTTGTAAAAAGAGACAAGAAGATGGGTTTGGCCCAAAAGCCATAATGTCATACACACACACATACACACACACACACACATATATATGTGTGTGAGTGTGTGTGTGAATATTTATTTATTCTTAACTTTTCAGTTTGTATTGGGGTATGCTGCTGCTAAGTCGCTTCAGTCGTGTCCGACTTTGTGCGATCCCATAGACGGCAGCCCACCAGGCTCCCCCATCCCTGGGATTCTCCAGGCAAGAACACTGGAGTGGGTTGTCATTTCCTTCTCCAATGCATGAAAGTGAAAAGTGAAAGCAAAGTTGCTCAGTCGTGTCTGACTCTTCGCAACCCCATGGACTGTAGCCTACCAGGCTCCTCCGTCCATGGGATTTTCCAGGTAAGAGTATTGGAGTGGGTTGCCATTGCCTTCTCCGTGTATTGGGGTATAGTCAATTAACAATTCTGTGATAGTTTCAGGTGAACAGCAAAGAGAGTCATGTATCCAAACTCCCCAAACTCCCCTCCCATCCAGGCTGCCAAAGCCCATAATTTTCTAAACCCTTTCCCATTTCAAAGATGGGAAAATTGAAACCCAGGGTGATTAAGTAACTTGCCCAATGTCACAGAACTGAGAAATGCCAGTGGTTGTGTGTGCTCAGTCATATCTGACTCTGAGACCCCGCCAGGCTCCTCTGTCCATGGGATTTCCCAGGCAAGAATACTGGAGTGGGTTGCCATTTCCTTCTCCAGGGGAATCTTCCCAACCCAGGGATCGAACCCGAGTCTCCAGCATTTCCTGCAACACAGGTGGATTTTTACCACTGAGCCACTGGGGAAGGCCATAAAGTTCAAACCTGGTTGAGTCTTAATCAACTGTGCTACGTTGACATTTTTGAGTTAATGAATGAAATGATGACATAGAGGTGGACCCAAGAGATACCTTTGGTATAAAACTTTTCAGAGCCCATGAGTAAATGCTGAATGTCAGGACGTGCCAAAGAAGATAAAATGACAAGCCTGAATAAGACTATACTTGTTTCCCATTGCTGCTCTAACATGTCACCACAAACGCAGTGACTCAAAACAACACAAATTTATTATCTTAATATTCTGGGGGTCAGAGGTCAAGAATCACTCTCACTAAGCTGAAATGTTGGGAAAGATTGAAGGCAGGAGGAGAAGGGGATGACAGAGGATAAGATGGTTAGATGGCATCACCGACTCAATGGACATGAGTTTGGGTAAGCTCTGGGAGTTGGTAATGGACAGGGAGGCCTGGCATGCTGCGATTCATGGGGTTGCAAAGAGTTGGACATGACCGAGCAACTGAACTGAACTGAACAGACCTGAAGCTGAAATCAAGGTATGCACAGGGCCACACTCCTTCTGGAGGTTCTAGAGGAGAAGCCACTTCCTTGCCTTTGTTTCTATTTCTAGAGGCTGCTTGTATCCCTTGGTTGTGAACCCTTCCTCCATCTTCAAAACTAGCAGCATAACATGAGTGGCCCTCATATCTCTAATAAAACCCTGGTGACTTCACCCACCTGGATAGTCCAGGATAATCTCCTCATCTCAGGTTCCTTGATTTAATCACACCTGCAAAGTCTCTTTTCCATGCAGGTGACATTCACAGGTATTAGAGATTAGGACGTGGACACCTTTGAGGGGCTGTTTTTTCCGCCTACCACAAAGACCTTAGGGACAAATAGCACTGACTCAGCTTCCTTTTTCCTCTAATGTTTGCTCACAACACCTCTGGCAATTTGAGTGAAAGCAGAACTTGTAGAAACTGTGCTGTGCCCTCATGTCTTCGTGCATAAGTGTGCACAGCACAACCCACTGTCAGAGGAAAAATTAAACACTGCAGGACCTGAGACAAACCAAAAATAAAAGAACATGACACTTTATCTGGGTATTTCTGGTCTAACTGAAACTGTTTACCTTGGACTGGGACTTGAACACATGTGCTGGAACTCAAACCCAACCAAAACCCATGGTATCTGGTTTCAGGACCTAATGAAGCTCGGGTTCTTGATGCCTCATTGCAGAAAGAATTCAGTGAGAGACAAAGTGATAGGTAAGAAGTGGATTTATTCAGATTCAGAGAGAAGCACACACCACAAACAGAGTGTGGGCCATCGCAGAGGGCAAGTGCAGCCACAAAATGTGGTGTGATTAGTTTTTACAGGCTGGGTAAAATATGCTAATGAGTGGGAGGGTTATTCCATCTATTTTGGAGAAAGGGTGGAGATTTTCAGGAATTGGGCTACCACCTACTCCCTGGTCTTTTGATAGTGCCTTGGAATTGTCATGGGTTTCCCCAATAGCTCAATTGGTAAAGAATCCACCTGCAATGCAGAAGACCCCCGTTCAATTCCTGGATAGGGAAGATCCGCTGGAGAAGGTATAGGCTACCTACTCCAGGATTCTTGGGCTTCCCAGGTGGCTAAACTGGTAAAGAATCTGCAGGTGGGAGACTTGGGTTCGATCCCTGCATTGGGAAGATCCCCTGGAGAAGGGAAAGGCTACCCACTCCAGTATTCTGCATATAGTACATGGGTCGCAGAGTCAGACACGACGGAGCGACTTTCACTTTGGAACTGTCATGGCGCCTCTGGGGGTGTCGTTCCACTTGCTGATTGAGGATCAAGGTCTAGTCTCGTCTGCCATCTTGGTTCTGTTTGATTCTAATGGGTGTATGTTGTATCCTTGGGCTACGTCATTCTTTCAAAAGTTGTGCCCTGCCCCTTTCCCTTCTGTTACATAACTACCAAAATAAGTGGAATCTTAAGCCTTTCTTTAACAGAATGGTGATGTTTCAGTTTTGTTTTTCCTAGCAAAAATGTCAACCCTGACCTGTTGCTGGTCTCTGAAGACATCAGTGTTGGTCTGGGTTTTCTGGGAAGCAGGGGTTGAGATGGAATCAGAGATGCAAATATTTATTGAAGAAGATGCTTTTAAAGAATAAGGGGGCAAAGGACCAGGAAGACGCTGAGAGCTATCTGTGCCAGAAGAGAAGAAAGAAGACACTGTCAAGATGAAGAAGGGGGCTTTCCTGGTGGCATAGTGGAAAGGAATCCGCCTAGCAATGAGGAGGACATGGGTTCAATCCCTGGTCTGGGAAGATCCTACATGCCTCAGAGCAACAAAGCCTATGCACCGCAACTACTGATCCAGTGCTCTAGAGCCCATGTTCTGAAACAAGAGAAGCCACAGCAGTGAGAAAATAATTTTTAAAAATACATGTTTAAAAAAAAAAGATGAAGAGAGACTTGCGTCTCCTTCCTGCTCTTCTATCTCCCACCACAGCCTCCCCTTGGCCAAATCGAGTCAGACACCAACTGGCAAGAAAGTCTGGGAGATGCAGGCTTCAGGGATCAGCCCCTGTGAAACAGAGCTGGACAGGGAAAGGACAGAGCAACCTAGTCTAGGACACACTCAAGCTCTGTGCCCTGGCCAGCTCCCTAGAACTTTCTAACTAGCTTATAAGGAAAGAAATTGTCCTCGAGACAGATAAGGACACACAGGTTAGAGGTTTCTTTCTCATTTGATGTTGCCGCATTTTCAATAAACTGGCTTCAGATGGAGTTATGTAGCCTATAAGAGCAACTCTTTGTTTTCCTACAAACTGTTTATCTTCTCTAAATGAACAATGCTTCTTTGAAAGTCAGTTGCTCACGACTTCATGGTCATTCTTTCAAAGAACCGATATTGTGCAATGGTTAACTTACCAAATACACATTTTTCAGGTATCCTTTTATACTGTAATTATAGCAATTATATTCAAAATTTTTTCACACCTCTTCAGGATTTAAAATAATCTGGGATATTCAATTCAATACTTTGGCCACCTGATGCTAAGAGCTGCTCATTGGAAAAGACCCTGATGCTGGAAAAGATTGAAGGCGGGAGGAGAGGGGGATGACAGAGGATGAGATGGTTGGATGGTATCACCGACTCAATGGACATGAGTTTGAGCAAACTCTGGGAGTTGGTGATGGACAGGGAGGCCTGGCATGCTGCGGTCCATGGGGTCTCAAAGAGTCGGACACAACTGAACGACTGAACTGAACTGGAATATTCAAAATATTAGAATTCTCAAGGACAGTAGGACAAAATATTTGAGTTATACACTTCTTCAAATTTTTAAATTTAGAATCCTTCCACTAAGATTGCATTTGCTCCCAAGTAAAACATATGCCTTGGAGAAGGAAATGGCAACCCACTCCAGTGTTCTTGCCTGGAGAATCCCAGGGACGGGGGAGCCTGATGGGCTGCCGTCTATGGGGTTGCACAGAGTCAGACACGACTGAAGCGACATAGCAGCAGCAGCAGCAGCAAAGCATATGCCTATAGGAAAATGCATTGCAGTCCAGCTCAAAAGACCAAAATACATTTCTATCTCCTGTGAAATTCAAAGTGGGATTGTTTATCAAATGTATGGATTCCTTTTGGAACTGAGGATCCAGGTAGATAAGGGAACATTTACCTTAAACAAATACTATCTTCATCTATGTACCAGAAAATGGTTTAACAGCAGTCCAGTCATGGAAGGAGCCGTGTCTTATATTGTAGAGTAATACCCAGTCACAAGGACTTCCCCAGTGGCTCAGAAGATAAAGAATGCGACTGCAAGGCAGGAGGCACAAGAGATGCCGGTTCCATCCCTGGGTCCGGAAGATCTGGAGAAGGGAATGGCAGCCCACTCCAGTATTCTTGCCTGGGGAATTCCATGGACAGAGGAGTCTGGTGGGCTACAGTTCATGGGGTCACAAAGAGCTGAACATGACTGAGCGACTATCACTTTCACTTTCACACAGTTGCAAACAAGGTCAGAAGACTACCCGCACCTGTCTGTAAGCCAAGTTATAGCTTGGGGCACTGTTGGGAGGATTCACATTCATGTCAACAACTGCAGATCACCATTCTAGGATTCCTTTGTCTGGATTTCACTGTCCTCCTTCTCCCCTGAGCCTGCATTTAACTGAACATCCAGACTCCCAGTCACCATAGAAATTTTTAAACTGCTTTCTGGCTCTCCTTCTCAGATTTCTTTTTTAATTTGTTCCCTTTGGTTTGGCCCCTGATCATGACTTCATACTCATTTTTTTTTTTAATTGAAGTATAGTTGATTCACAATATTGTGTTAGTTTCAGGTTTACAGAAAAGCAGGTTAGTTTTATTTTTCAGATTACTTTCCATTATAGGTTATTACAAGATATTGAATATAGTTCCCTGTGTTATACAGTAAATCCTTGTTGCTTATCTATTTTATCTGTAGTTGTTCGTATCTGTTACACTCATACTCCTAGTTAATCCTCCTTTGGTAAACATAAGTTTGTTTTCTTTGTCTGTGAATCCATTTCTGTTTTGTGAATAAATTCATTTGTATTCCTTTTTAGATTCCACATATAAGTGAAATCATATAATAGCTGCCTCTGTCTCACTTACTTCACTTAGTCTGATATTCTCTAGGCCAATCCGTGTTTCTTTAAATGCCATTATTTCATCCTCTTTTATGGCTGAGCCTCTAGATGAAAGTGAAAGAGGAGAGTGAAAAAGTTGGCTTAAAGCTCAACATTCAGAAAATGAAGATCATGGCATCTGGTCCCACCACTTCATGGCAAATAGATGGGGAAACAGTGGAAACAGTGGCAGACTTTATTTTGGGGGGCTCCAAAATCACTGCAGATGGTGACTGCAGCCATGAAATTAAAAGACACTTACTCTTTGGAAGAAAAGTTATGACCAACCTAGATAGCATATTCAAAAGCAGAGACATTACTTTGCCAACCAAGGTCCATCTAGTCAAGGCTATGGTTTTTCCTGCGGTCATGTATGGATGTGAGAGTTGGACTGTGAAGAAGGCTGAGCGCCAAAGAATTGCTGCTCTTGAACTGTGGTATTGGAGAAGACTCTTGAGAGTCTCTTGGACTGCAAGGAGATCCAACCAGTCCATTCTGAAGATCAGCCCTGGGATTTCTTTGGAAGGAATGATGCTAAAGCAGAAACTCCAGTACTTTGGCCACCTCATGCGAAGAGTTGACTCATTGGAAAAGACTCTGATGCTGGGAGGGATTGGGGGCAGGAGGAGAAGGGGATGACAGAGGATGAGATGGCTGGATGGCATCACTGACTGGATGGACGTGAGTCTGAGTGAACTCCAGGAGTTGGTGATGGACAGGGAGGCCTGGCATGCTGTGATCCATGGGGTTGCAAAGAGTTGGACAAGATTGAGTGACTGAGCTGAACTGAACTGAATATTCCATTATATATATCACATCTACTTATTGACTATGCCAAAGCCTTTGACTGTATGGATCACAACAAACTGTGGAAAATTCTCAAAGAGATGGGAATACCAGACCATCTGACCTTCCTTCTGAGAAATCTGTATGCAGGTCAAGAAGCAACAGTTAGAACTGGACATGGAACAACAGACGGCTTCCAAATCGGGAAAGGAATACATCAGGGCTGTATATTATCACCCTGCTTATTTAACTTATATGCAAAGTACATCATGAGAAACATTGGACTGGATGAAGCACAAGCTGGAATCAAGATTGCCAGGAGAAATATCAATAACCTCAGATATGCAGATGACACCACCCTTACGGCAGAAAGTGAAGAGGAACTGAAGAGCCTCTTGATGAAAGTGAAAGAAGAGAGTGAAAAAGCTGGTTTAAAACTCAACATTCAGAAAACTAAGATCCAGGCATCTGGTCCCATCACTTCATGGCAAATAGTTGGGGAAACAGTGGAAACAATGACTTTAGACTTTATTTTTGGGGGCTCCAAAATCACTGCAGATGGTGACTGCAGCCATGAAATTAAAAGATGCTTGCTCCTTGGAAGAAAGGTTATGACCAACCCAAACAGCATATTAAAAAGCAGAGACATTACTTTGCCAACAAAGGTCTGTCTAGTCAAGGCTATGATTTTTCCAGTAGTGATGTATGGATGTGAGAATTGGACTATAAAGAAAGCCAAGCGCTGAAAAATTGATGCTTTCAAACTGTGGTGTTGGAGAAGACTCTTGAGAGTCCCTTGGACTGCAAGGAGATCCAACTAGTCCATCCTAAAGGAAATCAGTCCTGAATATTCATTGGAAGGACTGATGCTGAAGCTGAAACTCCAATACTTTGGCCACCTGATGCAAAGAACCGACTCATTGGGAAAGACCCTGATGCTGGAAAAGACTGACAGAGGGAGAAGGGAACGACAGGATAAGATGGTTGGATGGTATCACCAACTCAATAAACATGAGTTTGAGTAAACTCTGGGAGTTAGTGATGGACAGGGAGGCCTGGCATGCTGCGGTCCATGGGGTCACAAAGAGTCCGACACAACTGAGTGACTGAATTCAACTCAACTCAACTCATATATCACATCTTCTTTTTGATGTGGTATATACATATATATCAGGCTTCCCTGATAGTTCAGTTGCTAAAGAATCCACCTGCAATGCAGCGGACCCCTGTTCAATTCCTGGGTTGGGAAAATATGCTGGAGATGGGACAGGCTACCCACTCCAGTATTCTTGAGCTTCCCTTGTAGCTCAACTGGTAAAGAATCTGCCTGCAATGCAGGAAACCTGGGTTCAATTCCTGGGTTGGGAAGATCCCCTGGATAAGGGAAAGGCTACCCACTACAGTATTCTGGCCTGGAGAATTCCATGGACTGTATAACCCATGGGGTCACAAAGAGTTGGACACAACTGAACAACTTTCACTTTCACACATATATACCTCATGTATCTTTCTAAATTAGAGTTTTCATCTTTTCTGAATATATGCCCAGAAGTGGAGTTTCTGGATCACATAGTAGCTCTGTCTTTGGTTTTCTAAGGATATGGCTTCATACTTTTGATTCACAGTACCAAGTCTGTCTTCTCCCTCTTGTTCCAACACACCTTCTTGTCCTTGAGTGGGCTTTTAGTCCCAGCCTTTCCTGGCTTGGCTCACCCTACCCCACTGTCTCCACAACAGGATACCTTATATTTACACAAGTATTGATAACTTTGCTAGGTTGACCAGGCCAACCCCTTAGTAGTAACTACTTAAAATCTACTTTTGGAAAGTATTCTGAGGCCAAGCTGTAGTACATACTATGACTGATTGGCAAGATCTGCCATGGGCAGAGTACTTTTTGTAGTAACTGTGATGCCAGAGAGAGCTTCTAAAGTTTGAATGCTTGCTGTGCATCAGGCTCTGGGCTTAATAGAGCACTTGTATGCTTTCTTGTTTAATCCTCATGAAGAAAAGGAGGCCCTAGTAGTTAGAAACTTCCCAGAATCACACAGTTAGTAAGGGAAAGGCCTGAGACTTGGATTCAGGTTTGTTTCATCAAGAACCCTGGCTTTTAGATCAAACACTTCTTGATATTCTGAAAAGACATGTAAGAGAACAAGTGCCCATTCCTGTGGATTGTACACTCATTAGGTGTATGGTCATTGGTAAGCCATGTGCTTGTCTATTAAAATATACCTGTTCAGACCTATAAGCATTCTGGGAAAAAAAAAACAAACAGAAGCTATGAAACTGAACCACTGTGGTGGGGCATCAAATGGAGGAGTGCAATGGAAAAATAAAGCAAGAAAGATCTAGAGAAGACAGTAACTGATATCCTATTTTAAACATGGTGTTGAGAACAAAGCATTCATCTTACTCCCTCGATCACTACACCCTGTGTTGCACACACTAAGGCCCTGCAACTTGAAGTCTCCCACTTGGGATTTCTGTTGGAGAAAAATGCAGCAAAGGAGCTTCAACATGCAGCTATCTGTTCCCCAGCCAAGGATTTGTCTTTGCTTGCATGTTCAGTCATGTCCAACTCTTGGTGACCCCGTGGACTGTGAAGTCCACCAGGCTCCTCTGTCCACAGGATTCCCCAGGCAAGAATACTAGAGTGGGTTGCTATTTCCTCCTCCAGGGAAATCTTCCCAACCCAGGGATCGAACTTGCATCTCTTGTGGCTTCTGCCTTGGCAGATGGATTCTTTACCACTGAGCCCCCTAGGAAGCCCTAAGGAGACTTAGCAACTGAACAACAACTCAAACTTTCCAGCCACTGAAACCTGGGGGGCCCTCCCAGTACAAAAGCCCCATTTCTTATCTGTAGGTTAAAGGCTTCAGCTTTCTAGACTTTTCCTGAGTTCCAAAGGGTATATTCAAACAGTTACTAATTGGGAAATAAGGGGATGCAGAAACAAAGGAAAAGCTGTGCAACAATAGAGCAGCAATAAAATAGAGTCCTGGCTCCTCCTCAAGGGATACACATACAAATATGTCTTTGAAGTTTTCTAAAGGAACTAAGGCCCCTGCCCAGAGGGAGGATGGTAACTTCAGGCTGAGGACAAGATGCCCAGAGCACCACCCCATTATCTCACCACCAACCAATCCAAAGAAACTTACTCATCCTGCAACCCTCACCCCAAATTTTGCCTTTAAAAACTCTTCCGCCTAAACCATCAAGAAGTTCAGATCTTTTGATCTTGAACTGCCCGTACTCCTTGCTTGACCCTGCAATAAACATTGTGCTTTCCTTCACCACAACCTGTTTTGAGTAAATTGACTTCGTTGCCTAGTGAGCAAGCAGACCCCAGTTCGGTTTGGTAACAGCACCATGTGACTGCACCCAAGCAAAGGGATCTCAAGGAGCCCAGAAAGGGTGAAAGTGTTGCCAAGTATGGGTCTGGCCCCACTCACCAAACTGGGTGCTCCAGGCTCAGCTCTGTCAATCTTGGAGAAAGAATGACTGTTTTCTAATTCTCACCCAGAGGGCACACATTTTTTGAATTCAGGTAATAGCTATTTCCCTGCTTGTAGTTTTTTCTTGGCCTCACCAGACCAGATTTCATCTATTCTGTAGTTCCTTAGACCTTTCTCTGGGAGTGCAATGAGCTAGAGATGGAATTTGTTTATGTTGTTGCTGTTCAGTCGCCAAGTCGTGTCTGACTTCACTACTACATGGACTGCAGCACACCAGGCTTCTCTGTCCCTCACCATCTCCCGGAGTTTGCCCAAGTTCATTTCTAATGAATCAGTGATGCCATCCAAACATCTCATCCTGTGTCACCCTCTTCTCCTTCTGCCTTCAATCTTTCCCAGCATCAGGGTCTTTTCCAATGAGTCAGCTGTTCTCATCAGGTGGCCATAAACAACATTTATGTTGTTACTTTGATTATTTATCAACAGCCTCAGAAAATAACTTGGTAGACTCTCTGAAAACCCGATTGATGTCTCTGAAAAATACACTGAATGGTTATCAGTAGATCAAAAAGATATGTTGGTAGATCTCTAAAAGAATTACAGAGAAACAAAAGAAAATGTTGAGTATTGGTTTATTTGCTCAAAACCATAAAATTCTAGAGAGAAAACCATTCTCCACTGCAGAGACTGGCTTTAGTGTCTAACAGCCTTCCTACCAGCAGGGGAGACTGGAAAACAATTTCACAAAGAACTCTGCAGTATTCCAGGCTCTGAGCACGAGGAATGCAGAAAGTCAACAGTCAGTCTTACAGAGGTCTCCACAGTGGACATCCAATGACTACATGAACCAATGACCCAGGTTCTATTTCTGTCTTTTAAAACATTTAACCATATTGCTTTGTTCAAGGCAACGTTTAGTGATTTTGATTGATTCAATTCCTACTCTTGTAATATCCAGATGAAGGCTAATTACTCAATAAATATGAGTTTCCTTAAGCTGTCAAATTCCAATAATATTTCATCATTTTCAAAGGCACTCAGATATAGTGCTGAAATGTTTAAAAGAGACAGAGGGATCGGCATATTTATTTGATTAAAAATAAACTACCTTGTTCACTCTCTTTGCTGATTTCTTTATCTCATCACTGTAGCAACATGGAAAAGTCTATGTTTGGGAGCAACTCAACTGCATCCCACTGCAGCCATCTCCCCAGTCCTACACAAAATGGTACTGGCAACCAAACGCCCTTACATCACAGCAGGAGCAACTCTGGTTCTGCAAGGAGGAATCTCGGAAGCCACACTCAACACACACGGGGCACAAGTGACAGGCTGGCATGAATTCCTCAGATTTCCACTGGGCTAATTCAGCTTTAGCTATTTTGCTAACCCGTGGACACCCCACTACCTCGGGGGCTCATACTCTTAGTTCATTTTGCTGGATTCCAAATCCTTGGCCAGCCATGGCTGGAAAGCTTACACCATGGATGTTGTCCTGGATACGGCATCTAAAAGGACTTCAGTGACTTTTGCAATGTTGTTTTCCTCTCTGAAGGGAATTGTTTGTTCATACAACAGATACTTTTAAAGCATCCAGTAATGTACCTCAAACTATTCTAGGCTCTGGAGACATAGCAGTAAGCAAGAAAGACGCAGTCATAGTAGAAGGGGAGTCAGATAATATACAAATATAACGTGGCAATGATAAAATGAGCATGGAGCAATGTAAGAGAGTGAAGGGAGGAGGTACCATTTTCGAAAGGGTTAAAAAGCAAGACCTCTTTGACAATGTGACATCTGAGCAGAGGACTGAAGGAGTGAGAGAGTAAACTATAAGGCTCCTGGAGGGCAAAAAAGCGTTTCTTACAGAGAAAAGGAGATGCAAAGGTCCTGAGACTAAAGTGGGTTTGGTGTGGTCAAGGGACAATCGGGAGACCAATATGATCAGAGAGACCAGCAGCAATCTGTAGGAGAGGTCAAAGAAGTAATAGGGGCTGGGGGGGCTAAGACTTTTGCTCTGGAGTAGATGGGAAGCCAATGGAGAATGTTGAAAAGATATAACCTTTGATGTTAAAAGAATCTTTAGGTTTTAAAAGGCTGCTGTGCTGAGAATAGACTAAGACAAGGAGCTGGGAAGAGCCAAGAGTAACATCAGAAAGAAGAGTTAGGGGACACTTCCAATAACCCAGGAAAGATCATGGTGGCCGCAGTCAGGGCAACATCAGTTGAGGTGAAGACGTGGTCAAATTGTGAATTTGTTTGGAAGATGGTACCAATTGGATTTGCCCAGTGGATTTGATGTGAGATGAAGAAAGACTCAAGTTGACTTTGAGTGCCTGAGCAACTGGAAGGACAGAGAAAGATGAGGTTTGTAGGTAGAAATCAGAAGTTAAATATCATACATATTACATGTGAAACACCCATTAGTCTTTTAAGAGGAGGTGTTGAATAGAAGAACTGAGAAAGTGGTCTGCTGGAAGGCATTGTTTCAAGGAGGAAGGAAGATTGTTTTCAAAAGCTGCTAAGAGAGTAAGTAAAATAAGGACTGAGAATTGACCTGCAGATTTGGCAGTTTGTGGGTCGATCGATAACAGTGTTTAGAAGAACTGCTCCAGTGAAGTAATGGAGCAAAAGCCTGATGGAGATAAATTCAAAGGAGGATGAGAAGAGATGAAAGTATCAATAGGAACAGTGAGTGGAGACAATTCTCTCAAACAGCTTTAATGGGAAAGAGAAACTTAGCTGTAGTTGGGCGGGGATGGGGAAGTTATAGGGCAATTATTTTGATGGAAGACACTATAACTTCTTTGAATGCTAATCAGACTGATCCAGGACTTCCCTGGTGGTCTAGTGGCTAAGACTCCGTGCTCCTAACTCAGGGGGCCTGGGTTCGATCCCTAGTCAGGAAACTAGATCGCACATGTCGCAACTAAGATTTGGTACAGCCAAATAAATAAATAAGTTTTTTTGTTTTTGTTTTTTTAATGAGAATGAGGGCTTTCCTGGTGGTTCAGTGATGAAGAATCCACCTGCCAATGCTGGAGACACAGGTTCGATCCCTTTTGTCCAGGAAGACCCCACACGCTGAGCAGCAACTAAGCCCATGCTCCGCAAATACTGAGCCTGTGCTCTAGAGCCTGGGAGTCACAACTCCTGAAGCCCGCACACCTAGAGCCCGTGCTCCACAGGAAGAGAAGCCACTGCAACGAGGAGCCTGCACACCGCATCTAGAGAGTAGCCCCCGCTAGCCACCACTAGAGAAAAGCCTGCACCACAACAGAGACCCAACACAGCCAAAAGCAATAAATAAATAATTTCTTAAAAAAAGAAATTTTAAAATTGAGAATTATCCAGTGGTAAGGGGAAATTTGATGATACATGAGAGAAATATTCCTGAAGAGGAAGGAGGGGAGGAGGGTCTGTGTGCAGGTAGTTAGGTTGGCCTAGATAGGAGTTCCAGCTGGGCTCTTATCTTCCCACTCTAAGAATAGATAAACATCTCTTACTGAAATTCTTTGATTCTTTTCCTTCACCCACCCACACCCAAGCAGGTTTTTCTTATCTGCCCACAGCAACTCCAATATGTAACCTACTTTCCCCCTGTTTCCTAACTAACTGACATTGCTGATTTTCCTTGATTTCAATAAATTTTTCTCTATCACAAGTCCTTTGCTTCACTGGCTTATTCAGTCAACAAACACACCCTTCTAGCTCTCCAGTTCTCACCATCCTTAAGTCGTGGAAAATAACTACCATCCTAGAATTCTACACCCAGTGAAATTACCTATCAGTAACAAAGCCAACGTGAAGACATTATATAAACAAAAACAGAAAGAGTCAGCCACCAGAAGGACCTCAAGGAAGGAAATGCTAAGGTATTATTGTTCTTCAGTTGTTAAGTCATGTCCAACTCTTTGCAGCCCCATGGACTGCAGCAACCAGGCTCTTCTGTCCTTCACTATCTCCTGGAGTTTGCTCAGATTCATGTCCAGTGAGTCAGTGATGCTACCTAACCATCTCATCCTCTGCTGTCTCCTTCTCCTCCTGCCCTCAATCTTCCCCAGCATCAGGGTCTTTTCCAATGAGTAGGCTCTTCGCATCATGTGGCCAAAGTATTGGAGCTTCAGCATCAGTCCTTCCAATGAATATGCAGGGTTGACTTCCTTTAGGATTGACTGGTTTGATCTCTTCACAGTCCAAGCTCAAGGATGTACTTCAGGCCAAAAGAAAATGTTTGCAAATGGAAGAAATGAAGTGCATTGAAAATAGTAAATATGTACATAAATGTAAATTAAGATCATATGAAACAGCAATAATACTTATATAGTAATAATTACTATATTACTAATAATACTATATTGTTAATGTTTAAAACAAAGCAAGAATTAAATATTTAACATTTATACCATATTGCTGAGGAACGTGAACAAATGCAGTGTAAGAATCAGAAGTCTTCATACTATTTGGAAAGAAAGTTAAGCTATTAAGTTTAGAATGATGTCAGTTAAGGCCCACAGTATAATTTCTGGGGGAGTGAAAAACGGTGCAAAAAGAAAAATGAAGGTGTGACTGTCAAGCTGGCGTGTTACTTCAAGTTCATGGAGAAGCAGATACCACAACAGGATTAGGAAAACAAGAGGTTTGCTGGAGAAAAAGTCTGTGAAAGAGAAAGAGGCTGAAGTCAGAGACAGCAGAAAGAACCTTAGACAGACTCAGATGCAGATCTGACATCCATGAGGGACGGGGGAAGGAAGAAGGATTGAGTAGGATCCGAGCTACTACTGGAGGAGAATGTTCCAGGAAGAGGAGGACCAAATACAAAGGCAGAAAGGAAAGCTCATGAAGCATTTGTCATCATCGTTCAGTCACTTAGTCATGTCTGACTCTTTACAACCCCATGGACTGCAGCACGCCAGGCCTCCCTGTCCATCACCAACTCCCAGAGCTTGCTCCAACTCACATCCATCGAGTCGGTGATGCCATCCAACCATCTCATCCTCTGGGGTCCCTTTCTCCTCCTGCCCTCAATCTTTCCCAGCATCATGTCTGTCTTTTTTTTTTTTTTTTTCTAGTGAGTCAGCTCTTCTCATCAAGTGGCCAAAGTATGAAGCATTCAGCAAGCAACAAAAGGTTCAGTATAACAGGAAAATTATGCAAGGAGCTCCAAATAGCAAGGCAGCAGGAGGAGGAACAGCCTGATAAGGGTACAGTCCCAAGGACCTTACATGCCAACCCAGGAAGAAGTATGAATTTTAACCTGAAAATGATAGGAAGTCATTGCATGACATTTTCTAAGAAAATGGCTTCTGTTCAACAGGTATTGGAACACCTACTACACACTAGGCACTCTGGCTGCCTCGGAACAAGACAAACGCAGACCTAACCTTCCAATCAGGGTTGGCAAAGGAGGTCATAGGCTTGTGGGGAGGGCCAGTCAGTGTATAGCAATGCGGGGAATTAGGGTTATGAAAATGAATCAGTACAAGTAAACAAAGGATAAGACTCAAACAAAATGTCAGACCAGCCAATGGCAGAGTTTCATTGTGTCTCTGTGGGGCCTAGACTAGGGAAAGGCAAGCAAGATACCCAGGGGTCAAAATTTAATGAGGCATTTACTTCTAGGCTCATGCAAGTGTGGGGTTCACACTTGAAATGAATGCCACCTTATTTTTTTCTTTTAAATAATGGCTTTATTGGGAATTCCCTGGTGGTCCAGTAGTTAGGACTCAGTGTTTTCACTGCTGAGGGTGTGGGTTCAAACCCTCTTTAGGGAATTAAGATCCTGCAAGATTTTCAGCCAAAACAAAACAAACAAAGAAAAAAAGTGAGGAAAAAAGTACTAGCTTTATTAAGATATAATTCAGTACCCTAAAATTCATCCTCTTAAACTATGAACTTTAATTCTCAGTACTATTCACAAAGTTTTGTCTCCACTACCATTCACTCCAGAACATTTTCATTACCCTAAAAGAAATCTCTGTCAACCACTAATCTATTTTCTGTTTCCATGAATTTGCCAACTTGGACAGTTCATATAGATGGAATCGGACAATCTGTCTGGCTTCCTTCAGCTGGCTTACTGTTTTCAAGGTTCAACCATGCTGCCGCACATATTGGCACATACATGTGTCTTTCCTCTTTCTTGCTCAGTAATGTTTCATTGTATGGATCTACTTTTTCTTTATCCATTCATCCATTAACACTTCCGTGGTCTCTACTTTGGGGCTCTTAAGAATTCTACTGCTGTGAACATTCACGTACAGGTTTTTGTGTGCACATTTATTTTCAGGTCTCTTGGGTATGTACGTAGAATCATATAGTAACTCTATCTTTAACCTTTTAAAGAACTACTGAAGTGTTTTCTGGGCTTCCTTGGTGGCTCAAACAGTAAATTGCAAGCTCCTGCCTGCAATGCAGGAGACCTGGGTTCAATCCCTGATTTGGGAAGATTTCCCTGAAGAAGGAAATGGCAACCCACTCCAGTATTCTTGCCTGGAGAATCCCCATGGACAGAGAAGCCTGACAGGCTACAGTCCATGGGGTCGCAAAGAGTTGGACACGACTGAGAGACTTTCACTTTCAAAATATTTTCTAGGGCTGCTGTATCACTTTGCATTCCCATCAGCAACCTATGAGAGTTCCAATTGCTCTACATCCTGACCAACATTTATTTTTCCTTCCTTTTCATTATAGCCAAGCTAGCTGGTGTAAAGTATTATCTCATTATGGTTTTGGTTTGCATTTCCCTAATGACTAATGATGTTGAGCATATTTTCATATGCATCTTTTCAACACACTCATCACCCAACCGTCCTCTTAGAATCTAAAGAAATGAGGAAGGCGAAAACATCTCCTCAATAATGTAAGAGACTCTGGGCATACCTGTCCTGTGTCATTCCTATACCCAGGAGGTGCTTAACTAATTCCTCCTAGCAAGAGAAGTTCAGGATGTACACATTTTACCAATAGGTAATCAAGCATCCTTCGGTTTCAGTCACAGACTCATGCTTACATCAAAATCACCATATGACATCCTTTCCCTTATCAGGAGAAGACTTGGGGTTTCCTCAAAAACAACTTGCTAGAAAGACCCATAGAAAGTATGACTCCTTAACCTCATTATTGAACTTAGAGCTAAACCACATTTTACTCTTCTCAGACACAGGAGAATAAATTCAAGCGTTTGTTTTTGTTTGTCTGGGTTGAGCTGAAATGTCCAATATTCTCTATGTAGACAAAAACACTTGCCAGACTATCAGGCTAGCACAGCTAAACTTAAATGTTCACGTGTGATTTATTCAGTAGCAGAGTAAATTACACAGCTTGTTTATATCAGCCTTGTCAACAGCAACATGAAGCCACTTACCAAAAAACCATATTGACAGAGGTTGCTGCTATGACACAGGACTGAAATCTGACTGAAAGATATCAAGAAACACCATCTGTGTTATGATTTATGACAATGCTTAAAAAAAAAAGGGTTGTAAGACTGCTTTGGAAATACTAAACGCATTAAGGGCTAAATGCAGCACTTGGTACTACATTTTATAATTTGAATACATTTTAAGTATATCTGTCTTTGAAATGCACTGCAGTTTCAGGGGAAAAAAATATTTTTCTTAAGTCTGATTTGTTTTGAATAAGGATAATCATGGGAAAGTTAGACATCAGCTTATTAAAACTTAAGCCAACATTCAGAACAGTTTAATTACAGAGAATCCTTGCAATTAGACCCTGTAGGAAACTTCTCTCCGACTAAAATGTTTCCATATTTTGTTCCTTATTTTTAAGGCAAACTTCATCAGCCATGAATCTACTATGAATCACTGAATTGGAACAAATGTATCTTAAGTTATAAAGAATGAGAGCCTTTTTCTGTTAGTGTGGCATCAATTAAATTTGAATTTAGCCTTTTAAAAGAGTTTTCTCACAATAAGTTTCAAGATTTTATAAGGAATCAGTAGAATGTCAAATGGCTGCAAATTACACAATAAGAACACAAATGAATCTATGTTTAAATGAAATTCCAAGTTGCATTTTTCTTTATTTTTCCTTCTAATTAAACCATTCAATTCTACCTTTTTTTCCAGCCTTCAAGACTTCTGTCATTGGGATATGAATTCCAGTTCTTATAAGCAATAAGCACAATCCTTTAAAGGCTTTTGTTTTATAACACTGGATTTCTGAGTAAATAGTTACCTCTACTAAAGTGATAATTATTGCTAATGGTTTGTAAATAAATGTTTCTTCAATGCTGTCATTGCTTTGCTGTCTCAGAGTATTACTCACTCAGAGTAATAAGAAAATTGTGCGAAAGAGAGTCAAACAGGAGTCTGAACAGTTGTCCCATAACTTCGAACATATCCTTCCATTCTCTGCTTTGTAGTGCCCATGCCAGGACCTTGCAAACCACATTTCTGCTTTGCCACCTAGTTCCCTGTCAGACTCACCATAAGGCAGCATTATAGGGAGACTGCAAGGCTGGAGGAAGAAGAAAGGACTGCACTTCCTGTTTGCTTCCTCTTTGCTTCTTGTTTGCTTCCAGTTCCTGTGACTATCATCCTACATCCTGGCAACTTCAGTTCCTTCCCGTCCCAGTAGTTTGATAAGCTTGCAATTTTTCCAGCACTGGCAGAACAAACCTGGTTACACTCCCTTAGAGACACCAGCACTAACTGGCTAGTGTCCCCACCTCAGGAGTCTGGGCCCCACCTCCACAGGGCTTCTCCTTCAAGTTCAGAGACCTCACAGACAGTCAAACTGTGTCCGCTTCCCAGTGGTGTGAGTTCCTACTCACAGTTGGGGGAGGGGGGGTGTCTCCTCCAAATTTTTGAGTTTTAATAATTCCAGCTTCTTCCCTGTGGTTGCCCAGCCACAAAGATGGAAACTGTCCCCACATTTGCTGTCTTCATGATGTATTAGTGTTCTCTTTCTACCTCTTCTGTTACCTAGTTATAAAAATTTTCTTTTAAGATAATTTTGGGACTTTTTCCTGGTGGGACAATGGTTCAGAATCTGCCTTGCAATGCAGGGGATGTGGGTCCGATCCCTGGTGGGGACACTAAGATCCCACGTGCCTCGGAGCAACTAAGCCTGTGTGCTCTGGAACCCCTGTACTACAGCTAGAGAGAGTCCATGGGCAGCAACTGAAGATTCCACATGACGCAACAAAGATCCCTCATGCTACCTCTAAGGCGTGACACAGCCATAAATAAATATCTTTTTAAGTTTTTTTTTTTTTTAATGTGGACCATTTTTAAAGTCTTTATTGAGTTTGTCATATTTTGTTTCTGTTTTATGTTTTGTGTTTTTTTTGGCTGAGAGCCATGTGGGATCTTGGCTCCCATGACCAGGGCTCAAACCCACATCCCCTCCATTGGAAGGCAGTCTTAATCACTGGACCACCAGGGAAGTCCCACCTAATTATCAATTTAATACCTGGTTAATCACTCTTTATATTAAATTATCTTTGTTAAAATAACTTGTATAAAGTCTGTCTCCTGAGACATCAACTACACATGAGTTAATACCAGAAATATCTAAGGGAAATTTTTAAAACTGTGATTTAGGGGATTGATTTGGTTGTGTCCTGGAGCTTGAATGCAGTGCTTTGATCATGGCACTAGTGAATACTAGTGATTCACGCATTGGTAGTACAGCTAATCAAGTTATACCTCTGATTGGTTATGATAAGTTCTCAATGGATTCAGTACTTTGGAGACACAAATGATTGCTTCACTTGATTGTTAGGTTGACTGCAAGGATTGTGGCATTGAATGGATTCTTCTGAGTGCAAAGGGAGCAGTTACAGAAAGAAAATTACGAGTCCAGGTCTCTACACACTCCAGCTTGTCACAGATTATCAGATAATTTCTGTTCTATCCCTGAAAGAATTTCTTATATCAGGTCAGTTCAGTTCAGTCACTCAGTCTTGTCCGACTCTTTGCGACCCCATGAACGACAGCACGCCAGGCCTACCTGTCCATCACCAACTCCTGGAGTTCACTCAGATTCACATCCATCGAGTCAGTGATGCCATCCACCCATCTCATCCTCTGTCGTCCCCTTCTCCTCCTGCCCCCAGTCCCTCCCAGCATCAGAGTCTTTTCCAATGAGTCAACTCTTTGCATGAGGTGGCCAAAGTACTGGAGTTTCTGCTTTAGCATCATTCCTTCCAAAGAAATCCCAGGGCTGATCTTCAGAATGGACTGGTTGGATCTCCTTGCAGTCCAAGGGACTCTCAAGAGTCTTCTCCAACACCACAGTTCAAAAGCATCAATTCTTCGGTGCTCAGCCTTCTTCACAGTCCAACTCTCATATCCATACATGACTACTGGAAAAACCATAGCCTTAACTAGATGGACCTTAGTCGGCAAAGTAATGTCTCTGCTTTTCAATATGCTATCTAGGTTGGTCATAACTTTTCTTCCAAGGAGTAAGTGTCTTTTAATTTCATGGCAGCAGTCACCATCTGCAGTGATTTTGGAGCCCAAAAAAATAAAGTCTGATACTGTTTCCACTGTTTCCCCATCTATTTCCCATGAAGCGATGGGACTGGATGCAATCATCTTCGTTTTCTGAATGTTGAGCTTTAAGCCAACTTTTTCACTCTCCTCTTTCACTTTCATCAAGAGGCTTTTTGGTTCCGCTTCACTTTCTGCCATAAGGGTGGTGTCATCTGCATATCTGAGGTTATTGATATTTCTCCCGGCAATCTTGATTCCAGCTTGTGTTTCTTCCAGTCCAGCGTTTCTCATGATGTACTCTGCATAGAAGTTAAATAAGCAGGGTGACAATATACAGCCTTGACATACTCCTTTCCTGATTTGGAATTAGTCTGTTGTTCCATGTCCAGTACTAACTGTTGCTTCCTGACCTGCATATGGGTTTCTCAAGAGGCAGGTCAGGTGGTCGGGTATTCCCATCTCTCTCAGAATCTTCCATAGTTTATTGTGATCCACACAGTCAAAGGCTTTGGCATAGTCAATAAAGCAGAAATAGATGTTTTTCTGAAACTCTCTTGCTTTTTCCATGATCCAGCAGATGTTGGCAATTTGATCTCTGGTTCCTCTGCCTTTTCTAAAACCAGCTTGAACATCAGGAAGTTCACGGTTCACGTATTGCTGAAGCCTGGCTTGGAGAATTTTGAGCATTACTTTACTAGCGTGTGAGATGAATGCAATTGTGCAGTAGTTTGAGCATTCTTTGGCATTGCCTTTCTTTGGAATTGGAACGAAAACTGACCTTTTCCAGTCCTGTGGCCACTGCTGAGTGTTCCAAATTTGCTGGCATATTGAGTGCAGCACTTTCACAGCATCATCTTTCAGGATTTGAAACAGCTCAACTGTAATGCCATCACCTCCACTAGCTTTGTTCATAGTGATGCTTTCTAAGGCCCACTTGACTTCACATTCCAGGATGTCTGGCTCTAGATGAGTGATCACACCATCGTGATTATCCGGGTCATGAAGATCTTTTTTTACAGTTCTGTGTATTCTTGCCACCTCTTCTTAATATCTTCTGCTTCTGTTAGGTCCATACCATTTCTGTCCTTTATTGAGCCCATCTTTGCATGAAATGTTCCCTTGGTAGCCACAGGCAAATATCTTTGAAAACTGAACTCAAAATTTAACAATACAGGTTGCAGAATTACAATGTAAATTAAATTCATAGTCTGCCTAAGTCTCTCATGTAAAAGTGAAGGAATTGATTGGAAAAGAATGAGATGAGATTTGGAATGGAGATGTCTGCTTGGGTTCAGAATATGAGAATTTTAACCAGCTCCCCCCCACAGGCCCTGCCACCATCACCATTACTAAATCACTTTGAGATTCTCTCGCCAGTAGAAGGAGCCTGCCCTACATGTCTAAAGTGAAGCAAAAGTTGCTCAGTCATGTCGGACTCTTTGCGACTCCATAGACTATACAGTCCATGGAATTCTCCAGGCCAGAATACTGGAGTGTGACTCCTTCCCCTTCTCCAGGGAATCTTCCCAACCCAGGGATCGAATCCAGGTCTCCCGCACTGCAGGCGATTCTTTACCAGCTGAGCCACAAGGGAAGCCCCTCATCTCTAAGGAGACTCTCTATTCCTTGCTTGAATACCCCATAATAACTTCACCTGAGGCAGTTGCCTTATAAAGTGTCACTCATCCTCCTGAAGAATTTGCCTCAATGTTCCTTATTGTCCAGGTACCTACAAGGTTAGATCTCATCATGTTCAAAAGGGGAAAGTACATAGGGTGATTCAGGAGAAAATGGCTTAAAGAAGGGCAAGGATTGTTGATTGTGCTGACATAGACATGGAGAAAATGTGTGAGAATGTAAACCAGAAGATGAAAGATGAACCCCATGAAAATTCAGGAACCCATCTCCTCAGTAAATTTTCCGGATTCTCATGAACTAGAACATGCTGAGACATCCATCAAGGCTGAAAAGAAAAACAAGTTGCTGCACCTTCTACCACCCACCACTAAAAAAGTGGCACGACACGTGGTGGGCTTTTATTTTGGAGGCAATTTATACCACTTTTTTTTTTTCTTTTTTTTGGCTGCACCAGATCTTAGTTCCTGCAAACTAACACAACACTGCAAATCAACTGTACTTCAATAAAAATAAAAGAAAAAACAAAAACAATAAAAAGAAAAAAATGTTTTTAATTTTCAGCAAACCAAAAATGTAATTAGAAATAGAAGCAAGCTAGAAACTTAAGAATAAATGTAATACATATCTATAAGAACCTTATGAAAAAAACTTTAGAATGTTATTAAATATAGTGTTTTCTAAAAAGACCTAAAGAAATAGTTCCCCCAACCACAATTTTAAGACAGGGATTTTTTTTTCTTTTTTTGGAGGGGAAAGGGGTGTGGTTCTATGAATCTTTGCCCTGGAGGACTGCCAGGATTTCCATCAACTTGGAGAGACATAAATAACCTAGCTTGATAAAAGTTATAGTCTGTAAACAATATTTAAAGGCCTTACTGCTCCAACCAAGCTTTTGGCAGCCCCTCAAGGAATGTATACTATGCTCTTGCCATAGGGGCAGAAGTTCTGGGGTCCATATGGTTCCTGCAACTAACAATATTGGCAGGAGTGATTCATCTGCATGATGGGCCCTCTCTTTCCCTCTTCTGCTCCTTTTAAAGGTAAAAGATCTCCCAAATAAAAAAGGAAAGGGAGGTAATTATGCAAGTAATCATAATATAGATAAATTAAAAATCAACTTGAACCATAAATATGGTAATAATGATTGCCAACACATATGGAGCTCTCACTGTATGCCAGAAGCACTTTACAAGTATTATCTCATTGAGTCATCACAATAACTCTAGGAGGAGGTACTATTATCCTCTTCTTTTTATAGAGGCAGAGGCTAAAATATAGAGGGTTAGTTAACCCCAAAGTCACATCTAGTGTATTGGTTTCTTAGGGCTTCCATAACAAATTATCACAAACTTGTTGGCTCAAAACAACGCAAATTTTTTTGTGTTGAGTCTAGAAATCAAGATGTTGGCAGAGACAATTCCCTCTGGAAGTTCTGAGGGAGAATCCCTCCCATGCCTCTCTCTTAAGCTTCTCTGCAGCCCTTGGTGTTCTTGGCCTTGGAACTGCAGAACTCCTATCCGTGCCTCCATCTTCATATAGCCTTCTTATGTATCTCTGTCTCTTCTCCTTTTCTGCTTCTAATAAGGACAATCATCATTAGATTTAGGGCAATGCAGGAGAAGCGGGTTTGATCCTTGGGTCAGGATGATCCCCTGGAGAAGGGAACGGTTACCCACTCCAGTATTCTTGCCTGGAGAATTTCATGGACAGAGGAGCCTGGTGGGCTACAGTCCATGGGGTTGCAAAGAGTTGGATGTGACTGAGCAACTAACACTTTCACTTTCTAATCCAGGATGATCTCATCTTAAGAGCCTTACCTTAATTACATCTGCAAAGACTTATTCCAAATAAAGTCACTTCCTGAAGTTTCTGGTTGACATAACCCAGTACAATTAGTAACTAGTAGAACCAGGGACTTATATACAGTTCTGTTTAAGATCTTAGTCTCTTATCCATTATTTTACACTTCTTTTTTACCAAGTGTTACATATAGTAGATGCTCAATAAAAGCTTCATGGCTGGACAAGAAGTAAAGAATAAATAAGATACTTGGTCTTAGAGTTTATTGTACTGGAATTTAATCTCTGGTCACTTCTCAGAAGACTAATTTTGATTAATCACACTGTGTATAGTTACTAGTCCTACAAAGATATCACTAACTTGCCACTTCCTCCTTGTCATTATCCAGTTCCTCTTTGATCCTTCACAATCTGTTCTTTTAAAAGCAGAAACCAAAGGCAAATTACAAATTCACTCAGGAAAGAATTAAAGAGAGAGGTGTGGTCAGTGAGCCCCACTAATGAGGTAAAATGGTCAGTACCAGGCTTTATTCCCACTGATCAAAAGGCAAAATGAGCAGTCACAGGCCTCTCTCGGCATCTCTGTTTTCGACTCTCGAGTAAACACTGGACTGTAACACTAATCCACTTCTCATGTTTTCCAAGAACTAGAGAGCAGAGTTCCTAGAACAAAAAAGGTAGCCGGGTCATGGGGTGTTCTTGGGCTTTACTGTGATTTGAGCCTCAGGATGTTTCTGAGGTAGTTAATCTCTCATGTCTATGTCCCGGAAATGTAAGGACATGGAAAAAAGAAGAGAAAGAAAAAACAAGAATTCCATCCAAAGTATCTTTTTAGTTGAAAAATGTGGTCATGTGAATGATGAATAAAATGTTTGAGATGAGGTTACCAGTGAAGGCTATCAGCTCTTTCTTTTTGAAATGATTTCTCAAATCTATGAAAAGAAAGGTTTAGGTTCAGAATCATTAACCATGTGAGGTAGTCTCAGTATTTGTACACTGAGGTGGCATGGTGTATTCCCATAGTCAGTAAAACCGTTTCAAAGTCAATTTAGTGCAAATAGGTTATTGTGAGCTGTCTTTCTAATTATGATATGTCAAGTGCAATCATGTTCTTAGAGGATGACAATGGAAAATTATTTGGGGGGCTATGTGGTATGGAATTAAATTCTTCTCAGCCCTCTTCATGAAGATGGCACCGAAGGCAAAGAAGGAAGCCCCTGCCCCTCCTAAAGCTGAAGCCAAAGCAAAAGCTTTGAAGGCCAAGAAAGCAGTGTTGAAAGATGTCCACAGCCACAAGAAAAAGAAGATCCGGACGTCACCCACCTTCCGGCGGCCCAAAACACTGCGGCTCAGGAGGCAGCCCAAATATCCTCGGGAGAGCGCCCCTAGGAGAAACAAACTTGACCACTATGCTATCATCAAATTCCCCCTCACCACCGAGTCAGCCATGAAGAAAATAGAAGACAACAACACACTGGTGTTCATTGTGGATGTCAAGGCCAACAAACACCAAATCAAACAGGCTTTGAAGAAGCTCTATGACATTGACGTGGCCAAGGTCAATACTCTGATCAGGCCTGATGGAGAGAAGAAGGCATATGTTCAACTGCCTCCTGACTATGATGCTTTGGATGTTGCCAACAAAATTGAGATCATCTAAACTGAGTCCAGCTGGCTAATTTCAAATATAAAAGTTTTCACTATAAAAAATAAATAAATAAATTCTTCTCAAATTGTCTGTCTGCCTCCTCACCCGTACAAAAGCAGGGCTGGGGAAAGAAATCGAGAGACACAGTTAGGAACTGATGGATTGGTTGGTTGCTTGCTTGCTTTTATCCATGATGTCAAGCTTTCCAGAAACTTTCTATTTCCAATTTCCCCACCAGAAAGAATTGGTTTGACCAAAAAATTCATTCGGGTATTTTTCCATAGGAAAATCCGAACAAACTTTTTGACCAAGCCAATAGACACTGTTTGGAGAAGGAAATGGCAACCCACTCCAGTATTATCACCTGAAGAATTCCATGGACAGAGGAGCCCACAGGCTACATTCCATGGAGCTGCAAGAATAGGACATGACTTAGCAACCAAACCACCAACCACCAACAGTGTTATCTTACTGAGAAATGATGTCTTACAGTGATAACTTATTGTCAATGTCTATATGCTTCTTTAAGATATGTTATCCACATTTTAAAATTAAAAAGTAAAGCCATGGAGTTCACTATTCCACCACTCCAAAGCACACGTTTGCTATCCAGAACTAATATTTGATGCATCCTGAGCAAGCCCTGGATCTCATATACACCGAGGACTTGACTTCTTTCTCCTTCTCACCCCAGTCTTCCTTGAATGGTCTGGGACTCATGGCTGAACTTCAGCTTGCATTATCCCAGCTCCACAGTTTTGTCCACTTTGTCACAAAGCACAGTGGTCTCAGGATGGTTTATGTCCAACTTCACCCAGATCCAACGTTCCTACTTCATCTCTATGTTGTTTTTGTTTAGTTGCTAAGTCATGTCTGACTCTTTGCAACCCCATGGACTGTAGCCTGCCAGGCTCCTCTGTCCACAGGATTTGCTAGGCAAGAATACTGGAGTGGGTAGCCATTTTCTTCTTCAGGGATCTTCCTGACCCAGAGATCGAACCCACGTGTTCTGTATCTCCTGCATTGGCAGGCGAATTCTTTACCACTAAGCCACCTGAGAAGCCCTTCATCCCTCTGAAAGCATCTGTTAACGATGCAGGTACACTATTACTTTGACTTCCAGGAGACTTCTATATTCTAATTTTCTCCCGCCTCTCTGACTACTCTTGTTCATTCTCCTCCTTTGAATTTCTTTCCCAAGTCAACAACTTTTAACACTGATGTTCCTCTGGATTCTTTCCAGAGCTTCTGGCCTTTGCAGCCTCCCGCCCCAGGCAATTTCACCCAATGCTATAGTTTAAACAAGACATCAGCAAGCTATAGCTCCCAGGCCCAATCTGACCCACTGCCCTTTTTTAAATAAAGTATTATTGAAACACAGCCGCGTTCATTTACTTACGTATTGTCTATGGCTGTTTCTGTGCTAACCACAACAGCACTGAGTCATTAGACCTCAGGAGGGGAATTGGTGGAGGAACAATTTTAACACGAATGAAAGGTAGCAAGAGAATAGGTTTACCTTTGCAGTCTTTTCAGTTGTGTGCCCGTGGGACAGCCAGTTCACATTGAGAAAAAGTCAGAAAACGGAAAGTCGAGGGGGAAGTGTGAGAATACAGATTTGGGAGTCATCACAGTTTACACAAGACCTGAGTCCTGAACTAGGAATGAGATCTACTGGCAGGCATGTGGAAAGTGTATTCAGCAACCCCAGGCAAAGGAGGCCGAGAGAAATCAATAGCTTCTTTGGTGTAACCCTAACTCACTAATTTGGTAAATGCTGATACTGCTTAAGAAAAGGGAGAAGTTAATCCACAGAAGAAGACAACAGAGCTGTGCCCTAAGTGCCCCATGCCAGGGATCAAATGCTCAAAATCTGTGTTGCTGCAGTAGATGCTGTTGCTTTAGGCAGCCAACCTTGTAACTTTAGATAGTTTGATAGAAAGATAAGCAATTCCCTGGCAAATTTAATCCATGCAAGCCACCAGTTCAGATCAATCTTAGCATTCATTCTCAGTGACAAATTCTTTTATCTGAATTTCCTGGCTAACCATTCCTATATTCACTAGACTTTTTTCATTAAAGGATTTTTGTGTGTTGACACATATATTTCAAATAAAACATATTACTTATGTTTACATGTAATAGATTAATTTTTTTAAGTAAAGCTGTTCATTTTAGAGTGATTTTATATCGACAGAAAAGTTATGAAGATAGTACATGGTTCCTATGCACCCTTCACTCGGTTAACCTTGATGTTAACATGTGACATTGTTATTATTATTTAGTTGTGTCTGACTCTATTGTGACCTCATGGACTGTAGCCCGCCGGGCTCCTCTGTCCATGGGATTTCCCAGGCAAGAATACTGGAGTGGGTTGCCATTTCCTTCTCCAGGGGATCTTCCAAACCCAGGGACCACATATCCTGCATTAGCTGTATTCTTTACCACTGAGCCACCAGGGAACCCCCAACATATGTCATTACAGTAGAACATTTGCCAAAACCAAGAAGCCAACATTGGTACATCACTAATAACTACATTCCGGACTTTATTTGAATGTCATCAGTTTCCCCACTCAGATCCTTTTTCAAAAATTTTTGAATTTTTGGCAGGGCCACACAGCATATGGGATCTTTAGTTCTCTGACCAGGGATTGAACCTGTGCCCCCTGCAGTGGAAGCTCAGAGTCTAAACCACTGGACCACCAGGGAAGTCCCTCAGCTCAGGTCATTTACCTGCCCCAGAATCCCAAGCAAGTCGCCACTTGGCATTCAATCATGTCTCCTTTGTCTTTTCTGCTCTAGGACAGTTTCCCAGTCTTTTGCTTTCTTTCCTAACCCTGACAGTTTTGCAGAGTATTGATCAGGCATTTTGCAGAATGTCCCTCCATGTGTATGTATACGATGTTTTCTCATGATTAAATCAGGGCTATGGATCTTGGGGAAGAATACCTCATAGGTCAGGTGCCCTCCTCATCACATCGTGTCACTGGGCACACGAGCTCAACATGACTTATTGCTAGTAATGCTGACCTGGATCATGGGCTAAGATGGGGTTGCCAGATATCTCTATAAAGTTACTATTTTTTTCCTTTCCATACTCTATTTTTTGGCAACAAGTCGCTAAGTTCAGTCCACACTCAAACTTCACATTATGGAGAGGGCAATAGCTACCTATATTATTTGAAATTCTTCGTTAAGGAAGGCTTGCCTCTTCTCTCCTATTTATTTGTTTATTCAACTGCTTTTTAGATTTTATTGATGTCTTTATTTTTGGTTGTGCTGGGTCTTCACTGCTGCGTGGGCTTTCTCTCGTTGCGGAGAGTGGGGGCTCCTTTTTGTTGTGGTGCTCGTGGCTTCAATTGTTGTAGAGCACGGGCTCTAGGCAAGAGAGCTTCAGTAGTTGTGGCACCTGAGCTCAGGGGTTGCGGTTCCCAGGCTCGAGAGCACATGCTCAGTAGTTGTGGCACCTGGGCTTAAGCTTCCCTGCATTGGAAGGCAGATTCTTTGCCACTGAGCAACCAGGGAAGTCTCTGTTTATTCAATCATTTATTTATATCAGTGCGAACCAACACATATTTATTTTGTATTTGGATTGTGATCTAATGCTTTGCTGTTTGCTTTGCCATTCAAATTGTTCCGGGTCATTGGTAGCTCCTTTAGGTTGGCTCCCGTGTCCCTTTAATATGCCTTCATCTTTAATTTTTTTTAGCACTTCCATGCTTTCTTGCACTACAGATGCCCCAAGCTCATCTTATATTTTCTCTGCTAGAATCACCCACTTCTTAGCCATTTAGAATAAAGGAAACAGCTTGGCAGTAGCTTCAAGCATTAAATATATAGTTATCATACGACCCAGCAGTTTCCTTTGTAAGAGAATGAAAACATATGTCTACATAAAAACCTGTATGCAAATATTCATAGCAGCATTATTTAACATAGCCACAAAGTAGGAACAATATAAATGCCCATCAACTGATGAATGGGTAAACCAAATGGAATACCCTGTGGAATAGCATTCAGGCATAAAAAGGAAAGAAATACTGATATATGCTCTAACATGTCTAAACCTTAAAAACATTATACTAAGTGAAAGAAATTAATCACAAAAGGCCACAAAATTATCTGATTCCATTTATATGAAATGTGCAGAATAGTCCAATTCACAGACACAGAGAGTAGGTAAGTAGTTGCCAAGGGCTAGGGAGAGAGGGAACAGTAAGTGACAGCTAGAAGTTATGGGGTTTCTTCAAGGGGTGATAAAAATTTCTAAAGTTAGTGGTGAGAGTAGCATAATTCTGTGAATATTCTAAGAACTACTGAATTGTGTACTTTAAAAGGATCGGTTTTATGAAACATGGATTACATCCAATAAAGGTACTGTTGAAACAAAAAACTTTATATGATTGTCCTTTGGACACCTAAAGGCCTTCATCAATATACAAATATGGTAAGATTTTTCGAGTAAATAAATCTTTAAAATACTGAATGAGCATGGCAATAATAACGGCAATTTTTTTTTTAATTGATTTGGCAGTGTGGGGTCTTCGTTTCAGCACTTGGGATTTTTAGTTGCAGCATGTGGGATCCAGTTCCCTGACTAGGAATCGTACCCGGGCCCCCTGCATCGGGAGCACAGAGTCTTAGCCACTTGAAAACCAGAGAAGTCCCAATAATGGTTACTTTTAACTGAATACTCACTATATCTGGAGAAGGAAATGGCAATCCAATCCAGAATTCTTGCCTGGAAAAATACATGGACACAGGAGCCTGGCAGGCTGCAGTCCATGCGGTTACAAAGAGCCGGACACAACTGAGCATTCGTGCGTGCAAGTCAAGACTAGGTCCTTGAATGCATATCATTTTCAGCACCATAAATGCCCCCAGTGGCTAGCAAATAGTTCCAACGAGGTGAACTGGGTTGCCTGAGGTCAATGAATACCTGGAAAAGCCAGGATTCAAATCCAAATCTGCCTACTGCCAATGCTGAGCTCATTCTGCTGGTCCTTAGTGGCTCCCAGAGTAAAGGGGGCTATTGAATTTTACATGTGATGATTCTAACCATTATTTTAATGAAAATTAGTCACATACAAATATACTTGCATTTAAAAGGGGCAGGGAAAATTGAACTACTCAACTTTCAACTTGGCGTAGACTCGAAAGAGCCCATATCAGAGCTTAGCATCTTTCTGATTTTAGACTTTTCAATTTTAAGGTGTTAGTGCATCTCTCAAATTGCTAATAGTCCTGACATCTCTAGGTAGGCAGAACTTAATATTTTTAATCTTCTGACTGTTTTCTAGGACCAGAGGGGATCCAGAACTTTATGCAAAACAGAAACAATCAGTGTACACAGGTTGGACAAGACTGTTGACTCTGACATAAACTGCTCTTTAAAAAAATTTTGTTATGTGCATTTCATTTGCTTTTTTGTTTGCTTTGTTTTGGTTTTTTGGCCTCCCTCAGGATCCTTATTCCCGAACCAGGGATTCGACCCACACCCCCTGCATTGGAAGTGTGAAGTCTTAACCACTGGACCACCAGGGAAGCCCCTGACATAAACTGCTTTTAATTTTCCTTGATTTGTTTCTAACTTTATCTCAGGATTTCTCTACCCTATAATTTGGTCTTGCCCCAAATTCTCAGAGTTTGATATGAATGCAAATTTTTAATGACTAGAACTTTTTCTCCTCTGTCTCCTCTGCCAATTTCTTCTTTTATTTGATGCTTTATCTCTCTACGTCTATTTCTTCCAAGTTTATGCATTTGAGAATTAGCATCAAACTTCTTCTCTGTGTTGAAAGAAAGTGAAAGTGTTAGTTGCTTCAGTCGTGTCCAGCTCTTTGTGACCCTATGGACTATAGCCTGCCAGGCTCTTCTGTCCATGGGATTCTCCAGGCAAGAATACTAGAGTGAGTTGCCATTTCCTTCTCCAGGGGATCTTCCCCACCCAGGGATTGAACATAGGTCTCCTTCATTGCAGGCAGATTCTTAACCATCTGAGCCACCAGGGAAGACTTATTTGTGTTGTCATCCTATGAAAAAATAAAGTTTAGACTGTATCTCTAAATATATATTTACAGGTTAGGTTTTTTGTGGGGGAGGGGTGGAGCATGTTAGCATTTTCTACATGGTCTTACAGAGCACAGAGTGAGTATGTGTATGGTTGGAAGAAAATAGAAAGGAAATAATAACCTCCCCACCCAACCTCACACTCCCAACACTTACCCTGTTTTGTCTCCTTAGACCTCAACACCATCTGACATAATATTCATTTGTTTCTCTCTCCCCACATTCAAATGAAAATCCCAGTAGGGCAGAGCGGTTTGTTCCCAGTTATATCCCTAGTCTAAACTGGAGCTCAGGCTATTGAAGGCTCGCAGTAATTATTTGTCATATAAACAAATGAATTAGCAACAAAAACACAAAAGAAACAATAACCTTAAGGAGAATGACAGGTCTTTTTTTCCTCTAAAATTTTCTCTACAATTATGATATTGTATTTTACAACCAATCAAAAATGAAAGGAAAAAAAATGCTTCTTATTCAACCTGAAAATGTTAAGTTCAAATGCTGACAAGCTTTGTGAGACTAGCTGACTGGTCTGAAACATGAGAGGAGGGTAAAGATTAAATGATTTATCTCAGGGAGAGGAGCAAGCATGGGGGCCCCTGAGCAGGATGACAGAAGGAAAGAGAAGTCCGTTTGACAAGACCATAGAATACATTTTTCCTTCTTTTATTTTTTTCCTCTTTCTCTTCCTTTGATGCATAGCTGATTCCTTTGTCTTAAAATTAATTGCAATAATCAGAAAAGATCCTAATTAAGAGCAAACTCTGTTTAAGCAGGGCGAGTAGATTATAACCCGGTTTGAAGGCATGTGGCCTTTGGCTGGGGGAAGAAGTGATTCTGAATGGCTGAGCAAGTCAGGCCACATGCTCAGAGCCAATTAGATTTGCCGATGTCCAAAATGCAGCAATTTCTAGTTTAAAAATGAGCTTTTTTCCCCCCCACGAAACAGCCTTACTGCCATTTAAAGACAAACTCCTTATTATTATGAGGGTTTTTTTTTTTTTTTAGTAACTATAACCTGTCATTCACCAAAATGACACCTTAAAAAGTCAATTTCAAGAATCACCTTGGCTGTCACTCAGTCTCATAAATCTTTCCAAATCCCTTTAGAGCCTGCCTGACAGCACAGCCTCACACAATTTAGGATGTAAGTCAGCTACACCTGTTGCCTATAAAATATGGTTTATTGTAAACCTATACGTCCCAATGCTGTTTTATGGCAAAAAGCAAGCACTCTTGACTCTTGTATTTGATGCTGAATGGTTGTCTTGAATAACACACAACATTTAATCTCTCTCAACACGGCTGTTCTTGAGGCACATAGATCATAAGCTGGACTTTTGTGAATCGTGGCTTCCCTAAGATAAACCATATTGCCTATAAAATGATTAAATGGTAAACAAGTCCATTGTGTGATCTCTTTAAAAGCCTTGCATTTTTCTCAAATAAGAATACAGTATGTCTTTGACATAAGTTTCCTGACCAGATTACAAATCTAGTAATTATATCCTGATGCTATAAATCTACCCCCCTTTCATTTCAGATGAATGAATTATATTCATCTCATCTTAATGCTAGGGAGATTTGCTCTGCACAGTTAAATTGCTGCCATCCTTCTCCTGAGAGAGTAATAATAATTTACATTTGTATAACTTGTCACAATTTGCAAATTCCTTGCACATCGCTTTCTTTCTTTTAATTTATCATAGAATACCTCTGAGCCAGGTCTTATTAGCTCCAATTTTACAGAAGAGAGAATTGAGGCTAAGAAGATAGTGTTAGTCAGTCAGTCATATCCAATTCTTTGCAACCTTATGGACTGAATAATGGAGTAGGTTGCCATGCCCTCCTCCAAGGGATCTTCCTGACTCAGGGATCAAACGCAGATCTCCTGCATTGCAGGCAGATACTTTTGTGTCTGAGCCTTCAGGGAAGCCCAAGAAGAGTTAAGTAAGTTGCAATAAGTCAGACAATGATCTTTCTCATGCATTTCAGCCTCAGGCAGTGCTATCTTTTATCAGTAACTTCAGCCCTGTCTGGGTTCTGACCAAGGTAAAGGGTATACAAACGTTAGGAACCTCAGGCACTGATCAATAGAGGTTTGAAGCTGGTCTTGCTGCAGACCAGAGTCAGCCAATCCTGGGCATTCTGATGCCCAGGGACCTGCTACTCTTCCCTGCCTCTGCTTCACCTCCAACCCAGCACCTGGTTCCCATCTCAGTTCTCCCCCTGGTACTGGAGTTACACTGAGAGCCCACTCCCGCCCGTCTTGGCTTAAAACCTGACAATATGCCAAACTCATGCCAGCTTCATCTCTTTAGGAATTGAATCCAGTACCCTTAACTGCTGCTGGAAACTTGCCCTAATCCATCTATCTTGTCCGTGTGTGTGCTCAGCAGTGTTGGACTCTTTGCGACCCCATGGTCTGTAGCCCGCCAGGCTCCTCTGTCCGTGGGATTTTCCAGGCAAGAATACTGGAGTGGGTTGCCATGTCCTCCTCTGGGAGATCTTCCCACCCCAGGGATCAAACTTGCATCTCCTACGTATCCTGCATTGGCAAGCAGATTCTTTTAACACTGAGCCGCCTGGGAAGCCCTAACCCATAGAATTCCCCTAAAACTACAATACGTTAAGGCCAACACTGACCTGCAAAGAATGAGCCACTCTCTGGAGAATCTCACCCAAGAGCTCCAGATACCAGATAAGACATGATCCCTGTGAAGACTATGGAAAGAGACCAATCACTAACATAGCTCCTGGAAAGAAAGCTCCTACTGTACAAAATTGCACACATTGGTCTTATTTAAGAATTAATGATCAAAACCCAAATTTGCTCTCAGTTGTTTCTTAGCAAGTAATAGAACACCATGTTCTTAAGAGATCACCACCTCTTCTTGGGATCCTATGCACATAGAACAGGAAAATCCTCTGAGTCAGTTGGGATTAGGTTCAGCTTTACTATTAGAAAACTCACATTAATAGTAGCCAAAACATGAAATACTTTATTCTAAAGTTCTGAATTGATACTAACTACAGAGTTGGTATGAAATCCATAAAGTTCTAAGGAACATAAGTTCCGTCCAGCTTTCTGCTCTGCCATCCATAACATATGGGCTTTATTGACCTGGGTCAGAATGGCTGTTTGAGCTCCAGCCAATGCTTCCGTATTCCAGCCACTAGCTAAAAGGAAAGGATCAAGACGAGAACACCACAACCCTTTGAAGATTTCCCAGGAGTCACATATGACACTTCTGCTTAAATCCCATTGGCTATATTTTAGCTACATGCCTACATCTAACTGCAAGAGAGGTCAAGATTTAGTGTTGATTCTAGGTAACTGTATGTCTCTCTGACAATTTTCCTAACAGAAAATTAGAATTCTGTTAATAAATAATAAGGATTCCCTGGTGGCTCAACTGGTAAAGGATCTGCCTGCAGTGTGGGGGACCTGGTAATGAATGTGTTCAGTTTGTGAAAATTCAGCATTTATACTTAAAATATATGCATTTAAGATGTATACTATACAGCAGAAACTAACACAAGATTGTAAAGCAATTATACTCTAATAAAAAATTTTTAATATATATTATGCTTCAATAAAAAGAGTTTCTCTTAATGTTTAAAAACATTTCCAGACGATTCTGTTGTATATCAAGCTATGGAAGCACAGTAAAGAAGCCTAATCAAAACTTGACTGTAACTAGTTTCTGGAATCAGAACCTTTATCTACGCTATTTCTCCTGGCTTAACTGCTATTATTTTTCACATCAATTTTACTGTAGGAAGCCAGCACTCATTTATTCACATATTGACAACTGAATCTAGGTTTGAAACAGATGATAGGAAAGTGTGAGTTGGAATATTCTTCTGCATTTTTTTGAAAAATCTGAGTTCATCCTACCAATTTTCAGCCTCTCAGAAGCATTCTAGGATATGTTTTGTTTATATTTTTTATTATTTCCATTCATTTTCTCCTTTCTCTACTGGCTTCTCCTCTCTGTGTGGTCTACCTTTTACTTGGAGAAAGACTGGCCGTTGTCACAAAAAGCAGTAGAAGTAGGGGCTTCCCTGGAGGTCCAGTGGTTAAGACACCATGCTTCCATTGCAAGAGACACAGGTTCGATCCCCATTTGGCAAACTAAGATCCCAAGTGCCTATGCAGTACGGCAAAAAAAAAAAAAAAAAAAAAAACGGTAGTAGTAAAGAAGAGATCAGATGGACAGGAAAATGAGTTGTAAAAGAAGAGATTCTATCTACCTAAGCCAATCTCACTCTGCACATGTGAGAGATGAATGCAGGCCTTCTTGTCCCCATGAAATGACAAGAAAATCATCAGGGCAGGGCATGCCATCAGCAATTCTGGGCTCCATTCCTATTTGAAGTGTCAAGGCATTGTACAAACACATGACCCAACATAGGCCTGTCTTGAAGTTAAAAATATTAGAAAATTCTCTGTAAGAACCAGCATGCTGAGCAAAAACTACCTCACAGTCCACCAAGCCTTGCTTTTCCCACAAAAAAATATGGGTGGAGATGTTTTTAAATACTTGCCTATCTTATCAACTCCAAATAAAACTTTCACTGCAGTCATAACAATTTTTACCTTAGATCCATTTTGAAACGTTTGCTGATGATGCAAACATTCCTATTGGAAATGTGCTTGCCTTTAAGACAATGCCAAATGAAACAATTTTCTGTGCGTATAGAACATTTTATTTTGAAAACCCTTGCTGATGTATGCAGGGTCTGTGCAATGTCAAGAAACATATTTAATCAAACATCCCTGATAGAGCAGCTTAGTACCATTAGCCTCGTCATACAGATAAGAACACTGAGATCTAAATAGGTTAACTAGGGGTTGCAGAATGCTCCATAACAGCAGAGTGCTCTAAAAATACTGTGCATACAGAAAGAAAAATGTGATCTCTCATAGGAAAGAGAGCAGAGAAAACAGCTCAGAGGCGAGGAGAAGTTATATTTTTGTCTTGAAAGCTTTCACAGCTAATGTCAAAGAATACATTGTTCTCCTGAGCCATGTATAATTTTCTCATCCAATATTTTGGGGAATTATGGCACTTCATCTCCAGAATTCAAGCAAATTAGATGCATATCTGTGGCTTTCCTCTATGGAGTGCAAAGCATAGTAAGAAAAATCTGGCTATGTTATTGCTATCAATATCATGCATTACCAGCACATTGCTGATGGCACCATATTCCATACACACCTAATAAATAAGTTGCAGGAACATATCAATTCTTGTTTCTTCATTCATCCAACGTTGATTGGGTGGCAACTTTGGATCAATCAATGAGTTAAGCCTGGAGATTCAACAACAAATAAGAGAACCCCCACTCTCTAATTGGGACTTTCCTGGTGACTCAGTAGTAGAGAACCCATCTGCCAATGCAGGAGATACAGGTTCAATCCCTGATCCCAGGAGATCCCCTGGAGAAGGAAATGGCACCCTCTCTAGTATTCTTGCCTGAGAAATCCCATGGACAGAGGAACCTGGCAGGCTACAGTCCACAAAGTCATGAAGAATCAGACACGAATTAGCAACTAAACAACTCTCTAGTAGCTTAGCATGTAGGAGAGAGAAACAAAACAGAATCAAATAATTGGAAAATAAAATGATTAGCTAAATTAGAAATACATACAAAGTAACCCTAAAGTACAGAGAAAAGTACAATCTTCTCTGGTTATAGAAAACAGCAAAAGAATTAGAGGCTGTGACATTGAAACATTAAAACAAAACAAGGCAAACAAGGTCAAAGGCATTGCACATAGATTAGAGGTATACATGGAGGGGCAGAGAAGTACAGAGGGCATACTATGGGAAGAGATGGGGAAAGTTTGAAAGTTCAGTCACTCAGTTGTGTCCGACTCTTTGCCACCCCATGGACCAGGCTCCTCTGTCCATGGGATTTTCCAGGCAAGAGTACTGGAGTGGGTTACCATTTCCTTCTCCAGAGGATCTTCCTGACACAGGGATTGAACCCAGGTCTCCCACATTGTAGGCAGATGCTTTACCATCTGAGCCACCAGGGAAGAGATGGGAAATGAAAATAAAAGATCAAATGAAGAGCTGCATCATCTACAAGGAGCCAATGAACATTGTAAAGAGGAAAGGAACACCATCACACTTGTATCTTAAAAAGACAAATTTGAGTATAGAACAGACAGACTGAAGAGGGACACGCTGTAGCTAATGGGGCCCACGAGTCTGTGCAGTGATTCATGACAGAGATGATGACAACTCGAAGCTTCTCAATGGCAGTAAGGGTAGAGAACACAGAATGGATTCAAAAAATGGTTGGATGGTAGAATCCACACAACTCAGAGACCAATGCTAGAGGCAACGACTTGGGTTTTATGGGATGCTGGTATCATTATCTGAGTTAGGATTATGGGGGAAAGAGCAGGTTTGGGAGAAGATAATCACTTGGGATTTTATGTACACATGATTTTCTTCCTGAGGGAACAGAGTGCAGGAAATATACCTGAACCCTTTATTGACTGACTTGCAATACCGTACAAACTTTGTCCTGAAATGAAGAGCTCTCCAAGTCCATCAGAAATGTGTAAGTATATGAGTTCAGCAGTGCTTGTTTTGAAGTTTCCTTTTTGCTTGCCTAGAGAGAGAGGCTTCCTTCCTGGACCCCAAATATAAGCTCTGCAGAGCTATTTCTGAATATATTTATTGAATATAAAGCCTGATAGAAGTCAACATAGCAAAGGTGCATGCGAAATGGGAATTGAAAGAGACAATTCAAGACAAGCCTCTCTGTCCTTGTGTTCCCAGCTTCTAGTAGAGGATACAGCCCATGGACCATGCTAATGAAATTTGAATCTCATTATCATCCACTAAGATCTGTAATAAGTCAGTGTGGGAGGTCCTGGCTTTGACCATTAGAAGCAATTAATGACACAGATTTGGAGATACTGTTATTCAGGAAATGCTTCAAAAAGAAAGATTCATAACACACTGACCTTGTGAGTGACATCGGCCATGGAAAAGTTTAAGCATAAATGTCCTTTGGTAACCGCAATTGAGTTTAATAATCTGACCCAGAAGTTGCCACGGCACCCATGTTTCTACCTAATGGAAAAGTTGCTTTCAGTTTAGACCCCAATTAAGAAATTATTCTCCCCATCCCCATGACACAACAGATCACAGCAGCTGGCCAGAACAATTAGACTAAAGATAGAAAAGGTATAGAGCCACACAGAGAAGAAAATTATTCCCAGGTAATGAATAATAAGTAGTGGAAGGCATTTTATAGATCATAGTGAAGCGAGTAACTTCATTTACATGTTATTAAAAGAGCATTTATACTCTGAACACTCACGTAAGAATTGAGATTTTTGGCAAATAATGAATTTGATTTTAAAAGAGTCATTTTAATCTCTCATTTGACTAAAATTTTAAGATTATCTAGCGCCCATGACTAAAGACTTCTGTCTCCCAGAACTATTCAAAGCCTGCGCTAATTAGGGGACTGCAGGGCTCACCTGTTTACCTTCACAGGCGTGGTACATATGTAAGGATGCAAATGTGGTCTTTCTGTTCTTCAGTAAATTCTCTGTGAAGTGAAGTGAAGTGAAGTGAAGCGCCTCAGTCGTGTCCGACTCTTTGCAACCCCATGGACTGTAGCATACCAGGCTCCTCAGTCCACGGGATTTTCCAGGCAAGAATACTGGAGTGGGTTGCCATTTCCTTCTCCAGGGGATCTTCCCGACCCAGGGATTGAACCCAGGTCTCCTGCATTGTAGGCAGACGCTTTACCGTCTGAGCTACCAGGGGTCTCCCAGGAAATTCTCTATTCTCCCCCAAATTTAGATGTGTCAGTTTGTTGAACGCTCTGTAAAAACTTAGACCAGCTTCCCTTCTCAAACTACAAATCTGGATTTCTCAGTTCATCATTTTGTTCTTGTTCAAAGGCTTCCCTGGTGGTTCAGATGGTGATGAACCTGCCTGCAATGCAGGAGACCTGGGTTCGATCCCTGGGTCGGGAAGGTCCCCTGGAGAAGGGAATGGTCACCCACTACAGTATCCTTGCCTGGAGAATCCCATGGACAGAGGAGCCTGGCGGGCTACAGTCCATGGGGTCACAAAGAGTGCGATACGACTGAACGACTAACACCAAAGAGCAAAAGGATTCGGGTACAATTAGACGTTTACTGATTATCGTCATGTTATTTACCTTGTGGAGAAATCTGTCAAGAATCACATGAATCTGTAAACATTTTGTTACCTTTGCTTGCATTGATTTGAGACACAAGAGTTGGTTACAGACAATGCAACACAAACGCAAGTTCAGTTATTGATCCTCATAGATGACCTGCACTGTAATATTTCTGGTCAAATGGGAAATACCCTTGCAGTGTAGACAGAATAATTCAACTTTTATTTCAATTATTTGAAGGCATGGTCTCCATTCTCCTCTAGTAATCCTAATGATATTTTCATTTTGTTTTGTTTTATTCTACTTGTTCACTTGTTTATTTTACTTAACTATTTCTGATGCCTGATTATCTTCAGAAAAAAAAAAGACTTTGTATAAGTCCCTGAAACTAAAACTATCTTTAAAATATGTCCTCCAAAGGGCAATTGACTCATATTTCCTGATTCCAGGCAAAACATTAATCCATGTAGTAACTTGAATTACATGGTGAGTTCATCAGAAAGCTATTTTGTTTAAAAAAAGAAATATTCCATGGGAGCATTACTGAGATTTTTCTTGGCCAAAATTATTTGTCATGCTCAATGGGTTAAAACTTTCAGGAATTCAATCATATATTTTTCATGGGCCTAAGAGGGCTCACTCTTTCTTGAAGAAAGCTTTTCCTCTGAAAGTTGCTTGCAATATTAAGTTATTATCTTCACCAGCTTTTCCTGTAGCTCGTCTGAATCACCCAACTACAAAGTGTAACAAATGCGTTTCAGGTTAACTGATGTTTCTAGATAATTGAGCTCTTACTATTATAAATGATTAATAATTTTTTCAACATAGATTCCATGTATTGAGTGTGACTTTAAAAATGCCTTTTCAAAATAGCTTGTCCTATTTCAAATGAATAATGTCATTGCAGACCACCTCAAGGATTGTGGCTGCAGTTCAAAGGAGGTTTCTTCAAACATAAATGCTTTAACCTTTTAAAAAGAGATCATTATTTGGTTCTCTATTAGAGCCATTCACATTTCTGTCTGTTTTAAATAATCTTACGATAGACGTTAGCCCACAGCTTTTTACTTTATGAATGCATGCAAACTGATCTCAATATTTTTAGTTCGATGTGTTATTTGGAGGAAGAAGTAACTGTGGAGTGTTCTTAATAAGCATCAATTAAAGAAGAAATTATCTTTCCTGGAAAAGTGGAGTGTGGTAGAAGCAAATGGTTATTATCCTCATTTCAAACTATTCCTAGAAATGTTTTCACCTGAGTATTTTGGTCAGTGGGATTAAGGGGAAGAAAGGAATGTATCAAGACTTTGTCCAAAAGAAATAGGATCCGAGTCATTTCGTCTGGAAATGGAGTCAGTTTACAGCCAGGTCAGCCTCCAGACAGACATGCTCTGCCATCCGCACCTTTGTTCTCTTACAAGGCAGAACCTTGTGTTCAACAGGAGGAGGGGGTGTCTGGAGATACCTGAACAAAAAGAAGTCATTTACTGCTCAGCGTTTACATAAAGCACGTAACTTTTCAGTAAGTCTCTTTGCTCTCACTGAGCTGTGGCATATACTGAAATTACATGAATCTATTATTTCCTGTGACAAGATATTTATATCGTTATGACTTTGAGATTGAAATTGCCCTCTCAAAAATATTGTCTGGATTTGGTCAACATAAAATGATGTCTATCCCTTGTTCCCTATCAAAAACGTTGTGCCAAAAAAAAAAAAACCACATTGTGTTAAATCCCACATTTAAATTTTCCAAAACAGTATATTTAGGACCTTTGGATCACAAGTGTTTGTTTCTAATGTGTTAAACTTTCCATCTTATGTTTATCCAGTCATTCATCCATTCAACAGTACTTATATGTATAGTTCTGTGTTGGGGCCATACGGTGTTCAAAAGAAGTATGAGGAAAGGCACACTCCTATTAAATATTTAAGTGACATAAGACAAAAATTTACAAATAAACTGAGTGGCGAAAGGAATTCAAAAGAGAAAACTATGTGTGGGCAGGAGTGGTCTAGAGTAGCTTCATTGTAGAGTCATCTTAAAGCCAAGATTATGAACTAAGATCATGGCATCCAGTTCCATCACTTCATGGCAAATAGATGGGGAAACAGTGGAAACAGTGGCTGACTTTATTTTTGGGGGCTCCAAAATCACTACAGATGGTGACTGCAGCCATGAAATTAAAAGACGCTTACTCCTTGGAAGGAAAGTTATGACCAACCTAGACAGCATATTAAAAAAGAGACATTACTTTGCCAACAAAGGTCCATCTAGTCAAGGCTATGATTTTTCCAGTAGTCATGTGTGGATGTCAGAGTTAGACTGTAAAGAAAGCTGAGCGCCGAAGAACTGATGCTTTTGAACTATGGTGTTGGAGAAGACTCTTGAGAGTCCCTTGGACTATAAGGAGACCCAGCCAGTCCATCCTAAAGGAGATCAGTCCTGAGTGTTCATTGGAAGGATTGATATTGAAGCTGAAACTCCAATACTTTGGCCAACTCATGAGAAGAGCTGACTCATTTGAAAAGACCCTGATGCTGGGAAAGATTGAGGGCAGGAGGAGAAGGGGACCCCAGAGGATGAGATTGTTGGATGACATCACTGACACAATGGACATGAGTTTGAGTAAGCTCTGGGAGTTGGTGAGGGACAGGGAGGCCTGGTGTGCTGCAGTCCATGGGGTTGCAAAGAGTCAGATATGACTGAGCGACTGAACTGAACTGAAGAAGTTGCTCCCTTCCACTGCCTTCCTTTCAATACCCCTGACTCCAAGTACCCATTCCCTCCTGTCACCTTCTTCATGCCTCCCTCAGTCACATATAAATCCAGCACAAGTGGGTATAGAGAAGCCCATTATGAACTTCTTCTTCAAAGCAGATTGCATGAGATCTTTCTTCCCTCTTCTTTTCCTGTAATTCATCCAGTCTTACTATACATTAGACTATCTTCCACGGTGGGTCTTGTTTTCTGCTACACAACTTTCTCACATATCCCATGCCTTCATGACTAATTCAAAGAAATGGTTTGACCATGATAATATTGAACAGCAGAGTGAACAGGTTGGTGGTAGTAATATTTTTGACAAGATGGTCAATCTAAGTAGCCACAGCTTTCGCCAACACAACTGGCCAAACTCACGCTAGTGGTAAAGAGCCTTCCTGCCAATTCAAGAGATGTAATAGACTCGGGTTCGATCCCTGGGTCGGGAAGATCCCCTGAAGGACAGCATGGCAACCCACCCTGGCGTTCTTGCCTGGAGAATCCCATGGACAGAGGAGGATGGTGGGCTACAGTCCATAGGATCGCAAAGAGTCACACAAAACTGAAGCGACTTAGCAGGCAGCATGCATTCATGCATTTTGACTATCTCTGTGTTAAATTGGCTTCCCTGAGAAGAGGGATAGATGAGGTGTGAACTGCAAAAACTTCACTTAGAAAGTGCTTTCAGGACATTGTCCTATAATGGAGTGAAAAACAAAGTTAAAGCCAAGGAGCTGACCTGCAAAGTTGTTGCAACTGAGTCCTCAGCCAGCCCTTTAAAGGGCTCTGGGGCTGGGTGTGGTTCCATGCTGAGGCGTGGGGGCTGGTCCTTTTCTCTCTATACCCTCCAGTCATCAGTCACAAGCCGCTGCTTAGTGAGAGCAGTTCCTTGGGGGCAGTTCCAGTGAGAAATACAGAGTGAGCTGAAAGCAGCCAAAGTGCCCAGCAGCTGGGGGATGAGAATATTATTCCTGAGGAAAGAGTCTGATAGGGGACCAAAGTATGAGGGCAAGGTTAGCAGAGTGTCTATTAGTATTAGGTCACCCTTGGCTCCCAAATTATTTTTAAGAGTAGGTTTCCCACATTAACAGGGAGGATGCTAACATTATTCCCTTATATGTTTATATTTTGTGATCAATAAGTTTGATGACTTATGATGACTGTCTCCATCACCTTAATAGAGCTCCCAGGTGACAGGAACATGGTTCAAGAGACTCTCTAGATAGTCTGAATGATGTCATCAGGTTCCTGATGATCCTTCTGGAAGGGTGCAGTGAGCTCTTCGTTTTAGACTGCTGTCACAACCGCCTGACTACTAGCATACAATGCATTCAGGCTTTTAAATTCATACATACAGGAAGAAACTATACTTTTTGACTGCAACTCTGTATTTTGCAATGGGGCAAGAAATTTGGTCTCTGCGTGCTCAGTCGCTCAGTCATGTCAAACCCCTTTGCAACCCCAAGGACTGTGGCCCAGCTGACTCCTCTACCAGTGGAATTTTTCAGACAAGAATGCTGGAGTGGGTTACCATTCCCTCCTCCGGGGTCTATGGAATCAATTCATTTACACATGTGGAAGCAAAATAGTCCTCTGAGATACCGTGATTTTGCAAACGCTTGGTTTCTCAAGTAATTAAAAATGGGATTTCATGCTTTCAATTTAGTATGCAGTTCAAATTTTAATTTATTACACTGTACTTCTAAGAGGGAATCTCATGAAGAGGACAAAGGTCCTTATTTTAGAACACATAATTTAATGTGGTGCCATTTCATTTGAAATATTCAGACTCAACCTTCTACCAAAACTAGCTGGTGTTGAATTCAAAACACATCCCTCTAGGCTAAAAATTATATCCTCTAATTATCTGGTCTAAATTTACGATGTTCTCTATTGAGTCTCTAATCTGTTTAGACATACCCTTTTCTGAATCATTGTACTTGTGACAGATATTCAGGTTGTTATTTGGAACTCCTTAACGTCATTTTGAAATTCGATTTATATCCCTCGAAATATCATTTCTATCAAATCATGAGCTCTTTGGCCAGTTTAAAGCTGGATGACTTTGGAATTGTAACTCAGGAGGTTGAAAGCTATGGGAGATGGCTGGGTAAGCATCCAAGTCAAAACTGACTTCACGAAAAGGGTCTGTTAATTCAATTAATTAAACTGGCAAGTTAAGACTGTTGTTGAAGCATTGGACTTTACTTCCATCACCAGTCACATCCACAGCTGGGTATTGTTTTGGCTTTGGCTTTATCTCTTCATTCTTTCTGGAATTATTTCTTCACTGATCACTGATCTCCAGTAGCATATTGGGCACCTACGGACCTGGAGAGTTCATCTTTCAGTGTCCTATCTTTTTGCCTTTTCATACTGTACTGTTCATACATTCTAAAGGCAAGAATGCTGAAGTGGTTTGCCAGTCCCTCCTCCAGAGGACCACGTTTTGTCAGAACTCTCCACCATGACCCATCTGTCTTGGGTGGCCTACAAGGCACAGCTCATAGTTTCATTGAGTTAGACAAGGCTGTGGTCCATGTGATCAGATTGGTTAGTTTTCTGTGATTGTGGTTTTAGTACTTCAACAGTACATGAACCGTGAACTTCCAGATGTTCAAGCTGGATTTAGAAAAGACAGAGGAACCAGAGATCAAATTGCCAACATCCATCAGATCATCAAAAAAGCAAGAGAGTTCCAGAAAAACACCCATTTCTGCTTTATTGACTATGCCAAAGCCTCTGACTGGGTGGATCACAATAAACTGTGGAAAATTCTTCAAGAGATGGGAATACCAGACCACCTGACCTGCCTCCTGAGAAATCTGTATGCAGGTCAAGAAGCAACAGTTAGAACTGGACATAGAACAACAGACTGGTTCCAAATCAGGAAAGGAGTACCTCAAGGCTGCATCTTGTCACCCTGCTTATTTAACTTATATGCAGAGTACATCATGAGAAATGCTGGACTGGATGAAGCACAAGCTGGAATCAAGATTGCCAGGAGAAATGTCAATCACCTCAGATATGCAGATGACACCACCCTTATGGCAGAAAGTGAAGAGGAACTAAAGAGCCTCTTGAAGAAAGTCTTTCACTCCTCTTTCAGGAGAGTGAAAAGGTTGGCTTAAAACTCAACATTCAGAAAACTAACTGGTCCCATCACTTCATGACAGATAGATGGGGAGACAATGGAAACAGTGATAGACTTTATTTTGGGGGGCTCCAAAATCACTACAGATGGTGATTGCAGCCATGAAATTGAAAGATGCTTGCTCCTTGGAAGTTATGACCAACCCAGACAGCATATTAAAAAGCAGAGGAATTACTTTGCCAACAAAGGTCCATCTAGTCAAAGCTATGGTTTTTCCAGTAGTCATGTATGGGTATGAGAGCTGGACTATAAAGAAAGCTGAGTGCTGAAGAACTGATGCTTTTGAACTGTGGTGTTGGAGGGAGAAGACTCTCAAGAGTCCCTTGGACTGAACAGAGATCCAACCAGTCCATTCTAAAGGAGATCAGTCCTGGGTGTTCATTGGAAGGACTGATGCTGAAGCTGAAACTCCAATACTTTAGCCACCTGATGCGAAGGGCTGACTCATTTGAAAAGACCCTGATGCTGGGAAAGATTGAAGGTAGGAGGAGAAGGGGACAACAGAGGATGAGATGGTTGGATGGCATCACTGACTCAATGGACATGAGTTTGAGTGAGCTCCGGGAGTTGGTGATGGAGGGAGGCCTGGTGTGCTGCAGTCCACGGGGTCGCAGAGTCAGACACGACTGAGTGACTGAACTGAGCTGAAGACTATTGTTAATTCCCTGAAAAGGGTAAAAACTTCTCAGTAACTAATCTCTAGAAGTATATGACTCTTTTAGGAATACCCAGACAAATTTACATCACCGTATTGCAGTAATGCTTTCTGAGACCCCAAACTAAACAGCCACATGTTCTTGTATTATTTACTCAACTGGGGGGAGAGGGGCAAGTAGTTCCGCTTATGAGAATATTGCTAAACCTCATTAGCAGAAGCAACCTGACTCCTCGAAGATACAAACAAACATGCAGGGAAACCCTGTAATAAACTGTGTTTATTAGAGCTAAGAGGAAAATTAGAGGTTAGATTCCTGTCTCTCTCCACGTGTAGATTTGACTGAAATGTAACAGTGGGGGTAGTGGGGACTCGTAGGAAAGATTAGATGGTTTGGAAATAATTTATCCTTCCCAGTTTAATTGGAAATACTAATAAGGACAGGTCCTTTTGTCTTTTCCTTTGAGCTCTTAAAAGACAGGATGTTCATAATAATGCTTAATACCTAAATAATACCTTTCTTCTTCAAAGAGTTTTAAATACAGTAACTACCTGCTAGAATCTGTACCCAGCAGGCCAGGGGAGCCTCTTACCTCCAACCTCATCTAACTGCTGAATAACACTTGTTAAAGTGCAGTGAGAGTGGGAAATAGGTAGGAAATAATTGATCTACAATCACCCCATACCATAAAATCATAGAGTGACTGGTTAAAATCCTGAACCCTTTTATATCCTTTCAAACCTACTGTATTTTCAAATAAACATTTAGGATATTTTTTTTTCTTTTTACAGAAGGAACATATGCTTATTGCAAAAAACTTAAGAAGCTTGTGCAAGGGGAAAGAAAAAGCTTAGTGAATTGCTAATTCACTTTATATGTTGTGAATGTTGGCCTCATGACCCTTTTTTGTCCCTTTTTTGTTTTTAAAAAGTGCAAATGGGATTCCCAGGTGACTCAGTGGTAAAGAATCTGCCTGCCAATGCAGGAGGCACAAGAGATGTGGGTTTCCATCCCTGGGTTGGGAAGATCCCCTGGAGTAGGAAATGACAACCTGCTCCAGTATTCTTGCCTGGAAAATTCCATGGACAGAGGAGCCTGGCAGGCTACAGTCCAAAGAGTCGGACACAACCGAGAGAGACTGAGCACACACAGGCAGACACACACACACACACACACACACACACACACACACACACACACACAAAATGAGTCACAATAAAAAACTGAAGGTTTAAACCTGAAAGCAGTTGCAACATGACTGGAGACAACAATGAGTAGGTACGTTAATGAGAAAGAGCAAGGTACATTTAAATCAAGCAACTTGATTTTTTTTGTATGTAATTTTAAGCCAGCTATTCTTAAACAAGATGCTTTGGTTTCCATTTCAACAGCCAAAATATTTACTGGAATGTGTTAACCAGGTTTTGCTAGTTTTTTTCCCCTCTGAATCTTCCTTGTTCTTTATTCATGTAGTTATTCATTCAGCAATTAAGTATTGAGACTATCATGTGTGAACAGCTTGTGCCAGGAGCTGAAAAAGGTATTTAAGCCAAGCAAAAACTGAGAACCTGACTTCTTGTTCCAAGTTGGATTCATCTAATTTTTAACATTATAAGTAAATAATACTAACATATGAAAGAAAGATTTGAGTAAGTATTTAGAAAATAAAAACCTTTAAAGGTCTCGGATTTCTCTTGTTTTGTTTTCAATGTAATATTTTACAACAGATTCTAGATCAAGCTGATTTAAGGATTTATTTTTCCTACTACATACTTGAGCCTTATCTAAACTACATAGACCTGTGTCCTCTGTTGAGAAACTACCTACAGTGCTTCATACATAACACTTCATGGAATGTGAATTTCACTGCTAAGAGAAACACTAGATAAATTATAGGGTAGGAAAATTTTTAAGGGTAAAAAAATTTTACTTAACTCTTATTAAGTAATGAATTTCTAGTTCAATGAGCTCCTTTGGAACAGGGAAGTTGTTCTTTTCCCCTACTGTGTGCCTATAAGATTTCCTGCCTACCTTCAAGGACCAATAGGATAATGCTCTTTCCAGGCGCTTTCTAGATCATGCTGGCCTAAGTGATTGTTTTCTATCCTTGAAATTCTATGGCACTTATTATATGTGTGTTGTACATAAGACATGCATATAAGACAGAAATCTTATTGGTTATCTTGCTTATCTGAATATATTTGCCCTCTGAAGCCGAATTATAAGTCCTTGGAGGAAATGTCGTGATGGCTAATGTTACTAAAACAAACAAACCGAAAAAACCTCATTATTTCTGGGTGTGTCTGTGAAGGTGTCTCTGGAAGACATTATCGTCGTGGTCCAGGCATGGGTTGGAAAAGAATTTCCAGACACGAGGCAGAATGAAAGAAGAATAAAGTTTATTAGAGTGGGGAGGGGAGAGTCACTGCTAGCACAGCAGGCCAGCTTCCTGACAGTCAGGGAGAGCCGACAGTGAACGGGGGTTCTTGATTCATTTTTATACCCTGGGTGTAAGGCGTGGGAAAGGGGTCTTATGGGTCATTTGCTGATTGAATGAGGTAGGTATTTTGGGTGGGGGGGGGGGGCGGTGAAGAGTAAGGCAAATACCTTCTCCCTATATGGGGAAAGGGTGGGGAGGGTTATACTGGTCAGAAGGACCTAAAATTCATTAATAGTTACATCACTGAGGATGGGAGGGAAGGTCAATAAGAGTCTGGTTTTTCTGTTCCTCCATTCCAAGACCCTCCTTGGTGTTTTATCTGCTCTTTCGTCCTTGGGTCACCACAAATATCATTTGAATGAGTAGACTGAATAAGGAAGATCCCTCTCACCCGTGTGAGTGGAGGATGAACCGATGAAAGCCGTTCGGTCACGTCAGACTCTTTGCAACCCTATGGACTGTAGCCCGCCAGGCGCCTCTGTCCGTGGGATTTTAAAGGCAAGAATAATGGAGTAGGTTGCCATTTCCTACTCCAGGGGGGGTCTTCCAGACCCAGGGATCGAACCCGAGTCTCTTGTGTCTCTTGGGATTGGCAGGCGGATTCTTTACCACTGTGCCACCTGCAGGCAAATTTGTTCTCTCTTTGCCTAAGCTGGCACTTCTGTTTTCTCCTGTCCTAACACACCCGGTGCCCCTGGTTCTGGGACTTTTTGATTCAGACCAAGAGCTGCACCATCAGTTCCCCTGGTTCTCAGACCTTCAGACCAGGCCTGAATTACACCCAGGCTTTCAGTTCTTCTGCTTGCAGACACAGATCATGGAACTTCTCGCCCTCTCTAACCATGGGAGCCAATTCCTATAATAAATCTCTTCTCATGTCTATACATCCATATATATCCTGTTGATTCTGTTTCTCTGGAGAACCCTGCCTCATACAGCTATATCCCTTACATTTCATTGTATTTTCCCAGAGTACCTCCCAAACCACTGTTGCTATGTAACTGCAGGAGATTCTGTTTACATAAAATCCTAAAAAGCTGCAACACTGTAGCCCTGGAGATTTTCACAGTGATGATTGTATGTGTTAGTACATGTTCTCTTTAGAACTATTCTAGTGAATTCCCTGGTGGCCCAGAGGCAAGGACTCTTTGTTTCCACTGCAGGGGGCACAGGTTCAATTCCTGGTTGGGGAACTAAGATTCCACATGCCATGCAGCACAGTCAAAAAATAAACAGTGAAAAATTTTAAAATAAACTTAAAAAAAAAGAACTACTTTAAATCCTGTCTGCTTTATCCAATGTCCCCATTCTTCTTCTTAAACATACTGATCACTTTGTAGCTTCCTGTGTTTAACTATAGAAAGATTTTAAGATGGCTGTTTGTAAAACAGGTGGGACAGCACAAAAAGTAATCCTGGCACAATGCCCTAAGTCCCAAGCAGGGCCAGGACACTGTGGAGGAGAGTCACCCTTAGTAAGTCTCCAGCCTTTGAAGTGGATTCCAGGGTAGGTAAGACCATTATCCCAAGAGAAGAGAAAGTGAGAACTCAAGATCTTCTCCTTTTCTCTAACAAAAATTATTTTATTATTTATCACGGTGTTGTAGGTCAGGGATCAGCCAGGTGATTGTTCTTTTCCACGTGGAATTGATAGGGTCCAAGATGGCTTCCATCACTGCCTGCTGCCTTGGTGACACTGGCTAGAAGCCTGGGCTCAAGTGGGGCATGGACCTATATGTGGCCTTTCCATCACAGTGGTCCAGTCAGACTTTTAGTGGCAGCTCAGGGCTCCTAGGGGGAAATAGTACAAGAGCCCAAATCCTTTCTGATGACTTAAAAGCTTGTCCTTTGCTTCATCCCTACAGTTGTTTAATTAACCAATACTCTTAGGAAAGATGTTTTGTTTTTAATAATATGAATATTCTTACTATTATATTTAACTTTTTAAAAGTTGTGTTATTATTTTTGGTATTAAAAGTTCATACATCCACAGTCATGTAAGAGATGCAAGAAAAATATAAAATTACAAGAAGTGAAATAAAAATAATCTAAAATCCCACGACTGTCAATTATTGGGGGCTTTGGTAAACATCTTTCTAAATAGCTATGTATTTGTATACATATATACTTATTGTATATACACATGCCACATATGACTTTATAAACATGACATTGATTTTATAAATGCCACTTTAGGACTTCCCTGGTAGTCCAGTGGTAAGAATCTGCATGCCAGTGAGGGGGACATGGGTTCAATCCTGGTCCAGGAAGATGCCACACACCATGGGGCAACTAAGCCCAAGGGCCACAACTACTGAGCCTGTGTCCTACAGCCTGGGTGCCACAAGAGAAGCCACTGCAATGAGAAGCCCATGCACCACAACTAGAGAGTAGCCCCTCCTCTCTGCAACTAGAGAAAGCCTGGACACGCCAGCAAAGACCCAGCCCCGCAAAATATGCCGCCTTATAACTTAGTCATGGAGAAAGCAGCTGGAATATATATTTGATCTCTATAGTGGTCAAATAAACAACCAAGTAATAGCAAGGAGATCCAACCAGTCCATTCTAAAGGAGATCAGTCCTGGAATTTCTTTGGAAGGAATGATGCCGAAGCTGAAACTCCAGTACTTTGGACACCTCATGCGAAGAGCTGACTCATTGGAAAAGACCCTGATGCTGGGAGGGATTGGGGGCAGGAGGAGAAGGGGATGACAGAGGATGAGATTGTTGGATGGCATCACCGACTCGATGGACGCGAGTCTGAATGAACTCCAGGAGTTGGTGATGGACAGGGAGGCCTGGCATGCTGCAGTTCATGGGGTCACAAAGAGTCGGACACAACTGAGGAACTGAACTGAACTGAACAACAAGTTCTTTCTGTTTCCTGCTGCGCTAACATAGGTTCATAGGAATGTAACCTTACTCATTGATGAGGCTAGGTAACTATCAGCCAAATGTTTGCATTTTACTGCAGAAACACCCCCAAAAAAAGAAGGTGGGGAAAAGAAGGAGGGGTTGGAAGTAGGAAGGAAGCGGGCGGGGAACAAGAGAGAAAGGGAAGAGTAACTTAAATAAACTGGGGTTTTATTTTTCTCTAGCTGCAAGAAATAGAGAAATAGAAATTCTAGGGCTGGTCAGCAGCTCCATGATGTAATCAGTGTCCAAGTTCCTGTATCCTTCACTCAGCCATGCTACTCTGTTCATCACTTTGGGCTCCCAAGACGGTCACTTCACTTCCCAACAGTGCGTCCATGTTCCTGATGGAAGGCAGCTGAGGGTCTAAAGGGAAAGGGCAAAAATGTTCAAACCAGCTAAACCTGTCCTCCTTCTAAGGGTTTTCCTGGAGGTCTTGCTCAATAATTTCTGTTCCCATCTCAGCATTGGGAACAGGATTGTCCTCTTCTGCAAGCAAGACTTTTGAATAGTTTTGGCAGCTTGCTTGTAAGAAAGGACATTCTCACTTTAGGAAGGCAACTATCTCTGCCACAATAACTAATATGTGGTATTTTTAATACACGTTGGTGAATGTATATGTACATATTCCCAAGAAACTTGATCAAAGAAAGGAAAAGATGAAATGGATAAAACTTTTTCTTGCGAGTGAAGTTTTATTTGGGGCAAAATGAGGACTGCAGCCCTGGAGGCAGCCCCTCAGATAGCTCTGAGAAGCTGGCTCCTAGGAGGCAGTGGGAGATCAATATATGTGATTTTGGTGAAGGAGGAGTTTACATAATTAAGCACTTATCTTACAAAGGTTCTCTGCTAGTCACAAAGAACTGATGTCACCATGAAGGGATTTAGTGTTTTTCTAGATATGAGGAGATGCAAGGATTGGGATCATGAAATCAGTTCCTGAAAATATCTAACTATCTAAAATCCTGTTCCACCAGTTTTCCTGGAGCACAAAGTGCCCCAAAATAAATAAAACTTTCATATAGATAGAGAAGTCTGAAAGTATGAGATTGATTCTAGAATAATGTCCATGAAAATTTTCAATGAAAAGAGAATTTCCTCATTTTCAATTCAAGTTAACGAATATCTAAGATATGAGAAGGAAAAAAACCCATGATGGATAGAAATATTTTCCTGCCCTCAAGGATCTTAGCCTAGTGACACAGGTGTTCAAATAAATAATTTAATATAAAAATCCCTTTTGCATGAAAAATGTATAAAGGAATATGTGAGGGGTGGGAGAACTTTGGAAAGGAAAAAAGATAAGGTCTCCTGTGCAGTAGGCTTAACAGATAAGTAAAAGTACATCAAGGGGATGAAATAAAAGAAGTACTTTTCGGGGCAATGGAGTGGGAAAATGCAACGTATATCAGGTTCCAACTGCTCCCTTTAAAATATTGTGTAAGAAGTCCATGTGTAGCCTGGGTTGCTCAGAGTTTGGTCTATGAACCACCCATATCACCAATGTGATACTCCAACCCCTAGTGATTCTGATTCAACTAACTCAGTGTTTCTGAACTTACTCTTTAGAATTCTTAGGCACGTCGAAGTTTGAGAACCCTAGGTCTAGCTTGATGGAAGAGAAACTGTGTCAAAGAGATTATTACCTTATCAGTCCCTTCTTGTATTCCTGTCGTACAGTCTAACTATATTTCTGAGTTATGTTGACTTTTGACTCCTTCTTGGACACTCCCTCACTGAGGTCTTGGTTCTGAACCCCTACCATGGAGCCAATGTAGGCAAAATAATTCGAAGATGTTAAAGCCTTGGGTCTGAGATTTTATCACTTTTTGGGTGAAAAACCCCTTTGGTAATCTAGTGAAGATATGGCACTCACTTCTAAAAATAATGTTTTAAAATACATAAAATTAAACACATAAAACAAAGTACATCAATTATGTTGAAAAATAGTTATCAACATATTGAAAGAAGGAAGTAAACTTGCCCTACTATTATATGCTTTTTTTTAATGTTCTATCTAACAGGCAAATGTTTATAAATTATATGCAGAGAGATATCAGTTATATAGGTTATACAGTGATAAATAGATGGGGTCTGTAAGTTCTCACGTTAGAGACCAATGTGAATGTTTTTGTTGCTGGGCTTGAACAGAGCATTAATGGTGGTCCTTGACAAAGCAACAAAGTATGTCGTATCAAGTGTGAAAGTCTATGTATTTTTTTTTGGAGTCCATGGATCTCCTGAAATCACATGAGCTTCTGCAGATCCAGCATGAAGAACCACTATCCAGTAGATTAACTAGTTGAGTTGGCCTCAAATGGGGTGTACTGCCCTTATGGTGTATGTGAGAAATGTGAGGAGGCAATTTGAGGTATCACATAATTGGGAAGATACTACTGGCCATTAGAGGACAGGAGGGCCAAGAATGCTGGATGGTCAGCTATATGCTGAGGAAGTCCCATTCAACAAAATACTGTTCTGTTCTGAATGACTCTCTAATGTTCTACTATACCATGAATTTAAAAGACGCTTACTCCTTGGAAGAAAAGTTATGACCAACCTAGATAGCATATTCAAAAGCAGAGACATTACTTTGCCGACTAAGGTCTGTCTAGTCAAGGCTATGGTTTTTCCAGTAGTCATGTATGGATGTGAGAGTTGGACTGTGAAGAAGGCTGAGCACCGAAGAATTGATGCTTTTGAACTGTGGTGTTAGAGAAGACTCTTGAGAGTCCCTTGGACTGCAAGGAGATCCAACCAGTCCATTCTGAAGGAGATCAACCCTGGGATTTCTTTGGAAGGAATAATGCTAAAGCTGAAACTCTAGTACTTTGGCCACCTCATGAGAAGAGTTGACTCATTGGAAAAGACTCTGATGCTGGGAGGGATTGGGGGCAGGAGGAGAAGGGGACAACCGAGGATGAGATGGCTGGATGGCATCACGAACTCGATGGACGTGAGTTTGAGTGAACTCCGGGAGTTGGTGATGGACAGGGAGGCCTGGCGTGCTGCGATTCATGGGGTCGCAAAGAGTCGGACACGACTGAACTGAACTGAACTGATGTGAAAATCCTCTCTATAATCTTCTGAACTTAAGACCTATCTCCATTTTTACACAGGAACACAAAAATTGTTCATAAGATAAGTCATATCTGACTCTCTAATGTTCTACCACACACATATATATATGTGAAAATCCTCTCTATAATCTTCTGAACTTAAGACCTATCTCCATTTTTACATAGGAACACAAAAATTGTTCATAAGATAAGTCATAGCTGACTCTTTGTGACCCCATGGCCTGCAGCGTGACAGGCTATTCTGTCCTCTACTATCTCCTGGGATTTGCTCAAATTCATGTCCATTGACTTAGTGATGCTGTCTAACCATCTCATCCTCTGTTGCCCCCTTCACCTTCTGCTTTCAACCTTTCCCAGCATCAGGGTTTTTTCCAGTGAGTCGTTTCTTTGAATTAGGTGGCCAAAGAATTGGAATTACAGCTTCAACAACAGTCCTTCCAACGAATATTCAGGGTTGATTTCCTTTAGGATTGACTGGTTTGATCTCCTTACTGTCCAAGGGACTCTCAAGAGTCTTCTCCAGCACCACAATCCAAAAGCATCATAAAAATAATGTGTTGAATTACCCAGAAAAACAACAATGATGCAAATTCAGAGAGGGACCATTGTAATTTGTGTCATTTAAAACTTTTTACTAAAGATTTTTCACTATTTTGGAAAACTATGTCACCAATAGCAAGGCCATTGAAGAAATTTGAGTCCCAACAAACAATACTTCTGTACCCTGTAGCTATCGTAGTTATATGATTCTATGTATGGATGTGCATATGTAGATGTGCACACATATTTAGCCTCTTTATTTAAATGTCAAATATGAAGTAAAATATAAAATAAGCAGTAAATAACATCAATGAGAAAATGTAAAATTAAAATGTGAAATATATTGAGTTAAATATTGCTTTCCTTCCCTTAAATCTAAACTTAAACATGATAAGTATATGTAAGCACATGATTACTTCATCATGCCTTCTAGTGGTTGTATTCAAACTTTTATTTACATAAAAAATTGTACTTTTAAAAAATTTGTTTATTTTTGCTGTATTGGGTCTTCATTGCTGTGCACAGGGTTACTCTAGTTGTGGCGAACTGGTGCTACTTTTCCTTGCGATTCTAGGGCTTTGCATTGTAGTGGCTTCTTTTGTTGCTGAGCAGGGGCTCTAGGCACCCAGTATTCAATAGCTGGCATGTGGGCTCAGTAGCTGTGGCTCTTCTGCCCCAGGGCACTGGCTCAGTAGCTGTGGCACACGGGCTTTGTTGCTCCGCACCCTGTGGGATCTTCCCAGACCAGGGATTAAACTCATGTCCCCTGCATTGGCAGGCAGATTCTTAACCACCAAGGAAGACCTCCAAGGAAGCACACTATTTTTTATAATTTTCTTTCCTTCTACTAAGCAGTTGTGACATTATATGGATTGCTTAAAATTTTTATTTATTGTTATATTATCTATGTATTTTATTTCATGAAGTAAAGAAGGCACTACAAAATACTAATTACAAAAAGATGGATCTGGGTCAGATATGGTTGAGAATCACTTGATCCTGACCAAAATTTTCACCGAAAGAGCTATTAAAGCACATGCTTCATTCCACTAGAAGAGAAATGAACTTACAAGGAAAGTGTAGGATACGAGATGTAACATGGAGAACAGAAATAGCTAAAAATATGCCAGTAAATATGAATAACAGTATAAATTAATGCACAAATATATTTTTTGCTCAATTAAGAAATACACTAAAACTTTAGATATAACCAAAAAAAAAAAAGTAACAAAATGCGAGCGCTGAGAAAGCAGAGGAGTTGTATTTACTAAAGAGTAAAGTTTGCCAAGATGGCACTAGTGGTAAAGAACAGCCTGCCAATGCAGGGGACATAAGAGACACGGGTTCGATCCCTAGGTTGGAGAGATCCCCTGGGGGAGGGCATGACAACCCACTTCACTATTCTTGCCTAGAGAATCCCATGGACATAGGAGCCTGGCAGACTACAGTCCATAGGGTCACAAAGAGTCGGACACAACTGAAGTGACTTAGCACAAGGTCTGCCAAAACTGGAACTGTGCTCAGTGAGAGGATAGAAATAGAAATAAATACATAAATCCACTCAAAAACAGAAAAATAATCTGCAATTTCCAAGCCAGCAGAGAAAATTATGGGGCACATGAAAAACTTTGTTTAACCCATTAGAGAGCAAAAAAGGAGAAAGCAAAGAAAAATACAATTAAAAAAAGACAACTAGTGTGTAGAAATATGTCTAAATAGATGAGCAATCACGATAAATATAAAAAAATTACATTCACCTATAAAAGGATAGAGATAATCAGAATGTACAAAAATATGGGCTCTAGATGTTTATACAAGACACAAGTAAAACAACTGCACAGAAAGACAAAAAAATAAAGGAACAGAAAATTGATATATGCTAAATCAGACAGATAGAAAAGCTGCTGCTACTGCTGCTGCTGCTGCTGCTAAGTTGTCTCAGTCGTGTCCAACTCTTAGCGACCCCATGGACTGCGGCCCACCAGGCTCCTCCGTCCATGGGCTTCTCCAGGCAAGAGTGCTGGAGTGGGGTGCCATTGCTTTCTCCAATAGAAAAGCATTTAATAGCAAAAGTAAAATGAGCCAAAAGAGAATTTAAGGCAAAGGTATTAATAAGATAAAAGAGACAGTGAATAATAAGAATGATCCACCAAGAAAATATAACAACCTTCAACACGTAGTGTGAAAGTGTTAGTCATTTCAGTCGCGACCCTCTGGACTGTAGCCCACCAGGCTCTTCTGTCCATGAAATTCTCTAGGCAAGAATACTGGAGTGGGTTGCCATGCTTTCCTCCAAGGGATCTTCCTGACACAGGGATAGAAGCCGGGTCTCCTGCACTGAAGGAGGATTCCTTACCTTCTGAGCCAACACGGAAGCCAATATGTACTTTAAAACATAGCTCCAAAATTTATAAAGCAATATGTTACTAAATTAGTAGGAGACATGAATGAATTGATAATCTCAGTGGGATATTTTAAATGGAGAGCTCAAACTCAAAATGACTAATAAGAATTTTCTCAAGAGTTGAACAACAAAACTAAAAGGCTTAAGCCAATAGATATGAATAGATCTTTGCATCAGATAGAAAATATACATTCTTTTCAAGTGCACATTTTAAAAAAAATGACTACATATACATCACCAAAGAGAGTTCAACCACTTCAATAAATCAGCCATGTATAAAATATGTTCTCTGCCCAGGATAAAAAATATTAGAATTCAAGAATAAAACGTGAATTTAAACTGTTTGAAAAGAACAAAAAGTACTCCTAAATAACTCTATGGATCACAGAGAAAATCATAATAAGAAGTAAAACATTTGTAGAACTGAATGGCAATGAATGAACTACACAAAAAGGCCCTCAGGAAGTACTTGTTGAAAGAGTAAACTAGTATCCAGAATTTTTGACTCCCAGGTTGGTGGCTCTCGAGTATTATTATGAAAAATACAAAATGAAGAATTTTGAAAACAATAGACAAAAATAAAGGACCAGGTAAACTTTAAATAAAAAAGATAACAATTTTCAAACCGTCAGGCTGGCTTCAAAAGATACTTAGGGTATCTAATAAAACAAAAGTGTTTTTAAGATCTCACTATAAAGGGTATTATCCCTACCACCTACATGATAAATAGACCAGGAAAAAATCTGGTTTATAAAAGAAGCAAACAAAAATTCCAGGGGTAAGCAAATAAGCCACCATTAACAATGGTGATGGAAACTGTTCTAACTGATGGCAAATCAGAACTTCATATCATATACTGTCCCAAAACTATCAGCTATGAATTTAAAAAGCTTAAGTCAGTCTTCAATTGAGAGAGTAGCATTGACATATACACACAACCATGTGTGAAATAGATAGCTCGTGGGAAACAGCTGTATAACGCAGGGAGCTCAGCCACGTGCTCTGTGACAACCTAGCGGGGTGGGATGGGGGCGCTCAAGAGGAAGAGGATATAGCTATACACATGGCTGATTCAGGTTGTTTGGCAGAAACCAGCATAACATTGTAAAGCAATTATCCTCCAATTAAAAATAAATTTAAGTAAATAAACATCTTCAATAAAAGTACAAGTTGAAAGAAAAAAGAAATATCTCTTATTTTGCTGTATCTATTTCAATTCTTTCTAAAGAGGAAAAAAGAAATTACTTGAAAGAGTAAAATTAACTGGAAATCCAGGCAAATGTTTTATATCCTTTTCCTGAACAACAAATATTTCATTCCCTGGAAAAGAAAAAAATTTAACACCAGGTTTCATTTATACGTGTTTGCCTACATCTTTTGCTGTAGTGTTCAATGGAAAATTACTGCAATAATCCCTACAGTTCTAGTCTAGAAAATTTTCACCTACAGGTTACAAAGATCATCATTAAGAATAATTTAAGCAGGCTTTTTAAGATTAATGGATGCAGTTCTTTTCTTTGAGTTACCTTTGCATCATAGAGAAAAGCTATGCAAAAAGATAATAAATACTGTCTTCATGAGATAAATGCTCAGGTGTTTTTTTTAATTCATCATTTTACTCTTTCTACTTATAGACAAAATGCTTGCTTCCTTATAATCAGACCATTAATGGAAAAAAGTCATTGGGTTTGCCTTTTCTTCACACTAGGTGGGTTGCATTTTTAAATCCCCTTTTCCCAAATAAGGTATTGGATTTGAAAGAAAGATACTAATTTGAAATCCTCTGAGATTCAGTAGAGTTAAAACCGTGTTATAATAGACAATCTACATTCAAAGCACAAGCAGTCCCTAAGTTGCAAATGGGTTATATTCCAAAAGTTAATTTGAAAGTCTGCTGTTTAGAACTTGTAAAGGCATTTTGCCATGGAAACAAAGTTATAAATGACAGTTGAATTTCCAGACTAGCCCACAAAAGTCTATCTAACCCATAATGTGTCTGAATCCAATTGCTTCACGGAGAGGTTTGTAACAGAACATAATAGTCCACTGACAGGTTGATGGGTGGCCCACTTTATTGGTGTGTCTCAATTTAAGGTTGCTGACTTGTCATTTTAATATTTCTTCATTTTATCCCCGAAAAATGTATTAGTCAAATAATAATACCTTTCTACAAAAAGAACTTAACATTTTTCATAGCCATGTAGATTATTTTTGGACTTTGATTTATCTGACAGCAAAGGATAAACAAGTACTCTTCTTTTTCCTCTGTGATGAAAACCAGTTTCTTTCTCTAAAAGTTTTTTTTCTTTTTTTGGCTTGATGTTTGCTTTTTTGCTAACCCTGAAATCTATGCAAAGTTAAAATTCCTTTTCTAATCACTTGTTTTGATGGTTAATCCATAAAGGTTTTTCTCTTGTCTTGTTTTTATTTGTTGGTTCTTTAAAAAGCCTTTGATAACAACAGCGGCTTGACAAATATCAGTGATGAAGTCCATTAATCACCAATACCAAACAGCTTCTCATTTCTGCCATTTCACTTCTCTGATCTCTGATTTAAAATATGTGGTTTCTAAATTCCTCATGTGCCACCCAAGGTCCTTCTTAATCTGGCCCCAACCTACTTTTTCTGCCCTGTGTGATGGCTTTCATCACAAACTTTTGCACAAGTTTTTATTTCTTATCCCCAGGAATACTTGGCATTTCCCCAATTTCATGCCTTTGTTAGCTATCGTTCCCATTAAAGTGCTCTCCTCTGACAGTCTATTTGAAGCTTATTCTTCAAGATCCACCTCAAGTATCACCCCTTCTGAACTAACATGGAATAATGGAAAGGATGCATACACAGACCTAGGTAAGAATCTCAGCTTTGCTACCATCTTAGCTGTATGTAAGCATATATTTAACCTCTCAGAACCAGTATTTCTCATCTATAGAATGAGAACTAATAGTACTTTGATCACACTGTTGAATATTAAATCCAAAAAAATTTAACTGAAAAAGCATGGGACTTCCCCAGTGGTCTAGTGGCTAAGACTCCTTGTTCCCAGGGCAGGGGACCTGGGTTTGATCCCCGGTCAGGGAACTAAGATCCCACAAGCTGCAACTAAGAGCTCACATGCCACAACTAAGACCTGGCACAGCCACATAAATAAATAAAATTATTTTTTAAGAAAGAAAAGGCATGATGCCTGTGTTTGATCAACCCATAGCAACTGATTGGCTGCTTTTTTGAATCCCTGCAGGATATTTTATCGGAGTAGTTTATTTCATAGTTTATTTTTCTGAATGTTTCCTTCTTTTTTTTTTTTTTTTTTGCATGAGTAAATATTGTCTCCTTGACCAAATATTTTAAATCTACCTGATTAGAATTTACCAATCAGAGTCCAGGCAGGAAGTCAGAAACCATGCTAGGTATTTCAGATGGAGGAATTTAATTCAAGGAATTAGTCACATGGATACTGTAAAACTGAAAGGGCAACAGGAATGGTAAAGAATCTCCCTGCAATACAGGAGGCCCAGGTTCAATCCCCGGTTCAGGAAGATCCCCTGAAGAAGGAAATGGCAACCCACTCCAGTATTCTTGCCTGGGAAATTCCGTGGGCAGAGGAGCCTGGTGGGTTACAGTCCATGGGGTTGCAAGAATCGGACATGACTTAGTGACTGAGCCACAGTCACATGGGTATTGAAAAACTGAAAGGGCAACAGGAATGCTGAAAGCATTAATAGCTAGAAACTGCTGGGTTGGGCTGGGGCAGGGCAGATAACTAAATAAAAAAACTGCTTGCTTATAGGAAGAGTCTTCATATTGTTAATACCTAGGTCTACGAGGAAAGTATGTCAAGGCTGTATATTGTCAACCTGCTTACTTAAATTCTATGCAGAATACATCATGTGAAATGCCAGGCTGGATGAAGCACAAGCTGGAATCAAGATTGCCATGAGCAATATCAATAACCTCAGATATGCAGATGACACCACCCTTATGGCAGAAAGTGAAGAAGAACTAAAGAGCCTCTTGATGAAAGTGAAAGAGGAGAGTGAAAAAGTTGACTTAAATCTCACCATTCAAAAAACTAAGATCATGGCATCCAGTCTCATCACTTCATGGCAAATAGATGGGGAAACAATAGAAATCATGATAGAGTTTATCTGGGGGGCTCCAAAATCACTGCAGATGGTGACTGCCGCCATGAAATTAAAAGACACTTGCTCCTTGGAAGAAAAGCTATGACCAATCTAGACAGCATATTAAAAGGCAGAGATATTACTTTGCCAACAAAGGTCCATTTAGTCAAAGCTATGGTTTTTCCAGTGGTCACGTACGGATGTGAGAGTTGACTATAAAGAAAGCTGAGCACCGAAGAATTGATGCTTTTGAACTGTGGTGTTGGAGAAAACTCTTGAAAGTCCCTTCAACTGAAAGGAGATCAAACAAGTCAATCATAAAGGAAATCAGTCCTGAATATTAATTGGAAGGACTGGTGCTGAAGCTGAAGCTCCAGTAACTTTGGCCACCTGATTGGAAGGACTGACTCATTGGAAAAGATCCTGATGCTGGGAAAGATGGAAGGCAGGAGGAGATGGGGATGACAGAGGATGAGATGGTTGGATGGCATCACTGACTTGATGGACATGAATTTGTGCAAGCTCCAGGAGTTGGTGATGGAGAGGGAAACCTGGCGTGCTGCAGCCCATGGGTCGCAAAGAGTCGGACACAACTGAGCGACTGAACCTAACTGATGAGGGAGGTGTTGTATGGCTGGTGTTTACGCTAATAAGGAAGCAAGAGTTGGCTAGTCCTAGCAGCAGTGGAGGGGTGTGGCATCGCTGGTCTAAATATGCCCAAAGATATTGAAATTATTTTGGAGCTGTTATATTTTGACAGGAATTGCAAATAGAAAGCAAGTCCTGTCTCCCCTTTACCGCCCTTCCATTATCTCTTTAATTACCACAGCCTCCACTAGGTGACCCTAAGATGAAGGTAACTGGTAAGGGAGTCTGGGAAATGTAGTTTCCAGACCCAGACCCAGCATCCCAGAGCAGAATATGAAAGGGTGGGCATGGAACTGAGAGCACAACATAAATAATCAGCACAGAAAATAAATTTGTTAAGGACAGGCATTTGTTCTTCGTACAAAGCCTTTAATATAAAAGGTATTCTATAAATATTTTTGATTGATTCTGTCCTTTGCAATGGAGAGCTTCCCGGATGGCTCAGTGGGGAAAGAATCCACCTGCAGGAGACCCTGCTTTGATTCCTGGGTCGGGAAGATGTGCTGGAGAAGGGATAGGCTACCTACTCCAGTATTCTGGTCTGGAGAATTCCGTGGACTCTATAGCCCATGGGGTTGTGAAGAGTCGGACGTGATTTTCACTTCACTTTTTTGCAATGGACTTCTCTCTGAAGCAGATTTGGATTATCAGTTTAAATTCTTAGGAGGAAGTAGTTGTTCTTTTTCAATGTTGAGTAAGATGCCTAGTCTAATATCCATGTTTAATGAAAGTGAAGTGTTAGTCATCCAGTCATGTCTGACTTTTTATGACTCCGTGGACTGTAGCCCACTAGGCTTCTCTGTCTGTGGAATTCTCCAGGCAAGAATACTGGAGTGGGTTGCCATTTCCCTTCTCCAGGGCATCTTCCCGACTCAAGGATTGAATCCGGGTCTCCTGCATTGTAGGCCTATTCTTCACCGTCTGAGCCACCAGGGAAGTCCAATGTTCAATGGAAGCTGTTATTAAGAATATTAATATAGTAAATCATCTCTTTAACATCCAAGACCCTCCTCAGAAGTTGTTTTTGTAGCCGGGGTCACAGTTTGAGCTAAACTGTTTTTTGGTCTAGGATTTGAGCATGTTTGGGCACAGTAGCAAAGCAGCAGAGCAGTCTATTTACAAAGGGGAAAAACAACTCACCCTAAGTGAAGAGAAGTATGAAAAGTTCGCTTTAAGGTCCATTGCCCAGTATTAGCAGAGAAGGCAATGGCATCCCACTCCAGTACTCTTGCCTGGAAAATCCCATGGACAGAGGAGCCTGGTAGGCTGCAGTCCATGGGGTCACTAAGAGTTGGACACCACTAAGCGACTTCACTTTCACTTTTCACTTTCATGCACTGGAGAAGGCAATGGCAACCCACTCCAGTGTTCTTGCCTGGAGAATCCCAGGGACGGGGGGGGGGAGCCTGGTGGGCTGCCGTCTCTGGGGTTGCACAGAGTCAGACACGACTGAAGCGACTTAGCAGCAGGAGCAGCCCAGTGTTAGAGAAAAAGGCTTAGTGGAACATGTTGTCTATTCCGTGAACTCATGCCTAAGTCCTAGAGCTACAAATAAATTATATAATTATATGTTTTGCAACAATGTACATGGGGGTTTGGGAGCAAGGGGAAATAGTGGCCGATGGCAAACTGTATCTTGGTACAGACATGAGCGCCCTTCAAGTTAGGGGTTGGCAGCTTTGGCACAGAGAGAACTGCAGTGGGGGAGTTTTGTTGGGTTCAGAAATAACAGGAGAAAATACCTCAGTACACCAGCGGAGGGAAGGAGGAAGTCGGTGAACGCCATGGAGTTTCTCAGAGGACTAAGTTCTTGGACTGTACCTGTGCAAATCCCTGGGGATTGTTAGAATCCTGTGGAAGAAATTTGCAGGTGGATGGGAGAAGAGTGTGGGACTACTCTGGGAGTTCTACCACAGCTCTGTTTTTAATTCTAGTTTGCTGTAACTTGAGAAAATGGGCTACATCTGAATTTCTAATGTTTTAAGTCAGTAGTTTCTCTAATTTGAATCTAAGTATGTAGTTGGTGAAGTCATCTTTCATTATTTTTAAAGTGAATCTCTTCGTTTTACTTTATTTTAATAATGGTCATTACTTATAGTAATTATAGTTTCTGTCTTTTCAGTAGAATGGTACTGGATTTATATCTTGGATGTACACTGTAAAGAGAAAACAAGATCAAAGGTCAGATGTGTCTTGATTTTTAAAAACTTTATAATGAAAATTTGAAATTAAATTAGTATTTTATTTACCTCATTAAAAGTATTCAATTTATAAACAATTTCCCTAGTTTTTCCCATTTGAGTAGGCAATGGCAACCCACTCCAGCACTCTCGCCTGGAGAATCTCGTTGACAGAGGAGCCTGGTAGGCTGCAGTCCATGGGGTCGCTGAGAGTCAGGCATGACTGAGCGACTTCCTTTCAGTTTTCACTTTCATGCATTGGAGAAGGAAATGGCAACCCACTGCAGTGTTCTTGCTTGGAGAATCCCAGGGACGGTGGAGCCTGGTGGGCTGCCGTCTATGGGGTTGCAGAGTCGGACATGACTGAAGCAACTTAGCAGCAGTAGCAGCAGCAGTTTTTCCCATTACTATACCTCATTGTCCTTATTTAAAAGATGCCTGTTTCACTTGTATATGTAAAAATTAATGATAACTTATTGTATAAAGATATTTGCTCTACTTACCATGAGTAGTTGATTTGCCTGTTAGTTTGAAAATGCAACTCAGTTTAAATATTTACTTCTGAAGTTTGCGGAAGAACTTTGGCGACAATTGCATTTAGGTTATCTGAACTTTCATTTCCTAACTTCTTTAAATTCTATTTTTATTTTTTCCAGATTAACATCCCATTGTTATCTTGATAAAGTATTGCTCTGGTTTTGAAATTTGATTTTTTGAGAAACAAAAGGTAAGTAGTTTGGAGATAGTTTTTTTTGAATCCTAAGTCATCTTTGGCTTTATTATCCTTATAGATGGCTATCTCCTTCTTCTGTCTTTAAAACTGATTCATATGTCATCTGGTTATGCTGGATAATGATTATGGTGTGTTCAACTCCAGGGCTGCTATCACTGCCTCCTAAAGCTGCACAAAACATCAAAGACCTGTTGACAGTCTAAAAGACAGATATAAAAACCTTATTTTCTCAACCTAGAGAAAATCCTTATAATCTGGCTATTATTGTATGGCCTCTTCAAATCAGGAACCTATTCAATAAGTCCTGGCCAGTAATCAGATAAGATTTCTTCCTCTTTGGAAGTAAGACTGTCTCCTGTAGCATTGCTTTGAAATCATATCACTAACATTAACAAATTTGGACTATTAGGATATCATTTTGTGATTAAGGAATTAGGAATTAGTCTTTCCTAATTAATCTCTCTATAAAGAAACAACATGAAAGACTTGAGCCTTAGACGGTCAGTTTTCTTGAACAACTAAGTCAATCCTAGTTTAACTCCATGTCACAGAGAGAAAAACCATCTCATTTTGTGAAAGCTGACTGCTGTCTGAGCTGTTCTAAGATGTTCAAAGTACGGCCCATGGACTGCCTTTTTCAGAAACTCTTGGAGTGCTTATAAAATACAGATTCATGAATCTAAATCTTTGTGTGGAGGACACATGGTAGAACCACTATATCTTAAGCAAGCATTCCAGGTGATTTTCATTCATGCCAAATTTTAAGAACTACTTCTGTAAAACAGAGTTAACTCTTTATCAAAAATCACTGAATGGATCTTTTTGATTTTTTGAAAAGAAAATAAGGCTTCCAAAGCTATTTGGGATACAAATGAGGACAGAAAACAAAGAGAAAAATTTCTGAGTAATAAATGAACAAGAATTTGGGATTGTCCCAAGACAGATTTGGGGGGTGGGTCCCAGAAATTTAAAAAATCGTGGGGAAGGTTTTTAGCAGAGTGAGGATCCGAGGCAACAGAGTGGCAGAGTGGGATCTGAGGAGAATGATGGCCTGTGAGAAATTTCCCGTGATGAGAATGGCCAGCGTTGCTTTCTGTTTTATTCCGTGTTTCCTTTGCTTTTAGGGAAGCAGCTATTTCATCCACACAGGAAAGCATGGGTGGGAAAGTGCAGTGAAGCATGGAAATTGCAATAGGATGGAGAATTTGAAGCAAAATTTGACTCTGACCAACTCCTGTCTTTGGAAATACTGAGGAAGGTTCTGAACTTTCCTACCCTCACCAGGTCACAATCATCCAGGACATCCTAATCATATAGTTAGTAATATTACTTATTTATTGAGCACCAGGCATATACCAGGCATTTTCATGCATCATGCCACTTACTCTTGCAAAGTAGATATTTTATCTTTAGATTACAGGTGAGGAATTGAGGCTCTGAAGGATGACATGCCCAAGATTGATCAATCAGTCAGAAATAGAGCTGAGATTTGGGCCCAGATTTACCTGATTCCAAAGCCTTTCTCAGGCTTCCCAGGTAGCGCCAGTGGTAAAAGTACCCACCTGCCAATGCAGGAGACATTAGAAACTTGGGTTTGATCCCTGGGTCAGGAAGATCCCCTGGAGAAGGGCATGGCAACCCACTCCAGTATTCTTGCTTGGAGAATCCCCCATGGACAGAGGTGTCCATAGGGTCACAAAGGGTCGGACATGACTGAAGTGACTTAGCACACTCACACGCAAGCCTTTATCTCCTCCCCCACGTTACATCACATCCCTCAGAGACAAATGAAAAACTTCAGGCTGCTTTAACTGGTGTACCACCAGATCAACTGCTTTTGCCTCCCTTTCCTCTTCCTGACTTGCAACAGTTCCCTATCCAAAAAGAGGAGCAAATGACAATCAGTGTTCTCTCTGGCTCTGTTCTGAGTTATGACTCCCAGCGTTGCTCAGGTTTGATCAGCAAAATGTTCCCACCTCAATGTCTTGTCCCAGCTCTCTTCCTCACGAGACTTTCGCTCCAAATTTCCCAAAAGACAAATCTCCACCTGCTGTTTGACCTTTTCATCTCTTTCTTTCATTTCAATGCATTGTACCTTGTTAAGAGCTGTGAAGGGTCTGAGATTTTATGCTCCTTGCAAGCTAATAACTTAGCCTGCTACAGTTTCTTGGATGCTAGCAGAATATCTGAGTCTTCTGGGTGAAAGGACTGTATTACACACGGCATGGGCTTTCTTTGTGGTTCAGCTGGTAAAGAATCAGCCTGTAATGCAGGAGACTTGGGTTTGATCCGTGGGTTGGGAACGTCCCTTGGAGAAGGGAAAGGCTACCCACTCCAGTATTCTGGCCTAGAGAATTCCATGGAATGTACAGTCCATGGGGTTGCAAAGAGTCGGACATGACTGAGTGACTTTCATTTTCACTTTTTCACAGCAAGGAGCACCAGCTTCCTGTTCACAGCATTTCTCATGATGTACCCTGCATATAAATTAAATAAGCAGGGTGACAATATACAGCCTTGACATACTCCTTTTCCTATTTGGAACCAGTCTGTTGTCCCATGTCCAGTTCTAATTGTTGCTTCCCGAACTGCATATAGGTTTCTCAAGAGGCAGGTCAGATGGTCTGGTATTCCCATCTCTTTCAGAATTTTGCACAGTTGATTGTGATCCACACAGTCAAAGGCTTTGGCATAGTCAATAAAGCTGAAATAGATGTTTTTCTGGAACTCTCTTGCTTTTTCCATGATCCAGCAGATGTTGGCAATTTGATCTCTGGTTCCTCTGCCTTTTCTAAAACCAGCTTGAACATCAGGAAGTTCACGGTTCATGTATTGCTGAAGTCTGGCTTGGAGAATTTTGAGCATTACTTTACTAGCGTGTGAGATGAGTGCAATTGTGCGGTAGTTTGAGCATTCTTTTGCATTGACTTTCTTTGGGATTGGAATGAAAACTGACCTTTTCCAGTCCTGTGGCCACTGCTGAGTGTTCCAAATTTGCTGGCATATTGAGTGCAGCACTTTCACAGCATCATCTTTGAGGATTTGAAATAGCTCCACTGGAATTCCATCACCTCCACTAGCTTTGTTCACAGTGATGCTTTCTAAGGCCCACTTGACTTCACATTCCATGATGTCTGGCTCTAGGTTACTGATCACACCATCGTGATTATCTGGGTCGTGAAGATCTTTTTTGTACAGTTCTTCTATGTATTCTTGCCACCTCTTCTTAATATCTTCTGCTTCTGTTAGGTCCATACCATTTCTGACCTTTATCGAGCCCATCTTTGCATGAAATGTTACCTTGGTATCTCTCATTTTCTTGAAGAGATCTCTAGTCTTTCCCATTCTGTTCTTTTCCTCTATTTCTTTGCATTGATCACTGAGGAAGGCTTTCTTATCTCTTCTTGCTATTCTTTGGAACTCTACATTCAGATGCTTATATCTTTCCTTTTCTCCTTTGCTTTTCACTTCTCTTCTTTTCACAGCTATTTGTAAGGCCTCCCCAAACCGCCATTTTGCTTTTTTGCATTTCTTTTCCATGGGGATGGTCTTGATCCCTGTCTCCTGTACAATGTCACGAACCTCTGTCCATAGTTCATCAGGCACTCTATCTATCAGATCTAGTCCCTTAATCTATTTCTCACTTTCACTGTATAATCATAAGGGATTTGATTTAGGTCATACCTGAATGGGCTAGTGGTTTTCCCTACTTTATTCAATTTAAGTCTGAATTTGGCAATAAGGAGTTCATGATCTTAGCCACAGGCAGCTCCTGGTCTTGTTTTTGTTGACTGTATAGAGCTTCTCTATCTTTGGCTGCAAAGAATATAATCAATCTGATTTCAGTGTTGACCATCTGGTGTTGTCCATGTGTAGAGTCTTCTCTTGTGTTGTTGGAAGAGGGTGTTTGCTATGACCAGTGCATTTTCTTGGCAAAACTCTATTAGACTTTGCCCTGCTTCATCCTGCATTCCAAGGCTAAATTTGCCTGTTACTCCAGGTGTTTCTTGACTTCCTACTTTTGCATTCCAGTCCCCTATAATGAAAAGGACATCTTTTTTGGGTGCTAATTCTAAAAGATCTTGTAGGTCTTCATAGAACCATTCAACTTCAACTTCTTCAGCGTTACTGGTTGGGGCATAGACTTGGATTACTGTGATATTGAATGGTTTGCCTTGGAAACGAACAGAGATCATTCTGTCATTTTCGAGATTGCATCCAAGTACTGCATTTCGGACTCTTTTGTTGACCATGATGGCTACTCCATTTCTTCTGAGAGATTCCTGCCCGCAGTGGTAGATATAATGGTCATCTGAGTTAAATTCACCCATTCCAGTCCATTTTAGTTCGCTGATTCCTAGAATGTCGACGTTCACTCTTGCCATGTCTTGTTTGACCATTTCCAATTTGCCTTGATTCATGGACCTGACATTCCAGGTTCCTATGCAATATTGCTCTTTACAGCATCGGACCTTGCTTCTATCACCGGTCACATCCACAGCTGGGTATTGTTTTTGCTTTGGCTCCATCCCTTCATTCTTTCTGGAGTTATTTCTCCACTGATCTCCAGTAGCATATGGGCACCTACTGACCTGGAGAGTTCATCTTTCAGTATCTTATCATTTTGCCTTTTCATACTGTTCATGGGGTTCTCAAGGGAAGAATACTGAAGTGGTTTGCCATTCCCTTCTCCAGTGTACCACATTCTGTCAGCATATCAGAAAGCAAAGACATCACTTTGCCAACAAAGGTCTGTGTAGTCAAAGCTATGGCTTTTCCAGTAGTCTTGAATGGATGAGAGTTGGACAATAAAGAAAGCTGAGTGCCAAAGAACTGATGCTTTTGAACTGTGGTGTTGGAAAAGACTCTTGAGAGTTCCTTGGACCAAAAGGAGATCAAACGAGTCAATTGTAAAGGAAATCAGTCCTGAATATTCATTGGAAGGACTGATGCTGAAGCTGAAGCTCCAATAGTTTGGCCACCTAATGTAAAGAACTAACTTATTGGAAAAGACCCTGCTGCTGGGAAAGATTGAAGGCAGGAGGAGAAGGGGACAACAGAGGATGAGATGGTTGGATGGTATCACTGACTCGATGGACATGAATTTGAACAAGCTCTGGGAGTTGGTGATGGACAGGGAAGCCTGGTGTGCTGCAGTCCATGGGGTCAAAAGAGTCAGACATGACTGAGTGATTGAACTGAACAGGTAAACCCATTCAACCTTCACTACAGAAGGAGAAGTTATCATATTGGATGGTAAACAAGGTGTGCCTCCTGCTCCAGTGGGAAACACAATCTCAACCTTCTAAATCTGATATACAAACATCTGGAAAAGATAGTCTAGATCAAAATCGCTGGTGTCTCTGCTTACTAGATGTGCTGAAGTATGACAGCTCTCTGAAGAATGGTCTGCCAATGCATACCATATCTCTTTCTACTAATCATACAAAAGTTTCCTCTCTCAGATCTCCTAATTGTGTGATTCAACAACTTTCCAGAATGCCAAAAGGAACCTCAGAGGACAACATTAATTTAAGAAATATTTATTGGGCAGCTATTAAATGCTAGGCACTGTGTAAGCAAAAATAGGTTCAGTCCTTCTCCTCTTGAACGGAACAATAGACTCATGCAGTATATACGCATACCAAAATGCTATGTATGTGCGCTCAGTCGTGTCCGACTCTTTGCAACCCCATGACTGTAGCCTGTCAGGCTTGTCTGTCCATGAAATTTTCCCAGCAAGAATACTGGAGTGGGTTGCCATTTCCTTCTCCAACCAAATGCTACAAACTGAGGTAAGTCATAGAGGGAAAAGTACATTAGTTGTAGAGGGCTTCATCAACAAGGGGTCTTGAACTTGTCTGGGAAGTTAGAAATGTTTTTTCCATACTCAAGTTAAAAGGGAGAAGAGGGTCATGTGCACAGAGCCTGTGCTGTTGAGACTGCAGCATGTTTGAGAATATAAAAGGTGGTGGGGAAGTCTTCCACACAGGAAGCCAGGGGAGAGTGGTGTCAGATCAGATTAGAAAAGGCAAGACCTCACATGCTCTGTTAGGCCACCTTAAGAATGCTAGTCTTATCTTAGAGCAGGGAGATGCTGTTTAAGGGTTTTATGTGAGAAGAGAAATAGTCTTACTTGCTTTTAGAAAAACTGTTTTAGCTGCAAAGTGGAGAATTGATGGAAGGGCTCAGATCATATGCAGTGAGACCAGATTAGATTGGTGACAACAGGAAAGTAGGCCAATTTGAGAGATTTTGGAGAGAAAATTGCCAGAACTTGCTGTTGCAATGAATCTAAGGGAGATGTCAGGGGCTGATTACTGCCTGATTTGAACAACTGGATAGATGAGGATAGGGCTTCCCTGACAGCTCAGATAATAAAACAATCTGCCCGCAATGCGGGACATCTGGGTTCCATCCCTGAGTCGGGAAGATCCTTTGGAGAAGGGAATGGTTACCCGCTTCCAGTATTCTTGCCTGGAGAATCCCGTGGACAGAGGAGCCTGGCCGGCTACAGACCATGGGGTCATAAAGAGCCTGACAACTGAGTGACTAAAACGTGCACACACACACATAGATGAGGAGAAAGGAAAACAAGAAGAGTTTATCAACTAAGTTGGTCTAAACTTTGTGACTTTGAGACTTTAAGTGACTGAGTTACTGAAGCAGTTGATTTGGAATTTAGGATAAGGGTCAGGGCTAGAGACACATACCTGGTAATCATCAACTTTTGATGGTAACTTAAGTACGACTGAGCAACTGAACTGAACTGAACTGAAAGTAACCGGGGTGGGTGATGATGTTCAGACCAAGAGATTATAATGAAAACAGAAAGGAACCCAGACTAAATTGTGAGGTACTCCTATATTTACCAGTTAGGGAGAGGAGAAGGAATCTGTGAGGGAATTAGAGAAATGATACCCAGAAAGGTAGCAGGAAAAGGCAAGAGTATAGTGCCAAAGGAAGAACTATTCAAGGAAATAAGTGATCCAACTGTTGGGTATTACTTAGAGCTCAAGAAAGATGAGGATTTTAAATAACTTTTATTGATAAGGAAAATGAAGCACTGAGAAGTGACTTGTTCAAAGTCAGTGTAACTTAGTGTCGCTCTCTGGATTCCCAAAGAATTCATACTGGTGGCCACGCTAGGGTTATTTATGTGTGTGATTCATTCTCTCCACAGAACATAAATTCCCCAGTCCTCACTTGACTCAACCTTACAGCATCGTATATTGTTGACTAATCTATCTCTACTTCGATGGTATTCTGAATTACGTCTTCAGTTCAGTTCAGTTCAGTCGCTCAGCCGTGTCCGACTCCTTGCGACCCCATGAATCGCAGCACGCCAGACCTCCCTGTCCATCACCAACTCCCAGAGTTCACTCAGACTCATGTCCATCCAGTCAGTGATGCCATCCAGCCATCTCATCCTCTGTCGTCCCCTTCTCCTCCTGCCCCCAATCCCTCCCAACATCAGAGTCTTTTCCAATGAGTCAACTCTTCACATGAGGTGGCCAAAGTACTGGAGTTTCAGCTTGAGCATTATTCCTTCCAAAGAAATCCCAGGGCTGATCTCCTTCAGAATGGACTGGTTGGATCTCCTTGCAGTCCAAGGGACTCTCAAGAGTCTTCTCCAGCACCACAGTTCAAAAGCATCAATTCTTCAGCACTCAGCCTTCTTCACAGTCCAACTCTCACATCCATACATGACCACAGGAAAAACCATAGCCTTGACTAGACGGACCTTAGTCGGCAAAGTAATGTCTCTGCTTTTGAATATGCTATCTAGGTTGGTCATAACTTTTCTTCCAAGGAGTAAGCGTCTTTTAATTTCATGGCTGCAGTCACCATCTGCAGTGATTTTGGAGCCCCCAAAAATAAAGTCTGACACTGTTTCCACTGTTTCCCCATCTATTTCCCATGAAGTGATGGGACCAGATGCCATGTCTTAGTCTCCTCCAAAATAGCTTTTCTTTCTTGTTGTGCCTATACACGTAGGTATGCCCCAAATATAATTTTTAATAATATAGTTTTTTAAATGACATTTTTCCCCCTCACCCCCACACCAATTGCAAAGGAATTAAATCTTGAGGGATAGATTACAAGATTCTGTCTTTTTAAAAAGCTCCTGAATAGGAAGCTTTGGAAATTACTTAGAGTTGGCTTTGGAAACCACTAGCTTAGTCTCAGACCAAATAGAGCTAGGGAAGCAATATGGAGAAGCCACCCAACTCACCCACACTCTGATAAGTCCTATTTTAAAACATACAGTTATGCTTCAGTTATTCAGAGATCAGCTTTCCAGCAATTGTCTGGAAGAGGGCCAAATCTGAAAGTTAAGAAAAGGAAACACCTCTCTCTCTTGCAGGAAAAGAACTTTTGAGAGTGAACAACAATGAAAATATCTCAAGATACCACTTGATATCACTGTCCTATTTACTGATGGGAAGAAGAGGAAGAAACCAAATCTCTCATTGGCTGATTGTGGGTATAAACACCTCATCAATCATTACCTGGAGCTATAGAGATAAAGCACAGAAGAAAGGAGAAAAGAGTGAAAAATAAACAGTAAAGTAGAAAGGATGAGAGGAAGGATCTGAGTGGTTCAAGAGGCAGGTGAGAAGAGGAGAAGCAGTAACAGATATTAGAAAAGGTAATGAGAACATTCCAAAGAGAAGAAAACAGAGATCACCTAAGAGACCCTATATACCTCAGCAATCCTTTGGGACTTTAGGTTATGGCCAAGGTATGGCATCTGATGGCCAGTCATCAACAAAGGAATTCATTAACCATTGTATCCCTTAAGGTAGGGAATAAATACATTTTCAGAGAATTCCTGTTAAAAGGTGGAGGAAAAAACCACTGCTATTTTTGAAAGGCAGCACAATTAATAAACCGAAATAAAGCCAGACAAAGAAGCCTGGTTACATCGCCATTGTTTCTGAAGAGTCAGTTCCTGGGTTAGACGCCCCGTCCCAAGGACTACCCCTATCCCAAGTCTTCGAGTAGAACCCGCAAAAGGAAGCAGCCCAGGGCAGCCCTCAGGCATTATTGCAGCGCCCCCAGTCGCTGGAGGTTCAGGGAAATTTCGGCTGCGTTCCCTTCCAGGTCTTCGGGCTGTTGCACAAATTAAGGTAATGGGATTCCATGCGATTTGACTGGGGACGAGGCCAAAAAACTAACCCCCACATTTTCAACTGGAGTAAATATCTAAGTGTTTTTTGCTTGCTGAGGAGATCCCGGGCACTAAAGCGTTTGGAATTGAAAACATCCAAGCCCACTTCGGTTGGCTTCCTGTTCCTTGGGGGAGTGTCTTTAAAAGCACCTGCCGGCATCAAGTTTTGTGCTTTCGGAAAGAGGCAGACCCGGTGCGCCTCACAAGGAGTCTTTTAGAGTTTGGACTGAAATTGTGTGAGTGGTCCCAGGAACGTCCATTATTAACTCATTCCCCTAGTGTCGCCAGCAGCCTGGCCGCCGCGGCGGCTACGACGACTCGGGCGCAGTCGGGCCTCGGGAGAGAGCCCGGAGCCCGAGAGGGCGGTGGGCGTCCGGGGTTGCGGCGAGGTGGGGCTACTCGGCCGCCCGGCGCTCCGAGGCAAGACCCGCCGGGCGGCGGGCGCGGGCGCGGGGCGGGGACGCGGGGTCCGGGCCGGCCGGGGGCGCCGTCGGCGGGGCTCGCGCAGCCGCACTCGGCGAGCCGACTCCGGGCTCCTCCTCCCGGCTCCGTAGTAAGCATGGCGGCGGCGGCGTTCGCGGTCCCTCGGGTGAAACAGAAAGCGGGAGCTACGCGGAGAGGGAGCGAGGAGCGGGGCTGAGGCGGCGCCGTCACTGCCGGGAAACCACCCCAACAGTCAGTGCGCCGGCGGCTGCGGCGGCCCCGAGAGCTGGCCCTGCCGCTGAGGTGGAGCGAGGACGATCAGGAACCCGAAGAAGAGGCACCGGGGTCGCCGCCTTCCTCCGCCTCAGAGCGGCGTGACTCGGAGGTGAGAGCGCGGGCGCTCCCTTCGGGAAAGGCGGGCGAGACTGCGGCGTCCCGGTCCCGTCGCGCCCCGGGGCAGGCGTCACGGAAACCGTTAGGCTGAGTGTGAAGGGCCGGGGCTCCGAGCGGGGGTTCGGGCCCGTCGAGGGGCGCGGCCCACCCCGTCCTGGGGGCGCGCGCTCTGCCGAGCGGGGGGGGTGGGCCGCGGGCGGGACGCATCCGCTCGTCGGGCACCTGCCGGGCCCGAGTCTCTCCGGGAGGCGCTCGCGGGGGCGCGGCCACGGCCCCGCCACCAGCCCGCGGAGGCGGCGCGGGGGCGCGGGCGGTCCTCCCTCCGCCCCCCCTGGCCGGCGGCCCGCGGCGAGCAGCGCCGCTCCTGGCGGCGCGGGGGTCGAGTGCCGGAGCCCTCCCGGAGAGGATCGCCGAGCGTCCGCAGCGCCCGGGCTTGTGGCCGCCCGGCGGCCGCCGAACTTGAACGCCCCTCTCAAGAGACTCTCCCCCCGCGCCTGTTGGGGTTCAAACCTCGAAAACCCGGCCCGGTGTGTTTGATCTTATTGGCTGGTGCCGGTACCTGGCCGTTCCTCAGCGGGCTGAGTTAACCACCTGTTCAGTCGCGGGCGGGGGTTGGACTCCAGGCTGCAGTCCTCGCCCTGTTTAACAACCTGGATCTTTGAACTTTTGACACGGCGGTGGAAGGACGTCATGTGTTAGGTAAAGGAAAATGAACTCATAATTTAGCCGTAAAATCGCGGGCAGAAAAGCGGTTATTTTAATTAATGTTTGTTAGTCGTTCTTTTATTAAATTGTTAGCGTTAAAAAAAAAAAACCTTGTTTTTTTTTTTTTTTGTAGGGGTAGGGGGTGCATAGTGGGGGTGCTAGGAATCGTAAATTCGGGATTTTCTTTTGTGAAATTTCATATAAGTTCCTTTGGACACCTTTGCGTCTGAGCATCTATTAACTAAGAATATCAGGCTGACGGGATTTTTTTTTTTTTTTTGAATGTAAAGCTCATGTGCATGTAGGTTTGTGGACTCGAAATTGAGCGGCAAAACGATTTTGCTTCTTTCCGTGTTTTTAGTTCTAGAAAGCAAAATTGGTATTTTTCTGTACTATAAGAATGAAAAGTTGAACTGTTACTATAATATTTTATCACCATGATAGTACCAGCACTAGTGCTAAACATATGCCACCCAGGAGTTGGAGCCATATGTTAGGCAGAAACTAATTGAGTCTTATGGCTATGATCTTGTATTTGGATAAATATTTAGTTTTTGTGTATTTGCTAAATCTGTAGTTCTTGCCATCGTGTAAGCTTTTAAATCACCTAAAAATAGTCCAGAGAAATGAGTCTCCTGCCTTTTTGATATTTTCTCGGTTGATTTGATTTTGCTCAAGTAATGAGATAAAAGTGCACACTGAGACAGATGGTGGACTTAAAACAGTGATAAAAGGGATTGGTTGTAACACATCTTCTATAATGTAGTGCCTAAAATTTTGCTTTCAGCTTCTTAACCCACTGATAATTCTTGCCATCACCGCTTATACCAGTTAGTGGGAAGAGAGGATACTGACTTGACAGGGAAAAAAATTTGTTAAAATTTTTATAAATAATTTTGTTTCTGAATTTTAGCACTATCATAGTAAATTTTATGAAATTTTCTTTTTTCCTTTCAGAGAACCTCTCTCAGTTTTCTTGGGTAGGTTCACTGAAAATTTTTTTATCTCAGGCTGGCTGCTTTTAACCACCTGTATGCTTCTGAATGAACTCCCTCTTTTTCCATTTTGTCTGAACCTTCAAAAGTCATTGACTGTTTAGGAAAAATTAACTGTTAGTTAACATTGGTTTCAATCAAACATAGGAGTAATTTACTTCTCCTAAATTAATGATATGCATTCAAAAAAACAGATTTAGAATTACCTTTTGATGTCGTCTGTGTCATCACTTTCCCCCTTTATATGAGTAACTGAAAGCTGATTTATTTTCCCTTGCATTTAATAATTATGTTCTAATTTTTAAAGTTCTATGGTATACTGTTGAACATATTTTATTACTGACTAAGAAAAAATTTCTTCCTCTTCTCTAACCAGCCAGGCAGAGGTCAGGATTTAGAGGCTACAAAACCCAGGAAAGAACAGGGATGCATGATTAATATTCTCATCATCTTTTGTAGCTTTACTTGGGTGAAGAGCATTTAATTTATAATTTTAGTTTAGATTGATGGTTAATTGTTATGTCTGTTTAAAAAAATTTGTCTATTTTAATATGTATATACCCAAGGCTTGTGCATCTATTTTGCCTGTATTTTTAAAATACAGTTTGATGAGATAACCTAAAGGTTTTTTTTTTTTTTAATGTTCTTGGGGCATTTTTCTATGAAAATGAGTCTAGGTGATGTCTTTGAGAATGATGTAGGGCTATGCATATGATTTCCAGTTTTATTAGCCAGGTGATCAAAAGATAAATGATTGCTTTTTTCCCCCGAGCAGTCTCTAGCAGATTTCAAATAAATTCACAATATTGTAAATCCAAAGGTTTAGAATGCTCTGCCTGCAATTCCACTGAGTCTTTTTCAGTGCTTCTGTTTATCACATTGCAAAAAGAAAAAGAAAAATGGCCCCTGTGGATATCAGTGTCGAGAGCTGCTTGCTTAAAAGAAATGAATGACCGATAATGGTAACAGACAATTTTTTTTTAACCGGTTTTGGGAGCTTTTACTATTTTCTTAATATTTTGGCCTCATTTTATTTCAGAGTGTTATGCTGTGGCCTCTTTATCCCTTGATCTTATCTCCACCCTCCCACTGTGGTAGTTTCGCTTACCTTTCACATATACTTTATAAGTTTGTGGTGTAATCTATGGTCTTACATCAAGTTCCTTTGTACGTGTCTTCCTTTGATATTTCCAATCACTTATCATCCATTACCAGGCCTCGGGCTTTTTTTTCTCAAGATAGAGAGTTGAATGTGTCATCTCTGGAGAGATGACATGCTCAGAGGATGGTGAGCTATTAAAGTGGGGATACAAAAGCAATAGGATGTGTTTCCTTCCTTCAAGTAGCTTACAGACTAGTTGGGGATACTAGACTAACACACAAGAAATCCTTAACAAAAAATACAAGATGGCCTTATTAAATTATGTGGCAAGAACTGGAATTTAAAGGAAAGTGAGGCTACTGAGGGCAGGAATGATCTTGGAAGGCATTCAGAAGAAGTCAGACTTGAATCTTAGGAAGGATTTCGGGATCAAGCAAAAGGAAGGACATTCAAGGAGACCAGTCTGAGAGAATAAGTATCAGGAGGAAGAAGAAAAGAAGGTTCAAGTCAAGATTTTGGCTAAAAGCGCCGTAACATGGTCAAGAAAGGAATAGGCAGGGCTGGACAGGACAGTTTGCCTGTGTCATTGTGAAGCCATCACTGGAAGAATGCTGCATCTACCTCGACATATTAATAACTTAAGCTTTATGTTTGAGGAATAGCTTATATATTTTATATGTGTGTGTTTGTTATAGCTTAGATCAGGGATCAGCGGACTTTCTGTAGAGTGCCAGATAGCTAATACTTTAGGCCTTGTGGGCCACTTATAGTCTCTGTTGAATATCCTTTTTTATTTGTTTTCTTCCAATCGCAGAATTTGACCAGTGGGCCTACTTTGCTGACTGTTGGCTAATAATTGGCTAGTTAATTGTCCATATAGCACATAATGTGAGCTGCCTTACATCATTTGCCTACATGGTTGTTTTGTGTGTTTTGAGTATCATTTATGTTTTTCCATATGTTAAAATAGAAATAAAGAGAACAGGCAGAAATAACTTCTATTGTAATTGTTATTTTGTGACCAGACTTCTAGCAACTGCCTAGACTGAGTTTCAGAACTAGGAAGTGAAAGAAGAAAAGCCTTTGAGCTAGTCCTTAGAGCAGTGAAAATAGCTACTCCAGGGCTTGATTTAGCATCTGAATAGGGTTAAGTATATCAACTGCCTATTCAGGTTGTACATTTTTTAAACTACAACTGTCGTTGTAGAAGCCTTGGGTGGGATGCTGCTGGCCTGTGACAACTGGGGAACACGCAGCAGGAAACAGTGTCTGTAAAAGTAGTTAAGGAGTTAGTAAAGAGAAGAGCAGTTGCAACATCCCTCAGTAACTCCGAGAGTCACATAATTGACATTCACATTGATGAGCTTGAGTCATCAAGAAAAGATTGTATCACATGTAGATTGAGGCAGAGAAAAAAGACCTAGAAATCTCTTTTAAAATATTTTCATTGTGATTGTTTAAAGATAAGTTACAGTGATTTAAAGGGTAAGTATCAGTTATTTTGAAAATTCCTCTACATGAAATATCTCTTTTGAAGTTTCTAAATTTATAGGTGTGTGTTTCGCCAGTTCTATTTCCTTCAGCACATTGTGTTTCATGTACCATTACCAGATAAATAGTGGTGCTTCAGGTTATGGTTGCATGAATAAAATTGGCTAGGGTTACTCTGTATTTTGTCTTACCAAGAAAGTAAGAATATATCATGAGAAGTTTATTTGAATCAGTAGGTATTAGTGAATACATTCTGTATGTCAGAGATAGCACTGGGTGTTGGGAAAAGTAAAGATATATAAGATGGAGAGCTGTCTGGGTAAAATCAATAGAGTTTCTTTTTTTCCTCTTAAAGACATTGAAAGCAGACAAACCAACAAAACCCCCAAACTGAAGTTAACTCTTGCCCTTTTACTTGTACTAGCATTTTCCATACTTTGTGTATGTGTTTACTGTTTTCAGTTTTAAGGCATTATAGACCTTTTGAACTAAATTTCAAGCCGTCATGAATTGCTACATAATAAAAGTTCAGCTTTTTAAATTTCGCTTTAAGGAGAAATTAACAGTTCACTCTGCCACCCCACTTTTGTCAGTATTTGAAACAGCTTCGTTATTCCAGCTGTTTCCGTTTCCTAGATAGGAGATAAAAGTACTTTGGATTTTAGTTCCAACTTTACCCTTATTGGCCATATGATTTCAGATTACGTGTTTTATTTTTCAGTCTTGGGTTCCCAGTTCTTAAAATGGAGAGTAATATATATCCTATTTTCCCCACAGAAATATCGTGAGCACCCAAAGAGATGTTGGAAACCATGATGGTATTAATGTACCATATGTTTTTACATTGCAAGCAATGCAACCTTTTTTTAGTAATACCAGAAATAAGTTCAAGCTTTATCCTCCAAAGTTCTGTAAATAATAGTATTCCAGTAAACATTTAGTTTACTCAAAACTTTTAACTGCCTTCTTGGCAAAGAGAGTGCACATTTTAAAAGCTTTCTTTCCATTCTTATTAATCTTTCATTGTCCCTATCCAATGCCTGTGTTCCTCTTTGCAGGAGAATACTGATCTATTCCAAGGAAATTCAGCTAGTCTTTCCACAGTGGGATAGAAATATGCAAAAGTGAATTCCTTATGTGTTTTTTTTTTTTTTTCAAGTAGATGACTATTTCTGTATATATAGTAATAAGATCCACTTGAACTCTGACTGGAAAGTTGATTATATTTTTTAAATCCCATATAGACTGCCAGATATGTGGTAGTACTCTCATTTTATAGATGAAGCTATTCTGATTGACTTCTATCTCTTCCTGCCTCACTTCTTGAGATTGCTTATGTGCTAGTTGTTGGAAATACAAAGTAAGTATGATATGTGCTTTGAAATAAACCTCGGTGTAAAAGATCTCTGCATTTGATAGATTGTTAATCAGACTCTATCAAAAATGTCTGAAAGTTACCGTGTTCTGCTTTCCTTCTTTAGAATCCACATTTTAACATATATTTGAACAGAACAATTTAAACAATTTAAGTGATTTCTTAGTGAAATCCAATTCCCTAGTGAGGAGGAAAAAAAATCTGCCTACTTCTCTGGCAGTTCTAAACAGATGTTTAAGTACATTTTAAAGCACAGTTAAGACATTTCTTTAAAAAGTAATTATATGCTTTCTTTGCAGGAATAGATGTCAAATACAACTGTGTACTTTTGTTGAGATCTAGCTTGAAGGGAGTAATGATTTCATTTACTTCAAAATCCATTTGTCTTTAGATTGGCGTAAATGAAAATAAAAGTGAAGATGTAATTTTTTGTGATTTTATTATGTTTTCATTCTCTAAATTTTTTGGTTGGCTTGTGATAGCCATTCTTTTTTGTTTTCCAAAGGTTTTTTTTAATTGGAGCATAGCTGATTGACAATGCTATGTTAGCTTCGGGTGTACAGCAGAGAGAGCAATTATACACGGGTCTATTCTTTTTCAAATTCTTTTCTCATTTATGTTGTTACAGAGTATTGAGCAGTGTTCCCTTGTTGTACAGGAGGTCCTTGGTGTTTATCTATTTTATATATAGCGGTGTATACATGTCAATCCCAGACTTCCATTGCATCTCTCCCTCCCATCCTTCCCCTCGGTAACCATAAATTCATTCTCTTAAGTCTGTGAGTCTTTCTTGTGACAGCCATTCTCAATCACAGTTTCATTCTTAGACTTAATTTTTTTTTATGTAATATTTTCATTTGCAATATATATTTTCCCTTACATTTTAGTTAGTGGTTTATGAAATATATTTTTGTTTCTTGTGTATTAGGACTAGCTCTTGCCAATACTTCAGATCATTATTCTTCAAAAGCCATAGTGTGCTAGAATCATATTTTTTTATCAATTACTTGAACCTGACCAAAACTGGTCTAATGTGTGTGACAGAGTAGACTTTGGGTAGAATGTGTGGGCAGCTGTCCCTCTAGTTCATCTTCAGGCTGCTTCCAGACTATTCCTTCAAAAATACAAATTTATTTAAATCATTGCTCAGTTTTAGAAATTAAACTACACTACAGTTCCTGCTGTGTCAATTATAAAGTATTCTGTCTTTATCTTAAGAGTTTGTACTCTGATGATATCCTGTGGCTGGGCTTCTTGGGTGGCTCAGTGGTAAAGAATCTGCCTGCAATGCGGGAGATGCACGTTTGGTCCCTGGGTCGGGAAGATCTCCTGGAGAAGGAAATGGCTACCCACTCTAGTGTTCTTGCCTGGGAAATCCCATGAGCAGAGGAGCCTGGCCGATTACAGTCCATGAGGTCTCAAAGAGTCGGACATGACTTAGCAACTAAACAACAATAAATTCTTTGACTATATCCATTTCCCACCACTTGCCAACTTTGTAGTATAAACAGCATGTATTTTACGTTAGGCAGGTATAGGTTTCTTTGTTGACTTCTTCCTTTACTGGCTGTTATGAACATGAACATATTACTTTACCTTAGTTTCCTTACTTTAAAGAGGGGTAATACAGGGATCTGTCTCCTAGAATTAGCTGTTACAGGGATTTAAAAAGAGCCTATTTAACATGACAAGTAAAATACTTGCCGTGGGATACTTATATCTAGACCTTTGATAGGCATTTCTAATCGTTGTTAGGTATCCAAATTCTTGTTTTCACCATTCACTTATATATCTATCATTTGTTTAAAAGCTTAAATGTTCTGGATACTTAGAATATGAATGTCACAGAAATCAACATTGTATTCCTTTTGTGTAGCAATTCACACAGTTGGATAAGAGAGAAAGGCATATAAAAATATTTTAAAATGAAAAGTAAATAAAATACCTCTTCTTTTATCTCTCTTCTCTTGTGTGAATCCTTTCTGTAGTTTAGTACTGAACTGCCGTATGTTTCCACAGTATGCTCAGAATATCATGATTGTGTACATAACATCCTGTAGCATATATATATATGTGTATATATATTTTAACTTGACTGTCTCACCTGTTAGACTGAACTCTGAGTTTGAAGAGTGCTTCACAGGTTGGCAGTTTTGTTTTGTTTTTTTTCTGTAAAGGAGCAGATAGTAAGTATTTTAGGCTTTGTGGCCATATGAACTCTGTTGCAACTACTTAACTGTGGTTTAGGAGCCTTACAAATAGCCATAGATAAATTATAAATATTGGGTATAACTGCATTCCAATAAAAGCTGGCAGGAGGCCAGATTCAGTGCACAGGTCTTAGTTTGCTGACCCCTGTAATGCTGCATACCTTTTGGCTGGCAAATGTAAGGCACTCAGTAAATGGTAACAATTATTTATGTATTAAATGCTTTCTGTATTCTGTATACTGTTGTAAACAACTTTATATATATTAGTTTACTTAATCCTTAAAACAACTCTTTGAGGTAGATATTATGGTCATCATTTTTAAAATGAAGAAACTGAAGCACAAAGAAGTTAAATAACTTGCTTAAAATCATATAACTAGTTAGTGAAAGATTTGGAATTTGAACCCAGGCATCTGACTCCAGAGCCTAGCTTTGAATCATACCAGTTCTGATACGTAGAATTCCAGGAGTGTAATATTGATTCAGTATTAGGAAATATATTAATGTAATTCACTATATTAATAGGTTAATGGAGGAAAGTGTATGTTTCCCTCTTTGATGTTAAAAAAAGAAATCATTTTCTAAAATTTGGTTATCCCTGACAACTTTTTATCAACCAAAAATAATATTGTAAAGAGACTACCAGAAACCTGTATTAAATGTCATAGTGAACTATTAGAAGTATTTTCATTAAAAGAAGGGAACATTGGTCAAAGTAGCCAGTACATTAAGAAACAAGAAAAATAACCTCTAAATACTGGGGAAGAGGAGTGAGGTGGAATATATTATAGTTACTATTTGCAGTTGATACAATTATCTACTTAGAAAATGTAAGACAGGCAACAGAAAATTATTTAAATCAAAAAGAGATTTCAGTAAACCAAGTGGCTATCAGATAAACTTAGAAGATTCATTAGCTTTCTTATAAACCAGCAATAACCAACTGTGAAAAACAGTAAGAAAAGTAGAAGCCTAAATTATAAAATACTTAAGAAATTTTTAGAAATATGTTGCACCATCTGAAGAAAAAAAGTACAAGAAGATCTTAAACTAATAGAATAATAGTATATTCCTGACTGTGAGAACTTAATTACCAAGTTAATCAGTAAAGACAGTGTAATCCTAATTAGAAATCCAACAGAATTTTTAAAATGGGATTTGACCAACTGATGTTTCAAGTTTTGAGAAAGTGCACCAGTCTTTCGGACTCTGTGGGAGAGGGAGAGGGTGCGATGATTTGGGAGAATGGCATTGAAACATTTATAATATCATATGACATGAATTGCCAGTCCAGGTTCGATGCATGATACTGGATGCTTGGGACTGGTGCACTGGGATGACCCAGAGGGATGGTACGGGGAGGGAAGTGGGAGAGGGGTTCAGGATGGGGAACACGTGTACACCTGTGGTGGATTCATGTTGATGTATGGCAAAACCAATACAATATTGTAAAGTAATTAACCTCCAATTAAAATAAATTTATATTTTTAAAAAAGTGCACCAGAATGGACAGATACGTTTCAATATGAAGCATAACCAAAGGGAATTTACCTTTTGTTTTCAAAGATAAAAAAAATGCTGTAAAATTATAATTATTAATAAAGAGTTTGGAGTAGGAATGAGCATGTTGATCAAAGGAACAGAATAAGGAATTCAGGAGGAGCTCCATGGTTACAGAAGAATTTGTTATATGATAAACGAGTAGTGGAAGAGCTAGTCTATAAATGATGCCAGCCAATTGGCTGTTCTGTTGAGGTAAAGATCATTTAAGTACTCACTTTGTGGCACTCTCAAAACGAAGTTCCAGTTGGACTAAATACATTCAGTAAGTAAAAAATAAAGTGGCAAAAATTTTGGAAGAAATTAAGTTTTAAAAAATTTCAGGGCAGTGAAAGCCATTTCAAATGAGATGTCAAACTTAAATGGCATTAAAAAAGACAAGCATGGTGGCTTGCGCTAAAATATTTGACATGTAATAGACAAAGTAATATTCAAGGTATATAAGGTGTGCCTACAAATCAACCTGGTAGAAAATGAGAAAGGATGTAAGTAGGAAATTCATAGAAGTAGAAATAAAGCCTATACAGTTTTGAAGAGATACTCAAACACACCAATAATAAGAGAAATTCAAAACATCGATGAGATAAGATGTTTTTAAATCTTTGTTAATTGGCAAAAATTGGAAAACCTCAGCTAAGTATCAGATTGGAAAGTAGCCACTCAAACTGTTGAATTTCGAGTATGAACAGTTTTATCTTTTTAGGGTAGAAGTTTAGCTATATCTATCAATTTTGAAGGCTTCCCTGATGGCTCAGAGGTTAAAGCGTCTGCCTGCAATGCGGGAGACCTGGGTTCGATCCCTGGGTTGGGAAGATCCCCTGGAGAAGGAAATGGCACCCCACTCCAGTATTCTTGCCTGGAGAATCCCATGGATGGAGGAGCCTGGTGGGCTACAGTCCATGGGGTCGCAAAGAGTCAGACATGACTGAGCAAAAAGTGTGTACTTCTAAAGTTTCATTTCTGTGTATCTGTAATACAGAAATAATGTCATAGCTTCATAGAGAATATTACATGATTTTTCCTTGAAGAAAGGGAAATACATGAAGAAAGATGAAAGCATGTTGTGCTCATCATTGGAATTATAGTGTACCCTCCTGGTAGAATATTAGACAGTCATGAAAAAGGATGGAGTAGATACAGATATACTTCTTTAGAAAACTCTTAAGACATTTTACATGAAAAAGCAAGACACTCACCAGTCTACACAGTTATATTTAAACCACTCCCCTAAACCTCATACAGGCTTCCCAGGTAGTTCAGCGGTAAAGAATCTGCCTGGCAAGCAGGAGACACTGGTGCACAGGCTTCAGTAGTTGCGGTTCCCAGGCTCTAAACCGCAGCCCCAGTAGTTACGAAATGTGAGCTTAGTTGCTCCATGGCATGTGGTATCTTTCCAGACCAGGGATCGAACCTGTGTCTCCTGCATTGGCAGGTGAATTCCTTACCGCTGAGCACCAGCGAAGCCCTGGCTGTGTCAGGTCTTAGTTGCATCTTGCAGGATCTTTACTTGTGGTGCACAGACTCTCTAGTTGCCATGTATAGGCTCAGTTCCCTGCCACATGTGGGATCTTAGTTCCCTGACCAGGGATTGAACTTGCATCCTCTGCGTTGCAAGGTGGATTCTCGACCACTGGACCACCAAGGAAGTCCCAAATTACACATATTTTTAAGAGTCACTCTTCTGGAGTACCATTAACATCAAACAGGGTAATTGAATTAATTATAATTAGTCTTAGGAAAAATATAATCTAACATCATGTACTTATTGCCAGATCTGTGAAATGTTTGTTTTGGGGTGGTGGTAAGAAATAATAAGATGATTTTGCATAGTGGTTTCTGTGACTTTCATCTCGGTAAGTTTCACTGCAGGGGGATTTTAAAATGCTCCCCCTCCTCTTTTTTAATCTAATGTAGTCAAGTTTAGAAAGTAAAAAATCGAGACATTTGAAAAAAAATAGGATCTAAATTGGAAAAGTACATTTTAGGATATCAGTTCATAAGATGAATTAGTAATTTGGATAAAAGTCCAAGTTCAAGCAGAATTTCTTGAAATTTCCCTGAAAGGATATTTAGATAGTTTATTACAGCTGGATGCAACTCTGTAGTTGCCTTGAGAAGTTGTGGCTTCTCAAGACCGTTCATTTTTAAATCAGAATTTTGATAAAAGTGAAAAAACCATAGCCATATTACAAAACAGTTGACAAAATAGAGAAAAAAATACTGTAATTCCACTATCTTAATATAGTTGCTACTGTAATTTTAATATTTTTACCTGATGTTTTTTCATATGTATATTTTCAAGTAATCCTAAAATGTAGATTTAAATGTACTAAATCTACCTTGGAGTGTATAAAAGCCTTGTGATTTCATGTGTGGCCTTGGAATCCTATAATTTTTAGTTTCATTGATTTAGACAAGGCAAAAGACCAAAAAAAAAATTGGATTTCTCAATATATTAATAAATGTACATAATTTTCCTATGTGTCTGTCAGTTACACTCTGGCTGTAATCCAAGTAGGATCTTTCTTTGTATTTTCCCACATCGTTTTTGAACAAGTAGAGCTGAAGTTTCAAACCCCCGGCCAAGCTTATTTCCATGAGTTATCTACCTTGGCTTCTAGGTCTCGACTGTTATCATTATGACAGCAGCATCATTAAAATAGAACAAGTTCATGTAGAATGGATGGCTGTTAATAAAAAGGTTAGGAAGAGAAACTTTGGTAAAATGTATGCACAAGGAAACTGGTACAGTTTCAGAATTATGACAGGGACTGAGTGAGAAAACAGTACTGTTCCTAAACCTAGTAGTGTTGTAACCGAATATCTCCTCCCCCCACCCGCCCACACAAACTCACATCTTGAAGCCCTAAACCTCAATGTGATTGTTTTTGGAGGTGGAGTCTTTGGAAGATTATTAAGCTTAGATGGAGTCATGAGGCTGGAGGTCTCATGATGGATTCACTAATTCTTATAAGACACAGAAGATACAGCAAGAGAGTAGCCATTTGCAGGCCAGGAAGAGGGCCCTCACCAAGAATCTGTGCTGGCACCTAATCTTGGACACTCAGCCTCCAAGAACTGTGAGAAATAAGTGTGTGGTGTTTAAGCCACCCAGTCTATGGTATTTTATTCCAGTAGCACAAGCTAAGACAGTAATTGGTATGATAAGTAGAGTGCAATGGTAACATATTTATCTAAAAATGTGCAAGTGGCTTTGGAACTGGGTGATGGGTAGAGTTTGGCCACCTCATGTGAAGAGTTGACTCATTAGAAAAGACTCTGATGCTGGGAGGAATTGGGGGCAGGAGGAGAAGGGATGACAGAGGATGAGATGGCTGGATGGCATCACCGGTTCAATGGATGTGAGTTTGAATGAACTCCGGGAGTTGGTGATGGACAGGGAGGCCTGGCATGCTGCGATTCATGGGATCGCAAAGAGTCGGACATGACTGAGCGACTGAACTGAACTGAACTGAATGGGTAGAGGCTGGACAAACTTGACGTATGTGCCAGAAAAGGGTGTGCTGCAGTCCATGGGGTTGCAAAAAGTTGAACGCAACTGAATGGAACTAAGGTCCCTAGCATGAAAAGACTGGGCTGGGGAGAAGGAACGGCAGTTTAACCCATGTATTTGACCCATGTTAATTTCACCTACTTGGAGAAGGGGCGGGAGCAGTGGAGAGCAGTAAAAGTCACTGTTTCTTTAACATTTTGGTCTTTGAATTACTCCCACTTCTCATTTCCCACAGTAGGACACTAAACCCAATCAGGTATCCCTTGCAAAGAGGACAAATAACCCTTGGACCCACAGTAACTTTGACTCCTCCAAGAAAGAAATGATGAGAATCAACATGCACTGAGATCCTACTGTGGGCTAGATGTGGTCCTGAGTGCTTTGTATGTAATGTTAAGTGATACAGGCAGCATTCCTGTGAAGTAAGCAGTGTCCTCATTTCAGTATGAGGACACTCCAGCTCAGAGAAAAAAGTAACCTGCTCTAAGTCACGAAGAACTTACTTGTCAATCACTTGTTGCACCATCCAGCACCAGGGAGAATAGAGCACTAAGTGGTCTCACCCAGCGTAGTTTTCCTCCCCATGAAGTGTTTTGGAAATTTGTAGAATTTATCTTCCAGTTTAGCCATGTATGTGTTGATATACATATCAGGTTATATTATTTATATTTCTCTTTCATATGACAGGTGGTATTTCACATTTATTTTTTATCTGTATAGTTAGATTGCATTACCTGTGAATTTCATTTCAGAATAGGAAAGGGATATCTCAAAATATGTGATTATATTAAGGTAGGCTCTGAGTCTGAGGAACCCAAGAACTACTGCATTAACTAGTTACTCCCAAGTTCATGGAGAGTTGACTAAGTTTTGGAGGCAAATTCTTTACCAACTGAGCCACCAGGGGAGCCCAAAGTTGTCATTAAGGGACTGCTAATGGCAAATAGTGAGAGCTTAGAAAGAAGAGAGGAGAGCTGGAAGAGAAAAGCTCCATCATTTCAGAGAATTCATAAATGATCATGGACAGAATGTTGGTAGAAATATAGACTGTAATGGCCATTCTGAGGAGGTCCCAGATGAGAATGAGAAACTTGTTATTGAACAATGGAGAAATGGTGATCCCTATTATAAAGGAGTGGAGAACTAGGCGGTGTTGTGTTCATGTTCTAACATTTTGTGGAAAGTGAAACTTGTGAGTGATAAAATCAGATATTTAACTGAGGAGATTCTAACCAAAGTGTTGAAGGAGTGGCTTGATTCCTTCTGACGGTGTATAGGAAAATGTGAAAGAAGAGAAATGAATTGAAGAAGGGTTTGTTAAGCAGAAAAGAACCAGAAGTTAAAAGTATTTGGAAAATTATCAGCCTATCCAGGTTGCAAAAATGAGAAAGCACCTTCAGAAGAAAAAACACCAAGAGTGTGGCTCACCAACCATTTAATAAGGATATTAGTGTGGACCTGAGCCAAGGACTTAATCAGCATCTCAACAGAAGCTAGGAAGAGATGGAATTATACCGTTAAAAACACTGCCAGGTGGGGCTAAAGGGCCAGGTGTGAGACTCAAGGAAGCAAGGAGAATGCAATGAAGGAAGGCTTTAAACATGTGTTATTCTTCAAGAATAGAGAAGTATCCCAAAGGTGACTCAGGGTCATCAGGGCTGCTAGTACCACAGGGTCAGAGTGCACAGGCCTGAAGGGCAGGGTACCTCCACCTTGATTTCACAGAATGGAACTTCTGCCCTGCAGAGCCACATGGATAAGACTCTGCCAGGCGAAAGGAATGTCTTTGGAAGTGATGGCACACCCCTTAGGGTCCAGAGGGCAGAGCCTGGAACCAAAGATATTCTTATTCTCTGGCCTGAAAATCTAATGGTATTTGCCTTGCTAGATTTTGAACTTCCTTGGGACCTGTCACCCTTTGCATCTGATTTCTTCCTTTTGTAATGAGAATATCTAATGCCTATTTTACTGTTGTAGTTTGGAAGCATGAAACTTAACAGGTTTCACAGGTTCACAGTGGGAGAGGAATTTTGTCTCAGGATGAATTGTACCTCAAGTCTCACCCAAATCTGATTTAGATGCAATTTTAGACTCTGTGTTGAAATGGGTTAAGACTTTTGTGGCTCTTGGGATGGAATGAATGTGTTGTTTCTGTGTGTGTGTGTGTGTGTGTGTGTGTGTGTGTGTGTGTGTTTAATTTACATGAAAAGAGGATATGAATTGGGGGGGGCAGGGGCAGAATTTAGTATGGATTAAATGTTTGTGTCCTTCCAAAATTCATATGTCATAACCCTGTACCATTATGTGTTGATATTAAGGAGTGGGGCCTTTGTGAGGTAGGTGATTCATGAGGGTGGAGCTCCTATGATGGGATTAGTGCCCTTTAAATCCAGGAAGAGGAAGACAGACCAGAGCTTTCTCTCTCTTGGCCATGTGAGGGTACAGAAAGAAGATAGTCTTTTGCAAGCTGGGAGAAGGGCCCTCACCAAAAACCTGACCATGCTGGCATCCAGATCTTAGACTTCCTACCCTCTAGAACTGTGAGAAATAAATGTCTGTTGTTTAAGCCTCCCAATCTGTGGTATTTTGTAGCAACTGGAGCTAAGTTTGCAAGTACTTTTTTTCCATTTCCATAGGTTGCCTTTTCACTCTATTCAGTGTGTCCTCTGACGCACAAAAGTATTTGAGTTTGATGTCCTGTTTGTCTATTTTTGTTTTTGTAGCCTTTACTCTTGGTGTTATATCTAAGAAATAATTGCCAAGTCCAGTGTCTTGAAGCTTTCCCCCTGTTATCTTCTTGGAGAGTTATGGGTTTCACATTTGGGCCTTTAATTCATTTCAAGTTAATTTTTGAATGTGGTATACAAGATAAGGGTTTAACTTTTTTTTTTTTTTTGGCATATGAATATGCAGTTTTCCCATCACTGTTTGTTGAAGAGACTGCCCTTCCTTGTTGACTGGTCTCGGCATCATTGTCGAAGATCATTTGCCCATATAAATGACAGTTTGTTTCTGGGCTCTCTGTTTTATTCCATTGGTGTACTTGTCTTTATGCCATTATCACACTGTTTGATTACTATGGTTTTGTAGTATGTTTTTTGAAATCAGAAAGCTTGAGTCGTCCAACTTTGTACTTTTTGAAATTATTTTTCTGTTTTGGATTCTTGAGATTCCATAGGAATTTTAGAATGAATTTTTCTGGAAAAAAAAATGCCATTGAGATTTTGATAGAGATTACATTTGCTCTTTGATCTTCCCTGGTGGCTCAGAGAGTAAAGCGTCTGCCTCCAGTGCAGGAGACCGAGGTTCCACCCCTGGGTGGGGAAAATCCCCTGCAGAAGGAAATGGTAACCCACTCCAGTATTCTTGCCTGGAGAATCCCATGGATGGAGAAGCCTGGTAGGCTACAGTCCACGGGATCGCAAAGTGTCGGACACGACTGAGTGACTTCACTTTCACTTTTCACTTTTCACTTTCACATTTGGTCTGTAGATTGCTTTCGGTATTATGGACATCTTAACAATATTAAGCCTTCTAACTATGAACACAGGATATCTTTCCATTTATTCGGGTCTTCTTTAATTTCTTTTAGCAATACTTCATGGTTTCAGAATACAAATCTTTGTTCTCCTTGGTTAGATTTGTTCCTAATTATTCTTTTTAAAAGTACATGAAACAGATATCAGATTGTTTCAGTTTATAGAAATGCAGCTGATCTTCATGCATTGATTGCATGTCATGTATTTTTACCAAATTTATTTGTTCTAATAGTTTTTTAAAAAAATCTTTTAAAAGATGACCCACAGAGATGTTATGGGGAGGGAGGTGGGAGGGGGGTTCATGTTTGGGAACACATGTAAGAATTAAAGATTTTAAAATTTAAAAAAAAAAAATCCACATCCACATCACAAAAATAAATTAATTAATTAATTAAAAAAAATAAAAAAATCTTTAAGGTTTTCTACATTTAAGATCCTGTCATCTGTGAACAAAGATAGTTTTACTTATTTTTCCCCAGTTTGTATGTCTCTTATTTCTTTTTCATGCCCAATTGCTTTGCCTATGACTTCTAATACTGTGTCCGATACTATGAATAGGTATGGTGAGAGTGGGTATCTAACCTTTTTCCTGATCAGAAGAAATCTTTCAGCCTTTCATCACTGAGTATAATGGTGGCTCAGGTTTTCACACATGGCCTTTATTATGTTGAAGTAGTTTCTTTCTGTTCCTAGTTTGTTTCGTATTTTTATCATGAAAGTTGTTTAATCTTATCAAGTGTTTTTTTCCTGCATCAATTGAGGTGATCATGTGTTCATTTTAACTTTAAAAAATAATTTTATTGAAGTATATGCAGAGAAGTACATACATAGTATAAAGCTAAATTTATAATACACTGAAAGTGAAGTCATTCAGTCATGTCTGACTCTTTGTGACCCCATTGACTGTAGTCTTGCCAGGCTCCTCTGTCCATGGGATTCTCCAGGCAAGAATACTGGAGTGGGTTCCCATTTCCTTCTCTAGGGGATCTTCTCCACCAAGAGATTGAACCCAGGTCTCCCACATTGCAGGCAGATTCTTTACCCTCTGAGCCACCAGGAAGCTTATAACATACTAGTAATTACCATGTAACAGCCTCCCAGGTCAAGATGTAGAACAGTAGCAGCAGCCCCAAAACTGCCTTCGTGCCCCTCCCGGTCCCCATCCTTTCTTCCTTTCCAAAGGTAATCACTACCTGATTTTTAATACCAGACAAATCTAATTAGTTTTTAAACTTTCTATAAATTCTTCAGTATGTACTCTTTTTTTGTGTGTCTGGTTTTCACTCACATTGTATTTATAAAATTCATTTTTGTTGTTCTCTGTATCACTAGTCCATTACTTTTTATTGCTGTATAGTAGTGAGTTGGATGAATCAGATACCGTGTTCCATTTACTGTTGAGGGACATTTAGATTACTTACAGATGGCTATTAAAGATGAATGCTGCCATATATACCTTCATGTACTTATCTTTTGATACACATGCTCATGCATTTCTTTTTGGCATATACTAGGAGTCTAATAGCTGAATCATAGCCAGGTCATAGAATATTCATATATGTTCAATTTTGGTAGATAATATCAAACTGGTTTCCAAAGTGATTTTTATGAGTTTTCATTCACATTCCTTATGATTGTGTCAGTTGCTCTGTAGCTTCGCTAATACTTGATATCATCAGTCTTTTCCATTTTTATCATCCTAGTATGTGGTAGGCATTTCATTGTGATTTTAATTAACTGTTTCCCAATAATGAACTTGAGAATCTTCTCATATGTTTATTGGTATCTTGAATTTCCATTTTTGTGAAGAGTGTATTCAGGTCTCATCTCATTTTTCCTTTTTTTAAAAAACTCAATTTGTTAGGAGGCCTGAATTTGCTAAATATGTGCTCTTTTACAGTTATATATGTTGTAAATATCTTTCATTCTGTGGCTTGCTTTCTCATTCTCTTAAAGATTTTTTTAAATGAATCATAGTTCTTAATGAAGTTCAGTATGTCATTCTTTTACTTTATGATTTAAGAAACATAATTTATACCCTGTTTAAAAAACCTTTCTCTGTCTCACAGTTATGAGATTTTCTTTTGTGTTATCTTTAGCAGCTTTTTTGTCTTACCTTTTGCATTCAGATATGCAATCTGTCTGGCATCAATTTTTTAAACATTGTTTAATTTGACATTAGTTAGAAAAAAAAATTTGCAATAGTACAAAGATAGCCAGCTATTATTCTTCACCCAGACTTGCTAGATGTTAAATTACTATCACAAATATTGATATATAGATATCAAATATTGATATATAGATACAGAGAGTGATATGTTGGAGCCATCTTGTACTTATGTACAAAAGTGATTGTTCAAAATTCAGGCATTTTCAGGTCAGTTTTTAAACCATGGTGGCTTGGAATGGACTGTGGGGGAATGTGTATTCATTCCATAGAAATTAGCAAGTGTGACAAATCACTTCTCTTTTTTTTTCACATATCAAATTTACTTAAAAAAAAACAAGTGAAAATAGATACATAGGATTCATGTTGATGTATGGCAAAACCAATACAATATTGTAAAGTAAAAAAAAAAAATAGAAAATAAAACAAGTGGGTATTTGTGGTCACAAGATGAGAACATAGGAACTGAGTAGTAGCAAAATTAAAAGAAATTGATTGAAAGAAGCTGACAGTTCTCTGGGCAGGAATGAAAGGAACTTTTAGGTTTCCAGATGCAACATTTTAGTTGCATGACTGAAGTTTCCAGTTTGCAAGCTGAAGTAAAACCAGCTGCTTTGCATGTAGTGTGAATATGGCCATACAAGAAAGCAATCCAAGAAAACTGCAGGGGGCGAGGGTTTGATACCGGTCATGGAACTGAGATCCCACATGCCGTGCAGCACGGCCAAGATGAATAAGTAAAAACAAAATTCCATTTAAAAAAGCTAAACATTTTGACCCTACTGAATTGTAGACTACTACAAGCATCCAACAATGTTTATTTTACCTTTCAGTATAGATTTGATAAAATTTACGATTGACCTCAGTTGTGCTCATTTTGACATGTAATTTGCTGACATTGGTTGATGTTATACATGGTAGATTGATACTACCTCAAATCTTTTGCTTTTTATTAAAATAAATAACAGGTGATACTGTGTATACAGTTAAAGTGTTCTAAATGTATGAGCTTTTCTCACTGAAATGATTTGGCTTATTGTAAGGTTCTTAGGAAGAAACAATAAAACCAGAATGACAGAAGACCAAAGCCAGAACTTAACACTGAAAATTTGAAGTTTCTTTTTCTAATCCTGAGGAAATTTTTCTACCATTTTGCTCTGTCTGAGGAATCAATAAAAGATTGTAGTTCTTGTGTAGCTCCTAGAGATTGATAGGGTGATGAGAGTTAATTGTTTCTTCATAAACACCTTCTCAGCTCAATTAAAAAGAACCAGTGATAGAGCTGCCTCACTCAGTCATGCATTTTAATTCTTATTCCAGGGTTTAGCTAAAGTGTAGTGGTGGTTAAATTAAATAAATGGTATGTAGAGATGGAAGGAATAGACAGACAGACATGGAATTTAAATAGAAGCTCCTAATAACATATCTTGATTTGCTGTCTACATTGACAGATGGTTGGTAAACAAGAAATGTGTTTCCTTAAGTGATCTGTTGACAGAAAGAAGAGTCAGAATATCTCTTTATCTTGAATGCATTGTATTTTAGTGTATTTTTAAGGATGTACATACAAATGGCTATATATTTTTGTTTTTCAGAGTTGGAGGGTTATCCGGTATATTAATGTCTTATTGATAATGGCAGAACATCCACCACTACTGGATACAACTCAGATTTTAAGTAGTGATATTTCTCTTCTGTCTGCCCCTATTGTAAGTGCAGATGGAACACAACAGGTAAGGAAACTGAAATGTTTATTTTCTAATATCTAGTACACGTGTATTTCTTTCAGAAGAATGCAAAATTTCGAACAGAATGAGGCATCACAACAATGGGTTCCTGTTAATATTTTAAAATCCAGTTCACACTGTTGTTCTGGTTTCATAGGAAAATGAAGTGAGACTGTTTCTGAAGCTGCTTCTAAAATGTCTCACTAATTAATGGTTAAATTTCTTGTGTTTCTATTTAGTTGCCACTGAACTTGTTTTTAACATTTTACTTTAGGCAAACAGTATACTAGTCCCTGAACGTTTTTTAACTAAGTTTAACCTTGTGCCTCAATGGTTAGTATAGATCATTACTTCAAATCAGTATGAAATCATGATTTAATTATATGATTAAATGACTGCCTGCATTATATTATAATAAAATATTTTCTTCTCACCAGAATCCCTCTCCCCCCTAAAAGCAAACACACAATTCCTGGTGTGTTTTTCTCCCAGGGCTTTATAAATAAAGTTCTGTTATTTCGTTGATGCCTCATTCCCTCAGAAATCCTAAAGGGGTGAGAATGATGGGCTTTCATAAGTACCTGTGATGTGCCAAGCTATGTACTTAATTCTCACGGCTACCTTGTATGTTCTGGATTTTAATATTGTGAGTAAGGAAACAAAGATTAAGGACATAATAAATAATAATGAGGGAAGAGAAGGAACAATTCAGCTTCTCACTATGGGAAAAACATGTGCTAAGAACTTTATGATCTTATTTAATTTTTTCAGCAATCCTGTCCCTATTGCAGATGAAACAAAATGAGTTTCAGAAAGGCCCAAGATCACACAAAGCTTTTTTGCTCCATTATTCATATTGCTTCCTTGGGAAACTAAGAGAAATATAATCATATTTTGTTATTTTATAAACTTAGTATCTACAGTGGGCAATTATTTGCTTACCAGATAACGAACTACTTTGTTCACTTTGCTATTGAAAAATTGAGTGATGAGCTTGTGTTCTACATTTTTCTGTTTTGAATAAACGTGGTATGAAAAGTATACACTGGTTTTTATTTTCACGCATGCTCTGATAGCTTGTAGCAGCAACTTCATTTCACTAAAGTTGCTTTTTATGATAAAATTCAAGTCTCTTAAACAGGCTTTTTCTCCCTTAAAAATAATAGATGTGGCAGATATTCGTTTACTTCAAGGCTCTGGGAGTGCCTTTTATCATTGTTGCCTCAGGCAAATCACTGGCTTCAAGTTGTTTATAGTGTAATACAAGAAAGAATCTGAAGCTGTTAATTACAGTACACTGATGTAGTTCCTGTAGTGTATAGTCTGTTAAAGGGAAGACAATAGGCTGAAACAAGACCAGCATGCCCTCTTAAGACTTATTTCTTTCTTTTCTTTCAAAAGGAGATTCTTTTGGCAGAATTTTTCTTGAGATCTTAAGAGTACCATGGCTAGCATATAGTAGTGACTGTGTAGACGGATACAGAGAAAGGAGCTGGGAATAGAAGAGCATACTAGAGCAAGATTTGAAGGATCAGGTGGAGTCAGTAGTTCTAGAAGACAGGTTTTTAGGTAGGCTTTGAAGTCAGGTGTCAAGAGGTGGAATAAAGCCTTAAATTCTAACTAGCACTCTTTGCTAGTTAGGGGAGAGATATCAGTGAGTGGAACGAGCATAGGATTGGTCGATAGATTTGATTTGGGTGACTTAAGACAAATAATTTAACTTCTTTCTGAGAGAGAGGTAATAATAACTGCTTACAGTAGGTGTACCTTTGAGGGTGAAATGAGCTTCAGTAAATATTTTCTGAATTTGAATTGAAGCACTCAGTGAATGCTTAAAAGACTGAAGAAACTCTATAGGTATGTCAGTCAGGACTTAAGTCAACAGATGTAGTTATAGTAAGCTGAGAAATAATCATGACTGATACTGAGTATAAGTGTAACAAAATAGACCAATAGCTATGGTAGACTGTAAGGAGCTGAAGCTAACAATAAGTAGGTAACGGTTGACAACACACATCTCTCTGTCTTAACTCAGGAACTTGCTGCTATGCCAAGCATGGCCAAACTAAGAGCTTGCCTGTGGTGATATGACACCACCTGGTTGGTGCCCAGAGTAAAGAGGCAAGCTGAAGACAGTTCCTGACAGAAGGAAGTCTTGTGTACATGCATGATGTTAACAATTTAGGATAACAGACAGGTTGTCCTTTGTCTTTACTGTCTTGGGAATATCATTCTGTTTCTTCTTGGGAATATGAGATGATTTCTGTTCCGCCTCTTGAGATCAAATTAATTTTCTTATGGTTGACCATCCAGATTATCTAAAATACTCATCAATATTTTCTTACTTTTTTATAGCAAATGCATTTTATACAATGTCACATACATAGTGGGTCTTTTGGCTTATGAATTACACTGGAAGGAATCACTCCTGACATCATTACTGCTAGTGTTGCTTTTAGGGAAGCTATGATAGACATTTATGTTTCATTTTGACTGGCAGCACCTGAACTGTTTTTTGTGTTTGAAAAATTTAATTCATCTTTTTTAAATTTTTGGAGTGTTTTAGGTTTACAGAAAAATTGAGCTGAGAGGTTTTCTCATTGACATCTTACACACAGTTTCCCTTATTATTAACATCTTATAGGAACATTTGTTGCAATTAATAAACCAATGTGCTTAACTGCTCGGTTGTGTCTGACTCTTTGTGACCCCATGGACTATAGCTTGCCAGGCTCCTCTGTCCACAGGGATTCTCCAGGCCAGAATACTGGAGTGGGTAGCCTTTCCCTTCTCCAGAGCATCTTCCCAACCCAGGGACCAAACCCAGGTCTCCCACACTGCAGGCAGATTCTTTTCCATCTGAGCCACCAGGGAAGCCCAATAAATAAACCAATAATAACCAGTATTGATACATTATTGTATCAGTAAACCCATATTGATACATTATTAAGTTCCACAGTTTACATTAGGGTTCATTCTTGGCATTGTACAATTCTGTGGGTTTTGAGAAATGTGTAATACTATGTATCATTATTATAGTATTATACAGAACAGTTTAACTTCCTTAAAACTCCCCAATGCTCCATTATTCCTCCCTCACTCCCCACCCCCTGAAACTTTGGCAAATAGCTGTATTTTTACTGTCGCTATAGTTTTTATCTTTTTCTGGAATATCTTATAGTTTGAATCATGCAGTATGTAGCCTTTCAGACCAACTTCTTTCACTTAGCAATGTGATCTAGAAAGTTTCTTTTTGTGGCTGTTTTAGTAGCTCATTTCTTTTTATTATTGTATGAATGATACTGTTGTATCAACATTGTATGATTGTATGAATAATACATTATATGAATGATGCTTCATTGTATGAATGTACTGCTCAATTCATTTACCTATGAAAGGACAGCTTGGTTGTTTGTAGTTTCTGGCAATTATAAGTAAAAGTGCTTTAAACATTTATGTGTAGGTTTTTGGTTAGACATAAGTTTTCAACTAGTTGGATAAATATCTAGGAACATCATTGCTCGATCTGTGTTTGGCTCTATAAGAAACTAACAAGCTGTTTTCCAGAGTGGCTGTGTCATTTCACATCTTCAGGCATGTGCTTGATCTGAGATTGTATCTTTTCTTGGTAAAGCCCTTATGAGTGCTCCTCCTACCCTGTTAGAACCCACACGTGTGCTTTAGGGAATTTGAGCTTTAAAGTACATAATATGCTCTTAGTTCTAGTCACTATTGTTACCAACAAAACGAAAGTGCAGATATTTTGGTTTCTTGTGTGGTTCAGCACTTTCCTATTTTAACTTTTACCTTCTCTAATTTCTGTTCATTTACCTTCCAAAAATATTGAATGCATGTAAACTTTTGGTAATCTGATCACACAGACCACAGCCTTGTCTAACTCAATGAAACTAAGCCATGCCGTGTGGGGCCACCTCAGACAGGTCATGGTGGAGAGGTCTGACAGAGTGTGGTCCACTGGAGAAGGGAATGGCAAACCACTTCAGTATTCTTGCCTTGAGAACCCCATGAACAGTATGAAAAGGCAAAAAGATAGGATACTGAAAGAGGTACTCCCCAGGTCAGCAGGTGCCCAATATGCTGCTGGAGATCAGTAGAGAAATTACTCCAGAAAGAATGAAGGGATGGAGTTAAAGCAAAAACAACACCCAGTTGTGGATGGGACTGGTGATAAAAGCAGGGTCCAATGCTGTGAAGAGCAATATTGCATTGGAACATGGAATGTTAGGTCCATGAATCAAGGCGAATTGGAAGTGGTCAAACAGGAGATGGCAAGAGTGAACGTCAATGGCAAAAACAAGACTGGGAGCTGACTGTGGCTCAGATCATGAACTCCTTATTGCCAAATTCAGACTGAAATTGAAGAAAGTGGGGAAAACCACTAGACCATTCAGGTATGACCTAAATCAAATCGCTTATGACAATACAGTAGAAGTGAGAAATAGATTTAAGGGACCAGATCTGATAGAGTGCCTGATGAACTATGGACAGAGGTTCATGTCATTGTACAGGAGACAGGAATCGAGACCATCCCGAAGAAAAAGAAATGCAAAAAAGCAAAATGGATGTCTGAGGAGGCCTTACAAAAAGCTGTGAAAAGAAGAGAAGCAAAAAGCAAAGGAGAAAGGAAAGATATGAATGCAGAGTTCCAGAGCATAGCAAGGAGAGATAAGAAAGCCTTCCTCAGCGATCAGTGCAAAGAAATAGAGGAAAACAATACAATGGGAAAGACTATAGAGATCTCTTCAAGAAAATTAGAGATACCAAGGGAACATTTCATGCAAAGATGGGCTCAATAAAGGACAGAAATATTATGGACCTAACAGAAGCAGAAGATATTAAGAAGAGGTGGCAAGAATACATAGAAGACCTGTACAAAAAAGATCTTTATGACCGAGATAATCATGTTGGTGTGATCACTCATACTCACCTAGAGCCAGACATCCTGGAATGTGAAGTCAAGTGGGCCTTAGGAATCATCACTATGAACAAAGCTAGTGGAAGTGATGGAATTCCAATTGAGCTATTTCAAATCCTAAAAAATGATGCTGTTAAATGGCTGCACTCAATATGCCAGCAAATTTGGAAAACTCAGCAGTAGCCACAGGACTGGAAAAGGTCAGTTTTCATTCCAGTCCCAAAGAAAGGCAATGCCAAAGAAGGCTCAAACTACCGCACAATTGCACTCATCTCACACGCTAGTAAAGTAATGCTCAAAATTCTCCAAGCCAGGCTTCAGCAATATGTGAACTGTGAAGTTCATTCCAGATGTTCAAGCTGGTTTTAGAAAAGGCAGAGGAACCAGAGATCAAATTGCCAACATCTGCTGGATCGTGGAAAAAGCAGGAGAGTCCCAGAAAAGCATCTACTTCTGCTTTATTGACTATGCCAAAGCCTTTGACTGTGTGGATCACAATCAACTGTGGAAAATTCTGAAAGAGATGGGAATACCAGACCATCTGACCTGCCTCTTGAGAAACCTGTATGCAGGTCAGGAAGCAACAATTAGAACTGGACATGGAACAACCGACTGGTTCCAAATAGGAAAAGGAGTATGTCAAGGCTGTATATTGTCACCCTGCTTATTTAACTTATATGCAGAGTACATCATGAGAAACACTGGGCCAGAGGAAGCACAAGCTGGAGTCAAGATTGCCAGGAGAAATATCAATAACCTCAGATATGCAAATGACACCACCCTTATGGCAGAAAGTGAAGAAGAACTAAAGAGCCTCTTGATAAAAGTGAAAGAGGAGAGAAAGCGTTGGCTTAAAGCTCAACATTCAGAAAACGAAGATCATGGCATCTGTTCCCAACACTTCATGACAAATAGATGGGGAAACAATGGAAACAGTGGCTGACTTTATTTGGGGGGGGCTCCAAAATCACTGCAGATGGTGATTGCAGCCATGAAATTAAAAGACGCTTACTCCTTGGAAGGAAATCTATGATGAACCTAGACAGCATATTAAAAAGCAGATATTACTGTGCCAACAAAGGTCCGTCTAGTCAAGGCTGTGGTTTTTCCAGCAGTCCTGTGTGGATGTAAGAGTTGGATTATGAAGAAAGCTGAGTGCTGAAGAATTGATGCTTTTGAACTGTGGTGTTGGAGAAGACTCTTGAGAGTCCCTTGGACTGCAAGGAGATCCAACCAGTTCATCCTATAGGAGATCAGTCCTGGATGTTCATTGGAAGGACTGATGTCGAAGCTGAAACTCCAGTACTTTTGCCACCTGATGCAAAGAGCTGACTCGTTTGAAAAGATCCTGATGCTGGGAAAGATTGAGGGCAGGAGGAGAAGGGGACACCAGAGGATGAGATGATTGGATAGCATCACCAACTCGATGGACATAGGTTTGGGTGACTCCGGGAGTTGGTGATGGACAGGGAGGCCTAGCAGTTCATGGGGTCGCAGAGTCAGACATGACTAAGCGACTGAACTAAACTGAAACTTTTGGTTGAGGTCTTTCAAAACTCAGTGCCTGTCTAGTGTCTTTATCAGAATCTTCTCCATTTCATTAATTTATTAATTGTTATTTTATAAATCTCCATTACTATTTTATCTCACTTGTCCCTGTAGGATTTTAATTTATGGAGGTGACTTGAGTAATGACAGAGAGAGACTAAATTTATGTTACTTATATTTCCTGAAAGAAGAGAGCATGCCATGCCATGTTGGGCCACAGGGAAAACACCAGATTTTGGTCCGGAAGTAGAAGCAGAAACAGGCAGGAAGCCTAGACCAAAGCCATTAATTAGTGCTTTCTCAGGAAAGACACAACAGGGTAAACAGCTTTGGATTGGCTGTTCATTAGTTGTTGCAGGGAAGAAATAACTATTGATCAGGTTGTGGAGAACAGGGCACTGTTGTTCACTGTTGATAAGAATGTAAATTGTTGCAGACATTATGGAAAACAATATGGGGATTCCTCAAAAAATTAAAAATAGAACTACCACATGATCCTGCAATTTTACCTCTGGTATTTATCTGAAGTAAGTGAAGTCAGTGTCTCAAAGAAGATATATGTATCCCTGTATTGTGTTTGTTACAGCATTATTTGCAATAGCGAAGACATGGTATGGTCTCACTTATATATGGAATATATATTTTTATTAATTAATTTATTTTAATTGGAGGCTAACTACTTTACAGTATTGTGGTTGTTTCTGCCATACATTGACATGAATCAGCCTCAGTGTACACCTGTTCCCCATCCTGAATCCCCCCTCCCCATCCCGTCCCTCTGGGTTGTCCCAGTGCACCGACTTTGAGTACCGTTTCACGCATTGAACTTGGGCTGGCCATCTGTTTCACATGTGGTGATACACATGTTTCAGTGCTGTTCTCTCAAATCATCCCACCCTCTCCTTCTCCCACTGAGTCCAAAAGTCTCTTCATATCTGTGTCTCTTTGGCTGTCTCATGTATAGGGTCGTTCAGTTCAGTTCAGTCGCTCAGTTGTGTCCGACTCTTTGAAACCCCACGGACTGCAGCACACCAGGCCTCCCTGTCCATCACCAGCTCCCGGAGTTTACCCAAACTTATGCCCGTCGAGTCAGTGATGCCATGCAACCATCTCATCCTCTGTCATCCCCTTCTCCTCCTGCCTTCAGTCTTTCCCAGCATCAGAGTCTTTTCAGATGAGTCAGTTCTTCACATCAGGTGGCCAAAGTATTGGAGTTTCAGCTTCAGCATTAGTTCTTCCAATGAATATTCAGGACTGACTTCCTGTAGGATGGACTGGGAGGGTCGTCATTACCATCTTTCTACATTCCATATATATGCATTAATATATTGTGTTGGTGTTTTTCTTTCTGACTTACTTCACACTGTATAATAGGCTCCAGTTTCATCCACCTCATTAGAACTGATGCAATGCATTCTTTCTAATAGCTGAGTAACATTTATATAGAATATATTTTTAAATGAGCTCATAGATACAGAGAACAGATTGGTTATTGCAGACGTGGGGAATCAGGGTGGTGGGCAAACAGGGTGAATATGGCCAAAATATACAAACTTTCAGTTGTAAGATAAATAAATCCTAGGAATGCAATGTACAGCAGAATGACTGTAGTTAGCAGCACCATATTTGAAAGTTGCTTTTGTCAGGAGAAGGAAATGGCAACCCACTCCAGTATCCTTGCCTGGAAAATCTCATGGACAGAGGGCTGCAGTCCATGGGGTCGCAAAGAGTCGGGCACGACTGAGTGACTAACACACTTACTTACTTACTTACTTACTTTGTGGATCACAATAAACTGTGGAAAATTCTGAAAGAGATGGGAATACCAGACCACCTGACCTGCCTCTTGAGAAGCCTATATGCAGGTCAGGAAGCAACAGTTAGAACTGGACATGGAACAACAGACTGGTTCCAAACAGGAAAAGGAGTACGTCAGGGCTGTATATTGTCACCCTAGTTATTTAACTTACACGCAGAGTACATCATGAGAAACGCTGGGCTGGAAGAAGCACAAGCTGGAATCAAGATTGCTGGGAGAAATATCAATAACCTCAGATATGCAGATGACACCACCCTTATGGCAGAAAGTGAAGAGGAACTCAAAAGCCTCTTGATGAAAGAGGAGAGTGAAAAAGTTGGCTTAAAGCTCAACATTCAGAAAACGAAGATCATGGCATCCGGTCCCATCACTTCATGGGAAATAGATGTGGAAACAGTGTCAGACTTTATTTTTGGGGGGCTCCAGAATCACTGCAGATGGTGAGTGCAGCCATGAAATTAAAAGACGCTTACTCCTTGGAAGAAAAGTTATGACCAACCTAGATAGAATATTGAAAAGCAGAGACATTACTTTGCCAACCAAGGTCTGTCTAGTCAAGGCTATGGTTTTTCCAGTGGTCATGTATGGATGTGAGAGTTGGACTGTGAAGAAGGCTGAGTGCCAAAGAATTGATGCTTTTGAACTGTGGTGTTGGAGAAGACTCTTGAGAGTCCCTTGGACTGCAGGGAGCTCCAACCAGTCCATTCTGAAGGCGATCAGCCCTGGGCTTTCTTTGGAGGGAATGATGCTCAGGCTGAAACTCCAGTACTTTGGCCACCTCATGCGAAGAGTTGACTCATTGGAAAAGACTCTGATGCTGGGAGGGATTGAGGGCAGGAGGAGAAGGGGATGACAGAGGATGAGATGGGTGGATGGCATCACTGACTCGATGGATGTGAGTCTGCGTGAACTCCAGGAGTTGGTGATGGACAGGGAGGCTTGGCGTGCTGCGATTCATGGGGTCGCAGAGAGTCGGACACGACTGAGCGACTGAACTGAAGAGAGTAGATCTTAAAAGTTATCGTCACAAGAAAAAGCTTGTAACAGTGTGGTGGTAGATGTTAACTAAATTTACTGTGGTAATTATCTTGTAATATATTCATATCAAATCATGCTGTACACTTAAAACTACCAATACAGTGTTTTGTCAATTAAATATCAATATTAAGAAAATAAAAAAATGATTCTGGCAGATTTGGGGCTATACAGGTGGTCTTTAGTTGCCTGTTATTTGGCCCTGGGATGATTTAGAGCATTAGAAATATTGGCTTGTAAGAGTTCAGTAAGGGGGTTAGTTGGAGCTGTAGACTTGTAATTGGTTGGTTTGCATATGAGGGGTGTGCTCCTAACTGAGCCCTTTGCCACTTCTAAGAATTGGTTAGCCCTGGGATGGGCAGTCTCTTCCCTAGCCAGCTCAACCATAAATGCCAAAGCATCAAGAACACAGAAACTAAGAAAATATGGTTAAAGTAATTGGTCCTGTGATAAACAGATGCCAGAAAGAGAATTTAAGAAAACAGGGAACATGCCCTCAGCTTACTCTTTTCAAAACATGTTTAAATTGTAAACTATAACCTATATAGATAGAGAAGTACATAAAACAAAGATATAATATAGCACATGACTATAAAACATAAATTCTTACAACTGCCAGCCAGACTAACTGCCACCATCGTAGAAATCCCCTGTGTGTGCCTTCTACCTCACAATACCCTCTATATTTGGAGGTTACCATTATCTTTACTTTTATGGGAATTACTGCCAGACTCTTCTTTACAGTTTTATGTATGTACATATCACTAAGCAATAATGGTTTAGATTTGCCTATTCTTGACCTTTAAAGTAATCTTTACTATAGCTGATCTTTTGTGTCTTCCTGGTTTTATCCAACAATGTGATTCATTTATTGTTGTATGTTGCTGAAATGTGTTCTTTTCCTTGCTGTATAGGATTCCATGTATGGATTTACAGCAGTATATTCACTTATCTCTTCTATTCTTGATGAACATCTAGGCAGTTTCTAGTTTGTTGCTGTTTTTTTCTTTCGATTTGTCAAAACCCTTTGTATATATTCTGGATATAAACCTTTTATCAGGCACCAGTGTAGTGAATTAGAGAAGGCAATGGCACCCCACTCCAGTACTCTTACCTGGAAAATCCCATGGGCGGAGGAGCCTGGTAGGCTGCAGTCCATGGGGTCCCTCACAGTTGAACACAACTGAGCAACTTCACTTTCACTTTTCACTTTCATGCATTGGAGAAGGAAATGGCAACCCACTCCAGTGTTCTTGCCTGGAGAATCCCAGGGACGGGGGAGCCTGGTGGGCTGCCGTCTATGGGGTCGCACAGAGTCGGACACGACTGAAGCGACTTAGCAGCAGCAGTGTAGTGAATGTTTTCTCTTATCCTTGTAACCACACTTTTCAGTATCTTGATGAACAATTCTTAATTTTAATGTAGTCACGTTTATCAGTTCTTTTATCTATTTGTGTTTTTTGTTTGTTTAAAAAATTCTTCCCTACACTGAGGTAATGAAAATGCTTTTCTACATTATCTTCTAAAAAGTATGGTTTTACTTTAAACATTTTATTCAAAAATTCACTGGAGTTTTCTTCTGTGAATTGTGTTAATTTGATTATTTTTCCATATATATATCTAATTATCTCACACCATTTATTGAAACAACCGTCATTTTCCTGTTGCTTCACAGTGATATTTATGCCATAAATTAAGTGACCATAAATCTGTGGAATCTTTCCTGAATTATTAATTCTATTCTGTTGATCTGTTTTGATTATCCCTGTGCCAAGAACACACCAATACTTTAAATGATGTCTTGGAATCTGGTAGGGCAAACTGTCTCACTTTGTTGTTCTTTGAGAGTGTTTTGACATGCTTGGCCTTTGTGTTACATACAAATTTTAGAAATAGCCTCTCAGTACACACAGACACAACCTTCTGAGATTCAGATTTGGATTACTTTGCATCTGTAGATCAAATTAGGAAAGAATTGACATCTTTACAGTATCGATTCTTTCAGTCCTTAAAGTTCAAGTTGGTATATCTAAGCTATTATAAATTGTATGCATGTATATAAAATATCATGTTCTGTTGTTGGTAAATAGAAACATAGCTTATTTTTGTATATTGCTTAGTATCTAGTAACCTTGCAGGATAATAATCTTTTATTATATTTTTATTACAAGAGAGTGGTATCCCTCCCATTTTTATCCCTTGACTCTTGGACTTGGACTGGCTATGAGAGAAACAGCAACATATATTGGACACCAATTTAGAGCATATGCCACCTCCTAGGAAACCTTGCTCCAGCCCTGCAATGTATTGACGCTTAGCTGTTTCTATAACTTGAAACATTAAATTTTTTACATTATTTTAGTGAAATATTTATGAGTATACACACACACTTAAACCTGTTGTGGAAGACAGAATCATCAAATCTAAAGGGAATAGCATCTTAGTGAAATAAAGCATAATGGTCATGGAATTTTGATGGACTCTGATCTAAAAACAATAGATATTCTATTAAATTAACTCCTGGATAGTATACAGTCAGAATAATTCCTAATTCTCTAGTTAAGGAACTCTGTACTTAGTCAGCTCCTGTGCCCCAGAATCATGTAAGAATTGTTGACTTTTAAGAAATGTAAGTTGGACTGAAGTGAGGAAGAAGTAAAGAATAACTGGTAAGCAGCACTAAATAAATAAGGAAGTGCGTTCAACTGAAATTTATCCATGGGATACTGAAAATTCTTTAAAGTGAATCTGATTATAAGCTTCTGTAATAAGAGACACTAAATGCAAAGGAGCCTTCTTACAAAGATGGTTTTTCCCATGATCTTTTGTATGTTCTTACGTTAGCTTAATACAAATCGAGATTTTTTTTTTGTCACAAACTATATAGATGTTTGTAGAACTAGAAGTTGAATTCTGCTTTTTCAGTTCTCATAATGTTTCCCATAATAAACTTATGGTTGTTTTATATTCAAGTGCTGTTGTATATCTACTTAGCACCAGATAGAACGCCCAGGATTCAAATTCCTGAAATGCATTTATGTGATATTTCAAAAAAGAACATTTTGAAAATCAGACAAATATGCACAGGTATATAAATACATGACAGAAAATTATACAAGAAATTATAAGCAGGGACTGACCCCAGAAGAAGAGTTTACATTTTATACAACATTTTGTACTGTTTGAGTATTTTTTTAATCTTGTGGATTTATTACTTTTTAAACTTAAAAAAAAGTTCTAACAATTTGAAAAAGGTAAAAAGCTATGCAGTTCCAAGTGTACATACACATATATCATAAGAAGAAAAGCTCTGTACACATACATATCCATTTATTAACAGTGGTTCTTAGGAAAGAGGAGTTTATTGGCAAGAGGTTAAAATTTTGCTTTATCTGAAATGTTTAAGATTTTAAGAATGTCTTTATTTAAAACCAACATAAGTCAGAGAAGTGCACAAATCATTTCTGTACAGGCCAATTAAGAAAACTAAAAGGAGCGTAACCCCTGTAGCCATCCTCAGGTCAAGCAGTAGTACTTTACCAGCACCCCCAAGAGGCTTCTTGGGAAGGATTTGAAAGGTAATCAATCCCAAGAAGTCTCTTGGGAAGGATTATGCTTTTAATCCTTCCGAGAAGTATTCCCTCTCTCCCAAAGATTATCTATCCCTTTTTACTTCCCCAAACCAAAGATTAGTTTTGCCTGTCTTTGAACTTTACATAAGTAGCATTATACAGTATGCATTATTTTGGTCAACATTCATTCCTGTTACCATTCATAGCTGTACATAGTATTTGCTGTATAATATTCCATCCTATAAATATGCCTCAGTTGCTTCAATTTATTGTTGATGGAAAATTGGGTTGTTTCCGGTTTTTGCTTACCACAAGTGATTTCTTCAAGAACATTCCTGTACACAACTTCTGCACATGTATATGCTTTTCTTTGGGGTATGTACCTGGTAATAGAGTGCATGGGTCATAGGGAATATATTAATATATGTTCAAGTAGTAATGCTATTATTTTTGTTAGTTTATTTCTAGTTATACATCCCCAATACCTCAAATACAATTGAACTCTTCTCATATTCCCTCAAACACCAAGCTTTTATTGCTGCTTCAGTTTTTCCTTATTGTAGAGGACTATAATTTTCCTCAAATAGCTACTGCTTCCTTCTAGGGTAAGATTATTTTTTCCTGTCCTACTATTGGCAAAAAAAAAAGGTTTGCAAAGAGACAGCACCAGTTCTACAAGCAGTATGTTTTTGGCTATTGCTCTGCAGTCAAATCAACATTTGGAATTCTCTGTTTGTTTCATTTTATCTATTATCATGATAGATATATATACTATTTGAATTTTAAAGGAAATATCCACATGCCTCTTGTGGAAACAAAAATCGATATGCCTCCACTTGGGGAATATCTGAATAAAATACCTATTATTAGTAAACATCAGTTCCAGTGTGTCATAAGTATCTGTGAACATACAATTGACCGCTTATTGGTCTGTGTACCTATGTGTGCTTCCCTAATGGCTCAGTCGGTAAAGAGTCTGCCTGAAGCGCGGGAGAACCAGGCTTGATCCCTGGTTCGGGAAGATCCCCTGGAAAAGAGCATGGCAACCCACTCTAGTATTCTTCCCTGGAGAATCCCATGGACAGAGGATCCTAGTGGGCTACGGTCCATGCAGTCACAAAGAGTCGGACACTACTGAGCAACTTAACACATGCCTGTGTAATATAAAAACTGATGTTTTAAAACTAAAACCACTGGTAAACTTAACTGGCACATTAATGAGTGCTTAGTGTGTAAGGAAAGAATTTCATGTTAGCTGCAAAGTTGGCAACAAAGTGCCTGTATGTAACAAACTACCCTATCTTCTTGGGATGATTCATTGGACTAATTAAGGGTTTTGGGAGAAAAAGGAGTTTGGAACTGTTTTGAAGAAGGGAAATGCTAATTAAAACCTTAGTGATAATGTAAATATTAAGAAACCTGAAATATAGTAAGTCTGTGGAGCAGTGGAATCCTTCATACACTGCTGGTGCAACTCTTTTTGGAAGTAGCCTGGCAATATTTAATAAAACTGAAAAATGCAGACCTAAAATCTAATATAATATTCTTCTAGGTAGTTATCCTACAGAAAATCTTATACATGTATACAAGGACACATGTGCGTGCCTGTTCATTGCTTTGTAATAACAAGAAGTAATATAAATATCTAACAGTAGAGAAATGAATAGGATTTAGAGGATTCATATGATAGAATGCGTGTGTGTGTGCTGTCACTTCAGTCATGTCTGACTCTTTGATACCGCATGGACTGTAGCCCACCAGGCTCCTCTGTCCATGGGTTTATCCAGGCAAGAGTACTGGATTGGGTTGCCATGCCCTCCTGCAAGGGATCTTCCCGACCCAGGGATCAACCATGTGTCTCTTCTGTCTCCCGCCATTGGCATGCGGGTTCTTTACCATTAGCGCCAGCTGGGAAGCCTCATATGATGGAATGCTAGAATATGATCACCAGTATTCCATTGTCTGAACCTATACTATGGCTAAATCTTAAAAAGTAAAAGGGTGCATGAAACAGCAAATTAGAAAGGGATATTATATATGATCATTATATTACTATAATGATGCCACTGACGTAAACTGGAAAAAAAAAAGCCTTACAAATCAGTAGTTATGTATCAGTACTAATATTAGATATATACAAACATGAATATTGAACAAAAATGAAAAAGATACACCACAAGTTTAGGAAAAAATTAACTATAAACACATTTCTTTTTTCCAAAGAGCTTCTGATGCAACATTGTAAATCTGTCAGATCTTGTATTCAGAATATTTACAGAACTCTTAGAACTCAGCGATGAAAAGACAACCCAATTAAAAACTGGGCAAAGGTTTTGAATGCTCATTTCTTCAAAGAAGGTATGTCCATGACCAATAAGTACATTAAAAGTTGTTCAACATCATTAATGTTTCAGTTCAGTTCAGTCGCTCGGTCGTGTCTGGCTCTTGGTGACCCCATGGACTGCAGCACGCCAGGCCTCCCTATCCATCACCAACTCCCGGAGCTTACTCAAACTCATGTCCAGTTAGTCAGTGATGCCATCCAACCATCTCATCCTCTGTCATCCCCTTCTCCTTCCGCCTTCAGTCTTTCCCAGCCTCAGGGTCTTTTCAAAACAGTCGGTTTTTTGCATCAGGTGGCCAAAGTATTGGAGTTTCAGCTTCAGCATCTGTCCTTCCAGTGAATATTCAGAACTGATTGCCTTTAGGATGGACTGGTTGGATCTCCTTTCAGTCCAAGGGACTCTCAAGAATCTTCTCCAACACCACAGTTCAAAAGCATCAATTCTTCGGCACTCAGCTTTCTTTATAGTCCAACTCTCACATCCATACATGACCACTGGGAAAACCATAGCCTTGATTAGGGGCTTCCCTGGTGGCTCAAGAGGTTAAAGCGTCTGCCTTCAAAAAAGGTAGACCTGGGTTCGATCCCTGGGTCTGGAAGATTCCCCTGGGGAAGGAAATGGCAACCCACTCCAGTATTCTTGCCTGGAGAATCCCATAGACAGAGGAGCCTGGTGGGCTACAGTCCACGGGGTCGCAAAGAGTTGGACACGACTGAGTGACTTCACTTTCTTTCTTTTTGGCATTAATGTTCAGTTAATTTAATTAATGTCATCATTAATGTTTAGAAAAATGCAAATAAAACCATACCCAGTAAAATGGCTAGAATAAAAAAGTCAAATAGTAGCAAGTGTTAGCAAAAACATGGAAAAATTTGAACGTTCATACGCTGCTGGTGAGAATGTAAATTGGTCTATCCACTTTAAAAACAATCTGGCAATTCCCCAAACAATCAAAATGCAGTTATGATGTGACCCAGAAGTTCTTCTAGGTATTTACTCAAGAGAAGTGAAAACATATGTCCATATAAAAATTTGTACAGCTTTTTTATTAATAGCCCAAAGGTGGTAACAATCCAAATGTCCATCAACAAATGAATAAACAAAATGTGATGCAGTGAAATGTTATTCTGCCATAAACTGTAATGAAGTATTCCACAGTCTAGATAAAAGATTAAATGCAAAACAAAAAGAATCCTAATTAAAGGAAAAGTTAATTGTTTTTGAGGGTCTGCTGTATATCAGGCACTGTGCTGGCATTTTACATACAGTGTTTCTGTTAATCCTTCAAAAACACTACATTTTAGAAAAGAGGACACTGAAGTTCATGGAGTTTAAGTAATTTGTCTAAAAACCACATTTATTAAGCAATAGAGCAGAATTTCAGTATAGAATTGTCTAATTCCAAATTCATATTTTTCTATTATAGTGCTTTTATTTCTAAAAAAGCGATTGTGAAGACAGATGACCCTAATAGAAAGTATTTTCTGTTTATCACATTTTATATTGCATACCTTTTCTAGCTTAGCATTGTAATTGGCTGTAACTAATTTCCCTTAATGATTCATCCGTATATCCTCAGCTCTGCAAAACATGCCTAACGTTTAGTATTTGCTCATTAATTACTTGTTAACAGATCTCAATTGTTTCTCTATATGCTGGTATTCTTACCTGAGTTTGAAATTGATTTTCCTTCATAGGACTAAGAATTAAACTCAAATTCATTAGTTTGATAGCTGCCCCTTTATTTACAGTTGTTAATCTCTATGTAGACTTCAGCTGACATGTGTTACATCAGCCAGCCCCGCTACAGACTGACAGCATCCAGTGAAGAACAAAGCATGGTTCAGAGCTCTTAATAGTGAAGTCAGCTTAATAACATTTTGATGTTTAAGTAGTTCATGCTTGTTTGTGAAATCAATTTCCTGGCTTAATTTCTTAGGAAAATCATATAATGAGTTTAAATTTAGACATAATAAGATTAGGTATCTGTAGTTTATCAAGGTAAGTAAACCCAGAAATTAGTTGGAAATACAGTTTTGGAGTTTGGGGAATCTAGAGCTATACTCAGTAGCCATTAACTACATGTGGCTATTTAATTAAAATTAAGAAGATTAAAGAAGATGAGTTCTTCATTCTCACTGGTCACATTCCAAATGCTCAGTAGCACTTGTGTACATTTTCAGGTCATGTATAGCCAAATATAGCTAGAGGCTATTATCAGACAGCACCATTATAGAATACATTCATCATCACAGAAAGTTTTATCAGCTAGCCTTCTCAAAGCCAGAAGGAAAGATTTAGGAGCTATTTAGAGACTGAACACTAGTGAATTCAGCAAACATTTCTTCACCTTCTGTAGTCTCTGCATGTAAACGTAAATAGACTAAAAAAAAAAAAAGCAAATAGACTGAAGTAAAAGGCTCATGTGTGTTGTAGCAGAGCTGACAACATGCAAACAAGTGAATACAGTCATGCACCGAGTATTTTAATAGAAGGATATACAAAGTGCTGTCTCTAATACAGGAGTTACCTAACTGTGCTTTAGGGTGTCAGCTTGTTGAAGGATGAGTAGTGTTTCCTGAAGAGGGAAGTACTTCCTCATAGGAAAATGTCAGCAGAAGTCAAGTGTGAATCAGATTGTGCTGGAGAATAGTAAATAAGTCATAGGCCAGGAAATGAAGATGAAACTTCTGACTATGGAATATTAGATTGAACGGGATAGAGCAGACAGATAGCTGAAAAGCTATAGGATGGTCAGTACAGGAAAATGCGGAAAGTAAGAGGCAGGCAGGTGTCCAGCATCAGCTCAGGAGAAATCTTATAAACAGTGTGTCCTGTGTGTGTTCTTTCTCTGTCCTGTAAATTTGTGCGTTTCTCCTGCGCTAGAGAGCATATCCTTAAAGCAGCAGATCTGCACTGATAAAAATAATAAAAAACTGTTCACTCATTATTGTGTTTCCTTTAAAATATATGTAGATATTACTAATAAATAATTATGCCCTGACATTTGGATAAAGTTAGGCACTTTTATGTAGTAGTTCAGATTCCAAGGTGGTAAATGTTCATTTGAAATTGCCTCACTTTAAGTAGTTAGCTGATAAGTTTTAAGTCCACTGCACTGGGAGTTTACCTTAAGGGAAAGTTTGTTTGAATGGTCTTGTAAAATGAAGTAACTTTTCAGTAACAACGATAATCTCTTATTGTACTTTTAAAGAAATAAATCTGTGTTGGACTAAATGATATCTCGGGTTTCCTTAGCTCTGACTTTCCCCAGGCTGTATGCCGTTTGTTTAGAGGTATTCATGTCAGGCTTGCTGATTTCTGTTATCTATCTATGCATCTTGGTCCTTCTCTTTCCTTCTCATTCCAGAGATGTCTTTTTCTTCTGTCTTGCTTTTTTTTGAAAATTATTTCTTTCTTTAAGAAAATAATTTTATATTTGATACTCTTAAATTTTATCTGTTCCATAACTTCACCAAGCCACTGTATGTTTTTTAATTATTATTTCTTAGGAAATTTAAGAAATGTTTAGTGTTAATCACATTTTTCTAGATTTCTCTAGTCTTCATTAGTATATATACTAAGCATGGTTGTAACTTTAATCAGGGACATTTTCATTATACTTCTTTGTGTTACGTTTATGTAACATTTTTTATTAGTATTTGCATGTGTCATAAGTCACTAAGTTGTATCTGACTCTTTCAACCCCATGGACTGTAGCCCTCCAGGCTCCTCTGTCCATGGGGTTTCCCAGGTAAGAATACTGGAGTAGGTTGCCATTTCCTACTCCAGGGGATCTTCCCAACCCAGGAATTGAACCCACATCTCTTGCGTTGGCAGGTGGATTTGTTACCCCTGAGCTACCCGGGAAGCCTATGTATCATCACGCCTACTTGTAAGAATAATTTAAGAGTCTCCATGATATGGCATTATTTACAGTCATTGTCAACTTTAATCTGCCCTTTGGTGGTAGCCATCTTATCCAAAACATATGTTTCAAGCACATGTTTTATCTGTTATTCAGGAAGTAATATAAATATTAGTAGTATGAGTATTTAAGTTCAGAATGCTTAATGCTCAATAGCTGTATGTGTCTCTGTTCAAAATGCTAAGAGAGCTAGAAGTTAACTATTGGCAAATATTCAGGCAATTCCTTTTATCAGTTGTCCACTCACCCCCTGTTGACAGTATTAACGGAAATCAGGCATTAAAAGCATTTTCTGTAAAGAATGACAAAAGAAAACTGCCTAGCTGATCTGTCCTGAGAATTGAGTGAGGTCTTAAGCATGGCAGCATGGATACGAGGATGTAAGAAATGAAAGAAGCTGAGTGGAGAAGAGAACCTATTCAGTAATTTTACAGAGTGTAGTGTAACTGTCAGATCTGAACTCTGTTTTTTTAAAGGGGTTAGGAATTGGAAGGTCAGCAGTGCAGTGTCTTGTTTTTATTCCCTTACTTTTGGCTTAAGTCTGATCTCCAGAAAAGTGAAGTAATTAATTTTTTCAACAAATGCGTAGTCCCCATTTTCCTTCCCTATTAAATAGCATACATCTACTCTCTTAACTTGCAACATTTAATATCTTGATATGCAGATTTGATCTGCTGTTCTTATAATTAATACTTCTTCCCCTCATTTTAAGGTTATTCTGGTACAAGTTAACCCAGGGGAAGCATTTACAATAAGAAGAGAAGATGGACAGTTTCAGTGCATTACAGGTAAGAATGGTAATTTATTATCTTCTGAGACAAGGCTAAAGTTTATGATAACATAAAAGTGTTATATGTTTGTGGTTTCTTCCTTTCTTTCTGACTGCCACCACACCAAGGCATGAACTTCGCATACTTTATGGCTTAACTATTGTAGTAGCATCCTAATTAGTCTCTTTCCCAGGGTTTCTTGGTTAATATACTATAATGTTGTTCATGTCAGTCTCCTGCTCAAAAATCTTCGGTGAATCCAGTTCAGTTTCCTTAGTCTTTTTGAAAGATCATTTCATCATTCTCGCTTGCTTTTTTCCCACTTTCCTTTCAATACTATTTTCCTTTAGTCTTGCTAAGTTGGCTTATCTGCTATCTCTGAACCCTTTTTATTTGAATACTTTCTGTACCGTTCTTCTTATCTACAGTTTACCCATATCACCAATACCTCCAGCCTATCCAAGTGCTTCCAGACTGAGCTCAGATCTTATCTTTAAAAGGTTTTTTTTTATAAAGACCCATCATTATGTGTACTCATGTACTGGTTGGATGAATAACTACACAATTCTTGTGTAGTAAAAGAATTTTGGTTGTGTAAGTTCCAGCATTCATTCTAACTGAAGAGTCCTTGATTCCAAAGTAACCTGTTAATTAAACTAAAATCTTAGTTAATTTTGGAAGTGAGTGCTCTGAATGAGAGTCCTAAATTTAACAAGTATACCTATGCAGAGGCACATTTCAAAGAGTAATCAAGCTAATGAATAGTTATTGCTCCTAATAGACCTGTATAAATAGGATGCCCACTAGCTAATTTACTAATTCAAATTCCTAATGAAATAAACACTTGTAAGAGAAATTTCCACTAAACTTCAAAACTTACAGAAATAATGATACTGTCTTTAGCTTGGTACATAAAACCTTACTTAATAAAAATGTTCAAGGAGTAATAGCTTCCTTCTGTTTTGATTTCTTAACAACAAAAACTGTGTCATTTTTACTTTTGATTCTCTGTGCTAAAATAATGCCTTTTGCTTAGTAGGTGTGCTGTTGATATTTATTAAAACTAACTGCTAAAATATTTTTAAGTATATTGGTATGCTTGTTTGCCTTGGTAACTACTATGTACTGAAAATATATTTTTATACTCAGAGGTATTTTAGTGCCTTCGAGTTTTCAATATGAGCACCAATTAAGATTGCATGGTAATATGGAAATTTTAATGTAAAAATATAAATGTAGTGAGCCATAAGTAATGCCTAGATGTCAATCATTTAGCCACATCCTGGATTTCTGGCTATTTTTTTATGATTTGACTCTCACATGTAAAAAAAAATGTTAAAGTAAATTCAAGTTTGTTGAAAGCAGTAGCTCACCTTACCTCGAGAAGTCAGGAACTAATCGGCAGTTCCCCAGCGTGTTAATTCCACGCCCCTTGACCCGCTACAGTTAGTGTGCCATTGATGCTACCTCTGCCTCTAAATCTTCCTGCTTTCCTTTTTGTTTCCAGGTAGCTCTGACCAGCTTCTCAGTGGTTACTGATGTGTGTTTCACCATTTTGCTGCTGGTGTCACTTGCTAGTCTGCCAGTGGGAGGTTATTGGACCCTTGGTGCTTCCACTGTCATCTAACTCAGAGAGCGACCAGCACTGTTGCTCCTGGGGCGGTTATTGTCAGCACCTCTGTTCCTGTTTGTCTTCCCTTTACTGCTGCTGCTCTTTATTACTGCTTTTCTGCTCTCACATTATCTTCTCATACACCTGATCTTGACTCTCCCTGCCTTTATAGGGGCTTCTGAAGTTAGGGAAGGTTTGTCCCCGCTAGTAAGTACCACTCTGTTCTCCATGTGTTTGGGGATCATGGTGAGGATAAGCACACACGTGGTCAGCTCTTTCATATTTGCCATCTCCTTTGCAGAGCATTTTGTTAGTAAGTCTCTCCTAAACTGAGCCACATGACATTTAGGTCCTTAGTAAAACAACATTTTGTTAAATACTTACAAGCTCTGTATCCCAGTTATCCCAGCTCTGTTACCCTAGAGTGAGTTCTCTGCACTCCAAATGTTAGCACTTCCGGCCTCTGTGTTCTAGTCTGAATCCTTGTACTCGTTAGGTCTGTTCAGAATGCTTTTGTCTTTATAGTTTTACCTTTGCTAGTAGTAGCTTGTAAATGAAAGCATATACAGAATTTTCCGTTTGGCTTCTTTTCACTTAGTATAACAAGTTTGAGGTCCATCCATGTTTTCATGTGTCATTAGTTCGCTCATTTTTATTGCTGAGTTGTGTTACATTGTGTGAACACCCCCATATTGTGTCTGTTAAATCATTTGTTGAGGGACCTTTGAGTTGTTTCCAGATTTTGGCTAACATAAATTAAATGGTTGCAAATATTCGTGTTTTAAAAAAGAGCCATTTTCTCCCAGGATGTCTTTGTTGGGGATGGGAGAGGAAGATTTCATCCAACTAGGACCCCTAGTGACCTGCTCTGATATCCTAGAATCCCTGAGACGTGTACAAACTACACCTTAGGCCCCATGAATCTTGTTAGATATATCAGATCTTTGATATTAAAAATGTCTGAAATTTATTAGAAGTTAAATGTCTGTTTTATATATCATGGTCACTATATTGTTTGCTATAATTACTATAACTTGCAGAATGAAATATAATTTTTCTTACTAAATTCACAATAAAACTTTAAAGAAATATTAATAACAAAATGTATGAATTACTTAATGGTGTATTTTTAAAGGTACAAGTCTGGGAGTAGGTCAGCTTGGGTTCTGAGACTAGTGGGTGGGAGTTAAAGGAAAACAAATTTAGCTTAATATGAGGAACAACTGTGTAATAAACAGAGCTGTCAGAGAGACTCAGGAGCAATCAGTTTCCCATCTGCCTTTGTAGGTGGTAATGCATCTACTGAGTCTTCACTTGATGGTGCCATTAGCAGGTTTAATTTCTCTTCAATGGATGGTTGGAGTTAATGCCTTTTAGGTTCTTCACAAGTCTAAAATGTTCTGATTGTATATCCTTCAGTAGATTACTTAAATTCTGCCCATTATTTTGCACATCTGTGAAATGAGGATGCACTAGTGTGAATTAGATTCAACTATTTTCTACCAACTCTCAATTTTTTAGATATTCATAATTATGGTAATATCTTATGCCATATCTTAAATTTATTTTAATAATAAGTAGATCAGGCTTCAGCAATAGGTGAACTGTGAACTTCCTGATGTTCAAGCTGGTTCTAGAAACGGCAGAGGAACCAGAGATCAAATTGCCAACATCCGCTGGATCATTGAAAAAGCAAGAGAGTTCCAGAAAAACATCTATTTCTGCTTTATTGACTATGCCAAAGCCTTTGACTGTGTGGATCACAATCAACTGTGGAAAATTCTGAAAGAGATGGGAATACCCAACCACCTGACCTGCCTCTTGAGAAACCTATATGCAGGTCAGGAAGCAAGAGTTAGAACTGGACATGGAACAACAGACTGGTTCCAAATAGGAAAAGGAGTATGTCAAGGCTGTATATTGTCACCCTGCTTATTTAACTTCTATGCAGAGTACATCATGAGAAACGCTGGGCTGGAAGAAACACAAGCTGGAATCAAGATTGCCGGGAAAAATATCAATAACCTCAGATATGCAGATGACACCACCTTTATGGCAGAAAGTGAAGAGGAACTAAAAAGCCTCTTGATGAAAGTGAAAGAGGAGAGTGAAAAAGTTGGCTTAAAGCTCAACATTCAGAAAACAAAGATCATGGCATCCGGTCCCATCACTTCATGGCAAATAGACGTGGAAACAGTGTCAGACTTTATTTTTTTGGCTCCAAAATCACTGCAATTGGTGACTGCAGCCATGAAAATAAAAGATGCTTACTCCTTGGAAGAAAAGTTATGACCAACCTAGATAGCATATTGAAAAGCAGAGACATTACTTTGCCAACAAAGGTCCTTCTAGTCAAGGCTATGGTTTTTCCAGTGGTCATGTATGGATGTGAGAGTTGGACTGTGAAGAAGGCTGAGCGCTGAAGAATTGATGCTTTTGAACTGTGGTGTTGGAGAAGACTCTTGAGAGTCCCTTGGACTGCAAGGAGATCCAACCAGTCCATTCTAAAGGAGATCAGGCCTGGATGTTCATTGGCAGGACTTATTGAAGCTGAAACTCCAATACTTTGGCCACCTCATGCAAAGAGTTGAAAAGACTCATTGGAAGACTCTGATGCTGGGAGGGATTGGAAGCAGGAGAACGGGACGACAGAGGATGAGATGGCCGGATGGTGTCAATGACTCGATGGATGTGAGTTTGAGTGAACTCTGGGAGTTGGTAATGGACAGGGGGTCCTGGTGTGCTGTGGTTCATGGGGTCGCAAAGAGTCGGACACGACTGAGCGACTGAACTGAACTGGACTGAGATCAGTATTCTAATTTTTTTAAAGACCACTGATAATCTTTGGACTAAGGACTTTTTTTTTTACTACATATGACTGAACTAAATGAAGTTCTTTAAGGTATATGGAAATTATAATTAACTCAAGTCCAAACCATATGTAGTAGGCTTTTCCCCATATGATTAGCTATTATATTTTTTTCATAATTTAACAAACTAAATCATGGAGAAGGCAATGGCAACCCACTCCAGCATTCTTGCCTGGAAAATCCCAGGGACGGGGGAGCCTGGTGGGCTGCCGTCTATGGGGTCGCACAGAGTCGGACACGACTGAAGTGACTTAGCAGCAGCAGCAGCATACATTACTTAGGAAAGCTTAACTACCCTTAGGAAATACTCTAAAAGCATAAGTAACTATGTGGTGGAAATCCATTATTTAAAAATTTGCCCTGTACATTTTTCCTTCTAAAATGAAAACATCAGTTTCACTAGAGAGGCTCAAAAGACTCATTTTGAAATATTAATGAGTCTTGTTTTTGAAAATGAAACATAATGGATCATCCATTCATAAATTCAGCCCATTTTAGGTTAAGTGAATGATTCATCCTGAGTACTTTGTGTAATAGTCCCAGATTGTCCCTAAATGCTATTAAATGTTTCCTTTCAAGAGAAACTGTGTTATATATGACTTAGTTAAGAGAAAACTGCAATGTTTATGCTAAAAAGGAAAATTCAGGCAAATTAAGTTGTCTTCAATTCTTTATGTTCCTAACGAATAAAATATCATTGTTAAAGTTGTTCTCTTGAAAATAGGAAATCTCAACCAGTTCAGTGAGTTCTGTTTTTTTTTAAGTGATAAAAATCTCAATTAAACAATTTTTAATGAGTGGTGATGGCAAAAGGAATGTAAGATCTAGAAATATAATTGTGTAAAATAGCTAACAAGGAAATGAGAATCTTAGTCCTAGAGCCGTAAGAATCTCAATTCCGCCACAGCCTCATGAGATTGGAAAAGGACTCCAGCCTCCAAATGAGAACACACCCTAGCCAGTACTTTGATTTTTCACTTTGTGAGACCCTGAGTAGAAAACCCAGTTTATACAACACTCGGATTTATGAACTACAGAACTGTGGGCTAATAAATGGGTGTTTCTTAAAACCACTAAGTCTGTGCAGATGTTAACAAAGCAATAGAAAACTATGACAATTATAACGTGAACATTTTTTCTCTCATGTGTCACGTTCAGAGGTCTGTTAGTACTTGTATGGAGTTCTTTGCTCCATAGGTAGTAAAGGAATTCAGGTTACTTCCATCTTGATCTGCCATCCCTAGAATATTACACTCGTCTGCATGAGCCGTGGTGGCTCACCACCAATGTTCATGTCCCAGATAGAATGGAAAAGAGGAAGAGAAGAAGAGATTAAAGATATGCCCTCTTTCTTTAAGGACATACTTTGGAGATTATACAGGTAACTTGTGCTCACTGGCCATAGCTTAGCTGATCACTTCTAACTAAATAAGAAAACTAAAAGTTGCCTTTGGATGAGGTGCCCATGGATCCAACTAACATTCAGAAGATTATTACTATGGAAGAAGTGAAGAACAAATACCAGAAAATAACTGATAGATGCCACAGGCTATTTTAAATAATAATAATAATTGAAAATCTTCAAAGATCTTCTAAAAATAATTACAGTGTTTGCTTATGGAGTGGTGGTGCATGAAATTGGGAACAGGGATGAAGGGGAAGTTTTTCTTCTCTTCTTTTTTATACTTTTTCATTTTTGAATCTTGTAAAATATAAGAGTTGTATATAAGAACCACCCCCCTTTCTTTTTACCCAAAAGATACTTGTCTACCTTCCCTCAGCCACATTTCACCTGTCCCAATGTGATTAGTATTTCTCCACTGTTCCTCCTTGTCCCTCTTGAGATTTTCATCATTTGGAGTGGAGGCCATGTCAAATATATATATATATATATATATATATATATATATATATGTATGTATGTATGTATGTATGTATATACATTGCATATACATATATATATATACCTTAAGTATATAAGGTATTTTTAAGTATTTGATACATTCTGATGTATTTTACAGTAATAGGAAAAGGTCATTCTACTCTGTTGTCATTGCACATGCACAATATTTTAACTACTTTTTAGGCCATATCAGTATTTATTTTGTGAGTTTTTAATTATAGCAGAGCCTTACTACCATTTATAAAGTTGAAAGCATGGAGTAGTACATTCTGGGTTTCAAATATCTATTTTGCCAGTTGACTTTCTAATAAGTTGAGTACTGTTTGTATGAAGCAGCTCCTTCCTAAATGAGGACACCAAGGCTGATGATACTGTAATTTAACAGATGAATCTGACTAGCCATATAAATTGGGGAAAGTGAAAATGTTAGTTGCTCGGTTGTGTCCCCAACTCTTTGCAACCCCATGGACTGTGGCCGCCAGGCTCATCTGTCTATGGAATTCTCCAGGCCGGAATACTGGAGTGGGGTTGCCATTCCCTTTCCAGGGGATCTTCCTCCCCCAGGGATCGAACTCGGATCTCCTGTATTGCAGGCAGATTCTTTACCATCTGAGCCACCAGGAAAGCCCTTAATAAACTAGGGAAATTTCCACAAATAGCCACATTAGAGAGCTATACTTTCTAACTGGATTTGATTAAAACTTGTCACAGAAATCTGTGTAAGTATGTATTATACCTAATTGAGTAGTTTCATGCCCTTTTGAGCACGTTACTGTGAAAGTCGCTCAGTCATGTCCAACTCTTTGCAACCCCATGGGCTATAGAGTCCATGGAATTCTCCAGGCCAGAATACTGGAATGGGTAGCTTTTCCCTTCTCCAGGGGATCTTCCCAACCCAGGGATTGAACCCAGGGCTCCTGCATTGCAGGCAGATTCTTTACCAGCAGAGCCACCAGGGAAGTCTTTTAATAAGCACATTAGTCCCACATTGATTTGGATTCAAATTTCTTTACAGAAATGTTATTTTCCATATTTGTTTCTGTAACTACAAGTTTGGCCTTCCTAAAGCATGACTTTTTTTATTACTATGCTAAAAACAAACTAAAAAACCTTGCCGCCTTTCATTTCATACAGCATAGGACTCTTAGCCTCATTTTCTAGCACTCCATCAACTCATTCCAGTCTTTCTTTCTAGTTTTAGTTTCAGAAATTTCTACTCCAGATATACCAGAATTAGTAGATACTCCAGTTTCTACCCCTGGAGGAGAGCATGGCCACCCACTCCAGTATTCTTGCCCGGAGAATCCCCATGGACAGAGGAGCCTGGTGGGCTTCAGTCCATGGGGTCGCACAGAGTTAGACACGACTGAAGGACTAAGCACAGCACCAGTCCCCATATATTTCTTACAGAGACCCCTCTCTTACCTTTGTTTACATTGCCCCTTCATTAAAAATTACACAAGAGTGTGCATTCACATGTGTACACACGAGAGCTTTCTGAATATTTGCAATTCTTCAAAACTCAGTACAAACTAGTTCCCCATCCCTTGAGATTTTTTCTGACCACCCCAGGGTTAAAAAATGCTTCTCCGTTTCCTTTGGCACTCATTGTCTGGCCTTTATGTCTAACTTGGCATATGTCTTTTATTGGTTTATATGTCACTTACTGGTTTTTCTCTTTTTTTCTATTTTAGAGTCCACCACTAATAATGTAATTGAGTTCTCATTGTCTGACAGCATTGTGGTGTGTACAATTAATCTTACTTAAACCTTAACAGAGTGAGAAACTTGAGGTTCATTAAAGTCTCATAGATAGTTACTGAAAGATCTGGGACTCAAAGGAAGGTCTTTCTGACTGTAAAGATTATAATTTTTATCCCTCCACCAAGGGATCAGACTCAACAGGGAAGTTTAAACATGCAGGTGTCTAGACCCACATTAACCTTTCTCAAATGATTATGGTACAGACCATATTGTGTCTAGATCTCCTTTCCTTTCCCCATTAGCACCTGGAACTGTCCCTTGCATTCATAGAAACTCTAAATGTTAATCGACTTATTTTAGGAATAAGCAACAAGTTGTCTTTATTTCAGCACTTATTTCTAACTGCAAAACCAGTGCTTTATAGAACTGCAAGTAATGGGAAAAAGGGCAGAAAGTGACTTATAATTTAATTAGCATGTATGATACTATCTAATGGTTATTGAACAATTACTGTAGCAGTTACTTTTGTAAACATTCTGAATGTAATTAATCTATATAATTCTCCTATCACCCCTGTGAGATAGCTATTACTGTCTTCATTTTATGGACAAGAAAACTGAGACCTAGGTTAATAACTTGCCCAGTTTCGGGTGACTGAACAGCTGAGCTGGGACCTGAACTCTGGTAGTCTGGCTGCAAAATCCACACTTTACAGCCATTTCTCAAACATAAGTATCTGAGATGGCATTCTGCTCATGACTTAACAATAGTTAGCTTCTCTCAACCACATACTTTTTTCCAAAATATTTTCACATATTTACTACAAGTCATTTAAAATTCTGTTCTAGAAATGGGAGTGTGTTATTTCAAAAGATCCAAAACCAAATTACTATACCCTAAGAACTCTTGCCTGGAAAATCCATGGACAGAGGAGCCTGGTAGGCTGCAGTCCATGGGGTCGCTAAGAGTCGGGCACAACTGAGCAACTTCACTTTCACTTTTCACTTTCATGCATTGGAGAAGGAAATGGCAACCCACTCCAGTGTTCTTGCCTGGAGAATCCCAGGGACGGGGGAGCCTGGTGGGCTGCCATCTCTGGGGTTGCACAGAGTCGGACACGACTGAAGCGACTTAGCAGCAGCAGCAGCAAGAACTTAATAGTCCATCTCTGAACCCTAAGATCAACCCTATCAAAAAGTACAACATAGCTTTGTGTATGTTGTACTACATGATGCTGGGTGGGGAAAGACCTCTTACTTTTAATTGTAAGATACAGTTTTTTCCTCAGAGCACTGAGAAAGCATGTTTCATTTCATTTATTGATCTTCTTCGAGGAGAGAATCTACTATAAGAACTTAAAGGAGTAAATAGCACCATATTTTATATATTGGGATTCCCTGGTGGCTCAGACAGTAAAGTGTCTGCCCACAATGAGGGAGACCCGGGTTGGATCCCTGGGTGGGGAAGATCCTCTGGAGAAGGAAATGGCAACCCACTCCAGTACTCTTGCCTAGAAAATTCCATGGATGGAGGAGCCTGGTGGGCTACAGTCCATGGGGTCTCAAAGAGTCGGACACGACTGAGCGAATTCAAACGCTCTAAATGTTAGAATTTGAAAAGGTTCTTTTCTCATTTATACTTGAGAAAGATCTTAATTTTTATTACCCTAAAATAATGGGGATGGTCTACAGGAAGATTTGTATCTTTCGATTCTACCTTCTCATCTTTTGGGGAAGAAATTTTCATCAGTTGGATTTAAGTATTTTTGCTAACGATGATATTATTAGAGTGTTAATTAAGCAGTCTAACTTAGTACGGCATAAGGTATATGCCTTAAACTTTAACCTGGGGCAAAGTGTTCTTGTTAAAATATTTTCTGATTAACTGAAAACCAGAAAATCTTTTTCCAAATCATGTGACTGAAAATATTTACAAAATAAACACTTAGATTTAGCCTTAGTGAACAGAATGTACTGAAAATAATTTAGAATCTTCCAGTGCCCTAAATCATTATAAGCATTAAAACTGATTGTTATGGTGGTATAGTGCAGATTGTTTAGAAGATTGAGTTGCCGAGTAAATTGCTGAGTCTAGATTAGGATATTAGGTTTCATTTAAAAGCCATTCTTTTATTTAGCAAATTATTATGAACTCGATATGAACAGTCACTATTCCAAAACTCTGGGGATTTACTGGTGAGTAAGATAGACCCTATCCCTGCCCTTCACAAAGTTCGTGATCTCATAGGGAAGATTGTCAGTAACATGAGAAAAGGAAGAAAACAGGAAGGGTGCTATAGAAGCTCTGGTAGGAACATCCAAACCAGGCCAGGGACTAGGAAAGACGTCCTGGAGGACACACAAAGGATAAGCTCTGGTTTTACTTTTTATTTCCCCAAAATGGAAGATTAAAAAGATTATTAATTAGTAGTTTTGTTCAATCAGGACTTGAATCTTGAAGTCTCTTTATTGATTATAAATTACTGAGGGTATCAACATAATTAGCTTTTTTGTAATAAGGAAAAATATTACTTTTAATGAGTATATATGCATCAAAACTAATTTGAGCACATTTCCTTCAAGTGCCTGCCCCTATGTGGTAAGATTATAGGAATCTCTTTCCTTCTTTATGTTTTCTGTACAACTTGATAATTTTGATCAATATTAATTGCTTAAATAACCATATAAATGTTGTAACTCTTTTAAAATTTAGTCCTGATTTTATTTTATAAAATTTAGAGTTTGAGTTTTTTTTAAGCTGAGACCCTAAGCTTATTAAGGAAAATGGTGGACCATTTTGGTGCAGATAAGTGATTTTTTAACTAGTGAAAGCTAAAAATATGGGACATACCAAGCTTACAAGTATATAATATTAATAATAGTCTGACAATTTTTGAAATCAAGGGGGTGGAAAAAAGAAATGTGTAAATTTGATACCATAATTTAGAACTGGCTTAAAGAATTCTGACATTAAAATGGACAGATATGAACCCAGGGAAAAACCATTAGATGTTGAGGACTTTTGTCAGCCCCCCAAAAATACCAGTGTAAGTAAGCTAGTCCGTATTTATGAAAGAAGAAGTGTTTGTTTGGATCCCCTCTATTTAACCAAATCATTCTGTGAAGGGATACTAGAAAAGAAATAAGTATTTACTACAAACCTACTTTGTGCTTTGCATTCTTTTTCTTAACCTTATGTCAGAATGTCTAGAAAGATCACTTTCCTTATTAAAAATAAAGACCAGACTCTCTAAAGTTAGCATCACTGGAAGGATCTCCTGGTGAGAAGAGCAACTGAATACAAACTGATACAGAGAGTTATCTTATTTTAGCCCTGTAGTGACTGCAGCCACGAATTTGAACTCAGGGAAGTGTTAATTAAGCAGTCTAACTTAGGCATAAACATTTCTGTTTTTTTTACCCCCAAAGTGTAGCTGGGGCAACACAAGGCTACGATCTTCCATGAACATTTATATAAAGTTATAAAGAGACTACCATGAATTAATTATATAATCTGACTTATATATCCTTTTACCTATTGCAAAGACTGTCCCAGGAAAAAAAAGATCTTTTCTGGTTCCTTTCTTTATATGGCAACAATATTGAATGTGATTTTTAGTACCTACCTAGATAATAAAGGGCTGGAAAAAATCATTCTTTCACAGTTCTTATCTTCCTGTGTCACAGCAGCTAACACGAGCATAATTTCATATCTAGTACAGACCCTTCTTATCTTTATAAAAGTATGACTTTGCCTCTGACTGTGGTTGTGGTGTTACATTAAGGCACATCTGAACACGCTCCCATTAACCATAAGAGTCAGGCCACAACATAATAAAGGTGGTGGTAGAAGTTTTCCTTGCATGTCTGTTTTAGTTTCTCTAAGGCTCCAGAGGCAAAGTTACTGTCTGCCAGAGTCATAATTTTAACATAGGACTCTGATCTCAAAATATGTGCAGTAACATTATTTAAGGATGTTGATTCACTTTTAGAAGGTGAACTTTAGTCAAATCCCATTCCCATTATTTGTGGATCAGCAAAGTTCTCTTGTCTTTGACATCCTCTTCTGCTTCATTTTATCATATAATCCCTCAATTTTTTGGAAAAACCCTTTACCATTACAGTGAAAGATCATATTTAAAAATTTTACTTTATTTTTAGTCTTAATATGTTGGAATTTCTCCCCATCCTGTACTCAGTCTCCCATGCTTGGGTGTTGCCGGAACACAGAAGACATGATACCTAAAAGTGTATGCATGCTCTCTTCCTGGAAAGAGAATTTGCCCCAGTCTGTAACTGTTCTGGAGGACGACTCATTCTTGACAGCCATTTGAAAGACTTAGACCCTGCCTCACAGCACAGTGGGGAAGAAAGGCAAGTAATCTACAGTTAAAACCGAGAGGGTGATATGTTCTGTGATGGAATTAAGTGTGCCCAGATGTATGTGGGAGGCCAGAGGAGACATACCTAACCCAGCTAAAAATATTTGTTGAGTACAGTCCAAAGGGTTGCACAGAATTGGACATGACTGAGTGGCTGGGCACACACATGTGCTGGAAAAAGCTTCCCAGGTGGCACAATGGTAAAGAATCTACCAGTGCAGGAGACGCAAGAGATGCAGGTTTGATCCCTGGGTAGGGAAGATCTCCTGGAGGAGGAAACGGCAACCTGCTCCAGTATTCTTGCCTGGAAAATTCCATGGACAGGGGAGCCTGGTGGGCTACAGTCTTTAGGGCCCCAAAGAATCAGACACGACTGAGTGACTGAGGACACAGACACGCACGTGCAGGAAAAGGTGATGGTTAAAGAAATAGTTGTTTAGCCAAGAGGAAAAATAACTGAGAAATATCTTAGAAGTAGAAGGAATAGCATGTGCAAATGCATAGCACAGAGAAATTAGAGGAGACTGAAAAGCTATGAATAAAGAGATATAATGGAAAACAGAATACACTGAGGAGTATCTGAAAATGAGACTAAAAATGGAAACATAGGTGCTCAGTCAACCCAGAAGTCAAACCCACGTCTCTTGCATTTCCTGCATTGGCAGGTGAATTCTTGACCAATGCGCCACCTGGGAAGCCCCATAGTGTGTGTTACAAATACCTTTATAGCATGCTAAACAGTTCAAGTGTTCCCTGAAAAGAACAAAGAGCCACTGAAGGATTCACTTGAAGCAGGAAAATAGCAACAACAAAAGCAAATAAGTAATAAGGATAATAAGACCTGGGCACTCAGTGTGGAGGGTAAGAAGAAACTAGAATGGTTTACAGATTTCATAGTCAGTTGAGCATAAAGATAAATGACAGTGTCTTTCGCTGTGCTGCAACATATACAAGGAAGAGAAAAAAAATTGGTTTGGATAGAAGGATAGAGATGATTAATTTATTACTGAGCATGTTAGGTTCAAAATGCTTTTTGGTTTTATAGCTCTTTCTCTTAAGAAAGGTTTGTAATGTGTCTTAGGGCTCTCCAGGAAGTCCCAGTTTGATAACTGCTGGTAAGGGTGTGTTGATAAGAATATAAATACAAACTCTGAGATTTGATAACTTGAAAAACAAATTCTCTTTGATATAGCTAATAGCTATTTCGCTTCTAGTAATTTATCCTGTTGACATACTGATACATCTATGAATTATGTTTGTGCAGAGATGTTCATTACACCATTGTTTGTAACAGCAAAATGTTGAAAATAAGTTGAGTATCAATAGGGAAATAGTTAAATTATGGGACATTGTTATGGTGGAGTACTATGCAGCCATTAAGAGATTGGAGCAGCCTGTGCCTGTACCCACATGAAAAGCTCTCTAAGCAAACTGTATTATTAAGGTGCAGAACAATGTGTGTAGTATACTGTCACCTGTGTTTTTAAAAGAGTAGACACATAATTGCTTTTGTATGCATTAAATACCTCTATTAAGATTTATACACTCGAAACTAACACAGCATGGTTAATCGACTATACAGCAATAAACGCAAAACTAACACAACATTGTGAATCAGTTATACTCCAGTAAATACTAAAACAACAACAACAACTCACCAGCCTTTTTTACGTTCTCATAAAAAGCACCATTAGTTGAGGGAACAACATGAAAACGGGTGCCTGAAAGCTTGGGAAAGACGTGGTTTCATGTTAGCCTGATTATGTCAAACAGTGATAGAAGGAAACACCTCCAGCTCTCATCTCCTTCCTGCCTTCCAGTTCTCCTGGGAAGTGATAGTCCTTGAGTAGAACATGAGAAATGAGAAGGAAGGGTGATGCTTTAAGTGTAGAGACCAAGTTCCTTTTCAGAAGAACCTGAACGTCCTGTGGCACATCTCCAGGGATAGGTTCTGTTCCTGTTACAGGAGATGAAATCTCTAATTCCAGGTGGGTACGCATAATTCAAAGAGAAGGGATTTTGAAACCTGATACATGGTTATTCTTAATAAGCTATCTTTTCCAATCTATCTGTAACCATAAGAAATTAATATTTTGATGCCAATAAAACTAAAAACAGTAACTGCTCAAAGAGGAAGGTGATGGTGGGAAGAAAACTGAGGGAGCAGCAAACGCTGAGGCATCGGAGTAGTGCTCCAGATCTAAATCTGACTATTGTTTGCTAAGCATACGTTACATAAAATACTTAATCAGTGCTGGTGGTGTAGTCTTCAGAAGATGGGTCCAAAGAGCCTGGCTGCGGAGGCCATTTTCCAGATAACTCATGTGGCTGGCGGAGCCTTAACATATGTTTTAAAGGTCCAGACCTTAAACCACAGAAGCTGTGAAGAAACGTAAAGATAAATATAGAGTCTATATGTGGAAAATCTATAATTAAAATAAAGTTAAACTGTTGTATAAAAAGGACCTAACACAAGCCTCTTCATCAGCAGCAGTACTGATTTAATCCAGTCTGTACATGTTGGATGACGGGTCTGCCCTGCCAAGCAGGCACTTTTTTTTTTTAACCTTTGTGGCCTTAATGTTTGATCCTGACGGGATTTTCGTCACTGATCCATATCACTGCCTGTGTGATGTCAGCATGTGGGTGTACAGTTAGTGAGACCTAGTTAACCTCATGTGCTGTAGTAAATCCCAAGCACTATTTCCTACTAGAATAACAAAGAATGATTCGTGGTTGTTCACATTGGACTGGTACTAAAAATAGTAATGTTCACAACCTGCTGCATCCATGCACATTAATATCAGAGCCTTTGTAGCTTTCTAAACAAGAGCCCTAAAAATAACTAACTCTTGTTTAGAAGCAGGTGCTTGCTTGGTAAACATATCTACTGTTTTCTATCTATATGCAGCTTGATTTAGTGCTAAAGATAGATTCTAACCATAGTATGATAGTCATTCTTCATCCTTTTCCTACTTGATATGCTTGTCATTGATACATCTAAATGCTTAGCAAGTCTGATTATAGAAATTTTTAGTTACCTGTACACAGATAAATGAAATTACCCATAATTCTAAATCATCCATAGACCCCTGATTTTAATAGTCTACTTCATCCAGCCTTAAAAAGGAATAATAAATTTTCAAGGAAAAGAAAGTCTCCTAAAGCAGTGAATAATAATTACCTTGATCTTTTTTCTTTAATCTCCTACTTCATTCTTTTTCCCAAATTACAGTTGTCACACACTTCTAATGCCCAGGATTAGTGTTAGAGTCCATACTTTCAAGGACCTTTCAGATACACTAAGAAAAATATATGATTAAAAAAAAATACATACAATCAAATTACAATCGACTAACTCATTTCAGTTCCAAGACTATATAGGCTTGTGCTGATTGCCAGCCTCATGTGAATAAACATTATCAGGTGTTTTGTAACCTTAACAAATAAGCATCGCTTATTAATAGGGTGACCTTATGTCCCATTTTGTCTAGGACAATCCCAGTTTATTCCTCTCATCTTGATATCTGACTGGTTTAACATTTGTTCCAGGCTTTTCATTTTTTAACAGAGAATAATTAATAGTTCCATTAAAATAAGCTGTGATGTATTGATCAGCTTTCATTTCGTGTTGCTAGTTTCTGCCATGATCTCCTCTAAGCAGCTTGTCTATCTCTTGTTTTTACTTTAACCTGTGATTATACTTAAAGGCAACTAGAATAAACCGTTTCTCTTTTCCTGACCCCTGTCAGAAGCAAGTCAAGCATGGCAGTTAAGGTACTTAGCAGTAGAGCAGAATGTTCTTTGATAAGGAGGGCTAAGGGCAGAACTCTTTCCAGTCTCCTGCCGGTGGCCACAGCAGTATGTGATGCTCATGCCCCTAATGGCCACTTGGTGTCACCAGGCCTCCAGTAACCCTCTGCAAACATTTGAGGCAGTGTTGAGAAAATAAAAACCAGGAGCCTTTTGTTTGTTAAAATTGTCATATAATCAGGTACAAAAGGGAAAATGAAAAATGTATTCACCACTGCAAAATGTTTTCCTGTAATTGTGGTGTTCTCAATGCATTCTCTCTCTTTATTTCTGTGGAAAAATTGATGCACATTGTTAAATTAACATATCTTTAGAAAACATGAAATAAATTTAACTTTTATTTTTCTATTGTAACTGAAAAGTCCTCGAAAATATGGACCCTAACACTAACCTTGGGCATTAGAAGTGTCGCAGCTGTGGAAATAGTTGAGGATAGTGAGGGGATAGAGCTGAATCTTGTTAGGAGGGTACTGAAGACAGACCCCGTGCTTCCCAGGTGGCGCTAGTGGTAAACCAGATAGGAAACGAAGTATGTCAAGGCTGTATACTGTCACCCTGCTTATGTAACTTGCATGCAGAGTACATCATGAGAAACAATGGGCTGGAAGAAGCACAAGCTGGAATGAAGATTGCCAGGAGAAATATCAATAACCTCAAATATGCAGATAACACCACCCTTATGGCAGAAAGTGAAGAACTAAAGAGCCCCTTGATGAAAGTGAAAGAGGAGAGTGAAAAAGTTGGCTTAAAGCTCAACATTCAGAAAAGTAAGATCATGGAATCTGATCCCATCACTTCATGGCAGATAGACGGGGAAACAGTGGCTGACTTTATTTTGGGGGGCTCCAAAATCACTGCAGATGGTGATTGCAGCCATGAAATTAAAAGATGCTTACTCCTTGGAAGAAAAGTTATGATCAACCCAGATAGCATATTCAAAAGCAGAGACATTATTTTGTCAACAAAGGTCTGTCTAGTCAAGGCTGTGGTTTTTCCAGTAGTCATGTATGGATGTGAGAATTGGACTATAAAGAAAGCTGAGTGCTGAAGAATTGATGCTTTTGAACTGTGGTGTTGGAGAAGACTCTTGAGAGTCCCTTGAACTGTGAGGAGAGCCAACCAATCCATCCTAAAGGAGATCAGTCTGGGTGTTCATTGGCAGGACTGATGTTGAAGCTGAAACTCCAATACTTTGGCCACCTGATAGGAAGAACTGACTCATTTGAAAAGACTCTGATGCTGGGAAAGACTGAAGGCAGGAGGAGAAGGGGATGACAGAGGATGAGATGGTTGGATGGCATCACAGACTCAATGGACATGAGTTTGGGTAGACTCCAGGAGTTGGTGATGGACAGGGAGGCCTGGTGTGCTGCAGTTCATGGGGTCGCAAAGAGTCGGACACGACTGAGCGACTGAACTGAACTGAACTGAAGCAGACCCCAGTAGAGGAGGAAGTGGAGATCAGCTCAAGACTAGAAAGGGGGGGAGATAGCTTTAATCCAGTGTGAAAGGACAATGATTCTTCTGAAAATAGAAGAGGTGAGAAGAGTTTGTAAACAACATTGAAAGAGTTCAATTTTATGCTGAGATACGTAGTTGAGGTTGAATTGGGGGATATCCTTAAAGAGTGGTGAGGATCTCTGATAATCCCTGTAGAAAACAGGATATAAGTTTATTAGCCAGGAATAAATTCCTGAAAGGATTCCTGGGCAGTGCTGATGGCTGAGTTAAGGTTGGATATAATTAAATTCATAAACATGCCAGTCCACATAACATTTGATTTCTACAGTTCAGGTCTATGAGAAGATAATTAAATCTGATTTATTAGAATTGGGTATTTTTAGTGAAGGCAAGGTAAAAGGAAGACATGGATGGGAAAAAAGATCAGGCTACGAAGACACAGGTGGATCAGGAGAAACAGGAGATCACTATGAGGAAGACCTAATGTCGCAGAAGAAAGAGAACTAGTGAGATGCTAGATACAGTGACCGGAGACTTAAACATGAGAGCTTTAACATTTCAAAGACGAGATTCTGTAGTGGAATTCTCCGTGATAAATTCTAAGATATATCATTGAACATGCGTTACTAAAAACAATAGAAGAGTTCAAGAAAGGTATGTTAGGTTTTCTTGGACACGGAAGTCGTCTTGCTGATGGGCAAGAGCTGGAAAAACACTATGAACATGGTGCTGAAGCTCTCAATAAATGATGGCAGTGAGAAGGGGCAGAGGGTGCTGTATCACCATGCATTACTATGGCGTGATCTCGAGGAACAAGAAGCTGAAGCATGAAACAGCAACAGTAGTGGCACTGAGAAACAGCCCTTCGGGTGTCTGGAGCCTGCCTCAGGAGAGAATGAGAAGCCGCTGCTCCCAGCAGCTACTGGAAGAGCTGTCCTGGAGGCGAGCTGGGTTTCATTTAAAGAAAGCCCATCAGCAGGTGTTCTGTGAAAAGGTTGAGGACCTAGGGGAATTTATAACAAGGAAAATGTTCCAGTGAGCACAATGGGAAGAAATGAGAAGATCATCCGTTAAAGAAAGTCAAGAAATGGAAACACAGCTGTGTGAGAACATGAGCCAAAATGAGGAAGTGGGCTGCTGGGACTTGCTTTTTGTTTAGGGGCTAAAGATCAGAGGCATGGTTGGATTTACTGGGAGCCTGAATCCAACGTTTATGAGAAGATTCTGTTGAGACCAGGAGACTTTTAGGTATTAAGCTATGCTCTTCAGGGCAGCTTTGCCTTTTAGTGAGACTTAGAAGGTAACAATTACCCTTCCTCACTAGTGAGAATGATACTTCAGTGTCTTATCTCCTCTGAAATGTCTGGCATGTATTTATTGAAACCTCCAGGTTATCCCTTGCCAGTTCTTTTCCAGCTTTTTGGAAGACCAAGTCTTTGAACATGGTTTATATATGTTTAAAATATTGCCTTATTGTTAAAATAATCCTGGCTTTGCCTCATTGTGTGCTCTTGGCAAGTTACTTTATTGCATTCTGCTTCAATTCCCTTACCTATAAGCGATGCCTATTTCAGTTATTGCGAGGATTGAGTTAACACATGTAAAACATTGAATAGTACCCTGTCCATTACTTTCTCAAATGTGTGTGTGTGTGTGTGTGTGTGTGTGTGTGTGTGTGCAGTCATGTCTGACTGCGACCCTGTGGATTGTAGCCCGTCAGGCTCCTCTGTCCATGGAATTTTCCAGGCAAGAATACTGGAGCAGGTTGCCATTTCCTACTTCAGGGTGTCTTCCTGACCAGGGATTGAAACCATGTCTCATTTGTCTCCTGCATTGGCAGGCAGATTTTTTATCACTGAGCCACCTGGGAAGCCCCATAGTGACCATTCTTACAATAATAACTATCATTTATCAAGTGGTGGCAGCCAGGGTACTTGGTACTTTAAATTTATGTAGTTTGATTCTCACAACAATGCTATGAAGTTGATTGTTTTAACCATTTTATAGAAGGAAACTGAGTCTCACAGAAGAGCAGTAAATTGCCTTGCTAATAAATATTGATGCTGTTGTTAAAACTTACATCTTTTAATACCAAAATGCACTTTTTTCCACTGTTCAATTTATTACAAATCACATTCATTATCATTACCTGTATATTTGTATTAGCTATAAATAAATGTCCTTAACTACACAGCACCATAAAGTAATGAAAAGCCCTCCAAAGTTCTTATAGTCTTATTACCCTCTCTTATAACTGAACATTTAGTCTTCTTCCTGGTCTCTACACCTGCTTGAGTACTTTAAGTACTTTAAGCCCCTGTCATGACCTGTCTTTTCAGATTTCATGAGCATGAGTGAGAATACCATCTACCAAGTATCTGTATTAGTGTCCAGGTTAAACCTTTAGAAACAACAAGAAAAAAATCAGATGAAAAGAAAGTAAAACCAGTAATAATAATTTTTTAAAAAGGTAGTGTTTATTAACTTGAGATGTTAAATGCCTGTCTGAAATAGAAATCCCAAGCTTAAAGAACAAGTTGATGAAGCCTGTATTCTGTAGATAATTCTTTTGTGTACTGTGGGCTTTCCTTAAGGGTTGCCCACAATACACAAAAGAATTTTAAGGGATGAGTATGGAGAGTGCATCAAGTTACACAAGGACATTTCAGAGTGAGTCTTCTAAATTAGTGTTATATGTGTCCTAAAACTTATAAATGAAAAGCAGCCGGCTGAGGTAATAAAATTTGAATTAGTAGATAGTATGTAGGGCTTTCCAGGTGGCTCTAATGGTAAAGAACCCATCTGCCAGTGCAGGTAGCCTAATGAGACGCTAGTTCGATCCCTGGGTCGGGAGGATCCCCGCGAGAAGGACGTGGCAACCCACTCCAGTATTCTTGCCTGTAGAATCCCATGGACAGAGGAGCAGAACAGGCTGCAGTCCATAGGGTCGCAGAGTCGGACATGGCCGAAGCGACTTAGCACACAGGCCTATTAGTTATCAGAGGAAAATGAGAACAAAGGGAGTTATTTTACATCAGATATCTATGTTTCCATGAATATATTGATGAGCTTTTGAGTTGGTTCATAAAGGAGTCTGAAAATTTTCAAATCCAGGGCAGAATCAGTAGAAATCTTTTAATCATTTACTGTATGCCAAACACTGCCAGCAGGAACGCTTGCCTTTTTTTCCCCTTCCCTTTCCGCGGGTCACTGCAGGTCACGTGGTTAGTATCACGTGACTCGGTCAAAGGATCTTTTCCTCGTAGCTTTGCTAACAAAAAAAAAAAAAAAGGCAGCAACCGCGGTTCTCCAATTAAAGCTGCTAACGTGTACTACGCTGTTTCCTTGTTGGATTTTCTTGTTCTCTGCTACTGTAAAAACAAAATGAGTGGTAAGATTTACTGGTTTTGAACATTCTGCTTTTATTTTAAAACGTAGCAAGTATTGTATTACTCTAAAGTCATGCCGTGTGTTTTTTCAATAGATGCCAGATCTGTCGCTGTAAAAATTTTACATTGTGGCCATGTAGTTATAAAAAGATTAGACTCTGTTTAGAGTTGGGTTGATTTTATATTCCACAGAATATTCCTTTCCAGAGCCTTTACTAGGATTTTCTTTTTACAACTAAAATCTGCAAATTGGCATCAGATTATTTGGAAGCCATTGTGAAAGCTTGCTTGTAAGGAGAATGTGTGGCACGTCAGCAGCCCGTTGCATGTTACCAATTTGAACCCAGACAGATCTCTCGTTTTGTTTTGTTTTTTTAATCAGATGTCTGCTAATATCTGCTAATAAAGAAAAAATTTAAAGAGAGTTGGCATTTTACTAGATGAAATACCGTCTTTACTGAATCATTGATGGCAATTTTTAAGGAATTTAGGCTTCTCAGATTTCTTAAGGCAATTGGTAAATAGAGCTGTTTACTCTTATGCAAGATTTTAGAAAAGGAAATATGCCCTTAAAAATCTAGGTATATGATTTGTGGTAGATTTTGCTCAAATCGTATATATTATTAAGGAGTTAGTTGGTGGATCTACAGTGGTTCAGATACAGCTACTCTCCTGCCAGATGTGTTTAATGGTACAGTCTGTAACAGACTTAGCTTCTTCACTGAGACAGGAGCTCCCTCACTGCCCTCAGTCAAGAGTTTGTAGTTAATCTTTTCGTACCTCCTAAATTTAAAAGTATTGTTGGAACTAAGGAGGTGATGGAACTTCTGCATCATCAAGTATGCGAGGTTTTGGAGTTTTGCTGCTATAGACAGGAATAGCAACAGAAATGGTGCTGTAAATATTGTAGTTCTAAGCAACAAAATAAATACCTGTATTTATTTTGTTTATACAATGGGAGTTTTATAGGTTGTGTTGCATGTTACTTCACACCAGTATTTTAGATATTAAATAATGCTATACATGAAGTGTGTGGTTTTGTTTTGTTTTGTTTTGTTTTAAAGAAAAAAATCTAACCTTGTACCATTTTCCCTCAGGGTAAGAAAATTCACTTGCTAAAGTGAAAAGATTACTTCATAGGGATATGAGTTAATGATTATTCCTGGACTGCAGCTAGTTATGGGTTTACTGCTGGTTTATTTGAGATTAGGTTTGTTTTATGCTCTCTTCAGTAATCACACTTAGATATAATTAAAGAATAAAGTAGAATTTTGTACTAGTAAATTACAAACACTTAGCAGCTTTCAAAGAATATTATGGTTTGAATTGCAACTACTTAGTATTTATATATTCATATCTTTAGTGAAAGAAGAGCAACCCAAAGCAGTTATGTAGTTTTATAAGTTTAAATGTAATTGGTAATAATTTATTTTTTACTCTGATGGCTAAAAAACAAAAGCTTGTTCTGATAACTTGAAATAGGGATTAAACTTTACCACGTATGCAAGGAACCAGTCTCTGGCACATACAGTAGAAACACAACAAAGTAATTTCCTTTATTAAAATTATAGATAATAGTTTTCAGTGAATTCTCTTTCTAGTTCTCAGCAAAATTTCACACATTCTGAATAATCTCTAAGCCAGATGTCAGGATTCAGAAAGCTAGCTTGCTATAGTTTTCTATAAATTAGCTAACAGAAGTAAACCAGCATAACTTTAAAACTGCTGTCATTTCTTGAGTCCAGCATATAGAAGTTGAAAGGTGAGTTATGGATGAAGCCTCTCTTGCCTAGAGTTGTAAAGCACGTCACAAGTATTGTTTAGTAAATTTATAGGTAATGTTGACTTAGATGTAGGAAAATTTTGTTTTTGTTTTCCAAGGATATGAAAATAAAGAAGGCCTTACTTGTCCTTAGAAGCATCAGAGCATATTTCTTAAAGCTCATTACATCAGTTGCTAAGAAATACATAATATTTTAGTGTTTACTAAATACATAGTAGAAATATATCCTTAGATATGAAACAACTTTTTAAAAAAGTTGTTGGGAAAGGATATCACTATTAAAATGAAAGGAAATGTAGAATTTAAGACTAGCTGAGTTTTCTTTTTTTTTAAAAGGACTTTTCCGTGTAAGAAACAAAAAAGTTTTATTTGGGTAAATACTCACGTGTTCCATTTTTCTAACGTTCTCAAGCCCCCAAAGGCATGACTTATGTATTACAGGGTTAAAAGAGATTTTTAACCCTAAGAAAACAAGTTCCAAATTTCTAACTAATCTTCCTCTTACTGCTTCTTTCTCTTGACTTTTTCTTGATTTTTCCTATTGTTTTTTCAAATTTTGCCTTTTGTATTTTTCATTGATTTTATATGCAAAGTTTGGTTTGATTTTCCACTGGGTCAGTGTTTCTTAATTTGCACAATTTGCACAGGAATTACCTGGGACATTTGTAAGTACACTGATTCAAGACCCCCATTTACTGTAAGCATACTAAACAAGAATCTCTAGCTCCCTGACCAGGGATTGAACCCGCAGCCCCTGCAGTGGAAGTGCAGAGTCCTAACCACTGGACTGCCAGAGAAGTCCCTGTGTGCTTAAAAATCTCCCCAGGTGACTGTTACAATCACCAGGCAGGTTTGAAAAACATAACTGTAGGTAAAGAGCAGTCAGTGCCCTTTACAAGATAAACATTTCTATTTTAGCAGGTGAATCATCTGAATTTCCTTTCATGGTTATATACTATTAGTTTAAGGGTTTAGTTTAAAATGAAGAATTCAAAATGTAATTCAAATTGTTTTCAATTTTTGCTTGTGAAGTAACCCAGGATTAATAGATGATTTCTGTGATCTGTTCAGGTCCTGCTCAGGTTCCAATGATGTCCCCAAATGGTTCTGTGCCTCCAATTTACGTGCCTCCTGGCTATGCCCCACAGGTATGTTTTGTGTTACTTTTGTCTATATATGTGTGTGTTAGTGATCGTAATATTACTATTTAATGCAAACAAAATTTAGATGCCGAAGCTTATTACCCAGTATAGTATATCTTTGGTGAATCTATTTCAAATTTAGCACAATCAGTGCTATTTGGAAAGGAGGAAAAATTAAGTTAGTAGCACTCATCATTTGGCCTTGTCTTTTGGGTGTTGAATTATAATAAAGAATTAATTTTAGAGTTTTTTTTCTCCTGGGATATGTGAATAATATAATTAATATCATAAGGTTTAAAGGCACCCATGCTAACATTTTGAAATTAACCATTTACTCAAAAGTAATCCAAGCCAGTGCGTCCAACTTCTTTTTTACACTCATTCACAGGTGTCCATGATCATTGGATGGCACATTGTGGTCTATACAAGAGAATTTAGACCTGTAGACCTGCAACCCTAAGGGCTAAGGGGACCAGTATCACCACACACCTGTAGCTCTTTCTTACATACAAGTTGAAAAGCTCTGACTTAAAGAAAAAAGGATAGCTTACTTATTTGCACAGGCAAACTTAGTAAAACTATAAAATCTATAGGTGTCAATATCTGCTACTGAGATTCTACGTAGTCAGCACTCATTGCTTCAAAAGCTGTTTGGAAATAGCCAGTTTCTTATCCTAGCACTGAATTTGTACTTGAAAAATTTTTTAAGATGTGTTTATTTGTTTAAATTATGGCTGTGCTTGGTCTTCATTGCTACAGGCAGGCTTTCTCTAGTTGCAGTGAGTGGGGGCTGCTGTTTGTTGCCACGTGTGGGCTTCTCCTTGCAGTGGCTTCTCCTGTTGCCACTCCTGGGCTCCAGGGACACAGGCTTCAGTAGTTGCAGCACACAGGCTGCACGTGTTGTCCTGCAGCATGTGGGATCTTCCCAGACCAGGGATTGAACCCATGTTCCCTGCATTATAATAAGGCAGAATCTTAATATAATATAATATATTAATATGTTGAATATATATTTAATTATAATTAATGTATATTTGATTATATTAAATATATAATTATATGAAGATATAATATATCTTTATATAATAAGACAGATTCTTAACCACTGAGCCACCAGTGAAGCCCCTATACTTGGACTTTTCTTCAGAACCTCTCTTATATCCTCCCTGATTATGCCAAAATACTGGTGGGCTATTGTGGTAGATTCACTGGCCACTATCTGAAGCCTACCCCACTATATGAATGACAGCAAAAGAGGACCATGATGCTGGGGAGAATGGAAATAGTATGAGAATTAGAGTCCAAAAGCTGGATCCATATCATGTTTAAAACCCTTGCTGGCTGCATGGCCTTGGACAAATCAACTTCCTTGAGCCTCAGTGTCCTCATTGTAAGATAAGATGATAACATATATGAGATAACATACTTGAAAGTGGAGAAAGAAATGGCAGCTCACTCCATTTCTTGCCTGGAAAATCCCATGGACAGAGGAGCCTGGCGATCTACAGGCCATGGGTTTGCAGAGTCAGGCACAACTGAGTGACTAATACTTTAACTTTCTTTCATATTTGAAAGTACTTTCTAAGCTTTCCAGAAGAATAATCTGGTCATTATTTCTGCTTCTGTTTAGCCCACTGACTCCTTAGCCTGCCTGCCTTTTTTACCATACTAAAACTACTCTCTGGTATACACCAAACCAAAGCCCTTTTTCCAGCATAATCCTCTTTGACCTCTAAATATTTGTTAAAAACATAGTCATGTATGGATGTGAGAGTTGGACCATAAAGAAGGCTGAGCACTCAAGAATTGATGCTTTTGAACTGTGTTGTTGGAGAAGACTCTTGAGAGTCCCTTGGACGGCAAGGATATCCAACCAGTCAATCCTAAAGGAGATCAATCCTGAATATTCATTGGAAGAACTGATGCTGAAGCTGAAACTCCAATACTTTGGCCACCTGATGTGAAGAACTGACTCATTAGAAAAGACCCTGATGCTGGGAAAGATTGAAGGCAGGAGAATGGGGTGATGACAGAGGACAGGATGGTTGGATGGCATCACTGACTCAATGGACATGAGTTTGAGCAGGCTCCAAGAGATGGTGAAGGACAGGGAGGCCTGGTGTGCTGCAGTCCATGGGGTTGCAAAGAGTCCGACACAACTGAGCGACTGAACAGCAACAGTCCTCTTTGACCTCCGAACATTTGACCCTTCCCTGGTGGCTCAGTGGTAAAAGAGTACGCCTGCCAATGCAGGAGCCTCGGGTTTGATCCCTGGCTCAGGAAGATCCCCTGGAGAAGGAAATGGCAAGCCACTCCAGTATTCTTGCCTGGGAAATCCCATGGACAGAGGAGCCTGGCAGGCTACAGTCCGTAGGGTCACAGAGAATCATACACTACTTAGCAACTAAACAACATTGATATGATTTACCCCAGATTACCCCAGATTTTCTTGAAATAATGCTATCCTGATTCTTCCTACTTCTCTTGTGCTCCTTTTCAGACCTTTCTCCATCTCCATAAAGAGGATCACCTCGTCTTTTCTCTCTAGCATAGCTCACTTTAACAAACATGTTGAATGGCATCATGTGCCAAGCTCTGTATTGGGTGCTAGTGACATAAAGGTGATTAAGACAGATTATTCAAAGGCAATTTTAGGTATTCTGCTGTTCCCTCAGCTAACAATACCTTTCATTTTTATGGCAAATTTCTACTCTTCTCAACTCACTCAATTATAACCTTCTAGAATTAACTTTCCTTGAACCTTTTCACTTGCCTTTCCATTTGGGTTCTCATAGCATATTATATATATCCCTCTTTTAACAAATTTTTCACATTGTTTAGTTAATAAATTCTCTTTCCTGAGAAGAGAAGATTATGAATTCATACAGTTCCTGTATTTAACAGTAGTCAAAAGATATGTATTGAGTGCTCTTACATGTTAGGGACTCTCTCAGTGCTTGAATAAAAAGAGGCAAGGACCTCTGTACTTCTGTAGTTTACAATCTTGTGGGCAAAAGGAAACATAAGCATAATAAATGGATAAATTATATATAATGTATTCAGTGGTAAAATGGGGGGAAAAGAAAAAACAGAGCTAGCTACATTTTAAGATAGGGTAGTCAGACTAGGCATCATTGGAAAGGTGCCTTTGAACCAAGTCTTGAAGGACAGTTGGGAGTTAGCCATGCATTTATTCAGGGAAAGAGGATTCTGGAAACAGAAACAGCTGGTGCAAAAGGCCTAAGATGAGAGCATGCTTGGGAACAAGGGGGCCATTGCAGCTGGACTGAGTCCTTAAGGCAGAATAATAGTAAACAGTGAGGTCAGAGAGATAATAATTGACTAGACCATACAGAATTCTCATTCATCTTTATTTCCTCAGTGCTGAGTACAGTGCCTGTCATGTATTAAGGGCTCAATAAATACTAGTAAATCAATCAAATGATCATCCAAGTTGAGATTCTATATCTTTTTTAAAATTTATTTTGCCATGCCACATAACATATGAAATCTTAGTTCTCCAACCAGGGGTTAAACCTACACCCCCTGCATTGGAAGCACAGTGTTAACCACTGGACCACCAGGGAAGTCCGAAGTGCTGTATTTTTAGGGCAAGAGCCACTAAAATAATCTTCCTATATAACTTCTTTAATTTTTTCAGTTCTGTGCTCATTAGTTGGCTTGGCCACTCAGTGAGGTCTAGATTTCTTGACACATAAGGCCTTAACATAGTTCTGTTCTGGTTTGTCTCTGTAGCCTTCTCTTGATAAATGTCATCACCTATCTATTTTTTTCAGCCAAACAGGACTACTCACATGCTCACTTAATGTTCTTCTTTCTCCATGGTTTTCTTAATGCTGTTATCCAGGGAATGTTATTCATTCCCTCATTTCTGCGTTTTGAAATTCTACCTATATTTGAGAACCTAGATCAAGTTATTTGTATCATTCTTTAGTTACATATGCATACCTGATACTATAATTATGTGTCTATATATTCTCCTTAAATGGGATTTTAAATTCCTTGAGTGTATGGAGGTACCTTTTTTTATTTTTGTTCTGTAGTAACTTAAATATAGTGTGTATTTTATAAATATTTGTCAAATAAGAGAATGAACTTTAACAGTAATCATTGTCTCTAGGAAATGTAATCATTTTAAATCACACAATGGTAATCCAAAGACAAAAATCTATTCTCATCATTATTGAAATAATTTAAGTACCTAGTGTGTAAGAATGAATTCTAACATTTTGACATCACCATTGACATCACCCTATTGCCCGACATACACAATTTCTCATGTTAGAAAATACTTACCAAAAGCCAAGTTCTCAGCACAGCTAAGAGCTTGGTAATTATCCAAAATTTAACGCATAAGCAAACATAATTATATTAGCAAAGATAGAAGCTGGGAGTTGAACCAAACATTAAGACACGTAGATGCATGTTGTATTTGGCTCAGTGGGAGCTAAAGGAGCACACACACTAAATCCAGGAATAGCTGTCATCTGCAGTCTCTTTTTAGACTTCTGTACACTGTTCTCCCCTTAGAGCAGCAGTTTAATCAACTCCATCCCTGCCTTCTGTGTATCTGTTGTTGAAGGCCAGTGATCGAAGGAAGGTCAAGTAATGTTTTTGCTATACCATCATGTAATTCAGTACATAACACTAACAGGATTCAGCAAATGTAAATATCCTAAAACATTTGGTCAGACAAGCAAGGACTGCAAAAACTAAAATCCAGTATGGCAGAAACTAACACAATGTTGTAAGACAGTTATCCACCAATTAAAAATAAATATATTTAATTAAAAAAATTAAAATCCAATGTTGGGACTCTCTAGCTCTACCACTGAGGAAGCAATCATGCTACAAATCAAAGAGCATATTGAGGCAGAAAAATTAAAGATTCAAAAGATAAATAATCTTAGATGAAGATCGAGATTTAACAAAGAACTTAAGTAGAAATAAAGAAATCATGATTTACCCAGGATAAATCAATCTTTAAATTTTTTTATGTTTGTACAAATGCCATTAAGTTTAGAAGCACTTCAGAAGTGCACTTATCAATAATTCACATATATTTTAACTTGATTTTTGAGAATAACAGACAGGGTATTACATGTTAGGTAATTTGGGGATTCGTTGGTTCTGTTTTTCTCATTTGCCATTTGTAAAGCCCAAAGTTGCTGTTAAAATTGCCAATTTTGTTATACTTTCTTTGCTGCTTTATCCAAGAGTTCTATAATATTGTTAATTTATATTTGTACCTTATTTCTCTGATACTTCAGCATTCTACTTAGCAGTAATGAGAATAGTCAGGCTTAATTTTTTAGTTGCATAGCTTTTGTTGTTGGATCAGAAAAATAGATCATCATTTTCTAAAATTTTTTATTAATCATCAGGTGCTTGCACTATGATTGGGAAACCTAAAGTTCATTAAAATTTTATGCATAAAGTAGTCCTGGGTGTTCATTGGAAGGAAGGACTGATGTTGAAGCTGAAACTCCAGTCCTTTGACCACCTGATATGAAGAGCTGACTCATTGGAAAAGACCCTGATGCTGGGAAAGATTGAGGGTAGGAGGAGAAGGGGACAACAGAGAATGAGATGGCTGGATGGCATCACCGACTCGATGGACATGGGTTTGGGTGGACTCCGGGAGTTGGTGATGGACAGGGAGGCCTGGCGTGCTTCGATTCATGGGATCGCAAAGAGTCGGACACGACTGAGCGACTGAACTGAACTGAAAATGTTCATTGTTCACCAGAAGCCTAAATGTCAAGGAATATTAATTTTGCTAGCAAGCCAATGGGAAATATATTTAGTGATAAAGAACAAGTATAGTTGTTCATTTTCTGATCATTATTATTTGGAAAACATGTAAAAGGGTAGGGAAAAAATTCCATTGAGTGTTATAACTGAGAGATACTCTCTGTAAACATTTAGTATGTTTCCCCTTAGCCTTTTCTCTAATTACAGACATAATTTTAGACATGACCTTAAGGAACTTGATTATTACAGTTTAACAAATAAGAAAGGGAAATGTATGAGCGGTTTGACATACTGCATAGACAGAAATACATGCCAGCTGAACTCAGACACCAAAGGGAGAAACAGTACAGTAAACAAAAGCAGTGAAAACAAATGGCACAGAAAGCATATGGTGACAGCTGTAGAAGGAACTTAGTTTCCTGGCAAATAATAACAACTTGTGGTCCCTAAGGGTATTGCAGCTCAGAATCACACTTGATATTTTAGTGATGAAGTTAATGAATTATCAAGAAAATAGTGTAGACTTAACCTGAATGGGACTCCTAAAAGGTAATACCAAAAGGTCCCCCCTTCTGCCTTTCTGTAATGGCTCCTTGTTTTTTATGGAATGTGGGTTGTTATGGTGATGAGAGGGTACCTAACAGGGAGGGGATTGTAGATCTCATAATGTGGGGAAAGGGCCTGTGTCAGCTTCATGAAGTTTCAGATTACTCCTTTGAGCTGGACTTGGTATTTCACTGTGTCTTTATGTCAGCACACAGCAGTGAGGTTAGTAAATCTCTCAAAGAGTGTACAAACAAGTCTGATCTCAGTCTTTGGCACTCCTGGAAGGAACAACCAAAACAGATGGACAGCAGTGTAAGAGACTGAAAGGTTTAAATGAGGCTGAAGAGACACAGTAAGAGCTGGACAGAAAGGTTGTAGTCGCTTGTGTTGCTGTGTGCTTGATTAGACATTGGGTGAATCTGTTAGATGAATGGCCAGAAATATCTGTAATACTGTTCAGTAGCTTGAATTTGGAGTAGTTCAGAATGATGCAGTAGAAGTAGGTTGCTAGAAGTAGCGGGGAAGCAAAGGTGGTAGGTATTGAAGAAGTCACAAAACCCTAGTAGTTAGCTATTGTTAAGAGGGGTGGGACATTTGAGTAGAACTAATAGCATTTATTTCTGGTCATATCAGTCATCAAACAAATATTTTTTGAGCATCTGTCATACACTACATGTACCGTACCAGTTATTGGGGAGAAAATAGAATAAAGAACAGATCTGTCATGGAATGTCCATTCTGGAGCACAATATAAAATATCAGATAGCAAACACAACCTCCTTTCTCTGCAGCCCCTCTCAATTACGTCTGTGTTCAGTGAAGGAAATAAAACAGGACTTTTTGTCTAATTAGATATTATATGGTGTTTGTGGTTAGGTGGTCAGACTGTGTTGATATTTCCATTTATCTCATTGTCTTTAATTTTTTTAACATAGACTAATTTGGATTATATTTTACCTTTTTTTCCTTCTCAGAACTTGTTTATCTTAATCTCTGCCATCACTGTACCCTGTTGGTGTAAAATTCAGTGTCTTGGCTATTTCTTGGCAGCTAGAGACTAGGCAGATAGTTTTGAGGTCTCTGGCCTTACTCTGAAGTAACTGGCTGCTCAGATGATTTCTTGAAGTGGTGGAGTTCTCCACACCCTCTTTATCCTGATCTGGCTTTTGTTTTTTTAATCTCTGTATCTTAGTTTTATTTTGTTTTCTTTTAATAGTAAAATACACATTAAAAATATACCATAACAGTTTTAAAGGTACAGTTCAGTGGTATTAAGTATGTTCACACTGTTGCGCTACCATCCATCCCAAGAACTCTTCTTGCAAAACTGAACTCTGTACCTTATCAACCTTAAAAATAAAATACATAGTTAACAGCAAAATGATGTTATTCAGGAATAGCAGAGAAATTGCAGTACAGGACATGCAAACTATGGCAAACCATAGGCAAGTTCCCAAAACAAAGAAGAGGACCATTCTTAAAGAAAAGAGGGGAGTTGGGAAGGGGTGGTTTTTGAGCAAAGTCCATCAGAGGAAAGAGAGTTGAGGGTTATGGCTGCTTCTGATTAGGCTAGTTGTGGTAGCTTCTCGTTGGCCATACTAAGCAAGGAGAAAAATTTTCCTTCCTCCAGCTGGGGTATGAAAGTAAGCTTCCTTCCGGTTGGGAAATGCAAGGTATGTGATTCCTGCTAGAGTCTGCAAAGGACAGCAAACAGTAGTGCATGAGAGTTCCCCCTCTTCAGGGCTTCCAGACTATTTTAAATCAGGTTTCTTGTTGAAATCTCATTTCACAACCTTTTAAAACAGTTAACTCCCCAGTCTCCCTTCCCTCAGCTTATCTGTATATTTGAAATGTTCTTATTCAGCAGAAAAGTGGTTTTAATTTCATAAGCAATTTAGCCATTTCTTTTTTAACTGATGAGATCTCACTTGTGTTTGTGAAATTTAAAAAGGCACTAGGAGCCAGTTATTTGTGGATTCTGTGCTGACAAAGTGAATAAGAACATGGAATTGAAGCCAGCTTACCTGAGTTCAGTTACTAGTTCCTCCACTTACTGCCTGTGTGACGTTGCAAGTTCTTTAACATCTCTATGCGTCAGTTTCCCTGTCTAAAAAAAAATGGAAATAATAATGCTACCTATCTTAGCATTGTTTTGAGGATTAAATAGTTAACACATGTCCCTTGAGAAACTTAGAGTTAAATTATAGAGTAAGACATGTTGGAAAATTAACAAATACTACAGTGTTAAGGACACCAAACAGATGCTAGAGAATATATGCAATAGAATTGATAGGAAGGAGAGAACACTGAGATTCTGGTATCTAGGGAAGGGTTCACAGAGAGCAATCAAGGAAGCTACAGACTCCTAACCCCGCATCTCTATCGGCATCTGAAGTTACATTCTTCACCTTCTCATCTCATCAATCCGTACTTTTCTTTCATCTAGATCAGACAGACTTTTCTGCTCCTATCTAAATCCTGCGCCCCAGCTGGAGTCCTGTCTTCTCCTTTTGCCTGCTCAAGGACATTACTCTAGCTCGCTCTCTCTCGCCCCTACATCATCAGTTTCTTACTCTCTGATGGATCATGCTCATTAGTATATCAGCTTGTTGTAACTGCTCCCACTAAAAACAGCAACAGATTTTTTAAGCTGCTTGACTCTTCTACTGTCAGTTACCACCCTACATATTCCCTTCTACAGGAAAACTTTTCAAAATTGGGAGGAAATTTAGCTCTGTAATTCTGCTCCCCACTTTCTCTCTTCAGTCCATTCCACTCAGGCTTTGCCCCTATGATTATGCTAAAACTGCTCTCATCGAGGTTCCTGTGACTTCCAAATTGCTGAATCCAATGATCAGTCCATAAGTCTTCATCTTATTGAACCTATCAGCGACACTTAACAAATCAGTCCATTCTCCCTGATATACTTAACCAAACTCCACACTCTCAAGTTTTCTTCCTGCCTTACCTGTGTGTCCTTTCCTATCTTTGTGGAGCTACAGGCCACTATTATCTAACTGCCTACTCAACATTTCCACTTACAGACTTACCAGACTTACATGTGCAAAACCTAAAACTCCAGATCTTCTCCCTACTCTGCTGAAGTAGCTTGTTCTAACCTACAGCTTTCCCTCTCACTGTTGGTGAAATACCATCATTCCAAAACTTTCTCACACTTCTCCAATGGAATTATCAGCTAAGCTTGTTGTTTTGCCTTTAAAGACATGCAGACTGTGGGCAGCTTCTCACTCCCTGCACTGCTGCACTGTGGCCCACGCCACCACCATCTCTTGCCTAGATTTCTTCAATGACTTCCTGAATGACCTCCTCATTTTTGGCTTTGCCCTACAGTCTGTCCTCAACTCAGCAGCCAGAGTAACCCTAGTAAATGTAAGGGTATATCAGGATTTCTCAATCTTGGCACCATAAACAGTGTAAGCCAGTAATTCTTCGTTATGGGGGGGCTGTCCTCTGTGGTGTAGGGCATTTAGCAGCATCCCTGACCTCTACTCGCTAAATAGTTAGTGCCTCCAACTCCAGGGGTGACAACAAAAAATGACTCCAAGCATGCTCAGTCGCTTCATTCATGCCCGACTCTCTGCGACCCCATGGACTGTAGCCCACCAGGCTCCTCTGTCCATGGGGATTCTCCAGGCAAGAATACTGGAGTAGGTTGCCATGCCCTTTTCCAGGGGATCCTCCCGACCCAGGGATTGAACCTGCATCTCTTACGTCTCTTGCATTGGCAGGCAGCTTCTTTGCCACTAGCGCCACCTGGGAAGCCCTAAAAATGACTCCAGATACAGCCAAGTGTCCTTTACAGCAAGGGTCCCAACCTCCAGGATCTAATGCCTGATGATCTGAGGTGGAGCTAATGTAATAATAATAGAAATAAAGTGCACAATAAATGTCATACACTTGAATCATTCCAAAACCATCCTTACTCTAAGTCCATGGAAAAACTGTCTTCCATAAAACCAGTCCTCCTAAAAGTTGGAGACTGTTGCTCTATGGAGTAAAATCACCCCTCGATGAGAACCACTTGTTTCTGTGATGGTCCTCCATCTCACTGAGTACATATAGTCCCTAATAGCCTATACAGTACTACCTGCCTGACTTGGCCATCATCTCTACCATTTTGTATCTGTTGATCTCATCCGCTTCTGTCTTTTCTCCTCCTTTACGCTGATCCAGTCACACTGGCTTCCTCCTAGCCACTCCTACTTTAAAGGCTTTGTTCTGACTGTTCCCTCTTCCCAGAACAGTCTTTTCAGATTTTTGCGTGGCTAATTCCCTCAATTCCTTCACATCTCTGCTCAAATTTTACTTTGCCAATGAGGCCTATCCTGATCATTCTTTTATACTACAACTGTTCCCCTCTCATGGTCCTTCTGACCCCCCTCACCTGGTGTGTTGATTTTGTCCATGGTGTTTATCGCCATGCAGCATGCTAGATAACTTACTTTTGCTGCCATGTTTGTCTGCCGCTGTTAGTGTGTGCCCACACAAACGTGTCACTGGTTTTTTCTCTCCTAAATTACCACTATCTTTTTGTTCAAAAACAAATTTTGTTTTAATGAACGAAGGTGGTTAGTGCTAGATTTGGAAGGATGGATGGGACTTTCATAGATATAGACTGGGGGAAAGTAAAATGAAGAGGGAAGATGGCATAAGCCAAAGTACAAGATAAAGAAATATGCAGGTAAGTGTGAAAATAGGTGTTTTAGTATACCAGCCTGGCTGGAATGAAGGGTTCAGAGTTTGGTGTGGAAGAAAGATAACAGCTATAATGAGAGGTTGGAACCAGATGGAATGCTAGGTTGAAAAGTATGTACCATGCAATCCTATCAGCAGTGGGGGTCATTTAAGATTTATGAGTCAGACGTTGATAAAGGTGAAAGTGGTATGTTAATGGCAGACACTTGTGGTTTGGCTCACTCAGAATCCATTTCAGACTTCCTCTCAGGTCCCATCCTGTAGGTTCTCAGGTCCCATCCTGTAGGTTAGAGGCCGGAAAATGGTAAACAGATTCCGGATTATCTTCAGCTATGGTTCCAGATAGGACGTTGTTTCCACCAGTCATAGGCAGTTGTCCAGGCTTGAATCCAGAACTGGATTAAATAGGGAGACATGGGATATGCAGTCTCCACTGTGCTGAAACAAACGTACTCTTCACTGAGTGTATCAAGACAGCGATTCATTTGCTCTTCTGGTTCCGTGTTTTCTCACAAGTCATCTCACACTTCATCAGGGAAAGTTTAATAATCTATTTAATAGCAACTATATTCTTTCTAAAGCAGTAATTTATTTGTAACTTAGGCTTATCTGTATCCAAGTACTGTGCTTTTTAACATCCTTACCAAGCACGTGTGTTTATGAACAAAATTTGCTATTTGTTTAGGCATAGTAAAACTTATTCTTCCATAATAAAATGTGAAAATATTCAGTTCAGTTCAGTTCAGTCGCTCAGTCGTGTCCGACTCTTTGCAACCCCATGAATCGCAGCACGCCAGGCCTCCCATTTGCCTTTAAGATACTGCTTTACATTTTAATCATTTTCTGTTATTAAAGTCTAAAAGATAACGAACTCTTCTCATAGAAGGATTTCTAATTTTGAGGTAAAATCTTGTATCTTTTTAGTCCTTCCTGTATGTTCTCCTTGTTCCAGTGAGGTTCAAAGGGAAATCTTGTCATTTTTAAAAATATTTTTCCACAGAGTGACCCCTATGTGGAAATGTGTAATTTCTAAGACTTAGAGCCACAGATATTTTCCTTAACTGGGAGTGTTTTTGCCTACCTTGACATGATCTTCAGCTATTAAAATTGTTCTGGTCATGGTTCTAAGAGTTTTATGCCTAGATTCAATATACAGTTGATCTGGGGAGTTTGGATCCAGTTTTTTTCCCCATTGCTGTTTCACAGTTTCTGTTCTTTCCACATCTTATTTTTTCCCTACCCCACAAAAAGAAAGAAATTCCTGACCCTGATATATTGAAACCAGAAGGTCCCTTGAGACACTTGGTCCCATTGCTACATTTTAACTGTATCACTAAATGCATGTCACGCCTAAGATAAATACTGAATATCCTAACTCACTGTGTATCTTACTATTTAGCCAATCTTGTGTTTTAAGATTTACATTCAATTGTGTAACAAAACTACTTGATGTTGTTCAGTGCTAATTCATATGTATATAATGTATTTAATAAAATCTTTTCATGTTCTCTAAAATTTCTTAATTAACTTCTAATTGGTGTAATAATTCTTACTTTCACATATCTGGAAAAACCTGTAACGTCCTATGGAAGAAACGTTTAATCTGTTGTTCATTTTATAGGTTATTGAAGACAATGGTGTTCGACGAGTTGTTGTGGTTCCTCAGGCACCAGAGTTTCATCCTGGTGGTCACACAGTCATCCACCGCTCTCCACACCCTCCTCTGCCTGGTTTCATTCCTGTCCCAACCATGATGCCCCCCCCACCACGCCACATGTACTCACCGGTAACCGGAGCCGGAGACATGGCAACGCAGTATATGCCGCAGTATCAGTCTTCACAAGTATATGGAGATGTAGGTAAGACATCTAGAAAGCATTCTTGTTTTATGGAGTTGGCTGGTCTTTGCTTGGATATAATAGTTACTATTATCACTTTATATAAAAGAAGCCAAAAAATGGTAACTATCACAATAATTTTCTAATCACTCAAACACTGTGTTAAGGGAATTCTAGTCAGTACTCTGTAATGACCTACATGGGAAAAGAATCTAAAAAAGAGAGGATACATGTATATGTGTAACCCATTCACTTTGCTATACACCAGAAACTAACACAACATTGTAAATCAACTATGCTCCAGTAAAAATTAACTTTAGAAAATATGTTAAATGTTTCATCTTCATGCCCACCCTTCAAGGCAGGTGAGTAAACAGAAAATCAGAAAGGGAAAGTAACTTACATCGTGCAGCAACATTCCATTGGGGACACATTCAAACCAGGGGTCTACTTGTCTGTCCTGCTGCTCTCTGAGGAAACTTTTTAGTTAGGAATGATCATGCTACTGTTAAATTCTGAAGCCTCTGATGCCACTAACTAACATTGCTAGGTTCTATAAGATACTGGGGGGAAAAAAAACAAAACATAATCTCTGCCCTCGGGGAGTTAATAAATTGTTGGGAAGAATAGACAGCTACATATACACAAAATAATCATCTTACTCTTTCCTGTGGCTTTAAATACCATCCATAGACTGACAGTTTTTTTAAAAATTTGTATCTTCAGTCAAAAACCTCTCCTCTGAGCCCCAGGCTTTTATTTCTGTCTGTGGGTTTTTTTTTTTTTTTTTGGACTGTGCTGCATTCCCAATCCAGGGATTAAATCCAGGCCGTGGTATTAAAAGCCTGGACTCTGGAATCCTAACCACTAGGCGACCAGGTTACTCCCTAACTGCCTTCTTGATAACTCCACTTAAGTGTCTCATATATCTCAGTTATAGTATTTTAAAACATAATTATGGAACTTGATTTTCTGTGTCATCTTCATCTCCATGGACGGTACCACTGTCTACTCAGTTTGCACAAGTGAAAACCAGATGACCAAATTTGATTCCTCCTCTTTCAACCCCCACATCAGTGGGTGTCTTACTTTCAGAAGATTCCCAGATATGACTGCTTTTCTCCACTGCTACTCAGACTTAGTCCACCATCACCTCTGGCCAGGACACCTGCAGCAACAGCCTTCCAGTGGCTTTTCTGCTGTCATTCCTGCCCACAGCCACCCACACTCAGCCACAGTAATCATTTTAAAATGTATACTATCATGTAAGAAATGAATCGCCAGTCTATGTCTGACGCAGGATACAGTATGCTTGGGGCTGGTGCATGGGGATGACCCACAGAGATGTTATGGGGAGGGAGGTGGGAGGGGGGTTCATGTTTGGGAACACATGTAAGAATTAAAGATTTTAAAATTAAAAAATAAAGAAAGAAAGAAAGAAAAAAAACGTAAATCAGACCATTCTTCTAGTTAATAGAGTTCAGTGACTTTCCCCTGCATTTAGAATAAAATCCTAAACCCTTCCCCTTGACCAGAATTTCTCAACCTCAGCACTTTTGATCTTTGAAGAAGGATGACTCTTTACTGCGGAGGACAGAACTGGCTTTGTAGGATGTTTAGAAGAATCCCTGCCCTCTACCCACTAGATGCCAGTAGCACACAACTCCACCCCTCACCCTCATCCAACCCAGCTGTGACAACTAGAAGTGTCTCCAGACACTGCCAAATGACTCCTGGGGCCACAGTTGGGCCTGGTTGCCAGCCACTGCCTTGGACAAGATCCTGCTCTGTGGCTTCAGTCTGCCTTGTCTAGCTTGTTCCCGTGTACGCACCCCACCTCCGGTCTTTCAGAACCAAGCTCTTTCTTGCCTCAGTGCCTCTACACATGGTGTTCTCTCTCCCAGAAGTGTTCTTCCGCCCTTTACATGTGAGCTGCTGCTGCTTTGGGGTTTTTTTCTTTTTTTTTTTTTTTTTTGCTTTAGATTTTAGCCTTCAGAGATCTTCCCATAACCTTTCCTTGTCAGTCTCTGAAACCTGTTTCTTTCACAGAACTGAACACAACTTGATTATTTTTGTTTCTTTAGAAGTCTTTTTCCCTTATGTAACTGTAAAGCCCTGAAGAACTGAATCTGTTTTTTTATCACTGTTTTCCTTGCACTTAATCAGTACTTGTCATTCAAGCTTAGTAAATTTGTAGAAGAAATAACTCTAAATACAAATTTTAAATTATGCAACACAGCCTGTAAGTCGTAGATAAATTACATGTCATATATTACATTTTTTTCAAACTTATTTCTATTGCCCAAGTAATGCGTATTAATTCGGTAGATCTGAGTGTGGTTTGGTTTTCTGCATTTCTAACAAATTCCCAGGTAAGTCTCGTGCAGTAGCCCAATGAACATACTTTTGATAGCAAGAGTTTATACTACAAATCAGTCTCTCTCATTTTTTTTACTCCTAATTATGACCTAGTTTTCTTAAATGTGAGAAAATTATAAGAAAAATCTTAATTATTACAGTATACTACTGTTTTACATTGTTAAAAGCCATTGTTATTCAGAGAAGATGTTTGAAGTTGAAAGAGGTGCTAAAATTAATGTAGAATAAAAGAACTCTACACAGCTCAGTTCAGGTCTTATTCCCCTCCTGTGACAGTCATAGCTTAGGACCAGGCTGTTTCTATGGAGATTAATACTGAGAAAAGAGGAAGGAAAAAAATATCTGTAAGATTATAATTATAATCCAGTCATAAAGCTTGGTTCTCTTCAGTTAGTGGAGACACAGAAATAGCTTTGTGTTGTGCAAGATTTTTCTTTGAATTATAAGTTTTATATAATATAATGATAGATTTATTTCCTACTCTTTTCTCATGCCATAAATGTGTTTGGAGAAAGCGACCTTTTCTAAATGATTTTTACTTTATTTCTTCTTAGATGCTCACTCTTCACATGGAAGGTCCAACTTTAGAGATGAAAGATCTAGTAAAACATACGAACGTTTGCAGAAGAAATTAAAGGATCGCCAAGGAACCCAGAAAGATAAGATGAGCAGTCCACCATCATCACCCCAGAAATGCCCTTCTCCTATAAGTGAACATAATGGGCTTACAAAAGGGCAGAATGCTAGTGGTACAAACACAGGATCAGTGAAGAACAAGTCAGGAAAGGGGAAAGGCGGTGCACAAATTGATACAGAAATAGAAGGTAACTATTTAAAATATATTCTAATTGTCTTTTTATCATCTTTTAACCTACTAAAAGTATATAGTCTGACCTTTCAGTCATTTCATCATGCTTCACATAAACTGTAGGTTAATAGCATAACACGGTCTAAATGTGAGGGGTAAGTTTTAGAACCTGAATTGTTACTAGGGTATTTCTTTTTACATTTTGGGAAAGCTCAATTAATACACCTATATCATAAATTTTACTAACCTTGAGAAATTTCTGTTTGATAGGAAAACTCAAAGTTCATCCAGATTCTGTTCTTCTTCCTGAACCTAAATAAGGCTAAACTGGGGTTTTTAATCAAAACTCTTATTCTTCCCAGCTTTTGCTTATACAAGTTCCTGATAGCAACCAGTTATGTAGTTCACCAATCCATTTATATACTCTATAAATGTTATAGCTAGGACAGAGTCGTTTCCATTTCTTTGTTCAAAAGTTCTTTTCTGTTTCCCTCAGATCCTTCATCTAACCTGTGACTTCCACCATAAGAAATCTGAGAACACTTCCTTTTCTTTAAAATTTCTATTTCCCATCAATTTAGTGCTTTCACAGCCTCTTGGCTTGTAATATAAACATTTATTAAAATGTTCTCCCATATTTTTGAGACCTGCTGATCATTCTTTTCAGCACTGATGTTTCAGAGGAGTTAAGCTAAAGTTTCAAATACTTCAGTGGTGGTTTTAAGTTATGGTCAGGTCAATTATATTCCTATTTGGGAGCCACGATTAAGGCATATATGAAACAAACGCTTAGTTAACTTGTCATTAAGAGGTATGAGATTGGCAAATAAGGACTTTTAAGAGAGAGTACTTTATTTTTTTAAAGGGATATATATAGTGGCACTATAACTAGTTATTATGGTTAAAAGGGCAATAGAAACTGAGGCAGAAGAACTCTATAAAAAACCACAAACTGCTGAATATGAACTAAGGAGTAAAAACTAGAAAATAAAATTCCCAAACACCAACCTCTTGTTACATGTTTTAGAAGACATATTGTGAAGGGAGCAGGATGATTGCATTTAAGTTGGGGTTTTTTTATTCCTTTTTTTTTTTTTGAAGAAAAAGATGAAGAAACTAAAGCTTTTGAAGCACTTCTTTCCAACATTGTCAAACCAGTGGTAAGTATCACATGTATTTTCTTGACATTTACATTTAGTATATTCACATAGGATTTTGATAGGTTTAGGGCTTATGTAAAATTTAACTATATGTAAGGAATGTGAGATCAGTAATAATAGATCAATACAGATCTGACATAAGGAGAGCGAAGCTGTTAATCAGTGTGGCAGAATACTCAACCAGCAATTCATTTTTAAAACAAGGTTTTAGTATACGCTCAGTGACATTCAAAATCACTGGACCAGGCAGAGATCTAATGAAGAGTGTAGGTACAACTGCTAATCATTTAAAAAAAGAAAATTATTTCCATATAAAATAAATCCAATAGCTCCAGTTGCAGAAAGAGTTAAAATCAAACCATTGAAGAAGGTTAATATTCCCCAGTCCTATTTGTGTGCAGATGTAATAGAAGAAAGCAAATAGAAGACAGCAAAACTGGCTGCATAAAATTTTCTGGGTATTTTACATGCACGCGTGCTAAGTTGCTTCAGTCGTGTTCAACTCTGCAACCCTGTGGCTATAGCCCACCAGGCTTCTCTGTCCATGGGATTCTCCAGGCAAGAATGGTGGAGTGGGTTGTCATGCCCTCCTTCAGGGGATCGTCCTGGCCCAGGGGTCAAACCTGCATCCCTGCCTTGGCAGGCGGGTTCTTTACCACTAGCGCCATCTGGAAAGCTAATGTGTGTTTTAAAATAGCCTAAATAAAGGCTGTCATTCTGATAGGAAAAATATTTCCATCAGATAAAAGATTAATATTAAGTAAAATGCTCATACAAACTGAATTTTTAGACCCATTAAGCACCCCAAAGGGTTCTTCACTAGTAATTAAAAGAAAAATAAACTTTTCTGAAATGGTGAGGTGTTATTTTTCAGTAAAAAACTTATACAAATGAAAAGAAGAGAAAGTTATGCTATGTATAGATTATTTAATTATGAAGGTAGTTAGATATATTTTGTTATTTAAATATGATTCAGTTATTTTTTTTTGACAGTCCCAGTCTTTTACTCATTTTTCTCTTAAGGTTTTGGTCTTTTTCTTATTGTTAGACACTTTCTAAAGTGAGGAAATGAATCCTTTCAAGTATGTTACAAGTGAGTTTTTTCTGCCATTCTTTCAACTGTATATGATGTTTACAGTAATTGTTTTAAACAGCCAAAAAAAATGGTCTTTGAACTTTGTCGAACCCATCTATCCTTTCATGGCAGATTGTATCTCATTTACAAATGGGCAGGTTTCTATTGGTGAGTCATTTTATGTAAGTAACTACAGATACATTTTATTTAATCTTGAAACCCTATTAGATTTTGTGCTGTTTGTTGTGCACATTACAGTTGTTTCAGAGAGCTTTTAAATATTATGTTTTTGCAGGCCTCCGACATCCAGGCAAGGACAGTAGTTCTTACCTGGTCACCGCCTTCCAGCCTCATAAATGGTGAAACAGATGAGACGACTGTACCAGAGCTCTATGGTTATGAGATTCTGGTCTCAAGCACTGGGAAAGATGGGAAATACAAAAGTGTTTTTGCGTAGGTATTTGTTTTGTTTTACTCCTTCCCGTTATATAAGTTAATGATTTATCATAAAGAGCTTAATACTAATTCTGTGCTGTTTTCTCTCTTACTTTTGTTTTGAATCTATAAGTTGACTGGTGATACTGATTTCAGTGTAAATAGTCCACATGCCAGCTGGTTCACATTTCTGTCTACAGCTCCCTTGGAATAATTCACTTTCATTGGCCACATTCAGCTTTTTTATTTTTCAATAGGCTCCCTAACAGATATTTCACTATCTACATATTCCTGAGACATAAATATAAATTGTAGTATGTAGAAGCCAGGACCAGAAATGGAGAACTCTTACATTGTGAGCTCATGCAGTGTTGCTCCTCTAGGGAGCTGGTTTTCATTCCTACATATACAACCTCATGTCCTATTGTGAAATGAATTTAGTACCCTTGCTCCTCATTTGTGTGTTGAAAATGCCATAGTTCTCTTTTCTTGGTTCAAAAGTGTGTTATGCTCCAGCAAACCTTAGAAAGTGTCAGTGGCTAAAATTGTGACTCTGTGATTGACAGCTGTAAAATAAATTATTTTTCTGTTCTTGTTCATATAGAAGTTGTTTATTCTGGTGAAAAAGAGTAAAATCGGTAACTGTTATATAACTTCACCAGGAAGATTGTAAAGGAGGACGTGGTTAGCCATTTGAATGATCATTACTAACACAAAACACTGGATAAATCAACCATGGTGTATTAAAAAAAAAAAAAAAAAGCTAGTATGGGGAAGAAAGGAACGTGAAACTGCTTCAGTGACTGTCATCTAGTAACAAGGTCCCCTCCTTTTTGTTGAGACTCCCTTGTGTGTATTTTATTTCATTTTCTTAAAAGAGCAAACCTACCTAACAGGCTAAATAGGGAGTAAAGGACCATCAACATAAAGGTTTCTTTTTTGTGTTAATGGCTGTTCTAGTTTGATATGACTGCTTCCTAAGGGAAAGAATTTATCTCCATTTGCAGCCTGACCAGAGAGCACAAGAGGGACATTAGTCAGCCTCAGTCATCTCATTATCCTGCACCAATTAAAGTCTCTTTCTGAGGCTGCTACTACAACTGCCCCGGTTCAGTAAGGTGTCCTTCCTTCAGTGAGACATGTTTTCTTTCTCATGCTGTTCACTGGCTTTGATTTGAGAAACAGGGTACCTGGAAGGAAAGTGGGAGGGGGACAGGAGGAAGAAGTCCATTAAGTGGAGAGGAGAGAAACTTGACTGAAGGAAATGGAACAGAGAACAGTGATTTAAAAGAAAAGGAAGAGAAAACAGGCTAACTTGTTGGCTACATGTCCAAATAATAGTGGTAGCAAATAATTATTTAAGAAAATATGTGCTATTATATTTGAAAATGTAATAGTGTCTATGAAAAATCCTTTACCTTAAATTGTGATTCACTTTTTAGAAACCTACTCATTAAATTGTAACATTTTAAATAAAGTTCCACATTATATTTTAAATAAAATCCAATAGTGGCAGACTCCTTGTAAAAATTTGATAGTTTTGATTTCAGTTTTGATTTCATGTGTTACTTAGCATTTTAACTATATGCCAGTAATTGAAAATGGTTCCATTTCTTCAGTTAAGCTAAATAGCTACCCTAACTACACACACACACCATACACACAGTCTTGCTTATACAGTCCATTTACTTAGCACACCTTTTTGTTTTCAAGTGTTATGCAGGTACATACCTAAGTGTGGCATGTATCCTAAATACGCAAATTGCTTATTGATACAGTCTGAATGTGGTTCCAGTTGGGAACCACAAAGTAAGTAAGAAGTAAGTATAATTTCAAGTAAGAAAGTAAGAAGCAGTATAATTTCATAAAATTCCACAAACTGTAGTATACATAAGACACATTCTCTAAAAATGCTATATTTATCAAATAATGATATGTTACCTTTTTTCCCCCCAGAGGAGAAGAAACCAGTGTCACTTTAAATGATCTCAAACCAGCTACAGATTACCATGCAAAGTAAGGAATTCCTATATGCTACTTTTATGTGATATATTATAGCATAGTTTGTTTTTAATGATTTCCTTAAAAGTGTAGACTATAATTTCAATATTAATTTTGGATTAAAAACATGGAGTTTGTGGATTTTGATTTTTCTTTTGCTATAATTATCAACACATTCGCCAAAAAAATTTTTATCTCAAATGTTATATTGAAGGGTAAATGGCCTGGTTTGTACAACTTAGGGATTAGAATGAGTATATATCACCAACTCAGTGGACATGAGTTTGAGTAAACTCAAGGAGTTGGTGATAGACAGGGAGGCCTGGCATGCTACAGTCCATGGTGTCACAAAGAGTCGGACACGACTGAGCAACTGAACTGAACTGACAGATCATATATATACTATATCTGTAATACCTGATTTAGCACTGGAAGACTGTGCCAGCTTTTGAAATTTTTACAAAGCAAAATCATAAATAATAACTTCCACTTATGTATATTTATTCCATCCTAATTTGTAAGAATTTGGAATATTAAAACTCTTAGAATTTGGTAACATTTAATTGGGATAGCTTAGATACTACTGTTTTACTCTGCACAGTTCTTCTGTTATGATTTCACAAAATTATTTTTTAGACTATAGGGCCTCTCCAGCTGGGACTCGTATAACAGTTTATTCAGTCACCTATTTTTAAAAAGAACACTTGTACTTGAGATTATCCTATTAAACTGTCTTCAGTTATACTCCCAGTGGATGAACTCTAAGTATTATCCAACCTAATATTTTTCAAACTCTGGATTGTAACCACTATTGAATCATGAAATTAATTTTGTGGGTTCTAGTCAGAATTTTTTTAATTAAATATACTCAAATGGAATAGAAAATATCAGTATATTACCCAATTAAGGATATTGTTTCAGAATACTACTTTTGTTGTGTGTATGACATATATGTGTGTGTATGTATAAATACATATTGCAGAGACAGTCATTGTTGAAAATGTATTTCTTTGAGCAGTTAGAAAAATATGAAAGCCACTGGTTTATTCTATTTTTCTATTTTTTAAAGGTTACCCTTTATTTCTGATATGTGTATTTCTCAATAGAACATTTAGAGGGCACTTTACTGACTTGCAGATACTTAATGCTGATGCTATAGAATGGTAGGATACAGTGATTCTGCAGGATAAAACTACAATTTATTTTATTACCACAGAGTCCAGGCAGAATACAATTCTATAAAGGGAACTCCTTCCGAAGCTGAAACCTTTACCACCTTGAGCTGTGAACCTGACATACCTAATCCACCAAGGATAGCCAATCGGACCAAAAATTCACTTACTTTGCAGTGGAAGGTAAGACTATAGAGTGTTTCCAACTGGACATTTATTTCTTTTTTTTTCTCCCTGTACTATTAAACTTCTTCATTTGTTTTCGGAGACAAACGGAGGTTTAAGCTAACTTGCTCTTGCTCTTCACATATATCAAATAGGCATTTTTTCCTTGTATCCTAAAATAACACTCTTAACAGTTTTTCTTATATAACACAAGTATAAATGTAGCATAAATGTAACAGAAACCTTGTTATAAATTATATATATATGTTATCTATAACAGAAACATAAAATATGTTTTTATGACATTTTTATGACAGATACATATTTATGACACATTTTTATGACAGAAACATAAAATATATGTTATATATAACATGTATATAACAGAAACAGAAAAGTATAACATACATGTGACATAAGTATAACAGAAAAGATTGGCTTATAATTAGCAGTACTTATACTGAATGTGTGCTGACACTGCAGTGTGTGTTTCTCAAACTTGCTGCTCTCTATATTTTGTAATAACACCTTTATATCCTGAATTTTATCCTAAAATGAGATTCATAATAACCCAAATATTAATATGATGCCATAAAGGAGGAATAAAATTATTTTTGATAGAATTCATGCTGTGTCATTTCAGTCATGTCTGACTCTTTGCAACCCCATGAACCGTCTGTGGGATTCTCCAGGCGAGAATACTGGAGTGAGTGGTTTGCCATGCCCTTCTCCAAGGGATCTAACCAACCCAGGGATCAAACCCACGTTTCTTACATTTCCTGCATCAACAGGCAGTTTCTTTATATTTTTTTAGTGTATAAATATTTGGACCCACTACTACACAAGAAGATGTAATAAAGTGGATAGACACTGGACAGAATTGGATCCCAGATAGAACAGGCATTGTTGTCATTGGTGACATGATTTTCTGAAATCATAACATAGGTCTTGGTAAATTTCTGAATAAAATTAAGTACAGTCTTTCCCAAGTTGCATAGTAGTTGGATTTAGGGGAATACAGTGTTAAAATTATACCACTGATACCTTGGAAAATGGAATCAAGTTCTAGGCTATAATAATTATAAACAGATATTCATCTATATGGATATCCAGGAATACATTCAGAAATCCTAGAGGAAGAAACCTATACAATATTGTAAAGCAATTATCCTCCAATTAAAAATAAATAAATTTTAAAGAAATTACCAAAAAGAGGATGGAAAAAGAAACAGAAAAAATTTAAATTATCATAGGCTCTCAAAAAAAAAAATGTCCTGGAGAAAAAAATACAATTTTTCCTTGTTCTGAAATAAAGGTGAAATTCTTTAGTTCTAGAGTGACCAAATCCTGGGGGAAATGACTAGAACTAAAATTTTCACCATTGAAAATTTAACACATTGATGAATTAACAGTCTTAGGCAATCAACACACGGAGCCTAGAAGTGGAGATCCAGAAAATATGCGCCTTTGGAGTTCCTCTCAGCACACTTGCTCTTTTTCTTTTTAGTGTATTACATGGTATCACTTGCAGATTGTATTGATAAGTTGAGTTTTAATGAAAATGACAGGATCTAACCCAGAAGCTTAAAGATGATAAAACCTTCTGATAAAACATAGTTCTTGATAAAAGAGATTGTTCAGAGTTTAGAAAAATCTGAGTAGCCTCCTGCTTTGTTTTCTTTTCCGGCAGTTAAAAGGATTATAGGATGTACATCTCTATCTGTATTCTCTGTGCAGATTTTTCCGGGGTTAAATCCCAGAGAACATCTATAGCACAATAGGTGCCTTAGATTAGATCATCACCAATACCTTTTATAAACGTACTAACTTGTACTCATTTGGGGTTTTTTTGGTGTTTGTTTTAGGCACCTAGTGACAATGGCTCTAAAATCCAAAGTTTTATTTTAGAATGGGATGAGGTAAGTACATTTGAACTTTTAAAATTAGCCTAAAATGTATGTGTACCTTCAGGCAGAAATACCTTTCTGTTTAATATTTTTTTCCTCTTTAAAAACAATATGAATGATTTCATGTGGTGCTTGAGTCAGTTGATGGTGTTCCTAGAAAATGTTACTGACCAGACCTCCTGATGTTTTAGTTTCTTCCAACTAAACCAACCGTCAAAACAATCACTTGGTTAATTAACTTGATGGAATATTTTCTTTCACATCAGCCTTAAAGGCAAGCATGTTTGTTTACTGTGACTGCTTTAACAAATTACCACAAACTGGGCGCCTCAAAACAACACTTTTATTCTTATAGTTCTGGAAATCAGAAATCCAAACTGGCTTTCACTGGGCCAGAATCAGGGTGGCACCTGAGCCCTGCTTACTCCAGGGACTCTAGAGGAGAACCCATTGCCTTGCCTTTTCCAGCTCCTGGAGGCTTCCTCATTGCTTGGTTCATGGCCACATCAGATTGCCTTTTCTCCCCCTGCTGCCCTTATCACATGGTCATCTTCAGGTCCTTCTCTGCCTTCCTCTAGAAGAGATACTTGTAATTCCATTGAGGAGGCACCCAGATGACCCAGCATAACCTCTCCACTCTCAGGAGCCTGACTTCCGCCACATTTATACAGCCTCGGCTGCCATCTGAGGTCACATTCACGTGTTCCAGGGTGCAGGATCTGGGTGTCTTTGGGGGCCTACCACAGCAAGCATCCTGGGCTTTACTGTTCAGTACTTTGTTTTACTGTCATTTGCCATGTTCTCTTTTGCCCTGCTGCTTCACTGCAGCAAAGAGGAGGGGCCAGAGGGGGTAGAAGAAACTCCAGCCATATATTAAAACAGTAATGAGGCGCAGCCCAAGGAAGTTCTATTCCGGAAGTTCTAAGTGAATACAGAATTAGACAGTCTATTGCAGCATCAGAGTAATTGAGAAGAAAAACCATATCATCTTGATTAATTATGACAAGTATTTGATAAAATTTATTACCAGTTTCATTTAAAACTCAAATTAGGAATAAAAGGGCAATCCCTTATTTGATAGTTTCGTATTAAGAGAAGTACTATCAGTAAACAATAAAAGCATTTCTAGCCAGACAAAAATAAGTCAAAGTTACCAGTTTTTCCCACCTTTATTTGACATTCCTCAGGAAATTATAGCTAAACAGTAGCAAAAAAAAAGAAGTAGAGCTATGGTGGCTGGCCTGGGGGACAAAATTATCATTGTTTAGAGATGATATGAGTTTCTATTTAGATAACTCAATAGAATACACTATAAACATTATTAAAACTAGAGTTAAAGCAACCAAATTCAGACTAAAAGATTTTCTGACAGAGGTCACTGTAACCTTTTACGTGTATGTATGTGCGTGTATGTGTGTGTGTGTTAAGTCACTTCAGACTTTTTGTGACCCTGTGGACTGTAGCCCACCCGCAGGGGTCCTCAGTTGAGGAGATTATCCAGGCAAGAATACTGGGGTTGCCACGCCCTCCTCCAGGGGACCTTCCCAACCCAGGGATTGAACTCGTGTCTCTTATGTCTCCTTCATTGGCAGGCGGGTTCTTCACCGCTAGCGCCACCTGGGAAGCCCTGTCCTTTACCTCTACCACACAATAGAGAAATGGGTAGAAAATAAGAAATTTGTCGATTTTATATAACACTTAAATTTCTGAAACTCTTCACTTGTCCTAACTGTAGACTTTTCTCTCTCCCATCTTAATACATATAATGGAGTTTTTCTATCTATTTATACTTTTTCAGTGTTAAATCTAATCAGTAGTAGCATCAGTCTTTACTTTAAGGATGTTGAGCAGCTGTCTAGGTGGTTTGAAGATGCATAGGAGGGACCTTTTCTAAAACTGTTTGCATAGAACTTTTCATAGGTTACGGAGAGCAGCCAGATACTCATGTTGAAGATCAACCTATTTCTACCACTACCAGTCCCCCCATAGAGTTGTGGGGTCCATACCCAGAAAGAGTTTCTTTTATTAAAAGCCAGAGGTTTAGCATCAGCTCTAAAATGGGATGTTTAGTTCAAGAAGCTATACAGAGATGCCTACCCTTTGATTTTTTAATTTTGCATTAATGAACGAGTGTCGTATAAAGGATGTGTTATCTCAACCTTCTCTTGAGATTCATGACATGTATGTAACGAAGATGACTTTAAATGTATACTAGCTAATATGTTACTGTCAGGAATTAATGTGGATTTCTTTTTACATTAATGTACAGTGATGTTTAAAAACTTTCTTTTAGGGAAAAGGGAATGGAGAATTTTGTCAGTGTTACATGGGCTTACAGAAGCAATTTAAAATTACTAAACTGTCACCAGCAATGGGTTGTAAATTTAGACTATCAGCCAAAAATGACTATGGTACAAGGTAAGATACATTTTAATATAGGTATTTAGACTGTTCATTTGTATAAATTATTTACAGTCCAAATTAACCACTAAAAATTCTGCCTTAGTTTATTATCACTTTGTTGATATGGTTAAGATGTGTTACTAACCTAGCAAAAGCTATAAGAGAAATTTAATTATGTAAATGGCAGTTTTAAAAGAATAATAATTCATTGTTAGGTATCTGACCTAGTTACCATAAAGATATTATCACATCAAAGATACATTCCTGGATTATAATTCATTATCAAATTTATCATTTTCACCAAAAATGTCATTTATCAAAACTGTGTTCTTTGGCTTTAGAAAACTAACTTTTCTTCATTCCTTCTTAAAAACCATTTGTTTCGACAGCGGTTTTAGTGAAGAAGTCTTATATTACACCTCAGGCTGTGCCCCATCTATGCCAGCAAGTCCTGTATTAACTAAAGCTGGGGTTACTTGGTTATCCTTACAATGGAGTAAACCCTCAGGAACGCCATCAGATGAAGGAATTTCTTACATTTTAGAGATGGAGGAAGAAACTTCAGTAAGTATATGTATTTTAAATAGGGTATTTAGAACATTTCAGTGTGACATTAATCCTGATACAGTAAATACCGCCACAATAGCCAGCTCCTTCCCCGGACCCTTTGAAACCTTGGTTGGTTACTGTTTGGAAAGGACTGGAAGTGAGGAACAGCTCAGTCTTTTGCTTTCTCAATATGTTGGAGGGGGGTTTGTTTTTTATGTGTGTGTGTATATTTGCACTTTGTGCCTGGGAACAACACGGACCCCATGTAAGTATATATGTTTTGGGGAGAATAAAGAGAGGGCAAGATCATCACAGCCTTAGACCAAGCAACTCTAAAAGATAAGAAAGAGCGTGTCTGCATTCTCCACCTGTGTGCAAACGCTGCTTCCCCAGGTGCCACAGAGACGTTGAAGAGCCTCACGTGATACTATCCAGTTACAGTGTCTCATCTCCTGTGAGACAGCGCTGAGCTGAACAAGTGTTAGACTGTCCTCTGTTAGTTACTTATAGCTCCATAGCTTTTCAGAGTTACTTTGAAGCAATATGAATCGAAAATAGTTTGGTCCATCCTAGATATATACCCAGAATAATTGAAAATATGTTTGTACAAAACTCTGTACCCCAGTGTTCATAGCAGCATTAATCATAATAACCAAAAAGTGGGAATAACTGAAATGTCCGTCAACTAATGCTAATAATTGGATAAACAAAATGTAACATATCCATCTAGTAGAATATCATTCAGCCATATAAAGGGATAGAGTACTGACATATGCCACACATGAATGAGCCTTAAAAACATCATGCTAAATAAAAGAGCGCAGTCTGATCCCATTTATATAGGTATTGGCAAATTCATAGAGACAGAAAGTATATTAGTGTACAAGAGAAGAGAGGAAGTGACTGCTAACCAGCAAATAAAGGTACTTTATTTATTTAGGCTTTATTCTGGAACTAGGAATTAAATGATGGTTTTACAAGCTTGTGAACATACTGTAAACCAGTGAATTTTATACTTTAAAATGGGAATTTCATGGTTTGTGAATTATATCTCAGTTTTTTTTTAACTTTAAAAAATAACATTGTGAAAGTAGTGAAGCATTGTCCCTAGGGCTAGAAATAATAATGCCAAATCTAAATAACATCTCAACCTGCCAGCCCAACCAATCATTCATCTTTCACCTAAACACAAGTGTGTGTGCACGGAGAATTAAATATGTTAAATAGTTATAGTTTTGTTTAATTCTTGCAACGTCCATCTGGGAAATTCACCTTAGTTCTAGGGATAAGCTTACTGATGGTGATGTTACCATTGTCTCTGATTTTCCCTCAACACAAAGATCTTCTCTTGGTTACTGTATTTACTGAGAATAAGTGGGGGTCTTCATCCTCCTACAAGTGGTCAGTAGCATTTCTTGATCTGTCTTCTCAAGATAGAAACATCAAGGAGAAGATTACAGTCAACCAGGCATTAGTCACATTGCACATAGCAGAAGATGAAGAGGACCTGAATCTTTTCACATATTGCTTATTCCCCATATTTCTGCTGTAAGGCATCTAATAAAGACTTTTTTTCCCTTTCCAGGGATATGGTTTTAAGCCTAAATATGATGGAGAAGACCTTGCTTACACAGTGAAAAATCTCAGACGTAGTACAAAGTATAAATTTAAGGTAAGCTTTGAAAGCCCTTGAAAGGTTTATTGTTCTTACTGTTCTGTTTTAAAACCAAGTACATGCCTTATTCTCATAATTTTAAATCTTAAATATTTTGGCCTTTTCTAATGAGCTTTATTGTTTTACTCTCTTACTATGTACTGCTTCTTAAACTTTATGTATTTAAATTCAAAGCAGTCTTAATGTTTAACAAGACTCTAAAATGTGAACAAAACATCTTTTAAAATGTGGGTGTCATTGAACATAGTCAGAATATGCTTTTTTGGCAGGTATATCAGAAAAAAGTAATGCTGTTATGCTCTTTGAAGTGGTGGGCCACTTACTAGTAGCTATAAAGGTGATAACTACCATGTTTCTTTGCTGTAAAGTTGTTCTTTCTCCCTTTGTAATAAGTATTTTGCAAATACTGTATAGACATCTTGTTCCTCATCAAAGTCTCACCCACTAGTTTTAACATCCATTGATAATTCTTGCCCTAAATCATTCAGTAACTATGATTAATGGTTGCCAAGTGGTGGTTTTTAAAATTTCTTCTACATTGATTACTTGGCATTATACTAAAAGGAAAAGCTTTCTCTTCTCATTTATATTAGTATGAACTCATGGATTCCTGTTTACTGAGTGGGTTATATTTTGTTACTGTGGTTATCAGTTATGAGGTTCAAATTGTCTTAGATTTTGGGAGCCCTTGTCAAGCTGACTTCTAGTTTTTTTGACATGTCCCCACCCCATCATTCTTTGAGCCCCTCCTTTCTGGCACATGATATTACATTCTCATCATGTAGTTCTCTCCTTCAAATTTGACATTGACCGTTTCTCAGAGCACCTGAGACAGTGGTGTTAAGAAGTTAAGCAAAAAAAAAAAAAAAAAAAAGTTAAGCAGACACTTAACACACTGTTAAGCAGACAGTGGTGTTTAGAAGTCAGGATCTGGGTAGTAAGTATACTTAATGCTATAGGATTTTGCTACTCCTAGGCCTCTTCTCAGTGGACAAAGCCAAGAACTAGATGTACATGTGTATGTTTTGTGTGTGTGTGTGTAGACACACATAGACCCTTTACATGCAGGAACACATATTTCTACATACATATCTATTTTTAAAAGTCATGAGTTTGCACCCTATACCTCCATTTGATCTAGTGCCACAGATTAATTCTGATTTTCTCACTTTCCTTATTTCTAACTGCCATCATCACCAGTGAGAAACTCTTCCCTGTTTATCACAGTATTTTACTTACTGGATAAAACCCCTCTTGCCCTCATAGCCTTCCCTAAAGTCCTATCCAGAGCAGTTGAGTTTGTGCAGGGTGAATGCTGCTGCCTCCACCTACCCTTCATCCATCCCCTAGCACCCGTGCTTGTCTCACTGTCCCATCTGATGGCCTTCAGACTTAATTATTTTAGGAAAGTAGAGATACTCTATATGTCATTCTTGCTCATTGGAGGCCTGGAGATTCTGCATATCATTCTTGCTCACTTGAAGCAATAGCAAGCTTTGAAAATTCTCCTGTGAGCATTTCAGGATTCTCCTGAAATCATCAATCTTTCCAAGCGTCCATTCTAGGATATAGTCTATCTTTGACTTGGTCAGTGATACACATTGCTATTGCTTGGCAGACAGGGCCTTGAATTAGCTAATAATACAGTTTAATACAAGCCAGCCTTCATTTTCGTACAGAGGTTTTCCCAAAAAGGTAACAGGATGCTTACTCCTACCATTGTTTGTTTAAACAAATTATTCCAAATAAATGATAGAAGCCATTGTAAAGTGTTTTCACTATTAAAAAGAAAAGTTTTATTACTCCTTGAGAACCTAAGAAAGAAAATTTTAGTGCTATCAGGAAATTTGTTTATGTGGTGCATAATTATATCTGTTATGTTTTATTTTGGGGCTTCCCTGGTGGTTCAGACAGTAAGGAGTATGCCTGCAATACTTATTTTGTATACTAGCTTCATTTTCAAAACTTCTGGTAACACTGGGTCATTTTAATTTTCAAATACAGTTTTTATATTGACATAATTTACAAAGTATCTGAGGAATATGTAGATTTATTCCAGTTTTCCTCTTACGATGTTGGATTGCATTTTTGCTTCAGTTATCATTATAAAACCTCACCACATGGGCTTCTCCATAGGGGAGCTACACACACCCTCGTTTCTGCTACACACTTTGTTAGAAGCAAGTTATTAAGGACAATTCAAAAGGAGGAGGAGTTAACCTTTATCTTTTAAAGAGAGGAAATTCAGAGAATCTGACATTTTTTTAAATCCCTGAAGAATATTAAAAGAATAAGTTAAATCAAGCCTCGCCAAGTATCATCAGATTATATAGCTTGTTCCAGTGATGACTCTTATTTAGTATCAAAATATTAGACTCACTTGTATTTTTAGGACTGACTGAAAGGGGATTATACCTTAATTCTCTTCATATGTGCTGAGTTCCTTTTGAAGACAAGCAGTTCTCACATAAATCATTTGATTGACCCTATTTGTCTCCCATCACTTTGTTCATTAAGCCAGTATCATTAAGTATCAGACATTAATTATGTCTTTGTGTTCTCATCATAGGTTATTGCTTATAACTCAGAAGGTAAAAGTAGTCCAAGTGAAGTCGTAGAGTTTACGACCTGTCCTGATAAACCCGGAGTCCCTGTAAAGCCTTCAGTTAAAGGAAAGATACATTCACATAGTTTTAAAATAACCTGGGGTAAGATATTTTGCATATTTGTATGTCACTACTTTTATATTTGATTTAAATGATTTGAATATTTAGATCATTTTTAAGATACTTGAGTAGATTTGTTAGCTCAGGGAAGTTCAGTGAGAAATGTGAGACTCACTGTTTGATGATCTGCATTATGGAGAGCATTGTACTCATACATACTAAGTTCAGGTTTGATGGAGGAAGAACTTGGGGTCAACTGTAGAACTCTGAGCAGGGGCCGCCTGTGTGAGATGAAAGATTATTGAACTCATAGCTAAAGTGTTCATGGCTCATTCTGGTTTTCATGAGAAATTAAAATCACTTATTCATTTAAAACAAAAATGTATTGAGAATCTGCTTCTGTAAAAACAAAAGAGTAAATAAGGTGCTGGTATTAATTTTTAAAAAGTCATTGCAGGTGATTCTTATTTCTTTTAGAGCAATCTTGAGTTTGGTGTTCTGTTTATTATGAGTTTATGTCATTTTTTGAATTGTATATACTCTGCCTAATACCACTTTTGCTTCTTTGGATAGACCCACCAAAAGACAATGGAGGGGCAGCCATCAATAAATATGTAGTAGAGATGGCAGAAGGTTCTAACGGTAAGAATAACTATTAAAACTGATAATCTATACCAGTCAGTCTACCTTTAGTCTTCATGGTTCTAAATTTTACATGATGTCTTTTCTTTCCTCTTGATTTTTTTCCTGTTTGTAGCAGATAAGATTTTGCCTGTTATGAGCGACTTTAAGTAGTAATCTCCAGATATACAGTGACTCAAATATAAGACTGCTGTATACTTATATTATTACATTTTCTTATTTTTTTCCTCATTGGTTTGCATTGCTCAATTCCAGTATGCCTAAAGTCTTCTGAAGGTTAGCTGACTCAGATTTATACCCAGATGTATCAGAAAAATCTTCTAAAATTTAACTTACAGTAGTTTTAGTAATAAGTTCTTTGTCTAGTGAACTTTATTCTTGAATCACACATTTTTATCTTTATATCAAATGGCCTATTTCCTTGCAAAAAATAAAGATGTCTTTTAATTAAGACTAAACTTCCTATGGTATTGGTTTTTTCTATTCTTTGTGTGTTATAATGTTATTACTGGGCCAGTAAGCACATTTAAAATGTTTAATTAAAAGCAAATTATCGATCTAAGTCAGAGTCTGTACAGAGTTACAGAGATATTTCACTTCAACAGAGCCATGCAAATTTGTCTAAGAAGCTGTACACATGAAGAAAATTACATCATTTCCAGGAAACTCAAAAAACAGGCTTAAATCATTTCTGACAAATTACATAAACGCTTACTTAGTGAAGTGAAGCTAGGATACCTGCCATGTCCTTGATACCAAAATGTTAACCATTACCTTGTCGCTGATGGAGCGTAATTCTTCCATCTTACAGGAAACAAATGGGATATGATATACAGTGGCGCTACCAGGGAACATCTTTGTGATCGACTGAATCCAGGCTGTTTCTATCGTTTTCGAGTTTACTGCATCAGTGATGGAGGACAGAGTGCGGTAATACTTACGTGTAGATTTTTTTTCTCAAGTTTGGTCAAATGAAATGAAATCATCAGATGCCACCTCAAATATTGAAATATATCCATAAAATGTATAACCCAGGTGGTTCAATTTTTAGTGACCAGACTAGCCTAATGTAGTATTTAGCTTGTAGTGAATATCTGTTGTCTGGTTGCTGTTTAGCTTTGGAAAAAATAGGTTTTAGAAAAACATTGCAGAAAATGTTTTGGAAAAACATTGCAGAAAATTTTATAAAGACAAATTTTAGGATGATGCTCAATTAACCCTCCCTAACAGAAATAGAAACAAAATCATTATTTAAACACAAATTCTAAATATACACTTATTTCAGAAAAGTTTGGCAATTATTTTCTTACTAGAGACAGAAATGGACTTAAATGTGCCATTGATTATATATGAGACATTTGTAATGTTCTGGAAAAGTATAATGTTTTTTAATAGGAGTGATTTTTTTAATGAATTCAACCAATAATGTATCTTAGAATGTTCATAATTGTTATTTTTTTCAAATGAGGTTTAATGCAATGAAAGTAATTTTTTTTTTAATGAATTAGCATTTTGTTGAAAATGAGAGTACAGTGAAGTTGAGTTGCAAGTCCTGTGCAACAGGCTTTGGATCCAATTGCTTCATTTTCTTTAATAAGAAATCTTAAGAGTGAACCTTACTATTTATAAAATGTTAAGTATAAACCCTAATACTGTGCAGATAATGAATATAGCACTGAGTTTGTGTCAGTGCTTTTAAGAGAATGTCTTTTAAAATAAAACTAAAAGTTTTTTTTAGTAGCATAGAAATGAAAAGTAATACCAAATACCTGGAAAGATGCTAAATACTTGAGAACACTTATCTGATTTTTAAATTACTTTTAGGGTGAAAGAAAAGATTTTTTTGTTGTTAATATTAGCGTTTAGGTTGAAAAAGACAGTCAAGTGGTCAAAATAGGCTAAACCTCCTAAAAACACAGCAAACAGCATTGATAGAATGTTAAAACATTCTTCAGAAGAGATATGTAGATCCATTTGGACACCAAAAATAATGTCCATTAGGTTATGAGGGAAGCTTTTTAATTATGGAAGGAAGAAGAGAGTTCTTTGTTGGGGTTTGGTTTTTTTCCTGGTAACTTTATATCTAGTAGGCACATAATAGTTGTCCTTATTTTACTTGCCTGTATAAAATTTGTGTTGTAATGATTTAATTAGATTTGATTTTATTCAGAACGTTATTCCTTTTCTGTTGATACTCAGGTGCAAATTATTGGTGCAGTCTTTGTGTTTGTCTTACTTTCCTTTAACAAAAGCAGTCTGATTATTTGGCTTGGGGCATTTTTGTTTTGTTTTTGCTTTTGTTTTGGCAGGTATCTGAATCTTTACTTGTGCAGACTCCAGCTGTGCCTCCTGGCCCATGCCTCCCTCCCAGATTACAGGGTAGACCCAAAGCAAAAGAAATACAGTTACGATGGGGTAATTTTCATTTTGGTAATAAATTATAATTAAGTCGGTACTAAATATATTCCTCTTATTTAACTGCGTGAATCTTTCCACCTTTAGGACCCCCTCTGGTCAATGGTGGATCACCCATTTCTTGCTATGGGGTGGAAATGTCTCCTGTAGAAAGAGATGAACCCAGAGAAGTTTACCAAGGTCCTGAAGTAGAATGTACAGTGAGCAACCTTCTTCCTGGAAAGACTTACAGCTTCAGACTACGTGCAGCTAACAAAATGGGGGTAGGAAAACCGAGCTGACTGAATTATAAATCCCAGTGGTATTTCATATAGCATGTCATTGTGCCCATTATTTGACCATTTTGCTTTCAACATGTGACTCCAAATTTTACAGTTTTTAATAAGCCTCTATTGATAAATGAGAATTCAGTATGTACCATAGGTTAACAGTTACAGAATATGAGTACTTTAAAACTCCAATTACTAATATGTGACACTTTGAACTTGAGCTGAGCCTTTCAGGCAGTGCTAATGGAGTTTACTTGGTAAGAAGAGTAGAAACATGATCATAAGATGAAATACTTAAGAGTAAGTAAGTGTTTTGAGGCTGGTTGTATGTAGTGTTTATTTCCAGTTGACAACTACTCATGATTCTTTTTTTTTTTTGCCTAAGGGAAAAAACTGACATTCTAAGCATTTCTGGTTTTGTGTATTTTTTGTTTTTGTTTTAAATTATCTCTGTATCTGTATAACTCCATAAAATGGACAGAATAGGTGATATCTCCATTTTACAGCTGAGGAAGCTGGGGCTCAGGAAAGCTCAACTGCTTGCCTCAGCAGTCACACACACTAAAAAGTGGGAGACATCAGTCACTCTGTCCAACTCTGGAGCCAAAACCCTTTCTGCTCAACTGTGACATCTCTCATCTCTCTGAATTAAAAGTTTTCTGAGGACCAACCAGTCACTTGTGACTTTGAGTTAGCACTGTGTTTCTTAAAACTACAGTATAATTAAAATTTCATGAAATTAAACTGACAAGTCTTTCCCCATTACTTCAGATTTTAGTAAACCCTGATGATCTTGGCAGCCCCTCAAGGCTGCAGTACACGGGGTAGCATCTTTAATACTAGTGTCTATAATCTGGGTTTTCAGGTTTGAGATATCACTTATCAGAATCATCTCAAGTAAATATTTGTTCCCTATGTTTTCACAGAATGCATTTTTACACCCTACTAAAGCATTATTTAAGTTATAATTTATGCCTACAATCTCTTGTGCCTTTGATTGGTATTCATTTCTTCACTCCTGACATGATTTCTTCCTTTTATTCGACCTAATTCCTAAATTCCCCTCCCTTCTTACAAAAAATCAATTCATAAAAGAATAAGGGGCAAGAGAAGAAACTATAGTAAATGAAACTTTAAAATAACCTCACATATTTACTTCCATGATCATTAATTAAATCTTTACTTTCTGTGATTTCTTTTAGGAGAATTTTATTATGACTAATTAGTCTTAAAGGAAAGGGATGATGAATTTAATTATCTGTGAATATTTATGGAGAGCTGTGCAATTGGTAGGTGAAAAATGAAAACACTGATTAATATTTGTTTTTCTAGTTTGGGCCATTTTCAGAAAAACATGATATTACTACAGCCCCTGGACCACCAGATCAGTGTAAGCCCCCTCAAGTGACGTGCAGATCTGCAACTTGTGCACAAGTGAATTGGGAGGTATTGTAATTTCCTTCACGTATATTTGCTTTAAATGATTAAAATAATTTTACATAAAAGAATGAAGATACTATTCATTTCATCTCCATAAATTATACAAAGAGTAAAGTCCTAGTTAAATCCACTTGGTAAAAAGTAAATTCTTTTCTCTCTTTGAAGTATTTAAATAAGGTATATGTTTACAAGTATTTAGATTCTTATTCATGATGGTGCCCCATCTCAGTACTGAGATATTTAGCCATGGTGCACTTAATATTCAGAACAAACATTCATAGAAATTAGTGTATACCATTTCTCTCATGTTTATTATCTCCAATATACTTACTGCATATAGTAGTAATCAATAATGATAATTACATTTTCTGTTTCGTTTAAAATTTAACAAAGAAAATAGCCTTGTATGATTTAACATTTATATTACTTAATAGAATTATTTTAAATTCTTATTTACCTTAAGATACTCTTTCTAAAGTGACTGAATCATATTTCTACGTCTGATTGAAAACAAAGTTATATTTTTTGAAAACAAAGTTATATCTTTAATTCAGGTGGCCTTAATGAATAAAAATGTAATATTAAACAGTTTATGTTCTGTTAAACATTCTTTTAGAAATCCAAAAACAGTTCAGTTTTTTATGTGCTTGGGGAAATGACATTTTTGCCCCAAAACTATGTAATCATTATTAGAACTTAAGACAAAAGACTTTATCCCCTTTTCTTACCTTTAAGGTCCCTTTGAGTAATGGGACTGATGTCACTGAATATCGATTGGAATGGGGAGGAGTTGAAGGAAGTATGCAGATATGTTACTGCGGGCCCGGTCTCAGTTACGAACTAAAAGGACTTTCACCAGCAACCACCTATTACTGCAGAGTCCAGGTAAAGGTGGTCAGGATCTTGACACTCTAGAGTCTTGTGTTTTGTGAGTATTTGCATGATTCTGTCTTTAATTTTGGGGCTCTGTTAATTTGTAGGCTCTGAGCATTGTGGGTGCAGGCCCATTTAGTGAAGTAGTAGCCTGTATGACTCCACCATCAGTTCCTGCTATTGTGACTTGTCTTCAAGAAATAAGTGATGATGATATAGAAAATCCCAATTATTCACCATCTACATGCCTTGCAATAAGCTGGGAAAAGCCTTGTGATCATGGTTCAGAAATCCTTGCCTACAGCATAGACTTTGGAGATAAACAGCCCTTGACAGTGGGAAAGGTTACAAACTACATTCTGGACAATCTGCAGCCAGATACAACATACAGGTACACAGTAAAAACTATCTTAATGTTTGCCTAGACCAGAGAGACACTTTAAATAGAATAATCATAAACTAAACCTTTTTTTTCTTTTTTTTAACATGGCGCTTAGAATACGAATTCAAGCCTTGAATAGCCTTGGAGCTGGTCCTTTCAGCCACATGATAAAATTAAAAACTAAACCTCTCCCTCCTGATCCACCTCGTCTGGAATGCGTTGCCTTCAGCCACCAGAACCTTAAACTGAAGTGGGGAGAAGGAACCCCAAAGACGTTGTCGACAGATTCGGTTCAGTACCACCTTCAGATGGAGGATAAGAATGGAAGGTGGGTGTTTCTAATTGCTTCTTTATATAGTTTCTTAGGTCTTCAGTATATAAGTTTTTTTAACACTAGAAATAAATTGTTTTCAAAAACAGAAGTCTCATAAGAAATAACTTTTTTTAAGTATGCCATTTTTGAAACATCAGAAGACATAGTGAAGAGAGAAAATAGGGGAGCTGTTCTTTGGCTCTCTAACCCATTCACTCTCTTCAAGCTAGTAAAAGGAGCAATCTTTACTGCAAAATAAGTTCTTCAGTGCTGATTTCCAGCAAGAGGTAGTTTTTACAGTAAGCGGTTGATTGGCATAAGACCTTTGAGATCCTTGAGGGTTATGTCTCACCCGCCTCCATACTCACGGCGTGAACACCATGTGAATGCAGGAGTGCACTTCCTCACCATCAGATCTTAGGCCCTCTGATGCATAGTCCAGTCCCCTGGCTGCTCCACTGGCTGCTCAGGTTCTTCTCTGTTCTGTCTTTGGCCATCTCATTATATGCGTGCCGTTTTATTCCACTAAAACATGCATTTGAATTACAGTGTTGCTCAAAGTAATTAGTATAAATTATTCAAAATCCAATCTGGGGTAGTAAATTGATATTAAATTTAACCAAAATAAACAGTGCCATACATCTTCCTCAGTTGATACTTTAATCTTTTAAGAATTTTGTTTTGTTTTTGTTTTTTATGTTTCACTCAATTTGTTAGAAATAAATTTGTATGTTTGATAGATTCAGAGTATTAGTGACAGTTTTTCCCAAGGTTACTTTGTTTTTTTGTATTGGGTTTATATGTCAGCCAAATATTCAATAATGGAATACTCAAGGTACTTGTATATCAGTACTCCCTATCAGAAATAATTATACATTTAAAATAGCATATAGAATTAAACATCCTGTATCAATCATAAGAGCATTACACAGAGCAAATAGTATTGATCATTTATTTCCTGAAATCTGTGCCTCTCTGAATGTTAGCCTTTGCTCCTGGCAGAATTTTGTGTACTCTTTGTAATCTGATATCTGGAAGGAAGTTTTTTGCCTTGCTGCACGTTTTTGGTATAGCTATTTATCTTTAATATATGTTGTTATTGTTAGGTGAATTAATTTATTTATATTTAGGGTCGTGCAAGATTTACTAGAAACAGATTTAATTGGTATTTGGTTGAAAAATAATAGAACAAAGATTCTATGAAGTAGAGATGATATTAGTCTATATTTAGATATTATTGTAGATATTATTCTATATTGTAGAACTTTAAGCATGATTAATGTTTAGCTAGAGAACTGTTGCAGGGTATGGGGTATAGCTTATGGTCTTTGTGGAAAATAAAGAAATTAAAGTGTTTTATGATATTGTAAATTTACCACATAAATTTCATAAATTAAATCAATTTAATATCTTTAGTTACTTTCCTTTGATTTTTCACAACTCTTCACATTTGTTGTGGGATTGTTTTGGAATGCTCCCTTATCTGTTCCCTGACCATAGGTTTTTTATCATGGTTCAGCTTTTTACAACAGTGGCTTTGCCACTGGTTTTTTTAATCCTCTCAGTTTTTTTTTAAAAAAATGGAGATTCAAAAGGCAAGGCTTGTCCAATTACTACTTCTTGGAAACAGTGTTACTAATGATCATTAAGTATTCCTTCATTTTAAACTAACTACACACAAAAAAACAACAACAAAAAAAAACTAACTGCAATTTTCAGAATATTAGAACTACATGAGCATTCATTATTCATTCTTCATTTTCCAAAAATTTTTAAAACAGCCAATTAAAAATGTGGAGAACATTCAGCATGTGTATGACATATAAGACACTAAACTTTCCATTGGACAGTTCAAGTGGGTACTCTGTGGGAAACTATACACAGTATCATCTCATACTGTTAGGGAAATATTAAGGAAACCTCACTAAATCAATTAAAGTTATGCCTAGGAAAGGGAATTATCTTTTTTATATGACAAACTGTATGCTTGTAACTCTAGTTAGAAATAATTGATAATGAAAATTGTGATGTTCTGAGTATCTTTTAAGATGTATACATTAAAAAACAGCAGTCAGAAGCAAAGCTATACCAGAAGCCTGAAAAGAAACAGTTACTGTGATTGTATATAAAATTTTGCAATAAATTTTCAGGAAACTATGGCAAATTGGGAAATTAACTAATTCTGTGATTTTCATCTGATGAAAAATAAGGGTTTATTGAGTGACAAACCATTGTGGCATTAAATTCTAGGAGTAACTTATTGCTCCTAAATAATGTCTGAGCTGTTCTTTTTTAGCGGTTTTTAAACATTTTTCATAAGGTTGTCAAGGTTTATTTTTCATAAGAGTCATTTCCATTTTAGGTTTGTATCCTTATACAGAGGTCCATGTCATACATACAAAGTACAAAGACTTAATGAGTCGATGTCCTATAAATTCTGTATTCAAGCTTGTAATGAAGCAGGGGAAGGTCCTCTTTCCCAAGAATATATTTTCACTACTCCAAAATCTGTCCCAGCTGCCCTGAAAGGTAAGTTCTCCATCCTCAAGTTACTTTCTTTAATAATAAATTATAATTTTAAATGCTCTTTCATAATGTACTTTTTGTACAGTTAAAATTTATCATCTAGTATGTGTCTAACGTTTAAATTATAAAAAGGAAATGAGCTAGACAAGCCTACTTACTGGGAGTTTCACTTAATAGTAAAAGCTATTTTATCTGGCATAATCAGTGCTGGTTTTTGTCACTCATCTTTTAAATAAATATAAAAGTACTAAATTGAATAGACAGGCTGGTTTTCTAATAGGGCCATTTACTGTTTTCACTGTTGTTATTTAAAGAAAAAAAAATCACAATTCTTGTTGTTTTGAGTCATTGCTATTTCATTTATTTGGATTTCAGGAGGAAAGTCAAGTCATCTGTTTAGCAAAACCTAAGTACTCAGTTAATTTGAATTTTTGAGTCACACATTCACACATTTGTGCATGTAATATATATTTAAGATTAATTTCAGCAGAGTTCTTATTTTAAAATGACCCTGGCAAGTATTGTACTTTGTGCATTTAGCCAAGGAAAAAACTAAAATTCCTATCCCTCTGGGGACAAATCACAGACACATCTAGTACAGTGTCCTGGATCATATACTTGAATGTACCATCTGTTAACCGGACCCATAACAGCAAGATTGTTCTTGAATACTCCTCCTAGTAATGTTGATGGCTTTCACGGAGTTATTTTCCTGTCCCTTCATCCGGTTTAGTTGTCTCTCAACCTTAAGAAGATTACTGCTTTTGACACCTTCTACCTCACTACTGAGTAAGGTAGTCATATGTGTGGCCAAGAAGTTGAGGGTGTTTTTGAACTCATCCTCTAAGGAAACTTATTAAATTATAAAATTTCATGTCCTGGTTATGCTCTTTGAAGTGCCACCATAAAAGATGTTGTAGAACTACCACGAGCTTTTTAGCTCAGTGAAAACAGTGCTTCTCTTGACAGATCTTTTGATCAGTCTGCATTGTAATGTTATAGATTGCATGTGCTGGAGGATGGTAAGAGTTAGCCATTGACCATTTCTAGGCAAATTTCAAACATTCACTGATGCTTACTTCAAGTTTATAACTAGGTTTGAAAGTCTGTTGATTTTGATTAAAACAAATGTCTGTGTGATGTGCCAAGTGAAAAATCAAGTCAAGCAGATTTTATTTATATTTCTTCTCTACAGCCCCCAAAATAGAGAAAGTGAATGATCACATTTGTGATATTACATGGGAGTGTTTACAGCCAATGAAAGGTGATCCAGTTATTTACAGTCTCCAAGTTATGGTGGGAAAAGATTCAGAGTTCAAACAGGTATGTGTCAAAATATAATTCTATAGATACATGTTTTTACCTTTTTTCACTTTATTTGCAGTACAAGATTTGACTAACCTTTATCTTCCTAATTCAGAAACGTTTGTTCAGTGCTTACTGTGTTCCAAAGATTGGTAACTATACACTACATCAGGATTCAAAATCTTCTAGGTGTGAGCTGTACTTAAACAGAGTTCATTCATTTGATAGGCTTTATTGAACTCTGTGCCGGGCACTCAGGATATGCACGGAACAAACAGTCCTTGGCTTCGTGCAGCTTACTTTCTAACAGAAAAAAAGAGATACTAGAAGCAGATAAGCACTTCACTGTATCAGTGTTAGACAGTGATGAGCACAATGGAGAAAATAAAACTGGATAAAAGGAGTAGCGAGTACTAGGGCACGGGATAGCTAGTGCTGTTTCATACAGGCCAGCAGGTAACATTTGAACAGACTCAAAGGACGTGAATATGGGGAGAAGAGTGTCCCAAAAAGCAGGAACAGTAGGTGCAAAGGCCCTGAGGTAGGAGCATGCTTGTTAAATTTAACGGACAAGAAGAAAGTCAGTGTGGCTGGGGCAGTGTGACCCAAGGGAGGAGTAATAGATGAGGTCAGGGAGTTAATCATAGAGGGTCTGTGAGTGGCATGGAGGTCATGCAGGGTGTTACAGGCCACGCTCCAGCATTTACTCCACGTGAAATGAGAGGCCAGTGGCGGGTTGTAGCCAGAGTAGTCACATGATCAGACACAAGGTCATTGTGACTAGAGTAGGATGAGGACAGATGCAGAGACACCACTGAGGAGGCTTTGACAGTGTTGGTAATAGCCCTAGTCAGAGTGCAGAGTTGCAGTATGGAAGCCTAGAGGAACTATCACCTTCCCAGCCAAGAAATTTCAAAGACGGATTCCTGATAGAGAGTGAATAGCCGATGAAGTGAGGCGCTGTCAGTGTTCATTATAACTTAGAAAAGAAGTCTTTATGCTGCTCAAAAGCCTTATTTCTTTCAGGCATTTCATCTGCTTCTCCCTTTTTGCTGTCAAACTTCGTGATTTTTGAGGGCTTTTAAACTGGGTTGTTTTCAATTTAGTCTCTAACCTTGTATTTTCTTTTCTCAGTAGAAAAACCAGTCATTTCATCTGCTTTATTTCACTCTTGTGCTGTTATAATTATTAATAATAGATTACTTCTCAATATAGGTATAATTTTTTCCTTTGAAGTTTTGCTAAATATGGAAGCATAATTTCTTAACCAAAATTAACAGAAGGCCCCAAAGGGTCAGATTAAATTTGGAATGTGGTTGTTTTCTTTATTAACTCATCGGCAAATTGACATGATAATTGGATTTGAATATAATTTACAGATAAGCAGGTTTCCTTCCAAGGAAGAAATCAAATTAATACTAAGAAAATGTAATTGCACTACATGTTTAAAGGAAATAGGGATCCCACATTTGAGTAGTATGTGAACACATCACTACATGAAACAGCAGTGCTAATTGTAATTTAAAAGCTAAATTATCCCCATCAACACTGTTACTTTAGATTGTAAGCATACTGTAAAACTGATTTCCTTAGAACTTCATCATATATATGCATGTACATATGCTCATCTAAATCTCTTAAATGTTTATATAATTTTATAATTTACTGACAAATTATATTCTAAAAGTTTGAAGGTCATTTTTTAAGAGTTTGATCTCATTCGTGGAATTTAATATTTTACTTAAAATTTACTTGATATTCAACACACGTGTATTAAATGCTACACATGAAGAAACTGAGGCTACATTATTAATATTACTGTTCTTATTTTTCATTTATTACACATTAGCAAGCAAGCAGAAATAACTATAATTGACATTTTATGTAAGCAAACAAATAAAAGGTCATAATAAAGATAAAACACACTTTATAAAAAGGAATGATTCCCCACCCCCACCCCAGGATTTTAGAATGTTTTCCAAAAGGATTATCACTGAAGGGACTCTTGAGGGAGCTGGTGACCTCTCAAGTGTGAGTTGAGTAAGGCTCAAGAATGGAGTGTGGAGTGGAGGAGGCCAGGTCTTGGTGGGTCTTTAGTCTACAGCAGTAGGAGCTGTTGATGTTTGTAAGAAGGGGATTATCTTTTTTTAAGTTGGTGGTTGACTTTCTAGGTGAGCCTATAAAAACCTGTTTAACCTGTAGTGTTGCTGGTTTGGGGGATCTGAAAGCTAATTAGCGTGGCAGCAACTAGTGCTTCTGACCCTAGACCACACTTACAGTTCTTTATCTTCCCTTTTCCGCCCTGTTTGATCAGTCATTGGCTTTGACCAGACTTCCCACTCTGTAGCACCTCGCCAAGGCCTGGCCTAGTTCTCTAAAGTTACACTCTTGCCCTGACTCTTGCCTCCCTCCCTCACATATATTGTAACTCTCATCTCCACAGGATAACTGACCTTATGGGCATTAGGAGAAATTTTTTTGCTTGGAAAAATTCATATCAAAAGTCAAGTGTCTACTGGCTCTTTGATCCTCCCAGCAGTGTATACATTTTTTAAACAAGTGCTTTTTAACCAAAGCAGCATTTCAATTGGTACAACAGGGTGAAGTAAAAATATTGGGGGACAGTAGAACCACCTTCAAAGTAGATAACTCCCATTTGGGAGTCTGTATCTGAGACCAAGCTCATTAATGTTACAAGTACCAGGAAAATTAATTCAAATTGGTGTATAAAGTATAAATCCTCTTAGAGAAAACCCTGTAGGTAGGCAGGTTGATCCAGGAGCTTAGTGCAGTCATCAGGGACATAGTTTCTCTCAGTGTTCATTGCCTGCCATGGGGAACTCTTGCTTATTCATATTCAGCGAAGTCCTGTATCTACAGTTACCTATAGGATGTCTCCCTGTTTAGACATCTTCCCGACATCTAAAACAAAATGATCTTATCATCTTCCTTCCCAGTCTCTTCTCTCCAGCTTCCTCCTAATTTATCACTATCATAAACACTTCGGTATCCATAAACACTTCCCTGATAGCTCAGCTGGTACAGAATCCACCTGCAATGCAGGAGACCCTGGTTCAATTCCTGGGTCGGGAAGATCCCCTGGACAAAGGAATGGCTGCCCACTCCAGTATTCTTGCCTGGAGAATTCCATGGGCAGAAGAGCCTGGCGGGTTACAGTCCATGGGGTCACAGAGAGTCAGACACAACTGAACAACTAACACTTTCACTTGAAACCTTGTGCTTTTATCACCAAGAGGCCCTGTCATGCCCCATTCCCTCAATCCTTCACTCAACCTTACGATCAGGATTCCTTAAGCACTGTTTAAATAGCACACAGTAAAGCCCCTGTGGAATTAGACCTTAATTTCCAGTTAGTGTAGTAACATGCTCTTCTTCTCGGTGTCAAATCGCCTCACCTGTCACCCTCATGCCATTTGTTGAGGCTTTTTCCCAAATCATTTTACCGTGATCATTTGGAGACAAATGGAAAGTAAAGATTTCAAAGGCAAAAATGAGTATCATCTACTGTACCTATAGGACAAATACATATTTTTTAACTTTTACTAAATTGACCCATTGTATGTATATTGTTTCACACTGCTTTCTAATACAGTGTTCTGATTTACTTAACTTCATCCTTTTACCATCACTGAAACATAAATCATTTCTATATTCCCACTCCCTGAAATGCTCATCTGCATCTTCAGGACTAAGGCATATTCAGCATTTTTTAAAGATTCATGTTTCAATAAAAATTCATTTATTGAATGAATTTATGAATTTATATCTTTTCAGTATCTACCAATATACATTTGATATATACATAGTCAATACTGATATAGTGGCCTTTTATTAACAAGTACCTATTATATGCTAGAGACACAGAATTGAGGGAAAGATCTTATCTTGCTCCTTTGGGAGCAAACCAGTATGTAAAAATTTAGATTTATAACACAGATACAAATAAGGCAGCCAAAATTGCCTGACCTTACTTGTAACCCACCAGCTAGCTGGGGAAACTCAACTGGGAAGCCACTGAGTCTTGGTCTTTTCATTTAGAGAATGAGTGAAGGGATTCAGTAATGGAAGTGAGAGCTTCCATATATTAAGCACTCGCTGTGTGCTGGGCACTGTGCTAAGAAGCGCCGTAACAGATTAGTTTCCATACAGGATGACTGCTGTCACCATCACGGCGTGTGCAGGGGTAGAGCAGAGCTCGGAGCCCAGTCCCTACAGTCACTAGCACTCTGCCTTGAAAATCTGGAATTCCATTCCTATTATTGCCCTTCTGGGGGACTGAGCAGAGTAGTTGGGTTTTAAGATCTAATTCTTTGGTTCTAAGTGATCTCTCACTTTAAAGTTTATAAAGTGATTTGCCACAGATACCTGTAGCGAGCTCTCCTTTTTTATTGTTTCATTCATCACATCTGTTTGAAACATGACAGAAAACCAGTTTTACGAAGACACCATGGGAGAGGAAGCTCAGACACTGCTCCTCTTTTCATGGAATGGCTTCACACAAGTTTGACTTCTTACATTTGGTGAAACCAGAGAAATGCCCGTGGACTGATTGTGCTTATTCTGTAGCTACTCTGGGGGCACATCTTCCCTCTTCAGCTGGTCTGTAAGCTCTGTGAGGGGAGATAGCACACCCTGACTCTTCAGATTTCCCCTGCCATTACACAGCAAACAGTTGAGTTCTTTAATATATAGGTATTTTTAAATCTCATTTTAAAAAGCCAGCCGGTGGCTATCACATGCTTCCATGTCAAAAATAACTCTAAACCTAGCCAGTTTTAACATAGATTTTCTACCCAGCCTTCACATACAATTCTTCTTTTCCCCATGTCTTGCCATCAGGTTTACAGAGGTCCTGACTCTTCATTCCGGTATTCAAGCCTTCAGCTGAACTGTGAATATCGTTTCCGCGTGTGTGCCATTCGCCAGTGCCAAGACCCTGCAGGGCATCAGGACCTCGTCGGTCCCTACAGCACGACAGTGCTCTTCATCTCTCAGAGGACTGAACCACCAGCCAGCGCCAGCAGAGACACTGTGGAAAGCACGAGCACCGGGCGGGCGCTCAGCGACGAGCAGTGCGCGGCCGTCATCCTTGTGCTCTTTGCGTTCTTTTCCATTTTGATTGCCTTTATCATTCAGTACTTTGTAATCAAGTGAAAATATAACTTTATTTTTAATATTACATTTTATTTTGTCATGTACTAAAATTATTTCTGTATTGCTTTTACAAAAACAGTGGCATTAAGCACTGGCATTGAGACTCTAGTACATCATTTTGGCCATTTTTAATGCTTTATATTGCTAGGTAGAGGCTGGCACCTTATTAGAATGCAAGCCACAGAAATAGCAATTTTCGGCTTTTTGTTTGGTTGGGGCTCTTTTTTTTTTTTTTCCTTTCTTGCTTTTTTTCTTGTTTTGACATGCCTTCTTGTGAAACAAAATTTCTGAGAGGCAACAATACAATATATAATTGATATTTTGACCAATCGGCATGAGTGTAACAGTGACATCCTGATCTGTTTGTTCTAAAGATTATTACCTAGTAAAAAATTCAGAATGGTTAAAATTCACACTAACATGCTATATAAAAATGTTAAAGTATGATGATGCTGTGAAAGCAATCTAGTGCTATATTTCTACCTCCTCATTTGTCTTAATTTGGTAAGTGGGATTATGATGAATAACTGGAGGGGCTTAGCAGACAAAAACTGGATGAAAGAATATGCATGGAAAAAAGCTTCTTGTTTGATAAATGTGGAGTTCTTCATTACAAGTATATATTCATGAATTCACAGATAAGTCACTTAAAGAAAGCACAGACAGTTTACTTGGCCTAAAAATATTTTAACGTTTACTCAGAAACACATCTTCAGGTCTTGAAAACATGGAAAAGAACAGAGGGCTTTTAGATAGTTAACTTTTTAAAAGTAATTCGTAATCAATCCTGAATTTCAGACTTACTTTATTTTTGAGCCTTTGAACTCTACGTGTGTGTATAAGGACATGCACGTACATATGGCTTTATATATATACCAAGTGTAGAAATATATAATATACACACACAGACACTCTCACTCCATCTATCTGGTATAGGCTAATTTTGAAGAACTCCCGTAAGTTTTGCTGCTTCTCCAATAACTACTGCCATCACCATCAGAATTCATAATCAAACCTAACCTTTTTGTTTGGGGCACCAAATCTGAAGACAAAATTAATTTGCACCAGTAAACTACTTCAAGCTGCTTTCTTTCTTGAAAAACTAATGTTTAATGTAGTGTCTGTCTGGATACTGTTCCAGTTGTTGATTGCATGTGGTTAATGTTGCATTAGAGCACTTTGCAATTACATAATTCATTAATGTTTTGTGAGCTTGCATTTGTGAGTTATTGGATGATCAGACTGAATCTTGTCAAGTATCACATTGTACATCTTGCATAGATGTCCATGACTGCCAGTAATAATACAGTTCGTAATGAAACTATCTAAAATTCTTGTTTTACCACATCTGTTATCTGTAAAACACTTGTAACTAGCCTTTTTAATTTATTATTTGAATTTTAGGATAGTGAATCACTAATTTTTAGTTGCTGAGGTTAGCATTTTAGTGATTACTAAGCACTTCTGTCAGTCTTTGAAAAAAAGGACGTATGTTTTGTGCTTTGAAGATCCCTGAAGAATTTCTTCTATTAGAATGGGCATGTATTGTAATTGTTTTATGTCAAATGATCTGTGCTGTAGAAAAAAACATTAACTTTTGTTCAAAAAAGAAATGGATAAACTTGGCCTTCCCAAGTGGTAAGAATGATCTGTCACTATAAAATACTGTATGTTTACATTTTATTTAAATTTAATCTCTTATATGTAGGCTGATAACTTCCCCCAAAACAGTGATTGTTTTCTAGAAACTTCTGAAAAGTGCCACATTTGGCAGTACAAATGAGTTTGAGTGTAATAGCCCAGAGATTTCTATATAGTTGAATGTCTAAAATGGTAAAATGTGCCACTGTGGCAGTTACAGTGGCTTATGTTTTTCATAGTATCTCAAATGAACTCCTATTTTTGATAGTAAATGTCATTTAATAGTGTACTTGCCATTTGAGCCTCACTGCAAAACGAGTGCAGCGGAGAAACAATTTTTAATGTCATCTTGATTTTACCTCATATACTGTACATTCCAAAAACTCTAAACTTTTTAAAGATTATAGACACACTACCAAACATATCACCTTAAAATTGTGTAAGGATGAACTTCATACAGATGGTAAAATCTCATAAAAATACATAAACTGTGTAGCAAAAATATCTTTAAAATCCATGGAAAATAAAAGTTGTATCATTCTTTTTTTGAGATATGTTTATTGTATTCATAAACATTATTTGCTGCCTCTTTTGGAGAATGAAATGTTAAGGTCTTCCCTCTTGCAATTGGCTTACAACAGTTTTCTCAATTAAATCTTCAACAGGAGAAGGATCCATATTCAAGAAGGTCAAGTTTTATCCTAGTGAGCTGATTTTGTGCAACTCATTATATATCTATATATAAAGAAAACAAGATATCTAATGAATAAAGATGGGTCTGAGGTAAACTTCCCATTGGAAAGAAAGTCTGACCTCTCCTCACCTGTCCTGCATTCTTTGCCTTCTTTCCCACCTACAGGGCCCAGAGCCAGGCCTGCTTTCCACCAGAAGGTTCAACATGCCCTCCTACTTAATACCGTAAAGTTCTCACACATACCAGGACATTCAACATCCCTTCTCACTTATCTCAAAAGTTTCATCCCACAGACCTCATCCAGGGATACATTGCTTTTTAAAATCCAAGTGGATCTATAATTGCTGCAACTGTAGGCACCATGAGAAAGTTTAAAATGTTAGGCTGTGGAAGAGGAGAAACTGGACGTAGGGACATTGCTGCATGGAAGCCACTGAGTTGGAATCCACCCTTGAGAATGATAGGATACTGGAGTCACTGTTCCACAGCACCTCTTTTTTTTTCCTATAGATGGAAATAGGAATGTTACATGTTGTGCTTAAGCATTTTGTGGGTTGGTTTCCAACACGTGTACGTACCTTAACATCATCAACAGATTCTCTGCAGGAGGATCCCATGTCTGTGGTGGCTCAGTTACGCAAACAGGCTGCAAAAAGGAAATGGGTCTCCCAAACCTAACACTTGTCATCCTAGAATCTAAACACCTACCATCAACATAGGTGACCATAGTGCTTTGTGTTTTTTAAACGCCCGGGTCTCCCACATTGCAGGTAGATTCTTTATTGTCTGAGCCACCAGAAAGCCTTTAATATTACAGATTGAGAACAACCTGTATGTGTCCCTTCACTCATTTGTTTTCTCCCTGACTCTTAAAGGAGAAGTTGAAAGAAGAACTAAGATTTTAATAGTTGGGGGCAGCAAAACTTCAGTGTCTGCACTGGTGCCTTCAAATGTTTAGATGTTATAAGGACTATTTTTCATCTTATAGATAACACGATGCTGTGGGAAATTGGCCAAGAGAAAAGTTTCAAAAACATTTTAAAGCCACATGACCCATTCAAATTGTAATAGCATCTATTGACCACTCAGTGTGTTAAAGGTGTTGTATTCAGTGTTACCTTAGTTATTTCACAGTCCTCTTAATTGCTCCATTAAGTATAAACTGAGGCACAGAGCTTTATCTGCTCAAGATCACACGGCTAATAAGTGAGAAACCCAAGATTAGATATTTGAATCCGTGTGACTGGTCTAGTGCCCCCGAACTTGACCACTATCCTCTGCTGTCTCCCAGAGAAGCCCTCAACTCAAGGAAATCAAGATAATAATTGACTTTAATGGCATTTATGATAGCATTTATTGAGTACTTCCTGAATGTCAAGCTGAACACCTCACCACATCCAAAGCAGCTCACAGTCCTCTTAAAACTGAACAGAAAGAAATCAGAGAATCTGGTACAAAACAAAAACAGAAAAACCGTGAAAAAGAGCAATGAGAGAGGATTAGCTGCACTAAACTCTAAAGCCTTAGGAACTTATAATGCCACCACACACATACACAGAAAACAGAAAGCTTGTAGTCCCAAGTACATAGAGAATCTGGTACAGGCATTTCAGACCAAACAAAGCTCTTAATTTCTTTTCCTCCAACATTTCATCCTTGGATACACTGATTCCCATTTTGAGCCTCCACCCTGCCCTAGGTTTAACTCATTCTCTTAAACACTCATTCATCCACAGGTGAGACAAGCTCACTTGTTCAAAAAGGGAATATAGCTATTGGGTTGGCTAAAAAGTTCATCTGGTTTCTCCGTGCCATCTTAAAGAAAAACGAACTTTTAGATCAACTCAGTACAATGTGGCTGAAACTTGAAAACAGGCTGAGTGAAAGAAACTAGACACAGCAGGTCACATGTGTGATTCTATTCATTGGAAATATCAAGACTACATAAATCCATATAGATAGAAAGATGAGTGGTTGCCAGGAGCTGGAAGAAGGAGATGGAGAGTAACTGCTTACTGTGTACGGTGTTTTTATTTGGGAAATGGTTTGGAACTTGGTAGAGGTAGGTGGGTGTTGTGCAACATTGTGACTATACTACAAGTCCCTGGCAGTCCAGTGGCTAAAACCATGCTCCCAATGCAGGGGGCCCGGGTTCGATCCCTGGTCAGGGAACTAGATCCCACATGCTGCAACTGAGAGCTGGCACAGTCAAATAAATAAAAGCCCCTGAAACGCTCACTTTAAAATGGTTAATTTTCAGTGACTTTTTTACCTCAATTTCTAGAAGGGACTATAAGACATTCCTAAAGACTGATATACAGATAGCACATAACTAGAGAATCCCAGACATCGAGTCAATTAAATTGACCTAGTCATTATAAGTCCACATTTCTAAGCACACAGACCAACTTCTCACTTCCTTTTCCAATTTCCCTGATGTCCTTGGGTGTTCCCACTCCCTCTAGTTGGTGGGTTGTGCCTGGTAAAACGGAGTCTTTTACGGGTGTCGTTCAGTTCAGTTCAGTCGCTCAGTCGTGTCCGACTCTTTGCGACCCCATGAATCGCAGCACACCAGGCCTCCCTGTCCATCACCAACTCCCGGAGTTCACTCAGACTCGCGTCCATCGAGTCGGTGATGCCATCCAGCCATCTCATCCTCTGTCATCCCCTTCTCCTCCTGCCCCCAATCCCTCCCAGCATCACAGTCTTTTCCAGTGAGTCAACTCTTGCATGAGGTGGCCAAAGTACTGGAGTTTCAGCTTGAGCATCATTCCTTCCAAAGAAATCCCAGGGTTGATCTCCTTCAGAATGGACTGGTTGGATCTCCTTGCAGTCCAAGGGACTCTCAAGAGTCTTCTCCAACACCATAGTTCAAAAGCATCAATTCTTCGGCGCTCAGCCTTCCTCACAGTCCAACTCTCACATCCATACATGACCACAGGAAAAACCATAGCCTTGACTAGATGGACCTTAGTTGGCAAAGTAATGTTTCTGCTTTTGAATATGCTATCTAGGTTGGTCATAACTTTTCTTCCAAGGAGTAAGTGTCTTTTAATTTCATGGCTGCAGTCACCATCTGCAGTGATTTTGGAGCCCAAAAGAATAAAGTCTGACACTGTTTCTACTGTTTCCCCATTTATTTCCCATGAAGTGATGGGACCAGATGCCATGATCTTCGTTTTCTGAATGTTGAGCTTTAAGGCAACATTTTCGCTCTCTTTCACTTTCATCAAGAGGCTTCTGAGTTCCTCTTCACTTTCTGCCATAAGGGTGGTGTCATCTGCATATCTGAAGTTATTGATATTTCTCCCGGCAATCTTGATTCCAGCTTGTTTCTTCCAGTCCAGCATTTCTCATGGTGTAATGGGTGTCATTAATAGCTATTAAATGATTTGGCCTGCCCACTAGTTACCAGCTCTGTCTGACTCTTAACATTTCTAGGATGAGCCAGTGATGTTGGAGAGGAAGTTACGCTTACAGTTTCAGTTTACCAATGACAGTAGCTGTGCAGTAAGAAGTTCATACAGGGTAGCATAAGACCTTTTTCCTTACAGCCTGTATTCTGAAAAGCAACCTAAAAATCATGTGAGGAAAATGCATGTATTAATGCTTCCCTGGTGGCTCAGACGGTGAAGAACCTGCCTGCAATGCAGGAGACCCAGGATCGATCCCTGGGTTGGGAAGATCCCCTGGAGAAGGGAACGGCTACCCACTCCAGTATTCTGGCCTGGAGAATTCCACGGATAGAGGAACCTGGTGGGCTACAGTCCACTTGACTGAGCGACTTCCGCTTTTTTCAAGTACTAATACTCATAGTGTACTCACAATACTTAATTTGTGATTCTCTAAATGTGATTCAGACCTTTAAAATCAGCATGAAGTCTAGTATCCAGTCATGCTATGAAGAACGTGGATTCCAATCATTGTAAATCTGGCTCAAAATGACCTCAGGGGGACTTCCATGGTGATCCAGTGGTTGAGAACTCACCTTGCAACGCAGGGGACACGGGTTCAATCCCTGATCGGGGAATGAGGATTCCACGTGCCAAGGAGTAACTAAGCCCACATGCCACAACTTTAGAGCCCACTTGACAGAATGAAGATCAGAGTGCCACAACTGAGATGCGAAGCAGTCTAATTAATTAACCAAAAAAATTTTTTAAAATTACCCCAGAGGGGTGACAAGTATGAAACTACAAAGGATCCAGGGAGTACACATTATTCTAGAAAGAGCACACACAGTTTATGACAACACCATCAATAACATTTTAAAGGGACACCAAATTTCAAAAGACAGTATAAATCTACCGTAAATAAGTAAACTGTCATTCATTTGGGAAAACAACAATAGAAAAATGCTGAAAAAGAGCAATGAGAGGGGACTAGCTGCACTATATTATAAAGCCTTAATAATACCAGCAGAAAAGAGTTGTTCGGAACCGACTAGAAAGCCCATAGACCCAAGTACATAGAAGAATTTAGTACTTAATAAAGGTGGCACCTCAAATCAGTGGAGTAAAAATGAACAAGTCAACAAACGATGGGTGAAGAATCTGCCTGCCAAGCAGGAAACACAAGTTCAATCCCTGGGTTGGGAAGATCCCCTGGAGGAGAAAATGGCAATCCACTCCAGTAGTCTTGACTGGAGAATTCCATGGACAGAGGAGCCTGGCGGGCTACAGTCCATGGGGTCCCAAAGAGTCAGACACAGCTTAGAGACTAAACCACCAAAACAAATGATATTGGTACAACTGGGTAGCCACATAAAAGTTAAAGTTGTAGCCACATCTCACACCTTATACCAGGATGAATTCCAAATGAATATAAATGATGAAACTAAATAAATAAGATATGGGAGAATTCCTTTATAATCTTGGAGTTGTGGTGGCCTTTCAAATTGTGCCTCAAGACATAAAAGTCACAAAAACGCTGATCATTTTAATGCCATAAAAATAAAGACTTCTGTATAGCCGTAAACAAACAAACAAAAATAGTTATAGCCAATAGCCAACCAGGAAATATCTGCACTAATATCCCAGAAAAGGGCTAATCTAATCTTCCTAATATGGAAAATGTAAGTTCTGAAATATGGAAATGAAATAAGAAACAGAAAAACCCAGAAAAACCATTTTCATTCTCACTGGCAAAAATGCAAAGCTTTGATTACACACCATTGATAACGGTAGAAAAACAAGATAGTGCTGGTGGAGCTTAAGCTATACAATCCTTATGAAGGGAAATTAAATTTCTGTTTACACTCTTTGAGCAGGCAGTCCACTAACAAATATTTATCTGCAGACATGACACATTGGACAGCACCATTCATTGCAGAGCCATTTGTACCAGCAAAAGACCAGAAATGACCTAAATGAGCAACAATGCGAGACTGGTTAAATTGTACACCCAATGCAATGGAATACCATATGCAGCTATAGCAGAAGAGATTAAGGTAGCCTCCTATTGACTGATCTGGAAAGAGCGCCAAGATGAATCATTAAGCTAAATGACAAAGTGCAGAATAATGCAAGTACTCTGGTCAGGTGCCCTTGTCCTCAAATTTCCTGGATCCAGGCCAGACAATGAGAGAATGAGCTTTCAGCGATGCCATTCCCCAGGTGTCTCCCAGCCTTTGGGGTGTCAGCCTATTGATTGTGTTACTGAGTGCAAGCTCGGAGTGCTTGCTGCACGACAGGTCAGTAAACTGAGAGACCAGTTGTTGGGGCAAGTAACAGCAACTTTAGTTGGAAAGCCAGCAGACCAAGAAAGAAGATAGTAGACTTGGGTCCCAGAGAACCATCTTGCCTGAGTTGGGATTCAGGCTTCTTTTATACTAAAAGGGAAGGGAATAAAGTCAAACCTTGCCTGGTTCCGGCCAGCTGCTGGAGAGAACTTGTTAGTTACTTCCTGCCTGCAGTCATTCACAGGTGGGCCTGGTCAGGATGTTTCCTGTGAGCTGAACAAAGGTATTTACCTCAATACTCATTAGCTGGGAGGCAGGGTTCCCAGAAATGAGCCATTTATGTATACTTTAAGCTTATAGGCAACATCCCTTTAGTGATTAATTTGTAATAGAATACAAAGGTTCTTCCCTATTACAATTCTCCAGTGTCATGTCAGTTCCAGAATCTTGTGGGGAAAAGGATGAAGATGGTTCAGGCTATTTCTTACTGAATGGAGGTGATGAATATTCTTAGAATCTCTAATCAATCATTTTTTTTTTAATCTACAACGATTTGAACCTGATGAAATCTTGCTTCTTCACAACATAGCTATGTGTGCTGTGCTTAGTCGCTCAGTCATGTCCAACTCTTTGCGACCCCATGGACTGTATGTAGCCCTCCAGGCTCCTCTGTCCATGGGGATTCTCCAGGCAAGAATACTGGACTGGGTTGCCGTGCCCTCCTCCGGGGGATCTTCCCAACCCAGGGATCAAACCCAGGTCTCTGCATTGCAGGCAGATTCTTTACTGACTGAGCCAGCAGGGAAGCCCAAGAATACTGGAGTGGGTAGCCTCCCCCTTTCTCCAGGAGGTCTGCCTGACCCAGGAATCAAAGCAGGGTCTCCTGCATTGCAGGCAGATTCTCTACCAGCTAGCTGAGCTACCAGAGAAGCCCAATATAGCTAGAGTCATTCAAAAGCCGCTGTAAAGCCATAAATAGCAATTTCTCATCTCGATATGCAGGTCAGGAAGCAACAGTTAGAACTGGACATATAAAAACACACTGGTTCCAAATAGGAAAAGGAGTACGTCAAGGCTGTATATTGTCACCCTGCTTATTTAACTTATATGCAGAGTACATCATGAGAAACGCTGGGCTGGAAGAAGCACAAGCTGGAATCAAAATTGCCAGGAGAAATATCAATAACCTCAGATATGCAGATGACACCACCCTTATGGCAGAAAGTGAAGAGAAACTAAAAAGCCTCTTGATGAAAGTGAAAGAGGAGAGTGAAAAAGTTGGCTTAAAGCTCAACATTCAGAAAACAAAGATCATGGCATCCAGTCCCATCACTTCATGGGAAATAGATGGGGAAACAGTGGAAACAATGTCAGACTCTATTTTGGGGGGTTCCAAAATCACTGCAGATGGTGATTGCAGCCATGAAATTAAAAGATGCTTACTCCTTGGAAGAAAAGTTATGACCAACCTAGATAGCATATTCAAAAGCAGAAACATTACTTTGCCAACTAAGGTCCATCTAGTCAAGGCTATGGTTTTTCCTGTGGTCATGTATGGATGAGAGAGTTGGACTGTGAAGAGAGCTGAGTGCCAAAAAATTAATGCTTTTGAACTGTGGTGTTGGAGAAGACTCTTGAGAGTACCTTGGACTGCAAGGAGATCCAACCAGTCCATTCTGAAGGAGATCAGCCCTGGGATTTCTTTGGAGGGAATGATGCTCAAGCTGAAACTCCAGTACTTTGGCCACCTCATGTGAAGAGTTGACTCATTGGAAAAGACTGTGATGCTGGGAGGGATTGGGGGCAGGAGGAGAAGGGGACAACAGAGGATGAGATGGCTAGATGGCATCAGCAACTCGATGGACAAGAGTTTGGGTGAACTCCAGGAGTTGGTGATGGACAGGGAGGCCTGGTGTGCTGCAATTCATGGGGTTGCAAAGAGTCGGACACAACTGAGCGACTGAACTAAACTATTAAAAAGATGCTTTTTTGCTTTGGCATCAACCAATTAGGATTACAAAGCAGATGAAAAGACACTTGGCTACTGCTGCGACATACAATTTAAGATAATTACTAAATTTATGACCTATTATAATTTACCAGGATATACCAGAATTTTAGGAATCTCACATAATTTCTAAAATGTGTATATTAACATTTACCCATACATACAATCTAAGAAGTTCTATGATACAATTTATTTCATCACCATTTATTTGACAATGCTTCTTATGTAGTTTAACATACCAAAAAAGCCTAATTAGCTTGATATTCCTCTGAGATGGAGACAATAACTTCAGATATTCCAGGGACCCTTTGGAAAGCCTCAAACTTAGCTTAAGGTCACATGAACTTCATTTAGAATTTGATCTTTGGGCAGTTTGTCAGAAATATCAAAAGTTTCAACCAGTGATAAAAAAGTATCTCAATGACAAATACAGAACACTGAAGGAAATGCACAATTATCAAAAGCAGTTCAATACCTTAAGAAAATCTTGTCCCCTTTAGAGAACGAAATTCAGGTTTTGTACATTAATTTTAAAATTCATTTTCTTAACTCAGTTCAATGTTATCTTAGCCAGTTCTGACCATGCACAATACTCTTTCAGTGTTCCTGCTCTAAGAACCTTCTACAATTTCTGTATCTGCATTAATCTATCCCTCACTTTCTTTTCCATTCAGACACAATCAGCTCAGGACTTTCCTGTGGTCCAGTGGTTAAGAATCCACCTTCAAATGCAAGGGAGGTAGGTTCGATCCCTGGTCAGTGCCACAAGGCAACTAAACCCACACTCTGTAACAAGAGACGCCCACATGCTACAATGAAGGCCCAGTGTAGCCAAAATTTTAAAAATAAACTTACGTTATTAAAAAGAAACAGTCATCTCTAAGACAAAACCACCTTTTTTGCTTTAGCAAAATGCATTTTCATTCCTCATACCTGCTTTGCTGAAAACACATGTCCTATATCTTTGCATGCTGAAATGTTACCTTGCAATTCTGAACCTTAAAACCTTCACCTCTAGTGAAAAACCAAGAAGCGAGTAATTGGAAACTGTCACACACTTGAGCTTTAGTCTTCCTCTCCCGAGAAGGCAAAGGTAGGTAAACTGAGACATGCCCAGCAAATAATGTCCTAATATTTTATCCCATTTGAAATGACCCAGATATTCAATGGATCCTCTTCATTTAACTTTGTTGAATTTCAAGTTACATAAATCTGGAGAAACTATTTTAGATAGACATTCCCAAAACATAATTATTCCTATTTGTTGTTTAGTCGCTAAGTCATGTCTGACTCTTGTGACCCTATGGACTATAGTCCCTCCACGCTCCTCTGTCTATGGGGTTTCCCAGGCAAGAATACTGGAGTGGTTTACCAGTTCTTTCTCCAGTGGATCTTCCCAACCCAGGGATCAAACCTATGTCTCCTGCATTGGCAGGCTGATTCACAGCTGAGCTGCCAGGGAAAGAAAGTGAAAGTGAAGCCGCTCAGTCATGTCCGATTCTTTGCGACCCCATGGACTGTAGCCTATCAGGCTCCTCCGTCCATGGGATTTTCCAGGCAAGAGTGCTGGAGTGGATTGCCATTTCCTTCTCCAGGGGATCTTCCCGACCCAGGGATCAAACCCGGGTCTCCTGCACTGCAGGCAGACGCTTTACCGTCTGAGCCACCAGGGAAGCCCCAGCTATTTCTGTAGTGTTTACCTCTTACTCTTACCTCATTTATCTCTATTTTATTTACTTAAAAGCTTTGTCATATTATTATTTTTCTTGCTGTAATAGGAATAATAAGGTCTTACAGTATTTGATTTCTAGCAAACCTAGGCACAATAAAAAGTATTATATTTGATGTTGATGACCTAAAACATGTCTGTATTAATCAAACCAACAAGCTTAAGCTAACTTTAATACCAGACATTAATTCAATACTGAATATTTCCTAGGTCACATGAACCTGAAATTCCTTCTGGCCAGTGTTTTTAAAAAAAGCATTTGAGTATTTATTTAAGCACTTAAATTCCTTTGAAAATGAAAGTCACCCAGTCACGTCTGACTCTTTGCGACCAGCTCACCAGGCTCCTCTGTCCATGGGGATTCTCCAGGCCAGAATACTGGAGTGGGTAACCATTCCCTTCTCCAGGGGATCTTCACCAATGAAGGGATCAAACCCAGGTCTCCCACATTGCAGGCAAATTCTTTACCATCTGAGCCATCAGGGAAGTCCAAGAATACTGGGGTGGGTAGCCTGTCCCTTCTCCAGGGGATCTTTCTGACCCAGGAATCGAATTAAGGTCTCTCACATTGCAAGTGGATTCTTTACCAGCTGAGCTACCAGGGAAGCCTAAATTCCTTTAGGTCAATTAAATTCTTTTACAAATTAATTCTGGCAATGCCAGACATCTGTAACATGTACAAACAAACACAGTTCCCATTCCAAAATTTCAGTCATGAATCAGGTATAACATTGTATAACCCATCAGTTACAAAAGAGAGTGGATTCAAACTGGGTTTCTGTCAGAATAAATCCTATCTGTCTAGACGGCAAAACCCCTTACTAATATTTTGGGAAAGACACATCTATTTCTATTTGTAGCTTTCGGTAATTTTAGGAACCAAGTGGAAGATTTCTCTTCTTCCCGGGAATATCCCACTCTTGGACAAAAAAAGACTTTGTTTTCTCTTTGCTTTTTTTTTCCTGTTCCTTACCTCCACTTGACATCAGTAAAAAAAATTTAAATATCACAAAAGCGGGCTGGCTATAAATGGGGAAACAGTATCTAGCAAAATTTTTTTAAAAACCCAAAGGACAATCAGAAAATCTAAATAAACCCTCAATTTTGGTCTTGGAGGCTTTACATATTGTGCCAGTGACGTAGGATACCCTAAATGACCTAATCAACAGAAGGATAGCAGTACAAGGTGCCCAGGGTCCCCAGATAACCCTGCCTCAACCCCTCCTGGAGATCCTAAGAGGCACTGTGGCCACACGTTGTTTCAATAAAATATCTTCCTCTCACTCATGGGTTCACAGCTGTAATCAGATCCAAAATGCACCTCAGAGGACTTTCTTCAGGGATAGTTGAAACATTCTCCGTTTTGAAAGACAGAAATTCAAGACAAACAAAGCATTCTGTAAAGCTATTATCCTTCAATTAAAAGGTGAGTAACTTTAAAAAAAAAAAAAAGCACAAACGGCACGTACGAACACTAGCACCCCAAGAAACAAATGAACGGGCTCACAAAGCAGGTAAAAGGCCAACAGCTTCCCTTTCTTCAACAGGGTTCCCCACTCACATACAAACAAACTGGCTTATTCTGGAGAAAGGCCCCAAACGCAGAGGAAAGAAATTTTTTGGCTGTACACACCAGAGCAACTCACCCTACCATATGGAGCCGGTCGGCCTCCAAATGCTGACTCCCTGCCCCAGCTGCCAAGCACTGGGGCAGCCAGAGCAATTCTGGGGCATTTTGAGGGGAAGATTTTCAAGACAAGTGATCCTAGCAGTTGCTAGGGCCTTACCTGAAAATTCCCCAAAGGGGACCAGCTAGCCATGAGTAGCAAGGCTCCTGGCTGACTGCACCAAAATTTGTTATCAAGTCCAAGCTGGTACTGCTCGCCACACGACGGACCAAATCAATCGAGCAACTTTATTCAGAAAACCAGCTGACCAAGAAGCCGGGGAGCCATCTTGCCCGAGTCAGAATTCAGGCTTCTCTTTAGCTAAAAGTGTAGGAAGTAAAGACAAACACGTCCAGTTCCAGGTGAGCCTCCAAAGGGGATGTGTTCATTTCTTCCTCCCTTCAGTCATTCACAGGTGGGCCTGGTCAGGGTGGTTCAGCTACCCAAAGGTGTTTTAGCTTAATGCTCATTACCTGGGAGGCAGGGCTCCTTAGAGGTGGGCCATTTACGTTTCTAGGCAACATCTCTTTAGTGATTAACCTGTAATAGACTACAAATGGAGAAGGCAATGGCAAGCCACTCCAGTACTCTTGGCTAGAAAATCCCATGGACGGAGGAGCCTGGTAGGCTGCAGCCCATGGGGTCGCTATGAGTCGGACACGACTGAGCAACTTCACTTTCACTTTTCACTTTCACACACTGGAGAAGGAAATGGCAATCCACTCCAGTGTTCTTGCCTGGAGAATCTATGGGGTCGCACAGAGTCGCACTCGACTGAAGCGACTTAGCAGCAGCAGCAGCAAAATACAAAGGTTCTACTCTGTTGCAGCTGGGTGGAGAACCTCCACGCCGAGCCCTCACTCTGCCTGCGGACCAGGCTGGGTTGCTGTGGCCCAGTCTCCAGAAACCTGTGCAGATGGGAGAGGCTGCAGCCCGAGGGCAGCTCCCAAGTGAGGTGCAGGTGAGTGGCAGGAGCCTGCTCAGTGATGACTCAACCCTACAAGGGCTCCAGGAGCACGGGGGATGGCACTGTAAATGAGAAACTAACGCAGCCTGGTAGATCAGCTATGGTGGTGGTTTAGTCGCCGAGTCATGTTCCACTCTTGTGACCCCCTGCTCTATACCCCGCCAGGCTCCTCTGTCCATGGGATTTCCCAGGCAAGAATGCTGAAGTGGGTTGCCATTTCCTTCTCCAGGGGATTGTCCCCATCCAGAGAACGAACCCAAGTCTCCTGCATTGCAGGCAGATTTTTTTTACTGCTGAACCACCAGGGAAGACCCCAAATCAACTATACTTCAACTGAAAAAAAAAAACCTTCTGTTTCCATTTGTCCACAAAAATCTGGTTTATAGAATACGAACTAAAAGATACTTTCCGAGCAGAAGCTGATCACAGGAACCATTCCTAAGACTGGTTGTGCTATGGCCTACCAAGTGAGAGACCCTGGCTCAGAGGTCGTGCCTTCAGCCTTGGGAAGCAGACGCTCACCGGCTGCGTGACCTAAGGCAGCTTCTCTGTGCCTTGGTCTCCTCATCTGTAAAATGGACATACTGAAAGCACCCGCTCAAAAGGCTGTGGTTAAAGACTCAATGAGTTACCATATGCAGGTACTTGAAAATGCGCCTCACACATAGCACAAAGTTAGCTTTTTTTTTTTTTCCAGTACATTCCAGCCTATGAGGCTTCCAGCCAGGGGCAAAATGCCTATTAAGGACACCAGCTTCCAGGGAAGCAGGGGTCAGACCTAGGCTCGGTTTTGCCCCACACAAGCAGCAAATGTGAAGGTAGATACTTCACATTTGGTAGAGGAGGAGGGTAGCCACACACCTGGACTACTGAAAATTCTCCCTCTCCTCCAATGAAATACAACCTCATGAGCTGGTGGATGGCTCAGAAATACAAAGTAGAAAGAGGGTTTAGTCATTCTTCAGATATCTGGTCCCATTTCTTCCTAAAACATGGAAGGCCAAGCCATCATAATAGGGTTCAGATCTTCCCCAGAGGCCAAGTCATACTAAAACATAATAAAAACCTGTCCATGAATCTAATTCTCCATATCAGTATTCTATCTCCAACTAGATTATCAAGGAGTGCTTGCTGAACAGCCCCTGTAATCAGAGTACGGTTCTCAACTGCTGGGAATGGTAAAGAAAATAGTGGTGCCCTATTCTGGAAAGGCTTATTCATGCTCTGAGATTAAAAAATATTTATTGAATTCTCACTTGGTACCAGGCACTAGGGAAAGATGAAATCCTGTCTTCCGGAGCATGTGATGTCGGGAGATGGAGGGGGCCAGATAACAAACAGCTAAGTAGATTTAGTAGCAGGTCAGTTGGTCATAAGCTCCACAGAGAAAATACAGCAGCGCAGGGGAGGGTCTGAACGGAGCTGTGCAGTACAGACGAGATGGAGAGTTGGCTTTTGTGAGCCTGATGTGCAGACATGCTCTGAGCCCCACTGGCTCTTTCTCAGAGTTGTCATGTGGCGGAGATGGGTGAGGGAGCCTTTCAGCAGACGTGGGCAGACCACCAGGCCAAGGAGCAGAAAGGACCCAAGGACAGAGACTTGGGGGGGCTGTAGCCTGTGACAGCCGACAGCTGGTACCTACCAGCTGCTACCTGAGTGCTCCTGGGGGCATCGCGGGAGTCAAAGAAAAAGACCACAGGTTCATGAGCCACAGACCTCTGCCTTCAGGTCAGCAGAGCGCCTGGTGACCAAGGGGGATGAGGACCCCTGGACGAGTTGGAGTCCAGCAAATGCCAGCCCCCTAGGAACCAACACAAAGCTAGGCACCCCCCTCCCTCCCTGGTTTCCTAAGGCCCGTTAAGCCACCTGACCTTCGCTTCCCGCCCACCTGGGCCCTCTTAGGGAAAGACGGGTCAAAAGGAGGAAGCTATCAGAGAGAAGAGGGCTGAGCACTGCTGAGAGGAGCTGTCTAATTCATTCAACTGGACAATGCTTTACGCAGGCTAGATAATTGTTTCTTGCTACCCGAGGGAGTAAGGGAGAGTTCAGATCAACTAGAAATGGAGAAATTACATTTCCGCTGCTTAGGCAGAGAGGGAGGGGGAAGGGAGGTAAAGGGGAGACGGTGGATGCAGACACTCTTTTGAGTTTTGCTGAAAACATGAAAACGATCCAGAAAAGGGAGGAAAATCTGATGATGCGTGTGAGAGAGAACTTCCAGAGTGATTTCTAAGATTTTGAGGAGGTGAATGAAGTGCCGAGTGGCAGAGTTGAGTTCAGGTACAAGTACCATCCACTCATTCATCTGTCCAGGGAGTGGAAGGGGGTGTGTGTATCGAAAAGCAGAGACATTACTCTGCCAACAAAGGTCCACACAGTCAAGGCTATGGTCTTCCCAGTGGTCACATACTGTTGTGAGAGCTGAACCATAAAGAAGGCGGAGTGTCAAAGAATTGATGCCTTCAAACTGTAATGTTGGAGAAGACTCCTGAGAGTCCCTTGGACAGCAAGGAGATCAAACCAGTCAGTCTTAAGGGAAATCAATCCTGAATACTCATTGGAAGGACTGATGCTAAAGCTGAAGCTCAAGTATTTTGGTCACCTGATGTGAACAGCTGACTCATTGGAAAAGTCCCTGATACTGGGAAAGATAGAGGGCAGAAGAAGAGGGTGTCAGAGCATGAGACGGCTGGATGGCATCACCAATGCAATGGAAGTGAACTTGGGCAAACTTTGGGAGATAGTGAGGGACAGGGAGGCCTGGAGTGCTGCAGTCCATGGGGTCTCAAAGAGGCAGGCTGGGTGACTGAACAACAACATCCACTCATTCATCTGTCTGGAGATTGGGGGGATGGTGTCTGTGGTGATGGGAGCATGTAGTTCTATTCCAGCTGTTTCTATTCTTCCCAGGAATTAAAGTACAAGGTCACCACCTGAGTGTGAGGATGGGAAGGAAGTCTTGAGGATCATGGAGAGAGGAGGATGTACAGAGTGGTCTGGAGGGTGGGAAAAGCAAATGAAATAGGATAAGGATGAGGATGGTGGGAGAAAACTAAGCCCCCAGCTAAAGGCTGTGAATTTCAAGAGATGCAACTCTACTCAAGGTACTTGGAAGACTGCACAAAGTAAGCAGAGGGTTCAGCTTCACCAGGGTTACTCTGGCCAAGGAGATCAGAAAAAAAGAGCACAGGCATTGAGAGTGTTTTCCTGGAAGCCATTAGTATTGCTCTTGGAGTTTAAATTCGTTATAGTCGGGAAGTGTGGACCTGGGGCTCGTGAGGGACAGGGTGGGGCAGAGGCTGAATGCAGGTCCCACTGAACTCCTGCAGTTGAAGAGCTGCAGGAGGTATCAGAGAAAGTGAGCTAGACAGACAGGGGGTGGAGGTTAGAATCGGGTGGCTGAAACTGAGATGAAGGCAAGCCCCTGGGAACAATAAGGCGTAAAGGATGTGTTTCACAGGGGCCACTGCCTGAGGCTGGGTGGAGGACAAGACCACGGATAGAAAGGAGAGGCAGAGGAATTGTGTAGGGGTGTGAATTTTATTATTATCAGGAGCTCTTGAGAAAATGAAGGTCAGACATCAAAATTCTTAAGAATGAGGGGGAATGAGGGGGGAGGGGCTGGAGAGGGCACAGTGTGAGGAGGTGAGATTTAAAGATAGGTTTTAGGACGACGGGGACAGTGATGATGAGGGCGGTGACCGGTACCCCTCCTCCGGAGGACTGAGCGGAGCAGGGGAAGCCAGGCTAGAGCAAAGCCTGCTTTCAGTTCCAGGAAGAGGAAGGGAACTCGGGAAAAAGAAATTGAGGATTTAAACCACGGTTGGAAGGATGGAAAAATCGCTAGACGGTGTCCATCCACAAAGAACTCAGTTCCAATGACTCGAAAATTAAACGGAAAGCACAGCACCGGACACATCCTGAGCTCTCAGCGTCAGCTTCTGTCATCAAGACCACAATGAATGGACTCATGACTCAGTTTTCAGTCTTTCCCCCAGGATATTAGTTCTTCCTGTGTGACTGTCGCTCAGTGGGGTCCGACTCTGCAACCCCATAGACTGCAGCCCGCCAGGCTCCTCTGTCCATGGAATTCCCCAGGCAAGAATACTGGAGTGGGTTGCCATTCCCTTCTGCAGGGGATCTTTCAAACCCAGGGATCGAACCCAGAAGTCCCGCATTGCAGGCGGATTCTTAACCGTCTGAGCCACCAGGGAAGCCCCTTAAAATGAGTAGACATGGTCATGTCCATAGATTTCAGTCATAAGAGATAGTTCAGATTACTTGGTCAACTCCATCACCATTTGAAAATTTACAGAAGAGGAGAACTGGCTGTTGCCCCCTCAGGCTGGGGCTGATCTGAGATGACTCGGCTGTCGAGCCACCACCAGAACCCAGGAGGGGCTCTAGATTCTGGTCTAAGCTCCTCTCCCGCTATTGGTCCTGCGACTCCCTCCCGAGCCGTCAAGACGCAGCCACCAGCCGAGGTCCCTCAGAAGGTCCCTCTCAGAACCCAACCCCAAAAAAGCGCCCGCACTCCGCTGGGTGCAGTAACCTACATGGTTGGGGGCTCAGAAATCTCTTTCCCGCGTCGGGGCAGGCGTCGTCCGGGGCGGCCGCCTCCCGCGCTCAGTTGGGGAGGGAAGCGCCTGGAACAGGAAGGGCCGGGGAGCGGGAGCGCCTGCCGGGCCGGGGCGGGCAGGGCGGCGGCCGGGGGCGGGGACTGCGCGCCACCTGCTCTGCAGCCCTCAAAGCGGACACCGCGGAATCGCGTTCCGGCGCGCGCTGCAGCGGGGCTCGAGCCGTGCGGGCGGCGGGCGCGCCACGCGCATTGCGCGCGCCGGCCGCCGAAGGAAGCGCTTTCGCTGCGGGGCCAGGCGCTAGGCACCCGGCCCTGCCCCGGGGACCCCGCGAGCGTCCGTGCGTCCGCCCCGCGCGCCGCGCCCATGGGCAGCCCCGGGAACCGCAGCCACGCTTCGCGGGGCGCCGGGGAGCCGCCGTGGGCCGCGCTGCTGCCGTGCGACGAGCGCCGCTGCTCGCCCTTCCCCCTGGGGGCGCTGGTGCCCGTGACCGCCGTGTGCCTGGGGCTGTTCGCCGTCGGGGTGAGCGGCAACGTGGTGACGGTGCTGCTGATCGGGCGCTACCGGGACATGCGGACCACCACCAACTTATACCTGGGCAGCATGGCCGTGTCCGACCTGCTCATCCTGCTCGGGCTCCCCTTCGACCTGTACCGCCTGTGGCGCTCGCGGCCCTGGGTGTTCGGGCAGCTCCTCTGCCGCCTCTCACTCTATGTGGGCGAGGGCTGCACCTACGCCACGCTGCCGCACATGACGGCGCTCGCCGTGGAGCGCTACCTGGCCGTCTGCCGTCCGCTCCGGGCGCGCGTCCTGGTCACCCGGCGCCGCGTCCGCGCGCTCATCGCCGCGCTCTGGGCCGTGGCGCTGCTCTCCGCCGGGCCCTTCTTCTTTCTGGTGGGCGTCGAGCAGGACGCCGGCCACGACGCGCTCCGGGACCTAAACGGCACCGCGCGGCCCTCCCCCTTGCCGCCGCTGCCGCCGCCCTTCCTGGGGTCCTCTCAGGCTTCCCCGCGGTCCCCGCCGTCGGGGCCCGAAGCAGCTGCCGCCGCGCTGTTCAGCCGGGAGTGCCGGCCGAGCCCGGCGCAGCTGGGTGCGCTGCGCGTCATGCTGTGGGTCACCACCGCCTACTTCTTCCTGCCCTTCCTATGCCTCAGCGTCCTCTACGGGCTCATCGGGCGCGAGCTGTGGAGGAGCCGCGGGCAGCTGCGAGGCCCGGCCACCTCCGGCCGGGAGAAGGGCCACCGGCAGACGGTCCGCGTCCTGCGTAAGTGGCGCCGCCTCTGTTCCAAACACCCCGACCGCGCGGTGCCCCTTCCCGGATCTCCCAGCGCTCAGCACCCCTTCTGGCCACGCTTCCTTTTGTGGTTCGACCCCAGCTTGTCTCCCCAGTCTCCGTAGAAAACCATCTCCCGTCTTCTAGGAGCTCTGTGTCACCCAGGGAGCCCCCCTAACGGTGGGATAGCCGGGTCTGGTAAATAACTATTATTTTCCAAAGCCTCTGTGAGCAGAGAGCTAGACTGATCCAAGATGAATGATTGCAGGCTCTTAAGCCCACTGCCTGTGTCCGTTAGATGCCGCAAATGTGGAATTACTCACAGAACCCTGGAGAAGACGGGATACCTCACGTTAGGATAAAGTTTCTTCACTAAATGTTACGTTATCCTGAGGACTAAAGTGAATAGTGCCCATATCAAAAAATAAATAAAGATCGGACAGACGTTGCATAATTCTTTTCAACGGAAAACAGAGAACATGTTTCTGAAATAGGTTTGTGGAAAGAAACGATTTCTACTTGTTAGTAGAAATCACTCTCTCTAGTTTATGTCCGTCCTTGCTAGGGCATGTATGAGCCGAATGTTCAGTTGGTGGTGGTGGTTCTCAAATATTCAATTTCAAACCAAACATCGATGCTGCCTGTAACCCGGTAGTTTTTCTGGGGTGGGGATCTGGCTAGGCAAGAGTTTTATTTATTCTGCTGTTAATTATTGCTTCAGTGGGAACTCTTGTTTTCGGATGCTTTAGCTAATTCTGGTGCCTGTGTTTTGTTTTGCAGTGGTGGTGGTTCTGGCGTTTATAGTTTGCTGGTTGCCTTTCCACGTTGGCAGAATCATTTACATAAATACCGAGGATTCCCAGATGATGCACTTCTCTCAGTACTTTAACATCGTTGCTCTGCAACTTTTCTATCTGAGCGCCTCCATCAACCCCATCGTCTACAACCTCATTTCAAAGAAGTATAGAGCAGCGGCCTGGAAACTGCTGCTGGCCAGACGGTCCAGACAGAGAGGTTTCTGCAGAAGCAGGGAGGCCGAAGGGAACCCCGCCGGAGACAGGGCTGGCTGCACGGAAAACAGTGCCAACATGCAGAAGTCAGCAACCAGCACTGGCGCCCTGTCCCATGGCTCTGGGACTTAAGGGAAAACATGTCTGTAGGGAGGAAAGAATCGGGAGGGGGTAACGGATACTGTTAGGGAGAACTGGAAAGAGTAGTTGACATTTTGCAATATAAGGAAATCAACCCTAAATACTCATTGGAAAGACTGATGTTGAAGCTGACACTCCAATACTCTGGCCACCTGATGGGAAGAGCCGACTCACTGTTAAAGACCCTGATGCTGGGAAAGATTGGGGAAAGAAGGAGACAGGGGCCACAGAGGATGAGATGGTTGGATGGCATCACTGACTCAATGGACATGAGTTTGAGCAAGCTCCAGGAGATGGTAAAGGACAGGAAAGCCTGGCGTTCTGCAGTCCATGGGGTTGCAAAGAGTCGGACACAACTTAGCAATTAAACAACAAGAAAGAGTGGTTGATGTTTTGCAAGTTTGTCAGCAACTTAGCATGAATTTTTTTTTTTGTAAACAAAGGTATGAGATGTATCTGTACCAATCTCTCTGGCCTTCCTTTCATGTACCTCCTTGGGGAAGTTCATTTCATCCTCCTAAAATCCCACATCACAAAATGTGCTCTGGGGAGGTTTTCTAAGTCCTCACTCTCCTGTTCTTGGGATATGACACTCATTTTCCAGTTAACAAGTAATCCAGACAGATGCTGCCATAAAAACTGTCACCTGTGAGGTCAGAGGTGTATTTTGTTTTAGATATACGTTATGTGTTGTTTTCGTTTTATGCTTTAGATAAATGTGATGGTGCATCTACAAGGAATCCAGGATAATGAGAGTTTGATTCAAGAAATTACTTAATGTTTACATATGGCAGCAAAAAATGTTTAGAAACAAGTGAAAGGAATTCTGGGTAGAGTCAAGTGACCAGGGGTCTCACCTCTCTCAGGCTTGGAGAAAATCATTTACTTTAGGCACAGTATCCTCTGTTCAGAACCTAGTCACTGAAGCCTGAGGGCAGGGAGCTGCAGCAGGACTTGGCTTCTACAAAGAGACTGCTGATCACATTGATAAGAGCTTTAATATGCCTTATTCGCCTTGGCTTGGTGGGAGAAGTAGTGATGGATTCAAGTCTCAGGCCTGAGTCTGATCTCTTAAGAGCCTTACCCACTTCCACCCTGAGAAGCTACACTTACAGAAAAACACGAGTCAAGGGAAAGATAGGGGGCGACAGAGGATGAGATGGATGGCATCACAGGCTCAATGGGCAGGAGTTTGAGCAAGCTCCAGGAGACAGTGAAGGACAGGGGAGCCTGGTGGGCTGCAGTCCATGGGGTCGCAAAGAGTCGGACTCGACTGGGTGACTGAGCAACAACAGTAGATGCAGTCAGGGTGAGAGAGACTGTACTGGATATTCTGGCCAACAACTGTGTAACGTTGTTTTTTACAGTTTGAAACATAAACCTGTTTTTAGACGGCTGCTGCTGCCTCTGGGAACTCCAAAGGGCCTCAGCCACTGCCAGGGTCTTATGAATGGTGGCCCCTGGAGGTAGGCAGGATACAACTAGCTCAGCTGTGAGCTACAAATGGTGACTCCATAAACAAGGGTCTGCTCCACATGCTGACCAGGTCCTTTTTCATGTGATTAGCTATATACGTGATGCCTTCAAGTCTGCTTGAAGCGTCCTAACACCCTGGCCCTGCCCTCATACAGCAGCGAGGAAGCCTCCCATCTACACTGTGTTTCTTGCAACTAGTGGAAGAGGCATACTGGTCACTGGGGGCAGCGGTCTCTAAACTGTGTTCCGCAGGTTTTAAGAGAGCATTTCAAGAAAGGATTCTGTGGTCAGTTATGACAGAAAAACACTGCATGCTGTACCCACCTTCCCAAGAGTTACACAACACAAAAGAGCACATCGGAGGCTCTGAGAAGCTGTTGCTGGGGACACTGATTGGGGGACTCCCTGTGCTCTCGGCGCAGCCCTGTGCCTCCGCCACTCGTTTGTCTGGTGGCAGTAAGTGGACACGTGCTGGAGCTGCAACCACACAGTCTTTCTTCTCATGGGAGTTCCTCTCTGGGGCACTCAGAAGTGGCTTCTTCCCTGTGGAAAATCATGGCTAAGAATTGATACATTATTTATAGTATAATGCTTTTATGTGTTTATTTATGTTTTATTTATGGTATAAAGTTTAGAAGCAAAGAGCTCTCCTTTGAGCTTTCTTGTTCGGATTCTAGAAAAGAAGGATCTGCATCACACTTTCCTGTGACAGAGGTGTGTTTCCAGGGGTCACAAGGAGCATCAGCCTTCCTTACCACTGGGTCCCTGAGATGGAGTCTCTGAATTCCATCGCTCCTGTGGATGGCTGGGCACCTGCTTTCAAAACGCCCACCTCATCCATTGGCAGATTGTGAGATAAGTGCAGTCTGACACATGTTTATTGGAATGTGAATAATCAGTGTATCTGTAGTAAGGCCAACTGTTATGTTGTGAAACTTTTGTTGCAATTATATATCAGTTGGTATCTTTCATGGTTCATAAAATGTATTCTCATTGTGGGTCACAGTCAAAAATATTTGAAAAGTTGTTCTAAGGTCTAAAATTGTTCTGTGTTTAGTCACGTCTACAGAGAAGGCACTGGCACCCCACTCCAGTACTCTTGCCTGGAAAATCCCATGGACCGAGGAGCCTGGTGGGCTGCAATCCATGGGGTCGCTAAGAGTCGGACACAACTGAGCGACTTCACTTTCACTTTTCACTTTCATGCACTGGAGAAGGAAATGGCAACCCACTCCAGTGTTCTTGCCTGGAGAATCCCAGGGATGGGGGAGCCTGGTAGGCTGCCGTCTATGGGGTCGCACAGAGTTGGACATGACTGAAGCGATTTAGCAGCAGCAGCAATCATGTCTAACCTTTTGCAACCCCATGGATCGTAGCCCATCAAGCTCCTCTGTCCATGGGATTTTCCAGGCAAGAATCCTGGAGTGGGTTGCTATTTCCTTCTTCAGGGGGATCTTCCTGACCCAGGGATCAAACCCATGTCCCCTGCATTGGCAGGTGGATTCTTTCCTACTAGCACCACCTGGGAACCCCCAAAGTGTTCTCTAGCACAGCAGAAAGTGTCCTCTCACGTTGACCACTAGCTGTAAAGGGGAGAGACATCATAGAAAGACGTGAGGAGTGGCCTCGTGGGTCTCAAGTCAAGGGTCACTGGAGAGGGATGGGTGGCTGTGATTTCAGTCCTGGGCCTCCCTCTGCCCTGGGAGGTGTCCTGGAAGCCCTGACTGGGAACTCTCGCTGACCCCAGAAAGAGCTCTCTTTGAGCCGCCCAGCTTTTTTCAAGTGAGGTACCAACGTTGGGGAAGGGTTTTTTTCATTAATTGACTGCACAAATACTCACCGAGCAAAGTGTATGACAAAATACTCTAGAAACATTAGTTCATGTTATGGGGCTGAAATCATCTCGACTTTTGAATGGCCTTTTGGCCTTGAAATGTATGACTGTATCATCCAGACTAACCACAGATTCAGCTCACAGGCCAATAAAAGCACTGACATCAGAAAGGCCTGCAGAATTTCAGGTGATTAAAAAAAAAAAGTGGTTCTGTACAGATTCTGCTTTGGTAGTTTTGAAGTAGGGCCCAAGGTGCTGCATTTCTAATAAGCTCCTAAATAATGCTGACGTTGCTGGTCCAACGGCCTTAGCTTCCTTGCCTGTAAAATGGAGATGATGAAAATTTGCATCACAGATGTTGTATTAAATGAAGTGATGAGCATTTATATCTTTCTCCCACCCTCTCAAGCTGTGTCTGCTTGATCAAGGTACTCAATGTCTCAGTTCCTATCAGTAGGGATAAAAATAAAAATACATACTTCATACGGTTGTTGGAAGGAGTAAATGAATATGTAAAAGGGGCTGGGCTTCCCAATTGGCTCAGTGGTAAAGAACCTGCCTGCCAACACAGTAGACGTGGGTTCAATCTCTGGATCAGGAAGATCCCCTGGAGAAGGAAATGGCAACCCACTCTAGTATCCTTGCCTGGGAAATCCATGGACAGAGGAGCCTGGCAGGCTACAGTCCACGGGGTCACAAGAGTTGGACATGACTGAGCGACTGAGCACTGAACACATGCAAAGTGGCTAGAACAGAGTCTGGAATGTAGAAAACGCTCTCTACTGTAAGATACCATTATCATTACCATTATTATTGTTGTAAAGTTGATTCAAGTAGCTGTTCCACCAGCATGAGTTCCCTATTCCGTCTTACCTGTCCTCTCATTCCTACCCCTCCCTCCAGTCCCTTGACTTCTAACATGAATCATCAGAGAACCTCTTCAGGCTGCTGATTCAGAAACACCCAAATCCAGTCCAGACGGTGCTGCACACATGGGGACCCTTACGAAGCATGGTCATGGACCATGGTGCCAGGCCCACTGCCTGCCTGCTCCCAGGCCACCGATGGCAGAGAACCCCAGGACATCACAGGAGGTGGGCCTGCCTGTCCTTCCTACCTGGTGGGGCACAGTGTCCTCAGGGTCCCTGGACAGTCTTACTTTGTAGCACACTGACCTATGTGGCACCAAGTTTACTTTTCTGAAGACACCAGTAGGGACAATATATGGAAAACTTGAGAAGTGACTTCTCTCTGGCAGCACTGCCCTCCATAACAAAGCAAATGTGCCATGAAAGGCGTCTGGACTTTGTTTTGGCTTCTCTTTGCTTCTTTGAGGTTGAAGTGCTGCCAGGAACTGCCTTCCAAGAACTCTTTAGGAAACCTCAATTTCTGGATTCAGGGTGGTGCTTATGGTTACATCCTTGCCTAAAATGACCACATGAGGGCCGATCCTTTGTACAAGGGTGCACTGGCCAGCAGGGGTCCCTGTCAGTCCTGCGGCGACCTTGTCTCCAGGCGTGCAGGAGGCATGGTCATTGGTGTGCCTTCCACATACCCGAGCAAGACGGAGGGTGAGGTAGGTTTTCTTCTACAAGCCAGGTATTCGGTCTCTGCCGAACCTCACCAGTACCAACAAATCCAGCACAGACACCTCAGCTTGTTTTATTGTAAGAGGATTCTATCCAAATACACACACTGCTAAGACCAATGTTCCCAATCAACAGGACCTAGAATAAAAGGAAGAGACCCGGGTTATCTACAAAGAATAAGTAAATGAAACACAAAGCAGGGAAGGATACTATTTAGTGATGTTGAGCACCTATTCTTTACCAGCACTGCGCTACCTGGGATCATTGAGTTTTTAAGAAAACTTGTGATAAACATAATAACCCTCCCCCCTTCCTCCATCCCCTCCATCTGTCTCTCCCTCCTTCTTTCCCCATTCTCTGAATAAGTTGGTCAAAAAGTCATTTGACAGGACTTCCCTGGCGGTTCAGTGGTTAAGACTCCACCCTTCCAATGCAGGGGGTGCAGTTTGATCCCTGGTTGAGAAGCTAAGATCCCACTTGCCACAACTAATATTTTGCATGTGCAACTGAAGATCCCGCATGCCACAACTGAGACCCAGCACAGCCAAATAAATATATAAATATTTTAAAAATAAATAAATAAAATAAAACGTACATGGAAGATTAAAGGGTCAAGAATAACCGAGATACTCCTGAAGAAAATAAGGTGGCTTTTTTTAGGGGGGGTGGGGGGAGTCAAGGGGGCAGAGGTATAATAAACCAATAATATAGAACCCAGAAACAGATTTACATATATATGGAAACTTGATACGACAGAGGTGACACTGCAGATCAATAAGGAGATAATGCTGGGCTAACTGATTATCGAAGTGGAAAAGAAAGTGGATCCTGACCTAACATCATGCTGCTGCTGCTGCTAAGTCGCTTCAGTCGTGTCCAACTCTGTGCGACCCCATACACGGCAGCCCACCAGGCTCCCCCATCCCTGGGATTCTCCAGGCAAGAACACTGGAGTGGGTTGCCATTTCCTTCTTCACCTAACATCATACACAGAACTAAATTCTAGATGAATGATGATATAAATATGAAAGGAAAAATTTATGGCTTTTAGTGGAAATATAAAAGCTACTGTTAAAAAACTGAGATATAATTGACAGACAAAAGATATCTTTATAAACGGATAAAAATGCTTTTTGAAAAGATACAAAACTCACCCAAGAAAATTATTCGTATGTTTGGCACGTTAAAATAAAGAACTATGCACTGAAAAACTAATTAAGTGAAAAAGCAAGTGACAAATGAGAAGATATTTACCATACACATTCCCACCCAAGAATGAGTATCAAGGATGTATAAAGAATGCTCACAAATGAATAAGAAATAACTACCAAATAGAAAAATGGTTAACAGGTATTTCATAGAGAGGACAGACGTATGGCCAATGCACCTAAGTAGAAACCAGAGAAAATCATAACCACAGGATGTCATTTTATGCCAACCAGATTGGTAAACATTAAAAGTTTGACAATACCCAAGAATTAGTGGGGATACAGAGCTATGTAAATTGGTCCAATCTCTCTGGAAAACTTTTCAGCAGTCATCTGGAAAACTTGACAACTCAAGAATTCTACTCCTAAGTGTAGTCCCTAAAGCAGCTCATCCATATGAACGTAAAAAAATATACAAAAAAAAATTTAAAGCAGCACTGCTTGCAATAGCAAAAAGCTGGAGATAGAGCAAATGTCTCTTGACTCAAATATGGGCAAATAAATTGTGGTGTAGAGCTACAATGAAATACTATACAGCAGTGACAATTAATGAACCACAGTCATCTCCATCAACACTGAAAATTCTCTTCAGTCTTTTACAAAATAATGTACTTTCATAACGTTGGCTTTTGCTTTCAGTCTTGGAGCGGTTTTTGTGCCTATTTTTTAAATATTTCAGATTATGATAACAGCTTAGGTTAGTGACGGGAAATGGGCTGAGTCACTGGGGGGAGAGAGGAGCTTCATTCTGAGTCATGCCTAGGACACATAAAATAATAAAACTAAATTGCACTGAGCACAAATCCACAATGTCTGGTACCTGTCAGATTTTCCAAGAGCCACTTCCTCCATCCTCAATTTCCTGAGGACAGTTCTACCCTCAATGTCTTCATGTGTTTAAGAAGCAGCAGAATGTTCTTGTGGCAGTCCCTGGCACTAAGTTGCCCCGGACTGGCCAATCTTAGAGGATAACCACCTGGGACTGCCCAGCTCCCACCTCCTTCGCTTCTCAAACGCTCTGAGACCCTGACCGCTAACTGTATGGGGGCTAGTTTCATCTTAACGGCTCAGGCAGTAAAGAATCTGCCTGTAACGCAGGAGACCTGGGTTCGATCCCTGGGTCGGGAAGATCTCCTGGAGGAGGAAGTGGCAACCCACTCCAGTATTCCTGCCTGGAGAATCTCACGGACAGAGCAACCTGGCGGGATGCAGTCCATGGGGTCGCAAAGAGTGGGAGGCGACTGAGTGATTAACACTGACTCCCACTTCAATTCTCCTTCATTCTCGGGCCAACTCTCAGGTATGCGAAGCCCTCATCGCCCTCGCCGAGTGTGCGCAACTTGGGACTTCGAGCCAAGACATCCTCAAGCGACCAGACTTCATTCAGCAAACCCTAAGAACGCAGTCAAACACAAGCGTCAAATGACTCACAGCCCCGTGTCCTCTACTACTCGCCGGGTCGCCGCGGGAGGAATAGCCCCCACGCCACCGCGGCCGCGCCTCGCCGTGACGTCACACAGGGCGCCCGGAAATGGCCGCCGAGCTCGTGCGTCATCTGAGCGCGCCGAGTAGGCGGTCGCCGTCCTGTCTGTTGCTAGGAGGAGGCGAGAGGTGGGGTTGCTGGGGCAAAGATCATGCAGGACAGCGAGAGGTTTCCTGGGCTGCAGAGGCCGCTAGGCGGGGGATGAGAGAAGCGGGGCAGATGCAAAATCTGGAGAGCGCGGGGGCCGGACGGTCAGTCAGCACCCAAACGGGCAGCATGACCGGTGAGTGCCCCGAATCCTGCTCCCGCCGTCAGCCTCTAGCTCTGCTCTGCGAGTCTCCCGCCGTTTCACTCCGGGTTTCCTCTTGCTCTTCGCCTGCGCCTCTGCTCTCGGGTGTCCCATCCCTGCCCCGGGCGCGTCCCGGCCTCCGTCACCGGGATCTCCTGGCCCGGCTGCACTGGCTTCAGAAGTCGTGCTCACTCCTCACTCCCCTTTCCTTTTTCTCCCAGGACGTGGATCGGCGAGCCTGAAAATTCCCTAAATCGTGGTGGGTTTTTTTTTTTTTTTTCAATTTGATTCCGCACGCGGCGCTTTCCTGTATTTCAGCTCCTTTACCTTTTAAGGTCACTGTATTTTTAGTTCTATGTTCTAATCCCTGGCCTTGTTGCAGCGCCTCATCACAGTTCAGAGTAAAGCTTGCTCCACCGTGATCTCCGATGCAAGGACTTTTAATAACTTTTAAAAAAATAATTCCCATAGCTACGTGCATCACTTGTACTTTTTTTTCTTTTTTTTTTGCCTGCTGGGTGAAAGAGGGCCCAACTTCGGAAGGTGCTGGAAGAGATTGCCCTTAAGGAGGCTGAAACTTTCTGATAAGAAAGTGCTTTGATTCTTTTGCACACGAATCCTTTTTCTCTGCCTCTTGCTGAAACAGCGGAGCCAAGGCTGCAGCACCCAAGTGGCAGTGAGCTTAGTTCTGATTTTCATCATCAGTAAAAGTTTTAAGTGTTTGCCCTCTCTTTTTGTAGGTGAAATACCAAGGCTTTCTAAAGTCAACCTTTTCACTCTGCTCAGTCTCTGGATGGAACTGTTCCCAGCAGTGAAAACCCAAAGACAGAAGTCTCAGGTATAATTTGTTTCATAGATAGTTTTTCACCCTTTAGGCAAGCGATGGTCTAAAATATGATTTTATTGCCCTAGTTTCGGTCACACTTAAAAACAAACTCAACAAGCCTTCAAATTGCAAAACACCCTCGCGATTTAGTGTGATGCTTGTAGTTCATAGCTGTGACGGTTTCGCTTTCCAGACTAAAAATAGAATATTAACAGTTACCCTCTCAGACTGCCATCCGTATTTTCTTTGGTCAGCTGGCTGTTAAGGTCTTTGGCCCACATTTTAATCAGGTTATCTGTTTCCTTATTGTTGAGTTTTAAGAGTTCTTTGTATATTTTGGAGAGCAGTCTTTTTATCAGCTGTGTCTATTATAAATATTTTCTCCTAGTCTGTGACTTGTCTTCTCATTCTTTCGAGACATTGTCTTTTGCAGAGCGGTTTTTAATTTTAATGAAGTCCAACTTACCATTGATTTCTTTCATGCATCATGCCTTTGGTGTTGTATTTAAAAAGTCATTGCCATACTCAAAATCATCTCGGTTTTCTCCTATGGTTATTTTCTAAGAGTGTTATAGTTTTGGTCTGTGACTCATTTTCAGTTAATTTTTGAGAAGAGTGTAAGGTCTGTGTGTAGATGGGAAATTTACTTCATGATAAAATGATAGTTCTTGGAGTGGTTTTCTCCCAATACCTATGTGAAATGTTTTATAAATAAAACATTATTTAAGATGTTGTGCATTTTTATTTCCTATTTTTCAACCACTTACTGTTATTGGCTTTGAGAAAGTTCTTCATTTTCTTCATGGCTTTTGAAGTCCTTTATTCTCCCTAGTTGTTAATAGCTTAGTATTATTTTATGAAAATAGAAGATTGCCAAGCTGTTGGGTTTTTTGGTTTGGGGATTTTTTTTTGCTAATGGAATTTGTCTTAAAAAGACAGAAGCAAATGTTTAAGATTTAAGCCTTTTAAAGTGCATTTAAAAGCTGGACTTTACATTACAGTGTTATTCAGCTGTGAGAAGGAAGGACATCCTCCTATTTGCAGCACAATAAATGGACCTTGAACACATTATGCAAAATGAGTAAGTCAGACAGAGAGAGACAAGTCTGTATGGCCAAACTCGGAGAGAGTAAAATGGTGGTTACTGGGGGCTGAGATAGATGTCGTTTAAGGGTACAGACTTATGAGTAGTAAATAAGCCCTGGAGATCTAGTGCACAGTTGCAGGGAGTGCAGAAAACAATGCTGTTTTATAATCATCAAACATGCTAAGAAATTAGGACTTAGTTATTCCAACTGCTAGAAAGAAGTGAATAATAGTTGTGTAACATGATTATTCCAACTACTAAAAAGAAGTGAATAGTTGTGTAATATGATTGAGGTCTGCTGCTGCTGCTGCTGCTGCTGCTAAGTTGCTTCAGTGTGGCCGACTCTGTGCAGCCCCATAGATGGCAGCCCACCAGGCTCCCCCGTCCCTGGGATTCTCCAGGCAAGAACACTGGAGTGGGTTGCCATTTCCTTCTCCAGTGCATGAAAGTGAAAAGTGAAAGTGAAGCTGCTCAGTTGTGTCCGACTCTTAGCAACCCCATGGACTGCAGCCCACGAGGCTCCTCAGTCCATGGGATTTTCTAGGCAAGAGTACTAGAGTGGGGTGCCATTGCCTTCTCCAGATTGAGGTGCTAATTATTGCTATAATGGCAGTCATATTATAATATACAAATGTATCAAAGTAATGTACACCTTGATTTTTTACAATGTTATATGTCAAATGTATTTCAATTAAACATTAATTAAAAGCGGGGCTTTTTACAAATTGAGTAATAATTTTTAAGAACCTTTTTTAATATAAAGATGTGGTATCATTTTAATTCATTCATACACCACACACACACACACACACACACACACACACACACCCCAAAATATATCTTGTTCTTTTTCATCAGACAGGCACATTAATTTATATAAATAATTCCACTATTAATTGCACATGATGTTCACAAAGTTGATAAGATCTTTTTCCTAATAAGAAAAATGTTCTCTAAGTAAGGTAATTAAATTCTTTATCCTGCTTTTGCTATAGAAAGTAAGCCACAGAAACTCTAAGATGCAATTTCATATGTATTTGTATTGGAAACACTGCTTTTGACACTCTAAAAGTCTGTCTTTTTAAAAATAAAATATTTTTATGTGTTACAAAAATAATACATGTTTTTTATTTACAAAATAGAAGAAAAAAAATCCCTCATAATTGCACCACTTGGAGACTACTAACATTTTTGTGCTGTTTCACAACCTTTTAGCTCTATTTCCTTTATTCACTGGATATCATTTAATTCTGGATCCTGCCCTTTTGACTTAACAACATTGAAAATGCTCATGTTGCAATACTGTTATAAACACTGGAGTGGCGACTTAGTCTAATGCTTTTGGAGTAGCCAGTGCTTCAGCAATTTCCCCCACCCTCACCCCTATGTTTGTCAACCATCATTCTGTTCTCTGTGTCTATGAACTTGGGGATTTTTGTTGGTTTCTTTTGAGATCCCATATAAGAGAGATCATATGGTCTTTGTCTTTCTCTGTCTGACTTAGTTCAGTTAGCATAATGCCCTTGAGATCCCTTAATGTTGTTGTAGATGGCAAGATTTCATTCTGTGGTATGGCTAAATAATATTCCATTGTGTGTACTGAATACTCACAGTGTTTCTTCTCCATTCATCTGTTGATGGATGCTGAGGTTGTCTTCATATTTGGGCTATTGTAAGTAAATAATGCTGCAGTGAACATTGGGAGTGCATATATCTCTTCAAGTTAGTGTTTTCATCTGCTTTTGATAAATACCCAGAAGTGAAATTGCTGGTTCATGTTATAGTTCTATTTTTAATTTTTAGAAGAACAGCCATACTGTTTTCCATAGTGCCTGAACCAATTTACACTCTCAGCAACAGTGCATGCTGCTGCTGCTGCGTCGCTTCAGTCGTGTCCAACTCTGTGTGATGCCGTAGATGGCAGCCCACTAGGCTCCCTCATCCCTGGGATTCTCCAGGCAAGAACACTGGAGTGGGTTGCCATTGCCTTCTCCAATGCATGAAAGTGAAAAGTGAAAGTGAAGTCAACAGTGCATAAGAGTTCCCTTTTCCCACACCCTCCCTAACACTTGTCAATTCTAGCTTCTTTGATGATAGCCATTCTAACAGGTGTGAGGTGATAGCTCATTGTGATTTTGATTTGTACTTCCCTGATAATTAATGATGTAGAGTATCTTTTTGTTTACCTGTTGACCATCTGTATATCTTTGGAAAAATGTCTATTCAGCTTCTGCCCATTTTTTTAATGGATTTTTTTTTTTTTTTTTTTTGCTGTTAAGTTGTGTGAGTTCTTTATATATTTTGAATATTAGCCTTTTGTCAGATATGTGATTTGCAAATATTTTCTCCAACTCAACAAGCTTTGTAGTTTGTTGTATTTCCAGTTTATTTTTGCTTTTGCTGTCAGATTCAAAAAATTACCGAAACCTATGTCAAGAAGCTTACCACCTGTTTTCTTCTAGGTTTTTATCATTTTTTGTCATCATAATGATTGTATAATAATCCATTCTATCAATGTAACATGTCTGTTTCCTTATTGTTGGATATTTAAATTATAATTTTTGCCAACCTTAGGGAATTGTTAACTACAACCATTTCTGAATATAACTGCTATCTGAGTTTTCTGTGTTGTCAAATATTTACACTGTATGAATGTGTCTTGAGGTTTGTTCAGCAAAGTATACATAGTATAAAGAGTAAGAATTTTTAATTATCCAGTCTAAAACTAGATAAATGAGTGGGACTTCTGAGGAAAAAAAAACCCATAAGTACTTAAAAATTTTGGAATAATACACAATGGAATATTACTTAGCCATTAAAAAGAATACATTTGAATCAGTTCTAATGAAGTGGATGAAGCTGGAGCCTATTATACAGAGTGAAGTAAGCCAGAAAGAAAAACACCAATGTAGTATATTAATGCATATATATGGAATTTAGAAAGATGGTAATGATAACCCTGTATGCGAGACAGCAAAAGAGACACAGATGTATAGAACAGTCTTTTGGACTCTGTGGGAGAGGGCAAGGGTGGGATGACTTGGGAGAATGGCATTGAAATCTGTGTATTACCATATGTGAAATAGATCGCCAGTCCAGGTTCAATGCATGAGACCGGATGCTCGGGGCTGGTGCCCTGGGATGACCCAGAGGGATGGGATGGGGAGGGAGGTGGGAGGGGGGTTCAGGATGGGGAACACATGTACACCCGGGGTGGATTCATGTCGATGTATGGCAAAACCAATACAATATTGTAAAGTAATTAGCCTCCAATTAAAATAAATAAATTTGAAAAAAAATTTTGGAATAGAAATCGAATACTGTTGAACATGGCTGTCATTTAAAAACAGTTCTCTCTCCTACTAGTTCATAGTTTTAAATCTCAGTTATGTAAGACTTATCTAAAATTCCCCAAATATTGCTTCATTAAAACTTTAGAATAATTGCGTTGTTCCCTCATGTTTCTCTGTACATCATGTATTGTCTTTCTCTCCCAGCTCTTCCCATGGTGTCCTCTGGGACCTTATCTTTATGCTGAAAGACCTCACATACTTTTCCAGGACAGAAGTAATGTAGCATAATGGTGAAGACAGTAGATTAGGGGCTCAGATCCCTGCTTACCCATTTATTAGCTCTGTGACCATGGTTGAAATATTTTATCTCTATCCACAATTTCTTCATCTGGAAAATGAGAATAATCATAGCTACTTTGTAAAAGCTGGGAAAATTAAAGAAGGTGATTTAGGACCAGATATGTGGTAACTGTTGGGAATTATTATTATCATCATACATATAGTCACCATTACCACTACCACCACCCACACCCCCATCATTTCATTACCAACATCATTACTTCCTCTGCTTCCTGTTCTTTACATGGGAAATATTGAATTAATCACATTTTATGTACTAATCCTTTTTTTGCCCCCTTAATCTGCTTTTAATTAGGAAAAGGAAGAAGGAAAGCATGGACCCCTAGGAGACAATGAAGAGATGGCCAGAGTATCTGCTGACAAAAAACAGGTGCACTTTTATGATTTTTAAAAAAGACATGTTCATAGTAACAAAGCAAAAGGGATGATACAAAGTAGAATAAAAGTTTCTTTTATATTCAAGTTCCCCATTCCCATTTCCAGGAGAGTTTTTGTGTATCCTTCTAAAAATCATACATTTATAAGACTATGTATGTCTCTCCAAAGGCTGGGGGTGGGGAGGTGAGACCAGATAGGATTATATAATCTATAATCTGTTCCTATGTCTTGCTTTTTTTTTTCTTTTTTTTTTTTTAACATTTTCAAGTTTCACTCTCATCACCTTCCCATGTGGGTTCATAGAGAATGTGTTGAGAAACCCTTTTCCATATTTTCTCAAACTCCAACATATCCTGCTCGTCTTGCCAAGAAGGCAAGGCCCTCGCTGTGCTCTGCCCAGGCCATTTCTCAGGAGTTGAGTTTGCAGCAGGTAACCTTGAGGGTTGAAGTAATGTCTCTCTCTGGGACATAGAACAGCCTTGCTCACCATTCTCAATAAAACACAGCAGAATTCCCGAGCACAGTGTTCCTCTCCTGTGACGCAGCTAGCTCACTCTGTGTCTAGAAATCCATATAGGCCCGTCCATATGACCCCTTGTGGGCAAGGGGACCGTCGCAGACGTGAGGCTTGCACTGCTTGCTGTATGGGAGCCATAGTCATTTCTGATGTAGTTTGTCTTCTGCTCGCATCTATGGAACAGTACCAGGCCAACTTACTAGCTTATAAGTAGAGTAACATCAAAGCCCAGACCTGAGCAGATGAGCCTTGTTCTTTTTGATATGCCTCGTATTTCCTTGCCATCTTAATCTTTTGAGTTTTCCAGAGAGACTCTGTGATTCACTGGGTGTGGAGAGGAGACAAAACATTCATATTTTGAAAAAAGTTACCTTGTACATTTTTATCATTCAAAAAAGTTGCCTTGATGTACATTCCTGGAGACTTCTGGTTATTTCTGAGAGTGAGTCTCGAAAATGCCCAACAAGAATATAGAAATAATTTGTTTCAGAATATTTAGATGTTTTTAATTATAAGAAAGGCAAAAGGAAAAAATTAGTGAACGTATACAAAACAGACTGTCCTCTTTCACTTCTGTTTTACTGTAAAACTCTGCGATTAGGTTTACGTAGACGACTTGTCAAGATGTTAGTGAAGTGAAGCAAAGTCAGTATCCAGAACAGTGACTCACTGCAAAGATTCAGTTCTGGGAGCTGGAGTAAGCAGAAGTCCCAGAATGGAATGCAACAGAGGCTTTTATTGGCTTTAAGTTTGGGATGGAAGAATCCTGGTCTCAAACTTGAGGTTTTGGCCCTAGCTAGAAACGGAATGGGAAGAAAAAAAAGATATTTTCAAAAGTAAAAAGTACTCTCAACAAAAAAGTGATAAATGTGGCCTAAAAGATTGTTCCAATAAAAAAGTTAATTGATGAGTAATGCTTCATTTTTAAAGAATGATTTTTAGATATTCCGCTGAGTCTCATTTTCCACTGTTACAGAAATTTATACTCATAACTGAAACCGAAACTTGGCTCTTTTTTAGTTTGGTCTCGTCTTGCAAGCGATTTCAAACATGTCCTCTTGAGAATAACTTTAGAGTAAAATCTTTTTGAAAGGGAATAGGGAATAATGGACACTGTGTTCTCAGCCCAAGTCCCCCTCATATTGTAAAATCCCTTATGAACCCAAGGATTAGTTTTAATGTCCCTTCCTTCAGAATTTTTTGCTGTGAAAACAGCTATTTTGTGGCACATGCAGAACTGATTTTTAACCTTAATGTGTTTTATCTGATGTCATAATTGTTACAGCTGCCTTTTTCATTAGTATCTGTATAAATTAGATCACCTTAGGTTTAAAGGAACCACTCTTTGGCCCTCCAGCTCATGCCCAGCTTCTGGGACTGAAAAATAAAAGTCAGCCCAGCCCGTTACTGTGGGCGGGAGACCGCTGAGACGGCTGTGGCTGAGTGCTCTTGCCTTGAGTTCTCTCTCTTTCTAACACCCGAGGTTGTGTCTTCCTTTCCTTGAGCTTGACTATACATTTTAAAACATTTTAAAAATTATAAATAACCTATATATTTGTGGGAGGTGAATCCTAACCACATTAGTCTAGACTGCCATAGTCTTAAAAATTAGTAGAATCATTTGTTAGAAAGAAGTTGAGAATTATCTTATTTTAGTAAGTATTTAAAATATTTTAGGGACTGCCCTCGTGGTCCAGGGGTTAAGACACTGTGGTCCCAGTGCAGACGGCACAGGTTCAGCCACCGGTCAGGGAACTAAAATCCCACATGCCAAAGCCAAATAAGTAAATAAATAAGAATAAAAAGTAAAATAGGATCAATTAGAAAATTTTTAGTTAGTAGTTGTAAACTTTATATAGAATGGATAAACAGCAAGGTCCTATTATATAGCAGAGAAAACTATCTTCAGTATCCTATTGTAAACCATAACGGAAAAGAATGTATAAAAAAATGAATGTGTATATGTATAACTGAATCACTTTGCTTTACAGCAGTAACTAATACAGCATTGTAAATCAACTATACTTCAATTAAAAAAAACTTTTTTTTTTTTAAATTTAAGATGACCTCTGATTTAGTTCTGGCTTTTACCATCTGTGAGTCTTTCAGAAAGTCATGTAAATTTTCTGGGCTTCACTTACCCATGTGTAAAATCACAGGGTTTGCCAAATTTTCCTTCTTACTATCTAGAACCTTAATACTAAGTAGTCTTAGGCTAGATGCTATAAGAAACAAATCAACTTGATTATTGCCCTTTACTAGGGTAAAAAGTAATTCATTTTTTACTAGGATAAATTTGTGATAATTAAATGCTTGTTTGGTTAAGAAAGCCTAGATTTAGAAAACTTCTGGTATAAAGTCAACGTTTTAAACCTTCAGAAAATTTTTTAGACCTAATGAGAAATGTGTATTTGTTCAAACTATGTTCAGATGAAGAATTAAACTTTTGTTTTATTCATAAATCAAGTATAATCCATGAGATGATCATTAGATATTATAAAATAAATTACTATTTTATATCTTAATATAGGTGAAGAGAACTGGTCTTGTGGTGGTGAAAAATATGAAAATTGTTGGTCTCCACTGTTCAAGTGAAGATTTACATGCTGGGAAAATTGCTCTGATAAAACATGGGTCAAAGCTGAAAAACTGTGATCTCTATTTTTCCAGAAAGCCATGTTCTGCTTGTTTGAAAATGATTGTAAATGGTAAGTGCATATAAGGCTTTGTTGGGGATTAATAGCATTTATCTGAGAACAAGTCAAATTGTCTAATATAATTTAAAAATATACATATGTATCTGAAGACAGTTTGATATACTGTAAGAAGAAGAATCGGAAACCATGTATTCTGCTCTCAGCTGTATCACTAACTAGTTAGGTGACCCTCAGTGTGAAGTGAAGTGAAGTCGCTCAGTCGTGTACGACTCTTTGCGACCCCATGGACTGTAGTCTACCAGGCTCCTCTTGTCCATGGGATTTTCCAGGCAATAGTCCTGGAGTGGATTGCCATTTCCTTCTCCAGGGGATCTTCCCAACCCAGGGATCGAACCTGGGTCTCCCGCATTGTAAACAGACGCGTTACCGTCTGAGCCACCAGGGAAGTCCCGACCCTCAGTGTATTGGTAGACTAATACTAGCTGCTTTCACAAACACCAACAACATTTCAGTGGCTTAATATATTAGACACTCATCATGCATGTAATAGTCCAGCGCAGGTGTTATCCAACAGCAGCCAGCTATTCTGTGGTTGATCTGTGGGCCTCAGCATCTTCTGTCGTAAGCTACTGGAATCCCTACTGGCCTCTCCTGTGTGTAGAGACAGAGTAGAGCAGGCATGTTGTTGTTTAGTCACTAGTGTCCGACTCTTTGAATGTTTAGGAAATGTTGCTTTGTTATTGTTGTTTAGCCTCTTAAGTCTTGTCTGCTTCTTTTGCGACCTCGTGGGACTGTAGCCCACCAGGCTCCTCTCTCCATGGGATTTCCCAGGCATGAATACTGGAGTGGGTTGCCATTTACTCCTCCAGGGGATCTTCCCACCTCAGGGATCAAACCCAAGTCTCCTGTGTTGGCAGGCAGATTCTTTACCATTGAGCCACTAGGGAAAGCAAGAGGAAGCATACCTGTTTCTTAAACGCCCTGGCCTGGAAGTCGCAGACATCATTTCTGTTTGCGTCCATTGTGGGAACTGTAATTCCTGGTGGGGTGGCTGCCTCCCAGTGACTACTCTACCCCTCGAAAGGAGGAGCACAAAGAATTAATGTATAGCTATCTAGTCACACTGGGCTCCTCTCCAATCTTTGTGTTTATGATTCTGTTTTGTACCTAGGTATGTATCCAGACCATTTTTCCTATTTAAAAAGTGGTATATCTTTTACATGGGCGTCCCGGGTGGCTAGTGGTAAGGATTGTGCCTGCCAGTGCAGGAGAGTAAAGATCAGATTGACGGTAAGGAGAGTTCCCTTGAGCTATAGGCACTTCCAGAAGAAGTGGTCACGTGGCTAGAGCCTCCTTCAAACGAGGCCTTCACAGTTACCTTACAGCCCAAGCCACAGTAAGAGTCTATAGTAGCAAGGAGTAGATAGAAATGTGCATTTGTTCAACTCAGATGTTTATTATTTTGAATATAGAAAACCTGTGGGCCATCTGTCTATTCACCTCTGGGCACAATGATAAAAAAATAAATGCCTTTTCTAATGGAAATTAAATGAGACATGAGCAAAGAGGTTTCTTTGTTTTAAATACTAATTAATTGATGAACGTTTATGTGTTTAATTCTGTATCAGGCATCTTGTTGTTTATTTCCAAACACAAATTTAAAACTGTTTTCGTGTTTGTTATTCAGTTTCGCTTTCTCTTTGGTAAATTTACTTTCTCTCTTGTCAATTCACACGTGCTCTCAAGAATTTCGGTCTCTGTATGTTAAAGATGGGACTCCTTGGTGGCTCAGTGGTAAAGAATCCACCTGCAGTACTGCTGGGTTTGATGCGGGTCAGAAAGATCCCCCTGGAAGAGGGCATGGCAGCCCGCTCCAGTATTCGTGCCTGGAGAATCCCATGGACAGAGGAGCCTGGCGGGCTACAGCCCATCGGATTGCAAAGTGTCGGACACGACTGAGCCGCTAAGCACAGCAGCCCATATTAAAATGACTAACTTTTCCTCTGCTACATTGATTGAAGAATGTTCCTTGTAGTTGTTGTTTTAATTTTGTATTCGTAAAAGCAGCTCACACTTCTTCCTCTCCCCCTGCTTCCCTGCTCCCATCAGGTTATAAATTCTTTATGGATGTTTTGGATAACTGTATATTTTATTATGAGGAGGATTGTAATGTGTTAAACTGTTCCCCTGTTCTGGCCATTTAGATTTTTTCAATTTTTACTGTTCTAAACAATGTCCTGCACTAAACATATCCATACATGAATTTTTATTTTTTGTCTTTACTTCAAATATTTTCTTAGATGAGCTTCCCAGAGAAAAGAGTTTAAAGTACCAGTACATTTTTCATGCGTGGATAAATTGTTTATTTTAGGTTCACAACTCTAGTCAATATCAATTATGCTGTACTATTTCTAGAAGCAGCCATTTCATTACTTGGAGTACTCTGGTACATCTTCCTAGCTCTGGGCTTTGGGACCACACTTAGTAAAACCATTGATTCCCATGGGCTTTGTTGTCAGCAAGCATTTCCTATAAAGGGCCACATAGTAAGTATTTTAGGCTTTACAGTCTGTATCATATTCATACAGCTGTTCATCTCTCAGCTAATCCATCATAGTACAGAAACAATGAAACTATGTCAATGATTAGGTATGTCTGTATTCCCATAAATCTTTACAGGCACTGAAATTTGAATTTTATATAATTTTCATTGTGTTACAAGTATTTTTTTTTCATTTTCTCAACTATTTAAAACTGTGAAAGCCATTCTTGACCCGCAAGCTGTACAAAAGTAGCCAACGGGACAGATTTGGCCTGTGGCCATATTTTGCCAACACTCGGGCTATATTACTGGTGATTTGGTAGTAGACATTTATTACATTGGGACCTCAGGATCAACTGCAATGATATGATAGATTTATCAAGAAAACCCTTAATTTCAGCAGGCATCTGCTAACTACCTTTCATATTTTTTATTTCAGCTGGAGTTAATCGAATTTCATATTGGCCTGCTGACCCAGAAATAAGTTTGCTCACTGAGGCTTCCAGTTTTGAAGATGCAAAGTTAGATGCCAAAGCAGTAGAAAGACTGAAGTCAAACAGTCGGGCCCACGTGTGTGTCTTACTTCAGCCTTTGGTGTGTTACATGGTGCAGTTTGTAGAGGAGACCTCTTACAAATGTGACTTTATTCAAAAAATTTCCAAAACATTGCCAGACACTAACTTTGATTTTTATTCTGAATGTAAACAAGAGAGAATAAAAGAATATGAAATGATATTTTTGGTTTCCAATGAAGAAATGCATAAGCAAATACTGATGACTATAGGTTTGGAGAACTTGTGTGAGAATCCGTACTTTAGCAATCTAAGGCAGAACATGAAAGACCTTGTCCTTCTCCTGGCCGCAGTAGCTTCCAGCGTGCCCAACTTTAAACACTACGGATTTTATTGTGGCAACACCGAACACAGTAATGAAATTCACAATCAAAGTTTGCCACAAGAAATTGCAAGGCACTGCATGATTCAGGCCAGGTTACTGGCATATCGAACTGGTGAGTTACATGCTTAGTTCCTAAATGGGGGTTGATGGGGTCGTATTTGTGTCAGACATAAAGTGGTGTTCATTTCACTTCTGGTAGCGTTTATTGACCCTTAGATACTAAAGTGTTGCTGCTCATACCAATATGGAGAAGTTAGTGAGACCCTTCAGTAGACATCTCTTTCTTAGAGCAGTTTTAGGATTTCTTGTGGCCTATATTGGATGCTGCATTTATAAATCAGAATCTGATTCAGCCCTTTCTGCTTCTTGCTTTTATCATTTCCCAGTTGAATGAGCCCTCCACTAGAGAAAGGACAAAAAGAAAGAGAGAGAACCAGAATTATTCCTCTTTTTTAACTACTCAATATTCTATATCTATCCAATATTTAGTAAAAACGTAGAAAAATCTTTAAAAATATGAATCAAAGGAAATTTGGCAGATTCTTCCAATTTCTGGTATGTTTTCAAACAGCAAGGGGAGAAATCAAATAGTGTTAACTTTATTAAGTTGTACATGAGTATGTATGTGAAGAAGGAAAATATTACTTGGGAATTTTACCTTACCATGATAAAGGGTGGTATCTATATTTCCAGTTACAGAATAGTGTTTCTACATCTTACCAGGCATAACATTTTTGAAAGTAGAATGATGATCACTTTTTAAAATGCGACTTTGGAATAAGGAAAAGAAAATGCCAGCAGGAGGAGCAGCAGAGGAATGCCTGGTGAGTGGGCTATAAGTAGGGATTTTAAAACTTATCCCAAGAAGAGAAGGAGGATAGAGAAAATCTTCAAGAAGAGTCCATACAGATGCACTGGTCTGCAGTACATGCTCAACAGAGACCCTGGGTTGAAGTGATTTCAGTAAAATGGATGTTTTCAAAAGGCAGCTTGTCAGGATCACCATAGAAGCTTTTATTAAAAGTGAAAGTTTAGTCACAGTCATGTGTCCGACTCTGCAACCCCATAGACTGTAGCCCATCAGGCTCCTCTGCCCATGGGATTCTCCAGGCGAGAATACTGGAGTGGGTTGCCATTTCCTTCTCCAGAGGATCTTCCTGACTCAGGGGTTGAACCCAGGTCTCGCACATTGTAGGCAGATGCTTTACCATCTGAGCCACCAGGGAAGTTCAAAGTACAAATGCTCAAATTCTAATCCAGACCCACTAAGCCTCGTCCCTGTAGGTGTGTCCTAGGCCTGTGAATTTTTAAAATTCTGCAAGGGATTCCAACATTCAACAGGGTTAATCATCACCTTAAAAGAATTTGATTCTACTACAGGCACAAACTGTATGATGCCAAACCGCTGTAGGGCATCTAATCTTAACTATCTGGTTTAAGTGTGAATTTTGATTTCTTTTTATGTCCTGTTTTCCATTAGACTAGGTGTTTTCCAAAGCGGACAATTATGCCTTCCTCCCGAACCACACAGTGTTGATGATGAAAGTAGGGTGACATAGCCAAAAGAGCTCAACTGTTTCAAATCATAACTCAGCGGTTCTCAACTTTCAGTTGAGGCGATGCTCATGAGAAGTCTAGGTTCCCAAGTCTGCTGCTTCCCTTGGAGAGGTTAATTCAGGGAGTTTCCATGGGAGTCAGGAGTCTGCCTTTTGAACAAGCGTCCAATGGTTCTGATGCAGTTGGTCTGTGTACCACACTTGGACAAACCCTGATGTGACCACAGTATTGGGATTGAAAATAACCACACTTGTGTGCCAGAACAATAGCATAAAGAGTCCTCTGACTTCCGGTGATCAAAGGGTCCGAGGAGTTTGGCTCAGTGATTACAAGTTGACCTTTCCTTCAACGGTATACAGAGAAAACCCTGTGAATGAGCAGATCCTGGGTAGCAATTTATAGACATGAAAGATTTTTTTAAAAGAAGTTTTACAAAAAAATTACAGATGTGAAAAGCTTTTTGAGAAATTACCTCATCTGTCACCCAACCTTGAGGGCTGGGTGAAACCTTCTCCATTGTATATGGATGAAATTTTATTCCGATTTCAAAAGACATGTAATAAAGTATATTCTCTTGGTGAAACTAACCTTAGCTAAATAGTGGAGCTTAGAAATCATATTTTGGGGGGCTTCCCTAGTGGCTCGGTGGAAAGAACGTGCCTGCCAATGCAGGGGACACGACTTCAATCCCTGATCCAGGAAGATCCACATGCCTTGGGACAACTAAGGCCATATGCTACAACTGTTGAACCTGTGCTGTAGAGCCCGGGAGCTGCGGCTGCTGAGCCCGCGTGCCCCAGCTCCTGCAGCCTCGGCGACCTAGGTGAGAACCCATTCTCTGCAACGAGAAGCCACCTCAATGAGAAGCTCTCGCACGGCAACTAGAGAATAGCCTCCGCTCACCGCAGTTAGAGAAAACCTGGACAGCATCGAAGACCCAGCACAGCCATAAATAAAATTCTAAAAAAAAAGAAGAAGAAAAAATTTTTAAACACCACATTTTTTTCCCCCTCTTGACAAGATTTAGTCTGTCCTTAGACTGAAACAGAAAAGGTGGCTCCTGGACTAAAAAATAATAATATGAAGAATACTTAGTGTCCGTGGTAGGAAAAGTAGACTTGATATGAAGAATTTCTTACCCCCCCCCCCAGCAAATAGATATTCTTATTTCATTAAAATCATATTACTCTGTTTTTTTCATTCAGCAAACGGTTTTTGAGCTTTTACCATATGTTAGTCACTGCCCTGAGCTCTCTAGATAAAGTTAATATGTTTAACTTTTAAAATTAAAAACTTGGGATCTGAAGAATTTCCATGAGTTTTTCATTTTTTGTTCCAGATTTATGCATGTATTAAGTACAGTTTTACTTAGAGGTTTTCATTTTTACCTTCTGCTACTTGCCTTAGAAATGAGCATAAAGCCATAATTATGTTCTTTGCTCACCATGTTATATTCTGAAGATCTTGGAAGGCACAAGACTTTGTTTATCCCCAAATCCTTTTGTTGACAGTCTCCACCTCTAAAGTACATTCCTGCCACACTGTTCCTCGGTATCATGTTCCTTTCCTTTATAGCCCAGCACACTGCCTTTGCTTTTAGACTCTTTCTTGTTACCACCTTCCTCCCACCCCAGACCATGAGCTTCATGAGTGTAGGGACTCAGGTATTCAGTAAAGGGAAGTCTTGGTTACAAAATTCTTCGTGTCAGAGGAAGGCAAGCAGATTGAGTGAAGAGATCTAAATCTTAATCACTTAATTTGAATATGTAGAATTTCTATTTTGGTTTTGTATTTTCTGTTCAAGGTTAATAGTTAAAGAAATACAGCTTTGCTTGTTGCAGAGTAATTAAATTGGTTCTGCAGGGAAATTTTAATCTAATATTTATGACTTCTACCACTTGATTTAGAAACGAGCATCATGTCAACAACTTGGCATTCTTCTCCCCGCAAGGTAAACTCTGAAGGTCAGGGAAAGGACATCATTTTGTGTAAATTAAAATTCCTTTCATGTACCTTCCAGCAATATATATATGTATGTGAGGGCCCATAAGGATATGTGTTTATGAGTCTGAACTTTCTTCATAGCAAGAACACGTCCATGAAATGTATGTTCTTTGATGAGAGTGCAAAAAATGCTAGGAGAAGACAGATTTGATTGTTGTGAATGGTTGTTATATTACACCAAATCCATTAGTTCAGAAACTTCTGTCTTACTTTCATCATCTCTCAGAAATAGGTATTTAAAAACTGACTTGGTGGAGATTCAGTAAAGTTACCCTAAAGTCTAGTCACAGCTTTGAAGTCACCTGAGTGTGGGCACTGTTACTGCAGTGATCTCTGCACACGCATCGTCTGTGCCTGGGTTGGTAGTGACACTGTCTATAATTAGTTCACACCAGCTCCCCTAGTCTATGCTTGACAGTATTCTCATACTTTTCCATAATTAGTGAGGTTGTCAAGGATTGCCACTACATTTATGAAGTATATTTCAATAAATACATGTTTATTATTTTTGGAAAAACAGTCTATTTCTGAAACTAACAGATCATTGGTTTTCACTGAGTCACATGCCATGTATCTTTCAGAGGATCATAAAACAGGAGTCGGGGCAGTCATCTGGGCGGAAGGAAAATCTGTAAGTGTGAAATTAATTCTTTATAACCATTTACACTTGATTTTGTTTAACATATTTTGATCTTAAGTGCATGACATTTTGTTGACCCATGGGGATTAATATTTCTTATTAGGGTATTTATTAAGTTCTAAAAACATTACTTTGCCAACAAAGGTTCGTCTAGTCAAGGCTATGGTTTTTCCTGTGGTCATGTATGGATGTGAGAGTTGTACTTTGAAGAAAGCTGAGCGCCAAAGAATTGATGCTTTTGAACTGTGGTGTTGGAGAAGACTCTTGAGAGTCCCCTGGACTGCAAGGAGATCCAACTAGTCCATTCTGAAGGAGATCAGCCCTGGGATTTCTTTGGAGGGAATGATGCTAAAGCTGAAACTCTAGTACTTTGGCCACCTCATGCGAAGAGTTGACTCATTGGAAAAGACTCTGATGCTGGGAGGGATTGGGGGCAGGAGGAGAAGGGGACGACAGAGGATGAGCTGGCTGGATGGCATCGCTGACTCGATGTATGCGAGCCTGAGTGAACTCCGGGAGTTGGTGATGGACAGGGAGGCCTGGTGTGCTGCAATTCATGGGGTCGCAAAGAGTCGGACACGACTGAGCGACTGAACTGACTGAACTGAAAAACTGCTTTCTTTCAGCAGTTTTCTAGATAGATACATTCATTTAGTAAACCTTCATTCAACAGCTTCCACAGGACAGGATAGACTCTGTGCCCCTGTGAACAGTGGGGCCACATATTCCACCCTTCATGGCCTTACATAGTCTACTGATGGAGACAGAGGTGAAAAAGAGACAGGCATATAACTGTAATCATAACATGACGCCATGAGAGCATAGAGGAGGCCTCTTACTCTGCTCGGAGAAATTAAAGCATTCTTGGAGGAGGTCAGGTGCTATTAGGCTTGAAGAATGAGGAGGAGTTCATGAGCAGAGCGAGTTAGTGGGACTCAGAGGGCAACACGCAGAGGTAGCGCATAAGAATATGGGGAAATGCAAGCGATTTGGCACATTGGTGTCCAGAGTCCTGTGTCTACTAGAATAGCAAAAAGATTAGGCTGCACCATGAAGAACTTCATATACCATGGAGAGTTCAGACTTTATCTTTTAGACAGTGGGGATACCCGAGCATAGCACTAACCAGCAGAAATGAAAAGCAAGCCACATACATGATTTTAAAGTTCTTAGGAGCCACATTAAAAAAAATAAGAAACAGGTGAATTAATTTTGCTGCTGCTGCTGCTGCTAAGTCGCTTCAGTCGTGTCCAACTCTGTGTGACCCCACAGATGGCAGCCCACCAGGCTCCCCCATCCCTGGGATTCTCTAGGCAAGAACACTGGAGTGAGTTAATTTTAGGAATATACTTAATCACCTGTTGAGAAATATTACCATTTCAGCATGTAACCAATATAAAAATATTGGTTAATATTTTTAATGAAACATTTTGCATTTGAGGGGAGTATTGAGTCGTCATAATTCTGTGTCTGTTTTGTACTTGTTTGTTGTTGTTTAGTCACTTCAGTTGTGTCAGACTCTCCTGCGACCCAATGGACTGTGGCCCCCCGGGCCCCTCTGCCCATGAGTCTCCCAGGCAGGAACCCTGGAGTGGGTTGCCATTCCCTTCCCCGGGGCATCCTCTGGCCCCTCTCAGTTTGCACTGACCACGTGTAATGGCCACTGTATTGGACAGTGCAGTCCAAGAACATCTTAAGCGGGAAAATGATCAGATTTGCATTTTAAAAATAAAGTCGGGCTAAACAGGAAGTAGGGAGATGAAGAAAGGAGATGAGGAAGACTTGAAATTATGGGGATGTATTGAGAAGGAATGGAACTAGGAGACAGTAAATATGATACTGTTGATACTATCACATGAGTAATTAATATATTGAAATTTAGTGAGGTTTATCGCTAAGAGTCGGACACGACTGAGCAACTTCACTTTCACTTTTGACTTTCATGCATTGGAGAAGGAAATGGCAACCCACTCCAGTGTTCTTGCCTGGAGACTCCCAGGAACGGGGGAGCCTGGTGGGCTGCCATCTCTGGGGTCACACAGAGTCGGACACGACTGAAGCAACTTAGCAGCAGCAGCAGCAGCATAGCATTTTCCAAACTATTATGAACAGGTTTGGTTTATTAAATATTTTACTCTTAGAGTTGATAAAGCATTCATAATAACACCTAATATGCCACTGACCAGTAGTAAGAAACATGCCGCTTATATAGGAAGTTCTATTATTTATATGTATATGTATATATACACACAAACACACACACACACACACGATAGAGGCTCAGTAAACATAAAGACGGAAGGAAAATACATTATTTATTTTCCAACTGTATACATAATAGCACATTTTTAACCCCAAACAGAAATTGCTCAAAATATTTTTGGAATTTGTGGCTTGCTAACCAGTAGCACAGCACAGAGCATATAATAAATTAACAATAATTTATAATAATATAGAGTACCTGCTCTGTGTGGACCACTATAATAGGTGTGCTTTAAGGGCCAGAAAGACAGTATAAAACATGGCTTCTGTTCTCTAGGATCTTATAACCAATCAGGGAGAGATGTCTGAGTCAAGTGAAACAGTGTGTGAATTAAGCTAGTATTTAACTAACTGCTAAAATGAAGGACTGTCTTGATATTATATACTAGAGATGATTAGCCTGCTTGAAATTTAACTTTGACAAGATCACCCTGCTGAAGGAAAATCCAATACTGTATTTTTCTGATGGCTCCGTGTATCACTGTTGTTCATTGTTGAGTCATTAAGTTGTGTCCGACTCTTTGCGACCCCATGGACTATAGCACTCCAGGCTTCCCTGCCCTTCCCTAGTTTGCTCAAACTCATGTGCATCGAGTCGGTGATATCATCCAGCCATCTCATCCTCTGTTGTCCCCTTCTCCTCCTGCCCTCAATTCTTGCCAGCATCAGGGTCTTTTCAAATGAGTCGGCTCTTTGCATCAAGTGGCCACAGTGTTGGCACTTCAGCTTCAGTCCTTCCAATGAATATTCAAGATTGATTTCCTATAGGATTGACTGGTTTGATCTCCTTGCTGTCCACAGGACTCTCGAGAGTCTTCTCCGGCACCACAATTTGAAAGCATCAGTTCTTCAGCACTCAGCCTTCTTTATGGTCCAACTTTCACATCCGTACATGACTACTGGAAAATCCATAGCTTTGACTATATGAACCTTTGTCAGCCAGGTCTCTGCTTTTTAATACGCTGTCTAGGTTTGCCATAACTTTATAATGTGTTATGGAAAAGTGAATCCATTATACAAAGTGTGAGGCTAGGCTTTAAAGATAGAGTGTAAGATGCCTTTTCAGAATGTTGAACACAGCTTTGTTGGTTTGCTCACTTTCCATAGAGAAGTTGTGATGGGACAGGCGCCATGTACTTCATAGGATGCGGTTATAATGCTTTTCCTGTTGGATCTGAGTATGCTGACTTCCCGCACATGGATGACAAACAGAAAGACAGAGAAATAAGGAAATTCAGATACATCGTACATGCGGAACAGAATGCCTTAACATTTAGGTATGAAATCCGTTTGCGTGTATTTTGTATAAAATGTAGCAAGGGTTAATTGAAATTAGCTTTCATTTTGCTGTAATTTATTGCCTTTTTAAAAATTCCAAGAAATATCCTTTTCAGAAGTATAGCTCTAGTCGTATGTGGTTTTTGCTACGTGACCAGAGGCCACTGTCAGGGATCCTCCAGGCCTTCAGATTTATTGAGCAAATCTTTTTTCCTTTCTTCCTTCTCTCTCCAGGATAAAACTGCTTGAAGCGTGTCCTTAGGGTCTTGCATATTTCTGCATTATAAGATCACCTTTGTTTTCTAAATTCTGAGCATGTATTTATGAATATATAGATTTTATTATGAACCAAATTGCTTTAACATAGTTTTTGTTAGAGCTTATCACTGGCATTACCTCCTTCTAACGTTAATTTAGATAATTTCCACAAATATTTCTCAGCATTTACCATTTAGTGGGTGCTCTTGGGAGATTCAAATCTGTATGAGTCATGGTTTCTATCCTGAAGAGTTTATAGTCCAGTGTGGGATATAAGACTGTACTCAACCTAACATGGTCAGTTGTGTGGGAAGGGTCAACACAAAGTGGGTAGAAATTCAGGGGCTGCAATAGATGGAGAGGGAGTGTAAGGGAAAACCTTTATGGAAAAACTGGCATTTGAGCTGAGCTTTAAAGCTTTGGTAGGATTGTGGCAATTGAAGATGCTTACTTGAAGGGAAACCATTCTTGCCTGAGGCATAGCAGTGGGCTAGAAGAAGGAAAATGCTTGTGTGTTTAGGAACATAGATGTTCCAGTTAGGCTGGACCGTGGGCTAGCTTGGGATTGACAAGGGAGAACTTCGAGTTTAGACTTCATTTGGTAGTAGTGGACAAATGGAAAGACATTGACAGAGTTATAGTAATGATTACTTAGGGTACAGGTGTACAGTTTGAACAGGCTGCTGCTGCTGCTGCTGCTAAGTCGCTAGATGCATACAATTCTGCTTCCCTGGTCCAGGGGAAGCGAATGAGACTCTAAACTGAGGACATGGATGTGGAAGGCTGGTGATGGGGAGCATACGACTGAGAGCTTTGTAAACCACAGAACCTGGAAGTGCAACTCCTCTATCCTCAGTCCTAAACTACCCCGGCGTGCAGAATTTCACTACACAGGTTGTTTTCTTGAACTCTTCATTACAGATTTACTTGCTTCATTTTTTCAAATCCAAGTGTTTGTTAAGTTATCCTATGTGAGGTAAAAGCAGTAAGGGAACCATAACTCAAAACAGAACTCTAACATTAATCAATTTAGTAAGCATTTATTAAATATCTCTTCGGCACCAGATCTTCTGGCTACCACGATGACTTAATGTCTAATCACACATGGTACATTCTCAGGGAAGGCGTTAGTTCTGGCCCGTAATTCTGGCTTTATAAAGAGTTTCCTACTTAGAAAGCATTATTCCCTCTGTTTTCATTTCCTTTGTAGTCTAAATACTGAAAATCTTGGCATTGACTAATTCAGCAAGAATAAGGCTTGATCACTGTTGTGCATAATGTTGTAAATCTGTTTCCAAAATGACTCAATTTTAACGTTTAAAGATTTTTCTGAAACATAACTTACCCTTTTAGAAACTACCTTCCTAATTTTTTCATATGTATATATATTTTTGTAGGTGTCAAGAAATAAAACCAGAAGAAAGAAGTATGATTTTTGTGACCAAGTGCCCTTGTGATGAATGTGTACCTTTAATTAAAGGTGCAGGCATAAAACAAATCTATGCAGGAGATGTAGATGTTGGAAAAAAGAAGGCAGACATCTCTTACATGAGATTTGGGGAACTTGAAGGTGTCAGCAAATTTACAGTAAGTAGATACACATTGTTTTCAAATATACTTTGTATTATGTTGATAGTTGTTTAGTCGCTAGGTCATGTCCAGCTGTTTTGTGACCCCATGGGCTATAGCCCACCAGGCTCCTCTGTCCATGGGATTTTCCAGGCAAGAATACTGGAGTGGGTTGTCATTTCCTCCTCCAAGGAATCTTCTCGACCACGGGATCGAACGCATTGGCAGGCGAGCTCTTTACCACTGAGCCACCTGGGAAGCCCCTGTTGTTCCGTTACTCTGCTGCATATTTTAAATTAGCGATTCTTGCCCTTTTAAAGAGTTTCAACAAAATATTATCATTGAGTTTATTTTTATGTGCAAGCACTTGCCTAGTCACAAATGTTCAGCTTAGGATCTGCCTTATGAATATATATCTCTAGAGAGAGAATTTTACCTTGACCTTGTGCTGTGCTGTGCCAGGCTCCTCTGTCCATGGGGATTCTCCAGGCAAGAATACTGGAGTGGGTTGCCATGCCCTCCTCCAGGAGATCTTCCCAATCCAGGGATCCAACCCAAGTCTCACACTGCAGGTGGATTCTTTACCAACTGAGCTACCAGGGAAGAACTTGACCTTAGAGACCTTGAATCAGTTGGTTCTATAGTGCCATCTGGTGGCTAACAAAAGAAAGTCCCTGATCCACCCTGATCCCACAGCTTTTTTTTTTTAATTCAGTGGTTCAGTTCAGTCGCTCAGTTGTGTCTGACTCTTTGCGACCCCGTGGACCACAGCAGGCCAGGCCTCCCTGTCCATCACCAACTCCCAGAGTTTACTCAAACTCATGTCCATTGAGTTGGTGATGTCATGCAACCATCTCATCCTCTGTCATCTGCTTCTCCTCCTGCCCCCAATCCCTCCCAGCATCAGAGTCTTTTCTAATGAGTCAGCTCTTCGCATCAGATGGCCAAAAGTATTGGAATTTCAGCTTCAGCATCAGTCCTTCCAATGAATAGTCAAGACTGATCTCCTTTAGGATAGACTGGTTGGATCTCCTTGCAGTCCAAGGGACTCTCAAGAGTCTTCTCCAGCACCACAGTTCAAAAGCATCAATTCTTTGGTGCTCAGCTTTCTCCACAGTCCAACTCTCACATCCGCACATGACTACTGGAAAAACCATAGCTTTGTCTAGATGGACCTTTGTTGGCAAAGTAATGTCTCTGCTCTTTAATATGCTGTCGAGATTGATCATAACTTTCCTTCCAAGGAGCAAGCGTCTTTTAGTTTCATGGCTGCAGTCACCATCTACAGTGATTTTGGAGCCCCCCAAAATAAAGTCTGCCACTGTTTCCATTGTTTCCCCATCTACTTGCCATGAAGTGATGGGACCAGATGCCATGATCTTAATTGTCTGAATGTTGAGCTTTAAGCCAACTTAAATTCAATAGTATATAGTAGTAGATAGAGGTGAACATTGGAGAAGGCAATGGCACCCCACTCCAGCACTCTTGCCTGGAAAATCCCATGGACGGAGGAGCCTGGTGGGCTGCAGTCCATGGGGTTGCTAAGAGTCGGACACGACTGAGCGACTTACACTTTTCACTTTCATGCACTGGAGAAGGAAATGGCAACCCACTCCAGTGTTCTTGCCTGGAGAATCCCAGGGACGGGGGAGCCTGGTGGGCTGCCGTCTACAGGGTCGCACGGAGTCGGACACGACTGAAGTGACTTAGCGGCAGCAGCAGCAGCAGAGGGGAACATAGTTTAAAGTTTAAGATTACACAAAAGGAAGGGGACACATACACACACGTGTGTGCACACACACACACATACTTTCTCATGAGAAAAATCAGGAAAAAATTAGAAGCAATTAGTATTTGATATTTCCAAAGAACTGCTGAGGTGGTAATTATCTTGTGGAAAACTCAGAACTTTAATGCCTCATGATTTTTTTTAACTACTCTGGTTTCTAAAAACCTTTCTCTTTTTAGAAATAATCTCAAGCATGCAGAAAAGTTACAAAAACACTAGAATTTTTTTCCAGAAACACTTGAGAGTTAAGTTGTTGCCGTGATGCCAAGTCACTCTTAAATACTTTCTTGTGTATTTCCTCAAATAGTAGGTTGTCCTGCATAACCACACTACAACCACAAAACTCAGGAAATTTTCATTGATATATTGCTACCATTTAATCCACAGAGTTCAGTCAGGGTTTACCAGTTGTCCCAATGAAGTTCTTTATAGCCAAAGGATCCTGTCCAGAATCATGAGTTGCTTTTTAATGATAATGCTGGCACTTAATATAACTTTTATATGCTGTGGTTTGCGGTAAGTACAAAAGATATAATAGTACTGTTTATAGATTTCAACTTGACTTTTCTGTTTGTGTCCAGGGTGCCTGGAACATATAAAGCACCTAAAAAATACTTACTAAACCATATATATAAGATTCTCGAAGAATATTGATCCTTAATCCAGCAGTCATATCAATCAGGGTCATCCAAAGTTGTTATTAGGGCTTGGGTGGTATGACATACTAACTGTTCTTACTGTTTTAAGCTGTTTTTATATTTGAAGGCACAATGCTGAAATGCTATTTTTAAAAACCTTCTTAAACATAGACATGAAATGTTTGTTTCCTTTTATAGTGGCAACTGAATCCATCAAGAACTGGTGTTCTTGAGCAAAATGAGCCTGAAAGCAGAGAGAGTAAGTATCTACAAGTCCTTTATTGAGGTTGACTTTGTTGCTAAGAAAAGAAAAATAGTAACTTGTAATGATCAGGTGTTGGAAATTGCTGTGGTTGGAGGGAGACCATACTCTTTTTGCAGATTAGATTTTTGCATTCAGTTTGTGCAAACACTTGTGTATGGACTATATGCTAGATGTCATGGGAAGTGCTTATTAATGACTAGTCCTATGGACTCTGTAGTTTAATACAAATAATCATGCACAAATTGAATTTATAAATTAAATTTATATGAGACTATAGGCAACAGTGCTCTTCTGTACCAAAACAAAAGCCTCTTGGGCAGTTAGAAAGGAAAAATGCATCTAATTAATACAGATGGAACCAGGGCCAGATTATGAGGCTATGTACATTCTTGTTAGAGTAAAGCCACATTAGCTCAGATTGGCCAGAGAATGGAAATATCCTGGTTATTTTAATAATCTAATTAAGAGTCATCACAGTTACCATAAATGAATTACTAGTATTCAGAGTTTTACTGTTTATATATTAATACATATTTTTACAGCAATATAGTCTTTAGGAGACCTTGCAATTCCTCATGCATATTATTTTGAATATGAATTATTACTATACAATATTATTTTTAAATATTAGTTGTTATCCTTCTGTTTGGATTCAAGGTAAGTAGAAGTTCAATATAATAAGTAAAATTTTCTTGATAATAACAATGATTTGATTACTCTGAAAAATTAGCAAATATAAAAGTCTTTATGAAAATAATGTCTATGTGAATATCCTGATTTTCTGTGTTCTAACTTAGCTTTATTTTATTCCAGTAGTGAAATTTTAATTTGCAGTCTGGAAAAAAAGTACATATCCACTCCATCTTTCTTTTTAAAAATTTATCAGTTGGGGGGAGGTGGTTAAAGATAAAAGGAAAGGAAAAAATATGGATCTGATTGAAGAATATGTATTCAATAATAGTGTTCGAGGGGGGTGAGTTAATAATTCTCTGTTGTTAGGGAGAAGACACAAAAAAGCATTAAACATAAAAAACATTTATCTGTGTTAAAATAAAGAACATCTGTTTGTCAGAAGATAGCACTGAAAGAGTACAAAGGCAAGCCGTGAAAGAGGAGATTTTTGCCACTTACAATCAAGAGTCTTGTAGCCAGGATTCCCTGTCCCTAGATCACTACGGAAGGGGAGACGAAGGGGAGACGTGCTGTTGGGGGTGTCCTGAGAGGGGAAGGAGGGGTTGGGATGGCGAGGGGATGAGAGGAGTGCTTCTGTTTTGCTGGCAAGGCTTTATTTCTTGCCCTGCGTGATGGTTAAATGTTTGCTTTATGATTGTCCACTGAAATGCAGGTTTGTGTTTTGTATGTATTTTTTAACAAATACATATTTGTTTTAAAAAAATTGTTAATATGTATTTTTTGTATTTTTATATCACTAAATAATATCCTTATTTCTTTTTAAATTTTATAAGAGCTTGATTGAGGTATAATCTATATACCATAAATTTGCCCTTTTAAAGTACAGAATTGGGTGGGTTTTGGTAGATTCAGAGTATTGTGTAACCATCACCACAGCCTAATTTCAGAATTTTCCATCAGCTCAAAAAGAATCCTCTTACCCATTTATTAGTCATCCCTGTTTCCTCCTACCTCCAGCCCCAGGCTACCACAAATCTACTTTGGTTATTTGGATTCATATATTCTGGCCATTGATTTTAGATCATTCTTCTTTTCTCATATATACATTCACTGCTATAAATTTCTCTCTAGCGTTTCTTCCACAGAATGCTACAAATTTTGATAAGTTGTGTTTTATTTAGTTCAAAATATTTAAAAATTTATGTTGAGTTTTTTGGTGTTTTTTTTTTTTAACTCATTTGTTATTTAGCAAGGTATTATTTAACTTCCACATATATTTGGGGATTTTCCAGTTATATTTCTATTAGTCATTTCTAGTTTAATTACATTGTGGTCTGAGAGCAGATATTGTATGATTTCTATTCTTTTAAATTTATTAGGGTGTGTTTTATGGCCCAGAATGTGGTCTCTCTTGGTAAACATTCCATGTGAGGTTAAGAATAATGTGTATTCTGCTATTGTTGGATGAAGTAGTCCATGGCTGCCAATTATATACAGTTGATTAACGGTTGAGTTCATTTGAGAATGGGTACAAGATAGTTACAGGTATTTCACAACAGAAGAAACACAGACATCTAATAAACACATGCAAAAATGCTCAAGCTCATTAGCAGTCATGGAAATGCAAATTAAAATCACTGCAACAATGTTTACACCCCTATTGCTGTACCTACTAGAGTTGCAAAATTAAAGTTTGATTACACCAAGTGTGCTAGTGAGGAGGTGGATCGTTAGAAACTTCTGTATATTGCTGGTTGGACTAAAAATGTATACAGCCACCTTGGGAAAGCAGTTTAATGTTATCTTTGTAAAACTGAAGATGTGTGTATTCCATGACCCAGCAATTTGACCTCTAAGCATATGCCCTAGGAAAATTCTTACATGTTTCGTAGAAAAGACAGAGATAGATAATTCATTGCAACATTGCTCTTAAAAGCAAAAACTGGAAAATAGCACAAAAATTTATCTCTGGAAATTAAAATATTACAGTGGAATATTATAAAGCAGTGAAAGTAAAATGAATTACAGCTTCTTAAACATGGAAGGATCTTAGAAATATAATGCTGAATGAAAAAATCAAGTTTCAGAAGACTAAATACATTATAATGCAACTTCTATGTAAAGTTCAACAAGAAGGCAAATAGTGTATTGGTTAGTACATGTGGCAAAATTATTTTTAAGAAGCAATGGGCTCTTCCCTTCTGTGGCCATCGCTGAAACGCTAGCGGCCAAAATGAAGTTCAATCCCTTTGTGACTTCTGACCAAAGCAAGAATCGAAAAAGGCATTTCAATGCGCCTTCCCACATTCGCAGGAAAATTATGTCTTCTCCTCTTTCTATAGAGCTAAGACAGAAGTACAACGTTCGATCCATGCCCATCCGAAAGGATGATGAAGTTCAGGTTGTACGAGGGCACTACAAAGGGCAGCAAATTGGCAAAGTAGTCCAGGTTTACAGGAAGAAATACGTCATCTACACTGAACGAGTATAGCGGGAGAAGGCTAACGGCACAACTGTCCATGTGGGCATTCACCCCAGCAAGGTGGTTATCACCAGACTAAAACTGGACAAAGACCGCAAAAAGATCCTCGAACGTAAAGCCAAATCTCACCAAGTAGGAAAGGAAAAGGGCAAATATAAGGAAGAAACAATTGAGAAGATGCAAGAATAAAGTCATCTTGTCTACAGCTTTCATTAAAAACTGTTAAAATGAAAAAAAAAAAAGAAGAAGCAATGGAATGATAAACGATTCAGCACAGTGGTTACCTCTGAATAAGGGTGACAGAGGGATGGGATTGGACTGGGGGGCACCTGAGAGGTGGTTTTGGGGGTGGTTTCACACCCCTCCCTCAGTTTTGGGGGTTGGGTAGTAGATTCTTGAGCAAACTCTGGGAAAGAGTGGAGGACAGAGGAGCCTGGGGTGAAAGAGTCGGACACGGCTTAGGGACTGAACACCGACTAAGTAGGTTCTTGAGTGTTAATTTATTATTAGGCTTTAGGACTCCCATCTGTATCACACATAGTCTTCTTTTTTTAATGTTTCCAATATTACATAATAAGAGAGAGAGAAAGCTTTCCAGATCTATTCTCCCTGCACCCTGATCCAAGTGTCCTCAAGACTAGGAAGAGCGAGGCGAGCACAGAGGCTTGGAGGGCAGGCAGATCCCTGGAAAGACAGAAAGCAGCAGGATAAAAGGAGACTCTCAGAGGTGGTGGGTATACTTACCATCTTAAGTGTGGTGGTGGTTTCTCAGATGTGTGCTTGTGTTGAAACCCATCACATTGTGCACTTTACACGCACACAGTGTGTGTCCCAGGAAAGCCAGGGAAATCAGGTCATGGGGCGAGCTGGAAGCCAGGCCCGTCTCCCACCTGACCAAGGTGATGAGTCCGCTTGCCTTCCAATGGGAGGGGGGTGTGTCCCCTCACACGTCACTGCCCCACAGACGACTCCCTTTCCTCCCTGGACAACAGACGGGTCCTTTTGTCTCCTCCAGCCTAACAGTAATAACTTTTCCCCCGAAAAAGTTTTGTGAATTGTTGTCTATACACTGTTGATGAATCCAGTTTGTAAAAGGTCAGATACATTGTATCACCTGTGAATGACTTATCTAGAATCTGTTCTTTAACAGTTGAGAATTTTAAAGATAAAATCAGTATGCCCTTTTTCATTTTTATTTTTAAAATATTCCTCTTTAGCTTAAGCATTGTTTTGATCTTACAGCCTCTGACTTTGAAGTGACATTTTCTTTGAAGTGACAAAGCTCATTTCTTTGAAGTAACATTTTCCTGACGTTAAGTTATTCTTGACCATCAGATGGCGTTTTGGGATCTGTACCCCTGGATGAAGAACCACACCAGAACAAGAAGCTGCGTCTTGCAAACCACTAAGTCTTGTCTGAACAAGGGGTGAAGCCCTCCAGAATTTTTATTGCACTTTTAAAATCCAGCCTTGTTAACTCAGAAAATAAGAATGGATTTTGTAAATAGTTGAAAAAAATTTTTAAAGGAAGCTAATTTATTATTAGCATATGAATACTAAGGAGAATATTTTTATTTAGATTTATTTGTATGTTTTCCAGAGTATAGTGGTGTGTTCTTTTTTTACACTGAAGCAGGTGTCAGTCATTTCAAGAGACCAGTTCAGTCGGCTACAGGGATTGATTTCTCCTGGTCTTAGGTTTAGGGGATCCAGTCTGAAAGGGGCTGGTTCATTGGAGGTCACATCTCAGCAGAGAAGTACACACCTTTTCAGAAATATTAATCCCTTTGGATTATGAAGGTGATAATTAGTAATCTACTCCATGGAAATAAACAGCAACCTGACCATTTTTAAGTCAATGTGTGACTCACCAAAAGGCCCCATTTATACCCAAAGCTTTCTGGTAATCAGAATTTACTTGATTAGCCTGGAGTCATAAAAAATGAATTTGGTGGACCTGCTCTCCATTATAAAAGTGTGTTCCTAACAAGGTTATTTTTTTTTCAGTCTTTCAGTGTGTAAAAATCATGATACTTGCTGGACTCTGGTGTTACATCACTGATTCAGGGTAGCCATAGGAAGACCGCATTATTCTCGGACAATATTATTCTCTGATCTCACTGACTCTTGAAACCACTAACAAGAGAAGAAATATTTTAGTCTGGAATTCCATTCATAAATGCTGCCCATTATCCCCTCCATATAATTAGCAGAGAGCGTTTCAGGGCTTTGAATGGAAGGCCTTATAAAAACATTTGCAAACCTTAAGAATACTGAAAGTCTTGACAGCGAACATGATGGTTATTTTCCAAATTGCTCTTCATGAGTCCTCTCATTTTTTATTTGTTGAGGAAACTTTCAGAAAATCAGCCCAAAGATAAAGGCACGGGCTTTGTACTTTCCTGGAGTTAGGGAGGGAGCCATGTGGCTGGTGGCCCATGGGCAGCCCTGGGGTGCGACGGACTCTGTGCGGGGAGTCAGCTTCACCTCTGCTGTCGCCCACTTTCTCCCTGGGGCGTCTCGTATCCTTACAGGGCCTCCTGCCAGTCTCAGGAGAGTGCACAGGCCACCCCGCACGCGGGCCTGTGCCCCTGTTTGGACGGCAGCCTGCTTAGCCTGTGTTGTGTGTGTAAATTTTTTTTTTAAACTGCTGAATCTAGTGCCTGCAACAGTGTCTGGCACGTGACAGGCATTCAATAAATATTTGTTGACTAAATGACTACTGGGCACCGGCTAGACCTTGGAGATGAGACGTGTAAGAAATGCTCCCTGACCTCAAGAAGCTTGCAGTCTAGTGACAGACATAAGCATAAAGTCACATATTAATAATAATGCTTCTCAGAGTGGGGTCCCTGGACCAACAGCGTTAGCCTCATCTGGGGACTTGTTAGAAGTGCACATTGTTAAGCCCTACCCCAGACCTGTTGAATCAGACTCCGGGGCTGGGGCCAGCATTCCCTGAAGGTGCCTCTGAGGACCTTCAAGGTTGAGAACTGCCCTGTGGATGTAACTGAAGGAACAGTGGTGGAAGGAACACACAGGAGGACAGGCAGGCACTCGGGTGAAGTGGAGGCCCCGTAGAAGTGGAGGTCCTGAAGGGGCTGCAGGGAGCGGGCAGCTGAACAGTGGGGGTGAGATGAACATCTGAGAAAGTAATGGAGATGGGTGGTCACCCTGGGCAGCAGGAAAGGGATGACTGGGAACTCACGCAAAGATTGCTAACCTGTACCAGGAGCCTCCTGGGGCAGCAACAGTACTGCCTAAAACCTAGTCACCCACAGTTAAGAGGGCTCACCCCTCAGGCTGAGAAATCGGAACTTGCCCTTAAAAATACATCACCATTAATTTCAAAGATTGGGAAGGCAACAGTAAATGCATAATTTGAAACAGAGCTCTGCATTTGTTTACTGCCAAGGACAGCAGCTATGCCGACTGGAGGTGGGGTGAGCGCAGGCCTGGCTGGGCGCTCGGCTGTCAGGTGGGGTACGTGAGGGTTTACCTGTATCTAATCACTGCTAACGCTTCTTTTATTTGGCTTTTCCATGGGTTTCTCTTCCTCAGTTACTTAATGAGTTTGAGAATACTTTCTCATAAATCTTCCTCGGTTTATGCATGAACAGTTGAGCTTTCAGATCTACCACAGCAGTCTGCTTCTAACCCACTTTAGAGCTAAGTTTTGAAGTTCTGGTATTGCCAAGAGTGGCTGCTTAGCATTGAGCTGCGGCTGTTACTTGTGCTTCTTAAGGTCAAGGAACAGTTTAGAACCTTCATTTCATGTGTCATATTAAGGGGTTTTTCTGTGATCATTTAAAATTATTACATATAAGAAAAGTGAAAAGCCCTATTAATCAGTACTAGTTGAAAACAGGGCCTGTTTAAAATGGAATACCCTTTAGAAATGCATCCATAAAATGTGTTTACCCTATTCAACTACTGCACTTAAACAGACTCAGATTTCAAAGGAACTTAGATCTCATCTATTTAGAATATTCCTCTGCAGAACTGGAAACACGAGTGTCCAGAAGGTGAATGATTTCCTAAAGTCTAGCTCAGGATGTCACAAGGGCCTAAATCAGTGTCAGCTTTGGTTTTTTTCTCTCTTTACATTTTCAGTTTTGTTTTTAATATCAGTGTTCATTTGTCCTGTACCTGTTGACGTATTAGCTGATTTTAACATGTATGTGACAGTAAAATAAAAGACTTCTATCGTTGCAAATTAAGTCATTTTTGAAGTAAAATTACACCTACACATTAAAAACGAGCAAAGTAGATCTATAAACCTTTCTTGAAACAGTAAGACCCACTCTGTCTTCTGTATCACCCCTCCCCAGAGGCCACCAGGCTCAAGGATTTTGTATTTGTCTCCAAATCACGTTTCTTAATAGTGTTTCAGTTTTAAGTATTTTCTTTTGAATTTCCATCATGGAAGGGCTTTCTTTCACCTCCCTCCCCTCAGCACACACTTCCATCTCTCCATCCTCCTAATATTCTTTCAGTTTGGTTGCATCAGTATTCATTGTTTGGTATTATGACTTTAAGTGCTTACTCACAGCTTTATCACATTATGTACTGTGATGACTTTCTGTATAAAATGTGTTTTCGTGCATTTCAAATTTGTCATTTCAAATTTGTCTTTTCTGCGCGGGGCTGCAGGGACATTGATTTTGTATATTTTATTGCTAACCTGTAACCAAACCCTTCTCCCAGCTGTGTAATATTCTCTTGGTATTCAAGCACATTGGGTGTCTAAAAAGCTTTTCTTATTGAAGAAGTGCCTCCCAGAGCCTCTGACCACCTCCAGCCTGGGCTGATCAGTCACTGGACTTTCTGCGCTGCCGTCTTCCCGGGTTCTCCCTCCGCGGCACTCCTGGGGTCGGGGAGGGCAGGGACAGAGACATCCTCCACCTTCTTGAGCTGGAACCCCCAGAATCCACACTTTTCTCAGTTGGGCGGGCATATCTTTCAGAAGGTTCCTGAGAAAAGGTACATGGTGGTAAGATGACTGACTGTTGATGGGGAACAGTTTCAATACTGTGAGTATCTGTGAATGTCTTTATTCTGCCCTCAGTTTAGACACTGTTGGGTGTAGAATTGTAGACTGGGAATAACCACCACCCCGGACCCTCCCCACACCCCGCCTGAGAATTCTGAAGGCCTTGTTTCCTGATCCTGGTTACACTACTGGAATGAGTTTCAAGGTTGGGGCTGTCAGTCAGACTCACGAGATTCAGCGAGGGCTGCTGGGCAACGTCTTTCAGGACAGTATAGAGCAGAGCTCAGCCTCGTGCACCGCAGCACGTTCCCAGGCACAGCGTCCGACTGTCCTCACTGAGTCCTCTGTTCTGTCTGTCCTGAGCTTATGTTTAAAACAGAGAAAGCCAAAAAAAACTTCACTCTCGTTTTATGATTTCAGGGGCATAAACAGAGGTAAATTAATATGTTTGTTCACTTCTCCATTTTCATATTTTCTGCAATGTTTTGGCTTTAAGCATGAAATTCCTTTCCTGCAGTCATTTTAAATAATGTATTTAGTATAAATGGGCTCAGTTGCTTCAGTTGTGTCTGACTCTTTGAGACCCTATGGACTGGGGCCCGCCAGGCTCCTCTGTCCATGGGAGTGGGTTCCCATGCCCTCGTCCACGGGGCCTTCCCAACCCAGGGATCGAACCCACGTCTCCTGCATTGCAAGCAGATTCTTTACTGCTGAACCACTGGGGAAGCCCATTTAGTACAAATAGCCACTCCCTAATATGTATCTTTCCCCTGGGGATAAGCCCCAAAGATACTGTGTCAGAGGAGTATGTGTTCTTCTGCTGAGAGCTATTTTTTAGACAAGGAAGAAATACCTGAAAAATACGGATTTTCTAAAACACAATCTTTGGGGATAAAGAATTAAAATCTATTCAACACCACTATAACATTTGAGTGTCTTTCTATTTGTTATTTCTGATTGTATATTTTAAAAGGCTTGAAAATAGAAAACACGTGACCAGGCTAACCATGTATTTTGGTTCATATTAAACATCTGCTGGAATTGGCCCACTAGGTGGCTTCAGGCTCAAGTTTACTTGCACAGTATATATCTGATAGAGTTAATGCCTCAAATATACAAAGATCTCATAAAAGTCAACATTAATAGAACAAAGCACCCAGTTTAAAAAAATGAGCAGGGGATCTGAAGAGACAAATTTTCCAAAGAAAATATACAGATATCAACAGGCACATGAAAAGATGCTCAGCATCACTCATCAGAGAAATGCAAATCCAAATCACAAGAAGATACCATCTCAGAGCTGTCAGAATATTCTGTTATCAAGAACACAATAACAGATGACAACAGAGAAAAGGTAACCATTGTTCACTCTTGGTGGGAAGGAAATTGGTGTAGTCACTGTGGAAAAAATTGGAAAAAAAAGTATGGCTATTTCCAAAAAGAAATTAAAAATAGGTCTACCATATATTTTAGGGATTCCAATTCTGGTTACTTATGGGAAAAAAAATCAATTATCAGAAAATACATATGCACCACTACAATCACGGCAGCATTATTTACAATAGCCAACCCAAGAGCCCATTAATGGATAAAGATTATACATACATACATATGCACAACAGGATATTACTCAGCCACAGAGAAGAATGAAATCTTGCTAGTTGGGACAACGTGAATAGACCTAGAGGGTACTATACTAAGTGAAAATGAGACTTAGAAAAACAATTATTGTATGACTTCAGGTATTGGTGTAATCTAAAAACCAAAGCAAATGAACAGATAACAAAACAGATTTGTAAATACAGAGGAAAAAGCAGGTAGTCACCAGGGAGGGGAGTGGGAGGAGGGAAGAAACAGGTGAGGGAGATCAAGGGGTACACACTTGCAAACAAATAAACAGTTGGGTATGAGCTTTGAGAAAGGTAGTTAATAGTTACGTGATCCTTACCTATGTATGATGACATACACAGACTTACTTTGTTGATCATTTTGAAATGTCCAGAAATATCTAATTGCTACATTGGGCAACCAGAACTACCAGTGTCATAGGCCAATTATAGTTCGACAAAACTAACTCAGAGTAAAGGAGATTTGTGGTTACCAGACGCAGTGTACTCCAGGTTACAGGCAGATTTGGCCTTGCAGTACAGAATGCAGCAGGGAAAAGGCTAACAGAGTTTCGCCAAGAGAACGCACTGGTCACCGCAAACACCCTCTTCCAACAACACAAGAGAAGACTCTACACATGGACATCACCAGATGGTCAACACCGAAATCAGATTGATTATGTTTTTTGCAGCCAATGATGGGGAAGCTCTACACAGTTAGCAAAAACAAGACCAGGAGCTGACTGTGGCTCAGATCATGAACTCCTTGCTGCCAAATTCAGGCTTAAATTGAAGAAAGTACAGAAAACCACTAGACCATTCAGGTATGACCTAAATCAAATCTCTTACGATTATACAGAAGTGAGAAATAGATTCAAGGGATTAGATCTGATAGAGTGCCTGATGAACTATGGACGGGGGTTTGTGACATTGTACAGGAGACAGGAATCAAGACCATCCCCAAGAAAAAGAAATGCAAAAAGCCAAAATGGCTGTCTGAGGAGGCCTTACAAATAGCTGTGAAAAGAAGAGACGTGAAAAGCAAAGGAGATTTGGACTCTGTGGGAGAGGGAGAGGGTGGGATGATTTGGGAGAATGGCATTAAAACGTATAATATCATATAAGAAATGAATCGCCAGTCTAGGTTCAATGCAGGGTGCAGGCTGCTTGGGGCTGGTGCACTGGGATGACCCGGAGGGATGGTGTGGGGGGAGGTGCGGGGTGGGAGGGGGGTTCAGAATTGAGAAAACGTGTACACTCATGGTGGATTCATGATGATGTGTGGCAAAACCAATACAATATTGTAAAGTAAAAATAATAATAAAAGCAGGGTGAAAATCAAAAGAAAAAAAAGGCAAAGCAAAGGAGAAAAGAAAAGATATACCCATTTAAATGCAGATTCCAAAGAATAGCAAGGAGAGATAAGAAAGCCTTCCTCAGCAATCAATGCAAAGAAATAGAAGAAAACAATAGAATGGGAAAGACTAGAGATCTCTTCAAAAAAAATTAGAGATACCAAGGGAACATTTCATGCAAAGATGAGCTCAATAAAGGACAAATAATATGGACCTAACAGAAGCAGAAGATATTAAGAAGAGATGGTAAGAATACACAGAAGAACTATACAAAAAAGATCTTCATGACACAGATAATCACGATGGTGTGATCACTCACCTAGAGCCAGACATCCTGGAATGTGAAGTCAAGTGGGCCTTAGGAAGCATCACTATGAACAAAGCTAGTGGAGGTGATGGAATTCCAGTTGAGCTATCTCAAATCCTGAAAGATGATGCTGTGAAAGTGCTGCACTCAATATGCCAGCAAATTTGGAAAACTCAGCAGTGGCCACAGGACTGGAAAAGGTCAGTTTTCATTCCAATCCCAAGAATGTTCAAACTACTGGAATCAAGATTGCCAGGAGAAATATCAATAACCTCAGATATGCAGATGACACCACCCTTATGGCAGAAAGTGAAGAACTAAAGAGCCTCTTGATAAAAGAGAACAGTGAAAAAGTTGGCTTAAAATTCAACAGTCAGAAAACTAAGATCATGGCATCTGGTCCCATCACTTCTTGGCAATTACATGGGGAAACAGTGGAAACAGTGACAGACTTTACTTTGGGGGGCTCCAAAATCACTGCAGATGGTGATTGCAGCCATGAAATTAAAAGATGCTTACTCCTTGGAAGAAAAGTTATGACCAACCTAGACAGCATATTAAAAAGAAGAGACATTATTTTGCCAAAAAGATCCATCTAGTCAAAGCTATGGTTTTTCCACCAGTTATGTATGGATATGAGAGTTGGACTATAAAGAAAGCTGAGTGCCAAAGAATTGATGCTTTTGAGCTGCGGTGTTGGAGAAGACTCTTGAGAGTCCCTTGGACTGCAAGGAGATCCAACCAGTCCATCCTAAAGGAGATCAGTCCTGAATATTCATTGGAAGGACTGATACTGAAGCTGATACTTCAATACTTTGGCTACCTGATGCAAAGAACTGACTCACTGGAAAAGACCCTGATGCTGGGAAAGATTGAAGGCAGGAGGAGAAGGGGATGACAGGATGAGATGGCTGGATGGCATCACCAACTCAATGGACATGAGTTTGAGTAAACTGGGAATTGGTGATGGACAGGGAGGCCTGGCATGCTGCGGTCCATGGGGTCGCCAAGTCAGACATGACTGAGTGACTGAACTGATTGACTGATGCAGTGTATGGGTGGAGACGGAACTGGAAGAATGCAGCCAAAGTTACAAACCTCCAGTTATAAAATTAATAAGTGCTATGGATTTAAGGTACAACATGACTAATATAATTAACACCCCTTTATGTTACAGATGCAAGTTATCAAGAGAGTACATCATAAGAGTTATCTCAAAATTTTTTGTTATTTCTTGAATTTTATACCTATATGAGGTATTGAATGTTCACTAAACTGATTGGGATAATCCTGATATATGTTCCTCAAATCATTATGCTGTACACCTTCAGTTCAGTTCAGTTCAATCGTTCAGTCATGTCTGACTCTTTGCGATCCCATGAACCGCAACACGCCAGGCCTCCCTGTCCATCACCAACTCCCGGAGTCCACCCAAACCTATGTCCATCGAGTCAGTGATGCCATCCAGCCATCTCATCCTCTGTCGTCCCCTTCTCCTCCTGCCCTCAATCTTTCCCAGCATCAGGGTCTTTTCCAATGAATCAGCTCTTCGCATCGGGTGGCCAAAGTTTTGGAGTTTCAGCTTCAACATAAGTCCTTCTAATGAACACCCAGGACTGATCTCCTTTAGGATGGACTGGTTGGCTCTCCTTGCAGTCCAAGGGACTCTCAAGAGTCTTCTCCAACACCACAGTTCAATTCTTCAGCGCTCAGCTTTCTTTATAGTCCAACTCTTACATCCATACATGACCACTGGAAAAACCATAGCCTTGACTAGATGGACCTTTGTTGACAAAGTAACGTCTCTGCTTTTTAATATGCTATCTAGGTTGGTCATAACTTTCCTTCCAAAGAGTAAGCGTCTTTTAATTTCATGGCTGCAGTCACCATCTGCAGTGATTTTGGAGCCCAAAAAAATAAAGTCTGACACTGTTTCCACTGTTTCCCCACCTATTTCCCATGAAGTGATGGGACCCGATGCCATGATCTTAGTTTTCTGAATGTTGAGCTTTAAGCCAACTTTTTCACTCTCCTCTTTCACTTTCATCAAGAGGCTCTTTAGTTCCTTCACTTTCTGCCAAAAGGGTGGTGTCATCTGCATATCTGAGGTTATTGATATTTCTCCTGGCAATCTTGATTCCAGCTTGTGCTTCTTCCAGCCTAGCGTTTCTCATGATGTAATCTGCATATAAGTTAAATAAGCAGGGTGACAATATACAGCCTTGACGTACTCCTTTTCCTATTAGGAACCAGTCTGTTGTTCCATGTCCTGTTCTAACTGTTGCTTTCTGACCTGCATACAGGTTTCTCAAGAGGCAGGTCAGGTGGTCTGGTATGCCCATCTCTTTCAGAATTTTCCAGTTTATTGTGATCCACACATCAAAGGCTTTGGCATAATCAATAAAGCAGAAGTAGATGTTTTTCTGGAACTCTTTTGCTTTTTCAATGATCCAGCGCATGTTGGCAATTTGATCTCTGGTTCCTCTGCCTTTTCTAAAACCAGCTTGAACACCTGGAAGTTCATGGTTCATGTATTGCTGAAGCCTGGCTTGGAGAATTTTGAGCATTACTTTACTAGCATGTGAGATGAGTGCAATTGTGCAGTAGTTTGAGCATTCTTTGGCATTGCCTTTCTTTAGGATTGGAATGAAAACTGACCTTTTCCAGTCCTGTGGCCACTGCTGAGTTTTCCAAATTTGCTGGTATTTGAGTGCAGCACTTTCACAGCATCATCTATCAGGATTTGAAACAGCTCAACTGGAATTCCATCACCTCCACTAGCTTTGTTCATAGTGATGCTTCCTAAGGCCCACTTTACTTCACATTCCAGGATATCTGGCTCTAGGTGAGTGATCACACCATCGTGATTATCTGGGTCATGGAGATCTTTTTTGTACAGTTCTGTGCTGTAGACCTTAAACTTACACAATGCTATATGTTGATTATATCTCAGTTAGACTTGAAGGAATGAATAATGCCTTAATAAAGCTAACTTTGGGCTTCCCAGGTAGCTCAAATGGTAAAATATCTGCCTGCAATAAGGGAGACCCAAGTTCGATCCCTGGGTTGGGAAGATTCCCCAGAGAAGGGCATGGTAACCCTCTCCAGTACTGTTGCCTGGAGAATCCCATGGACAGAGGAGCCTAGTGGGCTACAGTCCATGGGGGTCACAAAGAGTCGGACACTAGTGAGTGACTTTGACATTCACTTTTAAAGCTAACTTAGGAAAAAACTTTATACCAAGATTAAGTGAGTCCAACACCAGAGAATCCAATGTTTTGGTTGTTAGGAAATATATTAATATAACTAATTGACTTATAAATTTAGGAAAAGCATGTGATCAACTTGATAGACACAAAGTAGCATGGTAGAATATTACAGGGAACAAAATTATAAAAATAAAAAAGATATTAACGCTTATGTACCCAAAGAAATCTCCAATACCCACAACACTAGTTCACCTACAGAGAAATAATACATTACTATTACTACTACTACTACTACTAAGTCGCTTCAGTTGTGTCCGACTCTGTGCGACCCCATAGACGGCAGCCCACCAGGCTCCCCGATCCCTGGGATTCTCCAGGCAAGAACACTGGAGTGGGTTGCCATTTCCTTCTCCATAGAGAAATAATACATTGATTTCCTGTAATTGTCAGAAAGATCAGTAGTAGACATGAACCCCTAACAACACTTTGAGTAGTAAAAAATTACTACTGGAAAAGAATTAAAGTCGTCTCCATTTGTAGAGCATGTGGGTCTGTATCTAATAAGTCCGAATAATCAATGGAAATTCGTTACAGAAAATAAGGCAAAATGTTTTAAAGACTATAGCATAAGTATGTAGTACACAGTACACACAGACACATTAGTTAAAAGGTATATTAAAAGGGAGGCTGTGATTTTAAAAGTATAAAAGAAAATAAAAATAAATCTAATACCACATGTGGAAAGTGCTCATATGAATAAAATTATCGTGAACTCCTCATATAGATAGTACAGGAAAAAAATAACTGAAGAAAAGGAAAAAATGACTTCCTTAAATATAATAAATCTTACATGTAAAGAAAAATATACCAATATCCAAATGTGATGGATATTTGTGTATGTCTGTGTGTGTGTATATATATACAAACACATAGAAGTATTTTTCTGAGGATAATTTATGGTTTATATGAAATATTTTATGAAATTAAAGGTTAGTTATTAACTTAAATATATTTTACATACAAGATACTTTACATACATTTCATGGAAACTACAAAGGAAAAATCTACTGTAATTACACAAAAGATAAAGAATTAATTCGTACCATATCAAAAAAAAAAAAAAAACCCTAAAGGAACTGTTGTAGCCACGCATTCCAGGAAACAGACTCACTCAGGACAATGCAGATAGCAGAGTGCAGTTTATCACACCTGCGGGCCCAGGGCAGAGTCTGCTCTTAGCTAAGGACCCCGACCTGTTTTTGAGAAAACCTTATATAACCCAAATTCCCTGAAACTAGTCTGAACAAAGGAAAAAGAAAGATACAATCAAAGTTAACCCGTGATTCAAATGCCTTAACCCTAGGTAGTTAACAGTGGACAATTATCAATAGGCCTGTGGTCATACCCCAATAAGCATAATAGAATGTATGATTCTATTCGGTTACACAGATAATTAGGGTATTCTTTTAGGCGATGGAGAGACCTGGGGTGCTTCCTTCTGGGAGCTTGGTTTTCCAGTTGGTATGCCGTTTCCATAGATACTGGGCATATAGCTCAAAGTCCACAGTCCGGCCCAAGATGGAGTCCTGCTTTCAAGACAGAGCCTGTTCTGTTTCCTCCTTCAGAACAACAATAACAAACAGAAAACAATGAAAATCTTTATCAACGACGTAAACACTAATGATGAAATTCTCCAATTAAATGACACAAAGTGACAGTTAATTTAAGAAAGGAACCTACAGGGAATTCCCTGGAGATGTAGAGGTTTAGTTCCTGTACTTGCACTGCTGCGAACCTGGGTACAATCCCTGGCTGGGCAACAAGGATCCTGCAGGCCAAGCAGCATGTCCAAAATAAAACAATAATTTTAAAAAGAACGTGCAATATGCTGTTTACAAGAGACTTTATTCAATATAAGGACATATATAGATTAAAGTGAGAAGATATGAAAATATATTCCATGCAAATAGCAGCCCAAAAGACAGCAGGAGTAACTGTAATTAGTACATGTTTTCCATCCAAATCAATCACAAGAGACAAAGAATGTTACCCTACAGTGATAAAGGGGTCAAATATGAAGAGACTATTACAAGCATACATATATGTGCACCCAGCACTGGAACATGTAGATACTTAAAGCAAATATGAACAAAACTACATACAAAGGAGCAGTAATGAATAGCAAGGTACTTCAATATCCCATCTGTAAACACGGATAGATCTCCAGGCAGAAAATTAATGAAAAACACTGACCCGCATAACACTTTCGAAAAGTAAAAAGTGTTAGTCACTCAGTCATGTCCACCTCTTTGTGACCCCTCTGTCCAAGGGATTCTCCAGGCAAGAATACTGGAGTGGGTTAGCCATTTCCTTCTCCCACGGATCTTCCCCAACCAGGGATCGAATCCGGGTCTCCCACCTTGCAGGCAGACTCCTAACCAACTGAACCACCAGGGAAGCCTTAGAAAAGCAACCCTAACAGATATATGGGCTTCCCGGGTGGTGTGGTGGTAAAGAATTTGCCTTGCAAATGCAGGACCTGGGTTCCATCCCAAGTGAAAAATTCAGAGCTTTTCCTGTAAAATCAGGAACAAGATAAGGCTATCCACACTAACGACTCTTATTGCAGACAGTACTGAAGTCCTAAGCAGAGGAATCTGACAGAAAAATAAGAACTGGAAAGGCATCCAAAATGGAGAGGAAAAAGTAAAGCTTCTTCTATCTTCAGAAAACGTGACCTTATATTATGGCTCCCCCGTCCCAAATGTTATTAATAGTAGTAGTTAAGTACAATAAGATTGTAGGATACAGAATCAACATACAAAAGTCAGCTGCATTACATATTAATACAATCTGTTGTTTTATCATTCCGTCGGTAAGTGGTGTCTGACTCTCTGCGACCCCATGGACTGCAGCGCGCCAGGCTTCCTTGTCCTTCACCATCTCCTGGAGTTGGCTCAGACTCAGGTCCATTGAGTGGATGATGCCATCCAACCATCTCATCCTCTGTCGCCCCTTTCTCCTCCTGCCCTCAATCTTGCCCAGCATCAGAATACAACAGTGACCAAATATTAGAAAGAAATAAAATAATTCCATTTACAGTTAACTATCATCCTCGACCACCCCAAGGCCGTCTATGACCGCGCGGCTCTGACCTGTTTAGTCTGCTGAGCCCAGGGCTTCAGGGGCCCCTCCAGTCGCAGCCGCTGTCCCCTCGCTGCTGGTACTTGATCTAACAGCGGAAAGAGCGCAGAGGCACTTGGCTAAATCAAGAGACTTGCGAATCTATGGATCAATTTTAAGCCCTAGAACTCGAGAAGCAATTAAGTATTACCGGAAATTCCGCTCTAAGGTGAGGGCATGTTAGGAGGCTGAATCCCGTCCCGGGGCTGCAGACCCAGGACCCCCACACCCACCCGCATACACTTCCGGCCCACAGGAGGAGGGGGCTCTGCGACTCCAGCCCGGACTCTGTCCCGCCCCCTCCCCGATTCCACGCGGGGCCGAGCCAGCCGGGCAGAGGGCAAAGGGGCGAAAAGAGAGACCCAAATTCCCCTGGACTAAGGTGCTGGAGGAGAAGGGGACGACAGAGGATGAGTTGGTGGGGTGGCATCACCGATTCAATGGACACGAGTTTGAGTAAACTTCGGGAGTTGGTGATGGACACGGAGGCTTGGCGTGCTGCGGTCCACCGGGTCGCAAGGAATCGGACACGACTGAGCTGAACTGAACTGAACGGAAGGTGCTGCGGGGCCGCTCTTCCGAAGGAGCAGCCGCAGCTCGGAGCGAACCCCTGCGCCTCAAAAGTCGGCCTCGCGCCGCCCACCCCCACCCCGACCCACGCGGTGCAGGGTCCGGGCCAGCCCACCTGGCGGGCGGCCCCAGGTGCGGTCTGGGCTTCAGCGAGGGCGGATGGCAGAGTCGCGGCGCGAGGAGTTCGGGCTCCGCAGTGACCCCCCGCTCCACTCCGGGCGGCGGGGCGCTCGGCCCCCAGTCACTTGCAGGGTCTATTGTCAGGCCCCGCCCCGCCCCGGGCGCTAAACGCCAGGTGTCCGGGATGGAGGGCAGGTGGGCGGCTTTTAGTCGCGTGGCCCAGCTCCACCGCTCCGTCTGCCCCTTAAGCCCGCAACTGCAGAAGTTGGGAACTCTTCCTTGATCCCAGCACCTCACATAGCTTTTGACGCCAAGTCTAGGTCAGTGACTGGGCAACAGATGGATACGTGAGACCCTTCTGCTGCGGGAAGAAGGGGTGTGGGGACAGGAGAGGCTCAGACGGAAAAGAAAGAAGTTTGAGGTGGGGGGGGGGGGCTCTCGAGAGAGAAAGGGCGCAGGGATGAGCACAGCCCACCCACCGAAATACCGCCGCCTTTACAGGCTGCCCGTTCAGGACCGCCACTCCCCCATCCCTCCTTTTCCAAATGCCAACACCCACGCAGGCAAGCTGCAAGTCCCGGAGTCAAGCCAGGTAGTTCTGGGTCCAGAGTCCTGCCTCTTACGAAACAGCCCGTCAGCCTGTCTAGCCCCTGAGCCACCCTATCAGAGGGGAAGTGACCCATTGGATGCCGAAGGGGCCTCTGTGAGGCCAACCAGTTTGGGCCGGAGAGTCAGAGGCGCCCGGGAACCAACCTCTCCTCTCTCGGCTCATCCTTGGGCTTCCATCAGCCGCGTCTCGCAGCCTGGAGGTCTGGCCGGGGAGCCGCAGGTGGGCTCCGCTGGTGCCCGGCGCCCTCTAGAGGCCGTCCTCTCTAAAGCCGACGCTCGGCCCTTCCTCCTGCCTTCCATCCCCAGCACTTGGACGTCTGCCAGCCTGATTGCGCTCCTCCGCTCCCTCTAAGCGCCGTGAAGTGCCCTACAGACGTTTAGGATCTCTTGGAGAAGGAAGCTCTTTTGGTCAATACACCTTGACCCTGCGAAGGTGGTTTCAAGCATGAACCTGAAATATTGTTATTTTTCTCCATGTATTTCCAAGGAGAAAGAGCTCTAGTTTTCTAAGTTATAAGAAATATAAAGTTAGGGACGTCCCTGGTGGTCCAGTGGTTAAGAATCCGCCTTGCAATGCAAGAGATGAAGGTTTGCGCTCTGGTCGGGGATTTAAGATCCTTCCTGCCAGGGGACTACTGAGCCTGGGTGCCGCAACTAGAGAGTTCTGGGCAGCTATGAGAGATTTCCCCATTACCCAGTGACGAGGCCCTGTGCCGCAACCCAATAGAGCCAAATAAACACACAGTTAAAAATACAAAGTTATAATGTATTTTTGATGTTCTGAGCCACGACTGTAAAATTAACACTTTAGAAAGTTTGTTCTTTTTAAATGGATCTTTCATTGAAGATAGAATAAAAGATTCCCCTGTAGATCCTTTGAAATGTAAATACATGCAATTTCTCTGTGGACTTGGTTGATTCAGCTGTGACATTTGAAAGAGAAAGCTAAAACTGCGCATGAGCAATTTTTCTTCACAAAATTCGTTCGATCAATCAGCCCCCTTAAATCAAAGTGACCCTTTTGATTAAATCAGTCATCTTAAATCTCATGACCCCCATTAGCTCAATCAGCAAGATAACAGTTTTCATTTCACAGGAAAGTACCAGGAAGTGTTCCCAAGAGCACAGTTCTATTTAGGCAAGTTCACACATACACGCACACACACACACACTCACACACACACACACTCACACACACAGTTTTTGAGTTCTGTGCACATATCCTACTATTTAAGACTAGCAGATAATTTATCTCTTTTTCCTCAGTTTTAGAATTTCCATTCTAAAAGGGTAGATATGATGCTTTGTACTTTGAAAACTAATATCTAGAATCTGTAGTACATTCACAGAGTGCAAAACTAAAATATATACATATGTGTTTATATTTTACACATACACATATGTAATACAACTGTGTATTTGAATTTATGGCCCTGTCATAATTTACTGAATCAGTCTCTGTTGATGGAAATGTGAGTCATTTCCAGTCCTGTACCTTCGCTGTCTGCACAAATATCTTGTGCGTCAAAATAATTTCACAGGGATATCTGTGGAATAATATCCAGAAGTTAAAATTTGAATATTATCAAGTACCCTCAAAGAGGTTACCCCAGTTTCTACTTGCATCATCAATGTATAAGATCGCTGGTCTCAGGCTTCCATGTTCACATCTCCCAACTCCAAAAGTCATGAAGCAGTTGGTAAAGCGGGGACCTTGCAGCTGAAACACCGGGCAGGTGCTCTTGTTCCCTGTCGGAATGACCTGGAAACCGAGCTGTGTGGAGCTGGCCACACCAGCGCAGTTCAGACATCCCGGGACGCTGGGACCGGCTCTGAGTTGCTGTCACCGAAGAGGGAAAGGGGGGTCCCTCAGGCAGGGCCGGGGGCCAGGGCACTGGACTGCGTTCCCTGGCTTGTTGCACATCAGCTCATGATGTGTGGCACCTGTGCTTGGCTTGAGGCCCGTGGGAAAGGAGGTTCTTTGGGGAGACTGACTCTTCTCTCTGGTTCAGGGCCTCCTCTGTGTCCTGCTTGGAAAGCCAGGCACCGAGTGGTCAGGAAATGATTCCAGGTCACACAGCTGATGCAGGCCAGGTGCCCAGCCCTCACTCTCTCCGCCTTCCCAGGCGCCATGGTGATCCCACGCGCCATGGTAATCCCACGCGTCAGGGTCCCTCAGAGAGGCCCAGGCCTCGTGGCTGGGAGTTAGAAGCCAGGGCGCTGCCGTGAGAGGGGGGACGGGGCCTTTCCTGGGCCCCTGATGTCCAGAGGCTGCTGTCAGCGAGGGGCCAGCAAGCACACTGCACTCTGGGCTGTTTCTTCTTGCAAACACCGGGAGGAAAGCACAGTATTGCAGGCTCATTCTAGAAACCCACCTTCTCAGGGTTAAAGCGTATTGACTAAAAGAGCTTCCTTTTCCAAGAGATCCTAAACCTCCTCAGGACGCTTGTTTGCACTTAGAGGGAGAGGAGGAATAGCATCAGCCTGGCAGGTGCTCAAAGCCCCTAGCGGGCCCCGGGCTGAGAACCGAGGCAGGAGGGAGGGCGGAGAGTTGACCCCACAGCGATGGGTCGCTAGAGGGCGCCAGAGCACCGGCGGTTTCCGACCTCTAGGTTCAGGGATGGGGTTGGTGGAACCTCTCCCCGAAGCGGCGGAGTTGGTTACCAGACACTTCTGGCCTGGATAATCCATGGACTGTATAAGTCCATGGGGTCGCAAAGAGTCGGACACGACTGAGCAACTTTCACTTCACTTCACTTCACTTCAGTTTTTCTGACTCTCCCGCCCCAACTGCCTCGCCTTCGTCTTTAGGAAGAGCTGCTGGCAGCCGCTTAGTCTAGGAGAACTTTGGCCCCCACGTCTTATGAGATGGGAGAGGCGAGGCTCTGTGCGGTCCCAAGGCTTGTTGCAGGGGGATTCCACCTCTCAGCCGCCTAACCACCTTCCTCCCTTAGAATACTTTCCAACAATATTTCATGTAGACCCATGGGCCCCACCTCCAGGGTTTCTGACTGGGTGAGTCTAGTGTTGGGAGTCAAATAATTTGTATCTCTGACAATTTCTCAGGTGCTACTGCTGTTGCTAGTTTAGGAACCACACTTTGAGACCCAATGCTTTATATATTCACTTTATTTAGGTGAACTGCGCATTAACGGAGGACAGCCTTTGGTGAGGAAAGAGATCTGACATTTACTGAGTATCTGTGACACTTGCTTCGTGCCGGGTACCTTGGGGCTTCCCTGGTGGTTCAGACAGTAAAGAATCTGCCCGCAATGCAGGAGACCTGGGTTCGACCCCTGGCTGGGGAAGATCCCCTGGAGGAGAAAATGGCAACCCACTCCAGTGATCTTGCCTGGAGAATCCCATGGATAGAGGAACCTCGTGGGCTATGGTCCATGGGGTCACAGAGTCAGACACGACTTAGCGTGCCTGCAGGCAGGTACCTCAGCAGCACTTTGCACATATTGCCCCATGTAATCCTCATATCTGTCCCACTGATCAACCGATCAACTCATAGTTATTTACTGAGGTCCTGTCCTGTATCATGCAATGTGCTGTGCTAGGGTTATGGAACGAACCTTACAGACATAATCAGGGAAACATGCTTGAGCAGATAATTACAAGGGCAATTAGTTTGACCCATAGAAAGTGGAAGGCCACAGAGGTTAAATTTCTCAGCTAAGGTTGCCTAGCTAGTGGGAGATAAAACAAACTTAAAAATCGTTTTACTCCAAAATGTACCGTTCTTCAGCCAAACCAAAGGTTGTCAAATTTTTGGTCTCAAGACCTCTTTACACTCTCAAAAATTATTAAAGACCCGGGCGTCCCTGGTGACTCAGTGGTAAAGAGTCCTGCCGGTGCAGGAGACATCAGTTTGGTCCCTGATCCAGGAAGACCCCACATGCCATCGCGCAACTAAGTCCGTGCGCCTCGACTCCAGAGCCCGTGCTCTGCAACAACGGAAGCCACCGCGATGAGAAGCCTGAGCACAGCAACCAGGGAACAGCCCCCACTCTGTGAAACTAGAGAACAGCCCATGCAGGAACGAAGACCCAGAATGCAGCCAACAGATAAATAAAACCATTCTAAAATTATTAAAGACCCAAATGATTCATTTATTTGGGTTAAATCTATTAATGTTTGCTGCTCAGTTGCTCGGTTGTGCCCAACTCTTTGCGACCCCATGGACTGCAGCACATCAGGCCCCTCTGTCCATGGGATTCTCCAGGCAGGAATACTGGAGTGGGTTGCCATGCCCTCCTCCAGGGAATCTTCCCAACCCAGGAATCGAACCCAGGTCTCCTGCACTGCAGGCGGTTTCTTTTACTGTCTGAGCCACCTATCAATGTTTACTATATAAGAAATAAAAATATTTACTGTATTAGAAATGAGAACCACTGCACTAAACCAGGCTGCAAATAGTAACATCCTTCTTAGATTCTGAGCCCTGACCTGTTTTAATGACTTCTGTAGTCGTCAAAAATGAAGAAACTTCTATTTTTTTTTTAATATGAGGGTCTCTTTTAAGCCGTGGCCTGTATTTCTAGTGATGATGGCTTTCTAAAGATAAGCCTGACCTGCTCTGGAACCCCCCTTTTTTACATGTGTGTGCATGTGTGTGTGTGTTTATGATAAGGAAAAGCAACAGGTAAGCAGGACGAACTAAGATGTGGTGGCTTTACTAGTCACCAAATGGTCTCTATCCCAGCCGAGAGCATTTAAAAGTCACAGTTCATGGGGCTTCCCTGGCGATTCAGTGGTTAACATTTTGCCTTCCAGTGCAGGAGTGTAGATTTGACCCTGGTCGCCAAGCTAATAATCCCACATGCCTGGGAGCCCAAAAACCAAAACACAAAACAGAAGCAATCTTGTAACAAACTCAATAAATGCCCCACATCAAAAAAATCTCTTAAAACTATACAGTTCCTGAAAGTTTATGACTGCGCCTTGCCTTCAGGGTTCCTGGGGGCAAACACCACCCCCAGGGAAACCCAAGGAAGGGCCGAGGGATCCCTCCTGCTGCCCCATTACAGTAACAGAGTGAAAGAAAGTGAAAGTCACTCAGTCGTGTCCAGCTCTTTGCGACCCCATGCACTTGGATTCTCCAGTCCATAGAATTCTCCAGGCCATAGAATTCTCCAGGCCAGAATACTGGAGTGGGTAGCCTATCCCTGCGCCAGTGGATCTTCCTGACCCAGGAATCGAACCAGGGTCTCCTGCATTAGGAGGCAGATTCTTTACCAGCTGAGCTATCAGGGAAACAGTAATAGAAGCAAATGGATAATTCGACTCAAGTGCTGGCAGCTTTTCTGTAATGTTATCAGCAGAACCATGTTTAATGGGCTAATGACTGGAATTCTCCCCTTTCCCATCATTTATATTGTCAAATGGGCCTGAGAAGGCCTGGTAGATGATACATTCCTTTGGTATGAAATGGTCTGCCGTTGTTCAGACAGAGGCACTTGCTGACTCTGAATGCTTTATGGCCTTTGTTAAGTTTTACTGAGTCAAGTCATCAAATCAGAGCTGACGTAACTTGATGTGATTCTCAGCAGATGATCAGTGAGACCATATCTCCTTTTATTTTTATAGAAACCAGTGAACTGGTGTGTGCGTGGCAGGGGGGTGGGGGTGGGGGTGGCGCTGAAGCAAGGTAAGTGCTGTTTAGATACAGCAGGTCCTTGGATGAGAAGCAGATGAGTTAGTTGGGTGGCATCATGGACTCAATGGACATGAACTTGAGCAAGCCTCGGGAGCTGGTGATGGACAGGGAGGCCTGGCGTGCTGCAGTCAATGGGGTCACAAAGAGTCAGATACGACTGAGCAACTGAACTGAACTGACTGGATGAGAAGCAGGAAGAAAGAGAAGCTGCAAGTCATCTGACCGTGTTGTCTTCTGGACATCGAACACCTGCATCTCTGGTTCATGGGGAGATTTTTTTATGTTTATCCAAGTGTACTGTGTCACGTGGGCATGTTCCAAAGCCCAAACAAACCAATCTGAAGGCGTATGATGCTAGATGGTCATTTGTCATCTTCCATAAAAGCTGCAATTTTCCAGTTGACCTGGGCATCGTGGGGTCCTTCACATGGCATCTCTATGCACAGGGCACATTGTGCCAGGTGATTGTGACTTTTTAGCGGAGATGTTTTTCTGGAAAGAAGCTCCTGGAGGAGGGTTGACGGTCCAAGGAATTGTACTAGCAAGTTGAACCTCCTCTTCACTGTCACCTCAAACAGCAGTCTCTTACTTGTCCCCTGAGGGGCCATCTCCCAGGAATCCTTTTAGCCAAGTTTCGCGTGCTCTTAATGCCCTGATCTTTGAGAAGGGATTTGGAACTAAGTCCAGTCAATGTCAAGTCCTAAGTTACTTCACAGATTCCAAGGCTCCTGCCTCTGGCCCCTGGGTTTGAATCTTGCCCCACCATGTGCTTACCGGACAATCCCTGGCCAGTGACCCACGCTCTCTGAGCCTCGGTTCCTGCATTTGTAAAGTCAGGATCGTAAGAGCTCTTGCCTCACAGGAGGTTCTAAGGTTTGAGTTTAGTGTCGGTGAAGCACCTGGAATCGGGTCAACCCAGAGAAGGCTCAGATCGGCCATAGTTGCTCTTAGAGCCTCCTCCTTGTCTTGCACCCCCTCGCTCAGCACTCCCCAGGCCAGGCCACTGCCCTCCAGACTGACACTGCTCTGACAGGCAGGATGCAGGTCACTTCCTACTGAAAAGCCAGCTGCCTCCATGATGGCCCTAAACCCTTGAGGTGCCACTGAAGGTTCCCCTCTGAGATCCGTCCCCGTGTCCTCACACTCAGTACTCGGGGCACACACCTGTCATCTCTGCACATGTGTTTCATGCCTGTGGCCCCTTCCACCCGGACTCCACACTGGAGTGTGATTCCCTCTTCCACTGGCCGTGAACCCCAAGGGGTAGCTGGGGAGTCAACATGGGAGTGACCCTGCGTTGGCACATCACAGATTTTATCTCACTGATTCTCCGTGAAGCAGCTTCTCTTTCCCCGTCATGTTACAGGTTAGGAAAATGAAGGTGAGTGATTCTCAAGATTGAATCCTTGTTGTGGAGCTGGGATGAAGTCCAGGTATGGTTGTCCCCACTGTCTGTGTGGTTCCAGCAACTCCACACAACACTTTGGTGTCATTTAAGAGGGAAAACCAGCCAGAGGTCTTCAAGGGGGTAAGATGCTAAGAGGATGTGAGAACACAGCCCCCGGTACAGCATCTACACGGGGAGTTTTGAACATGTCCATTTAACTGAGCTGCAACAGGCTTCCAGGGTCTCCTCTCCTGCTTGGTTGGGCTCAAAAGAAAGTTGGCAGCCTTGCAAATGGAAGTGAGGTGGCAGCCACCGTTTCACTGGGCGGGTGGAGGCATGGCAGCTCAGGCCTCCTGGCTGGGCCTGTCATCGGGGTCCAGCCCGCCCCCCCCCCCCCCGCCCCCCCCGCCCCGGGGACCCTCTCCTTCAGCTGCTCCACACCTGGGCTCAGCCCGGGGAGCTCTACAGTGAACTGCACCATCCTCAGTCGACCACAGGCTTCCCACGTGGCGCCAGTGGTAAAGAACCCACCTCCCAATGCAGGAGACACAGGAGACATGGGTTTGGTCCCTGGGTCGGAAGATCCCCTGGAGGAGGGCATGGCAACCCATGCCAGTATTCTTGCCTGGAGAATCTCATGGACAGAGGAGCCTGGTGGGCTACAGCCCATGGGGTCGCAAAGAGTCAGACAGGACTGAGCAACTGACACTTTCACTTTCTTTTTTCAGAGTCAAGAGATTGCTCGAAAGGATCCAGAAGTTCAAGATGGAATCTCTTGTCCCACGTGTAGATCTAGTGCCTTCTTCCAATATCAGACAACCACGTGGAGCAAAGCTACCCCCTGAAATGAAGCTAGCTTTTGAAATCTTCCTGCTGAGTTCTCCTTCAGCAGGATTTCCTCTTTTCCTTGGGGGCCATGATGAAGGATGTGTCTGTCCTGGGGGTGGAGCTGAAGAACAGGCTTGGAGGGAGGCGGCCCAGGCGTGCAGCCTGGACTCTGGGGTCAGACCTGGCCCTCAATCCTGGCTCTGCTGCCAGCTGTTTGATCGGGTGAAGTTACTCACCCTTTCTGTGAGTCAGTGCTTTCCTCCGTCACCTCTGGGACTGATACAAAGGTGTGTCTGAAAAGGCTTAGCGTCAGCTAGGCTGCTCATTTTGCTGTACTTTGCTTTCATTAGGTAGTCAGGTACTAACACTTTCTTTTTAAAATAACTTTTTTAGTATTTCTATTTTTTAATTTTTTGGCCACCCCAAATGGCATATGGGATCTTAGTTCCCCAACCAGGGGTCAAACCCACGCCCCCTGCACTGGAAGCACAGCCTTAACCACTGGACCGCCGAGGAAGCCCGATACCAGCACTTTCTGTACGTCAGAAATAAAATCACGGGCTTCCCTAGTGGCTCAGGGTGGGAAAGAATCAGCCTGCCAATGCAGTTGATCCCTGGTCTGGGAAGATCCCACATGCCACAGACCAACTAAGCCCGAGTGCCCCAGCTGTTGAGCCTTTGGTCCACAAGAGCCGCCGCAGTGGGAAGCCCGCACACTGAAACTAGAGTAGCCCCCGCTTGCGGCAACTAGAGAAAGCCTGCTTGCAGCGACGAGGACCCAGCACAGCCAAAAATAATGTAAAAAAAAACACCCAAAATACAAAATCACACCTGTGTTCACAGCCATCTTCTGTCTTTTCAATCTTCTTAGGAAGACTAAGTCTAGCTTTTCCAGGTCCCTTTTGGTTTCGGGCTTTATCTAACTATGGGCCCTCATTAAAATAGCCCAAACCTTCCTGAAAGAACAGGCATGAAAAGATGGTGGTGATTCACCCATACATGCAATATTCTTTTGGATAACACAGGAAAAAACAAGTAAAAGATATAAATCTTAAGTGCCTCTAAGACTAGAAAGACCCGTCAAGTTACTTTAAAACAACTATCATTTCATATTTTAAAAATCCTAGTGATTTTTGAATTTCATTTTCCTTCACACGATTCCAGTCACTTTCAGGTCATATGTCGTTTCCAGATCGCACCGTGGCTTAGAGCAGCTGCGTGTCACACGGACCAGCAAGTGCGGTTGCTGACAGAGGCATTGGGAAGCCTGCTGCCCACCCCCCTCCAGGAGGTACTGCTCCCCAGAGCCTCCTAAAGACAGGCAGCCACAGAGGCTGGCTGGCAGAACGGTTGCTCAAAGACCGCATGCCTCTTGGCCTTTCCTCCCACGATAATAATCCTAACATTTGGGCAAACGCCTGGCTTGAGCCAGAGCCCCGTCCAAAAACAATATGAACGCAATCCATCCTGGCTTCATTCTAGAGCCTTCACCCCTGGGAGCCTACCAGGCGGCAGTGGGGGAGGGCACAGCATGAGTCCAGACCCCCAGGCCCGCCCCTCGTTCACAGCCCTGGGGATGAAAAAAAGCATGAGTAGGAGTTTGGCCTCTGGCCACCGTGGCTTTGTTCCCCAGCTCTGGTCCATATTGTCTGGGGTAAACTCCTTAGCGCCTTGGTTTCCTCAAATATAAAATGGGAATGACTCTGGCTGTAGTGAAGCACCCGTGAAATGTCTACTGCCTGACAGGCAGCCCTTGGTCAAGGGCAGTGAGCCTCACAGGGCGGGGGGACGTGGGGCCTCCCGGCAGCCCGGTGCTTTCCCTGTTTGGAGCGGTGACAAGAACACAGGGGCGGGACATGCAGAGAGAAACGAAACCGACCAAGGAGTATGTGGCACCTTTTTATTTAGTCAGTCTTTATTTAAATGTGTGCTTTTGAAATGGCTTATTAAGTATGACCTTTTTGAAACTCAAATCTCACAATATTTACAGTGACTTTTATGCAAACATACTTTAACTGTGAGCTTTTGGCTCCCTCTTTCTCACGTTAACAATTTACAAATTTGTATCACAGCAAAACCCCAGCTACTTCATTTATTACGGGGGTTTGCTAGGAAAGAGCTAATTTAAGCTCAAGGGAAATAAAATATGTTTTACTTATCAAAAAAAGAACTCTAACAAGGCTTTGCTTTCCACTTGAAAGTACGTGTCCCATGATGTGTGGGACAGTATTTAAGCAAAGAAATAAATTTCCAATAGTCATTGCTGCACCTTCTTTCTTTCTTCCTTTTTTTTTTTTTTAATATTTATACTCATCTCTTTTAAACAAACAAAACCAGAAAAGTCAGATTCGAAGAGACTCTGGACTGTCAGGGAATGTTATAAAAATAATCTGACCTCAGCAATGCAAGATTGAAGGCCATCAGATGGTCCAGCACTGGTCAGTGCTGCCACAAGAATCTCCAGCAGACCCAATAGCATCTGCCTCAGAATTCAACGCTGGGGCTGGGGGCGAGGATAAACGCAGCCAAGAAGGATGAAACCACGCCAGGTGATGCTTCAAATGCTAAATCTACAAGAGCGTGGATCCTGGAGAGGGATCTTCCCCTCTCTGGCTGGAGAAATATCTGGTTCAAGAACATAGTACCCTACATTGTAAAAAGTGAAGATACCTATGGAAGGCACTAATTCATGATCTGGAAACAGAATCATTAAAAAAAAATACAGACTAACAATTGTACTTTTAATGTCTTGTAAATATAGCTTTAAAATTCCATTTTGTACACTTGATGTCTGAAAACAAACCGTGACCTTTATTTTAAAAAACACAAATTAATTCCTAAATCATCCTAGTACGCAAGAGAGTACTTGAGACCAACATTTTTACAGAAACCTTTTCAGTGAAGAATCTGATGTGAAATTACCATGACAGATCAGAAATTAGAGTGAAATTTGCTTTAGTCCTTTGAGGACGTTTCATGCATGTAATCATTTGCCCTTCCAACTGCAGTGTTCCCTTATGTTTAAGTGGTCTAAAGCCCTGTGTGACCTCTGGACCTGTGGTTTCACACACCCTAGGCATCTCGATGCAATGATTCTTACTCTGAAAAACACTTTCACCACAAAACTTCTTTCCCAAATTAAGAAGTATGAATGAAATATCCCAAATATTCACTAACCCTATAGAAGTCTGTGAAACAGCAATTACTTCTGCTGGAGTTGTGGTTCTTAACCGTCGGTTACAAGTTTTCAAGTGAGCAGGTCCTACCCCAGTGGGTCCTCCATGCCTGTGATCCTTGTTAGACCATCCTGTTTATACCTAGTTGGTTCCATACTAATCTGGTCAGAGTAGGGTGTATATGTGTGTGTGTGTGTGTGTACCATGAGTCACATGTGCAGAGGGGATTCATTGAGATGGAATGTGGGGTCATAAGCAGAAAGGAGGGTAGCAGTTCCCTACGAAGCTAAGAATGAATGATTATGGTTAATAGACGTGGGCAGGGAATAGAATATGGAATGGCTGAAAATACTGGATCTTATTTTCTTAGTGCCTTAAGAAATTTGTGGGCAAATGGGCAGATAGGCAAAACAGTTTTGTGCCTCTTGCCCCAACTCCCAATTCTCCTCTGAGAATTTAATCCTCCTTGAGGACTGGGTGACATCCACCCTTCGAGTTCCCAGCACTTGGTGGCTCGTGGTGACTGAGGGCTCATCTGCAAGCCCACAGCCTTGCTGCCTTCCATTAAGAAAGTGTTAAAGTTGCTTTCATCAATTCCCCAATACGATGGCTCTGATTTCATATAAATAATCACAGGTTAAAATGAATATATTATTCTAAATTAATTTTTTTCATTCAAATGATTATATCCCACCTACCCTGAATGACAGATTGAGGAAAAACAGGCACCTCCACAGCCTTCTCAAGAATGGCTACTTTCTGAAATGACACTTGTCATACGAACGGAATAAACGAGACGGCGACGGTGGCAGAAAACTCGGTGGGGCTTTAAGGGGCCGCCTTCTTCAAGTCACGGATCTGTTTAATCAGGTAGTTCTTCTCATCGGTGAACTGCTCATCGTCGGTCCTGTCTTTTTGGAAGTTGCTCAGAAACTCGATGAGTTTGGGTTGGTTTTTCAGAAGAATCTCCACAATAGGCTGTGTTTTGTGAGGACTGGCCACAAACACCTGAAACATGGGGAAACAAACACCCAGGTCAAGGGGTGCACACCTGGAAACCACGGGTCCCTCCCGCGTCTCATCTGTTACTTGAGTTATTGAACACAGAAAGCCTGAGATTTTACTCCCTTTCAGAAGAAAATTACGGTGTAGGTGGAATGAGAGTCCATGAATCAGATTTTCTCTTTCTTTTTTGGTGGATTGTATGTTCCTTGGATTTTGTCCATTTCATCTAAGTTACCTAATTTATTGATGTACAATTATTTGTAGTATTCTCTTATGATCTTTTAGTTCTTTAAGGAAGTTGAATTAGGAACCAAAAACCTCTCAACAAAAGTCCAGACAGAATCAGATGATTTCACAGTAAATTCTACACATTTTAAAAGAAAAATCGACACCAATCTACTTCAAATTGTTCCAGAAAATAAAAGAGAAGGGAATAATTCCTAACTTGTTATATGAGGTTAGCATCACCCTGTTACCGAAGCCAGACAAAACTACCACAAGAAAACTATAGACCAACATCCTTTATGAATGAAGATACAAAAATCCTCAACAAAAGACAAGCAAATGAAGTCCAGAGTAATATTAAAAGGATTATACACTGTGGCCAAGTGGGAGTTATCCCAGAAATACAAGCATCCTCAACATAATGAAATCAATCAATGTAATACACCACATGTACTGGACTGAACTGCATCCTCTCAAAAGACGAATGTTCAAGCCCTAACCCTCGGTACCTGTAAATACGGCCTTATTTGGAAGCAGAGATGTAATCAAATTAAGATGAGTTCATACTGGGCTAGGCTGGGCCTGAATCCCACTATTAATACCAGTATTCTTAGAGGAAGAGGAAATTTTGGACACAGAATCACACGGACATATGCAGAGGAAAATGCCATGTGAAGATGGAGACAGACAGGAATGCTGCAAAATCAGCTTTACTTCAGATACAATGAATAAACTTGAATTAAAAAGAAAAACAAAAAAGATGGAGACAGAGACTGCGGTTATGCATCTATAAGGCAAGGAGTGCCAAGGACTATTGGCAACCACCAGAAGCTAGGAGAGAGGCACAGATTTTCCCTGAAAGCACCAAAAGGAAACAAGCTTGCTGACACCTCGATTTTGGACTTTAAGTCGATAGAATGCAGAGACACGACTTTCTGTTGTTTTAGGACACAGCCTATGGAACTTCATTAAAGCAGCTCTAGGAAGTCAATATGACACATGATTACATTGAAAGAAAACCATATGATCATTTTAACTCATGCAGATAAAGTATTTGACAAACTCCAATACCTTTTCATAATAATTTTAAAAAAAGTAAACACTCAACATGGGACAGCTGGAAATACACATGCAAAAAAAAAAAATTAAGTTGGATCCTTATTTCACACCATAAACAAAAATTAACTCAAAACTGATCAAAGACCTAAATATAAGAGCTAATAAAAATTTTAGAGGAAAATATATGGGTACATCTTCATGACCTTTGATTTAATAGCGATTTCATAGCTACATCAAAAGCAGGAGCAAGAAAAGAAAAAAATGGGTAAAGCAAACTTCATCAAAATTTAAAACATTTGTGTACCAAAGGATACTATCAAGAGAGTGAAAAGACAACATAAAGAATGTTAGAAAATATTTACAAATCGTACCTATGACCAGTGTCTATTATCCAGAATATATAAATAATTCTTCTAATGCAACAACAAAAATACACACAATGCTTTTTAAAAAGGGGCAAAGGACTTGAGTGGACATTTCCCCAAAGAAAATATATAAATTATCAATATGCATGTGAAAAAATAGTTCAACATCATTAGGTCACTAGGAAACACAAATGAAAACCACAACGAGACTAGTGCTTGCTGTGTGCTCAGATGCTTAGTCATGTCCCACTCTTTGCAACTCCGTGGACTGTAGCCCACCAGGCTCTTCTGTCCATGGGATTCTCCAAGCAAGACTACTGGAGTGGGTTGCCACTTATTCCTCCAGAGTATCTCCCCAACACAGGGATTGAACCCATGTCCCCTGTATTGACAGGCAGATTCTCTACTGCTGAGCTACCTGAGAAGCCCATTTTTTCTGTGCATATGGCTAAATGTAATAATTGAGACAAAACTGGGCTTCCCGGGTGGTGCTAGTGGTAAGGAACCCATCTGCCAGTGCAGGAAAGCAGGGGACAGGGGCTCAATCCCTGGGTCCACAATATCCCCTGGAGGAGGGCAGGCAACTCACACCTATACTCTTGCCTGAAGAATCCCACGGACAGAGGAGCCTGGGACTACAGTCCATGGGGTCGTGAAGAATCGGACACAACTGAAGCGACTTCTCACTCACGCACCACATATGCTGGCAGCTCTGAGAGTGGTGAGCTGAAAGGCACTGACCACCCCCATCCTCTACATGGCTTAGTAGAAAGTGGCAATCGGGTCCTTTGCTATTAAGGAGGCTAACAGGGAAAGGAAAGAGATACCAGCTCATAGTGGATTCCTAAATTCACATTGGGCACCTCTCTGGAAGAGGCAGGATCATAGAGACAAAGGTCTCCTGAACCTAGTATCCTGGAATTACACTTAAAAAAAAAATACTGCATGTTTATTTATTTATTTTTTCTTGGTGTATAACTGCTTTACAATGTTCTGTTATTTCTGCTGTACAGTAGGATGAATCAGCTCTGTGTATAAATACATCCATCCATCCACACCCTCTTGAGCCTCCCTTCCACCTTGTCCAGACTTTTTTCATTTTAATCTAACTGTACCTTTTAAACATTTATTTATTTTTATTTATTTATTTGGCTGTGCTGGGTCTTAGTTGCCGCACGTGGTATCTTTGATTTTTGTTGTGGCACATGGGACCTTTAGCTCTTTAGTTGCGGCATGTGAATTCTTAGTTGGAGCATATGGGATCTAGTTCCCTGACCAGGGATCGAACCCGGGCCCAGGGCACTGGGAGCGTGCAGTCTCAGCCACTGAACCACGAGGCAAGTCCCTAACTTCAACTTTTTTAATTTAACATTTTGCAAGTGAAGATACAGATCCAAATGGATTTGCCCAAAGTCACTGATGGCAACTGAGCCACAACAAACACCCAGGTCTCTTGAGTTCCGGCCCGTCCTTTCCCATCATACAATCTTGTTTGTCAATAGCAGAGAAAACATGAAATGGCATCTCATTCAAGTCTTTGAAAGATTCAAGCAAGCTAATGAAAACTGGCCATTGATAATCTGGTGAAGACATTTTTAGACCACATTTTCTATATCTTATGGAAGGTACTTGGGGAAAGAGACTATTAATAAAGAACTGAAAAAAAATGTGAAAAATAACTTTATTTTTCTAAATAACAAAATATTATTTTTGGCAAGTAAACAATTCAGTGTGTGCTTCAGTGGAAGGAAGAAAGTCAGGGTCCGGGGTACATCCAGTTTATACACATGCAAGTACTCTGTCCAGTAATGAGACGATCCAAATTCTGATCTCACAGGATGGAAGTAGGTTATTTCTATTTTACCACCCACTGAATACCTCTATAATACTGCATTTTGGAACAAAATTATATGAAGCATGTTTTCATCGAGGATGGCATAGTAAAACTCTGTGGGAGCTGGAATGACAAAACAATGGCAAGCCTTCTATAATTTCCTCAGTCAAAAAGGAAGGATCTTAAGAGGGTCTATCATTTTATACTGTGCAGGCATTTTCCTGTCCTACAAGAGCCTATTTTTATTCCATCCAATTTGTGCTTATTCCTTATGAAATAATACAAACAGAGAAGAGCACAGCAGTAACACTGCAGATTTCAAGTTCCCACCATCAGCTCTATCATTTTTGCCATATATGCCTTCAGAATCTGAATAAAATAAAACATTACAGATAAAATTAAAGGCCATTAGACACTTCTTGATGTCATTCTCCTTCCTGATGTTATTCTCTCTCCTGTGAGGTGACTGCTATCCTGAATTTGGTATTTATCATTTCCATGCAGGTTTTTAGACACTAACTGCTGCTGCTGCTGCTGCTAAGTCGCATCAGTTGTGTCCGACTCTGTGCAACCCCATAGACGGCAGCCCGCCAGGCTCCCCCGTCCCTGGGATTTCCCAGCCAAGAGTACTGGAGTGGGGTGCCACTGCCTTCTCCTAGACACTAACTACATATGTATGAATCTATACATAGTATAGTTTTTCATGTTTTTAAACTTTAAATAAATAAAATCCTTTTAATATTTGCTTAATTCCACTCAGTGTTTCTGAGACTTACCTACATTGATTCCATATAACTCTATTAATTTTAACCCATTACTAATATGCTATTATATAAATATATCACAATTTATTGTCCTAGATTTCTGCAGATACCCATTTTTTTTTTCATTTTCATGCTAAACAATGTGCAATAAACATTTTGGTACATAACTCCTTATGCCTGTGAGCAAGACTGTCCAGGAAATGAGATTTTAGGAATCAGGAGTATGGACACTTTCAGTACTTTATTTTGCTAAACTGCTCTCCCAAGTGCTTGTATTAATACTAATTTACAGTGTACAAACTGACTGCTCCCCCAACCTTACCACAATTTGATCTTGTCAGACCTAAACATTTTTGGCAATATGAAAAATGTAACGTGACATTTCATTGATATTTTAATGGCCATTTCCATGATTGCCACTTAGATGAGCATCTTTACTTATTTGTTGGCCAATCAGGTTTCCCCCAGAGAAGGAAAGGGCAACACACTCCAGTATTCTTGCCTGGGAAATCCCACGAACAGAGGAGCCTGGCGGGCTACAGCCCATGGGGTCACAGTGTCAAACACAACTGAGTGACTAAACAAACAACAACAAAAACGGGTTTCCTCATTTGCAAGTTACCAACTTGTATCGTTTGCCCATTTTTCTGTTTAATTGTCTGCCTTTTTCTAAACGATTTGTCAACTCTCTGTACCACATTCTGTCCTGTTCTCTCTCTTTGTTTATGATGTCTTTTCAAATAGGTGTTAAATTTAAATGTCAAATATTATTTCCTTTCATGCTTTGTGGTTTCAAATTCTTTTTAAAAATTCTTCCTTCCCCAACATCATAAAAGGTTTACTTTCTCTTTTAAAAGTTAAAAGATGTTTTGCTTTTCAAGTGTAGATCTCTACTGATAATTTATTTCTGAATATAGTGGATGGGAGTTTTCTATATTAATAATCCTTTATCCTAGAACCATACACAGAAGAACTATACAAAAAAGATCTTCATGACCCAGATAACCATGATAGTGTGATCAGTCACCTAGAGTGAGACATCCTGGAATGTGAAGTCAAGTGGGCCTTAAAGCATCACTGCGAACAAAGCTAGTGGAGGTGATGGAATTCCAGTTGACCTGTTTCAACTCCTAAAAGATGATACTGTGAAAGTGCTGCACTTAATATGCCAGCAAATTTGGAAAACTCGGCAGTGGCCACAGGACTGGAAAAGGTCAGTTTTCATTCCAATCCCAAAGAAAGGCAATGCCAAAGAATGCTCAAACTACCACACAATTGCACTCATCTCACACGCTAGTAAAGTAATGTTCAAAATTCTCCAAGCCAGGCTTCAAAAGTACATGAACTGTGAACTTCCAGATGTTCAAGTTGGATTTAGAAAAGGCAGAGGAACCAGAGGTCAAATTGCCAACATCCGCTGGATCATCGAGAAAGACAGTTCCAGAAAAACATCTACTTCTGCTTTATTGACTATGCCAAAGCCTTTGACTGTGTGGATCACAACAAACTGTGGAAAATTCTTCAAGAGATGGGAATACCAGACCACTTACCTGCCTCCTGAGAAATCTGTATGCAGGTCAAGAAGCAACAGTTAGAACTGGACATGGAACAACAGACTGGTTCCAAATTGGGAAAGGAGTAAGTCAAGGCTGCATCTTGTCACCCTGCTTATTTAACTTATATGCAGAGTTCATCACGCAAAATGCTGGACTGGATGAAGCACAAGTTGGGATCAAGACTGCCAGGAGAAATAGCAATAACCTCAGATATGCAAATGACACCATCCTTATGGCAGAAAGCAAAGAAGAACTAAAGAGCCTCTTGATGAAAGTGAAAGAGGAGAGTGAAAAAGTAGGCTTAAAGCTCAACATTCAGAAAACTAAGATCATGGCATCAGGTCCCATCAGTTCATGGCAAATAGATGGGGAAACAATGGAAACAGTGACAGACTATTTTTGGAGGCTCCGAAATCACTGCAGATGGTGACTGCAGCCATGAAATTAAAAGATGCTAGTTCCTTGGAAGAAAAGCTATGACCAACCTCGACAGCATTTAAAAAAGCAGAGACATTACTCTGCCAACAAAGGTCCATCTACTCAAAGCTATGGTTTTTCCAGTAGTCATGTATGGATGTAAGAGTTGGACTATAAAGAAAGCTGAGCACCGAAGAATTTATGCTTTTGAACTGGGTGTTGGAGAAGACTCTTGAGAATCCTTTGGACTGAAAAAAGATCAACCCAGTCAATCATAAAGGAAATCAGTCCTGTATATTCGTTGGAAGGACTGATGCTGAAGCTGAAACTCCAATACTTTGGCCACCTGATGTGAAGAGCTGACTCGTTTGAAAAAACCCTGATGCTGGGAAAGACTGAAGACAGGAGAAGGGGATGACAGAGGATGAGATGGTTGGATGGCATCACTGACTCCATGGACACATGTTTGAGCAAGCTCTAGGAGTTGGTGATGGACAGGGAAGCCTGGCGTGCTGCAGTCCATGGGGTCGCAAAGAGTCAGACATGACTGAGCGATTGAACTGAACTAAGAAACAGTAACCCTTTCTTTAATGATTTATAATTTCTCCACTACCAAATATCAAATTTTCATATTTGCACAGGCTCACTTCTGGGCTTTACTCTGTTTTGTTGCTCTATTTATCTGTCTCCATGCCAATACAGTACTATTTCCACTTATGATAAATCCCAGAGGAAGTCTTAATATATAGTAGAGTGGATTTCTCTACCTTGTTTTCTTTCAAAATTGTCACGGATAATCCCAGGCCATTGCTCTATCATACAAATTTTAGAATCAGCTAGTCAGGTTCCAGAAAAAGACTTGCTAGGATTCTGAGTGCAATTAAATAGAATTCATAAATTAATATGGGATTTGAATGGCTCTAGTGGTTTTTTGCACAATAAAGATCTGGTGGCTTGAAAAATCGACTAAAATTTTTTTTACCTTTCAAAGCAACAATTACACACCTTAAAAATTGCTGTGTCTCTGACTTATATATGTAAATTCAATCAGAGAATATACCTTACAAAGATTTAAAAAAGAAAAAGAGGTTGGAACTCTCTCAACCCTTAATTCTATTCTAGATACTGATCCTGAGAAAATAATCCTAAAATTGGAAACAAATTAGCTAGAAACATAAAATGCTCATTGTAGCTACAAACTGAAAACAGCCTAACTATAAACAACATGGGAATATTTAAGTAAACTAAATATACTCAGTGAAAAACTATGATACCAGTAAAACTATTGACTCTTTTAAAAAGCTATATATAACAATAATGAATTAGTGTTCACATATGGTATAGCATTAAGTGATAAAATTAGTGTATCAATATTGTGTACAATGTGAATTCAGCTGCAGAAAAAAACGTTTACATATGTGCACAGGAAAATAAAATTTACTAAAATCTTTACAAGAGTTAAGTCATGGTTAGTGGATTATAGATTAGATTTCTCTCACCTACTCTACTTTTATTTTTTTAAATTTATTTTTAAAAAGATTTGACTTCCCTGATGACTCAGATGGTAAAGCATCTGCCTACAATGCAGGAGACCCAGGTTCAATCCCTGGGTTGGGAAGATCCTCTGGAGAAGGAAATGGCAACCCACTCCAGCATTCTCGCCTGGAGAATCCCATGGATGGAGGAGCCTGGTAGGCTACATACAGTCCATGGGGTCACAAAGAGTCGGACATGACTGAGTGATGTCACTTTCTTTTCACTCTTTTAAAAAGATTTTTATTTATTTATTTTGGGGTGTGCTGGGTCTTCACTGCTGCGCACGGGCTTTCGCAAGTTGCAGCGAGCCGGGGCTACTCTCTAGGTGCGGTGCACGCCCTTCTCACTGCAGGGGCTTCTTCTGTGGAGCGCGAGCTCTAGGGCGTCCTGGCTTTGGCAGTTGTGGCACACAAGCTTAGCTGCTCCTTGGCACGCGAGATCTTCCCGATCTGGGATCGAACCCATGTCCCCTGCACTGGCAGGTGGATTCTTAACCACTGGACCACCAGGGAAGCCCCCACTCTACTTTTAAACAAATCTACTGCTTAAAGTTTCTAGGAGATGATTTTATTACTCTCACATCACAGAAAAAATATTCGAAAAAGTAGGTATTATATAGACTAGTTTTCTTTTAAAATGCATTAAAATATTTCTAAGCAAGGAATAAAAGTAGTACACTGTGTTTCTTTCCGTTTCATTTAAAGTTCAAAGGAACATTTAAGGCAGAAGTGAAACATTCAAATTCTGACACTCAGGGTTTGGGCTTTAGCTCAATCACTGATTATCTTAGTAACTTCTGGGAAACAATATCCACCTATTTTCTTACTGAAAAAGATGCAAACATTTCGAGATATAGATTCATCAGCAAATCTTTTTGAAACAAATGGGCATCCACTCAAATAACTCTAGAATTTCACCTAAGTCACACAAAACCGACAGATTGCTTAGTTCATGTTCTCTCAAGTCAAAAGGAAGGTCCAAAATAGGGATTTTGCCATTTGAAACTGGAAAAGGAATGTCCACATTATTTCTGCAGGGTGCTGTTTACCTTAAAGACGTGAAAGGCTTCAAACTGGATGTTGGGGCTTTTATCCCGGAGGAGGTTCATCGTCAGTTTGAGGTTCTCTGGCTTGCTGATGTACTTGGTCATGATGGCAAAGTTGTGCCGGTCCAGGATCAGTTCACCTAGCAGCTACAGAAAAACACAAAACCAAAGTAGAATCTGAGAGTCCTCTTATTCAAAATATATCCCACTCCTTTCTCACCAGAAAACACAATGTACGTTATGAATGTTGACGTGAAAAAAAAAAAAATCAGAGTCCTTAAGTGCATCTTAAAGCACAGGCAAGGAAGCTGTGGTCATCCTTGTTATTTTTAAACTTTTCATATAGTTTGCTAAAGTCAGTGCTTAATCCATTTCTGAATCTTTTTTTTTTTTTTTATGCCATTCATTGTTGCAGCTTAAAAAAAAGCTCTTTCAGGCTTCCCTAGTGGTCCAGTGGTTAAGGATCCACCTTGCAAAGTAGGGGACACGGGGTCCATCCTTGGTCCAGGAAGATCCCACATGCGCAGTGGCAGCTGCGTCCTCACACCTTAGAGCCTGTGCTCTGCGACAAGAGAAGCCACCGCGTCGAGAAGGCCGCCTCCCACAACTAGAGAGCAGCTCCCACTTGCCACAACTAGAGAAACGCAGCAACAAAGGCCCAGTGCAGACAAACAGAAAGCTCTCTCTGCAGCTTTCATCAAGTTAGCCAGAAGTTAGTTTCTAATTTTTATCCTTTGCTTTAATGTGATTCTCACTAACGTATTGCTCCTTAGGCACTGAGATAGGATAAGAATAATAAAACTGACTCAACAATGATCTCTCCCTTATCTGAATAAATATACTTTGGTAGTGCTGGAAAAACAGACAATATTAAGTGACTCTTACCTTCTCCCTAAATTTTACGACAAAACCTGATATAGAGCCAGAAGAGAAAAAATTCATTGACCCTGAGTCCATATGAAATTTAATACATATAGCAAGTTTTTATCAAAAAGTAAAACAGAACATTTTCTGGGGACAATAATTCCTAAAATGCAGCATTACTCCGTGTTATGAACTGCAGGTTTTTGTCCCTGTAAGTCTATATGTTGGAATCATAATCCCCAGCGCAATGGTATTAAGAGGTGGGGCCTTTGGCAGGTCAACAGGACATGAAGGTGGAGCCACCATGCATGGGTTTGGTGCTAATACACAAGAGACCCCGGGAGCTTTCTTGCTGAGGGCCGCTTGATCTCAGACTTCCTAGCATCCACACTGTGAGAAACAAATGTGCGTTCTTTAAGTCCCCCAGTCTATGGTATTTTTGTTATAGCAGCCCAAACAGACTAAGACGCTTCAAAACAAAATAAACATGCCAAAAGCAGGAATAGTTGAAGACCCTCTGGCAGGAAATAGCTGAACTTTTATTTTCACCATAGTGGCAGCAAAACTAAGACTCAGTGCAGCGAAATAAACAAATAAAAATATTTTTTAACAACCCAAAACAAAACCCACTGTGACTGGACTCATTGCTACTCCATCCCTCCCTCCACTACCTCACTTATTTTTTCTCATTCTTCTGCTTCTGTGGCATAACTCCCCTTGCTCCAATTTTCCCCCAGCTTTAGCAAGGTATAATTGACAAAACTGTATACATTTAAAGTGTACATCATGAAGATTTGATACGAGCACATACTGTGAAATATTTACCACAATCAATTGAATTAACACATCCATCACCTCATGTAGTTACCCTTTCCTCTTTTTGTGGTGAGGCTAGTTAAGATCTACTCTCAGCAACTTTCAAACATACACTACAATATTACTATGAATTTTTCGTTTTTGGCTGTAAGTGTGGCATGTGAGATCACAGTTCCTTGCCAGGGATGGAACCTGGACCCCTTGCGTTGAAAACTTGGGGTCCTAACCACTGGACTACAAGGGAAGTCCTACAATACAGTATTAATAACTATAGCCATCATGCTGTACATTAGATCTTCAGAATTCATTCACCTTATACCCAGAAGCTTGTACCCTTTGACCCACATCTCCCATCCCCCTGCCCCTCACCCTATAACCACCATTCTACCTTCTGTTTCTATAGCTCAACCTCAACTTTTCTCCCAGCTGACTCTCCCCTCCTGCCTTTGTGCTCTTTGCTTTTTCCTAGTTGTATTTACTCTGCTTTGCAGAACAGAGTTACTGGTAAACTTATTTAGAATACAAGCTTCACAAGGGCATGTATCAAATCCTGCTCACGTCAGTAGCCTTGACAACTTGTGTGAGGTGTGTGGATACTGTTGGGGAAATAAAGTCCAAACAACACAGAATCCTCTCCACAAAGTGTAAAAAGAAAGAAAGCAGTTTTATTACTGAATACGTGTATCCAGAGCATGACGCTATAGGCACTCTACACAGAAGACATTACAAAGATATACAATCCTGCCTCACTTATACAGGCAAACAGTTATAATCCAGTACATACATATATGCTCAAGATGAAAGATAACTGGTCACTCCCCTTTAAGAGACCTTCCCTGGTGGCTCAGAGAGTAAAGAGTCTGCCTGCAATTTAGGAGACCTGAGTTTGATCCCTGGGTCGGGAAGATTCCCCTGGAGAAGGAAATGGCAACCCACTCCGGTATTCTTGCCTGGAAAATCCCATGGACCGAGGAGCCTGGCGGGCTACATACAGTCCATGGGGTCACAAAGAGTCAGACATGACTGAGCGACCTCACTTTCCTTTCTTTCCCCTATAAGAGGGCTTGACAGCACCCTTTCATAGTCCACTCTGAATTCACCCAGCCATGGAAGTAGCCGTTTGTTTTACCTAGCTGCTTTTATCCAACTAATGAAGACGATAATAAATCTTCTTATCGCTCTGACAAGCAAATGGTTACAGCTTGGAAAGCAGGACCAAGGTTAAATTCTCCTGTGATGGAGAGGCAGGAGTGCTATCTTCCTAGATGTTCACATTCCAGGGGGACGGCTCCCAGACTCTCAAAAAAATTATGCTAGGTTGTAAAACTGACAAGAAGCTTCTAAAGAGATACATACAGATACGCACACACATATATTCATCTGCACATATACCCACACCTAGGGGTTCCCCTGGTGTCTCAGTGGTGAAGAATCTGCCTGCAGTGCAGGAGATGCAGGTTCTATCCCTGGCTTGGGAAGATACTCTGGAGAGGGAATGGAAACGCACTCCAGTATTCTTGCTGGAGAATTCCATGGACAGAGGAGCCTGGCGGGCTACGTAGCCTGGCTACAGTCTATGGCGTCGCACAGAGTCAGATACAACTGAAGCCACTGAGCACGCACACACACACACACACACACACATATGAATATATAGCTTCTGTGTAACTATAAATTCTATGTAGATACATATTTATTTAAATATAATATGTATAATATATACACATATATCATATACTCCTACACATATATCATATACTCCTACACATATCAAAAGGTCTTTTGACCACAGAGAAATTTCATTTGAAAAATTTAAAATTTGTGCACACACACATTCAATAAAAATTTATTGTAGTGATATTTATGAGTTAAGTTCAGGTAAAGTCACTTCAATTTTTATTACATGGGGATGCCTACATATAAATTCTATCAATCTATCCTCCTTATATAATTTCACTACTTTTCAGAAGCAAGCAATTGTGTTAAACCACTTGGACAAAAACACTGAGTCTTTTAGTCATTAGATATTAGTCTATTCATTAATACTGATAGTAAAAGTGTTCCATTTCATAATAATACAAAGCATTATAAAGAAATATTGTACTAAGTAAATGGCAAAAGATTCATATTTCTGTTTCTTTAAATTTCATGTTACAGGCTTAATAGCACACAGTGAAACCATGTAGAAATAATAAGAGCTTTAAAAATAAAAACTTTATATTTTAATAAAATTGATCAGTTCAGTTCAGTTGCTCAGTTGTGTCTGACTCTTTGTGACCCCATGAATCGCAGCACACCAGGCCTCCCTGTCCATCACCAACTCCCAGAGTTCACTCAGACTTGCGTCCATCGAGTCAGTGATGCCATCCAGCCATCTCATCCTCTGTCGTCCCCTTCTCCTCCTGCCCCCAATCCCTCCCAGCATCAGTCTTTTCCAATGAGGCAACTCTTCGCATGAGGTGGCCAAAGTACTGGAGTTTCAGCTTCAGCATCATTCCTTCCAAAGAAATCCCAGGGCTGATCTCCTTCAGAATGGACTGGTTGGATCTCCTTGCAGTCCAAGGGACCCTCAAGAGTCTTCTCCAACACCACAGTTCAAAAGCATCAATTCTTCGGCGCTCAGCCTTCTTCACAGTCCAACTCTCACATCCATACATGACCACAGGAAAAACCATAGCCTTGACTAGACGGACCTTAGTTGGCAAAGTAATGTCTCTGCTTATGAATATACTATCTAGGTTGGTCATAGCTTTTATGCCAAGGAGTAAGCGTCTTTTAATTTCCTGGCTGCAATCACCATCTGCAGTGATTTTGGAGCCCCCAGAAATAAAGTCTGACACTGTTTCCACTGTTTCCCCATCTATTTCCCATGAACTGATGGGACCAGATGCCATGATCTTCGTTTTCTGAATGTTGAGCTTTAAGCCAACTTTTTCACTCTCCACTTTCACTTTCATCAAGAGGCTTTTTAGCTCCTCTTCACTTTCTGCCATAAGGGTGGTGTCATCTGCATATCTGAGGTTATTGATGTTTCTCCCGGCAATCTTGATTCCAGCTTGTGTTTCTTCCAGTCCAGCGTTTCTCATAGAAGTTAAATAAGCAGGGTGACAATATACAGCCTTGACATCCTCCTTTTCCTATTTGGAACCAGTCTGTTGTTCCATGTCCAGTTCTAACGGCTGCTTCCTGATCTGCATACAGATTTCTCAAGAGGCAGGTAAGTGGTCTGGTATTCCCATCTCTTGAAGAATTTTCCACAGTTTATTGTGATCCACACAGTCAAAGGATTTGGCATAGTCAATAAAGCAGAAATAGATGTTTTTGATCTAGCGGATGTTGGCAATTTGATCTCTGGTTCCTCTGCCTTTTCTAAAACCAGCTTGAACATCAGGAAGTTCACGGTTCACATATTGCTGAAGTCTGGCTTGGAGAATTTTGAGCATTACTTTACTAGCGTGTGAGATGAGTGAAATTGTGCAGTAGTTTGAGCATTCTTTGGCATTGCCTTTCTTTGGGATTGGAATGAAAACTGACCTTTTCCAGTCCTGTGGCCACTGCTAAGTTTTCCAAATTTGTTGGTATATGGAGTGCAGCACTTTCACAGCATCATCTTTTAGGATTTGAAACAGCTCAACTGGAATTCCATCACCTCCACTAGCTTTGTTCATAGCGATGTTTTCCAAGGCCCACTTGACTTCACATTCCAGGATGTCTGGCTCTAGATGAGTGATCACACCATCGTGATTATCTGGGTCGTGAAGATCTTTTTTGTACAGTTCTTCTGTGTATTCTTGCCACCTCTTCTTAATATCTTCTGCTTCTATTAGGTCCAGACCATTTCTGTCCTTTATCGAGCCCATCTTTGCATGAAATGTTCCCTTGGTATCTCTAATTTTCTCGAAGAGATCTCTAGTCTCTCCCATTCTGTTCTTTTCCTCTATTTCTTTGCATTGATCGCTGAAGAAGGCTTTATCTCTTCTTGCTATTCTCTGGAACTCTGCATTCAGATGCTTATATCAGAGCCATCCCCAAATCCAAAATTCCACCAAGCTTCTTCTGAATTATAATCTTTCTGCTAGTAATTAAATACCAGGCCTCTGAAGAAGATAAGAAATAAATCCTAAGCTGTGTCACCTGAGTGAAAGGAATTTCTCTGTTAATTTCTTTTTATTGACACCAAGAATCTAAGCACCTCAAGATAGTTCAAAAAATTTAGAACATGATTAACAATAAGCAGCAGGTAGCAAATACTTTGGAATCAGAAAATAGCCTAGTTTTCAGTCTATTACTTACATGGTACTGTGAGTAAATACACTTACAATAATCTAACCTCTCTTGTTTTCTAAAATTATGAAATATCACAAAATACTACAGAATCCAGAGATATAAACATTGTTACATCAAAACAGGACACACTGCTACCACAGATCTAATTTCCCAAAGGAAAACCCACCAGCACATGGGGGAATTCTCCAGAACCATGTTCTTCGGTTGAAGACAAGAGCAAACAATACAAGACCATCTAAGCAATACCTCTGCCTAGAATCTAGCATTCAAAAAGGATATCTCCAATAATGATTAGAACAATTTTTGCATTCTTGATATGCTTTATCTGCCTTTTACCAGCGCTTTTCAATGTCTGACCAATGCTTGGTTTTACTACGTTGTAAGTCAAATATTGGTGAGACAGTCAGCTGTAAAGGATTTTAGGCAGAAATGGTGGCTCATGTAGTATGTGTGGGTGGATTAATAATGAACAAGAAAGAGACCTTGTGAGTGGGCTGGGGCATCTGTAAATAAGCAGGTAACAATCAGTTTGAAAGGAAAGAGCTTTTTTTTTTTTTTTTAATGCCTTTGTTTGCTGTGCCAGGTCTTGTGTGGCATGCAGGAGATTTAGGTGCAGCATGTGGGAACTAGCTCTCTGACCCAGGCATCGAACCTGCACCACCGGCATTGAAAGGCAAAGTCTTAACCACTGGACAGCAAGGGAAGTTCCAAAAAGGGGAGACTTTCTATACCAGATACTGTACAAAGTCAGATGCTCTTTGCCAGAGTCACTGGGAACAGTGCTGAGGTCTTCAGCTGCAGAACCATGGAAAAAGAGGAAGAGAAGCTGGATGATGGAGAGCAGGGTGGTGAGAAATGTGTCTTTCTCACCTTTGCTACCCACCAAACGTATATTACGGGTTGTACTAATCATACATCTACTGGGTGAAAAGGCTTGGATTTTTAAATGCAAATGCATCCTGGTAGGAAAAAGTCTAACTCATACACGTGTGTGTGTGTGATTAGTCACTCAGTCGTGTCCAACTGTTTGCAGGCCCACGGAGTATAGCCCACCAGGCTCCTCTGTCCATGGGATTTCCCAGGCAAGAACACTGGAGTGGGTTGCCATTTCCTTCTCCAGGGGATCTTCCTGACCCAGGGATCAAACCCAGTACAGTTCAGTCGCTCAGTCATGTCCAACTTTTTGCATCCCCATGGACTGCAGCACACCAGGCCTCCCTGTCCCTCACCAACTCCCAAAGCTTGCTCAAACTCATGTCCATTGAGTCGGTGACACCATCCAACCATCTCATTCTCCATCATCCCCTTCTCCTCCTGCCTTCAGTCTTTTCCAGCATCAGGGGCTTTTCCAAGGAAGTCAGTTCTTTGCATCATGTGGCCAAAGTATTGGAGATTCAGCTTCAGCATCAGTCCTTCCAGTGAATATTCAGGACTGATTTCCTTTAGCATTGATTGGTTTGATCTCCTTGCAGTCCAAGGGGCACTTAAGAGTCTTCTCCAACACCACAGTTCAAAAGCACCAATTCTTTGGCACTCAGCTTTCTTTATAGTCCAACTCTCACATCCATACATGACAGCTGGAAAAATCATAGCCTTGACTACATGGACCTTTGTTGGCAAAGTAATGTCTGTGCTTTTTACTATGCTGTCTAGGTTGGTCATAGCTTTTCTTCCAAGGAGCAAGCTTCTTTCAATTTCATCTGCAATTATTTTGGAAGCCCCCCAAAATAAAGTCTCTCACTGTTTCCAATGTTTCCCCATCTATTTGCCATGAAGTGATGGGGCTGGCTGCCATGATCTTAGTTTTTTGAATGTTGAGTTTCAAGCCAGCTTTTTCACTCTCCTCTTCCACTTTCATCAAGAGGCTTTTTAGTTCTTCTTTGCTTTCCACCATAAGGGTGGGATAATCTGTATATTGAGGTTATTGATATTTCTCCCGGCAACCTTGGTTCCAACTTGTGCTTCTTCCAGCCCAGCGTTTCTCATGATGTACTCTGAATATAAAATAAATAAGCAGGGTTACAATATACAGCCTTAACATACTCCTTTTCCAATTTTGAACCAGTCTGTTGTTCCATGTCCAGTTCTAACTGTTGCTTCTTGACCTGCATACAGATTTCTCAGGAGGCAGGTAAGTGGTCTGGTATTCCCATCTCTTGAAGAATTTTCCACAGTTTATTGTGATCCACACAGTCAAAGGCTTTGGCATAGTCAATAAAGCAGAAATAGATGTTTTTCTGGAACTCTCTTGCTTTTTCGATGACCGATGGATGTTGGCAATTTGGTCTCTGGTTCCTCTGCCTTTTCTAACTCCAGCTTCAATATCTGGAAGTTCACAGTTCATGTACTTTTGAAGCCTGGCTTAGAGAATTTTGAGCATTACTTTGCTAGCTTGTGAGATGAGTGCAATTGTGCGGTAGTTTGAACATTCTTTGGCATTGCCCTTCTTTGGAATTGGAATGAAAACTGACCTTTTCCAGTCCTGTGGCCACTGCTGAGTGTTCCAAATTTGCTGGCATATGGAGTGCAGCACTTTCACAGCATCATCTTTTAGGAGTTGAAACAGCTCAAATGGAATTTCATCACCTCCACTAGCTTTGTTCATGCATATCCTGCTGTGGCAGGCAGCGTCTTTACCACTGAGCCACCTGGGAAGCCCTCTAACTCATACCCTAGTCCCAATTATTTATTTAGAATAGATCAGTGCCTTCCAGAGACTGAACTCTGGGGACAATAATGAAGAATATTTATTAATGAAATTTACTTCAATTTTCTTTAGCAAATATATCCAGCCCTTACCATTTGATGGGTTCTGCTCTAACCATTTTACAAATATTAACAAGGGAACAGGACCAGGTGGGGTTGAAAACATCCTGAGAAGAGAATGAGGGCACATGCATTTGACGGGATGACAGGACAGTGGGAAAGAAAAGCAGGAAGAAGTCCAAGAAGGGAGATATCTGGGTTAAAAAAATGTCAGCTTTATAACTTTGCCTAAAGCCCTAGAGACTGTCAATCTCAGAAAAATCTGCCACAAGTTCTCATCACTGTGGGAAATGGCGCGAGGATCAACTCTAAGCCCATGATCCCAGCTTTCTTGATCCAAATTTGTTCAAGCATCTTAGTTCACATCAACCTCTCTACTTTGGTCCAGTATCTGACAGATGCCCATTAAAAAGAGGAAGGACTTGGAAAATTCATGAGAGATTAGCTGTACATTGGCCCTTTGGAGCACTGTCACCTCTGTTTCCTGTTCCAAAGTCGTCCACCTCTGCAACACAGAGTTTCCCTGGCTTGACTCTTTCAGTACATGGCTATCCCAACAGGATGTACTCTCATCTTTGACTGCTTCTTTTTAAAAAAATATTTTTAATTGATTTATTTATTTGCTGCATAGGGTCTTAGTTATGTTGTGCAAGATCTTTCACTGTGGCACACTGACCCTAGGTATGGAGTGTGGGCTCAGTACTTGCAGGTGTGCGGGCTTAGTTGCTCCATGGCATGCGGGATCTTAGTTCCCTGACCAGGGATTGAACCCATGTCCCCTGAACTTCGAGGTGGATTCTTAACCACTGGACCTGCCGGGGAAGCCCCTTCAACTGCTTTTAACAAGCTTTCTGGACATGGGAGAACACAGCATTGATGGCCTTTGCCTGAAGTTCCGTCTCATTACTTCACCTCCAGTACAGAGAGCAGCGTACCCATGGTATGTTTTTTTCAATGTGGATCACAATGTATGGGTTTTTCCACAAGGAGAAACTCAATCAAGAGTGCTGAATGACTGGCTGGAAATAGTCCCCTGATCTCCCCCTCAACGGGTAAAGCTGGAGCAGCAAGGGCGCAGGTACAGGGGAGCATGATCAAGGCCGACACAGCCACGGGGACAGTGAACTGACAAATGTGTGCTACAAGGCAGATTTAATTTATTGCTTTAGCTTAAAACTGCATCCAATATTTAGAAACAAGTGTACTGTTCTATAATGTCAGTATGTAAAAACAATATATTTTAGAAATAATATATAGAATATGAATATGTAATAACATATAGATTTATCTGTTGAGCTTAAAACTGTATCCAACATTTAGAAACAAATGCACTGTTCTATAATATAAAAATAATATATTTTAGAAATAATAATATAAAATAATATTGAGTAAGCTCAAGCATCATATAAACGGCTTGACAAAATACATCAAATTATTATCTGCCAAAAACCTTTTGAAGCTCTGAGTAGGATCTGAAGGGCAGAGATACAGTTCCAGCCAATGCCCACTCCCTCAGGAACTGTCCCTCTTCATGTGGGCAAAAGGACTGCCTCCAGGCACCTCTCCACTGAGGAAGGGGAGATCCTAATAGACGGATGTGGCTCTTCTCTGCCGGGTCCCTGTCTGATGAGGGACAGGCATTTTTACAGGCATTTCGTCGGACAGAATCTCATATCACAAATGCTATTTGGTTACATACAAACAAAGACTCCTCATCCTGTGCTTACACTATACTTAATACTTTTACTGTTACTTCCAAAAAGTATTTGAAGCAGGGCACTTAGCTTGTTTTGCTACAAAGTACTGTCAACATGTGCTTCCCTGGTGGCTCAGATGGTAAAGAATCCACCTGCAATACAGGAGACCCGGGTTCCATCTCTGAGTGAAGATCCCCTGGAGAAAGAAATGGCAACCCACGCCAGTATTCCTGCCTGGAGAATTCCATGGACACAGGAGCCCGGCTACATGGGGTCACAAAGAGTCAGACACGGCTGAGTGACCAATACACACAGTCATAACATAGAAAATACTTCTCAAGTTACAAAAAAAAGAGAATAATTTTTCTGTATTTCCTTGCCCACTATTTTTTGGTTTGTTTTTTGGTGGTGCCGAATGGCTTGAGGGATCTTAGTTCCCTGATCAGAGATCAAACACCTGACCTCTGCAGTGGAAGCTCAGAGTCCTAACCACTGGACCACCAGAGAATTTCCTACTTGTCCACTATTAAACCAGTCATTTAGGAACAAGAATGTCAACTTCTGGAGACTCTAACCTAAAGAAATTTGACATTACCTTCAAAGATTGTCTCTTAGTCACATAATTCTCAGACTGAAGCAGTTTCTCATAGTCTTCAAAAATCTAATGAAAAGAAAAGAAATATTAAGAATGTAAACCCAGCAGTGATTTCTCTGCATTAAGTCTGTTTGCTTCAGAAGTAAATCCCCAGTCCTTCAGCCCAGCCCAGCCCAGCGGTTGTGCTGTGTATCTCTGGGCGGATTGCCTTTGTCCACGGGGAGGCTTCCCCGTTTCTCCATCCTCACTTACTCATAGAGATACTGGGGGACAAGGAGGCGGGTGATACCAGAGACATGCTTCCCTCTGTTCTGCAAATTAGAAATTGAGTAGAAAAATGGAGTAATTGAGTCTTCCCAATAAATCACTTTGACGAAAACATCTGTTTTATTTTTGGCTGTGCAGGGTCTTTGCTGCTGTGCGTGGGCTGAGTAGTGTCAGTGCACGGGCTTGATTGCCCCTCAGATGTGGGATCTTCCCAGACCAGGGATGGAACCCATATTGCCTGCATGGGCAGGCAGATTCTTAACTCTAGAACACCAGGGAAGTCCTGAAGAAAGCATCGATTAACTCATCTAATACGCTGCAGGATAACTCATTTTATGCCATTTTTAAAGAAATACATTTATGTAGTCTTGCTGGTAGCTATTAGTCTTTGGATAATTTGAGAAAGTGAAGAAGAACTAAAGAGCTTCTTGATGAAAGTGAAAGAGGAGAGTGAAAAAGTAGGCTTAAAGCTCAACATTCAGAAAACGAAGATCATGGCATCCGGTCCCATTGCTTCATGGGAAATAGATGGGGAAACAATGGAAACAGTGGCTGACTTTATTTTTCTGGGCTCCAAAATCACTGCAGATGGTGAGTGCAGCCATGAAATTAAAAGACACTTACTCCTTGGAAGGAAAGTTATGACCAACCTGGACAGCATAGTGAAAAGCAGAGACATTACTTTGTCAACAAAGGTCTGTCTAGTCAAGGCTATGGTTTTTCCAGTGGTCATGTATGGATGTGAGAGTTGGACTATAAAGAAAGCTAAATACCGAAGAATTGATGCTTTTGACCTGTGGTGTTGGAGAAGACTCTTGAGAGCCCCTGGGACTGCAAGGAGATCCAACCAGTCCATCCTAAAGGAGATCAGTCCTGGGTGTTCACTGGAAGGACTGATGTTGAAGCTGAAACTCCAATACTCTGGCCACCTGATGCGAAGACCTGACTCATTGGGAAAGACCCTGATGCTGGGAAAGACTGAGGGCAGGAGGAGAAGGGGACGACAGAGGATGAGATGGTTGGATGGCATCACTGACTCAATGGACATAGGTTTGGGTAGACTCTGGCAGTTGGTGATGGACAGGGAGGCCTGGCGTGCTGCGGTTCATGGGGTCGCAAAGAGTCGGAGACGACTGAGAGACTGAACTGAACTGAACAGAATGCTGTTTCTATTGCTGATACACTTAGCAAAAGCATAGCAGCTCTTGGTTGGGTCTGCTTAGTCAATGTTCATTTAACACCACCAAATATATGGTACTGAGTTAGGTATTAGGGATGTAAGTAATCATGATAAAAATTAATCCATGGTGCTATCCCCAAAACCTTAAATTTTGTCAAATTCCTCCAACAACCCTATGAAGTAGCTATTATTAATATCCTCATTTTTTAGTAGGCACAATAACTTGTTCAGAATCATAATTAGTAAGCGATACAGCAGGATTCTGAAGCAAAGCAACTGGACATAAATCTGTACTGCATTCTGAACCCCTGTGTTTGACAGATAAGGTTTCTGCCTCCCAGGGAGCTTATGAACCAGACAGAAAGATATAAAGACACACCATAATAATATTATACAATGTGGAAAACGTGTGAGAAAGAAGGAGAATGGGAGGGGGAGAGAGAGAGAGTGTGTGTGTGTTTGTGTGTGTTTGGGGGTGAGGGGGTTAGGGTATATGTTAGGGAAAGCTTCCTAGAAGAGTTACATGATGAAACCAAGCAGGACCCTGAGGGCAATCCCAGGGATGTACCTTCCCGAGTCTCCCACTTCTTGTTTCTAGGAAATGTTTACCCTCCAAGGCCCAGATTCCAAAGAGCAAATTTAATCAGAGAAGTGAGAAAATGCAGAAACAAAGGACAACAGTCAAGCAAGACAAAACAGTAATAGTTTAGCCAAAAACAAAGTCAGGGATCTTCAGTTCCTCCATAAAGTCTATAGATAATATCCTGTGTCATATTCTTGAGTTGTTTAAGAGAGACTGAAATCCCCACAAGGTGGAAGAAGTTAACCGTATACTGACTACAAGTACGAAGACCTCATACTGGTTGAAACGAAAGGGTTGATGATGTTAACCCCTGATATACCACCTTGTCACCTTACTACCAACCAGTCAGAAGACGGTCCACTCACAACCCTCACCCCTTCCTGGAAAACTATTCAGGATTTGAGTCCTTTGAGCATTTATTGCCTTGCAGTAAACGCTGGACTTTCCTTCACCACAACCCGGTGTCAGCAGACTGGCTTTGCTGCATGCTGGGTAAGTTTGGTCAGTAACAATGATAGCTGATTATCAAAAGGATGAGATGGATTCACCCTTAGAGAAGGGAGCTGGAAGACAGATGTATATTTTGGTATTTCTACTAGTCAGTGAAACTAGTTATCAACCATGTAAAAGGATTCATTTTATTAAGGGTGGGGTGCCCTATATGGCTTAGATGGTAAAGCCTCTGGTGCAATGCAGGAGACCTGGGTTCGATCCCTGGGTCAGGCAGATTCCCCTGGAGAAGTGAATGGCAACCCACTCCAGTATTCTGGGTCTTCCCAGGTGGCACTAGTGGTAAAGAACCCGCCTGCCAATTCAGGAGACGTAAGAGACATGGGTTCGATCCCTGGGTGGGAAGATCCCCTGGAGAAGGGCATGGCAACCCACTCCAGTATTCCTGCCTGGAGAATCCCATGGAGAGAGGAGCCTGGTGGGCTATAATGGGGTTGCACAGAGTCGGACACGACTGAAGGGACTTGGCACATACATATACACTGCCTCTTAAGGGAAACATGGATGCTCTTAAGTCAAGGTCAAAGTGAGCTGGTGCTAGTTGTTTCCTGGAGCTCCAGAGCACAACAGGAAGAGATAAGAAAAACAAGGACGCCCTGATCTCCTGCTATCCTCTATTTTTCATAGTTTCTTAATGATCTGACTTCCGGGTAATAAACCTAGGGGGTGGATGGTTGGTTTCAACTTCTCTCATAAATAGAAGTAAGGGCTAAGAGATCTAAGAAGGAGAGAGAGAAAGGAAGAAGGAGATAGAGACTTAAAAATGACTTCTACTTACAGTGTCATAATTTTGTTCTAAGAAGTCTGCTACCAACACTTTATGTCTGGTTAGTAAATCCTAGAAAAAGAACAGTCAATGAAACAAAATTATTATAGGTAATAAATTTTACAAATCTATTCTTTTCTTCTAAGATTTTCTAAGTCAATTAATTTGAAGCACAACAATTTCAGAATATTTTCATTTACATCCCAGAATTATTTCCATTTCTTAGTTTAAGGTGTGAAATACAATTTGTTTCATGGTAAAAACAACAAAGAGTGCTTTAAATTCATCATTGTTAGATTATAGAAATAATTTAACTAGTGAAACAAATGTCACCAAAGAGACAAGCTTACATTATATTTCTTCAAGCCCATAACTATCCATTGTAAATATGATACAATAAATATTCAAATAAAGCTTATGATGATCTTTTAAAATGTCATTAACAACTATTAAAAGCAAAAAACTCTGAATGGACTAAAACCATGTCTCACAAGGTAACAGATTTTCAGTGATTGACCTTTAGTTTTCTTCTTGATCACTTTTGAAATGGAGGTGCCCCCTGAAAAATCCCATGGACGGAGGAGGCTGGTAGGCTGCAGTCCATGGGGTCGCTAAGAGTCGGACATGACTGAACGACTTCACTTTCACTTTTCGCTTTCATGCATTGGAGAAGGAAATAGCAACCCACTCCAGTATTCTTGCCTAGAGAATCCCAGGGATGGGGGAGCCTGGTGGGCTGCCGTCTATGGGGTCGCACAGAGTCGGGCACAACTGGAGCGACTTAGCAGCAGCAGCAGCAGCAGCAGGATTCTCGGAAGCACAAGAACGACATTTGAAAAACTATGTTTATTTTACTTATTTATTTGGCTGCACTGGGTCTTAGTTGTGGCACGTGGGATCTCTAGTGGCAGCATTCAAACTCTTAGTTATGGCATGTGGGATCTACTTCCCTGACCAGGGATAGAATCTGGGCCCCTGCATTGGGAGTGTAGAGTCCCAGCCACTGGACCGCCAGGGAAGTCCCACAAGAATGACATTTATCTCAGCATTGTCCTAGTCCTGCGCTTAGGTTAGTGGGCTGTGAAGTGTTGTGCAGTTACTAAGTAGCACAATGCACCCTTTCAAAGTTGAGGACAAGTAGCCTGATCTAATTATAGACCTAACTCCCTGGAAACTGAACAAAAGCATAAAGGAACGTTTGATTGGAAATTCACACCTAAATTATAACCTTAAGTCACCTTGATGTCAAAAGAAAACAAGCCCCAGCTAATCCTCTTAATATGCTTAAAGGCTAAATGCCTTGCCTAGGTACTATGCAGAATTTAATTAAAAACAACATGAATTTTCAAGTTTTCCAAAATAAACTCTTATGCTTTAATACATATTTAATTACAACTTTTAATTTAATTAAAAGTATATACAAGATACACAACATAACCTCACAGAGAAGAAGAAGGCAGCTGCAACGGTAAAACTCACTTCTTTTTAAAACAATTTTTTAAATTGGAGGATAATGGCTTTACAATATTGTGCTGGTTTCTGTCATACATCAACATGAATCAGTCACAGGTATACATATGTCCCCTCTCTCCTGAACCTCCCTCCCATTTTCCCATCCCATCCCATCCCATCCCATCCCATCCCACCCCTCCAGGTTGCCACTGAGTCCTGGGTTGTAAAACCCACTTATTTTTATTTCAATAAAAGGTAAAATATTTAAAGTACTTTGCACTACAGTTTTCTTCTTTAAAATTTTTATTGGCATATAACTGATTTACAATGTTGTGTCAGTTTCTGCTGTACAGCAGAGTGAATCAGTTATATATGTACACATATATCCACTCTCTGATTCTTTTCCCACATAGGTCATTACAGAGTATTGAGTAGAGTTCCCTGTGATATATGGTAGGTCCTCATCAGTTTGCACTACAATTTTCAAGCCCTAAAATACTGAAACTGGCTATTAACTTCATTTCCTATTACTTATCGTCACAACTTGTTTGACCACTGGACCTATCAATGGAGACACATACTTGTTTCCCCAGGAGAACGTAACAATACAGTTCTGGAACTGGGATTTTAAAATGGGAAAACCCTCTAAGGAATTCATCCCAGTCAAAATTCAAACTGGTTGCTACATCAGGGACCCCCTAGTTCCACAGCATCCTTTTGGAGTCCCCTAGTCTTTTTCTAAGTGGATATTTGGAATGCTCAGTTTTCACGTCCCCAATCTCCTGAGCGTTACTAGTGGTTTTCTGAGCTGACTCAGGTTAGAAAGGTCTCCGCATGGGCTGCAGCAGGCACTCTGGATGGCTGCACCCATGGAGCTCTGCATCTATGATGCCAGTCATCAGCCTTGAGGACCAGGATCACAATCTGCCGTGGCCTCAGGCCCTACACCTGCAACGACGGTGACACCGGAAAGAGTACCTGGCAGGTAAGTGCTGCCTGCGAAGGTTTTCCATTCGCCCTACATTAGTGTTACACAAAGAAAGAGGAATAAGGAGGGGTTCTGTGGGCAGCGGCTCCTTCAAATTCTAAGCGAAAAAATAACTTTAAAATCCAACGATAGAATATATAATAGGGTAGGGAAAAATTCCTCCAGCACATATGTGTGTGGATAGAGACAATAAGTGAGTGTGTACACATTGTATATACATAGATATACCCTCACATTTATACACATAATAATGCAAAACTGGAGGGACTGTACCATATCCAGGGCATCTTCCCACCCCAGGGATTGATCCCGGGTCTCCTGAGTAGCAGGCAGATTCTTTACTGTCTGAGCCACCAGGGAAGCCCCACATACACATATGCGCGCTAAGTCGCTTCGGTTGTGTCCAATTCCGTGTGACCCCATGGACTGCAGCCTGCCTGGCTCCTCTGACCATGGGATTCTCCAGGCAAGAATACTGGAGTGGGTTGCCATGCCCTCCTCCCGACCCAGGGATCAAACCTGTGTCTCTTACATCTCCTGCATTGGCAGGTGGGTACCTTACCACTAGCACCACCTGGGAAGCCCCCATATACACATATAGGGTGGGCCAAAACGTTCACTTGGATTTTTCTATAATATCTCATATATGTGTGTCTGTGTATATATATAATATATATTATTCATAATATAACTATAATAATATAACTATTATATAATAATAATATATTATTATATGAATAATATAATATATTATATATATACACCGACACACATATATGAGATATTATAGAAAAATCCAAGTATTATATAATAATAATAATATATATTATATATATAATATATTATATATATACACACATGTATATATACACAATACATAGACAAATACAGCTGTTGCATTATTAAAGATCAAAGAACTGAGTGGGAGAAAAAATAGCTAGGATTCTACCAAAAAAGGAAAAAGCCAGGAAATTGCCAAGAAAACTAAAATTCAAATTTTAAAAAATTTTAAAAATTTTAAAAAGTATTCAAAATAGTGTATTCTTTCATCCCACTTCCTAACAATTCTGTTTTGACAGGACTAGCTTCTGCACGGTCTAAGTCTTATGCTAAAAATTATTGATATTGGTATTTTAGTGAATTCTGCACAGCCTGGAAGAACTCGGGGTGAAATGACAGAGACACACATTCCATGGCAGGGACCCAAGATCACAGCAGCTCGCAGCAGCTGCATTTACTATGTGCTGGAGAGTGTGCTTTGCACTTTACATAGGTTATTTCTAATCTGCACAACCCTGCAAAAATGGGGATTATGTTCCTCATCTCACAGATGAAGATAATGAGGCCCAAGGGTTAACTAACTTGCTCAAGGACATACAGCAAATCAGGTGCAGACAGAGATGGAATTCAAACCACTTTTTAGCATGTCAATTCCTAGGGAGGGTGGGCATGGAAGAGACTGTGGTTGTAAGGAATCTTTCTGGGGAATGGAAAATTTGCAGACAGGGCCATGAGAAAATATAATCCAGTAATGGTAAAATATCAATAATTAAACTGAAGAACAGTCATCCTACAGGTCAAAAAAAAAAAAAAAAGGCTAAGCCTAGGAAGTTAAAAACAAAAGCCCAAACCAGCCAAGCAATCAAGCTAACAAATCCCTTTGAAAGCAGTTACTTAAAAAAAAAAGTGGGACTTCTCTAGTGGCCTAGTGGGTAAGAATCTGCCTGCTAATGCAGAGGACATGGGTTCAATCCCTGGTCCAGGAAGATCCCACATGCCTCAGAATAACTAAGCCCGTGTGCCACAACTTCTGAGCCCCAGCTCTAGAAACTGTGCTCGTCAACAAGAGAAGCCACTCCAATGAGAAGCTCTCACACCGCGAGGAAGAGAAGCTCTCACACCGCGAGGAAGAGAAGCCCCTGCTAGCTGCAACTACAGAAAGCCTGCACACACAGCAATGAAGGCACAGCGCAGCTAAAAATAAATTAATTAACTGATTTTTAAAGAGGGACTTGCATTCATTACATTATATTGACCACAGCATTTTTGTAAAATGTAGAAAATTGGCATTTTCAATATCAGTAGCATACTAGGAAAGTTTATTTTTTTTAAGGTTATTTAGATTCTCAGAGACATAAGTTCAACAAAACTGTTGTAATTTATCTTTGTGCTTCAATATTGTGGTGAAAGTTAAATTGGGTCGATCATATGATGTCAAGACATTATTATCACATTTGTTTATTCTATTAAATGTTGAAAAATCTTTGGGGAAATTTTCAGAAATAAATGCTGAATTGAATTTGCTTTTCTCCCCTTCATTAAAGCTGCTGTAGGTGTACAGCTATTTGTGAAGTCTTATCGATGGCTTTTCAAAAAAGGAACTAACTTGCTTCTGTGATGGCGAAGGGTCATCAGATAGAAAAGGGGAAAAAAAAAAGGCACTACAGTACTTACTAATAGAGAACACCTTAATTATTTCAGCACAAATATTTGCTAGAAAGAAATGGAACGGTCCTTTGTGTTAAATGTCCTTTTTATTTGACGCACCAAGGTCCCTCTTACCATGTGTTCTAGGATAGACTCCCGGGGGCTTCAACTGTAGCCACTGTACAACTGTTGTTTGGCCAGGTGAGACTTTTTATGTGCCCAGTTGCCTCATGTCATGTGGCATCTTCCCCAAACCGGGGTTGAACCAGAGTCCCCAGCACTGCAAGGTGGGTTGTTAATCACTAGACCACCAGGGAAGCCCCATGACAAGCATGTTGAGCTGCTCTTTCCACAATGTGACACACGGGTCTAGTAGATTGTGTTCTGTTTACTGAATTCTCTTCTGATCCATATCATACATGGTTGGCTATGCTCAGGTCTAACAAATACAATTTTCTGCTTTTTAAAATTAAACTGCCTCTTAGAGCCAAGTGACTTAAGTACTGAAACTAAATAACCCTGCTGATTCTGGTGGGTGGGTGGGGGTGGGTGAGGGGGTAGGGGCAGGGAATTACCTTAAAAGTAGCAAAGGCATCTGAAGCGATATCAAATGTTGATAGTTCGACATACTTAAAGAAATCTTGGAACTGATTAGAAAAGAGGATGATTTTGGCAAGTGGTTCATGTCGAATACATTCTCTCAGCATAATACCACAACGTAAGGCGATCTGTGGGACTTCATAGCTAAAGCACAAACGAGAGAGAAAGAGAACTATGTATTAAAAGAACCATTTCAATACTGCTGTTAATGGAAGCATAGGTACCATTTGTCACAGTTCATTCAAACACCACTCACTGAATACCTACTAAATATCTATAATGTGCCTGGCACTATTTCAGATGCTGGGGATACCTTAAAAGTAGCAAAGGCATCTGAAGCGATATCAAATGTTCGCAGTTCAACAGACTTAAAGAAATCTTGGAATTGATTAGAAAAGATACAACAGTATCTTTTGTTGGGGATACAACAGTCAGCAGACAAGGTCACTGCCTTCCTAGCATTCACAATTTAGTGAAAATGCGTCTGGTGGGAGAAGAAACAGACTATAAACAATGACCAGATAATTTCATCTACTTCAGGGCTATGAAACTGAAGAAAATAAAATAGGTGCGCTAGAGGGTGTGACTCCTTAATTTGTTTTACTTTAGGCCAAGTGAAGGAGAAAAGCATTCCAGGAAAAGGAACTAAAAGTGCAAAAGGTCCAAGAAAAGAACCAGCAGCTTTGTAAGCCAAGTAAGTGTGGTAGGAAGCCTTTGCAGAGTTTAACATATGCAATTAACACAGCTGATCAGATACTTTAAAAATGCTGATCAGATACTTTAACAATGATCATTCTGGCTCCCTGTGGAGAATTCTGTAAAACAGAAAAGAATGGGCTGTGGGGCTAAAGGGCAATCAGGGAGACTAGCTAGTGCGGAGGAAGAGCAGCCCAGCTAGATGACGGGGGCTTGGGCTGGGCGACGGAAGTAGAGCAGAGGACTGTGGGCAGGTCACGGATATTGTTCAGGGGAAGAGTCAGCAGAGCTTGTAGATCTCGAGCTATTCTCATTTCTTAACTAATCAAATGGAAACTATAGAAAGAAAAGTTTCTACTCGCAACTTTCGTGTATAATTAGTTCCTTTTTTTTTTGTTTCATTAGGTGAAGTTTATCAGAACCATCTGTGATGCACAGACTACCTATTCTTGAGAACCAAGAGAGTTTTTTTCAAAATGCTACTCTGGGTCAGAACATCGGTCATTCCATCTTAGTAGTTTGTGCCCAAGAGAGGAACGGTCATTCCTCTGAGCTGACAACTTCTTACAGTTATGAATATATTGGGCTATATAAAGAAATTCCTAATTTTTCTCAGTACCCTTTAAGGAACTTGTAATTCACATGTTTCAAACTGACTATCCTCCAGGATACTGCCTTTTGATAGTTTATTGCTTGCTATAAAAAGAAGTGCTCCATAAGTTAAGTACCTTAAGTTTCAAACCCCAAGAACATTAATATCCTTAGGTTTGGTAAAGAATCAATATTTACCTCATCTATTTTACTCTACTTGTGGATAAAGGTCTCAAGGACAAGGACCATGACAAATCACTATGTTCTCCACAACAACTAACCTAGTGGCAGGTTGCTGATAAAAGTTATTCCAATGAATGTAAATCATTATTTTATAGAACTGAACCATATCTTCCTTCTGATTTGCTGTTTAGATCATATGCACACATGCATGCTCAGTCGCTCAGACATAACCGATTCTTTACAACCCCATGGACTGTAGCCCACCAGGCTCCTCTCTCCATGGAATTTTCCAGGCAAGAATACTGGAATGGGTTGCCATTTCCTACTCCAGGGGATCTTTCTGACCCAGGGATTGAACTCGAGTCTCCTGCATCTCCTGCATTGGCAGGCAGGTTCTTTACCACTGAGCTATCTGGGAAACCACATGGGAAGTCTGGACTGTATAGTTAACTGTGTCAGTGTGGAGAAGGCACACTATTTTATATGCATGCTTATTCAAATAATAGCACAGAAGATCTGTTTCAAATTTAATAAAAGCCAAAGTATAAGAGCACTTATCTCATCTGGTGGTGAGCTACAATAAATATTATACATAAAATGATTTGAAGAAAGATCCTGTGCAAGAATATCTCAGTTTAAGAATGCAGATTATATTATGTAAGGAGAAAAATGACTTTTGTTGCTCCTGATAGAAGAAACAAGGGCAGCCAGCACTAGGAAAAGCATCAAAAACAAAAGTGGCCTTTTCCAGATGGACCCCTGTCCATTTGACATCACTCCCACTAGTCTGTGAACACTTCCTTGCTTTCTGGCCATCCTGTTCATTTCCTAACACAGACCTGGAATTAGCTGTTTCTACAAAGGACTCTTAGTTTTCTGAATGTTGAGCTTCAAGCCAACTTTTTCATGCTCCTCTTTCATTTTCATCAAGAGGCTTTTTAGTTCCTCTTCACTTTCTGCCATAAGGGTGGTGTCATCTGCATATCTGAGGTTATTGATATTTCTCCCAGGAAATAGATGGGGAAACAGTGGAAACAGTGTCAGACTTTATTTTGGGGGGCTTCAAAATCACTGCAGATGGTGATTGCAGCCAGGAAATTAAAAGACGCTTATTCCTTGGAAGGAAAGTTATGACCAACCTAGATAGCATATTAAAAAGCAGAGATATTACTTTGCCAACAAAGATCTGTCTAGTCAAGGCTATGGTTTTTCCAGTGGTCATATATGGATGTGAGAGTTGGACCGCCAAAGAATTGATGCTTTTGAACTGTGGTGTTGGAGAAGACTTGCGAGTCCCTTGGACTTCAAGGAGATCCAACCAGTCCATCCTAAAGGAGATCAGTCCTAGGTGTTCATTGGAAGGACTGATGTTGAAGCTGAAACTCCAATACTTTGGCCACCTCATGCGAACAGTTGACTCACTGGAAAAGACCCTGATGCTGGGAGGGATTGGGGGCAGGAGGAGAAGGGAATGACAGAGGATGAGATAGTTGGATGGCATCACCGACTCGATGGACATGGGTTTGGGTGAACTCCAGGAGTTGGTGATGGACAGGGAGGCCTGGCGTGCTGCAATTCATGGGGTTGCAAAGAGTCGGACATGACTGAGCGACTGAAGTGAACTGAACTGAACAAAGGACTCTGGCTCCTTTTAGTTAGAAATGGTTCTTAGAAACTACAATCTGAATGCTAGGGATACTCATTAACATTGGGTCGTTACTGCTTCTAGGCCTTTTCAGTGGACAGCGTTAGCTTGCTATTTTTAAAGTTAGCAAATGTTTCTAGATTAGAAGCAAAACTTCTTGATTATATTGAGGAGGCCAAGTGTTTGCTGAAAGATATTTTATAAAGCTTTTCCTAGTGTTTTTTATACATCTTATACAGATGTACTTAAAAAAATTGATGCTTGATTAAAAGTACAATTATATAAGATGTATGAAAACACATTAAGTCCACTAGTTCATAATGATACTACAAAAAAAAAAAAAAACAGAAAAAATAAGGGAGGGGTGTTGGGAAGATAGAGAAAAAAACACAGCAAAATATCAATGGTTATGAAGGTTGGGATATGGGATTTCTTTCTTCTGTCTTTTGTATATGGTTGAAAAAAGTTTTGCAATAAAATTTTTAAAAATAAGATTATTAGGAGAAATTTACTATTTTAATATTGGACTTGGAACAGCTTCCACTGGCAGTGGCTCTTTATGGATCAGTGAGAGCAGTTTAGCAACCTCATTCTCAAATCCTCTCAGTATCCTGGAATGTCATTTGCATGGGCCAGGAAAAAAGTTTGTCTAAAGTGAGAAAGTCCTTTTAAATAATCTTTTCATAAACTTTGGGCTCCAAATCCTTTTACCAAGTTTTGTATCCCATACCCAAATGATTCTCCTTGATAGACAAGAATTAACTTCTTTCTGTCTTAATTCTTTATGGTTCAACTTAGGTCCAATATAGCATGTTACTACCATATCCCTAAATAACATCATTATTTGATTTATGAGTGCACCAGTAAAGTTATGTTCGAAGTTTTCGCACAACTTTGCAAGAGATAATTCAGTAAAAATGCTGACCTTTACCAAACGTCTAGCTAAACTCCAGGCATTTCAAGCTAACCTAGAAAATGGTAATGGGGAAAGCTGATTCAGGTGCAGTAGTTCCATTTAAGGCTTCTTTTTGTCTACTCTGTCCTCAGGGTCTTCTATAATTCCCTCTCCCTTCCTATCTGAAGGGCTTCAGGTCTTTTTAAGGATGTATTAGTGATTAAGATGGAATTTAGAATCAGATCTGGACTGAAAAATTGGCTGTCATTCAGTTGTACATATAACCTTGAGCAATAATAGCCTTACTCTAAGTTTCAATTTCCTCATCTGTAAAATGGTGAGGATAATACCTAGTCCTCAGAGTATTGATAGAAGGATTAAATGAAACAGCATAAGTAAAGACACTGAATGTAACACCTGGCACATAGCAAACACTCAATAAGCGATGTCTATAAAGCAGGACGTGAAGGAATGAGTTTAAGTTTGGGTTACAAAATAAAGGAAGAATCATTATAATAGAGACGGTTGCCATCATCTGACTGCTATTCAGTGACAGCAACTACAGAAAGGAGAGCCTCCAAACAAATAATTCGCACTCCGAGAATGCAGTTCGTGGAGGTGCGTGTCTCCTTTCACATAATGACCTCACTGCGGAAGATACCGTTTTAAACCATCCACACCACTTCTCTTCCACATCAGCTGACATGCTCTCCAACATATTTTTAGGAGGACAACATATTTCAGCATTGTCAAGGGATCACTTATTTGCAAGCTAACTCCATTTTATTTTTTTGAAGGAGGTGAACTTGAAACGACTTATTTATTTTTGGCTGCACTGAGTCTTCATTGCTGTGCCTGGGCGCTTTCTAGTTGCAGCGAGCACGGGCTGCTCTGCAGCGCTCAGGCTTCTCACTGCAGTGGCTTCTCTTGCTGTGGAGCACAGGCTCCAGGGCGTGCAGGCTCAGCAGCTGTGCCGCACGGACTTAGCTGCTCCATGGCACATGGAATCTTTCTGGGCCAGGGATCGAACATGGAGGGATCCCTGCACTGGCAGGCAGATTCCTGCCTGCACTGGCAGTTAATTTAATCCCTGGATTTCATTTAATCCAGAGATTAATTTAACCACTCCACCACCAGGGAAGTCCTGCAAGCCAACTTCAAATGACTATTAATTTGTCTTCACTTGCTGAAACACAAATCTGATATTTTTCTCCCAAAACAATCCAATGGCTTCCTATTTCCTACGGGATGATGTCAAATGGTTTAGCTTAACATTTTAGAATCTCCAGATGGGAGTACAAATTGGTCATTTCAGCCTTTTCCACCAATGACCAGGTATGCGGATCATACTCCATTAAATCTTGTAGATATACCTGAACTGGAAATGAACACTTCCCTTTACGGTATTATTCTGACACTGATGTATGGTCTAAATTATATTTGTTCAAAATTTTACTCAGTGTGAACTGCAGCTCTTAAGAGGGATAGTAATAATAATTTCTTAGACTAGTAGTTACCAAGCAGAGTACCACGTGCTCAGTACTAAACTCTGCAGAAACTACCTCACTAAAAGACTCATAATGACCTACTGAAGTAGGTATTATTATTGTCTTCAGATTGCAATGAGGAAATCAAGAATTAAGGAAGTTAGGTAACTTGCCCAAAGTCTTAGCAAATAAATAGCAGAACCCTGACTATACATGAAAATCTGTCTGACAATGCATATAATGTAACATTATTTTGTGCAAAGGTAATATTACAAATTTTACTTTTTACAGATAAGGTAACTGAGACTTGGTGGAAAGCTGCAGAGGCTTGCCCAAGGTCACAGAGATAAGTGCAAGAGACCAGAAAAAGGAATAATCAGAGAACAAAAAAGAGTTCTTATAAATTTAAAATAGGGTAGTTGAAAGTTCAGTTGAGTTTATCGTCAATGGAAGATACAATTAAGAACATCTTCTGACTAGTGAGACAAAAAGACAAACAGAAAACAGAAGAGTTAAGAAATCAGTCTCAGAGATTTTGCTTTGACTAACAGGAGGTCTAGAAAGTAAGGACAGAGAATATGGAAGGGAATACATTTTCAAAGAAACACTAAGGGGCAGAGAATGTTAGCTGTCTGCAGAATCCCTTCTCCTCTTCTTCCTGGGTGCTCACTACATTTCTCAGGTTCCCTTAAGAATTCAGAAGCCAAGTGACTAAGTGCTCTCAAATGGAATGTGAGTGGGAGTAACACAAGCCATTTCCAGGCCTGGCTCATAGATTCTCCCAAGTGTTTTTGCCTTCCTGTGGGCTGAACTGGCGATCAACAAAGTGATCTTAGGAAGCACACTTTGAAGGAACCCCTGCTGACCTCGAACATCTGTTCTCTATTACGTGAGAAATACAGTTATCTTGTAGTGGGGCCACTACATTGTGGGGACTATTTGTTATAAAGCTTAAGGTTTCTTATAATTTTAAACTACCCTAATACATGATACAAGTATATTGCCCTTTCCAGAATTTAAAGACTTAATTCTCCAGTAAAAACAATATTTTGTACGGAAAAACAAAGTAATAGTATGCTACATAGCTATAATAATATAAATGTGACTTTTAAATGAGATAAAAAATTGTGATAAAGGATATTGGGAGGGTGAGGGGAAGGAAAATGGAGTAGTGGTGGTTGTGGTGGAAAAACGAAATTGTCACCTAGTCCATGAGAAATTTAACAGATATTTTTTTAAATGGGCAAATCAAAACTTAGGAAAAGCTCCTAATTCATAATATAGAGGTAAATACCAGATGAACAAATAAAAAAGATCACAGTGGTTGTCTTTGGTAAATGGGACTGAGGAATGGAGAAGGAAGAAGCAAAGAGCTGCTGTTTGTTGTTGTGTCTGGTTTATTTATTTGGCTGTACCGGGTCTTAGCTGCAGCATGTGGGATCTAGTTCCCTGACCAGGGATTGAATCTGGGCCCCCTGCATTGGGAAGGCGGAGTCTTAGTCACCAGATCACCAAGGAAGTCCCTATATCTGGTTTTTAAAGTATGTGGCACGTATTATTTTGATACAATTAAATATTTTAAAATGCACAAGGACTTGGGAATTGAAAACAGATGAGATGGACTAGGTATGGAATAGCATGTGAAGTTCAAAATGGTAAAGTAGACAGAGAAGGGGAGACCAAAGACAAAAGGCTACTATCCCCAAGCCCTGCTACATTCATATTCCTGATCCTAGGAGTTAGAGTAGCCTCACAATGCCCAAGAAACCTCTGTAAATGAGCAAACACAAAAGAGTCATAATCGAGGATTTTGTTATCCGACTAGACTTTAGGTTTTCGGCTGCCCTGTGGTCCCGTATATGTACAGTGATATTTATTCTATCCCCACATGAAAGCATGTCACCAGAGTAGAAGCTAACCATTGAGAGGATATTGTAAGTATGCGTCCGTGTCTGTGTATATTTGTGCAATGAGGGGATTCAATTTTATGTAAAGAGGGTAAAGTGTGAATGTGAAAGTGTTAGTTGCTCCGTCGTGTTCGACTCTTTGCAACCCCGTGGACTGTATCCCACCAGGCTTTTCTGTCCATGGAATTCTCCAGACAAGAATACTGGAGTGAGTAGCCATTCCCTTCTCCAGGGGATCTTCCCAACCTGGGGATTGAAGCTGGGTTTCTCGTAGGAAGATTCTTTACCATCTGAGCCACTAGTGAAACGAAGAGGGCAAGTGGGCAGCCAGAAAGAGGGTGGATTGGGAAGTGTAAGCTATAATGTAATAGGTAGAGAAGAAAGGAAAGTGGAGGAAAGAGGGGCAGTAGGTGGAAGGATTTTTACTTAGAAAGCATTTTGTTGCAGCCTGAATAATCACAGAGACATAGATCTGGAGGGCTGACTTCAAGCATAGCAAATATGAATCTAAAAGGGAACTGATCATATCTCAAATGATGCTGATGCCATCCACTTTTAACAACTTTTCCAAACTCAAACCTACTTTAAAGGAAAGCATGCACCTACCCTTTGAGGAGCATAAACAGGATGTGAGGATGAGCACTAATGTATTCCACGGTAGGAATCCGAGTGCCTATCTGTCGTCTCAGGATGTTGTTAAATATCTGGGTCACATCCTTTTTTCCCTGTTAAAGAAACAAACATCCGTTAAGTTGTATAGTTTAAATGAGTGAATTGTATGGCATGTACATTATTTCAAAAGCTGTTTATATACAAACACACACATACTCAGTCCATTTAATATGATATTTTCCCACCTGTGCATTCTTTGACTTCATTTGTCTAAAGATAGGTACAAAAATAAACAAACAACCAGAGTCAAGGCCAAATAAAATCAATGCCCTACACACCTAGTAAGCATTTCAAATCATTAAATGCACGAAGTACAGTCAAAGCTTGTGTCTAAAGGCTTTATGATCTCTATTTCTACAGTAATAGAACCAAAGGTTGAGGACCACTTTTTAATTAGGGTTGGGGAACAGAAAAAGATCTTAAGGGGATAGAACGTTTCAAAAACAGGACCATAACCTGGCTTATTGAGAAGCTGATTCTAGAGTGCATTTTTTGCTTTTTATTTTTTTTTAATGTAGCAAGAAATAATCATTAGTGATTAAATTATCACAGAAGGAAGTTTTCTGCATTTTGGAGCCGCCTTCTAATTTAACCTGAACAGATGACTGTATCCACCCTATTTTTGCAAGGCACACCTGCCTTTAAAATGAACACATGGACTCTTACATACAATACGTTTTCATCCTTTGATCTCTTATCACACTGTATTTCAAAACATCAAAGAGTCTAAGGCTGTGTCTTGAATACTGGCCAAACCTCAAACACCATAGCTCTGAGTTTGTTCCTGAGCCCATAAAGCAGACAGCTTGCAATCTCAGCCATAACTCTTTTTTTTTTGGAACTCATAAGAATACGCTGAAGTAATTTTTTTTTTTCTGTCAGCATCTTTAAGGCTTAAAAGATTAGAGAAAAATTTATGGTTATAAAGTAGTGAGTTTTCTTTTTAAACAATTGTAACCCAAAGGTCTGTCTTCTAATGAGCCCTTATTCACATCACAGCAGGGTCTTCCAGTTCTTCACTCACCCCATTGGACTACTCTCCTCCCGGTTTCTGAAGAAGGAAGTGGGCTTGTCACACAGATTGCTGGGTCAGTCTCTGCTACTCAACGGAAACCAACGCCTTGGGCCACCATCACCGCTGTCAGCTCTGGAGTTCAAATCCCTGCTCCTACCTCCTCTCAACCCTTGTTCATAGTCTTGCCTTCTACAACCAGTTATTTCCTCAACCAGCTATTTTATACACAGTTTATCTCAAGTGTAGAAAACTGCCTCTTCTCCTTCATTCAACATATTATTAGTACATAGTTCTTTTACCAAGGGTTTAAGGGTAACAAAGGGTAATTACAGCACACTGCAGAAACAACGTCCAATTGAATCCCACACATCACTATTATTACAGATTCCTCAGCATTTCTGATCATCTTTTTCCTTAAGCCCCTTCCTCTGTCTTGGTTCTGGAGCCTTCAATCCCCCTTGCTCCATTCCCTTTTCCTATCTTCTATTTCCTTCTACTATCAAAGTTAGCCAATGAGAGGACATTTCTCAAATTTCTGCTATTTTACTCTGCAAAAGGAATCTAAGCTCTTTTCTTTCAGTCTTTTCCTTCCCAACACTGCCTGGAGACCTCACTTTTCACAGTGAATAAAAAAGCCCATGTAGGTGTCTTCTAAACAAAAGGTCTATTTTTCTCTGTAAGCAATGCTCCATCTTTCTAGGCTATCTGGCAAAAGCTGCAGCCCATCCCTAAAGAAATAATTTTCCTTTCCTGTTATAAAAATACATCAAAGATTTTACAAGCAAAGAGATGCAGGTTCGATCCCTGGGTGGGAAGATTCCCCGGAGAAGGGCATGGCAACCCACCCCAGTATTCTTGCCTGGAGAATCCCATGGACAGAGGAGCCTGGAGGGCAACAGTCCATGGGGGTCGCACAGAGTCAGACATGATTGAAGTGACTTAACATGCAAAACGCACTTTTTAATGTGGATACTTTACGCATGAGAAGAAAAGTTGCTGTCCGCAGGCTGATCTTTAACACTTCTAGTCCATAGAAATGGATAGTACATTTCTGCAAGTAGTCTAATGATGCTCGTAATGGTGCATTCTTTCTGAAAATACTGTATGTAATCAGTGGAATGCTTAAAACTAAACTGTTTTCAACTTTAACTGCTTTTCATTCATTCATTCAACCAAGAAGCATTTATAAGTATTTATCTTCTGTGGGCTTGACTGAGGAGGACAGCCTCACCTACTGAATATCACGTTCATTTATAACTATGTTCTAGGTGACAACTGAATGAACAAAGTCAAGACCTGTCTGGTTAACTACACCTCAATAAAGCTGGGGGAAAAAAAAACTGCCTGCAATTATCATGACAGCAAGCCTTCGTAATGATAGTATTGAGTCACCAGGGAAAATTATTACATCTAGTACATCATTTTGGAGGACAGGCAGGTCTACAATGCATTTTATAAAGAAAATGTAAAGTAAGCCACAAAAGTACTACTTATCTACTTATCTCTCTCCATTTGAAGAGTTAACTTAATCTTCAGCTACATGGAAAATTCAAATATTCAGAAAGATAAGTATTTTTCTCCAAGGATTTTAGGGAGTAAAATTTTACTCTACTTGATAATGTAGAAGTCCATTTTTAGGCAATTTAATGACTTAATTCCCAAATAATTTTAAAGTAAACTTTCTTACTGTTCCTCTTTTGTTACCTAAGTCAATGCAGCACAAAGATGTGAAACATACGAAGTTTTTCTTTGGTCTACTCCCATCTCCTCAATTCTTGGCGAGCGCTTTGAGCCTATGCTATTCTGTGGTTGCTCAAGGCCTCACAAGGTCACCGGACCCAACAATATTTCACCCTTGACTCAGTCTTCAAAACATAGCCAACCTTGGTCATAGTCCTTCCAGCATCCCACTGCAGATTAGGTTAATCTCATAAACTAACTCAAGCTAAATTAATGATGATAATAGCTTAATACACTGCTGCTTTCAGGGAAACACACAAAACAATAGATTTATAGAAATCTAACACCATATTCTAAGAGCAGGGGAGTTTCCCATTTACGGTCACTCACCAACCAAGTTTAAAACTAAAATAATAAACAAAGAAACAGACATCAAGTGTTATAACAAAAATAAACCAGATTATATTTAACTTAAGTTTGAGAAGGAGAGAAGATGAGAATATACTATTTGGCATCTATATATTTGCATATGTATTTAGTGTTCTTCCATAACACATATATGTATGTATATTTTACTTAATTTAATATTTAAAAACAATGCTGTAAGTTCATATTATTCCTATTTTATAGATGGTAAAGTTTAGTCCCAAAGAGGTTATGTTGCTAACTACAAAATGGCAGAGCAGGGACTCCATAAACAAGTCTAAATCTAAGTCAAGGGTTTTCCCACTATGCACAGCTCCTACAAATGCCCATAATACCTCATTTTAAACTAAATTAAGGAAACATGAAAGTATATAAACACAATGATAAAACTACAGTTTAATTCCATCAAGTCTGATTTAAAAAAGGAAATGGGGAGGGGCTTCCTAGGCGGTCTAGTGGCTAAAATCCACACTCTCAATGCACAGGCCCCTTGTTTGATCCCTGGTCAGGGAACTAGATCCCACACACTGCAGCTAAGACCCGGTGCAGCCAAAATAAATAACGAAATAAAAATATTTTTTAAAGGGAAATAGGGAGTAAGATGGGGAGGGAGAATGACAAGCCAAGCAAGAGGGAAAAGTAAGAAAGGAGATAATTGAGCAGAAAATGTCAAAGTTAGAGAAACAGATAAGGGAGGGAAGGAAGAAAAAGACACATGTTTCTCCCATCCAAGTATTAACCAGGCCCAACGCTGCTTAGCTTCAGAGATCAGACAAGATTGGGCGTGCTCAGAGTGGTATGGCCATAGACAAGACAGAGGTTTCCAAAAGGAAGGCTGAGCTGAAATCTGGGCCCTGTGGGGCCCTCTGTCAGTCTTGTTTCTAGTCAAGCACACAGAGCAGTCTTGCCCTGCATTCCTCCCCCTCAGCTCTAGTTGGCCAAAATCTTCTTCCACCTAAGCCATCCAGAGAACTGTGAGCTAGTATTTCCACACATCCCCAGAGCCCCGACCTTATCTTGGTCCATCACTGTAATGAGTCTCCTTTCACTTCCTCAGTGACAAAACTAAAGCAATTTACTTCAGAAATCTCCATTCTCTTCTATCTCTGAGAATTAATGGAGATCCAAGTGCTTACCTGACATTATCTGAAGCCTGACAGTAGTAGCAAAACAACAATCAAATCAAAACCAAGATTTCCATCGTGAAATGGGTCTTACAACCACACATTTCATTGAGAAACCACTGTTCTAAGTTAGATATATCATAGATAATAAAATGCTGACACACATTCACCCCTTAGGTTTCTAGATTATTATTTTACATATTATTTCAGTAATTAGGTATAACTGCTTTCAAAAAATGAGAGAAATATCCTATATTAGTAGCATTTAACAAAATTCTTAAATCATTGGTATAAATGTTTTAATTAAAGAAACAGGCCTGGGAGATACTACATTTGAACCTCAGCTTAGGCTCTTAGTGACCGAGTGACTGTGGGGAAATTAATACCTTTAAACTTTAGGGTCTTCATCTATAAATCAAGGCCAATAGTATAGTACTGATCACATACAGGTTGCTTTAAGAATAAAATGAGGGACTTCCCTGGTGGTCAGTGGCTAAGACTCCATGTTCCCAGTGCAGGGGGTCTGGGTTCAATCCCTGGTCAGGGTTAGATCCCACATGCCCCAATTAAACCTGGCAAGCCAAATAAATAAATATTTTTTAAAACTTAAAAAGAAAAGAATTAAACTAGAAGAGTGCTTAAAAACTGTACAACGTTCAGTAAGCACTCAACAAGTTATCTTTTATTATTATTGACCATTAACTTCACAACTTGGCTGCATAAAACTTAACTATGGTATACCTTTTGATTTTTTTTTATTAAAGATTAAGGTGATTTTAGAAGTTTTAGTGGGGAAAATGGGATTTTAAATAGTATATAAATAGTATTAATTTGGCCATGTGATGCAAACAGCTGACTCATTAGAAAGGACCCTGAAAGACTGAAGGCAAAAGGAAAAGAAGGCAGCAGGATGGGATGGTTGGATAGCATCACCAACGCTGCGGACGTGAACTTGGGCAAACTCCAGCAGGAAGTGAGGGCCAGGGAGGCCTGGCATGCTGTAGTCCATGGGGTCGTAAAGAGTCAGACACAACTTAGCGACTGAACAACAACAACAGTAAGAAAAAATGACAGTCAGATACTGGTAGTCATGTGTATAAAAACTGAAGAGCACAAGTGTCAGCCTTTGGCAGATAGTGTACCTCAAAGTCTATCAGCTGCAGGTCGGCTATGAGTGTCGCCAGCAGCCCGGTGTTGTAGAGCTCCTGTGAGAGCTGGGCCACGGCTTCCACTGGCGGCTCCTTGTCACTTGTCCCACACAGAATTTCTTTCATTGCTTGCAGTGATTTTGACACTTCTTCTGAAGCCTAGGGACCAAAATATACGCTAACAGTTAAGAGTGAAAAAAAAAATTTCAGGCTACAAACAAACAAAAACCACTTCTTGAGCCCTGCTTATTTATTTACTTTTAAAATTCTGTATAATTATTATTTTTATTAATTGAATAACTGTTTTACAGTGTTGCGTGAGCTTCTTCGGTACAACACCATGAATCAGCTATATATCCCCTCCCTCCTAAACCTCCCTTCCACCCGCCAACACCCCACCAACCCCATACCCCCACCCCCTCCAGGTCATCACAGAGCACTCAGCTGAGCCCCCATGTGCTATATAGCAGCTTCCCACTAGTTACCTATTTTCTGCTTATTTATGATTAAAGAACTCAATACAGTTACAAACAAACAAAAGCCATGTAGTAGGCACTGTTTTTGTTTTTGCTGTTAATATTACTGAAATTAATTTATAAAAGAGAGATCTTTAGTATTTCTACTTGGTTAATATAATTGAAATGATCTTTCTTTAAATCATATTCATAGTGAACTTTGCTAGTAATTAATTATAAATTTAACTCTTGGAAATTCAATTCAATTCAATTCATGTTGAAGACTTATCAGTAGCAAGTAGTCTTATTTAAAGCATTTGTTAATGATTTTCAACAAATCCCTATGATTCTGATTTCTTAAATGAAATAGGTACAAAATCATATATTATCAAAACCCATAACCTTTGTCAATCCACTGATCCCTCACACATAACCATTATCTTTTTGTTATCTATGAAACTTGAAAAAAAAGAGCAAAAAATCTCACTACATTCTAAAGAAAAATAGGAGAGGGACTTCCCTGGTGGTCCAGTGGCTAGGACTCCACCCTCCCAATGCAGGGGGCCCTCGACATGCTGAAACCAAGAGTTCACTTGCCACAACTAAAAACTCCATGTGATGCAACTAAGATTCAGTGCAGCCAAACTAATTAATCAAAAGAATAACAGGAGAACCTATAGAGGAAGAAAGTATATCAGTGAGTAGCGCCTGGGGAGGGGAGAATGAGGTGCTGAAAATATTCTGAAATTAGACAGTGGTGATGGGTACACAACCTTCTGAATAAACTAATAACCACTGAATCGCACACTTTAAAATGGTAGATTGTATAGTATCTTAATTATACTAAGAAATTATAGTAAAAATTTTTAAAAATAGGTAAGGGAAACAAACAGGCAAATTAGTTAACACTTTGCTGAATATTTTAAAGTAGGTATAGTTTTAGTACTTTCAAGTATTGTACTTTAATCATTATAAGTAAAGAAGGAAATAGAATACAGCAAAATAATAAAAAACTAACTCATAGTATTTGTTAATTAAAAAATTAATTTCCAGATACATTTCATGATATGACTGAAGAAATCCTTAATTTATTAAAGGTAAGAAGTTTTCTTAAATTGTGATATATACCTATAGAAGATTACTTTAAACATATATAGAGTTTAGCATAATTATAAAGCAAACACTTGTGTGGCCAAAACAGAGGTCAAAAAAGAGAACATTTTTAGCATCCCAGGAGCCACTTTGAATGCCTTCTTTTCAGTCTAGAAGTGAATCCTTTTATGTCTTTGATGATAATCACTGATTTATTTTTCTCTACAGGTTATTTTAAAATCTATGTTTGTTTCCCAAAACAACACAGCTTAGTCCTGCTGACTTGGAATGGCACCTGCGCCCTCTTAGGACTTGCTTCTTTTGCTCAGCACTGCATTTGTAAGGCTCGCTCTTTCCGCTGTACGTCGCGGCACTTCTTTAAATGCTCTGCTCTATAGTGTTCTAGTGATAGCTGGACTGACAAGCAACCTCTCAGTTCCACTGTTGACGGACACCGAGGTGTTTCCACTGATGGGTTACTGTGCACAACAATGCTATGAACAATCCTGACAGCGCATCCTGGTGCACGTGTGCAAGAACATCTCTAGAGTTTACACTAGGAGGGAACCGCAGGGTTTTAGAGCATGCATGGAGTGCAGTGCAGGGGTGCAGGTGTGATCAGTCGTGTCCGACTCTTTGCGACCCCATAGATTGCAGCCTGCCGGGCTCCTCTGTCCATGGGGATTTTCCAGGCAAGAATGCTGGAGTTGGTTGCCATTTCCTCCTCCAGAGGATCTTCCCCACCCAGAGATTAAACCACATTTCCTGCATCTCCTGCATTGCAGGCGGATTCTTTACCGATGAGACCCCAGGGAAGCCCCAGTCACTTTAAAGGTATTGTACTGAATATGTCGGATTCAATGCCCCTTTGAGGGAATATCTAAGATACTAAAAAGAACTTTCTCCGAGGAAGTGCTGCTGGGTAGGACTTTAAAACAATGTTAAAAGGAGGCTGCACTGGGTATTCCTGGCAGTCCAGTGGTTACCACTCCATGCTTCCAGTACAAGGTTCAGTCCCTGGTTGGGGAACTAAGATCCCACATGGTGCTGTGGTGTGGCCAAAAAGAGAAAAAAGGCAACATCATAGTAGAAACTGTCAGATGATCTTTAAACACAAACTTTTTACCCTTCATGTATAACATTATACACAGTATAAGTATTAATAGTATAACCCGTTAGATGTTTAACTGTAAAGCCCCAGATGTTTTTTTTTATTCTAAATTTTTTCCTTCTAGTTTTATTGAAATATAATTGACATATAGTCCTGTATAAGTTTCAGGTGTACAGCATAATGATTTGACTTACACACATCATGAAATGATTATCACAATAAGTTTATCCATCACTGCATACAGATACAAAATTAAAGAAACAGAAGAGAAAAAACTTTTTTTCCTTGTGATGAGAACTCAGGATTCTCTTAACCACTTCCATATATAACATACAGAAGTGATGATCACATTTATCATGCTGCACCTTATATTTCTAGTACTTTCTTTACCTTTCAACCAGAAGATTGCCTACATCCAATTCCTTCTTCCCAACACCCCTGCCTCTGGTAACCACAAATCTGATCTCTTTTTCTGAGTTTGTTTGTTCATATGTTTTTGAAGTATAATTGACCAGTAACACTATGTCAGTTTCTGTTACACAACATAGTGACTCGACATTTCTATACATTTCTAAAATGTATAAGTCTAGTTATGATCTGTGGCCATACAAAGACACTACTTAGTTATTGACTATATTCTCCACACTCTTTCATACCCATGCAACTGGAAGTCTGTACCTCTTAATCTCCCTCACCAATTCCTTCCCCCAACCCAAACCCTACCTCCCCTCTGACAATAACTGTTTCTCCTTAATATTGTTTTGTTTTTTAGATTCCACATGTAAGTGAAATTGCACAGTGTTTGTCTTTCTCTGACTTATTTAACTTAGCATAGTGAACCTCTAGGTCTACCCAAGTTGTTGCAAATGGCAAGATGTCCTTTCCTTTTTATGACTGAGTGATATTCCGTTACTCCTCAAGTCTAGAGGATCCAAGATTGATCTGAGGCTTTAGAAAATGAAAGAAGAGTTCAAGACAATAGATTCAATAATTATCAATGGCATTAAGACCTGAAACCAATTTAAATGTCTTCACAAAGACCTTGAGAGTGCATCGCAGACCATGTTTAGGATTCTTCATTAAGCTTTTACATTGGCTTTAGGTCTATTCATGTATTTTAATAATAACATTATTGTTTTAGCTCATACCTTATCTGTCTTTTTGTCTTGTTTTTCCAAAATGGCCAAGTTGTCTCTCAGAATTTTCACGATTTCTGCTGGATTTTTGTGTGATTTACTAAACAGAGGCATATTTTCATTTATAGAAATCTCTTCATGTAATATAGAATGCTGAAAACAAGTAAACAAACAAAAATTATTATTTTAATTCTTAACATGATTAAATTGTTATACCAAAATGTCATGTTTTCAACAACCAATTCAGTAATATGGAACATTAAAATCGATCAAACTAAAACAAGTTTTAAGTTTCATGCCAAATTTAAGTTAGTGTAAAATATTTCAAGAAAGATATTTTTAAAGGTTTACCTAAAAGTTTTTACTCAGAGTTTAATATCTTTCTTATAAAAGAAATTAAAGATTTATACAAGAATAGGAAAAGGAGTATTCTTAGAGAATAAGCTGATACTTAAAACTAGATATTTTGACTAAAGAGAGTGAGGAAGATGGTGATATTAATGATGATAAAATAGAACATGTAAAACAAAAGTCAGACTAGGATCCACAAGCTCTAGTAAAGCAATGTTTTAAAACATTCCACTCCATAGCAATAACAAAATTACAATGTAAAATTATTTAGAATCCTTTTTTTTTTTTTACTCTTCAAATATTCAGCTGGCCATACTCACTGATGAAATGAGGATTACCATGATGGGTGGGAGTGGGGAGGTGAGGAGGAGGGGAAAAGAAAAATCAGTTCTTCTTTTTGAGAATATCTATTTGCATAGAGCAGAAAAAGCTAAATATAGCTATTATCACCCTATTTATACTAAAAATATGCTAGGGAAAAAGATCTAAATTAAAGGCTCCAGTTAGGAGAAACATATTCATTTGCTTTACATTAATTAGTAAAAATATGTCAAACATTACAGAAATATGATGTAATTAATCAAAAGCTCCCATTAACCAGTGATACAGAGGTAACAGCTATTATCAGCTTTTATACATATTCCTCCTTAATTTTTCTCTCTCTATATAAAAATGTATTTTTAAAACCAAAATATAATAATACTAAAAACAGTATTTTTCAGGCTATAGTATTTTTTTTAGGCTTTCCCTAATGGAAGAAAGCAAAGAGAAACTAAACAACCTCTTGGTGAAAGAGGAGAGTGAATACGTTGGCTTAAAACTCAACATTCAAAAAACTAAGACCGTGGCATCTGGGCCTATCATCTCATGGCAAATAGATGGGGAAGCAATGGAAACAGTGACAGACACTATTTTCTTGGGCTCCAAAATCACTGCAGATGGTGACTGCACCCATGAAATTAAAAGATGCTTGCTCCTTGGAAGAAAAGCTATGACAAATCTAGACGGTATATTAAAAAGCAGAGATACCACATTGCTGACAAAGGTCTGTCTGGACAAAGCTATGGTTTTCCAGTAGTCATGTATGGATGTGAGGGCTGGACCATAAAGAAGGCTGAGCACCGAAGAATTGATGCTTTTGGAGAAGACTCTTGAGAGTCCTTGGACTGCAAGGAAATCAAACCAGTCAATCCTACAGGAAATCAGCCTTGAATATTCATTGGAAAGACAGATGCTGAAACTGAAGCTCCAATACTTTGGCCATCTGATGTGAAGAGCCAACCCCCTGGAAAAGACCCTGATGCTAGGCAAGATTGAGGGAAGGAGGAGAAGGGGCCGGCAGAGGATGAGATGGTTGGATGGCATCACCAACTCGAAGGACATGAATTTGAGCAAACTCAGGAGATAGCGAAGGACAGGAAAGCCTGGCGTCTGCAGTCCACAGGTCACAAAGAGTCAGACGCAACTGAGTGACTGAACAACAACAACAACATCCATTATACAGACATATAATTACTAGGAGTATTTTGTAATTTCTTATTAAATTTTATTTTACCAATACCTCTATAGAAAGACTTCTGGGTTAACTCCATTTTTCCTCATATTTTTCTTATTAACAATAATGCAATTAATCAGTGAAGAATATTACACACAAATATATAACAGCAACTGATAGCAATACTCTAACAAGTTATGCACCCAGCATAACCTTGGTTACGGTTCTAAACACTACATCCCCTGGATTCCTACTCCCCAAATCTGCTTCCCTAGGATTTCTGTCCAATCTCTGAGTTACCTGAGATCCTTCCAAAAATTTTCTTCAGTACTTGTTGTTTGTGATCAAGAGTTATAATGCTGGCATTCAACGTATCTGCTAAACAAACATGAGGTATTTAAATCCTGATCTAGTTCTGACTTGGTAACTGATCCACTATGATTCAGAAGTTATCACGCTTGTCTACGTGTCATTTAAGTTTTTAATAAGTGTTTTTTTAAACTAACTGCAAATTCACCTTGTCATAATGTTTAACTCATATTTTTTCTATCTCACTCACGAAGATATCAGGACAAATGTTGCCAAAGGCTCTGAGAAAGCCCACATACATTCTATCTGTTAGTACCAAGCAAGTTACCTTATTTTATTTTTTAATGCATCCCCATGACTTAGTTTATGACTGAAAGTCGGTACCTTTTGACCCCCTCACCCATTTCATCCACACCCCGCCCTCTGCCTCTGGCAACCACCAATCCATTCTGTGTATCTATAAGCTTGGCTTCTGTTTCCTAGTCTTTTAGATTCCACATATAAGTGAGAGCATATGGTGTTTGTCTTTTTCTGATTTACTTCACTTAGCATAATACCCTCAAAGTTCCACCCTCGTTGTCACATATGGCCAGATTTCATTCTTTTATGGCTGAATAATACTGTTCTATACACACACACACCTCACACACACAGAGCACTTCTTTATCCATTCATCCATAGATGGGCACTGAGCTTGTCTCCATTATCTTGGCTATTGTAAATTACGTTGCAATAAAGATGGGGGTGCATAGTTCTTTATGAATTGGTGTTTTCATTTTCTTCAGGTAAGTACCCATACCATATGGTCAGTCTATTTTTAATTTTTTGAGGAACCTTTATATTGTAAGGTTGATTCATAAAGAAAGATGGAGCATCATATTTTCAAATTAGATAGGCCAAATACGGTGAGCTCTCGCTTATTCATCACTGGCCCACACCCATTCTAATTCTTAGTATCTATCAAGGCCAAAGATAAAGGGTGTAAGGGGGAGTTCTGAAAATGATGCCTCCTTGGGATAATATGGTACTAGTAATTTTTCCATAAATTCTACCTCAGAGTTTCTAGAACATGCATTATATTTCAGCAACACAAGAAGCAGGAACAAGAGAAGATGCCATGTTAGGTCCAAGAGACCGACACTGCCCAGACGAATGCCCCCGGGGCACTGAAAATCAACTTGCCCTCCAGGTTAGTGGTGACAGTGAGCCACGCAGCAACACAAATACCAGATGACCGACATGGGCCCTGTTCCACTTTTCCCATTTACAAAGTAAGTAAACAGAATAAACAACAAATAACACAGGTGCTATTTTTTTTTTTTTTACAGTAGTACAAGAAAAGGGGATAAGTGTCCTGCGGACTTCAACAGGAAAGGTAACTTCCAGAATTAATTCTCTTTAGGAGACAGAACAGAGATAACTGAGGGTGGGGAGGTAGGAAATGAAAGGACTTAAGACAGAGAGGAGAACTGGTCAAGATAAAAGATGAACACATAATATACACACACACATACAGAAACACCCCCAGACGTAGCATGGCAATCCAGATCTGCACAGGGCAGAAGTGACCCCATAGAGCATTGACTGAGGACAACTGAAAGGTACACAATTAGTCCATATTTATTCAGTCAAAAAATATTTACTGAGTTTCTATAAGGTTCGAGGCCTTGCACTACTAAATACAAAAGTTAATAAGCCTCAGAGAGTGCTCGATGTAGTGGGAGACACAGCCACACAGAAGGATTTTGCCAAAACACCAGAAAAGCTCAAACTAAAATGATGGAGATAAGATACTCGTGTGTGTGTATGTGTGTGTGTGTGTGTGTGTGTGTAGTATATCCTGCATTGGAAAAACCTGAATGAACATTTTGGCCAACCCAGTATTATAGAAATATGGAGAAGATACAGTGTTATATCCTATAAAAACACATATTACGACAATGAAAAGAGGTGGAGGAAGCCAACAAGCGCAAAAGGAACTAAAACATGGAGTAGAAGCAACAAAGATAAAACAGCTTAAGTAGAAAAGAGATCTAAATGCAATCATTGAAAGGATTTTTCTAGCTGAGACTAATAATGAGGCTCCAAACTCACAGCGTGCTGCAGGCCATGGGGTCGCAAACAGTCGGACATGACTGAGCAACTGAACAACATCAACAAAACTCAGTGCGGCTTCCAGAAGAAACCAACACTTTTCTCTGAAAGCTCATTCCTGCAGAATGACTGTAACAACAAAAAGGATCAAAATTAAGTTGTCTTTGGACTTTCATAAAACTACATGTCATGAAGCCATGGAGAAATCTAGAGTTCTGAAAGGAAAGTCTATAACCTCATAATTAAATCTCTGGCCAACATATTTATGTGCAGATAGACTGTGTACAGTTCATAAAATTTTTACCAAAAGTTGAGATGGAGTCAAACCCACAAAAGCTCAACAAAACCAGAAATAGTTCTTGAAAGGGAGCCTTGAGGTGGGAGGGTGAGAGTCTACAATTCATTCACGTCAAAAAGGAAATTGCCTCAAAAATCTCAAAGAAAAAGAAGAATGGAAATAACAATAAAATTAGAAATAACCGAATCAAAACAGGAAAAGAAAATCTCTGGTACTTTGGGTGCCTGTTTTTTTCTGGTGATAGACCTTTCTGCTCTCCTTCCCACCCCACCTCACACACACCACCCCACCTACTCTAGCAAGAGGGTGAGGACATGATCCAGGCAGGCGAAGTATCTCTTCCACTGCCCTGGCTCTAGCAATTGGCTCACAAACGGCTTGTGACACCACCAAGCTAATCAAAATACCCTTCAACTCGGCTTTCCCCCCTAGGTGTTTTAATTTAGTTTAAATAAAACATTTGTGGCATCTAGAAGAAGAAATAGAGAACAATGTAACAAGTTCCTGTGTATTTACCACCCAGCTCAAAAATCAAAACAACCCAAGCTACCACCTTGGCAGCTTCAGTTCTCTGATCCCATGCACCTCTGGCTCATACTGTATCTATTTATCATGTACCCTAGCTATACATACTTTCACACTTTTACTAATATTACAGATAATATGTGATATTGTTGTGTGTGCTTTAAAGCATTACAGAAATGGTACTACAAGTCAGTTTCTTTCCCCCCACCAACATTATGTTTATGAGATTTGTGTATTGATACAAATCTCACATTTATCTTACATGCTATAGAGCACCCCATTGGCTTCCCAGGTGGTGCTAGTGGTAAAACAAAAACAAAAACAAAAACAAAAACCTGTCTCCCAATGTAGGAGATGCAAGAGATGCAGGTTTGATCCCTGGGTCAGGAAGATCCCCTTGAGAAGGGCATGGCAACCCACTCTAGTATTCTTGCCTGGAGAATCCCATGGACAGAGGAGCCTGGCAGTGCATAGGGTCACCAAGAGCTGGACACAACTGAAGCGACTTAGCATGCACTTATACCACAATGTGGGCTTCCCTGGTGGCTCAGTTGGTAAAGAACCTGTCTGCAATGTGGGAGATCTGGGTTCCATCCCTTGGTTGGGAAGATCCCCCGGAGAAGGGAACAGCTACCCACTCCAGTATTCTGGCCTACAGAATTCCCTGGACTATGGGGTTGCAAAGAGTCGGACACAACTGAGCGAATTTCACTCACTCTCTGAGTTCTAATTGTTTTCAATTTTTTTTTTAATTTTTATTTATTTACTTGGCTGCTCCATGTCTTAGATGTGGCCTGGGGGATGTTTAGTTGTGGCATGTGAGATCTAGTTGACCGACCAGGGATCGAACCCGGGCCCCTGTCTTGGGAGCAAGGAATTTTGGCCACTGGACCACCAGGAAACTCCTTCACCTTTTAAAATAGTGACATATAGTAAAAAATGCACTTTATATTGTGACCCAGAGCAAAGGAGTGTATAAATGGTCGTATAATTGTCTCATGAAACAATACCTGAACTCTGGATAGATTCCATTCTATCTGTTCTATCCTACATCATTAAAAAAAAAGAGTCCTGATCATTATCCATTAAATTAATTCACTACCTGCTAGTTGGGCTTCCCTGGTGGCTCAGATGGTAAAGGATCTGCCTGCAGTGTGGGAGACCTGGGTTTGATCCCTGGGTTGGGAAGATCCCCTGGAGAAGGGAATGGCAACCTACTCCAGTATTCTGGCCTGGAGAATTCCATGAACAGAGGAGCCTGACGGACTACAGTCCATGCAGTGGCAGAGTCGGACACGACTGAGCGACTTTTACTTCACTGTCACTAACTGCTAATTAGCATGCAAGATGTCATTATGGGTGAAACTAGATGAAAGGTACACAGGATCTCTTGGTATTGTTTCTTATCTATAGCTATCTCAAAATAAAAAGTTAAAAGTAAAGAATCTATCACTATGGAAAATTGACAGCAATAATCCAACATAAGGATAGTTACTATTCCTGAGGCAGAAAACTAACAAATGAAAGATGTACTTAAACATGTACAAAGTATGTCTATTTATCTATTCAATCCTTCAGCAAGCCACCTTTTTAACTGTATACAACCACAGAATCATTCCCGGAATGTGGCTCAATTAATGTTAATTCCTATTATCCGAATGAGATTTGTTATCTTGATGTTTTTCTGTATTACCTATAATGAGCATATTTCTTCTTTCCTGAAACAATAAACAGATATGTCAGGGAAAAAAATCCATATAACTAAGCAAGGAACTGAACAGAAAAACCCATTTTGTTTTTGAACAGAAAAATCAAATATTAAATATTTAAATATCATTAAAATGTCAATTACTCCTAAAGTCCATAATTTGATACAATTCCAGTCACAAATCCAGGAAAGTTTTTAGTAAATGAATTCAGTCAAGAATAGAAAAGAACAGGATAACAAATTTTAAAATGGAAGATTTCTTACAGGGGAATGAAATTAAAAGTGTTATAAAGTGCTATAAGTAAAACAGTAAGACAAGGAAAACAGACCAATGGAACAAAACAGGCCAGATACAGAAGTGACTGTAAGTGACTTTTAAACTTCTGGATATAAAATAATTTCTCTAATTTTACAAGTGATAAAGTAAATCTCAAAAAAAAAAAAAGACTGACAAATCAGTTAATATAAATATGCTACAAATTTAATTAAAACTTTTTTAATTTTTATGGATATAATAATAACATTACAGGCAAACAACAAATAAGAGAATTCTGCGACATGAATACGAAAGACAGAGGGCTAAAATCATTATAAAAGGAGATCTAAAACAAATAAGAAAACCATGAAGAAATAATGTATACATATTAGAAAGCCACAAAGGAGGAAATATAGTTAAACACATAGTGAATGTTTATTTTCTATCATGGGAACACGCAAAGTTAAAAATGAAGGACTATTTTGCTCATGATGTAACTTAGTGTCTTTGTTGGTCTGAGAAAATTCTAGCTATGGAAGGTGAAATGCAACAGGCTCTCTCTTTTCTTATTGGTGGGATTGGGCAACATGGATCTAGAGCCTTTAAATATCAAAACCTCTGATGCAGTAATTCTATCAGTTTGTCCTGAGAAAATAAACTAATAATGGTTATCTTGACAACTCTTTTTTTTTTCACATTTCAACATCTCTAAAATGTGCATGTGTCTTAATAATTTATGGAACCTTATACTAACTGGCAGGGTATTTTTGTTCATTTGTTTGTTTTCTTTCTTAGTGATACATAAAGTGTATGCCTTAAAACCAATGACTTCTTAGATTTGATGGAATACAGTATATGGCTATGAAAATGTTTACAAGGAATGTGAAATAAAATGTACAGGCTGCTAAAAGAACCATCCCATAATATAGAGTATAACGACAACTACATAAAAGCAAGCAAACCCACAAATACACAAAACTTATGCAGAAAGAAATAATTTTAAAAAGTTAACAATGATAGCCTCTGGGTAGCTGGATTATGAATATTTAATTTTCTTCTTCCTTAACATTTTCTCTTCTTTTCTTCAAACTTTAATAGATCATGCAAATGCATTTACAATGGAAACACCTTCTCATAAATGAAAATTTTAATGACTAAATCACCGTTTTTTAAAGTTCAAACTGTGGAATATTTGATCATCATGTCTTTTCAAAGCGTTAGTCAAACAAATGATTTCTGTTACTCTGGCTATGAAATTTCATTAAAGAGTTGTACTTGGCTTAGATCCTGGAGAGAAAGCCAAAAAAAATTATTCAGCTCTGCTCCCAGGCAACTCAGGCCCTGTAGACTTTTAGTAGATTTTGGCAGCATTCCTTTTCCTAAGACACAGTGAAATATTTCATATTCCTAATTTACGTGTGTGCGCCTCTACAATGTCAGTCACTCCAATGACTCATCTAAACATGTTTATGATGTAAGTGGAGAGGAGTGCATTTGAAGGGGGAAGGAGAAGCTAGGAGAAGAGGTCATTTGGGGCCTTAAATGCCCTATGGTATCCTTTAAAGTATTTTAAAAGGGAATAAATGGCTAATGCCTGTCTAGTCAAAGCTATAGTTTTTCCAGTAGTCATGTATGGATGTGACAGTTGGACCATTAAAGAAAGCTGAGCACCAAACAATTAATGCTTTTGAACTGTGGTGTTGGAGAAGACTCTTGAGAGTCCCTTGGACTGCAAGGAGATCCAACCAGTCCATTCTGAAGGAGATCAGCCCTGGGATTTCTTTGGAAGGACTGATGATGAAACAGAAGTGCCAATACTTTGGCCACCTGATGTGAGGAACTGACTCATTAGAAAAGACCCTGATGCTGGGAAAGATTGAAGGCAGGAAGAGAAGGGGCCGGCAGAGGATGAGATGGTTGGATGGCATCACAGACTCAATGGACATGAGTTTGAGCAAGCTTTGGGAGTTGGTGATGGACAGGGAAGCCTGCCGTGCCACAGTCCATGGGGTCACAAAGAGTCGGACACGACTGAACTGAACTGAACTGAAATAGCTAATGAGAATTTCTAGGCCTTTATGTCTAATCTCCAACTGTACTGTTCAATAATAGTTCTAACTTCAAAGGTTTTCCACAAAATCTTAAGGGAGTGGGAAATTTCTCTCTGAAGACAAGAAAAGTCTCAGGATTTCCATGGGTAAAACCGTATCTTCTGTCCATCAACTGATGAATGAAAAAAGAAGCTGTGGTACCTATATACAATGGAATACTACTCAGACGTAAAAAGGAACGAAATTGATTCAGTTGTAGTGAGGTGGATGAACCCAGAGTCTGTTATACAGGGTGAAATAAGTCAGAAAAATGAAGATCACATATCAATGCATATAAATGGAATCAAGAAAAACGGTACTGATGAACCTATTTGCAGGGCAGGAATAGAGACACAGACGTAGAGAATGGGCTTGTGGACATGGCAGGGGAAGGAGAGGGTGGGGCGAACTGAGAGAGCAGCACTGAGGTATACACACCACCTTGTATAAACCAGACAGCTAGTGGGAGGCTGCTGCACAGCGCAGGAGTTCAGCCTGGCGCTCTGTGACGACCCGCGGGGTGTTGGGGGGGGCGGGGCGCTGTGTGGGAGGGACGCGCAAGAGGGAGCGGGTAGATAGATATATAAGTATACAGCTGATTCAATCTGTTGTGCAGCAGAACCCAACATAGCACTGTAAAGTGATTATCCTCCATTAAAAATAATTTTTTTTAATGAGCCTTTTTTTCCCTTTCATATAGGTTTCTTTTATAATCAGCGATAAGAGGGGAACATTTCCAAAAGTCTTCCATAGAGCTCGCTAATTTAAACTTAAGTCACAGTTACCTTCTCTCAACTAAAAAAAAAAGAAAACAACCACATTAAAGAAAATTTCAGGAAAGTTCAGAAATTCCCATTCTTTTATCTTTTATTCCATATACGACTCACAGATAGAAATAATGCAGTGAAAAAGTACATCTATGGGGGAAACTAATTGGGCCAATAAGTTTCATTTTTAAAAATCAATGGGATGGGGACTTTCCCGGCAGTCCGGTGGTTTAGAACATGCCTTCAAAGGCAGGGGACATGGGCTTTTGATCCTTGGTCAGGAAACTAAGATGTCACATGTCTCGGGGCAACTAAACCTGAGCAAACTGAAAGATCCCGCTTGCCATAGAGAAGATCCCATGCATAGCAAGTAAGACCCGGATGCAGCCAAAAATAGGTACATAAATATTTTTTTTTTTAAATCAGTGGGATGGAGATTACAGGAGTATATATATTTCTCAACATTCAGTGAAACATTCTCTTAAAATGGGTACATTTGAATAAATGTAAATTTTAAAATAAAAAAGTACACATAAAAGTTCTCCTGTATTTGTTATATCCCAAATAGGCCTCTCCCTACTGCAAAATCATAACTTAGAATTGCCTTCCCAGATATAATAAATTACAAAGCACATCATTATTGTTATTATGCCATTATTTGTTGAGTTGAAGTAAGAGTGATATGTAATATGTATGTAATAAGTAATAAGTCTGAAGTTGACACCTTACTTCAGAATGTCCCATGTATTCAAGATACCAAGCTTGTAAATTGCCCCCCTTATCACCATCCCTACTCATTCAGGGTTGTCACTAAGTTATACCATGGTCTTTTCTTCTTCTTTTAACAGTTAGGCCTATTCTGTACTACTATTGCTTTGCTTGCTTCTTAAAATTCAATTCTTGACAGGCCATCTCTTTCTCATAATAAAAACTGTGTGCCCCTAAACCCCTTTCCTTTTTGGGGTACATTGGAAAAACTACTCAGTTCCATTTTTGTAAACCAAAGAAAGAGTTCAGTCTCCATGTGGTAAATATTTATTAGCTACCTACTTATGTGCCAGATACTGGGCTAGATCTTAGAAATGGCTGATAAGTATAAAAGAATCAGCTAGAAATATTTCTGTAACAAGGAAAAGAAAAGTCACTGATATTAATGTAAGATTAGGGCTCATAAACAGTGCAGTTAATCTTAGAAGCTCTGAAAAGTACATAGAAATGCTATTTATAAACATATTGCTTTTCTTCATGTATTAACATTTAGGAAAAATAAAAATGTCTTATTCAACCCTGAATTGTTTCTAGATTTAGTTTCATCACTTTTTGTTGTTGTTTTCAGTTGCTAAGTCATGTCCGAATCTTTGCAATAACTGATTTTCTAATAGTTTTCAGGGTGGCAATGGTTTTTCTATAGTGTGAATAAAATATAATCTTAGACTATAATAAAATCAAGCAATCATTTGTTAAATCATTTCCCAGGGAAGATGGTTCCTAAATTCCCAACAACCCACTCACAAATAAATTTCTAAGGTACAAAACACTTGGAATCTGAGGATGAGTTATTCCCTATTTCTATATATTTACATTCCTATAGGCTTAAGAAATGGTGCCACTACTAAAATAATATCAATGAAATACTAGTTTAAAATAAAAGCTTATTCTGAAGATTGTGAAGCTATATGCAATTCTTCCATCAGTCTAAGCACTCACTGAGTGTGGGGAATTCTGTAAAGAAGTAAAACATGGTTTGTGATATAAATATAATTGCTTTGGATTTACTTTTGACTTCAAGAACAAGATACTAGTTTGGAAAAGGTTTCCACAGACCAGCTAAGTTTCTTCTTATACACAGGTCAACAGGTTTAAAAAAAACCAAAACACACACAGACACACACACACACCCATGAAACAAAACCTGTTCTACAGGCTTCTGAACACATACAGGAACTATTAGAGAAAGTACAGCCAGTTTATATTAGACCTTTTAATTGTTCACTGACACTCTGCTTAAGTTTTCACTTCTGCTAAGTTGTTCTGCCTTAAAGGACTCACTTGAATCAGTAACTAAGGACATCTTTTTTGAGGCTGGCAGAGTAGATTAGAAACTTTGCTTAGAAAGATGCATCTTTAAGCAATGACTCACTTTAGCAGTTAACAATATATACTTCCTTCTTCCCACAGAAGAATGATTACATGCCTTCCATGGGTGCCTTTAAAAAGACGTGTAAAATTAGTATATAATCTCCTCTGTTAAGATTGTAAAATGAAGTTTATTGGAATGTGAATACATATTTCAAGAGTTTACTCTTTTTTTCTCTGCTCTACTGCTTACATACATAAATGCAACTCGTGAAAATAGTTCTTCACCAGAACAATATTATATTATATTATATTATGTACCATCTATGAGAAAAAAATAATTGTTCTTATTCCTTATTCCTTAATTTGAAAGGTGCATTCATTTTGTATCAAATGGTAAGTCTGAGATGTAAATTATCTAATTTTTGTTTTCATTACAGAACTTTGAGTCTAACTGAAGCATTCAACATTCAAATTTCATATCCCTTTAATTAATGGCCTCATTAACATTCCTAATTGAATTATGAGGGAATGCGTCAATTTATAATAATTGATACTATCAAACATCACAATGATCATATTAAATTTACTGACAATAAACAGATAGAGGTAACTTTGGAATTTTCATTCAGTTGAAAGAGAAACATGAAAAATGGCATCCTGCCACTGTTTTATTTTTGGAAACACGCTGTAAATAAAAACCCATTTCCAAAATAAGATATTCCATGGACACAGAATAGTTGGTAATGATTCAAGTGCCTTAGGCAACAGAGAAGTATTGTTCTGTAGTTGTTGTTTTTTTAAACCTCTCCTAGTAACAGCAGTTCATCATGCACAAAGAAACGAGGTAACAGCTTGGTTTATAAAACAAATTTATAAGCAGTAACTGTAAAACCTCAACTAAACGAAAAGTTTATCATATTAATTCCATTCCTGTGAACCAGGGTAGGTAACCTGGTTGATAACTCACCCAATGTTATAGAAAAGTCCAGGCTTGTCTAAGCAGTGAAACGTAGACCCATGGTGAGGTGCTGAAGACAGCTCTCTCTGGGGCTCAAAGCACTTTAGATGAAGTAGCCTTTATCTTCCATTTAACAGAGGGTGCCTCCTATTACCAAAGCACGGCAGAGAAAAGACTTTCCACGATCTGTCTTGACTTTCTGTCTCTCTCTTTGAAGAGTAACAGTTACCACCGGAAAACGTTAGCAGAAAATGCTCACTGAACACTCACACCGGGCAGCTGTAAATTTCCACTCTCTTTACTTGCTCTCAGATTCCCAGCCTCACTTGTCTCTTAATCTGTCACAGGCAGTTCTGTTTCTGGTCAAACCAGCTTGCTTGTGCTTTCTCCTCTCCTCTAATGCACGCTTTTAGACACATTCCACACAGTCACAGCTCCATCTTTCTCTCCCTCCCTCCCAATCATGCAATGTCACAAGAATGTGTGTAAAGCAATTAAGCTGAGGCAAATTTAATTCTTGGCCAAAAAAAAAAAAAAAAAGTCTAGGGATAAACAAAATCTTTTTCTCATTACATCTTTCCCCGTCTAAGTCCTATACTTGCATGGGGTTTTGTCAACAGATTAAATTGCCCTGACCATCTTGTTTCAAAATGTGAATAACAAAGGCATGTTGATAGTGATAACAGATTTATCTGCCAATATGCTAGTTCCTCTGGGCAGATGCTATTTTCACTCATAATAAGAAAGTGTAGGACGTAAACACACCAATATTAGTAATTTAATCTTGAGATTTAAAAAGCAAGGGAGATGGGGGGGTCAGTGCGGCAATGGATAATGCATCTGACTATAGGTCAGAAGATTCTTAAAAAAGCAAGGGAGGTGTTAGAATGAGTATTCATAATTTCAATGTAATTTTGTGAAAAAAAATTTTTAAAATATGGCATATTTTGAAATTTAGCATCAATATTAGTTATACAAAGGAAATTACATAGAACAGAGAAACACCACCAAACACAAAATGGTTTATACCATTCATGTGCAAACCAAATGCTCCCCATCCCTCCCCACTTCATCACACACAAGCACTATCGGTCAGGAAATGTAACACCTCTTCAGTGAGAATTTTAAAAGCTAAAGCTTATAAAAAACATTTTTTCATTATTATACATGTATAATTATAGAGCAAAATATCTTTTTTTTTTGGCTATGCTGTGTGTCATGTGGGATCCATGGATCAAACCCACGCTCCCTGGAGTGGAAGCATGCAGTCTTAAACACTGGACCACCAGGAAAGTCCTGATTATCAATTCTGAGAGAAGGAGGCTCATAATATTCACTTTCAATGGTGGCAAATGAGAGACTGGGTTTTTTTGGTAGGGGAATTCTTTCTCTTCTTTTGACTATAGCTATTAGGTTCACAAATTTTCATATATTCAATATGCTTCAGTCAATTACAGGCACTATTCTTTTTGCTGCTGTCCTTGTAGCCTGTGTTTTTGCCCCCACCAAAAGCAGGGTCTGAAGCAAAAAGCTCATGTAATGTTATTTTAATAAGAAATCCAATCACAGTGAGCAGGAATGAGGGAATAGGGAAATAAAGCAAAGAAGGAGGACAGCCAATATGACAATGCCTCATCAAGCTGGCCACCTGTTAAATCTATCAGACTGAGCCTCTTAGAAGCCATATAAAGTGCATTTCAGGATCACCCCTAGGGCTTGGGGGTGGGAGGGTGGAAAAGGAAGGGGAAGAATTTACCTATGGCTCCCATCTTTTGTTGATCAAAGGCTTTCCCCAAAGGGCATTAAATCCCCTACCCTTGAGTTTAACTCCTCTGTGCTTCTGGGTTGCACAAGTGTGGTCTGGACCTTGAGGAGACCTCATAGCAGTGGCCACAGGGAAGCCTTGGGGCAGGTAGCAAAGGGCTTGCAGAATGACGAGAGATGAAGCTATGAGATGGTACCTGCATGAGGGTTTGCACAGAGCTGAAATGAGACAAGCAAGTGCCAGAGGATCTGCAATGGTATACGTTGTTGTTGTTTAGTTGCTAAGTTGTGTCAGACTCTTTTGTGACCCCATGGACTGTAGCCTGGCAGGCTGTTCTGTCTGGGGGATTTCCCAGGCAAGAATACTGGAGTGGGTTGACATTTCCTTCTCCAGGGGATCTTCTCAATCCAGGGACCATGTTTCCTACCTTGGTAGGCAGATTTTTTTTTTTTTTACCACTGAGCCACCTGGGAAGCCCTATAACAATGTATAACATAAATCTAAGACAATTGTTCAGGGACTTCTGTAGAAGTCCAGTGATTAAGATTCCTCACTTCCACTGCAGGGGGCACAGTTTCGATCCCTGGTCAGGGAGCTAAAAAACTGTATGTCACTCCATGTGGCCAAAAATTTAAACACACACACACACACACACATAAAACAACTGCTCAGATTTCTCATATGAGTTCATTATCTTTTACTCAAAATCCTGTGACTCAAATTCTACCCAGGTAGAACGCTGTGAAATCACATATTACTCCACTTCAGTGATTATGATCATTTCATTTACCTGCAACTTTGCTTATTTACAATATTATGAGGAGGGTGGCTTAAAATCTGGCAATTGGAAGTGATATCTGGAAGGTCTTAAATAAGACTTTCTCTTTTTCGACTTTATTTATATCATTGCATCAGCCAACAAGTTTTACTGCAAGAAGGCAGAAATTTTACAGCCTCCTTTCACCTTATCTTGCATGCATTTTTCTAAAAGACCTCTTATTACTTAACTAAATTCCTATTTATTAGTTCTGTACATCACTCCACTTCCCATGGTCCACATCTTTCTGTATTTAACTCTCTACAGAAAGGGGTCAGCCTCTATTTTCCTCACAGTCTTCTCTCCTGATCAGTAACACTCTAGTTACCTAAACAGATAAGAAAGTTTATTTTGTGTTTGCTTTAATTATACTTCTAAGGTTGGTTATGGTAAAATAAAACAAGAACTCAAGTACTTTAACACAGAGTGTAAATTAACATAACTTTTCCCTGTAGGGATATTAACAATAAGTTGCAAAATATTAATATTAAAATATTCATATTCCTTTTCATTTAGTAATTCAATGTCTACAAATTCATTCTAAGAATAACAAATATGCAAGGAAGCAGATACAGAGATATTTATTACACTGTGGGTGCTCAGTTGCTTCAGTTGTGTCCAACTTTTTGTGACCCCATGGACACACAGCCCACCAGACTCCTCTGTAAACTGGATTTCTCAGACAAGAATACTGGCCTGGGGTGCCACGCCCTCCTGCAGGGGATCTTCCTGACCCTGGGCTCAAACCCACACCTCCTGCATTGCAGGTGGATTCTTTACCACTGAGCCACTACTACTACGTATAGCAAACACCCCTCCCCAGAAAGTCCAAAACTACGTGATTGACTATATTTAATCATTGGATTCCATGTAGCATGGGGATTGACCAACCGAAGCAAGTGTACAAACAACTAGCATAGTTCCAGGCCATTCAGCATGTCTGCTGAATACTGAGTGGAGTTCATTCATCCATACAGATTATCATAGTCAAACTGCTTAAGAATATTTAAAGAAATGGGGACATATTTATTGCATACTATCAAGTTAAAAAATCCAAGATCTTAAGCTTAATAAAGAATATGGGCTCACAATTTTTGTTCTAATTTTTCCACAAGCATTTCTTTTTATATGGATATGGAAATAATACCAAGTATTAACATTAGTTGGAACACTGGTAATTTTTAAAAAATATATTTTAAAGTTTCTTTACATATTTCTTTTATTTACTTATTTGTTTATTAACTTGGCTGTGCCAGGTCTTAGTTGCCACATGTGTGACCTTTAGTTGCAGCATGTGTGAATTTTGTTTTTTCAGTTGCAGCAAGTGGAATCTAGTTCCCTGACCAGGGATGGAACTTGGGCTCCCTGCGTTTGGAGTGCGGAATCTTAATCACTGGACCACCAGGGAAGTCCTGGAACACTGGTGATTACATTCATATAGTCTAGTGTTTTCCAAATATGCTATAATTAACATGTACAATCAGTTTCACTACAAAACAAAGTAAGTGTTCCTAAAAAATCACCACGTTACACAGTAACATGTAGTAAGAACCAAAGAAATTGTGGGGGAAATTGGGTTGGAGCTCAATACTCAATAACGTCATCAGAAACATACTTATTTCTCTGAAAGTAGGAACCTAATAAAAATAACACATTTTTTTTACAGCAAGTGGTTTAAGAAATACATAAAATAAATATGGCATAAACAAATACATAAAATAAATACCACAATAAATATGGCATTTTCCTTGAAAAAGACCTGATATTTGCTTGTGGAGGTAGATGTTAAAAGATTTATAGCTTGTGAATTATGTCAAAAGTGGAAATAGGATTTATCTTGTTGATAGCCATACCACCCTGAATGCACCTGATCTCGTCTCATCTTGGAAGCTAAGCAGGGTTGGGCCTGATTAGTACAGTTAGAACTGGACATGGAACAACAGACTGGTTCCAAATAGGAAAAGGAGTACATCAAGGCTGTATATTGTCACCCTGCTTATTTAACTTATATGCAGAGTACATCATGAGAAACGCTGGACTGGAAGAAACACAAGCTGGAATCAAGATTGCCGGGAGAAACATCAATAACCTCAGATATGCAGATGACACCACCCTTATGGCAGAAAGTGAAGAGGAACTAAAAAGCCTCTTGATGAAAGTAAAGGAGAGTGAAAAGGTTGGCTTAAAGCTCAACATTCAGAAAATGAAGATCATGGCATCCGGTCCCATCACTTCATGGGAAATAGATGGGGAAACAGTGGAAACAGTGTCAGACTTTATTTCTGGGGGCTCCAAAATCACTGCAGATGGTGATTGCAGCCATGAAATTAAAAGACGCTTACTCCTTGGAAGAAAAGTTATGACCAACCTATAGCATATTCAAAAGCAGAGATATTACTTTGCCGACTAAGGTCCGTCTAGTCAAGGCTATGGTTTTTCCAGTAGTCATGTATGGATGTGAGAGTTGGACTGTGAAGAAGGCTGAGTGCCCAAGAATTGATGCTTTTGAACTGTGGTGTTGGAGAAGACTTTTGAGAGTCCCTTGGACTGCAAGGAGATCCAACCAGTCCATTCTGAAGGAGATCAGCCCTGGGATTTCTTTGGAAGGAATGATGCTAAAGCTGAAGCTCCAGTACTTTGGCCACCTCATGCAAAGAGTTGACTCACTGGAAAAGACTCTGATGCTGGGAGGGACTGGGGGCAGGAGGAGAAGGGGGCGACAGAGGATGAGATGGCTGGATGGCATCACTGACTTGATGGACGTGAGTCTGAGTGAACTCCGGGAGTTGGTGATGGCAGGGAGGCCTGGCGTGCTGCGATTCATGGGGTCGCAAACAGTTGGACACGACTGAGCAACTGAACTGAACTGAATTGAGTACTTGGATGGGAGGATTGTCTGTTATCAGCTGTAAAACTGTAACACCAAAGGTGGATGATTATGACTCACATAACGTGAGGTATACAGAGATGGCTGGTATGTGTTTGAGATGTGTGCATGTCTATGTTTTGTGTATTTCTCCATGGCTTGGTTCAGCTGGGTGGCTTTCTGCATTCATGGGACTATACAAAAGCAAATGAGAAATCTGCATTATATTCAAATGTTTCCTAATACATCAATGATATTGGAACAAACCTGTGTTTTCAAAACGTGTTAAAGAAGAAATGACTGTTACTTTCACCACCATAAAATATATGTATATATATATTTGAATAAGTGAAAGTGAAGGTACTTAGTAGTGTCCGACTCTTTGTGACCCCATGGACTGTAGCCTATCAGGCTCCTCCGTCCATGGGATTTTCCAGGCAAGAGTACTGGAGTGGATTGCCATTTCCTTCCGACCCAGGGATCGAACCTGGGTATCCTGCATTGTAGGCAGACGCTTTACCGTCTGAGCTACCAGGAAAGCCCTTATTTGAATATGCTAACAAGTATTGTGAACTTATTGCTATTATTTTGCTAATTTGGGCAACTAAAGATTTTTTTAAGTGGTATTTACCTCTCTCTTTGTTTCCCCCCTTTCACTTCTCATTTATGCTTTTGTTTCTCTATTTTTCTCTCTTCTGAAAGACTACAGTATAAATACAAAATATTAATACCACAGCTACACATTCAGGTAGCCTAGGAATAACATTTCACTTATTCTTCAATGGTCCTAAGCCAAAAAGAAAGCCCCAAAGCAAAGAATCTATTTACTACCTTAGGAATTTGCCATGCTATCCACGTACCACAGATACCTCAAGTTCTTTTCATAATTCCCATTTCAGGCAGAATTGTTACCCTGGAACTTGCTTAAAGATATTCAAATTGTTTTCATAAAAGCAGAATATAGACGAAATGCTAGATGAGAAATGCTTTAGAGGTGTCCAAGCTGCAGTGAAATGGGGGTTAATTGATAGAATGAAAACACATTTCCAATTATTCATTAATTGCTAATCCTTGGCTAAATTTGGAAAGCTTTAAAAGATCTTCAGCAAGATAACAAAACTTCATTAGTCTGTTTTTGTTCTCGCTAACTCTGCTTCCATCTCTTCCTGCTTTTTTTAGGCAGGAGGAAGCTTGCATTACAGAATTTAGGTGACAATCCTGCCCACTGGCTGTATTTCCTAAACGCTGGAGCAATCTTTAAGTTGAGAACATCAGACCTTTTCTCAATTTGGAGCACTACTCTGGCCCCCTGCTGGTATAGCGCTGCAGTGGCAGCTAAAATACTTAGGTCTCAGCAGTGAGCTCTACCATGCCAGTCTAAGGAAGGACCACCTTGTTTCCCTAATGCCAAGATATATCTCTACGTACATCTATTCACTAATAAATGAATATAGCTATATAGCCTCTGAAGGGGTTTATGTGATAAACTATTGTGAACATTCTTCTCATATCAAGTGGCTAGTTTCATAGGCCACAGAATCTTTGGAATTAGGCTGACCCAGACTTGAATGAAAACAGATTGTATATAAGCAATATTATCTTTAAGTTGGATACAACCATATACACTCCAGCACTAAAGAGGATCAAGTGAAATACACTATACATGCATGCCTGGGATCTAGTTAACTGTTAAATGTTAGACACTGATCCACTCATAAAATTAAAAAAAAAAACTCTTACATTCTAAAAGTACATCATCCAACTTGAAGTTTCTCTGTGACTACTCTCAGATGAGGCAGATCCTTTGGAGGGGGGTCACAGGTAGTTTGTAGTCAACCTCATTCATAAAACACTTAGTAGATGCAAAGTGCCACAGTAAGAGCCCCCGAGATATACATAACCCACACACCAAGTCATTAACTCTGTGTTTAAGGACTTTTAAATTTGTCTTGAGACTTCCCTGGTGGTCCAGTGGTTAAGACTCTGTGCTTCCACTGCAGGAAGGGTGGGTGACCCCGGGTTGAGGTTCTAAGATCCTGTATGACACTTTTGTTATTCATTCACTCAGGTGGGTCCAACTCTTTGCAACCTGATGAACTACAGCACCCTAAGGCTTCCCTGTGTTTCACTATCTCCTGCAGTTTTCTCAAACTCATGTCCATTGAGTTTGCCATAGCACAGTCCAAAAAAGAAAAAGTGAAAGTGAAAGTGAAGTCGCTCAGTCATGTCTGACTCTTTGCGACCCCATGGACTGTAGCCTACCATGTTCTTCTGTCCATGGGATTTTCCAGGCAAGAGTACTGGAGTGGGCTGCTATTTCCTTCTCCAGAGGATCTTCCCGACCCAGGGATTGAACCTGGGTCTCCCGCATTGTAGGCAGACACTTTACCATCTGAGCCACCAGGGAAGTCCAAAAAAGAAAAAGGAAAAAAAAAAAGCTTTATACACCAACCAGGCCAAAATAATTCAATTAAAAGAATTCTGAAATAGATTGCCAGTCCAGGTTCGATGCATGAGACAGGGTGCTCAGGGCTGGTGCATTGGGATGACCCTAAGGGATGGGATGGGGAGGGAGGTGGGAGGGGGGTTCCAGACGGGGAACACATGTACACCCGTGGCTGATTCATGCCAATGTATGGCAAAAATAACTACAATATTGTACAGTAATTAGCCTCCAATTAAAATTTAAAAAAAAAAAATCTGGATGCAGTTTTTTTGGGTTTTTTTTGTCACACCACATGGCCTGTGGGATCTTAGTTCCCCCATCAGGAACTGAACCTGCCCTTGGCATTAAAAGCATGGATTACTAATCACTGGACAGCCAAGAAATTCCCTGGATGCAGCATTTTAAAAAAGCACAGGACAGGAGTACAGAAACTCTGGAGTCTAGTCTAATTTACTCTAACCAAAAGATAGAGTTGAGGTGGGGGAAAGGGAAATGGGATATTAGCCATTTGATCTAAGTAAAATATTACAAGAAATCTCACAGGTTCTAGAAATATCACAGGGGTTCCAGAATATTTATGAATTTGAGATTAATTGCAAATTATCAAGGAGACTGTCTATAACAATGCTTTCACACTTGATTAATCCACATCTTTCATTTCAACAAACAAATCTGGGCTACTTTCTATGTGACACAAAGTAGGGTTTTTTTATATTTATTTATTTATTTGGCTGCACCAGGTCTTAGTTGCCGCACGTGGGATCTTTCATCTTTGTTTCCACATGTGGGATCTAGTTCCTGAACCAGGGATTGAACCTGGGCCCCCAGCATTGGGAGCAGGGAGCCTTAGCCACTGGCCCACCAGGGAAGTCCCCAAGGTAGTTTCCATAATGAACTTCAGTCAATACTGTCGGTACTTTCAGGGTTGCTACCAGCTTACTTTGGTAAGAGTCAGAAAAAGGGACAGGTGCAGTCAAGCAGGTTCACAGATTAAGCAGACTATAGCATCATCATGCAAAGAGCAAGTATTCTTTTCTTCAGGCAGATGCAACCCTGCACCACCCTGGCATGTAGTTTGATTGGAGGGAAGGGGGAATGTGAGCTGGATTTCAGGCCCTACTCACTTTCCTAGCCAAGAATTCTGATTAGTGGACAAACCATACAATTAACATTCAATGGCCCTGAACACAATGGCAAGGCCCTGTTACAACTTTCTTATCATGTCCATATATAGGATTCATTCATCCAACCATCTGAGGAAAATATGCTCTTTGGGGCTACAGAGTGAAAAGGAATTCACATTCTCTTAGGGGGTATAATACATGTACCAAAAATCACTACAGTGTAAGGCAAAAAGTTATGAATCACAAATGAAAAGACTAATGAAATGCCAAAAAACTCAGGAAAGCCAAACCGTGCTTATATCTTGAGGAATCACAGAAGGTTTCAGAGAAAAGGTACATTGAACCCAGTTCTGAATGATGGGTAGCATTTGGTCACATGGAGATAGGAACAGAGGATTTAGGAAGTGCAAGATGTAAATAACAAACAAGAATTTAGTTTATCAGAAGCAAATGCTATGTGAATGACAGTAAAAAGAAAACTGGACTGGGACCAGATTACGAAGAGTTTGTAATACTAGGCTACTGAGTTTACCTGTTAATTTGTGGGCAAAGGAGAGCCATGAGGTAATCAAACTCTTTCATGAGTATGAATTTAGAAGAGTAAAAATGAATCAAAAAGGTAGAGAAATAGGCGGAGATGAAATGAAAGGCAATTGTACTAGTCTAGGATGACTATGTGGAGAAGGCAATGGCAACGCACTCCAGTACTCTTGCCTGCAAAATCCTGTGGGTGGAGTCTGGTGGGCTGCAGCCCATGGGGTCACGAAGAGTCAGACAGGACTGAGTGACTTCACTTTCACTTTTCACTTTCATGCACTGGAGAAGGAAATGGCAACCCACTCCAGTGTTCTTGCCTGGAGAATCCCAGGGACGGGGGAGCCTGGTGGGCTGCCCTCTTTGGGGTCGCACAGAGTCGGACACGACTGAAGCGACTTAGCAGCAGCAGCAGCAGCAGGATGACAATGTGGAGAAGGCAATGGCACCCACTCCAGTACTCTTGCCTGGAAAATCCCATGGGCGGAGGAGCCTGGTAGTCTGCAGTCCATTAGGTCGCACAGAGTCGGACATGACTGAGCGACTTAGCAGCAGCAGCAGCAGCAGGATGACAATGAAACTAAGTACACAGTGGGAAGGAGAGGACTACGTGACTGTCAGAGACAATAGATTCGGCCACTGAATAAATGTAGGTGGTAATGGAGAGGACAAACAGGATGATGAGTTTCCATGCCTATGTGAGAGTAGACGGGTAGTATCTTCAGAGTAAATAAGGGCCGAAGAAGGAAAAACAAATGCCGAAGAAGGAAAAACAAATGCCGAAGAAGGAAAAACAAATCTTTACACAATAACAACTTGCTTTTATGTAACAAGTTTGAGATGCCAGCAAGGCTTCTGGATATAGATGTTTACAGAGGCAGCTGAACACACAGAACTAGGAGAGAAAATAGAGCCAGAGACACACATCACGCTGCCTATGCAACGTATGCTCCTCAACTGCTCACGCTTGTCCAATTCTTTGCGACACCATGGACTGCTAGCAGCTAGGGTCCTCTGTCCATGGAATTTTCCAGCAAAGAATACTGGAATGGGTTGCCATTTCCTACTCCAAGGGATCTTTCTGACCCAGGGATCGAACCCTCATTTCCTATGTCTCCTTCACTGGCAGGCGGATTCTTTACCACTGTGCCACCTGGGAAGTCAATGCAATATGAGAGACCAAAAAGAAAGACAAGAACAAACCTTTAAAGGACACCTACAGATGGTGGTAGAAAAAAACAGTGACTAAAGAAATCATAGTCAGAGAAGGAAAGGAGAACCAGAAGAGTATACTAACACTATGACCAAAAGTCAGAGCATCAAGAATATGAAGTGTGCAATAATAGTACTGAACACTGTACAGCAGGGATGAGCACCTGTGCACACCTGTAATTGAACTGCCAGGGGTCGCTTTCAATTCTTACAAACCAAAAGTATTAGCAGAAACAGTGATATCCAAAGAAGTCGGACAAGGAAGGGGACCTTTACGTATTCATATTCCCCTAAAATTTTGAAATATAGGCTGATCAGTTCAGTTCAGTCGTGTCCAACTCTTTGCAATCCTATGGACTGCAGCACGCCAGGCCTCCCTGTCCATCACCAATCCCAGAGCTTGCTCAAACTCATGTCCATTGAGTCAGTGATGCCATCCAACCATCTCATCCTCTGTCGTCCCCTTCTCCTCCTGCATTCAATTTTTCCGAGCATCAAGGTCTTTTCAAATGAGTCAGTACTTCCTATCAGGTGGCCAAAGTATTGCAATTTCAGCTTTAGCATCAGTCCTTCCAATGAATATTCAGGACTGATTTCCTTTAGGATGGACTGGTTGGATCTCCTTGTAATCCTAGGGGCTCTCAAGAGTCTTCTTCAACATCACAGTTCAAAAGCATCAATTCTTCGGCGCTCAGCTTTCTTTATACTCCAACTCTCACATCCATACATGACTACTGGAAAAACTACAGCTTTGACTAGACAGACCTTTGTTGACAAAGTAATGTCTTAGTTTTTTAATATGCTGTCTAGGTTGGTCATAGCTTTTCTTCCAAGGAGCAAGTGATTTTTAATTTCATGGCTGCAGCCACCATCTGCAGTGATTTTGGAGCCCAGAAAAATAAAGTCTCTCACTGTTTCCATTGTTTCCCCATTTATTTGCCATGAAGTGATGGGACCAGATGCCATGATCTTCGTTTTCTGAATGTTGAGTTTTAAGCCTACTTTTTCACTCTTCTCTTTCGCTTTCATCAAGAGGCTCTTTAGTTCTTTGCTTTCTGCCATAAGGGTGGTGTCATCTGTGTATCTGAGGTTACTGATATTTCTTCCAGCAATCTTGATTCCAGCTTGTGTTTCTTCCAGTCCAGCATTTCTCATGATGTGCTCTGCATAGAAGTTAAATAATTAGGGTGACAATATAAAGCCTTGACATACTCCTTTTCCTATTTGGAACTAGTCTGTTCTTCCATGTCCAGTTCTAACTGTTGCTTCCTGACCTGCATACAGATTTCTCAAGAGGCAGGTCAGGTGGTCTGGTATTCCCATCTCTTTAAGAATTTTCCACAGTTTGTTGTGATCCACAGTCAAAGGCTTTGACATAGTCAATAAAGCAGAAATAGATGGTTTTCTGGAACTCCCTTGCTTTTTCAATGATCCAACGGATGTTGGCAATTTGATCTCTGGTTCCTCTGCTTTTTCTAAATCCAGCTTGAACATCTGGAAGTTCACAGTTCACATACTGTTGAAGCCTGGCTTGGAGAATTTTGAGCATTACTTTACTAGCGTGTGAGATGAGTGCAATTGTGTGGTAGTTTGAGCATTCTTTGGCATTGCCTTTCTTAGGGATTGGAATGAAAACTGACCTTTTCCAGTCCTGTGGCCACTGCTGAACTTTCCAAATTTGCTGGTATATTGAGTACAGCACTTTCACAGCAGCATCTTTGAGGATTTGAAATAACTCAACTGGAATTCCATCACCTCCACTAGCTTTGTTCGTAGTGATGCTTTCTAAGGCCCACTTGACTTCACATTCCAGGATGCCTGGCTCTAGGTGAGTGATCACACCATTGTGATTATCTGGGTCGTGAAGATCCTTTTCGTACAGTTCTTCTGTGTATTCTTGCCACCTCTCCTTAATATCTTCTGCTAGGTCCATACCATTTCTGTCCTTTATTGAGCCCATCTTTGCATGAAATGTTCCCTTGGTATCTCTAATTTTCTTGAAGAGATCTCTAGTCTTCCCCAGTCTATTGTTTTCCTCTATTTCTTTGCAATGATTACTGAGAAAGGCTTTCTTATCTCTCCTAGCTATTCTTTGGAACTCTGCATTCAAATGGGTATATCTTTCCTTTTCTACTTTGCCTTTAGCGTCTCTTCTTTTCTCAGCTATTTGTAAGCCCTCCTCAGACAACCATTTTGCCTTTTTGTGTTTCTTTTTCTTGATAGAGAGGTAAAAGCCAGGTTGCGATTACCAGATCATAGGGCACCATGCGTGCTAAGTCGCTTCAGTCGTGTCCAGCTCTTTGCGAGTCCGTGAACTGTAGCCCGCTGGGCTCCTCAGTCCATGGGATTCTCTAGGCAAGATACTGGAGTGGGTTGCCATGTCCTCCTCCAGGGGATCCTCCCCACCTAGGGCTTGAACCTGCATCTCGTAGGTCTCTTGCATTGGCAGGCAGGTTCTTTACCACTAGCGTCACCTGGGAAGCCCCATGTGGGCACTATAGCAAAGCATAAAGCAGGAAGAGGACTCCTAGCCAGTCCTTCTGGGAAACTGGTAATAGTGGTTCAGATCTAGGTAGCATGGCTCAGCTGCCTCACCTAGAACACTGAATGGAAAGGTCAGAGTCTTCGCAGTACCTGACACACAACAGAAGTCCAGGGCAAAAGTAGGATTGCAAGAGGTTAAGGATGAGCTGATGAAGGCACTAGCGTACAACACTGTTTCCAAGCATTTGATAAGGAACACAAGGAGAGCTTGAAAGGATTTTTGTTGCTTTTTTGTTGTTAACTTTGAACTGTCAGTAGACTGAGTGGGTGGAACAGACAGGAGGAAGATGCAAGATAAGAAGAGGGAAATTAATGAGGCAAGAGTCTTAAGCCCACAACAGAAGATGGAATCAAGACCATAAGTGGAAAGTTCAGCCCCCACAAAGAATTATATATGTTTTTCTAAAATGAAAAAGGAAGAGAGAGTGCGTCAAGAAACTGTCCGGGTAAAGAGGAATGAAGTTACAAAGCACATGATTGCTTCCATTTTCTCAGAAGAGAAGGACTCAAAATCAGCTCAAGAGAGTAAGAGTGAAGTAACAGAATGTGCACTGGGGCAGAGTGAAAAGTGAGGTTACAAAAACACATAAATGTAGTAAGAAGAAAAGCTAAAGGCTATAATTCATGTACATCAAATTCTACATCCAATGGTTACAATTTCACTTACAATTGCACCACAAAAACTAACTAGGTAAGAAACATGCTATGGTATTCCTCCAACTTCCCAATTTAAGGACTAACAGAGAATGACAAAAGAAAGAAATCATGGAATCCGCAGGTATAATATACAATAGCATCATAACCAACAAAGATGGGCTTAGTGCTATAAAACTAGAGTCAGATGGTGATGAGTCTCATATTTCTCTGCCCTTCTTTGCTGGAGCTATTTTCTACTTTTTCCACAGTCGATACTTCTATGAAAAGTTCTTTCTTGAATCAGTTATGAACACAATATAGCTTTTAAACAACTCTCAGCCCATGTCTGCTCTTTTTATAAAGTATGTCATCTTCTAATTTTCCAAGTTTTTACAAACTTTCACTTTGCTACAAATTACGGAAATCAGAACTACATGAAAAATTTTATGTTGGAAAATCATATTATTTCTATTATAAATCTTTAAAAGTACAATTTGTAAGCTGGTGCTCTAGAGCCAAGGAGAAAACAGGATTTAAAAAGAACACAGAAAGGACAAAGAAAGATAAGGCTGAATGAAGAGAAAGAAAACCTTGAGTTATAAATTACTCAGTCTAAAATGTCAAGGGAAACTTGTCTCAGAGTATCCCTTTCTACGTTTTGAAGCTTGTTAATAACGGAAAGTCCTTTTAAACAAGATATTTAATTTTCAGATTCTAACAAATCCACTGACAGCAAACAAATACATAAGACTTATAATAAAACATACACACTGAATGGAAAAATCTCTATGGAATTAGTTCAGTAACTATAGTTGGATTCCATTTTCTTTATAAAACACATTTTACCATAACTCTAAAGACTTCTAAAACATGATCTAGAATAGAAGAAATAATTACAATCTATTAATAACTACTGACCACAGGGGGAAAAAAATCTGTAATAAATATAAACACACACGGTCTCTTGTTTTACAAAGGAAATGTGAACTAATTCTTGTGCCAACTACTAAAAGGTGGACAATTTCTCCATTTCAATACAGAATTGAAAATGTAGATGAAAGTTTTCACCTTAGTAAAAGAAGCATAACTGTTATAAGAAACAGAATCTTCCTAAGGAATAGAAGAAAGATTTTTTAAAACATAGACTACCACCAGGCGGTAAGACAAAGTCTCATATGCTGCTGTGCAGAATAAAATCACTAAGAATACTTCTAGGAAGCAATTTTTCAGAATGTTTATGCTCTTTAACACACCATTTCTACTAACAGAAAGCTAGTCTGAGAAAGTAATCAGAAATATGACCAGATATTCAGTGATGTTATACAATGTTATTTATGATAGGAAAGCCTAGAATAGCTACAAAAAAGAAACGGTTGAATAAATTATGCTATGCTACCATTTTATTATAGAATTTAATAGAATGTCAAAATAACATTTGAAAGGGTCATATATTCATATAAGAAAAATATGCTAAATGAAAATTAAATGATAAAATATATGAGTATTTCAAATTCATTTTTTATTGGGCTACAACTGTTTGATAATATGGTATTAGTTTCTGCTGCACAATGAAGTGAATCAGCTATCATATATGTATGGTGGTGGTGGTGGTTTCGTTACTAAGTTGTGTCTGACTCTTGCGACCCCATGGGCTAGAGCCCGCCAGGCTCCTCTGTGTATGGGGTTCTCCAGGCAAGGATACTGGAGTGGGTTGCCATTTCCTTCTCCAGGGGATCTTCCGGACCCAGGAATTGAACCTGGGACTCCTGCACTGCAGGCAGTTTCTTTACCGATTGAGCTACCAGGGAAGCCCATATACATACATCAAATTCACTTTTAATTACATATATACATACAACCTGGAGAAGGAAATGGCAATTGACTCCAATAGTCTTGCTTGGAGAACTCCACGGACAGAGGAGCCTGGTGGGCTGCAGTCCATGGGGTCGCAAAGAACTGGACACAACTTAGTGACTGAACAATAACAACCACAATACACACAGCCATTTGCATGTCCATATACACATATAATTTTTATCCAGATAAAATTAAAGGAAATACCATGAAAAATTTAGAGTAATTTTCTTTGTTTTTAGGATTACTTTTTTTTCCTCTATTCTTTTCTGTAGTAATCAGAAGCGAGATGAGAAAGGGAACGTCGTTCAGAAAATGTCACAGTGAGACACATGTTGTGTCGCTGTCGTAGCTCTAAGTCCTATCACTGACATAAATTGATCTGTGGCAAATGCGACTACCCTGGCAAGTGCAAGAGAAAATATAACTGGAGTGCCAAGGCTAAAAGAAATGCCACTGGCACTAGCTGAATAAGGCACCTAAAAGGTGCATACAGCAGATTCAGGCCTGAGTTCCCGAATAACATCACCTAATCCCAAAAGAGCAGCTCTGGCAGCATCCAGTTGATTTTAAGAGTTTTGATAATTAGTTGCTCAATAAATGTTCTAGTTTAAAAAGAAAAACACTGAACTTTCTACCATAGCATTTGTAAGTACAAAGTTTCATTTTTTTAAAAGTAGCAGCTATGTTTCTCTTTAGATAGGCATTTTTTTTAAAAATGTAGGCTCTGATACACATAATGTACACACTCTACACTATTGTATCCTCTGACTATGATAAAGTCTGCAGACTCCTGGATCTCCATTATAATCCCATGCTGGGGAAAGTTATGAATGAAAAGGAAAGGAAAAAGAATGCTGTTGTCTTGATGTTTACTTCCTAAATGACTTTAAGGACACTAGAACATAAGTTAATCTGAAGGGAGGGAATTTGTGTGTTTTGTTCACTGCTTTATCCTGCTTTATTCTCAGCAAATATTTGTGAATAAATCTACAACTGATTTTTTAAAATTATGAATCACTTTCCTGTTCTACTACGTTCTTTATCTTGAATCAAAAAGTAAGACAAGGAGGAAGTGCTGACTTTTATGTGATGAGTTGAGGAACTCACTAAATGAAATTAGTTTTTTTTTTTCTTTTATCCCCTTACAAAGGGGATGATGCTTTCTCTCTAGAGAAGTTCATCTTTTCTACTTTAGTATTAACTTTCTTGCACAAATTGTATCCTGTTATTCTGATTAACTCATCTCACAATTTCTTTTATTTTTTATGTATCTTTTTTCTTTGTGTATGGCCTTCTATGCACAGTTGAACCTGGAACAAATGGAGGGTTAGGGGTACTAACCACCATGCAGTCAAAAATCTATGTTTAACTTTAAAATTACCTTTCTGTAATTGCAGTAACCACAACTGTGGGTTCAGCCAACCGTAGATCATGTAGTACTGTAGTAGGTACTTTTTGAAAAAAATTCACAAGGTCAACCACAGTTTCTTTCTCTTTTTAACTGTGCCTCATATGCTGGGTTTAACATCTTTACTTCTTAGTTTTATTATGGGGTTTATAATTTCTGATATCCTAATTTGTTCTTATTTTAGTGTGCCTGGCCATTTTTATAGTCTGTTACTTTTTATATTTAAAAATCCCTCTTTTATTAAATATATTTATCTTATATCTTAGATATTTCTAATAGCTGAAATATCTGTAGATAAGTTTTAGTTCTGGTTTCTGCTGACTCTAGCTCAATGTATTTTTATTTTTTCTCCCTTGTTATATTTTGTGATTTAAAAAAAAAATGTGTATGAGCTTATTTTGTAGAATGTTAACTATGATTATTTGATAACTAGGTTGATAATCCTCTCTATGGAGGATTTGTGATGGTTTCTGAAAACTGTCACAGACCCACATCTATTATAAATTAAAACTCTCTACTTGTAGAGTTTAGAGACCATGAAAATAGTATAAAATAAGGCCTCAAATCCAAGTAAATGTGACCTGGTAACCAGGAATTGTTCAGGGAGATTTTAACTCCACCTAGAATTGTATGCCTCTCCAGGATGGTTTCTAACAGGCCCCCTACACTTTGCAGAATGCAAAGGATTTTCTCCAAGTCTCCATTTTTCTCCGTGTACAAGTTTCTATGCCAATAGAAATTGATGGATGCCTCCAAAGTATTCAGTGATTTCAGCACTTGTTTACCTCACAGAATAGACTTGCTTGGTTTCTAGCCCCAGAAAGTTTCCTTTGTTTTCTTATAGGTTCATCCATTTATTTTAAAGGATTTTTTAATATGGAATCTACTATTTTACATGTTTTATGGATGTCTTCTCTATCATGATCTTCCCTGGTGGCTCAGACAGTAAAGAGTCTGCCTGCAATTCAGGAGACCTGGGTTCGATCCCTGGGTCAGGAAGATTCCCCTGGAGAAGGAAATGGCAAACCACTCCAGTATTCTTGCCTGGAAAATCCCATGGGCAGAGGAGCCTGGCAGGCTGCATACAGTCCATGGGGTCACAAAGAGTCTGACATGACTAAGCAACTTCACTTTCTTTTCTCTATCATATTCTCAGAAATGGAAATCTATTTAATACTTCTGCAATTGCTTTGCACAATTTAAATTGGGATATTATAATTATTCCTAATAAATCTTGTTTTGGTGTGTTAGGGTAGTCTACAAGTCTGTCAAGGGCACCTATAATCTTGACTGAGTTATTGGGTTGGCCAAAGGGTTCATTCAGGCTTTTCTGTTAGATGATATGGAGAAACCCAAATGAACTTTTTGGCCAATCCAGTATGTTAGCTTACCTTAGAAGTTTGTATCACCTGCAGATTTGCTTCAACTTTCTCAGCCTTCACCACAGTCACTGATCAACACAGCTTCTGACAAAAAGAAAAGCTAAAAACTTAATTAAAAAAATCTTTATAGAAATTTTAACAGTTTTTTCTTATTGTTATCAGGTACATAGAATTATAAATTGAATTTTCATCATCACAATAGATCAATACAAATAAATCAAATTAAAATAGCCTACTCCGATTACTTTAACTGGTAGACGTTTAAAAAAGTAGTATTGAACCAAATAAAAATATTTCAACATTGGGGGAAATAAGTAGAAATGTGAAAGGGTGGTATGGATGAGTGGAACTCTAACACGGCTGAAATCCCTATCAGCCTTCACCTTACACAGGAGGAAACCTCTTTATCTAAACTAGTATTTTCTAAACTACACAACTTCAATATGTACAAAAAGTTGGGCAAAGCTTAGAAGAGTTCTAAAATATCACAAAGGGAAGCTTTGAAAGGTTTTTTGCTGATAAAAGCACCATGAAAACCCATGACTACTAGATTCTTTTCTCTTTTCTGCTCTGCCATAGCTTTAGTTCATATCTTTCACTAATTTCAGTCATCAATGGCAACTTTTATAAAATTTTTCTCTCTCAACATCCATATGATGGTGTACACATGTACATGTGTGTATGTTTACATTTTCCCATTAGAAATAAGAGAAAACTTACACTCTCTCCTTCAGTATAATGCTCTTGCATGAAGAACGTATAAACCACTGACTCTGGGTCTGCATCTTTATTTTCTGAGCAGCAACTACCGGTTTAAATAGAACATTTAGCTCTTGATATTCTTTCTTCTCAATACTTGATGTATATATCCTACAATAATGTAGTAGAAAAAACACAGGCTTTGGAATCACACAGATCTGGGTTTAAATCTCAACATCTCTGACCCTCTTATGAAAATAGTATCACAAATCTCAAAGGACACCTGTTAAGAGTCAAATTATATATATACATATATATATAGTGCCTAGCACAAAGCCTGCCATGTGATCTGCACTCTGTTGTGTTAGCTGTCTTTCTGTGTAATTTTGTACTTCATTTCCACTTTGCTCAATCTAGCAAAGGACTTTCCAAGCTAAATTTTCCAAGTCATAACCCTGATAAACTACTGTGGCTCTGTTCAAGAATTAATATTCTGTAACACTTATTTTACCCAACAATAGACATAAACTACTTCAAAAATAGCAATGCAACAACAATTATACTACTGAGTATATCCCACTAAGGTACAGTCATCTCTTGTTATCCACAGGGGACTGGTTCCAGCACAATCCCCTCATGGACAACAAAATCCATGGATGCTTAGATCCCTTACATAAACATTACAGATATACTTTAAATCATCTCTACATTATTTAACAATGTACATGCTCTATAAATTGGGGAAAATTCAAGCTTTGCTTTTTGGAACTTTCTCAAATTTTTTTTTCCCGGAACATGCTCGATCTGTGGTTGGTTGACGCTGCAGATGCAGAGGGCCAAGGTACAGTCCAGAATTTATGTTCTAAAGTCACTAAAATCAGGGCTTCCCTGGTGGTCCAGTGGTTAAGCATCAGCCTGCTAATGCAGGGGATACTGGTTCGATCCCTGGTCTGGGAAGATCCCACATGCTGTGGGACAACTAAGCTCATGAGCTGCAACTACTCAGCTTGCACACCCTAGAGCTCATCTCTGCAACAAGAGAAGCCACTGCAATGAGAAGCTTAAGCACTGCAACTAGAGAAAGCCTTTCAGCAGCAATGAAGACCCAATGCAGCCATAAATAAATTTGAAAGATAAAATAAAGTTACTAAAATTGTTCCTTTTCTTGAGTGGCTATGTCATCAAAATTCTTTATAGTTATGTAAATTTATTTCCTTTTTAGATTTCTCTTTCTACCTGTTTATTTTATTTTTGAATATGTAAACATACATGATTCTAAGATCAAAACTATATAAACAAGTTACAGAGAAATCTCTCCATCATTGGCACCATCCCTTCTACTTATAGATTAATCTATAGACTCTTCTGGGCTTTTGCTTTTTCCATTTCAAAATATACTCTGCAGATCACCCTATATTGGTGCATGGAGACTTTCTACAGTCTCTTTATGCCTTCTGAGGAAAAGGGTGGCTTGGAAGGGATACCATCAACCTGGAGATTATTTCATTGTTGCCAATCTTTTGCTAATACAAGTAATTGTTTGACTAAATTTATACAAATGCCAGTTTATATTTTATGCCAATGTGTCCTTAGAACAGATTCCTAAAAGTGAGATGTCTGGGTCAAAAGATACATACATACGTAATTCTATAAGATATTGTCAAAGTTCCTTCTAGGATTTGCACTTTTGCATTCTTACCAGAAAGGCATCAAAGTGCTGGTCTCACACAGTCCATAGACTATATTATATAACTTTGGATTTGGGTGAGAAAGGCTTTTTTAAGATAATTAATCAGTTGTGGCTGTTTTTAAAATTTTATTTTTAACTGAACAGAAATTGCTTTACAATATTGTGTTGGTGCTGCCATATGTCAACATGAATCATTTTTGGCTGTTTTTGCAATATGCATATATGCTCAGGTGTGTCCAACTCCTTGCAACTCCATGGACTATATAGCCCACCAGGCTCCTCTGGCCACCGAATTTTCCAGGCAAGAATACTGGAATGGGTTACCATCTCCTTTTCCAGGGGATCTTCCCGACCCAGGGGTTGAGCCCATGTCTCTTGCATCTCTTGCACTGGCAGGTGGGTTCTTTATCACTAGTGCCACCTGGGAAGCCCAGGTGAATTCTTTACCCACTGAGACACCAAGGGTTTTCCTCGTTAGGGTAGGCTTTTCTCTTCTACTTGCATTCTACTGACCCCAGGTCCTGCTTCCCTTTCCTCTGTTCTGAAGTCTCAACTTCACTTTTGTCATTCTGAGCACAGGTTCTAGAGCTGATGCTGTTTTGTCTCAGTGTTAACTTGCCTGCATAACCATAATTTGAGATTATGTTAGTCAGGCAAGGGTGGTGGTAGTTTACTTTGCTCTCCTTATAGATCTATGTGGTTTTCAAAAAGGATATATGGAGAGATTTGGATTTAGAAAGTTACCATCATCCTACAGAAACCCTGAGCCAAGCTTTATTTTTTTAATTTTTGAATTATTTTCTTGACTTACTATGTGTGATCAAAATTTTGACTTTTGTATTCTGGAACCAAGATATTCTTTGTGGTCTAATATAGATTTTTATAACTGTCCTATGTGCACTTACGGAGAAGGCAATGGCACCCCATTCCAGTACTCTTGTCTGGAAAACCCCATGGATGGAAGAGCCTGGTAGGCTACAGTCCATGGGATCGCGAAGAGTCGGACACGACTGAGCGACTTCACTTTCACTTTTCACTTTCATGCACTGGAGAAGGAAATGGCAACCCACTCCAGTGTTCTTGCCTGGAGAATCCCAGAGACAGCGGAGCCTGGTGGGCTGCCATCTGTGGGATTGCACAGAGTTGGACACGACTGAAGTGACTCAGCAGCAGCAGCAGCATGTGCACTTGAGAAGATATATCCTCTATTAATGGATTCAGACTTTGATACAAATCTGTAAGAGCTACTTTATTGATTTTTTTGGTCTACTTAACCTGACATACGTGGAGATACGTGTTAAAGTTTTCTATTATTAGCAGTTCTGTTCCTTCTTACATCTCTAGCAGTTTCTACTTCATATCTATTGATGTGTCATTTGGTAAACATATTTTTTTAAATCTTTATTGTAAATATAGCCCTTAGCTTTATAAGGGATATTTTATAATATCCTTCATCTTAATGCTTTTTCAATTAAATTCTGCCTTGTCTAATACTAAGATAATGAACTCTGCTTTCTAAAAAATTTGCATTTATTTGATAAGTCTTACACTCTTACTATTTTTATTCATTTACTAACTTCCTTTATTTATGATTTTTACAACTGTATCTTTCATATACAACAATCATTAAGTTGAGCCATCAGTTCAGTTCAATTCAGTTCAGTTGCTCAGTCGTGTCTGACTCTTTGTGACCCCATGAATCACAGCACACCAAGCCTCCCTGTCCATCACCAACTCCCGGAGTTCACTTAGACTCGCGTTCATCGAGTCAGTGATGCCATCCAGCCTTCTCATCCTCGGTCGTCCCCTTCTCCTCCTGCCCCCAATCCTTCCCAGCATCAAAGTCTTTTCCAATGAGTCAACTCTTCGCGTGAGGTGGCCAAAGTACTGGAGTTTCAGCTTTAGCATCATTCCTTCCAAAGAAATCCCAGGGTTGATCTCCTTCAGAATGGACTGGTTGGATCTCCTTGCAGTCCAAGGGACTCTCAAGAGTCTTCTCCACCACCACAGTTCAAAAGCATCAATTCTTCAGCGCTCAGCCTTCTTCACAGTCCAACTCTCACATCCGTACATGACTACTGGAAAAACCATAGCCTTGACTAGATGGACCTTAGTCGGCAAAGTAATGTCTCTTTTGAATATGCTGTCTAGGTTGGTCATAAGTTTCCTTCCAAGGAGTAAGCGTCTTTTAATTTCATGGCTGCAATCACCATCTGCAGTGATTTTGGAGCCCCCAAAAATTAAGTCTGACACTGTTTCCTCTGTTTCCCCATCTATTTCCCATGAAGTGATGGGACCGGATGCCATGATCTTCGTTTGAGGCTTTTTAGTTCCTCTTCACTTTCTGCCATAAGGGTGGTGTCATCTGCATATCTGAGGTTATTGATATTTCTTCCGGCAATCTTGATTCCAGCTTGTGTTTCTTCCAGTCCAGCGTTTCTCATGATGTACTCTGCATATAAGTTAAATAAGCAGGGTGACAATATACAGCCTTGACGTACTCCTTTTCCTATCTGGAACCAGTCTGTTGTTCCATGCCCAGTTCTAACTGTTGCTTCCTGGCCTGCATACAGATTTCTCAAGAGGCAGGTTAGGTGATCTGGGATTCCCATCTCTTTCAGAATTTCCCACAGTTTATTGTGATCCACACAGTCAAAGGCTTTGGCATAGTCAATAAAGCAGAAATAGATGGTTTTCTGGAACTCTCTTGCTTTTCCATGATCCAGCGGATGTTGGCAATTTGATCTCTGGTTCCTCTGCCTTTTCTAAAACCAGCTTGAACATCTGGAAGTTCACGGTTCACATATTGCTGAAGCCTGGCTTGGAGAATTTTGAGCATTACTTTACTAGCGTGTGAGATGACTGCAATTGTGCAGTAGTTTGAGCATTCTTTGGCATTGCCTTTCTTAGAGATTGGAATGAAAACTGACCTTTTCCAGTCCTGTGGCCACTGCTGAGTTTTCCAAATTTGCTGGCATATTGAGGGCAGCACTTTCACAGCATCATCTTTCAGGATTTGAAGTAGCTCAACTGGAATTCCATCACCTCCACTAGCTTTGTTCGTAGTGATGCTTTCTAAGGCCCACTTGACTTCACATTCCAAGATGTCTGGCTCTAGATGAGTGATCACACCATTGTGATTATCCAGGTCATGAAGATCTTTTTTGTACAGTTCTTCTGTGTATTCTTGCCATCTCTTCTTAATATCTTCTGCTTCTGTTAGGTCCATACCATTTGTGACCTTTATTGAGCCCATCTTTGCATGAAATGTTCCCTTGGTATCTCTAATTTTCTTGAAGAGATGTCTAGTCTTTCCCATTCTGTTGTTTTCCTCTATTTCTTTGCATTGATCGCTGAAGAAGGCTTTCTTATCTCTTCTTGCTATTCTTTGGAACTCTGCATTCAGATGCTTATATCTTTCCTTTTCTCCTTGGCTTTTCGCTTCTCTTCTTTTCACAGCTATTTGTAAGGCTTCCCCAGACAGCCATTTTGCTTTTTTGCATTTCTTTTCGATGGGGATGGTCTTGGTCCCTGTCTCCTGTACAATGTCACGAACCTTATTCCATAGCTCATCAGGCACTCTATCTATCAGATCTAGGCCCTTAAATCTATTTCTCACTTCCACTGTATAATCATAAGGGATTTGATTTAGGTCATACCTGAATGGTCTAGCGGTTTTCCCTGCTTTCTTCAATTTAAGTCTGAATTTGGTAATAAGGAATTCATGGTCTGAGCCACAGTCAGCTCCTGGTCTTGTTTTTGTTGACTGTATACAGCTTCTCCATCTTTTGCTGCAGAGAATATAATCAATCTGATTTCGGTGTTGACCATCTGGTGATGTCCATGTGTAGAGTCTTCTCTTGTGTTGTTGGTATTTGCTATGACCAGTGCATTATCTTGGCAAAACTCTATTAGTCTTTGCCCTGCTTCATTCCGCATTCCAAGGCCAAATTTGCCTGTTACTCCAGGTGTTCCTTGACTTCCTACTTTTGCATTCCAGTCCCCTATAATGAAAAGGACATCTTTTTTGGGTGTTAGTTCTAAAAGGTCTTGTAGGTCTTCATAGAACCGTTCAACTTCAGCTTCTTCAGTGTTACTGGTTGGGGCATAGACTTGGATTACTGTGATATTCTAATCTACATTCAGTCACAAAACATATTTAAAAGGTGTCATCAAATTTTTTTTTAGAAACTATGTATCACTTGATAATGGGAAAAAAATCTAAATTTGTATATATGCTGCTGCTGGTAAGTCGCTTCAGGCGTGTCCGACTCTGTGCAACCCCATAGATGCAGCCCACCAGGCTCCCCCATCCCTGAGATTCTCCAGGCAAGAACACTGGAGTGGGTTGCCATTTCCTTCTCCAATGCATGAAAGTGAAGTTGCTCAGTCGTGTCTGACTCTTAGCGACCCCATGGACTGCAGCCCACTAGGGCTTTAACTTTTAATACAAGTTAAATCAAAGTTAAATCATTTTTACTTAACATCACTTGACACTGTTCATGCAAAAGTGTTATTTTAAAACATTTCTATGGATCTTTAGATTATTATGAAATCTAGAGAATCATGTTCTTCAAACAAAAGTCTGCAGATACTCACCTAATTTGTTATTTTAAAATTACTTATATACAGAACATATTTATGCAATATAGTAAATGTAAACACAGTATTTTGACTTAAAGTTGTCTCAAAAAGAAAATAGTAGAGTAACAAATTTTCTTCAGCAGAAGAGACTGAAAGCAATAAGTTTGGCATCATTTACCCTGACTGGATACTTTCAAGAAAAAAATGGCAAATAGAGCATTATTACTTAACGGTTCATTTTCATTATCTCTACTGTAGGATCTCATAAACAGACCTCAGATAAAAAGGATTATGAACTTGTCCTTAGTATTATTCTAATGTATAAATTGGAAGAGAAAAACAAACTGAAGGTCAAGTTTTTGAAAAGCAGATTAAAAAGTTATTTTTTAGTTAGGCTAGAGAAAAAAAAAAAAGGACATGAGTTTGAGTAAACTCTGGGAGTTGGTGATGGACAGGGAGGTCTGGCGTGCTGCAGTCCATGGGGTCGCAGAGTCAGACACGACTGAGTGACTGAACTGAACTTAAAAAATATATACATATCCATACCTCCCAACTGCTATATTTTTTAATTCATTCATTCAACAATTATATTTTTGAATATATGCCAAGAACTATTACCGTGTTATCGTTACCCAAAGGCTTTCACAAACATTTACTGAGCAGGTACTTTGTTATTGGTGTTTGTTAGCCACCAATCCCTTTGATAGCCTATATAGTTCTCCAGAGCCAAGGACTGGTTCCAAAACTCTCCATAGATACCAAAATTCCTTAGGCACCTAGTACCTAAGCCATCAACTCCATAATAAATTAATGATATTTGAACTCTTATAACTTTTTAAGATTCATGGATAAAAAGTAAAATTTTTAAAGAAAATTAATTTTCAATTGTTTATTTTACATTTTACTGCTGTTCTCCTTGATACTCCTGCCACAAAATACAAGGCACTGTTGACTTGAATGGGTTACCAGTTAACCTTGATAGTGAAGTGAAGTCACTCAGTCATGTCCGACTCTTTGTGACCCCGTGGACTGTAGCCTGCTCAGGCTCCTCTGTCCATGGGATTCTCCAGGCAAGAATACTGGAGTGGGTTGCCATTTGATTTCTAAACTCAAGGCAGTATCTTCGCTGCTTCTCATGAGTATCAAAACTGGTAACATTAATCATAAAATACTAGCCTTTTAGCTACATTTTCGGATCTGAGATAATTTCCCCCCTCAAATGAATAACCAAGCAAGCTTTCTACTTTGACTTTTAAAAATAATAAAGAGGAGAAAGAGGTAATTCCTGCCTCCGTCCTCCCATCTCAAAGAGTTTGGGAGTTAAAAATGCTTTTGTTACAACCTCACCAGAGCCATGACAGGCTCAGAGAGGTGCACTAGGCCAAAAATAATCCCTGAGTCATGCTTCCGGGGCTTCTGGGGATGATAACTCTGGCCAATCAGAGGGATGATAACTGGCCAATCAGTAAATAAGAGGAAACCCCTGCAGCCAATCAACCCTTGCCAACTCCCTGTCTTTGTTCTAAACTTATAAATACTGCTGTAAATCTGGGCTCGGGGCTCTTGCTCCACTCCACTGCCTTGGATGTGGTGGTGGGGGGAGGGGGGGGCCCTGGCTCGAGCTAGAAATAAAACCCCTTCATGCTTTTGCATTGCTGTGGACGTCTTGTTCTCTCAGTTTTGGGGACTCGGACTCTGGGCAAAACACTTTCTTTTACACAAACTTCTGCCTACCCAGGACGAAGCCACCAAGCATGCCAAAGCAAACCCTGAGATTCCCAAATCTTCAGCAGATCATAATCAGGAAAACCAAGATTTTACAAAATTCTTCCTTCGCTTCCACTGTTTCTGCAAAGGCCATCCACGTTCTAGCTTAAAAAGAAAAAAAAAGCCACTGCAGGAGTGTCGGCTGTACACTAATGAATAAAACTGCTCTAACGCAGAAGCTGGGGCACGGCTTCAAAGGATGGCCTTAGAGGTTAAACAAAACACATGAGTAGTCACTCCCTCGCAAACGACAGAAAACGAAGACGTCTCTTCCGACTAGTAAAAATAGTCATATCTCCCTCTCTCCTCTTCCATCACCAGTCTTGTTCCTTTCTCAATCAGGCAGTCCATCAGACAACCTTCCTTGTGAGTATAGAGGGTTGATGGTCAGACTCTTTCGAAGACAACGATTACTAGAATAGTTCCCTGGAACCCAAGGGATCACTGCTAAAGCATCAGAGTCCACGCCAAGCCATGACAATAACCAACCAAAGCCTGTGATCCTAATCACCTCCATCATTTATCTCTTTCCAGCCAGGGCTGAGACTCAGACCAGGAAAACCTTTCCCTTTCAGGGAGGTATGAAGCTTCCAGGTCTGTTTCCTCAGGCCCCTTCTTTCCTCCACTGCTTCTTCAGGATATCTCGACAGCTTGAGCCGCTAACGTAGGTCTCAAAGGCCCAGCAGCCCAGTCCCAGCCACACACAAGATGGCAGCCAAACACCTACCAGAGGAAACAGACGAACCACCACTCCAGCGATGCCGGCCTCTAGACTATGGATATCCGCATTGGTCCAGTCGGAGAGCGCGAGACCACCCGAGAACTCTGACAGCCAATCGGAAAACGGCGCGCTGAAGCGCCGTCGCGTTGCAGGCTGTACGCGCTCGGAACCTCTAAGGCGTGAACCCGATAGGGGTGTGCAGCCAATGAGCTAGGGCCTGGGAAGTGGGAGCTGTCGGTGTCCTACTCCTCCCATTTCGGGCTCATGGACCTTAGAAATATGGGCGGTCTTCCCTACCCGGCTGAGGCGAGGCGGAACTGTTGGCTGAGGTGAGGGCTGGTAAACGGTGAAGTACTTCCCGGCCAGGGGGCACCTGAGGCCGCGGGTTCTCGGCGGCGTGGAGTGGGAGAGGAGTCCGACCCGCGGGGAACTCAGCCTCGCCAGTGGGGCGGGCGGAGCGCAGCTCTCGGCTGTCGCGGGCTGCGTGGAAACCGTTAGCTGAGTTGGTGTAGCTGCCGTGGGTGGCCCTCCCGAAGGCTCTTTCGGCCCAGGACCAGGGAACGCGGCGGAGCTCTCTGCCGCCTGGATCCCACCGCTTGGGACCTCCCATCTCCCTTTCGCCCGCATACAGTCCCGGGCTGAAGAGGGGGACCGCGGGCGCCCTGAGTTCCCACCCGCCACATTTCAGTCTCTTGACATCCGGTTGCACACCGTGAGAGGTGATTCCTAAAGCAGCTGGGAACCTGAAGCTGTAAAGGGGGCTGCGGAAAATGAACTGCGGTTCAAAATCCAGAAGCAGAGCTTGACGGTTTATCCACTGACTCATTTCACAGGTAAGACTACGCTGAATAAGTAAAATCATTTCCCCAAGATCACGGAGTTGAGAGCAGATGCTCAGAGCTGCTTTCATTAACCACAACCCAATAAGTAGTTATTCCCAATAGGTAGGAAATAAGAAACAATACGTAATTGTGCTCATCAGCAAGTGGAATCCTGCAGTGAGTTGTGTGTGTTAAGAATGAGGGGGTAGATTAGAAGGATCAAAAACGGGCTCAGAAACCAGGCTGCTTGATTCCTTAGTTTGTCTTTGCTATTTACAGTGTAACGTGCTTTAGCTTCTTTGTGAGAGAAACCCAGGCATGCTACAATTTGTCCCTCGTGATTGTTATGCAGGTTAATAACACGGCAAGTGTTTAGAAGCCTGCCTGACACATGGTTTATACTCAATGAATGTTCATTACTGTCATCACTGTTAAAACATAGCAGAAGAAATGGTCACAGTTTCACAAAAGCCTATTGGTGAAAACGAACCATAAATCGAAGCTAAACAGTGTTTTTCTGCCAAAATGAAAAAGTGAGAAGGGGGAAAAATATGAACAAATTTTTAAATACTGTGACAATCTAAAGTTAAATTGGTAGTCTCTGGATGATGAAATTATGAATGATTTAAATTTTCTTCTCTATGCTTTACAATATTCTGCAAATTTACTGAAGAAAACCTTTTTTGTGATTACTAACATAATTGGCCTTTTTCGCTTCCTCTTTATTTACCATGTTTCTATTCGTATCTTGTATTTTTCTATTTTTCTTTTTAAATGAGCTTAGCCCCAAGTTTTCTATGTTCTGTTTTCTTTTTCATATTGTACTTTCACATGTTTAAAAATTTTTATTGGAGGATAGTTGCTTTACAATGTATCACCTTTATATTTTTAATGCAATTCATACATTTAGTTCGTATTGATATTCTCTCTACAAACAACTTAGTATGATTTACTTTACTTTCTGTAATCTTACAACAATCCCCTTCCGTCCCTCCTCCAAAAAAACACGTTAATTTCCTGTGGTTTTATTTTCTAGCATTATTTCATTCGTCATTAAAACCCAGTTTTAATCTCTCTTTATCTGGCATTAATGTGTTTTATTTCTGAATTTGCTCACCTTTGTTTCTTTTACCTCAGCACTTCCTTCTAGGTTAGTTTTATTAATGAAGTGCTTCTTCATTTCTTTCAGTCTCTGATTACTCTTTGAATGTCTGTAAGAGTCTTTTTTTTTTTTTTAACTCTTGCTATTGAAACATAAGGTGGCTGAAATAGTATTCTGGATTCAGACTTATTTTCCCTTAACATTTTGCATCGACATTTCTGATGAGAAGTCTGATTACCAGTTTGATAAATGTTCATTTTAGACCATCTAGATTTTCTGAAAGTTTCTGAGGCTTTGTCTTTATTCTTGATATTCTGAAGTTTACGCATGGTTTGTCTAGTGGTTTGTATTAATAAGTTTATTTTGTTACTCTTAGTGGCCTATGTGTTTTCCAGTTATAAGAATTTTTTGATCATTATTGCCTTGTCTTCTTTCTACTTACCCTCTTTTTGCCAGTTCTTTGCTCTGTATTCTGAGTGAGTTACTCAACTTTGTCTCCTGGCTCTTTATCTGAATCTGTTACTATGAATGATAATTATTGAGTTTATTTAACAACTACTTTTATATCCAAGATATCCAGTTAATTATTTTTCAGAATTGTATGTTATTTCTTTAGCTCTTTGATATTAAATACAATAATACTTGTTTTAAAATTATTTTCAGGATGCTCAGTTAATTTTCTGTAATTCAATTCAATTCATGAGTTTGGTGGGCTTGTTAAGTCTCTTCCATGGTGTAACTTTTTTCAGATGTTTGGTGACTCTTGGTTGTACATGCTTGTCTCCTCTGAGAGGATCTGTTCTTTATTTTGCCATGATACGTTTGTGGTTGGCATTATCTTTGCAACTTCCCATCTGTTTCCTTTCCACAGAGAGGTCCCACAGACTCAGTCTATAGATAATTTCCTTTTTATTTTCAGCATGATTCTATATTTTTAATTTAAAAAATTAAGATTTCTGTGAATTTGGTGTGGGAGTAGGAGAAGAATTTATCATGTGTTGACTAACATCCTGAGACTAAAACTGCTGACCTCTTTTTGACCTTTAGTTCCGCCTCTAAGTGTGTATCTTAAGGAAATAATCAGAGATAGGCATACAGTATATTCCATCATTATTTATTGTATTGGAAAAGTAGAAATAATCTAAATGTCTGATATAGAGGTTGACTTAATAACTTACTACATTTTAATTATTAAAATTCTTTGGTATAATTTAACTTAATGGATTATTGACCAAAGTATATTGTACAGTCACTTAAAAGGTCATATTATAGAAAAACATTAATGATGAGAGAAAGTGCAAGATATATTATCAATGAAAGATCATAAAAATTTATATATACTAAAATTCAAATTTTGTTTTTAAAGTATATATACAGAAAGAATAATAATAACTTAGCATTCATCGAGTCCTTTGTAATGTGCTAGGTATTATTCTAAGGGATTAAGTCACCCTCACAATAGTCTTTTGAAGTAGTTAACATTATTAGCCCCATTTAAAAGTTTTTAAAGGTTTATGAAATGGAGATACTTTATATTAATTAACATATATTTTAAATAGGTAGTTTTGAATTTTCCTATAATATTCCTAATATTGATATTTTACATATTTTTCCAGTTAATATGTATTCTTTTTTCATGATAGTTCATGCTATTTTAAAAGATAGAGCTATTGTTACAACAACCCTCTTTTTCTGATATATTTTATTATTTTCAAATATGCCTTTTACTATTCCTTATTGTTTTCCTTACAGAATGTTTCATGTATTCATGGACCAAAAGATGGAGTTGATTTTTGTTTTTAAAAAGATACTGTTGATGATTTGATACAACTGTACGTATTCACTTGATAAAGATTCATGGAGTGATCATTAAGTTGGACTAGTAATCATTTCGGAAAGTTTCTTCAAGCACAGTTTAAAATTCAGGTGTCAAAGAATATTCGGCTTAAAACAGTATAATGATATATTTTCTCTGAGTACTGCAAATTTCAGAGACCACAGTTGGATTCCAGTTATATTCTACAATCAAAGTGATTCAGTTCTTTGATACAGTTAATTTTGAAGAATTTGATGTTTGTAAACAGCACCAAAAGATGGGAGAAAAAAATGGTAGGTTGAAAAACCATTGTTAAACTTTATGTTTAAAAGTATAGAGACTTCTTAATGAAGTTGAATTGTCGAATTTTCAAGTTTTTTCATTGCATGTGACTTCCCTGAATTACAATTAAGGATTTATTCTCATGGAACAACAGTTTTGACTCTTTATAATTAATTGTGTATCTGTAATGCTTAGTCAGTACTTAAATGTACTTTTAAAAAATATACTTTATTTTTTTAGAAAACTTTAAACTTTACAGAAAAATTCAAAGGCTGGTACAGAGTTCTATGCACCCAGTTCTGCCTATGATTAAAATCTAACATTTGGCTGATACATTTGTTACAGTTATTGTTACTGACACATTATTGTTAACTAAAGTTCATAGTTTATTCTTATTTCCTTATATGATGTCTTTTTCTATTCCAGGGTCCCATTCAGGATACCACATTACATTTACTTGTCATGTCTCCTTAGGGTCCTCTTGGATATAACAGTTTCTCAGACATTTCTTGTTTTTGTAAGATTTTGTATCCAAGTGTCTTAGAAGATGCTCCTCTATCGGAATTATTGAGTGATATTTTTTTTTCTCATGATTAGACCTGGGGTTGTTTATTTGGGGGAGGAAGACCATAGAGGTAAAGTGTCATTTTTTACCAAATGATGTCAAGGGTACATGTTATCAACATGATTTCTTGTCTGTTGATGTTGATCCTGGCTGAATTGTGTTCAGTGATTTCTCCACTGTAAATTACTGCTCTCTTTCCCTTCCGTTTCCCTACTTACTCTTTGACAGGAAATCACTATGTGCAGCCCATACCTAAGGAGCGGAAAGTCATACTCCTCTTTGAGAGCAGGATACTCACACTATTATTCAAAAGTCTTCTACAAGGGAGATTGGTCTCCTCTCCCCAATATATGTATTTATTCAGTCATGTATTTATATCAGTATAGATTCGTGAATACATATTTTATATTTTGGGTTATAATCCAGTACTTTTTTATTTTGTTATTCAAATTATCCCAGGATTGGGCATTTGGAGCTCTTTCAGTCAGTCTCCTCCCCCTTTGACATACTCCATCAGTGCAGGTGGTTTTTGTTTTGTTCTTTGTTTTTGGTTTTTAGCACTTTCTTATTTTCTGGTACTAAAAGATGCTCCAAGTTAATCTCGTATTTCCTGCCATCCTCCTAGAATGAGCCATTTCTTGAATGAGCCTACCAGGTTCCTTTTATTGGAGAATGGTATTACCAACCAAGATCTGGGCAGTAGGTGTGTTTGTTGCTCTTGGGGTGTCTTGACTATAGGCCCTCTCAACTGACAGAGCAAGATATATATAAATTGTATTTATACGTATCTATAAATATTTCTGTATGTAACCATCTCGAGTTTATACTGATGTTTCTGGCTCTAATCCATTACCACAGGGGTATGCTAACCTAGTCTCCTTGCTTGCTTGTAAATTCCCATTATCTGTTATCTACTTATTTATTTGCTTAATTCTAATACATATGTATAGCAGTATCAGAAGTATAAACTCATTCAGAGGTGGGAAACCTCAGTGCTTGCGCAAGTTCCTTTTGCCTCTAGTTTTACAGAGTCCACTTATTTCCAAAGTTGTTTCAATCTGCATCTTTTCCACCCAGCCCTTCAGCAAAGTTGTGTATACATGCCTTCCTGGGATCCCTGATCTCTTAAATGATATTGCGTACATTAAGCTTCCCTCTTTGTGCTTTCAAGTACTGTGGGTTTTGATGAATGCATAATGTTACGTATACACCATTACAGTATCATACAGAATAGTTTCACCACCCTTTAACATGTGTGTAATAGGTGAATTGTTAAACAGATTGTAGTACCTGTTTCACTAGACAGTTATCTAGGCCAGTGGTTTTAAGCCTTCTTTTGGTTAAAGAGTATAAAGCCTACTTTATGCTCTTCAAAGTATTTAAAACCCTCAATAGCTTTCGTTTATGTGGTTCAATTCTGTTCATATTTACTATATTAAGAAATTGAGAAGCTTCAAAAATGGTAATTGATCTATATTTTTAAAATAATAAACCCAACATGTTAATATAAATTACGTGAGAGAGAACTATTTTCTGAAACAAAAAAATTAGAAAAACACTTTTTTATTTTTACAAATCTCTTTGATAGTTGGCTTAATAGAAGAGAGATTCTCATATCTGCTTCTGCCTTCAGTCTGTTGTGAAATGAGGCTTCAGTGTAAATGTATAAAGAAAATGAAGCTTCACACAGACAAGAAGTTGGAAAAAGGAAGAATATTTTAATAGCCTCTCAGATGATCGTGGAAATTTTTATTTGATACAACTACAAAACTCAAAAAGTAGTCATTCCTTCAAGATTAGTTATAGTGTGGAATCTGAATTCATATCAGTGAGTTTTCTTTACACTGTTAGGTTAAAATCTATTGATTTGCCTTGCACTTTGAATGGGTCTCTTACACAGGCATGATTTTATAACATCATGCATTGGCCACTTGGAAAACATTGGTGCAATGAATTATGCAGATTTTTCTAACGGTTGACACATTTAATCACAGTATTTTAAAATTACATTTGTTAATATCGCTATCAGTCATCTAAAATTGATGAATTAGTGAGAACCTTTCAAACTTACCATGGCAGATGCAAGTTTTCTAAATTTTTAATTTTAATTTGGTAGCTTGAATTTTATCATTAGCAATGACTGCAGTTAGTTTTGTCCTTCAAGTTTGAGAAAATGTGTACCAAACACCCAGTCAGAAAACCATAATTTTTATTAGTGTTTCTTTTCAGTAAAAATGGTTTTCCATGGTCATGAGAAACGCTGGGCTGGAGGAAGCACAAGCTGGAATCAAGATTGCCAGGAGAAATATCAATAACCTCAGATATGCAGATGACACCACCCTTATGGCAGAAAGTGAAGAACTAAAGAGCCTATTGAGGAAAGTGAAAGGAGAGTGAAAAAGCTGGCTTAAAGCTCAACATTCAGAAAACGAAGATCATGGCATCTGGTCCCATCACTTCATGGGAAATAGATGGGGAAACAGTGGCTAACTTTATTTTTCTGGGCTCCAAAATCACTGCAGATGGTGATTGCAGCCATGAAATTAAAAGATACTTACTCCTTGGAAGGAAACTTATGACCAACCTAGACAGCATATTAAAAAGCAGAGACATTACTTTGCCAACAAAGGTCCGTCTAGTCAAGGGTATGGTTTTTCCAGTGGTCATGTATGGATGTGAGAGTTGGACTGTGAAGAAGGCTGAGCGCCGAAGAATTGATGCTTTTGAACTGTGGTGTTGGAGAAGACTCTTGAGAGTCCTTTGGACTGCAAGGAGATCCAACCAGTCCATCCTAAAGGAGATCAGTCCTGGGTGTTCATTGGAAGGACTGATGTTGAAGCTGAAATTCCAGTACTTTGGCCCCTGATGCAAAGAGCTGACTCATTTGAAAAGACCCTGATGCTGGGAAAGATTGAGGGCAGGAGGAGAAGGGGACGACAGAGGATGAGATGGTTGGATGGCATCATTGACTCAATGGACATGGGTTTGGGTGAACTCCGGGAGTTGGTGATGGCAGGGAGGCCTGGCGTGCTGCGATTCATGGGGTTGCAAAGAGTCAGGCACGGCTGAGCAACTGAACTGATGGGAGGATAAGAAAGCTAGTTTATCTTACAACTCAAAACGGTCTCACTAGTGGTTTTCCTTGAAAGAGCCACTGTACTCTGGTAATTATTTATGTTGCCTTATCGAGAACCCTAAGTGAAATTGGTGGTAAACAATACAATGGCTAACTGGTAGTTTGGTGCAACTGCCTTGATTCACACTAAGGCTCCAGCACTTTTATTCACCAGAGCTTTTGAACCATCAGGTAATGTCAATATAGGGAAGAAAAAGCAAGTAATGTATTACTGTTAAAATACTTTGACCTAGGGTATTGTCTGAAAAGATTTGTGCTATGCTGTGCTCAGTTGCTCAGTCGTGTCCGACTCTTTTGACCCATGGACTATAGTCCACCAGGCTTCTCTATTCATGGGGATTCTCTAGGCAAGAATACTGGAGTGGGTTGCCATTCCCTTCTCCAGGGGATCTTCCCCACCCAGGGATCAAACCCAGGTGTCCCACATGGCAGGTAGATTCTTTACCATCTGAGCCACCAAGGAAGCCCCAACATCCAAGAATTCATAAACTATACTTTGCTGATAACAGGCTCAAAGGTGTCTTAGAGATTCTCTGGACCACTGCCCTGAAGCTCTTCAAGGAATGGATGGAGAAAGATAAATACATACATATACATGTACCTAGGTCATTATCAGTGTATTTAGTAAGCAGTCCATAAATATTCATCTACTAAATGAGCTCAGGTCAACGTGATTCATGACTGTTGCCTATTTACAAAGACTCTATCTCATGTGAGATTGGAAGACATATAGTATAACTGTATAGTTGTCTTCCTTCTTTGCAAAGGTGCCGTACCTCTTGCTTCATGATTATGTTCTTGTAATAAATCTTAAATCTAGCTGAATAATGGAGCAAGCTTAGATAGACAGTGGAGTTGTAAGATGATATTCTTCATTTCTAGAGGCAAGTAGCAGCAGTATTAGTTTACTGATTTGACTTTCAACTCAGGTATCTGGTGCTATATTCCTTCTCAGTCTCCATGATTCCTTTTTCTTATTCACATCACTTACATGTTGATGTTTTACAGAAAACCCTTCTCATTCTACGGATTCTCTCTAATCACATCTCCTCTGTGGCTTCAATCAAGAATTTTTGTATCATTGACTCCAAAATTAACTTGTCTATCTGGACCAGATCTTCCTCTGGAACCTGTGTATCCACTTTGCCTGTGCTGCTTGAATTTCCCGCTTGTTGCTCTACCTTTATTCACTGTTGCAAATAATACCAGTATTATACATGTGGTTGACCAAATCAGGAACAGAAATCAGTCTTGACTCCCTTTTCCCACTGCCCCATGAGTGATATTTTTAAAAACAAATTAATGACATAACGATAAGCTGCTTAAGCCTCTCAAGTGGCTCTCCATTGCCTTCCATATAAAAATAAGGTTGCTTAGTATGGCACACAAGGCCCTCCATGTCACAGCCCCTACCTTTCTCTAAAACATTTCTCATCCCTTTTGCCTTTTCACATTGTGTTTGTTTGTTTTTTTTTTCAAGTGTTGAAACGTTTGTCTGAACTGTGCTTTGGGGAATTAAAAGTAGGCTTAGTCTTGTGTAGTACACAATAGGCCAGAGAGGTAACAGGGAAGCAGTGCTCCTCCTGAGGCTGCTGGAGAGCAGCCGCTTCGTTAGCCAGAGGTCCCCTTGGGGTAAGATGACTGCCAGGGAGAGTAGAGACTGAAGAATTCCCCACTGTTACTAACTGGGAGGTTCTGGGTTTAATTTTTATGAAGGAAAATGTATTTTTTTGGTGAACTTACTGTGCTGTCTGCTCATTAATCCACCCAGTGGCTTCTCAAGTGACCTGTCTTCAGTGCATTTCCTCCTTTGCTTAAGGCCCTGTTCATTTTAAGCATTGTATGCATTAATGTTATCTATTTTAGAAATAATTTGTGTTTAACATTTTGGGTATTTTTGTTACTTTGAAACATGGTGTGAGATTTGACTTTTGTCAGTTTGTTTTCATTGCATTTCTCATATTTCTGTTTTCAGCTGTGAAAGGATGGAAATTTTTGATTACAGTGTTAGTTTGCTGAGCATCTGAAATGTTAGCTTATCTATATAACTTTATAAAAGCTTTAAACATTATTTTGCCTCATGTCACTGTGAACAAAAAATATTGCCTGCCACTTCAGAAAATAGTGCTGCCTGCCCTCGAGCCAACATCTGCATCCACCCCCAGTGGCACTCCCTGAGGAGAATTGAAAAGGTAGAAAAATTAGGTACTGACCGCAGGTAGTTAAGATGCATATCCGAAGAAGAATTTCAGCGAGCCCAGACTCTTGTATCTCCCTAGACATAAAAAAGCACTAACATCGTTAAATTGAGACATCTGTTCTTTGTGATTGGCAGTAATCATTCAATCTTTAATTACATGTTTTATTTTTTCCTCTCAGCAAAAGCTGTTTATCCTGACTCCTCCCTTACCTCTTGGGAGCCGTTTCTCAGAGCTATTTCAGAGGCCTCTCCCAGACTGTAGTCCTCAGTAGGTCCCCAAATAAAACATAATTTTCAGCTTTCAGATTGTTTTTTTTCAGTCAACATAACCATTAAAAAGTTGGTACAAAGATTTTTAAAAGCATTAGTGTTAGATATTTCATTATTTCAACGGTTGTTGAGATGTTTCATTCTGAAATCATCCACTTGATACTCATTGGAGGTTATGTCCTTGAAAAATTTTAAATGTATAGTTGTCCATAAGTACGCCCGCTTCCACCCCAGAATGAAGTCATTCCTTCTGTTTTCCAGTCAAGAAATAGTTTCACTCAAGTTTTCAACACTTTTTTTTTTTGGTTAGCAGAAATAAGGGAGATGCCTAGGTCATCTTTGTTTTTCATTCTTTCTAAAGAGACAGTGACGAAGGACTCCAGTGGTTAGGCCTCCACACTTCCACAGCCCCCGGGTTCAGTCCCTGGTCAGGGAACTAAGATCATGTGGCCAAAAGAGGAAAGAAGAAACAGTGACAAATATCTTTTTCCTGAAGGAAAGTAATAGCCCAATTAAATCTTGATTTTATTTAGAAACTAAGTGGATTTTTAATAGCATGTGCCTTAGGAAAGTTACAGTCTATGTCTGTTGAGCTCTTAGGCTATTCACTTATTTTTCCTTTAGGTGATGCAAAAACTTTCTGGATGGAGCTGGAAGATGATGGGAAAGTGGATTTCATATTTGAACAAGTGCAAAATGTGCTGCAGTCACTGAAACAAAAGATCAAAGATGGGTCTGCCACAAATAAAGGTATGAACCAATAAAAACTTTCAACACATTTAATGCTAAATATTGCCCACTGGCAATACAGTTTAGTTCTAATTCCAGTATTGCTATTTGTTTTAAAAGTCAAGATATTTTCTTTTGTTTTCTAAGAACCTGACATCAGTTCTGTTTGCTTTTTTTGTGTATATGCTCTGTTTCTATAAAAACTCATTTTTATCATACTATGAACATTTGTAAAAGTGGATGAAGATGATTATTTTGAATAATAAATTATGAATAAATAAATCTCTTTATCTCAGGCTACTTTTCTCTCCCTCATTGTACCTTTATGCAGGGTGGAGGGGGTGTATTACAAAACTAGTATGTGCTCCTTGTAAAACATTTGGTACATACAGTAAAATATAACAGATTATCCATCACTCAGTCTTTCAGAGACAGCTTAGATGTATATGGATATGTTTTGCCTGCTTTAAACAGAATTTGCCTTAGTAGTCTTCAGAAAACAATCTTGTGTTTTACATAGGCAGTCAGTTCAGTCATCCACGTTTTTATTTTTTCTGTTTCTTTGTCTTCAGCCCAGGTAGTTGTAGAATATAGACTTTTATATGGAAACTTCCTTCATTACATCAGAATATATGATTTTCAAGCAAAATTTCCCCCCTCCTATTCTTTGTTTTCCACAGGATATTCTTAATTCTTTTTGGATATTCTATGACATTAATCTGTTGTGTGTTTGTCTGCAAAATTAATACTTTCATTTTAATATTCTCATTCCTTCATGAATCTGATACATGTAGGTTTGAATTCACTTCTACCTCTTCCTATCTGATTGATCTGAAGTAAACAGCTTAACCTATAAGCTTCAATTTCTTTGTCTTTAAAGTAGATACTCATAAAAACCTCTCAGAGGAGTTACAAAGATTGAATGAGATGAAGTATGTATCAGTGAATTGCATAGCACAGTAGCTGACATCTTGAATAAGGTGATGCTGTTGCTGATTGTTTTCATTCTTTTTTCCCTTCCTTAACAGAATACATCCAAGCAATGATTCTAGTAAAAGATGCAACTATAAACCACAATTCAACATTGATAAAGGGTATGTACATTTCTAATCCTAACCTAGAATACTCTCTGCTGTTTTCTTGCTTTGAAGCGAGCCAGCCTTAATTATGTTGCGTTAAGCAAAGACAGTTTAAAATAAAACTGCAAGATCCATAGAGGTAAGTTATGGAAATCAGTGTTCCTAGTCAATGAAGAGTCCTGCCCATCCAGAGATAGGAAATGCACACCCTGTTAAACCTCTCAGAAGAACAAATGTATCTCTTCTTCAAAAAAGGTTCTCCTATAAGAAGCGCAAACAGAATTCCAAGACTCCAAACCACTGTAAACCTGCTTTGTGTAAAGAACAATGCTACAAAGATATATTTTGGTATAGATAAATTGATGGAAACTTTTTTCATTTCTAGATTATTATTAGAACATCAATGTATCAACTTTAAAGGAATTGAACAAAGATAATGTACTAGGATTAGAAAAAAATTGAGAAGCTATTTTAGGTAAACAACAAGGTCCTACTGTATAGTACAGGGAACTATGTTCAATATGCTATAATAGTCCATAATTGAGAAGAATATGAAGAAGACCATACGTGTGTGTGTGTATATATAACTGAATCGCATTGCTATATAACAAACACAACACTGTCAATCAATTTTCCTTCGATTAAAAAACTTTTTTTTATTAAAAAGTTATCAGAATCACTAGCCTATAAATGTTAGACTGTCACCAATTTGCTAAAGTGTTGAAGTACATTTTCTAAATTTTAGTTAATGCTGCCATATATTTTCAACAGATTGTAATCATTTTAACTGTCATAATTTGGAGCCTTAGAGTTTTAAATCTTTGAAAATATGGTTTAACATCATCAGTTTATTTTATTTATTTATTTTTTAAAAATATAAATTTATTTATTTTAATTGGAGGCTAATTACTTTACAATATTGTATTGGTTTTGCCATACATCAGCATGAATCCACCACAGGTGTACACTTGTTCCTCATCCTGAACCCCCCTCCTACCTCCCTCCCCGTACCATACCGCTGGGTCATCCCAGTGCACCAGCCCCAAGCATCCTGTATCATGCATCGAGCCTGGACTGGCGATTCGTTTCACATATGATATTATACATGTTTCAATGCCATTCTCCCAAATCAGCCCACCCTTGCCCTCTCCCACAGAGTCCAAAAGACTGGTCTCTTTTGCTGTCTCATACAGGGTTATCGTTACCATCTTTATTAACTCCATATATATGGGGTACTGTATTGGTGTTTCTCTTTCTGGCTTATTTCACTCTGTATAATAGGCTCCAGTTTCATCCACCTCATTAGAACTGAGTCAAGTGTATCCTTTTTAATGGCTGAGTAATACTCCATTGTGTATATGCATCAGTTTATTTTAAAGGAAGGTTTTATTTTTCAGAAATGTTTTCAGTTTCAGTCGCTAACGTAAAGTTTTAGAAAAGAGAACATTCTTTCAAGAAAATAGTCTTTCTCCCAGTAGCCTACAGTAGCACTTAGAATCAACATACCTTAAGGGTTAGATTAGTTTTCTAAGAGAGAAGCCTGTAAGTGCAAGAGGTGGTAAGAAGAAATAATTCTAAACAGCTTTTTTCTTTCTAAATAATCTTTCCCAGTAAAAGAAAGTAAGTTGGGTTTTTGTCTTGGTTCTTTTAAAGTAATGATTTCATTAGTAGAAATGCAGAGTATTCTAGTTTCATATTTTTATATGTTTATCTGAAGTGTAATAAATTTATCAAAATAGAAGTATATGTTTGCTAGTGGTAGAGCTAGCAAATGTTTTTAAAGTAATCAGGGAATTATGTTGTGACATTGCTAGCAAATGTAGGGATTAAACACTTCATAGTACTCTTGCCTGGAAAATCCCATGGATGGAGGAGCCTGGTGGGCTGCAGTCCATGGAGTCGCTAAGAGTCGGACACAACTGAGTGACTTCACTTGCACTTTCCACTTTCATGCATTGGAGAAGGAAATGGCAACCCACTACGGTGTTCTTGCCTGGTGAATCCCAGGGATAGGGGAGCCTGGTGGGCTGCCATCTGTGGGGTCGCACAGAGTCAGACACGACTGAAGCGGCTTAGCAGCAGCAACAGCAGTAACTTTATTAAACTTTAGGTTTCATATTAGTATTTATTTTTAAAGGAATACTAAGACTGGGAGAAACAAAAGGACTTGGTGTTGAGGTCAAAACAAGCCATCCCAGATTCAGCCTGAATTCCCCAAACCACTAATATACGTTTGATTTTTCTTTGCTTGTGTGTAATTCTAGAAATATTTGCTGTATCCCTATACAAAGAACTGGATACTGTTTTCTTGAAAGAAATTATTATTACTCCTTTCTCCTTATCTAATGGTTGATATCAAATCTCCCTGTTTTTTAGTAAATCTTGTTTCCGACTCTGCTTATACACCTTTGTTATCTTTGTATCTGTTAGTATGGCGTTATATGGCTCATTCAAAGAAATTTGCTGGGAAAAATCAGAAATTCTTAATTTGAAAAACTTACTTTTTTTTTTTTAAAGGCTGTGCCATATGGCATTGGGTTATTACTTCCCCAACCAGGGATTGAACTTTTGCCTTCTACTACATTGGGAGCACAGTCTTAACCACTGGCCGAAACTAATTGTTAATCAGTTATTGTAGCTCTCTTCATCTATCAGATTTTAAATCTTCTTTCTTTACCTCCATAACTAAAGAGGGATATTTGCTTTCCAGTTAGCCAAGGATGACCTTGGATTAGGGCTTCCCATGTGGCACTAGTGGTAAAGAACCTGCTTCCCAATGCAGGAAACATGAGACGCAGGTTCGATCCCTGGGTCAGGAATATCCCCTGGAGTAGAGCATGGCAAATATTCTCGTATTCATCTCCAGTATTCTTGCCTGGAGAATCCCCTGGACAGAGGACCCTGGTGGCCTAAGGACACAAAAAGCTGGACATGACTGAAGCGACGCATTTGTCTGCACACATGACCCTGGATTATAACTTAAACTATTCCTTTATTTTCTTAAACTTTTTTTTTCTGTTTAATAAGACTGGTCTACACTAAAGGACCAATGCAAGTTAATAATAAGGCAGGAAGAGAATCACTTTTTTATTAAGGTCCACCACTGCATAGGAAAAAGCATGATTGAAAACAATTTTTTTAAAAACAGATTACTCTGCATATTCACTTTTTTTTTTTCCAAAATAAGAGCAGGAAATCTATAACTTTTTTTCATTAACTGCATAGCTTATTTGTATAGTGAAGTTATGTTAGAGAGTAAGAATAGGTGAAGTTGGAAAACACAGAGACAAGAATGAACCAGGGACGTCCTGGTTCAAGATGAAATTAAGTGCAGAAAGATATAGGGGAAACTAAGAGAACTATGAAGGAACAAATGAAAAGACAAAAAGAGCAACCCAAATACTTTTCCCTCTACAAAAATAGAAGGTAATAGAGTAATGAGAAAGCAAGAGAAATGTGAAGGCTTCCCATTTTGCGACCTTAATAGAGTCTTCGAGAGTTACACTATTTTTTCTGTAAAATACAAGCAGAAATAGGGATACTTGATGTTTGCTTTAAAGAATGATTAAAATTCAGATAAAGTTTGGGCCAAATTAGAATTTCTGCAGTAGAAATTTCTTCTACATCTCATTTTATCCTATCTTATTTTCTTAATATTTTTAAAAATGTTGATAGCTAATTTTTGCCTCAATTTTGAAACCTTAATGGTTTCAGATTTAAGGGCTTATATCTCTAGTCAATAAAATTATTATTTAGATATTACAGTGACTCATTTTTAACTTGTTTGTAATTTTTTCATGTAGATCATACATCTGTGACCCAGAATGCAGAAGAAAACAAATTAAGTTCATTGCCCTCGACATCATATGAAGACGTCTTTCCAAAAGACTGCACCTATCTGTATGTATAGAAGTTAAATTTATTTATGTTGTTAGTGCTTTTGCTCCCAGAAAGCGATTTATTGTTGCCAATCATTTGACGTAAGAGTAGATAAAATATATTAAAAAAGGATTCTTTCCCATGAAAAGTTTTTTTTTTTTAAATCTTCTTTATTTTGTATTGGAGTATAGCTGATTAACAATGCTGTGATAGTTTCAGGTGGATGGCAAAGGTACTCAGCCATACATATACATGTATCCATTCTCCCCCAAACTCCCTCCCATCCAGGCTTCCATATAACATTGAGCAGAGTTCCCTGTGCTTTACAATAGGTCCTTGTTGGTTATCCATTTTAAATATAGCAGTGTATAGCTGTCCATCCCAAACTCTCTAACTATCCATTTCCCCTGCCCTTCCTGAAAAGTTTTAAAAGTTGTATATTTTATGTAGCTTAATAATTCTCTACATAGGTTATTTGTTAAATCTGTAAGTAATAAAATCTTTTAATAAACTTTAGAACTAAGGATACCCCAGATAAAATTTTTTCTCTTGAATATATGCTGAGTTAATCCCTTCATAACAAAGAACTTCTTGAATCATCAGTATTTTATATTCCCTTTCCCCAAAAATAGGGGAAATAAATTGATGACATTTTGTAGAAAAGAATGCCACAGAACCCAGCTTGAAACATAATTTATTGGTTTTAAAGTTCAAAATCAAGTTGAAAAGGGAAATGAAACACTCAGTTTACTGGTTATCCAACACTAGTGGAATTGCTCAGTTGTGTCCGACTCTTTGTGACCTCATGGACTGTAGCCTACCAGGCTCCTCCATCCATGGAATTTTCCAGACAAGAGTACTAAAGTGGGTTGCCATTTCCTTCTCTAGGGGATCTTCCCAACCCAAGAATAAAACCCAGGTCTCCTGCATTGCAGACAGACACTTTACCCTCTCAGCCACACTGTAGCTATGTAAATCACTCAAGAGTAAATTAGTCTAGAACAAAACAAAGAACAAAGCTATGAGAGCTTAAGAGAATTTATTTCAGTAAGTACTGAATGAAACCAAAGGTATATATACCCCAGGTAGACAAATAGTAGTGTTCATAGCTCAGAATATACTATAATGCTTTATAAGAAAAAGTGGTAGAAAGGAACTTGGCATTTAATAATAAGGAAAGAGTAATTCCAGGCACAGTCTTTAAAAAAGAAGGAAATACCGAATACCAAAGTAAACAAATAAATCAAAAACTTATTAAAGTGGACTAGGCTAAGAAGATAGAAGTTAAATGGAAAAACAAAGAAAAATGGAAGAACAAAGCAAAAAATGCATTATAGACTATATTTTTACTATGGAATGTACCCCCAGTATTATTCAAAAACTACTAAAATAGATTGAAATTATTTAAGGGAAAACATAACCTCACCTCTTTTTTTTGTTTCTTCCCTCATTTTTAATGTATTAGGTGCTATTGCGTTGTAGTCCATGGATATGATAGATTTGCATTGATCTTTTAGCTGCATTCTCATTCAATATTTTTTACTATCTTTTTGAGAGTTTTTAAGATTGAAACATATAAAAGAATATAGCAAAAACTATACTAACACCAGCCAGAACTAACAGCTATTAACATTTCATTGTATTTGCTTCCAGTGTCTTTTTTTAAAAGAAAACAAAACACTGTAGTCTCTTTTGAGCCATATCTAACTTCTCACCCTGTTCTCCTCTCTGCCTTTCCAAGAGCAGTCACTGTCATCACTTATTTCTCTAGTTCATTTTTAAAATATTTACATAGCCATAAGTAATGTTTAGTGCTATTACTTACAGTTTTTAAATTTTACATAAATATTCATATATGTACCTTCTTACTTTACTCAGCATTAGTTTGACATCTAATCATGTTGCTTGCTGTGTTATAGATCTGTTTCATTCCCTTTAACTGTTGTTTGGATTTCCATAATGTGAAAATACATTTTATTTGTTCATCCCTTTAAGGATGGGTAGATCATTCCACATATTACCTAATGTAAATAGTAGTACAGTGATCAGTTTTACCCCAAACTTTCTTTTAAGGAAGTATTCATTGTGAAAGTTGCTATTAAGGAACTCAAAGGTATAGTCTGGAATCTATAAGATTACCCAAAATGTAGAAGAAAAGGGCAAATGGATGAGAAAAAGAAGAGAATGATGAATAGTTTTCTTAAAAAAGAAACCATTACCAGAAAACCAATGATTTTAATGAACACTATAGAAATATTTTCTGGATTATCCATGTTATAATGTTTTTTTAGAAATGTTAAGAGTTTCAAGCTAAGACGATAGAGTTAGGGCCACTGTGCTGCTGCTCATAGCTCCAGTGAAGGAAATCACAGTATCTAAACTAGGCTTCAGGATGGTTCCAGCAACTAGAAAATGAAAATACATGCTTTTCATTTAAAAATTTGTTATTTAGGGAATTCCCTGATTGTCCAGTGATTAAGACTGCATGTTCCCAGTGCAGGGGACATGGGTTTTTTCCCTGATCGGGGAACTGAGATCTACATGCCATACAGCATGGCCAGAAGAAAAAAATGAGTCTAGAAAATAAGAGAACATTTTTGTGTATTTATAAAAACTTGAGATATTAAGCTAGTAAGTCAAAGTTAAGTGAAAGGACTTTTGACAGTATTCAGTAAAAGACTCTAGAACAATTGGATATCATTTGGAGAATTTAAGTTAGATATTCATGTTACATCAATATAAACTCCAGATGAAATTGAACTCTCAAACCCAAAAAATTAATTATAAAATTAGAACCCTTAAAATCAGAAAAATAAAAGATGTCTTTCTATAACATTATTTAACATGGCATTATTCATAATATCATTTATACTTTATTATAAATACTTAATTCTCTGCCTCGAATGTAAGTTCCTTGATTACAGAGCTCTCATCTTTGTTTTCATAGCACCTGGCACATAGCAGGCATTCAAGAAATCTTTGATGCCCTTGCAGCCCTACCTCCCAGCCTCCAGGGAGGGGAGAAGGGCTGCAGGTGAAGATAATCACCAGTCACAAGTGATTTAATCTTTCATGCTTAAGCAGTTAAACCACTATAAAAAACAACAGGGCTCTTGGAGCTTCCTGGTTGGCAGACACTTTGAGGTGCTGGGAAGTGCATTTGGAGAGGGCATATGGAAACTCCATGCCCCTTCTTACCTACATTACCCCATGCCTCTCTCCCATTTGGCTGTTCCTGAGTGCATCTTTTATTATAAACTGGTAATAGTAGTTAAAATGCTGTCCTGAAGTCTGTGAGTCTTTCCAGCCCATTAACAAAGAGGAGGAGGTTGTGGAAACTCATGGATTGGTCAGAAGTATGGTGACCTGGAAATTGCATTTTGCATCTGGATTGGGGGCAGTTTTATGGGACTGAACCCTTTAATTTGTGGAATCTGATGCTGACTACAGGTGGATAATGCCAGAATTGAACTGAATTATTGGACACTCATTGAAGAAGTGGTGCTAGAAAAAAAACACCACCTATTTGGTGCTCAGAAGAAGATTAAAAAACATAACTTTATATAACTGTAAAACATAGATTTATTTCAGGGTCTGGCTTATTTTCATGTTGTCTGAGAAGAAACTAATATAGGAATTAAATATCATCTTAGTGTTTTTTTTTTAAATATGGGGAATTGTGCTATAAATTTGAGGTTCTAATAAATAATTAATTTTAAACAGATCTACAGAAAACCAAGAAATTCCCCTTATGGAAAGTAAAGATGCAGACTTTAGAGAAAAAGAATCTTCTTTAAATTTATCTTACCAAAAGCATGAGTGCTCTGGCACCTGTCTGATGAAAATGCCATTTACCTTCAAGGGGGAAAACCCTCTGCAGCTACCAGTCAAATGCCATTTCCAAAGACGACACGCAAAGACAAACTCTCATTCTTCAGCACTCCACGTGAGTTATAAAACCCCTTGTGGAAGGAGTCTACGAAACATGGAGGAAGTTTTTCGTTACCTGCTTGAGACAGAGTGTAACTTTCTATTTACAGATAACTTTTCTTTCAATACCTATGTTCAGTTGACTCGGAATTACCCAAAGGAAGAAGAAATTGTTTCTGATGTGGATATTAGCAATGGAGTGGAATCGGTGCCCATTTCTTTCTGTAATGAAATTGACAATAGAAAACTTCCACAGTTTAAATACAGAAAGACTATGTGGCCACGAGCATATTATCTAAACAGCTTTTCCAACATGTTTACTGATTCATGTGACTGTTCTGAGGGCTGCGTAGACATGTGAGTAGAAGAACATGGCATTTCAAAAAAATCTTCTGAATGTAGGGGTACTTGTCAAGAAATCCTGCTGTGTATCAGTTTGTCTGTCTATCTTATCTAAAACCAGTTCATCAAGAATTGAAAATAGAGAGATGCACTCTCCTTTAGCAGTAGGAAGGAAACTCTTCACCTATTATTTTGTTTATTGGGGAATTATTTCTTGCAGAGATAAGTTTTTCCCTTAATCTGTTACTGTGACTATTGATAGCAACAATTAAGGCTAATGCCGTGTAACTGTGCCAAACATTGTGACAAGTGCTTTCCATCTATTTTCTCGTTTAGTTCTCACAAAGTCTTATGGAGTAGTTAATATTATTTCCATGTTGCAAATGAGGAAGTTGAGAAATCAAATGTAAGGTCAACAAATTTAAGCACCAGGATTTGAACCTATGCTGCTGCTGCTGCTAAGTCGCTTCAGTCGTGTCCGACTCTGTGCAACCCCATAGACGTAAGCCCACCAGGCTCCTCCGTCCCTGGGATTCTCCAGGCAAGAACACTGGAGTGGGTTGCCATTGCCTTTTCCTTTAGGTTTTGTCATAGAGGAAACCTCTCATTGCGCCAAGTTTTATTCTGTTTAAATATAGGTTGTTGTTTTTAAGCATTGCCTCTAACCTGTCTACATCTGGCCAAGCCCAGTCTCCTTCAATGCTAAAGGAGAAAAGTAACTGTTGGGTTGGACAGTGTTTACTGAACTTTATGGTTAGTTTAACAAGGGTTTTTTCAAGCATAATTTTGATGGGGTGTGATTTTTGCCTTAGACCATAGAAACTAATCCCCATGTAACATGCACCACCAGCACACATATGTTTGTTTTTTGGTCACAAATTACGAGAGAAGTCACAAAATAAGCAAAAAGCTGAGGCTCACGGGAATCTGGAATTGGACATGAGCACTGTGGCCAGGGATTCTGATCCTGACGGGAATGGGAGTTAAACGTGTCCCGTGCATGGTGGAGAGTGGGCACCAAGCTCTCAGGGAAAGGGGCAGAAACAGGGACCTACCCAAGACCAGGAGGTTGGCTGATAACCCACAGGGCCTGCGGTTGTATAACTGTATTGATAACAACCAGGCTGAGAGCCGTGAAACCCGTAGGTCGGAGCCAGAGCAGCCAGTGTAGAAGAGCACCCAGGAGTGACCTGGGCAGAAGCATGACCTCGCATAGTCAGAGCACACAGGCAGTCAGGACCGTGAAGGCAGCGTAAGTTCGCACAGATGGCAGAGGTCACGCCTGAGGAGTCAGAGAGAGATGGAGAATGTGACTGAAGGAGGCTTTAAAATAGGTGTGTCTAAAATGTCCAAAGAGATAAGATCCTAATATCCATGAAATGAGGAGGTGATCATTTTTATATGTGATCATTTTACTATATAAGTAAAAGAGCCATTTAGAAATACGGGAAATAAAGCATATGGTTATGGAAATAAAAAACTTAAGTAGATGGACTAAGTGGTAGCATTGGTATAGCTGGAGAAACAATCAGTGAATAGCAAAGCAAAACTAAAGGGTTCTCCCAGAATGCAAAGGGATAAAAATACGAGGAAAAAAAGTTTACAGGTTGAAAAATATGAAAGGTCAATGGGAAATTCCAACATACCTCTGAGAAGAGAGCATCATTCAAAGAGATACTAGCTGAGAATTTTCCAGAACTGAAGAAAGACAGGAGTCCTCAGAGTGAAAAAGCCTGCTGTGTACTGCTGCTGCTGCTGCTGCTAAGTCGCTTCAGTCATATCCGACTGTGTCCTAGGAAGGGAAATAAAATAACTGTACATCTAAATATATCATGATGCAACCTTGCAAGTATCTAGGGCAAAGAATAAATATGCTAGCAGATGGAAAAGAGAATATATTGACAAGGCAGTTTTCATCAAAAATAATAGAAGACAAAAAGGCATATTAGCTTAAAATGCTGAAGGAAAATAAATACAAAACTAGAATTCTGTAACAAGCCAGACAGTTATATGGTGGGGGGTGGGGGTGTTAAGAGGGTATTCAGACAATTACACAGCAGTTGAAGATATGCATTCCTATTTTTCAGCAATAGTATTTTTATACTAGAGCATTGTTTTCCAAGCTCTTAAGTTTAGTAGGATGTAAAATCACTTAAAGGGTTGTAACTAGAATCTTAAAAATTAAATTGTACAGAAAGTACCATGTGTACAGGAAGTACAGTGATAAGGTACTTATATGTGACTGCTGTTTCTTACTTTACATATACACACACATAAATATGCTGCCTCTGTAGGATCTTTTCTTAGAAATGTAAGACATTTCTTGCTGTGAGTCATAGTCAAAAATATTTGAAAGCTGCTACCCAGGCGATGCTTAGACAGGGCATAAGAATAAGGATGTTACAGCATTGTTGTATTAAAGCTAGAAGCAGTTTAATTGTGATTCTAAATGCTGTGGAAAAGTTAAAAAGGTAGATCTCAAAAGCATTATATTGAATGAAAAGACAAGTTGTAGGATAATAACTATAGTAATTTTTTAAAAGAATACATTGTATTGTTTGTGGATAAATATATATGTAAAAGTTTAAAGGATGCCTCACCAAACCTCTTGAGAGCTTAGTTTTATCTTTTTTTTTTTTTTTAAGGAAGATCATATATACAGTATATATGTTGTAAATTATAGTTGACCTTTGAACAATGCAGGGGTTAGGGGTGCCAGCCCTCAAAAATATAACATGTAACATAATTGGCCCTCCACATAAGCGGTTCCGCATCCATAATTCCACAGCCAAGTTTTCATCCAACTGTAGATCATGTTCAGTTCAGTTCAGTTCAGTCGCTCAGTTGTGTCTGACTCTTTGTGACCCCATGAATCGCAGCACACCAGACCTCCCTGTCCATCACCAACTCCCGGAGTTCACTCAGACTCACGTCCATCGAGTCAGTGATGCCATCCAGCCATCTCATCCTCTGTCGTCCACTTCTCTTCCTGCCCCCAATCCCTCCCAGCATCAGAGTCTTTTCCAATGAGTCAACTCTTCGCATGAGGTGGCCAAAGTACTGGAGTTTCAGCTTTAGCATCATTCCCTCCAAAGAAATCCCAGGGCTGATCTCCTTCAGAATGGACTGGTTGGATCTCTTTGCAGTCCAAGGGACTCTCAAGAGTCTTCTCTAACACCACAGTTCAAAAGCATCAATTCTTCAGCACTCAACCTTCTTCACAGTCCAACTCTCACATCCATACATGACCGCATGTATGTAGTACTGTGTTATTTACTATTGAAAAATATCCACGTATACGTGGACCTGTGTAGCTGAAACCCGTGCTGATCAAGGGTCAGCTGTATATACATAAGAGAAAGGACTAGACAAAATGATGACAGCTGATTCTGTCTGGTCAGAATGAGTGTTTGTTATTGTTTGTGTTGTCTGTACTTTGTAAACTTTGCAAACAAACTCATATTGAAAAAGCAACAATAGATTTCTACATCTGTAAATAGAATCCAAGTCAATCAATTTATTGCTTATTTTTTCTGTTGCAGACGGTAGTTACCACTCTGACATGTATTGTATATATACAGAAAAATACTGAAGTGAATCATAGAGGAAACAATCTTAAAGTCACTTGCCATTTAACACAGGAGATGAGATTCAGAGACTTTTAACCAGTAGTCACGCATCTGGTTTATAACTGAGATACCCAGGTTCCTTACTCCTATCGAGTGTTAAGTCCCTGTCATGTTAGGTAGTCATCTCAGTAGTTAGAGAGGAAATTTGTCTTTAGGTGTTCATGTTTACTGCTTAGCAGCGCTACGAAAAACAGCTTGATACGTGGCATCAGTCTCCTCAATCTGTTTTTATGTCATTGGAGAGAAAGACAATATGAAACATACGCAAACCTATGTAAGTTCTTTTGAGCCTGACACGTTTAAGTCTATCCATTGTAGGAGAGCAAACCTGGGAGAATTCTCACAATGAAGCTTCTGCTGAATAGGAAATGAAAGGAATTCATTTTGAAATGTTGAAACTCGTATAGTTAACTATTTAATGAGCAAGTCGAGGTACAGGGCAGTTTATAATTATTTATAAACTTTTGGTAAATGTTGTCTTTCAAAGAGGTCTGTTTTATTTAGGGAAGAAGTCTTGACAATCCATGAGCCAAATAACTGTTTTAAATACAACTATATTCTTAATACTTTTGTTAAGAGAGCCTGATAACTTGATGCTTTTTTATTCTGACTTCTCCATCCATTGTCTTCCTCTTAGAACAAAATGTGCATGTCTTCAACTGACAGCAAGGAATGCCAAGACTTGCCCCTTGTCAAGTAATAAAATAACCACTGGATATAAATATAAAAGACTAGAGAGACAGATACCTACTGGGTAAGATACACTGTGGATTTGTTGCAGGGTGTTTATACCTTTGAAGGAGGGTGCTTATACCTTTGAAGGAGGGTGCTTTATCATTGTGGCCTATTTAGTCTTCTAAATGTTCTTAATGTGAGAGTTGGACTATAAAGAAAGCTGAGCACCAAAGAATTGATGCTTTTGAACTGTGGTGTTGGAGAAGACTCTTGAGAGTCCCTTGGACTGCAAGGAGATCCAACCAGTCCCATCCCAAAGGAGATCAGTCCTAGGTGTTCATTGGAAGGACTGATGTTGAAGCTGAAACTCCAATACTTTGGCCACCTGATGCGAAGAGGTGACTCATTGGAAAAGACCCTGATGCTGGGAAAGATTGAGGGCAGGAGGAGAAGGGGATGACAGAGGATGAGACAGTTGGATGGCATCACCGACTCAATGGACATGGGTTTAGGTAGACTCCGGCAGTTGGGGATGGACAAGGAAGCCTGGCATGCTGCGGTTCATGGGGTCGCAAAGAGTCAGATGCGACTGAACTGAAATGAATGCTTAATTTCTTATTTGTTGTTTCTGTTCAGTTGCTAAGTTGTTTCCGACTCTGCAAATCCATGGACTGCAGCACACTAGGCTCCCCTGTCCTTCACTGTCTCCCTGAGTTTGCTCAAATTCATATCCATTGAGTCGGTGATGCCATCTAACCATCTCAACCTCTGCTGCCTCCTTCTCCTTTTGCTTTCAGTCTTTCTCAGCATCAGGGTCTTTTCCATTGAGTTGGCTCTTCGCATTAGGTGGCCAAAGTACTGGAGCTTCAGCTTCAGCATCAGTCTTTCCATTGAATATTGAGGGTTGATTTCCTTTAGGATTTGACTGGTTTGATCTTCTTACAGTCCGAAGGACTCTCAAGTCTTCTCCAACACCACAATTCAAAGGCATCAATTCTTCAAGCATCAATTCTTTGGCCCTCAGCCTTCTTTATGGTCCACCTCTCACTTCCATTCATGACTACTGGAAAAACCATAGCTTTGACTATACAGACTTTGTTGGCAGAGTGATGTCTCTGCTTTTTGATACACTGTCTAGGTTTTTCACAGCTTTCCTTTGAAGGCGAAAGTATCTTTTAATTTCATGATTGCAGTTACCATCCGCAGTGGTTTTGGAGCCCAAGAAAATAAAGTCTGTCAGTGTTCCCACTTTTTCCCCATCCATTTGTCATGAAATGATGGGGCCAGATGCCTTGATCTTTGTTGAGTTTTGAGTTTCAAGACAGCTTTTTCACTCTCCTCTTTCACCCTCATCAGGAGGCTCTTTGATTCCTCTTTGCTTTCTGCTTTTAAAGTTGTATCATCTGCATATGTGAGGTTGTTGGTATTTCTCCTGGCATTCTTAATTCCTGCTGGTGACTCATCCAGCCTGATACTTCTCATGATATACTTTGCATATAAGTTAAATAAGCAGGGTGAAAATAAACAGCCTTGACGTACTCCTTTCCCAATTTGAAACCAGTCCATTGTTCCATATCTGGTTCTAACTGTTGCTTCTTGATCTGCATACAGGTTTCTCAGGAGACAGGTAAGGTGGTCTGGTATTTGCATCTCTTTAAGAATTTTCCACAGTTTGTTGTGATCCCCACAGTCAAAGGCTTTTGTACAGTCAATGAAGCAGAAGTAGATGTTTTTCTGGAATTCTCTTGCTTTCCAACAACAGATGTTGGCAATTTGATCTCTGGTTCCTCTGCCTTTTCTAAATCCAGCTTGTACATCTGAAAGTTCTTGGTTCCTGTACTGCTAAAGCCTGACTTGAAGGATTTTGAGCATTACCTTACTAGCATGTGAAACGAGCACATTTGTACAGTAGTTTTAACATTCTTTGGTGTTGGCCTTCCTTGGGATTGGAATGAAAGTGGACCTTTTCTAGTCCTGTGGCACTGGCAAGTTTCCAAATTTGCTGACATATTGAGTGCAGCACTTTAACAGCATCATCTTTTAGGACTTTAAATGGTTCAGCTGGAATTAGGTTCTTATACCAAAAATCTAAATTAAAGAATTTTTTTAAAAGCCCGTATATCATTTTTGGAAATGGAAGTCAGAGTGCACACAGGTGGCATGCAGACTGCGCCTGACACTTGCCTGCTTTGCCTCTGACTCCTAGCCCCGTTGGGCTGGCTTGCTTTGGGTAGACGTTTCCCCGCTGGGCTAGCTTGCTTTCGGTAGACGTTTCCCCGTTGGGCTAGCTTGCTTTGGGTAGACGTTTCCCCGTTGGGCTGGCTTGCTTTCGGTAGACGTTTCCCCGTTGGGCTGGCTTGCTTTCGGTAGACGTTTCCCCGTTGGGCTAGCTTGCTTTGGGTAGACGTTTCCCCGTTGGGCTGGCTTGCTTTCGGTAGACGTTTCCCCGTTGGGCTAGCTTGCTTTCGGTAGACGTTTCCCCGTTGGGCTAGCTTGCTTTGGGTAGACGTTTCCCCGTTGGGCTAGCTTGCTTTCGGTAGACGTTTCCCCGTTGGGCTGGCTTGCTTTGGGTAGACGTTTCCCCTTTAAGACATATACTGTGCAGAGGTCGTCTGAGGATTGGGAATTTTCTTTTCAAGGTTGTTATTGCTAAAAGACAAACAGAGAAGTATTCTTCCTAGACTTCCCCTTCTTAGACATCGGGCGACATTTTTAAAGAGCTCACCCTTATTGTGTGCCACACATTGTCTCAAGCACCTTGCAAATAGACTTATTTAATCTTTTTTTAAAATTAAATTTTATTGAAATATAGTTGATTTCCATGTTGTGTTAGTTGCGGCTATACAGCGATGTGATTCAGTTATACATCTATCCACCTGCTTTTAGATTCCATTCCCATATAGGTCATTATAGAGTACTGAGCAGAGTGCCCGTGCTATACAGTAAGTCCTTAGTAGTTGTCTGTTTTATATATAGTAGTGTGTATATGTCACCCCTGATCTCCGATTTATCCCCCCTCCCCGCCCCGCAACTTTCCCCTTTGGTAACCTTAAGTTTGTTTTCTACATCTCTGACTCTATTTCTACTTTGTGAATAAGTTCATTTTTACCGTTTTCTTAGATTCCACATATAAAGATTATCATGTGATACTTGTCTTTCTCTGTCTGACTTACCCAATTCATTTAATCTTCACAAAACCACCCTATGCCATATAATCCATATTATATGGTAGTACCATATAATCCCCATTTTTAAAAATGGGAAATTGAAGCACAAAGAGATTAAATCCATGGGCCTGCAGCTAGTGAGTGCTGGAGCTGTGATGGGAACTAGGCAGTCTAGCCCTGGGAGCCTTCACACTTAGTCTCTTTCCCTCAGTGATTATTAGCAGGGTAGCAATAGAAAGTGCTTTTGCTTTTAATTTGTCTAATTGATTTTCTCTTGTATATTTTATTGACAAGCATTTATGAATGCAGCCTGTTATGCAAGTGTGATCGACGAATGTGTCAAAACCGAGTTGTCCAGCACGGACCTCAAGTGAGGCTACAAGTGTTCAAAACTGAGAAGAAGGGATGGGGAGTGCGCTGTCTAGATGACATTGACAGAGGGACGTTTGTTTGCATTTATTCAGGTAAAGCAAAGGTTTACTTTCACATTACGCTGTGGTAAGATCTGCATTTCTGAATCTCCATTGACTAGTCAGGGCCGCCGAGATCTTATAGCAAGGACAAGAGCGACGGTATAGGAGGACTGTCAGAGGAAGGCAAGTGACTGGGAAATCGAGCCCTGAAGGCATGACGTGCATTAGGAGGTACCAGGTGTCCCAGAAAAGAAAGGCTGAAGGATAAAACTTGGGTTACTGCATGAGATGTGTTTTTTAGTCTCTGTGGCTGCAGTTGCTTCGGGGTAAAGTAAGAAAACTTTTAAATAGAAAAGTGACTGATTTACTAAGGTAAAGATTATTGGTCAGAGACTGTCTTCGTCAACATCTTGAGCTATTAGAATTTAACAAGTTAATGTTATAATGAATACCTTTAGGTGATGATTCAGTTAAGGCTGCCGCTGCTGCTGCCACCAAGTCGCTTCAGTCGTGTCCCGCTTTGTGCGATCCCATGGACAGCAGCCCACCAGGCTACTCTGTCCCTGGGATTTTCCAAGCAAGAGTATTGGAGTGGGTTGCCATTGCCTTCTCCAAGTCAGTCAAGGCAGTTCTCTCCATTTCAGGGATTCTATAGAGAGTTGCCCATGTTCTGAGCAAAGCCTCCCCACCGTGTGTTACGGTTGTGCAAATTACTGATTCATTCAGGCCATTGCCCACAGGCCAGACAGGTCCATCTCTAGTAGTCTCTTCCTTTTACTTCAGAGTGTTAGGCAAAAGTCCTCACTTTCTGTGTGTACCATGAAGTGAGAAAGGTTGGTGAAATGTGGCTCTCAAGGCAGTCTGAAGGAAATGTGCCAGGCAGCAGGGACCAGAGCAGGCCTCCTTATCTGGAATTCCAGGTTCCCTCTAGTGAGGGCAAGAATCCTCAGAGTTCAGAACAGTCACAGCTGGATCCCTGCCACATCCCACTTACAGACACAAATACTGCACAACTTGCCTGGACATTTGTCTGTCATATTTCTCAAAATAACTCTTTGATAAAAGTTAGCTTACCATAAAATGCCAGACGGTGTCCAGGAAGTGTCATTTATTGACTTTATCTGCATTGCTAGGAAATGCACCTAAGGGTATCTCTTTAATCTAGCTGTTAATTTTGACTTGTTAACTGTAATTTGAAGTTCCTTGAAAGAAAATGCATAAACTTCAGACTAACATTTTGATTGCATTAAGGCTTAAGATGAGAATAGGCACATATCACCACAGATTTAAATACATCACTTTATAAATAAAGTTTTTAAATGATAAAGCATTCATAACTACACACAAAAGCTATAATTGTAAGACTAGAGTTCACCTCTCTAATTTTCTAGAGTGCTTTCTGATCTGTATTTTTGTTTTATATTATTGTAGCTGAATCTCTTGTCTTCTGTGTTATCCCACTTCAGACAAATACTTATTCCTATATTTTTTCATGTACTGGAAGATGCGAAATCTCTTCTTGGTCTTTTATTTTTATTATTTCTCACAGTAGTTTTCTAGGATGAATTAATGTTTATCTTCATTCTAGAAATGAGGTACACCATACACTGTTGTAACAGAGCAGAAGAGATGCCCTTTTGTTGCTTAGTAACTTATTACTTTTTGTCATATTTAGCTCTTTTACTTTTTCTTTTAGGAAGATTACTAAGCAGATCTGACACTGAGAAACCTGATGCTATTGATGAAAATGGAAAAGAAGAGAATATTATGAAAAATATGTTTTCCAAAAAGAGGAAAATAGAAGTTGCAGATTGTGAGGTTGAAGTTATCCCAATAGAACTGGAAGCACGTCCGAGAAGTATGGAGACTCAGGAGTATCCACCTAAGTTCCATAATAATACCAAAGAGCCTATTATGTGAGTGAGATCATAGGAACCCAGTCAAGATTGATCTATACTGTTTCATACCAATTAAGAGTAGTTCTTTCTTTTTCTTATTTCTTACTTTCCACTCCAACTTCTGTATCTCTTATATATCAATTTGCTTCCCAGTTGTATGTTTCACACTGAGAAATCTAGGGCACTTAAATTTAAAAATCTAACCAACACACTATATTTCCTCAGTTTCCATCTGTGGAACTTCATCTTTAAAAACTTTGACTTTAATCAGATTGTTTATGGATGTCATGACTTTGGCAGTTCTTTTTATTTTCTATCACCATTTTATTTGCAAAGGTTTTCTTAGATTTTCTTCATTTTTTAAATATACTTCCAGAATGATTGACTTTAAAATATGATTATTCTAGTGAGGAGTAGGCATAAGTGTTATAGCTTAGATTAATTTCTAATGAATATTTACATAACAGTGATGCTGTCTATATTTCAGGGCACAGTAAAGAGCGTTTTTAGTGATTTACAGAATAACTTTGTTTTCCTTTTCAGAGGAATGAAATATAACAGCATTGCAAGAATTCGATATCATTCAGTCATTAGAAGTCCTAAAACCAAGACGGTCATTATTCAACACAATGGGAAAAATATGGTAAAAAGTGCAAAACATAGATGGTGCCCTTCTGAGAACATTAACTACTATTTAATTCAGATTGTTTGTGTTATTTAATAATGTGTAGGATTTCTTTTATTATTTTGTAATGTGGTGCTGTTAAAGTGTTAGGACTGTTTTTTAATGACTTTGTATCTTACGTAATGGTTGGCATGTTCCCAACTTAGATATAGAAGGAGAATGTTGCTCATGATCTGACCGTGTATTCTACTGAGACTGAGAGCTATACAGTATAAGAATTCATGGAAGAAGCTAAAGTGATAGTATTACATAGGAAAGAAGGATGGAGTAATTTAGGTTGAGGAGATACGGTTGTGAGATGTAGGAGAAAGAACAGAAGCAGTCTAATGAGAGGATCATCCAGAAAGCAGCACTTTACATGATAGCCTCTGAAGATAACACTTTTCAGTCTGTCCTGAGAAGAATAACTAGTCAGAGACTGTAACTTAAGAGAATGATGCGAGAAACAGAACAGGCAGACAAAATGGTAGTTCATGGCTTGGTGAAAAATACTAACTTAGGTGGTACACAAATACTTGCCCTCTGCCTGGTAACATACAGAAGATAACTCCTTAATACCACATCATTATGCGAAGATTGGGCCAGGAGATCACATAGACCTAGTTTGCCCTCCAACACTGCACCTTAACTAGCTGGTTAACATCTGTCTGCATTTCTTTTTCTGAAAAATTAGAATAATAGTATCTATCTCAGAATTAAGAGGGTTAAATGAGATAACGTCAGAAACGTAGTGTAGCACAATGACACCCAGGTCAGTGCTCAACACACGTTGACCGTTGAAGTACATGGATAAGAATAATGGTCAATGTTTTGTGTGCCAAGCATTGTGCTAAACCTAATACCCCTTTTTGAAAGTTATCATTACCATATACAGTGACTGCAGTGTCCTCAACTCATGGAGATAGGCAGCTCCTTTAACCTTTTCTTTCAAGTAACTAGCCAAAGAGTGTTTTTAATCTTTGCACATCTTATAGTGGAAGGCAAATTTATCATCTGGTATCAGAATTGAGGGATACCGACAGATATATGTGTATTTCATTTTGAATTTATAATGCCTCAAGAATGTCTTGACAGTCCTTATAATTTTCATAGCTGTGGCTCACGAAAGTGCCTGGGAGTAGAACACAGCTAAAAGGGCTCTGACGTGTCAGAGATTGCTCAGGCTATCAGCTTTGAGTCTTTGAAAACTAATCTAATTGCTGCAGCCTATGGAGATTGATAACTTGATGAAAGAGGCCTTACTGCTAACTTAAATTCTTTTTCCTAACCTAGAAAGTAAAGACATCTTCCTTGTTTTCTTTTAAGGGATTTACTTCCTCAGAGGCTGTCACCTCAGAAGATAATGGGGAACTTAATCCAGCTCAAGTACATCTGAACTCTAAAGCCAAGGAAATGAGAAGTAGGCTTTGTTTCATTCTGTGGTTGCCTGCCTCTTCTGCCTTTTTGTCTCTCATGCTCAATACTCGTAGCTAGTTTTTTCAGACACCATTACAAAAATGCTGCATTCAGCACAAGGCTTCCTATATGTCTAGATCAGAGGTCGACAAACCGTGATCTGTGGGCCACATCCAGCCCACCACCGGTTTATGTATGGCCTGTAAGCTAAGATAATTTTTACCTTTTAAAATAACTGAGAAGAGATGAGAAGATAAATAATGCTTTGTGACACTCGAAACTTACAGGATATTATAATTTCAGTGTTGCTAAATAAATTGTATCGGAAGATAGCCACACTCTTTGATTTACATATTGTCTCTACTTGCACACTATAGTAGCATAGCTGAATACTCACAACAGAGATGGTATAGCCCACAGTGTTTACTGTTTGGCCCCTTACAGAAGAAGTTTGCTGACCCCTGGTCTAGATGCCAACCGTGACCTGATGCTGGGCAGGAGAATAGCATGGACAACTCACAGTCCATCTCCAGCTTTGGAAGCCCTGCCCAGTGCAGCCATTTCCTCTTTGTTTAGGCTCCTTTAAAAATAAAGACATGACATTCTCCTGCAGTATTCCAGCCAGTGCTGCCCCAGAGGATACTTAGCAGAAAGTGAAAATATTGCTACCCTGAGTGCTCATCTTTCAGTGTTACCAGTCTTGCCATGGTATAGACTATACAGTCCATGGAATTCTCCAGGCCAGAATACTGGAGTGGGTAGCCTTTCCCTTCTCCAGGGATCTTCCCAACCCAGGGATCAAACTCAGGTCTCCCGCAACTGCACGCAGATTCTTTACCAGCTGAGCCACAAGGAAAGCCCACTTTAATATTAAAACCTGCCAAAACTGGGCTTTAGTTTATTTGCATTTCAGTATATCCCTTAGGGAGAGATGTTGCTGAGACATGACCCTTTGTGAAGAACTGACTGACCGTGGCCTCTTCTCCCTTTGGGCTTCCTTGACATATACACCCCCAACTCCCCACCTTCCTAGTATTAATAGAAGGACACTTTTGTAAATTTATATCCTATTTTTAGGCAGAGAGGGGAGAGGACTTGGAGCTTTTCCTGTATTACTGCTTAGCTCAAATTGCCCTTAGCTCAAAATAGTTCTTATGTCAAAGATGTGTGTTTTGGGACAACATTCTGATATATCACCGTTTAATGCATGAAAGTCATCTGAGTCCTGTTGCTCTTGGTTCTTTTGTTGTTTTCATTGACCACTACAGTACATATAGCAGGCACTACAAAATTAGTTATGTACTATTAATATTACTGCAAGTAACCTATGATAGGAAAAAGCAGCCAGAAACAGTGATGATTACATCAAAAACATTAATTTTAGAAAAGTGTAATTTCTTTCTGCCACTGAATTAGGAGGCACAAATGACTTTTTAACAATAAATAATTTTACTTATTCCATTTGACATGCATCCATACTTTCGAATATTTTGGAAAATTACTTGCATTATTGGATAAGAAAAATAAGCAGTTCATCTTCTGAAGTATTGTTGTTTGTAAAAGTGTGATTGCTGAATGATCATCTAGCAAAAACACGTATACAAAACCCATAGCGGTAGTTATTGCTACTGGGCCTTCGAGCGGGTAACTCTTAATCAGGGTCTTCCCAGCCTTTCATTGGTATCATAAAGGCCTAAAATGCTCCCTAAACCCTTTCTGTTCCAGCTGTTTAGAATATATTTAAATGCAGAGTACAAAGTTGAAGAGAAGTCAATTTGTAAGGAGTAGAGCTTAACTATAGTAACAGGAAGCAACATGTATACAGATTCATAAAAAGCCATTGTTAGGCAGTAGAAAGAAGGTAGACTTCAGAATCAGATATTTCTGGGTTTCTTACCCCACTTCTCATTATTATTGCTAGTTAGTTAGTTGAGTGAATCCCTTAAGCCTTCAGAAGCTCAGAGTTTTCATTTGTAAAATTGAAATACTGTGTACCTTAATACATTGTACGGATTAGCAATAATTAACACAACTTGCACTGAATTAGTATTGTTACTCTCAGCAGTATTGCTCAGCCATTTATATTCCCTGACAATTCCTTCCGAAATGTTTATTAGAGGACTCAAGCTCAAACCAAGTTGAAGATTGTGAAGACAAGCCTGTGATTGAATCCGATGTGATAGATATAACCAAGTGTAGAGAAGACACTCCACCAGGGGACACATGTCACCAAGCAGTCACACTGGATAACAAGAATGAGGTTCAAATACAAAAGCCCCAAGAGGAAAAATCTCCAGCATGTCAAAACCAGCAGGTCTTCTGTGGTAAAGAGTTACCAAATGAAATCAAGGATGCTTCATCTGATTCTCTAGAGAAGTTCAATAAAGGGAATGTGTTTTTATTGGATGCCACAAAAGAAGGAAATGTGGGCCGCTTCCTTAATGTGAGTATATGGGCTGAGATTCCTATATCTAAACCTTTTTCCCCTAGGCTGCTTCACAAAATCATGAGGAAAATATGACTGACAGATTCCAGAGCCACACTACCTGGATTAGAATGCCAGGCCTCTACTTACATGGGCTTGGACATCTTACTTGACCTCTCCATGCTGTATTTCCCACTTCAATAATATGGAGTTAATAACTGTCCAGAATGTTGTAAATGATCATCTAGCAAAAACACGTATACAAAACGCATAGCGGTAGTTATTGCTGCTGGGCCATTTATATATAAATGTATTATATATAAAGTGCTTAAACTATCTAGCACACAGTAAACATTTGCTTAAAATATAAGAAATTATAAGAAAATCATATATATTTATTGAAAGGCTTTTAAGATGCATTCCCTCAAAAAAACAATGGGGCACATAGAATAAGTTTTTCTTTTGTGTCTCATATAATAGAATGTCTTATTCAGAAATACCTCTATTAAAAAAATTTAGTTGGGAGCACTTATGTTTTACTACTCTCACTAAATTTTGAGTGATTTAGTGGCTTAGTACTAGAGAAGGCAATGGCAACCCACTCCAGTACTCTTGCCTGGAAAATCCCATGGACGGAGGAGCCTGGTAGGCTACAGTCCATGGGGTCGCTAAGAAACAGACACGACTTCACTTTCATTTTCACTTTCACTTTTCACTTCTATGCATTGGAGAAGGAAATTGCATCCCACTCCAGTGTTCTTGCCTGGAAAATCCCATGGACGGAGGAGCCTGGTGGGCTGCCGTCTATGGGGTCGCACAGTCGGACACGACTGAAGCGACTTAGCAGCAGCAGTGGCTTAGTACAGAAAACCAGTACATTTATCAGAATATTGCATTTTACTATCTTACTCTTTTCTTATTCCTAAGCCATAGTCATTTGCTGTTTCTGTGTATGTTTGGGATATATGTAATGAGACTTATTTTCATTTATATAGAGGAATATTTGATTTCTCTGATTTAAGGTTCATTGGGCTTCCCTGTTAGCTCAGTTGGAAAAGAATCCACTTGCAGTGCAGGAAACCCCAGTTCTATTCCTGGGTCTAGAAGATCCACTGGAGAAGGGATAGGCTACCCACTTCAGCATTCTTGGGCTTCCCTTGTGGCTCAGCTGATAAAGAATCTGCCTGCAGTGTGGGAGACCTGGGTTGGAAAGATCCCCTGGAGAAGGGAAAGGCTACCCATTCTAGTATTCTGGCCTGGAGAAGTCCACGAACTGTATAGTCCATGGGATTGCAAAGAGTCATACATGACTGAGCGACTTTCACTTCACAAGGTTCATTGACACTTAAGACTCCTGGCATCTTCATGATGAGAGGGATACTTTGCATTGTTGGCCATAACTACTGTGTAGGGTGGAATTGGAGTTAGCTTTTCCCATCAGACTGCCAGTCTCGTCTCTCCTGCCTCCTACCATCATACATGCTTTTCAAAGAAAGTATATAGTCCCAGAAATTTTCCAGGGGAAAAAAGAGAAATACCTTCGCCACTAGTCCCAGTGTCTGTATAGACTGCCCTGTCTTTGGCCAGCCAGACCGTGCAGAAACCACCTGCATTCCTCCTCCTCTCTGGGCTCCACTTTGTTCTGACTTATCTTACCCAGGAGAGTGACGAGGAGTCGTGGAAGCAGGACAGGAACTGTATGATAACCTCCACACGTCCTTTGGAAAAGTCCGTTCAGGTTCACTGATTTCTGGATGTGGCCTTAATTTTTCTCTTTGCTCTGTATCAGAGCGCTTCTTCCTCTCTGTGGGGTTCAGTTAGTGGGATGGGCAGCTTTGACTTTTCCCTTAAAATAATGGGAAGCATGCATAGCCCAAGATTCTTTTATGTATTTCCTTTGCTAAACTCAAGACCTATTTATTTATTTATTTGTGGCTGTACTACTTGGCTCAGAGGATCTTAGTTCACTGACCAGGGATCAAACCTTTGCCCTCTGCAGTGAAAGTAGAGTCCTAAGAACTGAACCACCAGGGAATTCCCTCAACACCTCTTTAAAATATGACATTTGAATGGTTTGAAATTGCTGTTTAGTGATAATTTTAAATGTAATTCATATGCCATCAGAAGAAAAAGTACTCTCAAGTCAGAAAATCTTTGAAACCAAAGAACTTTTTTTCCTTGCTAGAGAAATCTGTTTGGCCTTTTTCTTTTTCGCTCTCCTAGTTAGAAGGATACTTGGTTAACAAGAGAAGCCTCTCTGAATACTGGAGTGGGTTGCCATTCCCTTCTCCATGGGATCTTCCTGACCCAGGGATGGAACCTGGGTCTCCTGTACTTTCACTACTTCTATACTATTGCCAAACATGCTGGAAGCTACTGAACATGCCAGGAGAGCCAGGAGATCAGTAAAGAATGATCCCTAGCAAAGGACTCTCGTGGCTTTCTTTCCAGTCAGTTATGTTGAATAGTGGCTGCACTGGAATGATATGGTTGGTCTCACTAGCTGGATCTCCCCTTGTTTATAGGAAGAGAAAAACAAGGCTTTTCTGTCTTTTTAAATTTAATTTTCTACATAGATAATCCATTCTCATGATTTAAAAACTTAAATAAAATAAAACACCTTAGAAAATACATACAAACAGAATTGTTTCACAGCAGCTGTGACCCTGCCAAGTAGGTACCCTGAGTAAAGCTCACCAGGCTCAAACTGAAAAAAATGTATGGGTGATAGGAAGTTATCATTGAAATCTAACAGTGGTAAATGTGTCTGAGGAATATTGCTGGGATTCGATCCCTTTATGAATCTGGTGATAGATGACTGTGTAGCAATAACAGCTCATGTGCAGCAAAATAACACTGAAATGGTGGTGACAGGAGATAGTTATCACCATGTTAGAAGCCTTGGAAAAACAATAAATAATGCTTGTGTTCAGCAGAGAAATCAATTACTTACACAGATACCCTTTCCAAAGGATCGGTTTGATGTAAAATTCAGGTCATAACATATTCTTCATATTAAACTTTTTGTTTTGGTTTAAAAATAATGTACTCTGCCCCTGTTCACCCTGCCCCCAATCCACCCTCTACAGTAAAATCATTTTTTATTACTTTTTGTGTATTCTTACAGTGTTTCTTTATGCAAATACAAGTAAACATAAGGATGTGTTCCTATTCCTACCCCTTACCTAAAAGACAGCATATTACATTCAGTGTCCTACACCTTGTGTTTTAAGTTAACAATATACCCTGGAGATCTTTCTGTATGAGTACACCGAGCTCCTCATTTGTTTTTGTTTATAGGTGCATATGATTCCAATGTGTGGCTCTCCAGAAGTTTAAATAATCCTCTTTAGATAGACATTTGCATTGCTTCAAAACCTCTACTGTTGAAAACAATGTTCAGTAAATAATCTTACATGGATATATATGCAGATATATCTGTCAAATACACTCCCAGATACTGGATTGTTGAATCAAAAGATAAATGCATTTATAATAATGATAAATAGGAGTTTTTACTATTTTGCATTTCTACTGGCAAGATGTAAGAATGTCAAAACAGGGCTTTCTGAATGAATTCGTACCATCAACAAAATTGTAATGAGCTATGATATTTTGCATACTAGTCAGAAAAAAAATAAAAACAAGATGTGTTGGAAACAGAATGGTGTTCTAATGCTTCAAAGAACAATGTATCAGACTTTATGCTATATCTAACATGTGTTTGTCTGTTTTTGTTAACAGCATAGTTGTTGCCCAAATCTTTTGGTACAGAATGTTTTTGTAGAAACACATGACAGAAATTTTCCCTTGGTGGCGTTCTTCACCAACAGGTTTGAAAATTTTTTTAATATGATTAATTTTGAAGTTGTGACTTTAAAAATAACAGTACAAAAATATTAAAAGAAGGTATATGCTATAGCCCTAACTCTCTGGTTACCCTAGAATACTCAGTCATCCCAAACTGTTTAGAGGCGATAAAATTTTAAATAGTTGAAATTTTAATTCTTATTTCCTCTTAGAATTAATGTCCAAAAAGGCTAAGAATGACAGGTCTCAGCCAGTTCAGTTCAGAAAATAAATGATGCAGAATGCTACATCTTTAAGTCAAAACTACCCCTGATTACTTCCCCGGGCCTCAGTGCATTGCTGGGGCCCACTCTTTTTAAAAACACACTTCCTCCCTTGTGGATATTGACAGTTTCTTCTTATTTGGGATTTTAGTAGATTTGAAATAAAACTCAAATAGAGCATTCCTAAGTAGTGGATGTTGGAGAGAGAAAACGATATTGTTGAGGAGGATTAATGATGTTAATATGAAAATTGATTATAATCAAATTTGGTTCATTCAGGATAATTTATGATTATTTTTAAAATTTCTACTTTCTAGGTATGTGAAAGCAAGAACAGAACTAACATGGGATTATGGTTATGAAGCTGGAACTATGCCTGAGAAAGAAATCCTCTGCCAATGTGGGGTTAATAAGTGTAGAAAAAAAATATTATAAATCTGTAGTTAATACCTGCTCATGAAATCAGCTGATCAAGCTGAAACTAGGGCCATGCAAAAGAAATCCCTGTGGCCAGTGGAATTAATTTACATTACGATCTGTCAAGAGATCCCAGTTTACCCTTATTGGGAGTGTTTATTTGCATTACTTAGAAATGCTTGGAACAAAATAGGGACATTTTCATATGCATAGCCTATCTCTTTATTCTTACTGCTCTTTAACTGTACATGAGTAGAATGGATGTGTATATTTTATATGAAACACCACTGTGTAATTTGTAACTTATTTGTAAATTATATATTCAGAAGAACAGATGTCACAGTTGATTTCAGCACTTCTTACTGCTTTTGTAGTTATTATCTTTGACTTTCAAGGCCCCACAGGGCCAAATTTCACCTCTTTACCTACAAAATTTATTTATGTTTAGTTCCTGGCAAATAATTTACCATTGTGAGCCATAAGATGGGCATCAGAGCCTGAAAAATATTAATATTATGCAAATTACTTCCAAGTATTTTAAGTTAATTGGATAAGCTCCATGAAATAGTGTCCCATCAGTCCACTTGAATGAGAAAGAAGAGAAACTCTCCTAGGGGAAAGTTTTGGCACATTTTTTGAAATGAAACTTCTTTTCCACAGATTCTTTTCACTCTTTCTATACAAACACAGGAAAAGCGAGAATAGAAACTTGGATGAGCTGAAATATTTTTGTTCTAGACAGAGTAGAACTGTAAGAAAAGGAAACTTAAGAGAATAGTCAGACATGGCTTATTTATTGCCAGAAGAGATGGTGCTGGATAAGAATTTCACTTAAAACAATTCTGTTGAAAGAGTCTGAAACAGACCGTTGGAGTTTCCTGGGCATGATGTGCAAATTATTTTCCTAGAGAAAAAGGGAAAGATTTACTCTGCTGTAGGTTTCCTGACCATGATCATCTAGTGAAAAGGGGGTGAGAGTCTCCAAGAGTTAAAACAAAGATGTACATTTGGCTGTCAGGAAATTCTCCTCGCCCCTGGAACCAGCATGGGAATACTAGCTCAAAAAGGAGTAATTAAAGTAGTTCTGGGTTTTTTAGGGTTTGTTTTTTTTCCTTAGCTTCTGGGTTTAATTACCTTTGGTTACCTTTCAGACAATGGAGAAGGAAATGGCAACCCACTACAGTATTCTTGCCTGGAGAATCCTGTGGACAGGGGAGCCTGGTGGGCTGCTGCCAATGGGGTCGCACAGAGTCGGACATGACTGAAGCGACTTAGCATGCATGTATTGGAGAAGGAAATAGCAACCCACTCCAGTATTCTTGCCTGGAGAATCCCAGGGACAGAGGAGCCTGGTGGGCTGCCATCTGTGAGGTCGCACAGAGTCAGACACGACTGATGTGACTTAGCAGCAGCAGCAGCACCTTTCAAACAAGAATCTAAACTTGTACTAGGTTTAATTTCTTAAAAATATTGAACTAAATAAAAATTTAACTTGAAGGTGGGTTAGAGAGTGGGAAACCAAAGAGCTAGGAAAGGGAGCAAGAAATTGTAACCAGACAGCCATAGACAAATGGGCAAAGCTGAGAAGTTTCATTTATTCACAGTAAAGATGCAGGAATTTTAGGCAACGCACTGAAATAAGATGAAGACACTTGAAAAGTATGGGAAATCTGTACAGAGATCTGACATCTTGATCTCCTCCATCTGTACTGGTTCCCAGCTGTCATCTCCCGTCAGCATCCTAGAGATTCCCTTTGTCTTTCCGATGTCAGGTCTATTTCTAGTTAAATCCCCTTATTTCTCCTTTCATTGATTTACTGCCACATATAGGCATGGGGTCACAAAGAGTTGGACACAACTGAATGACTTTCACTTTATGGGTGAAGCACATCCTCCAGTACCTTTTGAAAGGGAAAAAATGAGACTATATGTTTCAATATGTTCTTTTGCCCTTACACTTGATTGCTGTTTTGGCAGGGCAGAGAGTTCCTGAGTAGCTTTCATACCCAATTTTGAACATACATGCTACATTCCAGTGTTGCTGCTTTGAAATCTGAAAATGTTCTCACCTCTGGCCTTCAGAGTGACTGTTGGAAGTCAGAGGCCATTCTTTTTCTTTTATATTTGTGACCAGTCTTTCTCTCTCTCGAACGTTACAGCAATCTCTTTGACCCAGTGTTCTGTTCCCAGTAAAGGTCTATTATTACACCTGATACTAGGTGTTTGGTGGGGTCTTTAATCTGAAAACCTTGTTCTTTGGTTCAGAGAACTTTTCTTGACGTGTTTCTTTAATGATACCTTATCTGTTCTCACTTTCTAGGATTTCTGTTACCCAGACCGTAGACCTCCAGGATTGGTTCTCTGATTTTCTTACCTTTTCTGTTAATTTCCAGCTCTGTCTTATTGCTCTACTTTCTGGGAGATTTCCTCAACGTAATCTTCCAATTTGTCTATTGTGGTGGTTTTTTTGGTTTTGTTAGGTAGGTAGAACAGGGAAAAGGAGTCCAAAATGGCAGTGGCTACAAGACAAGGAAGGGAAAAGCCCGTGAAAATGAAACAAAAGAAGGTCCGAGGACCAGAGTGAGGACCTCAGGTAAAACAAACAACACTCCTGGCTGGCCCAATTTATATAGGACAGGCCCAGGGAGAGAGAAACATATAAATACAGGAGCCAAAGCTAGCTCGCTGTCTCCCGCGCTCTGGGGCGCTCTTCTCGTGTCTAGATCGACGTGCCCTCACGCCTCGAAGATGGATTTTCCTGCTATCTTCTAAATAAAATAGAGCTGTAACACTGATTTGTCTAAGAGCTATAACATGGTCCATTCGAGACCTGAGAGCTATAACACGGTCTATCCAAGACTTGAGAGCTGCGACACGCCGAGGGGGCTTTAATGTCCATCTTAATCTCCATCACTTCAAATCTTTATTGTGATGAGACAAAGAATTGAACATACGCTCACATGACAGTTTGTTAGTTTATTTGGGGGCAGGGTCTCATTTTTTTTATTTCTAGAGCTCTCTGAATATTTTGTTTTTCTTCAGTAGTATCCTATTGGTTCATGGTTGCAGTATCTTGTCGCTTGGAAAACACTTTATATAGTACATCACACACAGGCATTCGTGCCTATATTTTCTTCCTGAGTATCTGTGACCTCCAAGATTTGTTTTCTTTGTATGTTTCCTTTGGTCTTTGTCTTTCAGGCTTTAGGCTTCCCTTAGTGATCTTGGCAGTCTGCTCCTCCCTAAGAGTGGAACACTGAAGAGCTGAGATTATGATCTGAGAGTGGGGGAAGGGGCCCTTCACCTGCTTCACTTGGCCCAGCTGAGCTCTTCAATCTCTTATTCAGTGTCTTTAGGACTCTTTGGCCTGGCAATGAGTCAGTCTTACTGCTTGAAGGCAAAACACTGCTGGCAGAGCCTGCCCTTTTTTCTCTCGTTTTGCTGCTCCGCACATCTGCTTCTGTAATTCATGTGTGTTGGTCAAGACTAAGTTATCCTTTTTAACAGTTTCTCTTTTCTGTCCCCAATTTGCCTCCTTTCCTCTCTTTAAAACCTGCTCAAAAAGCAAGACTTCGAGAAGTTTTTCCTTTGATTGCCTCAGCAAACCACCAGCTATTACATGTTTCTTTTTTACAGAGCAACTTATTTTGTAACTGCGATTTAATTACCCGCGTCTGTGTTTTGTGTATTTGTTCCATGCGCCAGAAACCTCATCTTGTATGGTGCTGTGTACACTACGGGTGCTAAATAAAGGATTACCACTGGAAGCTGGCATTGCACTCAGTTAATTCTGCCTCCGCTTATGATAGACCTATTCAGCCCAAACTTGGGGGGTGTGCTAGTGAAATAATGGCTGACCACTGGAAACTGGCATTGCACTCGGTTAATACTTGGGTGGGTGGGTGTGTGTGGAGTGTTATTTTGACTGTGCCGCATGGCATGTGGGATTTTAGTTCCCCAACCAGGGATTGAATCCGGGCCCCCTGCAGTGGAAGTGTGGAGTCTCAATCACTGGACCGCCAGGGAAGCCCCACGTGATAACGGCTTTTTAAAAATAACGGGTAATCCCTCAGGAAGACCCATCACTTCTCCAGCTGAGTCCAGGGACTTCGGCCACCTTTCCTCCGACCATCGGATAAGTGGGCGCAGAGTGGGGAGCGCCTGGCGTGATTCGTTTTTTCTCTTTAAAGCAGTTCGAATTCAGACTCGGAGGTAGAGAAGCCGTCTGCAAAGCCTCTGTGCGCTTCCCCGGCAGGGGAAATCCATCAGCTTTATTTCGCCGAAGCGGACTTCCGGCGGCGGGGACGCAGCGCGCAGACATGGATCTGGCGGGGCCTTCCGCGCCCGAGTCGACCCGCGGCGCCAGCTGGTCCGAGGCCCACGCCGCGCGGGACACAGTCCCGCTCCCGACCGGTGAGTACCGCGCCGGGGGCGGTCGGGTGGGGCTCGGTGGTGGCCCAGGGCCGCTCTCCGGTCGCCGCCTTATGGGCGTCGCCGGCCCCGTCTCCAAGACCGCGGTGAAGTCTTTGCACCGCGGCCCCCGGGCGTCCACCTCCAGCGGCCCCCGAGCCCAGACCACTACCCGGGGGCCCTCGGAGGGGCGATCGTTTGCCTCCGTTTACCGTGTGCCTTGCCTCTCCCCACTGCAGATGGGAAAGCCCATTGCTACGGTCCTACATCGCTAGGAATGCAGCCAGCTGGGGAAAGCGAAAGAAAAGCCTGTGGGTTTCCTTTCCCAGCGCGGCTCCGCCCGCTTCTCAAACAATGCGGTCGGAGAAGTGCCCGGGGGAGAGGGGAGCTAGGCTGGAGGTGGACCCCTTTTGAAGAGAACTGGTCAGTTGGGTCTCAGGATCAGTTGTTTAGTCGCTAAATCGCGTCCGACTCTTTGTGACCCCATGGACTGTAGCCCGCCAGGCTCCTCTGTCTAAGGGATTCCCCAGGCAGGAATACTGGAGTGGGTAGCCATGCCCTCCTCTAGGGGATCTTGGCAGGCGGATTTTTCTTTTTTTTTTTTAACCGCTGAGCCACCGGAGAAGCCCGGCGGGGAGGAGGGGTCGGGGCTGGCTGGCTGGGTTTAAGAAGCAGTTTGGAAACTTTCCACAGAGAATGCGATGTTTTGGAACCATGCCCTCCTTTCCATTTAGTAGTTCAAGTCTGTGGCCCTGTTTTTAAGTGAGACAGCAGCCTCTTGAGGGGGCACCTTTCTTGCAGTTCAACAGGTGTGGATCTTCTAACCCGTGTAGACCTTCTTCCCAGTGCATGCTCAGGACCAGGTGCCAGGAATACAGAGATGAGCTAGGCAGACCCTGCCTTAGAGAATCTAATAGGCAACTCGGGTGTGAGCTGCTGAGAACCACAGAGGCACAAATGAGGGGCTCCTTCAGCTCAGCCTGGTGTTCAGGGGACACCCTGTCTTCGTTTTAAAAGGCAAGAGTCAGTCACCCAGGGGTAGGAAGGGTGCAAGGGCAGTCCAGAGATGAAGACTCGAATAAAGGCGCCAGCCACAAAACATCAAATGTGGCAGCCACAAGTGAAGCAACTTGTTGACTTTCATTTTAGCTGGCGAGCATTTAGCTAGTGGGCTTCCCTGGTGGCTCACATGGTAAAGACTCTTTCAGCAATGCAGGAGACCTGGGTTTGATCCCTGGTCGGGAAGATCCCCTGGAGAAGGGAATGGCTACCCACCCCATTATTCTTGCCTGGAGAATCCCATAGACAGAGGAGCTTGGTGGGCTGCATACAGTCCATGAGGTTGCAAAGAGTTGGACTCAGCTGAGTGACTTAACACTAGCACTACTGATCATACAGAATGCAAGATGAGTTACTGGAGATGAGGTTGTTTCCCGACCTTTTCCCCAAACTCCAGACTCCTATCACCAATTTAATCAATGCTTGGAGCGATCTCAAACTCCTTTTTGCCTGCACACACCCACATTCTCCAGACCTACTCAACCAACTACTAGCAGCCTTCCCATTCCGTTCACCCAGGTGCTCAGGCCAAGACCCTAGTTCCACACTCGGTGCCGCTCTTTCCTCCTTGCCTCCCACCTCACGTGTTAGACCAGTCAGTTCTGTCTCCAAAATATATCTCGAGCCTGACCTCTTCTTGCCGCTTCTATCACTACCATCCAAGCCACTATCATCTCAGACCTAGACTGTGGGTTTCCTGGCTTCCGCTGTAGCCTCTCATACAGACAGGACTGCACAGAAGCCAAAAGGACCTTATAAAACAAAAAGCAAATGTGATTCTCCTGCTCAAAGCCCTCCAGTAGTCTCATTGCTTTCCGAATAATCTTACTGTGGCTACTGTGTACCCCGTGTCCTGATCTGATCCAGTCCCTACCCATCTTGATGACTGCCACCCCTCACTGCCTTGTGAGTCCTCTAAACCCCCACCATATTCAAATCTCTGCTCAGCAGTAACCTCCACAGATAGCCTTGCCTGCCCACCCTGTTTAGAAGAGCCCTCCCCCGACCCTCATCAGTCTCACCCTCCTTCCCTTGCTCGTTTTTTCTTCATAGCACTTACTACTACCTGAAAATAATGTGTTTGAGGGTCTATCTCTACTACTAGGATGTAAGTTTTGTGAGTGTTGAAATTCACATCTTATTCCCTGCTTTACTTGTAGTGCCTAAAAGGATGCTTAATAGGTGCTCATCACGTATTAAAGAAACCAGTGAGTCTGCATGTAAAGAGCTTGGCTTCTATTCTCCAGGTGATAGAGAAGAGTTTTTAGCAGGAGAGAAACACGGACAGTGGACATTTTAGATAGCCCACTCTGGCAGCAGTGTGACGAAGGAAGTGGAGGCGTGACAAGGGAAAGCAGGGGGAGGGCCATGAGCTTATCAGAATGGACCAGATAAAAGACAGTGAGGGCAAGGCAGTCCCCTTTCCCACACTGCTGCCAGAGCTTACTCTCAGGTGCATGTGTGCCTACACACAGAGATCAGGTCATGGCAGTGCCAGTGTTAATCAGGGCCTGTTGGCTACAAATAGTGCAAAATCAACCTGATACCATTTAAGCAACGGGGATGCTTGTTACTGGAAAGCAGGGAGACCAGACTCATCCCAGGAGCATGGATGCTGTTGTATTTTCCAGAAAGAGCCAGGAACCAGGGCCTGAAAAGTCTTCATACACTTTGACAGCACTCAGCATATCTGCTTTGTTCTTCTCTTTCTTTGGTCCAGTTTTCCTGCTAATGGGATAGAAGATGGCCACACTCACAGCTTCTCAGGTTTTTACATCTCCTTCAAGAAGCCAGCCCAGTCTGAACTAAAATCTTCTATTCTGAATTCTGTATATCTGGGACGGGCAGGTAGGTCCTCTAGGACTGTCAGCTGTGCATAGGGAAAGAGTCACTTAGTACAAACATGTCTGCTGGGGGTCATTCCTGTGTGTGATGGTGAGCCTGGATAAATCAGGAGATAGTACAGCTCTTATAAATCAGGAAATAGTGAATAACCCAGTAGAAAAATGGGCTAAGGATGTCAGTGCCAGAGGAGAAATGCAGATGCCACCTTGTGATATCCTATATTCACAATTAGAGATGATGATTCATTTCTCTCTGCACTTTGTATTCTTTTTTGACTCAGTCATCTAACTTTCTGTCCCGGCTATACCTTTATAGTATATTTTAAAATCAGACAGACTCTCTCTCATTTTTCCCTAAGTTTGGTTCACTGCCCATAATCATTTATTCTTCCAAATAATATATTTTTCAACCTCTTTAAAATAACCTTCTTGAGATTTAACTTGAAATGGCATTAAATCTAAAACTTATGCCAACCAAAGGAAAACACAACCTAAAAACTGCAAGTTTTTTTTCCTGTGGGGACCTTACTCAGGACTGTAGCCTGGGAGCCAGACTCTGAGGAACTGCTTTGAAGAGGTGAGGGAGGAGCCAGGATATAAAGTTTTTGCTGAAAACAAACATGTGGTTGAACATCAGAAGACTACTGCTAAGTTAATGATTTTAGAGCTTTTCCAAGTATGGGAAGATGCAAGAATCTGGGCTCATGGAAATTATTCCTTAGAAGTGCATCGTAAGTATTTAGAGCAAGTATTCCGTTTTCACTATCCTGAACCCCCCTGAGGGCACACCATTTTTAGGGGGTGGGGATTGCGGCAGTGGCTGGTGGCTTGATGGAGTTTTAGGGGCTGGGGATTGCTGCCGTGGCTGATGGCTTGATGGTAGGCAGCATGTTTTCATTTGTCCTTATTTGAGCTAGAACAGACAGCATTATGACATCCAGCCTTCTGTCCAGGTGCACCGTATTTCTCTCCTTGTACTGAAATGGAGCTTAAAACAACTCTTTCATCGTGTTATTCCCCTCCTCAAAAATCCTTCCTGGCAGCCTTTCACCATCTGTTCCTCAAATTCTTTTCCCGCTTCCTTTGCATGAACTCTCCTCTTCAGTCCCGCTGATGAGCTGTCTCCCAGTCAGACCTCTTGGCCTCTCCCCCCATCTGTGCTTCTGTCTGCAACGTCCCCCCCACCTTGACTCCCCTTTCCATCTCCAGGTTGTACTGGCTCCTTGACAGCACCCCATCCCACCGGGAGCACTTCCTCCTCTGACCATAGCATGTATTTTATTTCCTACTCAGCAGCTACATTACTCTGTGCCATGTATTCTGTTATTTTACTTTCCCAGTTGCTACTTCATCTCCTTGTTTACCTTGTAAGCTTCTTGCAGGCAAAAGTTCTGTTTCATGTTTCTTTTATAGCCTCTGCTGTATGTTCTTCCATCTGTACCGTATCTTCCATATGGTAGCCACCGTCTGCCTGTGCCTCTGGAGCATTGAAAATGTGGATTGTCCAGTTGAGACATGCAGTAACCATGAAACACACTGGACTTCAAAACTCAGTACAAAGGATGAATTAATTGTTTTATTGATTAAATGTTGAAAGGGTAGTATTTTGGATATATTTGATGGAATAACGCCTATTAAAATTAATTTCACCAACTTCCTTTTGAGGAGGACCTGCCATGCAGCATGTGGAATCTTAGATCCCCAATAGGATCAAACCCGTGCCCCCTGCATGGAGAGCAGAGTGTTAACCACTGGACCACCAGGGAAGTCCCTCCTTTGCTTTTTTAAATGAGGCTTCTAGAAATTCTTCATCTGCGCCTGTGGCTCACATGGTGTTTCTACGGATAGCGCTGGTGTAGAGCCCTCAACACAGTGACTCTTGTACAAAGAGGCGCTCCCGACTCGGTGGTAGTTTGAGAGGAATGAAAAGCAGCAGTTTGCCGGTTCCATTTCATCTGAGGTGTTTTCTCTCAGTCTCCCCCACTCCTGTTTTCTTGGTTGATAGGAGCAGGAGGATCACTCGTTTGTAGCCCCACTAAGCAGGACTCCAATCCAGAAAACAAATGATAATTAAAGAAGAAACTCATCTGAACGTGAAACAAATGCTAGCTCCAAAGTGAGGTCTTTGGACAGTGTGAGACATAAAAATCTAATTTAAGAGAGGTGCTGAGAGATCTTACGCTTTGGAGTAACCAGAAAGGCTTTTAAGAAGCGCTTAAGCAGTTTAACCTCATCTAAATTGAACCCTTTCACCGTTAAATGAAGTTTTGTTTCAGAACTAAAATTTGAAGGTAAAATTGAAAGTGCTTTCTGCTATGGAAAACCAGATGAATAAAGAGGATGAGCATTGGAAAGGGCAAAGAAATATTACATGGATGCTTGTGGCCAAACTAACAGCAAACTAATAGATTAGCGAGTAAAGGTTGTCTCCCCCGGGTGCGTCCAAGTGGGATGTTGGGAACAGCTGGCTTTTTTCTCCATCTCTGACTCTTCCCTGTTCTTCCTAGCTCTACTTCTCTGTTTCTTTCCTTTCTTCATTCTTCTCTTTAAAAAAACACAAAAACTGCTTCCAATCATGTATCTTTCTCTCCTAATTTATAATGTTGGATTACATCACATTAAAGTACATTGTTCATTTACCTCTTTAATTCACCCCAAATTTATTATTGAATATAGTATAAGGATCTAAATTCTTTTTTATAGGTAGTTAATCAGAGCATTATTTCTTGAATACAATTGATTTATAATGTCAGTGATTATAATTGAGAGCTTCCTGTGGGCAGGGAAGTGATGTGAGAACTTTGTATTTAAATTCCTACTTCTGTTTGTTAGGCAGAGGGTTTCCTCCTGTGTGTGCTCAGGCTCTTCAGTCGTGTCTGACTCTGTGACCCTGTGGACTCAGCTCACCCGGCTCCTCTGTCTATGGGATTCTCCTGGCAGGAAGACTGGAGTGGGTTATCATTCCCTCCTCCATGGGAGTCTCTCCGATCCAGGGGTCAGACCGTGTCTCTTATGCCTCCTGCATTGGCAGGCGGGTTCTTTACCACTAGCACCATCTGGGAACCTCATGTTTCAATCTTTTATTTATTTTTGTTTTGTTTTGTTTTGTTTTAGAAAGTCCCTGGACATTTTAAATAAAACATTTTCTTTTTTATTAATCCATTAAAAAATGCAAAAGTAAAATTTTAAAAATTGCAAAGGTGCTTTTCTACTTGGGTCCCAAATTTTTTCTCCCTGGGAGCTGAGAGACTTCTAAAAACAAGTGCCCGGCCCTCTCCTTTAAGATGGGTGGAGGAGTTACAGACCAAGAAATTCCACTTTTCATTTCTCATGAGGGATGTTACTTTGTAGGTGTCTTCCAGGTTGCAGAAAGGTTGCAAAAAAGGATATGCGCGCTCTGCCCCAAAGACCTCGAGTGTAGTGTCCTGTACTTTGCACAGTCAGAGAATATAGCTGCTCATGAAAACTGTTTGGTAAGTTTGAACACACATGAGTCCTTTCAGGGAAGGACATCCCGAAATAGATACATGTACTTTGAATACAACAAAGAACAACACATTGGCTGCCCGTGATTTGGGCTTTGAGGTGGGGATTTGGGGAGCATATTTTTCTCTTTTTAAAGTGTCAGATAGTAACACTTTTTGATTACTTTTGGTTTTATTTATAACTGATCAAACGTAAGGAATTATGGTGAAGAAGCTTCTTTAAAGATATTTTAATTAAATATTTCAAATATAACAGATACCCATAGACATTTATAAAATGTCTACCCCAGATTTATAAAATGATATTATATGATACTCACTTCAGCTTTTTTTTTTAAAGGAAAAACAACGTAGATAGTTAAGGACTCTCCCTTCTCTGTCCCATTCGTGGCATTCCTTCACCAACACAAATTTGTTACTTATTATTATCTTGTCTTTTTAATTTTATGCTTCCACCACATATTTAAGTATTTCTAAACAATACTATGATATTGTTTTACATGTTCTTGGACTTTACAGAATTTCTATCAAATTCTGTGGATTATTGAGACTTATCCATGTTGATAGGCGCTCTAATCTTTAATTTTAAATGTTACAGTATTCCATTTTATGACTATAATTACTATCTTTTAAAATGATTTTGTTTTTCTTTCTTTAGTGTTTGTTTACCTTTTGACTGTGCTGGGTCTTTGTTGCTGCACCTGGGCTTTCTCCAGTTGCAGCAGGCAGGGGCTACTCTAGTTGGCGGTGCGTGGGCTGCTCACTCCTGGGGCTTCTCTTGTTGCAGAGCAGAGGCTCCGGAGGGCGCAGGCTCAGCAGTTGTGGTGCACAGGCTTAGTTGCAAGACATGTGGGATCTTCCCGGATCAGGGATCGAGCCCACGTCCCCTGCATTGGGAGGCACATTCTTAGTCACTGGACCCCCAGGGAAGTCCCCATAATCACTATTAAAGTGAATGATCATTTGGGGTTTTCCAGTTTTTTGTGTGACTGACCAGCTGCCATGAATATCCTTGGATAGGTCTCCTAATTCATGGGAGCTTTCCTCTGATCTGGGGGGCACTTAGCAAAAAGCAGAACTGCTGGGCTCAGGAAGAGTACATTCTGCACCTCACGAAACGTGCCAAACTGCTCTCCAAAGGGATTGCGCCAAGTTTGACTTCCACTGTTCTTACTTCTTTGTCAACACTTAATTCTGTGTGATTTATTTTTTTATTCATTTTGGTCTGGTAAAAGTGTGTGTAATTATGTAGAAAATTGCCAAACTGTCCTCCACGGTGGCTGTACCATTTTACATTCCCACCCGAAATGAGTGAGAGTTCATGTTGTTTGTATTTTAATCAGTAATGGCCTGATGACATGAGATTTTGAACATTTTTTCATGTATTTATTTACCATCTGTATATCTTTTTGGTGTTGTCTGTCCAGATCTTTTGTCCAGTTTTTAATTAGCTTGTTATTGTTGTTAAGTTTTAAGAGCTCTTTATATCTTATAGAAGTCCTTTGACAGATATATTTTATGTATTTGCCCCCAACCTATAGCTCTTCTTTTCTCTCTTCACAGTTCCTCCTTGGGTCTATGGTTTGGTGTCTGTCGTGATACTATGAAATTTAATGTTTTCCTTTCAGATGGGTGTGCGATAGTCTCTTGTTTGTATTTGCAGTTCCTGGATGACTTTGTGGGCTTGCATCTCCTTTGCTGTGCTTCTTCTGTGTGGTTCTGTTTTGCTTTCTTTATGCAGTTCTGTTTGTTGATTCTATGACTTCTGTTCAGAGACTACATTTTATTTTTGAGATCTTAATTTCACTTATATATGTTTATTTACATAAAAATACATTCAATGCTTTATCATATATTTGGCTTTTGATTTTATTTATGGTGCTTCCTGTTGCATGGAAGCTTGTAATGTAATTAACATTCATCATTTTCCTTTATAATTTGTAGGATTTTCACCCTAAGAATTTCTTTTCCATATTAAGTTTCTGTTTCCCAAAAAGTTTAAAAATTGTGTTGTTCTCATTTAGCTTTTTTTTAAAGTTATGCTAATCAGTTTATTGTTGATAATAAGAATGCCTTTGGATTTAGAAACAGCTCATTTAGGACTGAGGTAAATTAGAAAGCTATGGGCTTCCCAGGTGGCTCACTGGTAAAGAATCTACCTGACAATGCAGGAGATGTGGGTTTGATCCCTAGTTGAGAAGATCCTCTGGAAAAGGAAATGGCAACCCTCTCTAGTATTCTTGCCTGGGAAACCCCATGGACTGAGGAGCCTGTTGGGCTACAGTCTGTGGGTCACAAACGAGTTGGATACAACTTAGCTACTAAACAACAACATATTAGAAAGCTAAAGGAAAGATTGAAATAATTAAGGAAAGTGATATTTTTGATGCAACTGGATTTATCTGGATCACCATATAAAGCAAGGATCTACTTTTGACAGCTTATGGTGAACAATGTCGAATTTGTGGTATCTGAAGATGATTTAGCTTTGGGACTAGGAGCCAGGCTTGATCACTCAAGAACTTTTGTGTAGCAGAGTTTTATTAAAGTGAAAAAGGGACAGAGAAAGCTTCTGACACAGACATTAGAAGAGGGGTGGAGAGTACCCCGCTCACTGGTCTTTGCAAGGGCACTATATACCTTATTACAATAAAGGGTCTTTCCAGATGCATTCCCACAACATACATCTTAAGATAACAAGATTAGTCAGAAGGTTCTTGTTAAGGAGAAACATGTCTTTGAGCAAGATTCATTGTTACATTGATTAAGACAAAGCAGTGTAGAAAAAAACATTTGTCCTTTTCTCCTCTTTGGGAACTCCAGACCCCACTCTCCTCCTTGAGTACCCCAGACATCTCATCAACCTACCTAGGAATTGACTCCCACCTCTTTTTGTTTTTTCCATGTGATTAACTACTTCTCCCAGCTCTATCTCGCCTGCAGTGCGGGAGACCCAGTTTGATCCCTGGGTTGGAAAGGTCCCCTGGAGAAGGAAATGGCTACCCACTCCGGTATTCTTCCCTGGAGAATCCCATGGGCAGAGGAGCCTGGTGGGCTACAGTCCATGGGATTGCAAAGAGTCAGACACAACTGAGCAACTAACACTTTCACTTTCCTGCACTGTTATTTAAAAAAAAAAAACAAAACTATCCTTTCCGTACTGATTTGTAGTGATAATAATGGTAACTATTGTTATTATGATTTGGTGTCCAGTGTGTGTAAGGTAATACTCTGGGTGGGAGCTTACCTGTGTTTAACTATTCATCCTCATAACTACCCTAAGACGGAGGTTTTGTAATTATGCCCAAACTAAAGGTGGAACAGCTGAGGCATGGAGAAATTAAGTGACTTGCCCAAGGTCACAGGGCTGTAAGTGACTGAGCCAGGACTCTCACCTAGATGTCTCGTTCTTGAACCTTCATCCTTACCTGTTGCTCTTAACAGTATTGTCATATAGGCACAGATATCTTTCTGGCTGTCCATTCTGTTCCATTAGTCAGTTATGTATCCCTGAGCTGGTACAATGCTCTTAATTACTATGATTTTACAATAAGCCTTAGCTATTTTTTTTTTTTTTTTTTTTTTGCACTTTGAATTTGAGATCGGCTTATCAGGTTTCACAGAAATTTCTATTGGAATTTTAACTGGAATTCTATGGAATTTATAGATAAATTTGGGAAAAAATAGACACCCTCACAATATGTCTTTCCATTAACAGGAAAGACATATTAGCCAGGTCTTTTATGAATTTCAAAAATGTCCAAAAATTTTTGTGAGAACTTTGGGTTAGGTCTATTCCTGTGTTGGTTTTTGTTTTGTTTTTGTTAATACGTTTTTAAAATGGACTATTATTGGTATATAGGCTTCCCAGGTGGCTCAGAGGTAAAGAATCCACGTGCCAAGACAGGAGATGCAGGTTCAGTCTGAGGGTCAGAAAGATCTTCTGGAGAGGAAATGACAGCCCGCTCTAGTATATTCTTGCTTGGAGAATCCCATGAACAGAGGAGGCTATAATCCACAGGGTGGCAAAAGAGTCGGATATGACTTAGCAACTAGACAACAGCATAATTGATATACACAAACACTATTGATTTTTTTTTTTAACTCATCCAAAAATCTTGCCAAACTCTTGCATCTAAAAATCAGTTACTTGGATATTTTATTTGGACAGTCCTCATCTATAAATGAAAACTTTTTTTTCCTGTAAACTTTTGGGCCTCTTAATTTCTTTTTCTTATTTTACCACATTTTTCTAGAACATTGTGTTATACTGGTGATTAGAAGCATTTTAGTGAGCCTTGATTGTTCCTATATTACTGGGATGCTTCTAGGTTTTATCATTAAATTTGTATTTACTTTAAGTTTTTAATACTTTCAATTTATTAAAATTAGATAGCTCTGTTTTATTTCTAGTTTTCTACAAGTTAAAGTATTGAATATTATGAAGTGCTTTTTTCTGCATCTGTTGTAACGTTCTTCTGGGTTCCTTCCCTCTCTTTCTCTGGCCATGCACAATGCTAGATGCTTTCTTTTTTTATATACACACTTTGACTTTCTTAAATCTCAAACTTACAGAAAAGTTGCACCTACAGTACGAAGAATCTTTTTTGTTGGAACTGATCAAAGAAATATTCACATATTGAGATAAAGGAAAGTCATTCTGGCTTATACATGAGTTAACTTGAATTTTATGCTAACTAAAATAGTCTTTCTGTGGCCTATCAAATATACATTGTACATCTGGTTTATTTGTTAGAGATAAGGGCGCATTGACCAGAAGTAAAGAATGTCCATGTTAAAAATAAAGATTAAATGTCTTCCTGGCATGCCAACGCTGGTCCTTTGATGATAAACCTCCCTTCCCAGGTACCAAGGTCATACTGACTCACTGCGTACGTGCTGGTCTGTTCTTTTTCTTCTTCTTTTTTTAAAAATAATTTTGAAGAAATGTAACGCTGACTTGTTTAACGTTCTTTGTTCTGACAAGGTATAAAACTGTACTAGAAACTGCTTCTGCAGAGCAGTTTCTTAGAGTAATCTGGGAAATGGACTTCCGGGCTAGGCCTTCATTTGGCTCAAATCCATTCTTATTATAGATGGTTTATTGATTATTTTCATTGACAGAACCATTGGAAATTGAGACACGATGTCTTTCCTGAACACTTAGTGCACCTTTTCTACAAACGAGGATATTTACATAATCACAATGTAACCATCAAAATCAGAGATTTAGCATTAATATATGACTATCACCTGATCCTCAGACCACTCAGGTTTCAGGTTCAAGTGTCCTAATAACTTGCTTTATAACAGAAGATTCTGTTATGTTTGGTTTTCATGTCTCAAGTTTTCTCCTTTTAATTTGTTACTATAAGATATGTGCTTGTTTATTTTCTGCTGTTAAGCCATTTTGAGAATAACACTATTTGATTGTGATGTTTATCCTAATATACTCTTAATGTTCATTTTCTATTTTTAGTTAACTTTGTTGGTATAATTTACATTAAAAAGCACTCATTTTAAACATACAGTTCAGAGAGTATTAATTCACGTATTTGCCAATGTAACCGCTACCACCATCAAGATGTAGAACATTTCTATTACCCCAGAAGGTTCTCTCGTGCCTCCTTGTAACCACTTCCCCCCTAGCCCCAGCACCTCTAGGTTGAGCCTGTCTTTCCATCTCGTATGAAAGGAAGCAGTGTGTATGCTTTGTGTCTGGCATCTTTTGCTCATTAACAGTCTTTGGAGATTCTTCCATGGTGTTTCGCATATTTGTATTTTGTTCCTTTTTATTTCTGCATAGTATTCCATTGTATGGATCTGTCGTAATTTGTTTATTCATTTGTCTGTTGATAGACATAGGTATTATTTCCATTGTGGGGCTATGCTATGTGCTGTGCTCAGTTGCTTCAGTCGTGTCTGTCTCTTTGCAACCCCATGGACTGTAGCCCGCCAGGCTCCTCTGTCCATGGGATTCTCCAGGCAAGAATACTGGAGTGGGTCCCCATGCCCTCCTCAGGGGATCTTACCAGCCCAGGGACGGTACCTGCTTCTCTTGTGTCTCCTTCATTAGCAGGTGGGTGCTTTACCACCAGCACCACCTGGAGATTTTAAGATAACTCTGCTGTGAACATCTGAATATGTGTCTTCATGTAGACATGCTTTTTGTGTATTATATCACTGGTTTGTTTTTTTTAGATTCCACATATAAGTGATGACATGTCTTTGACTTATTTCACTAAGCATAATACCCTCCACATCCATCCATGTTGTTGCAAATGGCAAAATTTCATTCTTTTTTATGGCTGAATAGTATTCCATTGTGTGTTTATGTGTGTGTGTGTGTGTGTGTATACCTACTAAACATACACATACATACATACCTATATATGTGTATACATATAGGAGCTTCCCTGGTGGCTCAGACGGTAAAGAATCTGCCCGCAGTGTGAGAGACTCGAGTTTGATCCATGAATCTGGAAGATCCCCTGGAGAAGGGGTCTTCTGAAGTGGCTACCCACTCCAGTATTCTTGCTTGGAGAATCCCACGGACAGAGAAGCCTGGCAGGCTACAGTCCATGGGGCCACAAAGAGTCACACACCGCACATCTTTATTATCCGTTCATCTGTTGATGGACACGCAGTCTGCTTCCATACTTTGGCTGTTGTAAATAATACTTTTATGAACATTGTGGTACATGCATCTTGTTGAATTAGTGCTTTCATTTTCTTTGGATGCATACCCAGGAGTGGAATTACTGGATCATATGATAGTTCTATTTTCAGTTTTTTTTGAGGAACCTCCATATTGTTTTCCATAGCAGCTGCACCAACTTACATTCCCACCATCTGTGCACAGGGTTCCCTTTTCCCAACATCGTCACCAACATTTGTGTGCCGTCTCCTTGATGACAGCCATTCTGACAGGTGTGAGGTGACATCTCTTTCAGGTTTTCATTTGCCCTTCTCTGATGATCAGTGATATTGAGCATCTTTTCATGTGCCTTTTGGCCATCTGCATGTCTTCTTTGGAAAAATATCCATTCAGATCTTCTGCCCATCTTTTAATCAGGTTATTTTTTGATCTTCAGTTTTATGAGCTGTTTGTATATTAACCCCTTTGCTGGTCATTATCATATACAAATATTTTCTCCCACTCAATAGGTTGTCTTTCTGTCTTATTGATGGTTTGTTGATGCAAAAGCTTTTAAGTTTAATTAGGTCCCATTTGTTTATTTTTGTTTATATTTTCCTTGCATTTGGAGATAAAAAAGAATATTGCCCGTGTTTTCTTCTAGGAGTTTTATGGTGCCCCATCTTACACTTAGATCTTTAATCCATTTTGAATTTATTTTTGTGGATGATGAGAATATGTTCAAATTTCATTTTTTAACATGTTGATGTCCAATGTTCCCATCACTGCTTATTGAAGAGACTGTCTTTTCTCCATTGTATATTCTTGCCTTCTTTAAATGTGGACATACGCTTTTTTTTTTGGGTGAATACCTAGAAGAGGAATGCTGGGTCATAAAGTAAGTGTATTTTAACTTTAAAGGTGACTGCATTATTTTACACTTCTACCAACAATGTGTAAGCATTTCATTTGCTCCATACCTGCACTGACACTTGGCTATTTTTCAGTCTTTTTAATTCTAACCAATCTGGTGAGTGTGTATTGCTTTCTCATTGTAGCTGTGGCTGCGGGTTACCGATTTTGAGCATCTTTTCATGTGCTTATTCACCATTTGTAACTCTTCTTCTCTGAAGTGTCTGTCCAGATCTTTTGGCCATTTTTAATTGCATTGTCTTATTGAGTGGCAACAGTTTTTCCTATATCCTAGATATAAGTTTTTTGTCAGGTATATGAATTGCAAATATTTTCTCCCAATTTCTGGCTTGCCTTTCTTTTTTCTTAGCAATGTCTTTCAAAGAGCAAAAACTTTTAATTTTGATGAATTCCAACTTGATAACTTTAAAAAATATTTATCTATTTACTTGGCTGTGTTGAGTCTTGGTTGCAACATGTGGAGCCTTTTTTTGCAGCTCACGGGCTTAGCTGCTCCATGGCATGTGGTATCTTAGTTCCCTGACCAGGGTCGATCCCTGTCCTCTCATGTCCTCTGCGTTGGAAGGTGGATTCTTAACCGCTGGACCACCAGGGAAGTCCCAACCAACTTGACACCTTTTTTATAGTTTCTGCTTTTATTAGAAATCTTCGCCTTGTCAGGTCAGAATGTTTTTCTTATGTTTTCCATGCACTTTATGATTTAAGTATACTGTAACGTTGGTCTTTCATTAGGAAGTAGTTTGGATTCTTTTGGTCTCAAGAAGCTCTTAGAAACTCGAGCCAACCTGAATACACAAGAGGCTTCGTAGTGAGGTGCAGGGCCACTGTGTGGCTCCTGAAGGCAGGTCCAGAGGTGCAGCCAAGAAACAGGAGCTGAGAAACCCTTAGGAACCTCGGATGTCCTGTCCGGCCCTCATTTTTTGTTTTCCCTCTCTCAATAGACTGACTTCTCTTCTCTGACCATGAGCCTCAGAGCCTATTTAACTTTCCTAGAATAGGAACTTTGGTTGGCCCAGCTTGGGATCTGGGCCTTGACCAAGTCCGGTTAGGCAGTGTGAAACATGCCCGGGGATCAGGACTCTTCCCAGAGAAAAGCTGGCTGGCTTGAGGTCTGCTCACACACCCCAAAAAGTTGTCAGCTTCCATTCCTGATGAACACTTTTTTGGTACCATTTTCTGACTTGTAGCTCTCAACATTTCTTTGTACATAATCTGGATTGTTTTTCTTTTCCCAATCTGCAGCTGTATTCCTCTGCACTTGTGGAATGTGAGGACTATGATCCATCTAATAATGATAGAAATTTTGATGTGGAATCAGTAAAGAAAGAAATCAAGAGAGGAAGGAAGTTGGTAAGTATGAATCATTTTCTCAGAAAGATGAACAGACGCTTGGGGATGCCTTCAAAAGAAAGTCTGTTTGATTAATAAAGCAGGGATACAGATGTATCTTGGAGAGCTGAAAGAAGTAGGATCTGTATTGGAAACTTATATTCAATTGAATATATTAATATTTTAAAATAAGCTACAATGTGTTTCATCAGCAAAAAGTATCAATAGATAAGGAGTCAGAATGCTTTGGCTAAAAGAAGGAACTCCAGCTGAGACTGGCTTTTAAAAAAAGAACGCTCATTTTCTCACTTAGCCTGAGGAAAAACTGACTTCAGAGTTGGTTGATTTCAGGGGCTCAATGACATCATCAAGGGCTTATCATCCTTTCCACCCTGCTGTCCACAGCATCAGCTGGTCCCTTTGTGATCCTAGGGTGGCCACAGGCAGCTGCTGAAGCATCAGGTTTTCGTCTTCCTGTCTATAAAAAGTTCTTCCCCAAGCATGGCCTAAGAGCCCTCCTGAAAGCTGAGTTAGGCCATATTTCTCTTTCTGCACCAGTTGCTAGAGGCGACCACACATAATCAGGATCTACCCTTGGAGCTGGGCTCAGCTCCTTGGGAAGGAAGCACCCTGGGTAGTTACCCCCCCAGGGCTGCTGCAGGAGACTCCCCCAGTGACAGCACCCTTCACAGCTTAGTCAGCAGTACAGCAACCGTAAGCACTGACACGCTCAGCACCACCACAACCCACAGTCAGCTTAGTGATCCAGAGCAAACTCTTTCAGTCCTTGTGCGATGTCAGCATATACGGGGGCAGGTTCCGCAGCACCTGATGCACTTTGAGATGTGCCTGCTCTGGGCGCTCAGTGAGCAGGCAGCTCAGCACGGGGGGGCTCAGGAGGCCTTCCGTGCTAGGGGTGGGGGTGAAAATGAAGGCGGGGAATTCCAGAGAGAGAGGACAGGGTGTGCAAAAGCTTATGGAAGGCCGGAAAGAAGATGCGATGTGTTCATAGAACCACAAGCATAAGACTCTCCCTGGCATTCTCTTTACTGACCTCACAGAATTACATAGATGTAATAGAAGGTGTGAGGCTATTCCCTTGCCGTTAGATAGTGAGTTGACTCTGGTTTTCGCTGGAACAACAAAGCTGTAGTAAACGTCTTTGTGCATTACCCTTATGTGCTGGTGTGAGGGGTACTGTACGGCACAGTCCTAGAAACCGCTGAGTCAGAGAGAATTCCCTTTAAAATCTTTGAAACGTGCTGACAAAATGACCCCCAGGAAGACTGTACCACTTTATACGTCTGTTCTTAGTGGATGAAAGAGCGCTTCTCCCAGTCCTAGACAAAAATGAGTGTCACAGACCTTGTTGATTTTTGCCAGTCTCACCAAGTTCTACATTGCGTTTCCCTGACCCCTGGAGAGGTTGACCATTTCCCCTCCTTGCATTTTCCTCCCCAACCCCTTCATATCAGTGTCCCCTCTTTCTACTTGATTATTCCCGTCAGCATATAAACATGATCAACAGATCATGTCATCTTTTTTAAAAAAATCCTCCCTCATACGCCAAAAGCTGGTCAGTTACAGGGTCACTTGTCTGACTTAGGTGACCTTCCAGCAGGACCCTCACACACTGGTCCCTGCCCTGCGTCTTGCAGCACTTTCTTCTCACATCCGGGCACACTCTGCTGGGATGTCTTACCTTTCAGGCTGCTTCTTCCCAGGTGCCTGGGCTGTTTTTCCTCCTCTGCTCACCCTCTGTGGTTTGGAGTGCCCGAGGCCCTGGCCTGGGCTCCTTCATCAATCCGAACATCCTTCCCCCATGACCTCATCCAGTTCCCGTGGCTTCAGGACCACTCTTATCCCTGGACTCTCTTATCTCCAGCCCTGAAGACCAGCCTGACATACTTACCTGGATGTCTAATTGCATCTCCTGTTAAACTGGCCCAGAAAAAAATAGTTCCACCACCTGCACATTCCTGCACACGGTCCATCCACACCTGTCCGCTTCTCCTCTGCAAACAGCACATCGCTTGTCCGCCATCTGCTCCGCAGCCCCAGCCCAGCATCCAGCCCATCAGTGTCACCCTATAGACCTTGCGCCCTCCCCTTCTCTCTCACCACCACCCATCCACCAGGGTGGGGTCTGACCCCGCTCTCTCGACGGTTGCTGAACACTGCGGGTGCCCATCCCGCTTTCTCCCTCCCAGCCCATCCTCCACACAGCTGCCAGAACAGTGTCTTTATGCGCCAGTTTATGCTCCCCTTGCACGAAGATGAAACTGCAGCTCATCACTGTGGTTCATAAGGCCCCTATGTCAAGCCCTCAATAACCCCCTGGATCTTAGTTCATACTCTCCCCCTTGCCTCCCCTCTGTTCCAGCAACGCTACTCGTCCCTCTGGTAAGCGCGCCAGTACGGAAGCTCATTCCTATCACAAGAACACAAGGCCTTCTGCTGTCAATGTCCTTACCTCTGCTTTGATGTAGACTAGGAGCCCTTATAATGTCACGCCCTTAGGGAGGCCTTATGTATCACTGACCACCCAGTTTGAAGTAGGGAACCAGAGACACTGTATCACGTGGCCTTAATTCACTACAAAGCATATGTCATTGTTTTAAAGTTGGCTTTATTTGATCATTGTCTGTCTCCACCACAAAGTTTACTTCATAATGGCAGGTACCTTATCCACTCCGGTTTCCCCTGTCCTAGAAGAGAGCCTGCCAGGTCAGTAGCTACTCTGTGGACTTTCAGTGAGTCAGTGTTTATTGTTATTCAGTTGCTAAGACATGTCTGACTCTGTGACCCCATGAATTGCACACCAGGCTCCTCTGTCCTCCACTGTCTCCTGGAGTTTGCTCAGATTCATGTCCATTAAGTTGATTATGCCATCCAACCACCTCATCCTCTGTCGTCCCCTTCTCCTCCTGCCCTCAATCTTTCCCAGCATCAGGGTCTTTTCCAGTGAGTCAGCTCTTCACATCAGGTGGCCAAAGTATTGGAGTTTCAGCTTTAGCATCAGTCCTTCCAATGAATATTCAGGGTTGATTTCCTTTAGGATTGACTGGTTTGATCTCCTTGCTGTCCCAGGGACTCTCAAGAATCTTCTCCAGCACCACAATTCAAAATCATCAGTTCTTCAGCACTCAGCCTTCTTTTTGGTCCAGCTGCCACACCTGTACATGACTACTGGAAAAAACCATGGTTTTGACTATGTGGACCTTTGTTGGCAAAGTAATGTCTCTGCTTTTTAATATGCTGTCTAGGTTTGTCATAGCTTTCCTTCCAAGGAGCAAGCGTCTTCTAATTTGATGTTTATTAGCTGATTGTATTTCTGGTGTGATTTGCCTCTTCCTGTTTTTCTGTGGGTTAGTAGATTCTTAACCCATTATCAACTAGGCAGCAAACAGTCTTCCTTTCTTCTTTTTATGGTATCTTATCACCTTAAAGGTGGCGCTTACATTCTCTTATGTAGTCAGATCAGTCTTTTCTTTGTGGCTTCTGAGTTTCCTGCCTTGCTTAGACAGCCTTCCTCACCTCAGTGCTATACTTTTTTCTTCTTTCTCATATTTTCCAGATTTCAGTACGTTTTTAAAAATAACCTATTTTTTATATAAAGCCTTTTCCACATGAAATTTACTGAGAAATATATCGTGAGGTAGGGATCTTCCTCTTACTTCTTTTCTGTACATCTAGTTAGATGCCCCCCCAATGGTAAATGGTCCTTCTTTGTACTCTGACTTCACATCCGGCCTTCCGCACAATCTAATTGCTCTCCCATATTTGCATTTTATTTAGAGTTGTTTGTGCTGCTCTTGGGATACTGTGTGAGCTTTCTCCTGTTTTGCTAGGTGGTTACCTTGAGCTTGTACTTCGTGCAGCCAGAGTGTGATGTAAACCAGCCTTGGTCATGGCTCAGATTCCCGCAAACGGTTAGGTTTCTGACCTTCTAGCCATCTCTACCCCACCCTCCTATCAGGCCAACAGACTAATACAGAGGCAAGAGATCAAATGAACTGAAGTAAGGAAAAAACTTACTCTTCAGAAGCTTTTTTATGTTTGTTTTTTTTACATTTTTGGCCTTTCTGCATAGATGCCAAAGAGGTTTCCCTTCCTCTCTCTCCTGTCTCCTCAGTCAAGCGTCTGTAAGACACGTGCTGTTATCCCCAGGGGAGAATGCAGGTCTAGGAGAGGGGAAGGGGCCTGCTCGAGATCGCACAGCTACTAGGGCACCCCCTGGAGTTTCCCTTGGCCACAGGCTCAGTGGCACCGGCAGAACCTCTTGCCTAGAGCCAGGCAGTGTTGCCAGCCCTGCTTTTTAGAAAACTCTTAAAGAGAGGGGACAGGAGTTTTCTGCTTTTAATCAGATCATTACAAAACATTCCAGTTAGCTGAGGTGGTGCTGAGATTCCAAAACGAGCAGCCAGATGTCAGGACCCAGTGTTTGTAACTGAGGACATGAGGGCAGCCAGCTTAAAAATAGCACTTGATGACCTCTTGCCTTTTAATTTTTTAAAAATCTGAAAAAGCAGGTGTTTACTCAGTAAATCTCCTCTTCTGTAGAAATGCACGTTTTGTGGGAAAAAAGGAGCCACCGTGGGATGTGACTTAAAATCCTGTTTCAAGAATTACCACTTTTTCTGTGCCAAGAATGACCATGCAGTTCTGCAAGCTGATGGACGTACAGGAATTTATAAGTATTTAATAAAACTGTTTTAAAGCCACATTTGGGGGAAGGGTGGATTGGAATATGGAATGGTTAGATTAAGAGAAGATTTTTTAAAGCTAGTTTTATACAGATTGTTTCCAAGTAGGAATGTGGTTTGGGAGATGCCCAGTTAGGAACCTGACTTTAGAAGACCATCCCTGGCTTCCCAGGTGGCTCAGTGGTAAAGAACCCACCTGCCAGTGTATGAATGTGGGTTCAGTCTCTGGGTCAGAAAGATCCCCTGAAGGAGGGCATGGCACCCACTCCAGTATTCTTGCCTGGAGAAAGAATCCCACGGACAAGAGAGCCTGGCAGGCTACAGTTCATGGAGTCGCAAAGAGGTGAACACGACTTAGCGACTAAACAGCAACAACAATAGTCACAGGAAGAAAAGAAGCAAGGTTGGCTCTGTCTGGAGTTTGCTCTCCCTGCATCATGTCTTTCCTGGTAGAAAGTGCTGCTTGTCATAGGGGCGCTAGTGACCTAACAGTTGGCCACGAGGCTGGGAACCAGTTCTCACTCGCGCTTGTCTGCAAACAGGAGGGAGCCTTCTGTCACAGGTCCCCGCTATGCCCATCTTGTCTCCAAATGGATGCATTTTCCCACTAATGTCACCACCCTCTTCACTATAAACAGCCTCTGAAAATGATAAACTAGGCAGCAAGTTATCAGACATCAAGTCCTTGAAGAAAAACTTGTTTTGGCTTTGAAATCCTGCTCCTTGTCTTTAAATAATTCTGTCATGTTAATTTTTATGCAGTGAGGCGTATTTCAAGTCTACTACAAGTGTATTTGTTTTACCCGGAGAAACTTGATCTTCCTTCTGATGAAAGATGTCAGTTAAGTCATTATACAGTTTAGTCAGAGGAAATCAGTAAGCCAGTTGTTAATTGATTCAGGTCATTTTAAGTGAACTCTTTCATACATAGATGCGGTCTAGAATATGTTATATAAAGGTGAAGAAAGTTATATAATGGTCTTAACGGTTTTGACCTTTTTAATGTTATGAGATGGAATAAAACAGAGACTGATGGTCTAGCGTGGGCAAGCCAGGCAGACACTTGTCACTTCTTTGGGGCATGTGAACAGATTCTGATCGAACCAGACATTTTCTTTATTTTCGTTGTGCTGGGTCTTCGTGGCTGTGCACAGGCTTTCTCTAGTTGTGACGATGGGGGGCCACTCTCGAATTGCTGAGTGGGCTTCTCTTTGCGGTGGCCTCTTGTTGCAGAGCTCGGGCCCCGGGTACGCGGGCTCTAGAGCACAGGCCCCAGTAGTTGTGGTACACAAGCTTAGTTGCCCCTCAGCATGCGGACTCTTCCAGGACCAGGGATCGAACATGTGTTCCCTGCATCGGCAGGTGAATTCTTTATCACTGGACCACCAAGGAAGTCCTGGACATTTCTAAGTTCAGTGAGATATGTACATTTTTTTCAGTCATGGTGTCTGAATAATAGGATCAGTCAGTGCTGAGAGGATTATTATTTTATCATTGGATATGGTTGATTTACAGTGGTGTGTTAGTTCCAGGTGTACAGCAAAGTGAGTCAGCTCAGACTTTCTCAGATTCTTTCCCCTTACAGGTTGTTACATAATACTAAGCAGAGTTCCCTGTGTTATACAGTAGGTCCTTGCTGATTATCTGTTTTATATATAGTAGTATATATATGCTAATCCCAGACTCCTAATTTATCCCTCCCTGTGGCATGTGGGGTCTTCCTGGACCAGGAATTAAACCCGTGTCCCCTGCAATGGAAGGTGGGTTCTTACACACTGGGCCACTAGGGAAGTCCAACTTCATGCTTACTGTGGAGAAGCAGCAGAACTTTGTATAGTCAGATGAAGATGTGTGCCTTAGCTGCTGGATTGCTCGGGATCTTTATACAGTAAAATCCCACTGACTCCTATGTAATAAACATATTGTTTGAAATATGTCATCAGCACTCACCCCTGCAGAGAGCACGTTGACGGTCCATGTGGTTCAAGGGCACCGGGGACGCTGGTATGGGCTCCATCTGCACTTGATGTGCGTCAATCGTGAACGCAGGCTTGAGTGGCGATTTTTTGTTTGGGGTTTTTTCCCTTGGCCGTGCTACATAGCATGCAGAATCTGAGTTTCTTGACCAGGGATCAAACCCTCACCTCCTGCGTTGGGAGCGCAGAGTCCTAACCACTCGACACCCAGGGAAGTCCCAGCAGTTCTGTTCTTAATAATTCTGTTTATTTATTTTTGGCCCTGCTGCGTTGTCATTGCCGCAGGGTCGTTTCTCCAGTTGTGGCAAGCGGGGGCTTCTCACTGTGCTGGCTTCTCTCGTAGCAGAGTACAGACTGTAGGGCAAGCAGGCCGCAGCAGCTGGGGCCCAGGGGCCCGGAGCTGCGGCTCCCAGGCTCTACAGCACAGGCTGAAGTTCTGGCGCACACAGGCTTAGCTGTTCCAAGGCCATGTGGGGTCTTCCTGGATCAGAAATCAAACCCGTGTCTCCTGGATTGGCAGGCAGATTCTTTACCACTGAGTCACCAGGGAAGCCCAGCAATTTTGTTTTTAAAATAAATACTTAGGGTTAAGCCCTCATGAAAAACAGGTTAGTTCCCTTTTAAGTTACAAAGCGATAGGCATAATACTTGAAAAGTGTAAATCAAAATATCTGACTCTGAAATTTCATGTTTTCAGAGTGTTTTGCCAACAACATGCTGACCCTCAAAATGGTAAGTATCTAAAATTCAGTGTTGTGAGTTTAAAAAAGGTAAACATTTAGGTAAGACGTGGAATAACCTGATGTACTGGCCTCAGTAAGTTAAAATACAAGTTTTTGAGTTAAAATGTTAAATACTTTTAAAATCAAGTTGTTGGTCCCTGTGCGGTGTGCAGTATATAATGGACTAAATTTCTCTTTGTAACTAGATCTACCATTGATGAAGCCTTTGTCTGGTGTCTTCCATTCTCACTACAGTGAGCAGACCAAACCAAGACACGGTAAAAGCTGTGGGTTTTATGACTATTCGTCTTCTAACTGCTACTGCTAAGTCGCTTCAGTCGTGCCCGACTCTGTGCAACCCCATAGACGGCAGCCCACCAGGCTCCCCCGTCCCTGGGATTCTCCAGGCAAGAACACTGGAGTGGGTTGCCATTTCCTTCTCCGATGCATGAAAGTGAAAAGTGAAAGTGAAGTCGCTCAGTCGTGTCCGACTCTTAGCGACCCCATGGACTGCAGCCGACCAGGCTCCTCCGTCCATGGGATTTTCCAGGCAAGAGTACTGGAGTGGGGTGCCATTGCCTTCTCCGATTCATCTTATAAAATGACTGTCAATTTTCAGTAGATAAAATTGACAAAGTGCTGTATGTTCTCTGAATGCAGTTTCCCTAAGAATGCATGATCAGCATTTCTGTTCTGAGGCCAGTTGGGTCCTGGCTGCCTAGTTAGGTAGCCTTTGTGTACTGCTGGAACAGCCGTCTTGCCAACACTTACCTGGAATGCTCTCTGCATGGGAGTCAGCCCTCTCAGGTGAAGGCTTAGTTCCCTGTCCTGCCAGCTGCACTGTGTGGTGGTAAACAGTGCTCTTTCAACCGAAGAGCTACCCTCATTCTTCAACCATCAGCCTTTCAACTTATCAGATATACTGTAAAAAATACTGCTGTCAATCAATGTTTATTGACAGGAAAAGATGACCCTAATGTATTTCAAAAAGCAAATTGTAACACCATTTGTAATGAATCCTTTCCCTGGATGAAACCATCTTTTTTTTTTTAATTCTTCCAGAAGTGTTCTGTGTATACAAACATATACTGTACTTCACTTTTTTCACTTCATGTATCTTAGAGACTCTTCCCTGTCAGTGGCTGTGAGTAGATCTTACTTCATTTTTTAAAATAGGCTTCATCGTCTTCCACTGTGTATCTTACTCAGTTGTATAGCTGAACCACTTGTTTCCAGCTTTTTCTATCACATTAAATACTGTAGTTAACCTTCTTCTGGAATCATCCTTGTACAGGTATGTAACAATACTGTTCGACTTCCTGTAAGTAGATAGCTAGGTCAAAGCGTATGGAGAGTGAAACTCTGGGTTAACTGTTGGCTAGTTATCTTCTAGAGGCCACACCAGCAGTACACACAATGACTCAAATCCTTGCAAACTTTATATATTAAACACCTTCATCTTAATCTGACCAGTGAAAAATTCTGTTTTCCTCTGCATATCTTTATTTTGGGTGAAATTGAGTGTATTTCCCTTACTTTTGATCAGTTACATCTGTTGTCCTATGACCTAATTTGTTTTTCTGTTTAATGAAGCCTCTTCTCCAGAGCTCCCCATTTGTCCATTTTTCTACCTAAGCTGCCTTTTTCATATTGATTTATATGGTCTTCTTATATTTTAAAATTTGCCCTTTTGGCGTTTGTTTTGCAGACATTTAGTCTTAAGTCTGACATACCCAAGTTTGACTTTGTACACTTCATGCAGTCAAGCATTAGTCTTTTCCTTTACGAATTCCAACGTCTACATAATTTGTGTTTTTCACCCTACTTTTCAGGAGTGAAAAGAAAAAGAGGAAGAAGTAAACGTCATCATGTACAGGTAATTTGACTTCATTTTATTACAGCTTTAATTTTCTCCATATAGTCTTTTTTTTAAACCATTCTGAATTTTGGGTGACACAGTGATACATGATAAGATGAATACAAAAGAGAAGTCAGATGTGTCTTGGGTGTCTAAGCACATAACCTCGAGGAGGTGACCATCCCATGGTTCCTGTAATACGTGCCCTGGTACCAAATCAGTGAGGATCTGAGCCCACGTGGTACAGTGGAACATCCTTACCTAGCCAAGTATTTCCCAGCTACAGGATCCATATTTGCCCTAATACATGACTCATAATTTTCTGATTCCTGTTATGGGTAAAGCATATGAAAATGTTTTGGGGATTTGCATTAGCTCATATAAGCTAAATTAATATGAGCCAGCAGCCTTCACCTCTCACCCTTTATACAAGAGGGGCTTGTTACACCTCTTAAGGTTTTGTTAGACAACACAAAAATACATTTGATGCTTATGCCTACAGACATGACTTTCACCATAGGCATATCACTGAATTTGATAAAACTTCTCACTTTATACAATACAGTAAGTCCCTACATATGAACCTTCAAGTTGCACCCTTTCAAAGATGTGAGCATGTCCAGTCACATAAGCTGGTTTACTTGTCTGGCGCACACTGTCACCTGTGTGCAGCCTCTACAGGCGCTGGTTCTGTTGTGCACTTCACAGTACTACAGAGACTACAGTAGTACAGTGTCTCTATTTCGAGCACAGGACCCGAACGTAGGACGGCACACGAAGGCTGCAGCAGCCGTTCAGAATGCAGTCCAGTGCTGCGCTGTCGCCTGTGATGAGAAACAGAGAGCTCCTATCCAGACCACACTGGACCGCTTTCTCAAGAGGGTAGATAGAATTGAACCCAGCAAGGAGCCAGAACCTGTGCCGTCAACCTCAGGCGTGAGTGAAGCTGCAGCGCGCCCCCACCTCCTACTGCTGCCGACCCTTCAGCTCTAGGCCGTCTGCCCCTTCCTCTCCCTTCTCCAGTCCGTAACTCTTCCTTTCACTCGGCCAGCCCCTGTATACCAGCTGTTATTCTGTACTACTGTACTTTTCAAGGTACTGTGCTGTAATACTAAAAATGTTTCTTTGGTGTGTCCTGTATTATTTTTGTGGAAAGTATTATACACCTATTACAGTACTGTATAGCCGATTGTGTTAGCTGGGTACCTAGGCTAACGGTTGGAACACAAACAAACTGGACTTAGGAACGTGCTCTCAGACTGGAACTTGTTCATATGTAGAGGACTTACTGTATCAAATATCAACAGTAAAAAATCAGTGTAAAGTAGTCTTGATTCTTCTCTCCTAGCCACCTGAGAGAATGGCATTGAAGAAGGAGAAGGACGGCAGACACACAGGTTTGCTACAAGTTTTCGGTAACAAATATGACTTACAGTACTTATTACCATGAATTTGAGAGTTGGTACCCCACTTGATTCTTCTGGACTTGTAGTAGTGAACTGTGAGAGTGGGAATCTTCTGTCCTGACTATCCACTCCATCAAAATCTCAACAGATCAAGGTAACGGGGTGGGATGGCCCACTGCTCTTCAGTATTAGGAAAGGATACAGTTCCCGATATAGAAGCCAGGGTTGCCCGAGTTCAGAGTCCAATGACAGGCCACCCCTCACCCTGTGATCCCCTACCCTCACCCCAGGAGGCTGAAGCCAGTAATTTTACCTTTCTGTTAAGGAAATGGACTTCCCTTGCAGCTCAGCTGGTAAAGAATCGACCTGCAATGCAGGAGGCCTGGGTTTGATTCCTGAGTTGGGACTATCTCCTGGAGAAGGGAAAGGCTGCCCACTCCAGTGTCCAGTGAAGGAAACAGATATTACATAATGATAAACAGTCAATTGTGACAGAAAAAAAATGAGGGAGACTATTATCTCAAAGATTTGAAGCTAAATTTTAGAAAATTCTGTCTACATCATTATTCTAAGCAGAGAAGTTGTTTTCCCTTTTTATAACGTTTCATTGTTTCAGCTTGAAAAAAAAGAGCGAGCTATGGAGAAATTAACAGAAAAGATAAAGGTGCTGTGCTGTGCTTAGTCACTCAGCCACGTCCGACTCTGTGTGACCCCATGGACTATAGCCCGCCAGGCCCCTCTGTCCATGGGGATTCTCCAGGCAAGAATACTGGAGTGAGTTGCCATGCCCTTCTCCAGGGGAGTTTCCCAACCCAGGGATCGAACCCAGGTCTCTCCGATTGCAGGCGGATTCTTTACCAGTTGAGCTACCAGGGAAGCCCAAAAGTGCTGTGTATGTGTTATCTAGTAACGCTCATCCACCATTAGGGAAAGTCTGAAGAAGTGAGTGTGTGTAGGATGGCTGCCCTGAGACGTACCATGTCCTTCTGAAATTCTTTTCTTATTCTTAGACGCAATTGTGAAAGCTGCTTTTCTCAAGAAATGTAAAGAAGCAGGGCTTCTTGATGCTTTATTTGAAGAAATATTAGACAAACTTCATTTGATTCAGGAAAGACTCATGGATGAGACCACTGCAGAATCAGGTACTGAAATAACAAATTTTCTACATATAGAGATGTCTCACAGACCTACATCGGGAACAAGACAAACACCCCCCTAAAGTACACATTTTTTTTCTATGCTGTTTATTTTTTCTTTTCCTTCTTTATCTCATTCTTTAATAAAGTTTATTGATCCAGATCTCTGTAAGTCAACAGAATGTAAGTAATTCACAAACTCATTAATGTAGTAAAAGAAAAAAAAATGGCCTGATGCCCTGGAAGTTTTAATGTTTTTTCCCCAGAGGTTCATAACTGAGAGTGACCAGCAAGAGCTCAGAACTAGATTCACTCAGACACTTGCCCCCTCCCCGCAACTGAGCATGTTTACTACTAAGATCTAAGAATGGCATTCATTATGTTAGTTTTGATTTGACTCAGATTCAGTTCATTAAAAAGCTATAGGTTTGATTTGACTCAGATTCTGTTCATTAAAAAGCTAGTTGCTTTTTTAAACTAGAAACATAGAAGAAAGAAATTTTAACGTTTTTGTCGATTTTGGTTTAAAGATGCGTTTCAGAAAGAACTCTTTGGGCAGCTTAAGTTTCCATCTGTACACGCAGGTATATACCACATACCCTTCTTATAAGCTGTGTTAGGAGCCTAAAAGCTTTATTATAAATAAAGCTGACACTTAAATAACAGATTTGTACTTTACAGGCCCACTTATACCTGAATTTTTTTTCCAGTAAATACGACACAATAAAATACTACCCAATCTGTGGATGCAAAACCACAGATCGAAGAACCGCATATTTTGGGGGGCTGGCTATAAAGTTTAGCCTGGATTTTTGACGGCACAGGAGGTCAGCAGCATAGCTCTCTTAAAAGGAAAGGCCTGACTGTATTTTAGGGAACAATGTAAAATATACGATTATTTGAAAGGGATTTTTTTTCTATGGGACAAAACCAAAAAGTGAAGTTATAAGCAAACATTTGCCAAAGATCACTCATTACATCCTTTTGTTTGTTTATTCTTGTCTCTAGATCAAGCACATTTGAACCTCCTGGGGGGCTTGTTAACATGGTGGCCCCTTCCCAGGAGGGGCCAGGGACCTTTTTGATGCAGTAAAGGTGCCAGGGGTTTGCATTTCCAGCAGGGTCCCTGGGGAGGCTGCTGCTGCGGCAGGGGGTGCCCGCTGTGTGTGCTGCTCCTTATCTGGGGTTCCTCTGTGAGGAGTTTCTGTCTGTATAAAACTGAAAATGTTTTCCTCCCTCCAGACTATGAGGAAATCGGGACTTCACTTTTTGACTGTAGATTGTTTGAAGACACACTTGTAAACTTTCAAGCAGGTATGTGAGTTATAACTGAGCAGCAGAGTTCATAAATACTTCCATATTGAAATGATACAACACTAGTCAGGTGATAAAAGTCCTATTTTAGAAGAATGTTCAATTCCGCTTCATTCAGTTAAAAAGCCCATTACAAACATGTGCCCTCACACCCAGCAGGAGCACATATACACACAGAGACACACATGCGCACACAAAGACTGCACGCGAGGGAAACAGCAGTTACCTGTAAGTGGCCGGGTTATAGTAACTTCTTTTGTCTCAGTGCTCATTGTATTTTCCACATTTAATACAGACACAAAATACTTCCCTCATCAGAAAAAAACTCATTTAAAAAAGTAGAAACAACAAAAAAAATTGACTGCAGAATGGAAGTATTTGGGCACCATTCCTGGGCATCAGCAGGAACGGGGGTGAGGCTGTGATAAATCACGCCGCCACCGTCTCCCTCTCACTTGGTGTGACGTGTATAAATTTCAATTCTGCCAACATCAATCTTCAAATCTAATGGAGGAGAGGGAAAGTTGTGATTGATTCTAAAGTTCATCATCAAAAAAGAACCGCCAAGAAATTTTTGAGAAAGCCTGCCGGAAACAGAGACACAATTTTTCCAGGAGACACTGGGCAGTGGTCCTCTCACCATTGTTCCAGATGCCTTTGAAAGAGGCTACGTTTCCACACTGATGGGTCCTGCCTGACTTCTCCACCAAGGCTGCCACACACAGCTGGCAGGCTGTGCCCTGCACATCCCAGGCAGGAGCGGAGGGTTTGGGACAAAGGGCTCCCCCTGAAGTTGAAAACAAACGATGGCCTATATATACTCTTTTCTCTTCCGGAGGTTTATTTGTCTTTCCAGCAAATGTATTAAGAAAATACTTCCCTGTGAAGAAAACATTGGTTCATGTTCCTCTCTCAGTATGCATAAGCCTTTCTCATTTTTGTTTTCATAATACACATTTCTGTTTGAATTTTGTGTTACATTTATAATTGGCAGGAAAATGTTGTTTTTAATTTACCAACAATGGTGTGTTGTTGTTTTTTCACCAGTCTCTTGAGAATGTCTGCATACTTCTAATGGGAGTACCTTTTTTTTTTGAAAGCACCCGCTTTATTTTGTATTTTGACTTTCGTTTGTGTTTATTTTTCTTTCGTATAAAAGTGGCACGTTTAGCACATGTCAGCACTAGGTGAGTCAGGTGGGAGCAGTACAGTGTATTGTTTGTGGGGTGTGAGCACCAGGGGGAGACACTGTTAGGAGGAGACACTATTTGGAATTGCATTTTCTGACACTCCAAGGGGTAACTCTCATGCTTAATTCAGCCTTTCCAATGTTCCAGAAAGTTAACTACATATATACAGATACTCCAAGAAAAGATTATGTATGTATATATTTTAATATTCTTCCATTTTCAGGTTTTTAAAAAATGACATTGCTATTGAATATTATTATAGATTCATAAAGCCTAACTAAAGTAGCTTCTAAGTTGCCACAATAAAAGCACTCCTATTTCTAAATAAAGCCAGAAGCTTTTCTGTAGCATTAAATCTAGGATGCATTTGTCTGAAAGGTTTGCCGTACCCTCGGTAATCTAACCACATCCTCTCCCAATAAATGGATAATGTGCAGCATTAAGGTTATACAAGTCGCTGCTTTCAAGTCCTCAGAGAGATACAGAAGCTACCTTTTCTAATTGTGTACAAAATTTTAAAGACGTATGGACCCGCCTTAAGTGTGATAAACACTAGAATTCGATCCTGAACTAGAAGAGGAGCAAAGGCATGAAGGCTCACAGGACACTGGACCCTGTTCATCTGGGGCACAGTGCTGTGTACTAAGCACTTTGAAAAGAGGCCAGAAATGGTACATTATGTGTAGAACTACCAAATGACCTGAAACAACCTCCTTCTCACAGCAGTAGAGAATCACATTCACGAATCTGAAGAGAGGCGACGGCAGCTGAAGGAAGAGATTGAGCTGCTCCAGGACTTAAAACAAACCTTGTGCTCTGGGCTTCAGTCAAGTTCCACTTCAGATTCTTCTCTGTCTTCTTAAGAAGGGCCATTTCCTGAGCCAGGAATCGAGCACAGCTGCAGACAGGGTGAAAGCTGGTGAGCGGCCTGTGAAGCCACACACCTTCAGCCCCGGGCCCGCGGGGCATCTCGGGCCCTGCCCGCTCTTACCTGTTCTTGCTGATGGGCCTCTGAAGCCCATCCGCCTCCCCTCCTTACTGTCATCTCACTTCTACCTCTCTCCCACTAGTAAAATATTCCTCAGAGTCTACTCGAGTAAATTAGACCATGCGTCCCATGGCTCTTAAAATCCCCTTAGTGGCCTCCTCCCCTTCCCCACTCCAGTGAGCGAAGTGGCTGCCAGGTGCTCCCGCCCCAGGGCCTTTGCACATTCCGCTGTGAGGTCTTCACCGAGATCGTCCTTTCTCCTCCCTTCTCTTCTCGGTACAAGCCACTGTATCGCACATCAGACCACTGGAGTGTAAGCAGCCTGTGGGCAGAAACTCCCATTCCTGTTTTCCTCCCTGTCACGTTTCCAGCAGCTAGCATGCTCAGTAAACGTTAAATGCATAAACTTTTTATCTTTGATTCTAGTTCCAGCCCATAATGCCTCTTTGATATAATAAATTTTATTATACATTACCAAACCTGTCTGCTTTTGAAATTTCTTTTCATCCACAGTCACCACATGAGTACAATATCATCTTCAAAATGAACATTTAAAACTGGCCTCATTGGAGGTTTTTCTCAACCTAACAATATATAGTTCAGATGTTAATGTCCTATTCATGTCTGACCTCTGAAAACTTCATGTTTCCACCTTTTCACCACACTGTCTGACCCACAACAGTGCTACGTTTCAGCATGGGTTTGATCTGAGTCCCCAACACGGTATCTGGCACATAATACACTCAGAAAATATCTGTTGAAGAATATGATGTAAATGAAGAACACGTCCATCCCTGCTATAATGGCAACCCCAGCCCAAACCAGTAATAACTGGGGGCAAAATCTCAGTGGTTTTCAAATTTGGCTACATCAGAATCATCAGAGGACAAACTATAGAAGCCAAAATATATATATATATATATACAAAATACATATATATACACACACACTTTAGAAGATGGCAGAGTATACCAAAATTACAACTTGCTTCCCAGGTGGTACAGTGGTTAAGAATTTACCTGCCAATGGTGGAGAAACAAGAGATGTGGGTTTGATCCCTGCATTGGGAAGAACCCCTGGAGAAGGAAATGACAGTCCACTCCAGTATTCTTGCCTGGGAAACTCCATGGACAGAGGAGCCTGGAGGGTACAGTCCACAGGGTCACAAAGAGGCGGACACGACTGAGCATGTGCACACACACACGAAGAACTACTATGGATCAAAGAGACTATGACTGAGTGAACACACACACTACTATGGATCCAAGAGACCGAAGGTACCCAACAGTCTTTTCTACAACTAAAGATAAAGAACCATAACCAGACATGGCGCAAAAACACAATACGGTCAAGCCCCACCCTTGGGGTGAGTGGCCCACAGAGAGGTTCCCCGAGGAACGACGGGCTGAGCCTCACATCAGCGTCCCCAGCCGAAAGGTCTTGTGCCAGGAAGATGAGCCTCCGGGACATTCGGCTTTGGAGGTCAGTGGGGCTTGCCTTTGGGAGTCCCAGGGGGCAGGGGAAAATGGAGGCTTCACTCTTAAAGGCTGCACACAGGAACGCACGCTCCAGGGCACAAGCAGCAATTTGAAAAGGGCCCAGGACAGGCCTGCCTGCTCATCGTGAAGCGTCTCCCTGAGAGCTGGGAGGCGACTGGAGCTCACCTGGAACACAGAGACCGGCCGTTTCTGGGAGCTCATTCTACCACGTGGACAGTGCTGGTAGACCAGTGGCAAACACCATTCTGGAATCCTCTAGCTTTAGCCTCAGGATGAGCCGTGCCCGTGCTAGCCTATCGGTACCAGTACTGGGAGACCTTGGGCTTCCCGGGGGGTGTAGTGGTGAAGAATCCACCCGCCAAAGCAGGAGATGTGGGTTCAATCTCTGGGTCAAGAGGATTCCCTGGAGGAGGGCATGGCAACCCACACCAGTATTCTTGCCTCGAGAACTCCACAGACAAAGAAGCCTGGCGGGCTACAATCCATGGAGTTGCAAGAGTTGGACACAGCGAGTAAACAGCAGCAGCAACTGGTATACCTCAGGCAGAACAACTGGGGTGGGGACAGAGCCCCACACACCAGCAGACCTGCCGCCTTAAGACCCCCGAGCCCAGAGCCAGCCCTGGACATAGCCCTGCCCGCCAGAGGGCCAGGCCCTGGTGCGGAGACAGCAGACCTGACCACCCTGGGACCCAGCTCTGTCCACCAGTGGGCAGACAGCAGCCCCAGACTCCCCGGAGCCCCAGCCCACTAGCCAGTGAGCTGGCTCCAGCCTGGGGACCAGCCTCACCCGCCTCAGGACAACCACAGCCCCCCAGCAGGCCAGTACCAGTCCCGGGACCAGCTGGGCCCAAGCTCCACCCACCAGGAGAAAAACCGAATTTCAAGACACCCCTGACCCAGGACTTCCCAGGTGGTCCAGTGGCTAAGACTCCGCACTCCAAATACAGGGGACCTGGATTCAATCCCTGGTCAGAGAGGTAGAGTCTGCATGGTGCAATTAAGAGTTCGCATGCCGCAACTAAGACCCTTCATGCCGCAACTAAGACCCTTCATGCCGCAACTAAGACCCTTCATGCCGCAACTAAGACCCTTCATGCCGCAACTAAGACCCTTCATGCCGCAACTAAGACCCTTCATGCCGCAACTAAGACCCTTCATGCCGCAACTAAGACCCTTCATGCCGCAACTAAGACCCTTCATGCCGCAACTAAGACCCTTCATGCCGCAACTAAGACCCTTCATGCCGCAACTAAGACCCAGCACAGCTTAAAAAAAAAAAAGACACCCCAGACCCTGTAGCCAGCTGTGTCAGGAACTGACCATAGCCACCAGGGGTCAGACACCAGTTCTGGGACCCCAGGACCCTGAAGCGGGACCCCAGGACCTGGCTTCGGCCACCAGGGGGCAGGAACCAGCTCCAGAATCTCCTGGACCCAATTCCTGGTTCCAGCGAGCCAGCACCGGCCCCTGGGCGAGCCTCACAGGGTTCCACAGCCTCGTGATCCACCTGTCAACCAGTGGTCAGCTGCCTCTGTCCAAGGCAGGGCCTGGCAACCCATCAGACCAGAGGCCAGCCACACCTTCCACCCTGCCCACAGTGGTCAGCCTGCCACAGCAGAAAGACCCACACAGCCCACACAGAAGGGCACCCCCTACCAAAAGCCACTTTTCCAAAGTCAGGGAACATAGCCAACCTCCCGAATACATAGAAATAAACGCAGTAAGTTAAATAAAATGAGGTGACAGAGAAACACTCCATCTCAGATGAAAGATACAATCCTGGAGCTAAGCAGAGGCAGAGTTCCAAGTCGTGATCATGAAGACGACTGAAGAACTGAGAGTAAGAATGAATGAACAGAGTGAGAAGCTAGAAGTTCTTAAAAAAGTTAGAAAACATAAAGAACCAGCAAAGAGATGCAGAATGCAATAACTGAAATGAAAACACACGAGAAGGAATCAATGGCAGACTGAAATGATACGGATGGACAGGCCCATGAGCTGGAAGACAGACTAGTGGGAATCACTGACACTGAACACAAAAGGAACGGAAAGAGGGCAGTTGAGATCGCTGAGGCAGTAACCATCTCACCAACATCCATATGATAGAGAATCCAGAGGAGAGGAGAGAAAGGGCCCGAGAATACGTCTGAAGACACAGAAACTAAAGACCTGCCTAACCTGGGAAAGAAAACAGTCACCCAAGTCCAGGAAGCACAGAGTCCCAAACAGGATCAACCCAAAGAGGACCGCACCAAGACATACTGTAACTACAATGGCAAAAACAGAAGGTAGAGAAAGAATACTAAAAGCAACAGGGAAAAGCAACAAGTTACTTATAAGGAAACTCCCACAAGGACATCAGCTGACTTTTCAGCAGAAACTCCGCAGACCAGCGGAGCGACTAGCATGATAGTATTCACAGTGATGAGAGGGAAAACCCTACAACCAAGAATACTCCACTTGACATGGCTCTCGTTCAGATCTGATGAAAATCCAAAGTTTCACAGACTAGCAAAAGCCAAAAATGTTCAGTGCCACCAAACCATCTTTACGACAAATGTTAGAGGAAACTTTTCAGTGGAAAAGAAAAGGCCACACAGCTAGAAACAGCAAAATTATACAAGGAAAAAACTCACTGGTGACGGCAAACATACAGCAAAGACAGTACATCATTCATGAACAAAGTTAGCAGGAGGGATAAAAGACAGAAAGTGAAAGCGTTAGTGTTAGCTGCTCAGTCCTGTCGGCCTCTGTGATCACACGGACTGTAGCCCACCAGGCTCCTCTGTCCATGGGATTCTCCAGGCAGGAATACTGGAGTGGGTTGCCGTGCCCTTCTCCAGAAAAGACAAAAGTAACAGTAAAATCATTTATGCCTACAAAAAGAAGTTAAGGGATAGACAAGACAAACAGATTCAAAATATATGTCAAAAACAGTCATCATGAGGGGAGGAGAGTACAACTCTAGGGCTGTTAAAATGCATCTGAAATTAAGAGAAAAACAATTTAAAATAATCACATATACATATACATAGATTGCTATACAAAAGGAGAAGGTGATGGCACCCCACTCCAGTACTGTTGCCTAGAAAATCCCATGGGCAGAGGAGCCTGGTAGGCTGCAGTCCATGGGGTCGCTGCACGACTGAGTGACTTCCCTTTCACTTTTCACTTTCATGCATTGGAGAAGAAAATGGCATCCCACTCCAGTGTTCTTGCCTGGAGAATCCCAGGGGCGGGGAACCTGGTGGGCTGCCACCTATGGGGTCGCAGAGTCGGACACGACTGAAGCGACCTAGCAGCAGCAGCAGCTATACAAAAACCTCATGGTACCCATACACCAAAACCCCAAAAAGCAGTAACAGAGAGAGGAATTCAAACATAAACTAAAAATAGTCATCAAATCACAAGGGAAAGAGAACAAAATAAGGAAAAAAATAAATATAAAAACAGTCTACAAATAGAACTACAGAACAATTAATGAATGGCAATAATTGCAAACATACCAGTAATTACAAATGTAAATGGATTAAATGCTCTCATCAAAAGACAGAGACTGGCTGAATGGATACAAAAACATGCTTCCTACAAGAGAGTCACTTCAGATCTAAAGACACATGTAGACACAGTTAAAAGAAGGAGAGGCACTCCATGCAAGTGGAATCAAAAGAAAACAGTACTGTGCCAGACAAAATAGATTTTAAAACAAAGACTGTTGAAGAGGTAAAGAAGGACATTACATGACAATCAAGGGATCAAGGAAGATATAACAATGGAAATATAGAGACACTCAACATGGGACCACCTAAGTTTATAAAGCAAATATTAACAGACATAAAGGGAAAAACTGACAACAATGCAATAATAGTGGAGAACTTTCACAGCTGAATTACATCAATGGACAGATTATCCAGACAGAAAGTCTATAAGGCAACACTGATCTTAAATGACACATTAACCATCTACAGAACAAAAAGACAACCTACAGAATGGGAGAAAATATTTGCAAATGATATGATAAAGGGTTAATATACAAAACATGTAAATGGCTCATCTAATTCAACATCAAAAAAAAACAACTTTGTATGAAAAATAGAAGAGCAAAAGGGACATTTCGTTAAAAAGGACATAGAGATAGATGGCCAACAGGCACACGAAAAGATGCTCAACACTGCTAACTCATCAGGGAAATGCAAAAAGTATCATGATGTATCACCTCATACCTGTCAGAATGGCTATCCTCAAAAAGACCATAAATAGGCGAGTTCCCTGGTGATCCAGTGGTTAGGATTTGGGCTTTCACTGCCATGGCCCAGGTTCAATCCCCCAATATTCATAGCAGCATTATTCACAATAGCTGTGACATGGAAGAAATCTAAGTTCATCAACAGATGGACAGATGAAGATGTGTGGGGTGTGTGTGTGTGTACTAGATAGCCATCAAAAAGAAGGAAATTCTGACATCTGCAACAACATGGATGGACTTGGAGGGTATTAAGCTAAGAGAAATCAGAGCAAAAGACAGATGCTGTATGTTTTCAACTTACATGTGGAACCTAAAAATTAAAACAAACTAGTGAATGTAACAGAAAAAAACAGACTCACAAGCACAGAGAACAAACTTGAGGTTACAAGTGGGGTGAGGGAAGGTGCCGGACACAACACAACCTTAGGGGACCAAGAGCTACAACTATTAGGTTTTATAATGAATGAGCTATTAGGATACACAATATAGCCAAGATTTTATAATAACTATAAATGGATATAAGCTATAAAAATGTTGAATCAATATGTTGTATATCTAAAACTAATATTCAGTTCAGTTGCTCAGTCATGTCCAACTCTTTGTGACCCCACGAATGGCAGCACGCCAGGCCTCCCTGTCCATCACCAACTCCTGGAGTTCACTCAGACTCGCGTCCATCGAGTCAGTGATGCCATCCAGCCATCTCATCCTCTGTCATCCCCTTTTCCTCCTGCCCCCAATCCCTCCCAGCCATCAGAGTCTTTCCCAATGAGTCAAGTCAACTCTTTGCAAGAGGTGGCCAAAGTACTGGAGTTTCAGCTTTAGCATCATTCCTTCCAAAGAACACCCAGGGCTGATCTCCTTTAGAATGGACTGGTTGGATCTCCTTGCAGTCCAAGGGACTCTCAAGAGCCTTCTCCAACACCACAGTTCAAAAGCATCAATTCTTCGGCACTCAGCTTTCTTCACAGTCCAACTCTCACATCCATACATGACCACTGGAAAAACCATAGCCTTGACTAGACGGACCTTATAAATCAACTATACCTCAATAACAAAGCCAAGACTCCATCTTAGACCTGCTGAAGAAAGATTTCCCCTGGTCTAGATGCTGCTGTAACTTCAGCTTGCTCCCTGATGTTACATCCTATAGCAAAGCTTATCTGAGGAACAGTTCTCATGTTGTGACGTTTAAAATACCCTCTGGCCTCCACTTTACTTTCAGATTTCACTGGTCATTCACAGTGGCAACTCAGCACAACAGAGCAACAAGAATGAGGCAGCCATCAAGTGGCAAATGTTGGACAAGTGAAAACAGAACCTGGGTTTGTACTTTCGCAGAGTCACTTACTGCTGAAAAAATTATTTAATCTGAGCCTAATTTTGCCTACTCTATGGTACAAAAATGTGGGCATTAAAAAGAAAACATAGGGGCCTTCTCTGGTAGTGCAGTGGATAAGAATCTGCCTGCCATTTCAGGGCACACAGGTTCGATCCCTGGCCAGGGAAGATTCCACGTGCCGGACTAAGCCAGTGTCGCAACTACCAAGCCAGAGACACCTGGAGCCCGGGCTCTGCAACCAGAGACGCCGCCGCAATGAGAAGCCTGTGCAACCGCAACCAGGAACAATGGCTCCCATGAGCCGCAACTAGAGGAAGCCCGCGAACAGCAATGAAGACTCGGCACAGCCAGAAAACAAAAACCAAGTATTTGTGAGGCACAGGGCCTGGCATCATGGGAAATAACTGCTCTCATCCACATCACAAACACGCACACACCACACGTGTCCACACGCCCTCCCCTTGCCAACACTGCTGCCCGAGGAGCCCTGGTTTATTTTCTCCATTCTGACCAAACAAGCTTGCTTACGGTAACGTCCTGGAAGGCGTGTTAGCCCCCACCTCTGAGCCGTTGCTTGGGCCGCTCACCTGTTTTGGGAATGAGCTAAAAGGCCACTGTGTGTGCGCCCCCGTGCCGCACAAACAGGGCCTTCAGAACAACTACTTCTCACACTAACCAGACTGGGTTTCTTCTCAATGACTTACGAGAAGCTGTTTATAAATGTTGTTACCGTGTTTACTCCTAAATCTTGCTCCTCTCTCCTAACAATTTTTACATTCCTTGAGGACAGGGACTATGTCTCACCCCTCATTTATTAGTCCCCCAAAGGATCCGGAATTATTAATATTTTTCTGCTGTGATGGCTCAACTATAGTGTCTTTCAGCAGGAATAAAACTAGAGCCTATTTTCTGGGGTTGGGAAATAGCTGAGAAACAGCATGCTCATGGTGGAGTGAAAGTCGCTAAGTTGTGTCCGACTCTTTGCGACCTCATGGACTGTAGCCCGACCAGGTTCCTCTGTCCATGGGGATTCTCCAGGCAAGAATACTAGAGTGGGTTGCCATTTCCTTCTGCAAGGGATCTTCCTGACCCAGGAACTGAACCCGGGTCTCCCGCACTGCAGGCAGATGCCTTACCCTTTGAGCCACCAGGGAAATGCTCACGGTGATACCTGCTTTTAGCCTAATATCCAAGAATCAGAGTACTGCTTTTTAAAAAATTTTTCATTGCAAAATACACATTACCGTATTAACCATGGTTAAGTTCGGCAGCATTAAGTCCATAAGCATTGTTGTGTACCATCTGCACACAGGACACTTTTTATCTTACTAAACTGAAACTCTGAACCTATTAAGTAATAACCCCTTGGACCCCTTCCCCCAGCCCCTGGCAACAACCATCTACCTTGACTGCTAGAGGGATTGCATGTAAGTGGGATCATGCAGGGCCTGTCATTTTGTGACTGGCTTATTTCACTGAGCGTAACACCCTCAAAGTTCATCCAAGCGGCAGCATGTCAGAATTTCTTTCCTTTTTAAGGCTGCATATGATTGATTTTTGAGAGGGAAAAGATAACTCTAGATGCCCATTTTAACAGACTGCTTTATTTATTAACATGTCACTCTAAACACTGCATAAATACAACCTGTATAACTAGAGTATCAAATGTTCCCGTAAGAAGTTCAAGAGTACATTTTAGGGCTATTTTAAGAAATACGAATACTTCGGCTTTCATAATTATGTCAGATGAAGAAAACAACTCAAAGAATAGTTTTTGCCTCCTGCCGTGATTAACAAAACCAGGTAGAAAAATAAGAGAGTATAATTTAAAAAAAACACATACACACAAGTACTTTCTGAAGGACTTTTTCCTGTTCTCTTCACTGAATACATACTCATACAAATAACTCAGTAATCTGAGAAGTGGTTCTTCACCTATTAGGAACTTGGCAAATATTTGTTGAATGAATGAACTATCTATGGAAATGGATATACTATGTTAATTTGTGCTTTTGTTAAAGTGTTTTTTTTCAAGTAAGAGCAATAGTAAACACACTGAAGTTCTTGTTTTGCCCGGATCATAAGCCTATGACAGTGATTGTTATAAATACTACCCATCATAGCTAATAATCAAATTAATGTACATTTCTCAACCTAGTAAGAAAATTCTATCATGCTGCAGTAATAATCCTAATGTAGCAACTCACTGGGCTTTGATCACTTGCAACACGGTCAAGAAAAGGGGGCTTGGATTTCTGGGCTTGTGTTTATTGCCCCCATCAATGAATTTCCATCTCTGGGCCCTCCCCCGCCAACACACACACAGAAACTTTGCTAAAAACAGTAGCTGCAGCATCTCTTCACCCTCTTGTTCATTTGAGTCTGAAAATGTATCTAGTCTCGATTCAGATGGGAGACCTTCCAAACAGCAAACAGTTCACCAAGGGAGCTTCCCCAGAGAGAAATGAGTCTGTTGGCCAGAGAGAAGAACAAAGCCTTGTTCTCAAAGCAAGCTCAACAGACACACATGAAGCAAGCTTAAAAGACACACACTGAACACTCTTACGCCCAAAGCCATAACCAGACCACCCGCCCCGTAATTTAGATCCTTCTTCAAAGTTAAGTTGTGCTAAATATTATACCTAACACAACCAAAAGGAAAGTCAAATGTGAAAGCTGGTGAAATTTCAAATAAGCAAAATGTATGGTGGTATTTGGCACAGATAAAGACCAATAAAAACAAACTCTGTTAAGTCCTGTAAGAAACTTGGGTTTCAGAACTACTTATTTGAGTCAGATATAGCAAATCTGATGATTCAGCAACCATGATTTAGGAAGCAAGAGAATGCTGAATATATCACTATTATCCTCTTACACGATTAGCATTTATAGGGGAAAAGGTGGGGGCATTTAAATTTGGGTTCTCAAATTTAGCCTTAATAAAACACTGTTAGATAGAAGTGGAGACTCTGATTTATAAAATATTCACCTTCACCCAAGTGAAGTTTCTTCCATTATTAATTTTTCATAGATAATTCTACATTACTACTCTTTAACGTACTTAAGTCTTAAGAGAAACCCTGACTAACCAAGAAATTTGTCTTCACGTAATTATCATTTCAATAGGTTTATATTAAATTGAATATGATTTTGAAGTTAAAAAAAGTCATCAATGATGCAAAAAACACAAGTAAAACCTCAAACGATCTTAACTATCCCTTCAAAGTGAGGCTACAGACCTAGAAACTAACGCAGCTCTTCAGCCAAGTCCCAAGCCAGCACCTTTCATTCTAGGGGGGTGGGGGGTGGGCCCCGCTACGCGTCTCACAATTTGTGCACTATCCCAACTCCTGGGATCAAAAGGGCTGCTGATACATGAGCCAGGAGAGTTGCCACAAACATCCGCTTTCCAACTTTAGAAGTTCCTCTAATCAGAAACAAACAAAAACAAAAAAACAACCAACCAGCAAAACTTTCACCCCTTTACAATGTCCCAGCCATGTTAAGGTCACATTCAAAATACACACGTCTGGAAATAGTTTTAATCGGGTTCAGGAAGAGCTGTGCACTCTTCACATATCCCTACACAGAGAACTGTATCCCCATGTGAGCAAGACATGTGATGGTTTTGTTTTTTTTTTACCTGCAGAATTACATCCCCCATAGAGCACAAACGATAAGCCTTCACCAGCCCCAGAGCACTCACACAAAACCCAGCAGTCTTGGGCTTCAGTTCTTAAAGGCTCCACATTTACTGGCTTTAGCAATGAATTCCTTTAGGAGAGGGCCATCCATTTGCCAAAATGCTGCAGTCTGTGTGACTTCTGTCAAATGATTGATGCAAAACTTAAAGCAGAATTCTTCTAAATCCTGGACACACACAACAAAAATAAAAACAAGAAGAGGCCTTTTTTTAATTAACTTTGACTGAATTACTTCTCTCCAGATCCCTCACCCCAAAGCTCTCACCCTCCCCTAGAAGAGATTTGAGGCCAGAAACCCCAAACTAGGCAAACACGTGACCAGAGGTACAAGGCAGAAAAAATACAAACTATTTTCTCATCACACAGTAAAAGCAATGGTTCCTGTACTCAAGTCTGACTCTTCAAAACACACACACAGAGTTGCGGGATGTGGGGGTGCAGTTTCTTCACAATTATCACATAATCCAGTCACTCAAAGACATGGTTTTAAAGAGTTGAAAGCAACTTAAGTCCATATTATATGTTTTACTACATTCAAGCATCAGAGAAAAGCCTTAAGATGCGGGTCATTTGGTTCCAGGGAAGAAAAGACTTTAAGAAACAGAAAAATGATGAAGAGAATTGGTCAACCTAAAGGGACACATTAAACATTCTAAAAAAACAATTTAAAAAAAATTTAAATAAAAATTCCAAAGACCTTAAAATCACTTTCATGCTCTCCTATATAAAAATGTCTTCATTTTTAAAGCCACAAGGAATAATATACTATAATTTCCACCACACTAATTTCTCAGATAGTCAATCAGAGGAGAAGAGTCACCAGCTATCAACATTTACAGGGCAAGTCTCATACACAAGTGGCAAACCAACAGTTTCAGAATTGATTTTGGCCTGTGCTAAGACATGCTTTCACCCCCAGCAAAATGCTACTGTGACCTTTGTTCCTTCAAATGTTGGAACATACATTTATTACACCAGTCAGGTAACCTGGAATGTATACAAAGGTGAAGTCTAACAGCTCAGTTTCTGTAACCTGGCCAGCAATACTGAAGGTAAATATTCAGGGTTCTACCAGACCAGGATCCCAACAACAGTTAAACTGTAGGGTCTTGGCTTCCTGCATTCCAGCTCCCAGCAAATGAGAATATCAGGCAGGGTGGGGAAGGGCTGCTTTCCACACAGAAATGCCCCTTCCAGACCCCTGCAAACAAATGCTTCCTCGTTCTACAAGTCTCTCTGTCCTTTGCTCAAAGAAGCACCCCCTCCAGTCATAACCAGGAAGAGAGAAACCACATCTGAAGTCTCTCAGCCAGCTGCTGCCAGAGCTCTAGTCCCAGATAATTGAAAATACATTTAGATTGTTAGTGCAGTCTCTGGATCCATGGCTTTGCTTTGTTTTAAAGTAAGAGATTCCTGGTGAGCTAAATGGAAAGCTGAATGCCCTACAACATAAAACATTCTCTCTCACATTGTTATTCAGGAAAAAGCAATATAACACTTCTGGTATTATAACTCAATGGTTACTAAACAGCTCTAGGGACTAAATTATATTCCATAGAAAGATGAAAGTCACATTTTTAATTTATCAAAAAATATGTAACTAGTTTATCTACATATAACTGAGGAAGAAGGACCCAGTCACAGCATAAAAAGTTCTTCAAACCATGTCACATATCAGATACAGATCTTTAGGTATTTAAATTTTAATTATACAATTTCAAGTTCAAAGGCGAAATTAAATTCTGACACTGCAAAACCATACCACTTCTCAGCCTGGATGGAGAGGAGTTTGGGGGAGATGGATACATGTGTATGTACGGCTGAGTCCCGTCACTGTCCGCCTGAAACCATCACAGCATCGCTTGTTAATCGGCTATTCGTTGTTGCTGTTCAGTCACTGTGTCCAACTCTCTGCAACCCCATGAACTGCAGCACGCCAGGCTATTCTGTTCTTCACATCTCCCGGAATTTGCTCAAATTCACATCCATTGAGTTAGTGATGCTATCTAACCATCTCATCCTCTGCCATTCCCTTCTGCTATAACCCCATACAAAATAAGAAGTGCAAAAAATAAAAAAACCCAAAAACTTACCTCTTCTATATCTGCTAATTTGGAATTAAAGATCTTTGTAGTATAATGAAAAAGTGAGTTTATTTAGTTTATTAATTGTATAGATTACCTGGGATATAAACTTTTAAGAACTTTTTTATATAGTACAGGCATACAAAGTGAAAAGTGTTATTTGCTCAGTCATGTCTAACTCTTTGCAACCCCATGAACTGTATCCCACCAGGCTCCTCTGTCCGTGGAATTCTCCAGGCCAGAATACTGGAGTGGGTAGCCAATCCCTTCTCCAAGGGATCTTCCAGACCCAGTGATCAAACCTAGGTCTCCCACACTGCAGGCATTCTTTACTGTCAGAGCCACCAGGGAAACCCCAGGTATACAAATGGCGCTTCTAAATTGTCAGTTCACAACTCTATGAAAATAGTTTTATCAAATTGCTTTGTCTTCCCCTCCATTTAGTTTAGTGAGATTTCTCAGTGCAGTTGATCCTTGAACGACACGGGGGTTAACCCAAGTATAATTTATAGCTGGCCCTCCATATTTGCAGATTCAGCCAACCATGGGTCTAACGTACTGCAGTGTTTACTACTGAAAAATATCCATGTATAAGTGGACCCATGCAGTTCAAACCCATGTTGATCAAGGGTCAACCGCATTCAACAAATGTTTAATAGTTTCAAACACTGAAACGCTAACTAAAGAATACAGCTGCTGCTGCTGCCAGGTCGCTTCAATCGTGTCCAACTCTGTGTGACTCCATAGATGGCAACCCACCAGGCTCCCCTGTCCCTGGGATTCTCCAGGCAAGAACACTGGAGTGGGCTGCCATTTCCTTCTCCAATGCATGAAAGTGAAAAGTAAAAGTGAAGATGCTCAGTCGTGTCTGACTCTTAGTGACCCAATGGACTGCAGCCCACCAGGCTCCTCCATCCATGGGACTTTCCAGGCAAGGGTACTGGAGTGGGGTGCCATTGCCTTCTCCAAAGAATACTGAAAGTAACCTAAATCTGAGTTGTCTAAATAACTAATTAAACTGTGGTTAAGGCAGATCTTCAGAAAAAGAAGCGCTGAACACACTTGAAGGGAGGAATTTAAAATCTGCACGTTCACTTCCATGAACCAGAGAGCTGCACAGTCAAGAAGATTCAATCAGCACCTGATCCCGTGTGCTGCTGATATTGCTGTGTGCGTTAGAAAAATGCCCTTCTGAGAATTCTTAAATAGTGTAAGAACCGACATGATTCGTTCAGCTCAATATGCAAATGATCAGATCTTCAATCACCTAGGGAAAAAAATGCAACTCTTACCCAACGAATAAGTCGACTATAACAGGACTGCTGGACTTAAAAAAAAAAAAATTCTAAGAAGGACGAGGAGTATTTGGCCAGCAGGTGAAAAAAGTTTCTAAGTGCCTTCTCAAGGCTATGGAATATCAAAGTGGGCAAGGGTGTAAATTCAAGGAATCTCATAATATGGTATTCTTGGTGTTTCGGAAAGCAAAGTCCATGTTTATGACATTCTGTGGTGGAATTATTATAAAGTGATTCTGAAGTAGATCAAATAGCAGATTTGTTGTAATCAGGAAAAAGATCAAAATACGACACTGCTATTCTACATTTATAAATTCATTCTCAATCTTTAAACATCACATTATTCCGATCACTGTACACACGCTGAAAATAACTTGGTTTTTCTTTCCAGAGATTTTCTTTAGTAACAAAACATGGAAGATTGACAGTCTTAAAACCCACATTTTAAAATGATGTTGCAGCTTTCAATGGAGTTCTTATCCAGTCTTAAAAGCCCAAGGCTAAAATACATGAGTGCTTAGACATTTTGCAGGACTACTCGGCCAGGGTGATATTTTTCAACAGCACATACTAACTGCACTATAGGATCCGAGGCTGACTGACTCCAGGGATTTGAACAAACCACAGATATGGAGGGTTGACTGTAAATTATACACCTTTAACCCCTGCACTGTTCAAGGATCAACTGTACATCAAGTACAAAAACATTCCATATCAAAGTGGGTTTTTTCTTTTTTAGAAAGTATTTCAGTGTCTCACCATATTGGAAAAAATTTTTAAAAAGCAGAGACATCACTTTGCTGACAAAGGTCCGTAGAGTCAAAGCTACGGTTTTGCCAGTAGTCACGTATGGATGTGCGAGCTGGATCATGAAGAAGGCTAAGGGCTGAAGAATTGATGCTTTTGAACTGTGATGTTGGAGAAGACTCTTGAGAGTCTCTTGGACTGCAAGGAGATCCAACCAGTCCATCCTAAAGGAGATCAACTCTGAATATTCACTGTGGAAGGACTGATGCGAAGCTCCAATACTTTGGGCACCTGATGCGAAGAGCCAACTCACTGGAGAAGACCCTGATGTTGGGAAAGACTGAGGGCAGGAGGAGAAGGGGGCGACAGAGGATGAGATGGTTGGATGGCATCACCGACTCGATGGACACGAGTCTGAGCAAACTCTGAGAGATAGTGCAGGACAGGGAAGGCTGGCAAGCTGCAGTCCATGAGGTCACAAAGAGTCAGACATGACTGAGTGACTGAATATACACTCAAAAAATATTCTGTAGTCTACTGATCACAAAAAATGTTTAATTAACCTCCTAAGAAAAGTAAATGCTGACCATCTGGCATTAGCACTAAGTTTTAAAAAAATCATATCCCCAAATCAATTCTGTAATTAGATTCTTGGCTCATATTTATTTCTATCCACCAAAAACAAAAATTTAAGACATAGTTGCTCTTAAAATTTTCTGGAAAGTTCTCTAATCTGATGAAACAAAACAAAAAAACCTCCCCAATTGTTTCTTCTAATGTTCAATCAGACACAGAAAACAAAAATTTCCTGAAAAGAAACAGTATAATTAGAAGCATTTCAAAATGTTTATACCTATAACATGATCAGGACTATCATGAGACAAGGTTTTATTCACATTTTCTCCCCTGATATCAACACTTATTCAGGTTTGTACTATAGGAATATTTAAGTCTTCTTTCTGTAAGTCCTTCTTTACTTTTTAAAAACTTGCAGAAAGTTTGACAATGCATCTATAATATAAGGGTTCCACAACAATTAGCTTACTTTCAAAAATCTTCACAACTGTTAAGTCGATACATTTTGTTCCTTTAACATATGTACATTTGCTTCAAAATTCTCTTGTCGAAGCATGGAGGAACCACAGTAACTTTTACAGAAAAAAGAAGAAATATGAGAGGCAGGGAGTCTCCACCCTCCTAGCATTTTCACAGAATGAAAGAAAAGTCATGTAGGGTCCCTAAGCTGAATCACTGAAAATAACACATTTTGTAGCTAATTTCCAAGCTCCCTTAGCAGGAGCTTCCCATCAACTAACAGATATTGTAAGTGGCCTTTATTTTTATATTCTAAAGCTTTATTTACTTTCTACATTCTACAGTATTAAGGAAATAAAATATAAAGTTACATTAGTCAATTATATAACTCCCAAAAGAATAAAAAATAATACAACCTAAAAAGAAGGCTTTTTGCCTTCTATTTTCTAATTTCTCTACGTTGAATACATAAAATTTACAGGATTATGAGTTACTGTTTAACAATTTTTTTTAAAGTACAACTTTATGGTGACATGTTTCAAATACAATCATTCGTTCATTTAACTCAGCATGTATTTCTGAGTGCCAACTATACGCCCGCACTGGGACAGACTGGTGAAGCACGTCTGTGGTCTCAAGCAAGGGACAGCTTCTAATGTACTTGATATCAGAAAAGTGAAAACTAGTGAAGGAAATGACCTGGCCTGGGTAGGCATAAGGCATCTTCCATAAACTTTCTGGGGTAGATTTTAGCTGAAGGTGAGAAAGAACTTTCCAGCAACTAGAGTCGAGTTGCTGCCCCAGTGCTCCTGGCTCCCAGGTGGCGCTAGTGGTAAAGAACCTGCCTGCCAATGCAGGTTAGACAAAAGATACACGGGTTTGATCCTTGGGTGGGGAAGATCCCCTGGAGGAGGGCATGGCAACCCACTCCAGTATTCTCGCCTGGAGAATCCCATGGACAGAGGAGCCTGGGGCTACAGTCCATGGGGTCGCACAGAATCAGACACGACTAAAGCGACATAGCACAGCACAGGCGGTCCTGACTGGTTTTGGTCAGCAAGATCCTTATCTCCAGAACACAGACCTCATTAGCACTGAGGAGGAGACACAGAAGGTTCAAAGTCAACCGCCAAATGAAGTGAAAAGTCATGGACCAATTTAAAATTATATCACTGGGAGGAAATAAAATCTGAAGAAACAGCGTCGCTGTTTGATGACAAAGAAAGGGTAGGAAAAAAATTAGACATCCATTTCCTATTAGAAATTATTTACTTTGATCATCATCCCATCTGTTGAAAAGGCCACAGAGAAAATCAGCTATATCTGACCTTATCAAATATTTATAATCATAATATAATCTGAAATAAAAATAGGATGCATTTTGAAAACCCAGGACATAATGGTCCATTTCGATCCCCAAATGCAGCAAAGACGCAGTCTGTCCTCCAACACATCTCCAAGGCCACGGCTGCAGATCTTTGCATGAGTCTGGTAAATTCTCTGACACCAGGTGATCTCCCTGGTCACATGACGATAAGATGAAAGACTGACTGTGTCATTTCGGGTGCAAACCTTAGCTAGACACCTCAGATGCCAAAGCTATTGCTCTCTGACTTTTATTCTCCATGAAGACACAAAAGCAACCATCTCAGCCTTCAGTTCCCTAGTTATCCTTATTGCATCCTTCCCGCGGCACCACCTTCACTCAGTTCAACAAACACTGGCCACCCATGCGCTGGGCACAAGGCCACAGACGGACGGGATCCAGTTCCTGCTCAGAGGGAGCTTACATTCTGACGGTGCCATGGCTCTGCACGTCCAGAAAATGCACACAGTCAAAGAGCTTCAGGCTCCCAACAGCCCATTCACTCAAGGACTCTCTAGAGATCCATGAATCAATCCAGTATAAAAAACCACCGAACAAAAAGGAGTCCAGAGCAGCCTCTTCATCCATGAATAACCGTGAGTGACAATTAGATGATGACAGAACTTCAGAGCAAACACAGGTATAAATCACAGGGCAGCCCCGGCTTACGACAGGGCAAAGATGGGGCGAAAGCACAGCGGGTCCTGAGAAAAGATACTTTAAGCTCGCCTGGAGAAATACTTGAGAGTATCATGTGCCATCTGCTAGTCCCATTAGATGTGGCTCTTTATATTCCAACCTGCAGTGGAGCTGCTGGGACTCCACTCTTCTATCTTAGGTAGAAATAGGAGAAACGACCATTTTTGAAACTGTGAACAGAGAATAAAGCAAGCCAGATTTCTTTTTTTTAGGGGTCAGTTCATTCAATGATTCCCTAAACAGAAGTGAAGTCCCTCATCATGTTCCTTGTCCCATGAGAAAAAAAGGGGAAAAGGTGCCCACGGGGAGTTACGGGCGGTGTGTGTTTCTGCGTGCTGGTTTACGTTACCTCTGCGTCGTATCTGACTGCGGCGGAGAACAGTGAGAAGGCATTCTCCACGGTGATGCCTCGCTTGATGATATGCTGGCAAAGTTTCTTCAGCCTGTTTTCACAGTAGGACGTCGCCAAGTCCAGAAGACCTAAAAGTAAAGTATGGGATGCTTAATGGAGCTTATGATAGTTTCCAATCATCTATAAACATACATATTTCATTTTGGTGAAGAGAGTTATACAGATAAGTCAGCAGACGCTTCTTAGGGAACAGTACTCCGAATCTTACTAAATAAATTCTCTAAGTTCGTTCCCTTCCCACCTCCCAAACACACCTCTTCTATACTCCGTTTATACAATTTCTTCTATAGTACAAAGGAAGAGGAAAAAATCGAATTCTCCTGTGTTTCCAAAATGATATGCTTAATTCATTAGCAACTTATACTTCAAGATTAAAAGAGTAAAATAAGATCACAGTTATAAATTAACTGTGTCCATAATTATTAACTGTGATATCTATATATACTTTCTAAACTTTTTAAAAATTGAAGTATAGTTGATTTACAATGTTAATTTCTGCTGTACAGCAAAGCGACTCCGTTACACACTTACGTACTCCACCATGTCGTCGTTCAGTTGCTCGGTTGTGTCTGACTCTTCGCGACCTCATGGACTGCAGCATGCCAGGCTTCCCTGCCCTTCACCATCTCCCAGAGCATATTCATGAGACAGGGAAGCTTGGCATGCTGCAGTCCATGGGGTTGTAAACAGTCTGATACAACTTGGCGACTGAACAACATATTCTCTTTTACCTCCTTTTCCATTATGATTTATCCCTGGACACCAAATACGGTTCCCTGCGCTATACAGCAGGGTGTTGTTTATCCATCCTGTATGTAATAGTTTGCATCTACTGACCCCAAACTGGAAGCTTATCTCTCACCCAAATTCAATACTGTTTCTAAAGGCATGTACTTTAAATCGTTCTTAAAAATCACATTAAAAATCAATAAATCTGAAACCTTTTACCCTTCAATACTATCAGAAAACTACGATCATGGCATCTGGTCCCATCACTTCATGGGAAATAGATGGGAAAACAATGCAAACAGTGACAGACTTTATTTTGGGGGGCTCCAAAATCACTGCAGATGGTGACTGCAGCCATGAAATTAAAAGACATTTGCTCCCTGGAAGAAAGGTTATGATCAACCTAGACAATGTATTAAAAACCAGAGGTATTACTTTCCCAACAAAGGTCCATCTAGTCAAAGCTATGATTTTTCCAGGAGTCATGTATGGATGCGAGAGTTGGACTACAAAAGAAAGCTGAGCACTAAAGAACTGATGTTTTTGAACTGTGGTGTTGGAGGAGAGTCTTGAGAGTCCCTTGGACTGCAAGGAGATCCAACATGTCCATCCTAAAGGAGATCAGTCCTAATATTCACTGAAGGACTGAAGCTGAATCTGAAGCTCCAATACATTGGCCACCTGACACGAAGAACTGACTCATTTGAAAAGGCCCTGATGCTGGGAAAGATTGACAGTGGGAGGAGTAGGGGACGACAGAGGATGAGATGGCTGGATGGCATCACTGACTCAATGGACATGAGTCTGAGTAAACTCCGGGAGTTGGTGATGGACAGGGAGGCCTGGCGTGCTCCAGTCCATGGGATCGCAAAGAGTCAGACACGACTGAGCAACTAACTGAACTGAACTATAAGAGTATGGGAAAGTTGCTCAGTTGTGTCCGACTCTTTGCGACCCCATGGACTATACAGTCGATGGAATTCTCCAGGCCAGAATACCCAAGTGGGTAGCCTTTCCCTTCTCCAGAGGATCTTCCCAACCCAGGGATCGAACCCAGGTCTCCCGCATTGCAGGCCGATTCTTTACCAGCTGAGCCACAAGGTGAGCCCAGTAAGAGTGTGAGGAGACATGCTTTTGACCCTGTGTCTTGCCAGTCCCAGCATGGCTGGTACCTATGGCATCCTCAGGGGGCAGGTCCACTGCGTCTGTGTAGAGGTACTGGAGAAAGGCACGGTACACAGCATAGGAGAACTGGTCTATCTCTATCACCTCCTTCATGTCCTCATTCCAGTAAGACTGGAACATGGATCGAAAGTGCTCACACCTGAAACAGAACAGCAAAACTCACCTGCTTAAGGCGGCGAGAGCAAGGATAAACAAGTATTACAGGGACATTTACTCTATTTGAATAGTACATTCATTCCACGTACAAGAATCAAAATATATTCCGCATGCAAGGGTTTTTATATTCACCTTTTACATACACTCACTTTCATTCTTTAAGGTATTGCCTATTAAAACAGTAAGAATTATACATAGCCTCAAAGTAACCAGCGCTTCAACAAGCACCACTGTTTGCAACTGACAAACCTCATTCAGATTAAGGTTTTTGCTTACCTGTTTTGTTTAAAAGATGTTATACAGAAGAGCATTTCAAACAATGAAATTAAAAAGAAATTCAAAAGTGACTGTTCAAACTTTTGATACATATTAATATCACTCAAATGATTCAATGTTTGTATGTTACCAGCACATTCTTGCAATCAGCATTTTTGTAATCAGCACATTCTTAAAATGGTTTTAAAAGTTAACTGGATTATGTTCAAAGGATTTTTATTCCATTACCATACATGACAACTTTCCTTCTTTTCTGACTCATCCTCAAAACAGCCACCATCCCAACTTTGTTCCTGTTCTTTCATCCGCTCCCCTTCTTCTCCTCCCAAGCCTGTTAACAATTTATTTGCAAAGCACGCCCACTAGGATAGTCACATATTTGAAGAAAAACTAGATAGGTCTTTTGGTATTGTATTTACATGTACAGATACACCTAAATGAGGAACTGATTGCTGAATATTTGATTTTCTTAAAGTATAACATACTTCATCTTTACAAATCCTTTTTAAAATGAGTTACAGTAGAAAAACACAAATATATTTTCAATATCCATTCGGAATACTGAAAGAATGGCTCCAATTAGAAAGGAAATTACCTCATCTGGGAGGGAAAAAGTTACAGTTGTCTAGGCAAGGGTTAATAGATAAACTCGGTCAGAACACTATGCAGGAAAGGGACCGATAGGCTGACCACAGGTCTTCAGACAGAAACAATTCCCCTTCCCCTTTTCAATTACTACTTTGGTGTAGACACTCACTCCCTTAAAGTAATGAATGACATAGCATTTTAGTTCCCTAAAAACATGTTATTTTGTAAACAGATGTTAAACTAAATTTTGAAAAAAGACTCATAAATGGCCAGTTTAACTCTCAATGGTCAGATTTTATGTGCCTCTCTCTTGAATGGCAGCCTCAGTGAGCAATCATCCAGTTATTAATAAATACAAAGTTTCCTCACATTTATACAAAGAACTCCTGCCATGCACCATATTTAGAGAATATTTCTTCAACTGGGAATTAGATGTCTCTCAGGACCAGAAAGTCCAGTATTCCTAAGTTTTCTGCTTATGGAAAATGAAGTTTTAACTGCTGCTGCTGCTAAGTCACTTCACTCGTGTCCGACTCTGCGTGACCCCATAGATGGCAGCCCACCAGGTTCCCCCGTCCCTGGGATTCTCCAGGCAAGAACACTGGAGTGTGTTGCCATTTCCTTCTCCAATGCATGAAAGTGAAAAGTGAAAGTGAAGTCGCTCAGTCATGTCTGACTCTTAGCGACCCCATGGACTGCAGCCCTCCAGGCTCCTCTGTCCATGGGATTTTCCAGGCAAGAGTACCGGAGTGGAGTACCATTGCCTTCTCCCGAAGTTTTAATTAAAAGAAGACATATACACTTTCCACTGATGGGCCTTTGTATTTTCTTAAACCTATATACAATTTTTTTGATGGAAATAATTATGTATGAGCTACTTCATTTAACAAACAATATAGAAAAATATTCCCACATTATGCTTTTTCTAAAAGGCACATGAGTACACGTGCGTACACATACACACACAGAAACATACACACAAAACTTTTCAATAATGAGTGGACTGATACTACATGTAAAATTATTAAGTGTGCTGTTTCACTCTACTCCCAAGATTAGTTCTTATTAGTCTCCATTGTGTGGAATAACAAGGAAATGGAGACTGCAAAAGAGTAAGGCTACTGATGACTCTAAACTTATGAAAAAATACCTGATTTTCAAAACAGCTTTATGGACATGGATGTATTTCCCATCAATTCGAAACTTCAGATCGGCAGTTTCTGGACTGTCAAATTCTTTCTTCAGTGACTCTGCAACTGTTAGAAAGTCTTCATGCTCTGAAGGAAGCAAGCACATTAACACACGTGCTCAAGGTTTGAAAGACTTCACAAAGATAGTGACTAGCATGATGGATAATTCCATTAGATTTTTGTCATAAGAGTTCACACCTTACTCGACAAATCAACTTCCCAGTATTAAAATCAATGTCACAGAAATTAAATTAAATTTCACAGGCTAACAGGGAGACAAAAAATTCCACGGGCCCTTGTCAGCACAGGAGATAGTTTTTGATCTCATCTTGAGATGAGAAGGTGAGTCTCAGCAGCTGGTGATACCTAAATGTCGCCAAGTGTATAAACTATAAGAAAAAAATGTATATTTGGATTCTGTAAAGCAATTATCCTTCAATAAAAAATAAATTAATTTTAAAAATGTATATTTGGAAAGGCCAAAAACTCGTCTTCCAAACTAAGCTAGACATTAAAAATGTGTATTCCGTGGACTTCCCTGGTAGTCTAGTACTTAAGACTTCACCTTTTAGCTCAGGGGATGTGGGTCTGATCCCTAGTCGGGAAGCTAAAATCCAAAAAAAACAAAACATAAAACTGAAACACTGTTGTAACAAATTCAATCAAGACTTTAAAAACATGGTCCACATTTTAAAAAAAAAAAAGTCTTTTTGAAAAGAAAAAGTTATAGATTGTCTTTTTACGTAAACTCTTCTCTCAAAAGTTTGAGCAGTATTCATCTAAGCAGAGAATGGATCAGTTTTCCTCCACTGAAGCACTTTGGACACCTTTGCTCTGCTTTTAGGGTAGTTTCAAGGAGCTGGTAAATTCAATTCAAGGAGTCCTAAGAAACACATTCCTCACTTGAGTTGTCATGCTAGAGTGGTGTTCTTTCCCAGGGTGACCCTTTTCCCTCCCTATCTGGCATCTAAACATCCTTCTTAACCTTAAAAATTCATGCAGCACAAACAATAATCCTTACACGCTATCCAAAAGCAGAGCAAATTTACTTAGTAGGAATGTGTACTTAAGAGGAGTCGCTTTACAAAACCGTGGTCACACTGCCTGATAAAAACGTACAAGGACATATAATTCTTACCTATAAGTAGAACTGTGTTATCATAAAGAAAACTAAAGGCAGGTGTACAAACTCATGCAACACTTTCTTGTGCTTTACATGTGTGAACAAAGGAAAAGAGGAAGAAGGTGGCCAACGGGGAAACTTAAAAATTCCAGAGACCCTCACTGGCATTGCTGAATGAAGGTACTACTGATGCAGGAGACCCATTTCCAAGTCCTCCAACACGAGGACTTCCCCCAAGACTCGCAGCAGCTGCTGTTACCAGGGCAACTCTTACAGAGGGACAACTGCTAAAAGCTAGGCTGAAACCTAACAACGAGCTTTCCATGAGCTCTATTATCAGACTCTCCTAAGGAAATGCCATTTGCCTAAGCCCTGTTACTCTAATCTACAGCCTTACCTCCGACCCTGACGATGCAGAGCTCTCTTGGCTTTGGGGGAAAGGTGGATATTCTCTCAAAAACCTGATCCTGATATCTGAATCTCCAGTGAATGAAAAGACGGAAAATAACTAAGATGGGCAAAGAGTCCAAGAGCCTAGATTGTTACCCACCCTCCACACCCAAAACACAGTTCTTCTCAGTACCTCAACTCCTGCATCTCGTCCTAAGGGCTGGACCACCTTGGTTTCTGGCAACAAGTATAGTACCACCCTCCAGAGAAGAAACTGTTCTTCAGAGGCACCCATTCATCCTCTGATGCTGGGAGCCAGCACGGGAGATCCCACCCATGACAAGGTCATGTGGAAGAGACCTGACGAACAAGGCGGATCAGGACTCAAGGGACCCCCTGGACCTGCTCGAGCATCTACCCCAAAACCAGAATCTGTCTGTCTTACTATTTTGTGCCTTTCACCAACTCTTCTGACATTAACAGGAGGCTATCCCCGACCACCTTTGTCTGGAAAAAGTCAACTTAGGGCTTTAGTTAATAAGTCTCTAGGGCATGAGAGGAATATTTCAATTCAAACCCCCTCTGTCGGCATTCTAGCTTGCTTGGCAGGTTTATCCAGACTCTTGCAGCTACGCATGTGATTGTTCACAGCCTCCCAACTGTGAGAGACACGGGAAGCCTAAAACATTCTAAAAATATAGAGCCTTTTGAAGAGTTAAAAACTATTAAGAGTACTGCTGGTGTAGGATTGCATTGTTGAGCCAATGCTTGCTGCCAAGTTCCCATATCCCTTATCCACTGTGCACCTGGGAGTGCATTAGTTAACATAGTTGGAATGTAAGAAAAACAGTAGTAGCCTTGGAATTAACCACATCAGACCTTTGAGCTCATTGGTTCTTTCTTTGTTGTAACTCACTGCACCTTCGCTCCATGAGAATGTAACTTTGTTTAATACTTTCTGAGGCTGAAACAGATTAGAAATATAAAGAAAAAACACTTCAAGGGAAAATAAGTTTTCTGGTTAAGCAGCCTTTATCAAAAGAGGGTCAAAAAATGTCCACAGGCCTCCAAGGCCAGAAGATAATGTACACAACATTGTTTATGGGAAAGGTATGCAGAAAAAATCCTGACTTTGATTAAGACAAAACAGATGTACTGTTTGGGCTGACTCTGCATGACTTTGCATCTTTCATTTCCCTCTATGTACAAGTCAAGGTATAAAAGTTCCTTTTGAAAATAAAGTTGGGGGCCTCACTCACCAAAGCTTGGTCACCCCATGTCATTTTTTCTCTCTCCCTTTCTTTTTCAGGCTGATCCCTTGGAGCGCAGAAGCTCTCTGAGTTCACTTTTCTGCCCGGGCTTCTGAGACCCTCTTGAGAAGGTGCTCTGCACCTTTTTCCCATCAAGAGGGTGCCTGTGGCCTACGTGAACAGAGCAAGTCCCATGCTGGGGCTTTATTGGCTTTCTGCGTAAACCAAGGAATATCAACCTCTTTCTCTCCTCTATTTTCTTATCTGAAACATTCTTTCTTTATCTCTCTCTAAATCTCTCTCACCGACACCGTCTCCCCCGAGGGTACCCCTGGATCCTGCTGGGGCTGGACCCTGGCACTCTGACTTTCTTCCCAGCACTCTGCTGAGATCAGAAACTGCGAGAAAACAAACACTTCTGACGTTTAGAGGGTGGACAGGAAAAGCAGTCACCTGGGAGATATACTTAGTGACTGTACTTTTTCCAAACTTAATAGTAGAAAATGGTAGGACGTTTGGTCTGAAAAGAATGTCTTTTCAAGATGAGGATTTTAAGATGCAAGAACCCGAGGGAAGCCTTTCATAAACAGGTCCAGGTTAGGCAAGTATATGAGACTTTGAAGATGCGTACAGGTCTATACATATGTGTGAGTACGGCCAAGGAGTCCCGTCCCATGAACTAAATTTTCTCTAATCACAACATGCACTGCAGTCACTGAATTACAGTTAAAGAACCTGGAAAGGTTCCATTTCCTTAAGTTGAGCAGCAGCTTTACTTTTCCTAAACATCTTGCCCCCATGACCACAAAGACTGGTCACTTGTTGATGGGACAGCCCCAGCCACCTGACACACCTGAGCCGGATGTGTATTACAAGACCTTCAGTATCAGCTGCTGACCAATCCAAACCCCATGCTGTCACAGCTGTATTAAATTTCAAGCACAGGGTATCATGACTCACTTTATTCCCTCTGCACTATAAACAAAAGAACAATTTAGAAGAAATACATTGGCTAAAAGGTACAAATAAGAAATAAAAAGAGACTAAGATTATCCTGCTAATGCCTACTCAGCTTGATGACAGCTTCACATTTTCGATCAACAACAGGCCCGTGAAGGAAGACAGTATTCAGAAAAGGGACAGATGACGTAACCAAAGATCACTCAATTCCACTATCCTTTTATTTTTTTTCAGGCCACACTGTGCAGCAGGTGGGATCTTAGTTCCCTGACTAGGGATCGAACCCGGGCCCCCTGCAGTGGGAGCACAGAGTCTTAACTACCAGGTAAGTCCCCCACTATCCTTCATAATATCTCTCCTTAGCTCTCCTCCAAGGAAAAAAAAAACTTCTGAGACTGGTTGAAAGGAAAAAAGGAGAAAAAAAGTGGAATTAACTCCACAAAGTTAACAAATTCTTCATTTTTTTAAGTTCACATTAAATTATATAAATTTAGTATAACAAAAGGACTTAAGAATATCTGTACACACTCAAATATCTGTATATGAATGTTCAAAACAACAGTATTCACAATAGCCAAGAAGTGGAAACCATCCAAATGTCCATCAACAGATAGATGACAAATTGTATTCTATATATATAATACAACAGGACTCAGTCATAAAAAGAAGTACTGACACGTATTATGTTACAACCTCAACGGGTCTCAAAAGCACTGAGTAAAAGAAGTCAGACACAAAATGTTGTACCTGGTAAGATTCCACTTAAGGGAAACATCCAGAACCGGCAAATCCATAGAAACAAAACAAAACAAACAAATTGGTAGTTGCCAGTGGTTGGGGGAAAGAAAGACTGGGGAGTGACTGCATAATGGGTATAGGATCTTTTTCTACAGTGATGAAATGCTGTAGAGCTTGATGTAAATGCTGGCTGCCCAACACGGTGAAGGCAGTAAATACCTCTGAATTGCATACTTTAAAAATGGTTAATTTTTGTATGTGAATTTCACCTCAAACCGAAAACACCCAAGGGGAGGAAATAATAAATTCATATAATATTCCCATTGCATTTTAATAAACAGTATCATGCAAATCTAATTTGGGGAAGGGTATTAAAGCTAAAGGAGGGTAAAGCATTCTGAAGCGGACGGAGCCCACAGCCAGCAGATGCACAGGCACGGCGCTCGGCTGACGGTGCCCTTCCTCTGGGCGGGCAGCCGGGAGCTCTCACCCGCAGACAGGAGGCGCCACGTGACGGCGGGCGTGGCGAAGCAGGCGAACACGTCGTCGGTGGAGGAGAAGTGCGTGAGGTGCGGCAGGGTCACCGACTGGCCGCGGCACTGGCCCCACATGTACACGTGGCCGCCCTGCGTCTTGGCGGCCGACGTGTGCGCCGAGTGGCAGGCCGCAATCTCTATCACCCTGGAGAGTTTTAAGAAAAACGCACGTTACGTTTTCTTCGCAGAAGCCCAAGCGCACCACACACGGTAAATAAAAAGTTTTGTGCTCGGAACACTTCAAAGAGCCCAGGATCCAGGAAAGTTAGCTGTCAGGTCATACGGACAAAACCAAAAGACTGGAGCAACAGCTCTGGGTTACGCTCATCCTGGTGCCCCTTTCTCACCTGGAGCTCATTCTGAGTTAGGACAGGTAATGCATAATGTTGAGGAAAACCTGGGAAAACGGACTAGCAACCAAAATAAATGAGGAAAGTAGACACTGAAAAAAATGTCCTGGCAGTTCTGGGGGCTTAAACAGTAGCAAAAAATCCTGTAGTCCATAAACCATTTCCTTACAAATACGACTTTCTCTCTTACCCCCAATCGGGGCTCAGAACGCTCATTAGGCTGATTAAGCAGTGGTCCAGGGGTCATGGACTCTGAATATCCCAATCCAAAGGGACATCAAGCCAAACTTACTACATTTTTCTGTATGCTTCTTAGGTGGCCTCCCAGAATTAGAAGTCAACATCCTAAAGCTTTAGTGGGCAAGACCTCACAATATGGCTCAAAAAACATTTAAGCATCTATTCCAGTAACACACATTAAATCAAATCAATATTTAAACAGATAATGGCCTTTCAAGGGCAGATTTTATTTATTTAAAAGTTTAGTTGGCGCAAAGGGAAAATAATATGCTTTAAATTTCAACATGGTGACAGGCCCTACTAGGAAGTCTGCAGGCAATACAGCAAAACGCATGAATGCTTATCGGTGGTTATTTCGGGTGGCCATCTGAGAAAGCTGCAAGAGAATCATGTCAACTTCACGTTCACTCTGAGTGGCACAGCACTCTCTTGTTCACAATGAGAATGTTAATGACCGGAAGAGCTACAAAGCCAAACACCAGCGCTCCAGAGCACACAGGCCCAAGTCCCCATGCACACACAATCCCAAGACATGGTACCACCAAGTTACCTTTCTTTCTCCACCATGATGTGTGCTGGGCTTAGCAGGTTATTTTTATTGCCAGTTCCCAGCTGCCCATACGTGTTAGCTCCCCAGGCATACAGCAAGCCCTCATCGGTTAGTGCTAGAGTATGTGCATAGCCGCAGACAATCTGCAAGTAAATTTACATGGTTACCATCAACAGGAGAACAGAAGGGCAGGGGAAACATCTGCTTAAAGATTACAGCCAGCTCCTGCAGAATGCCAGTTCATCATCAGGTGTGGGCTGACATTCTCCGGAACATTAAAAAAGCATTAGAAAAGCCTGTACCTGAGACTACTGGATTTTTCCCAGCAGCTTTTCAAATTATCAAGACCAATGTGCCAGCACCATGGCCTTGCTTCTCATCATGGGAATTTAGGGAGGACAGAATATTAAATGTGGCAGATGAAGGCACAGGGGACTGTTCAAAAAGTCTGATTAAAAGAGTGAATTTCTGGGACCTCCCTATCGGTCCAATGATTAGGACTCCGTGCTTCTACTGCAGGAGGAACAAGGTCAATCCCTGGTCCGGGATCTAAATTCTCACAGATAGTTCAAGTCGGAGCAGGGAAGACAGACAGGGAGCAGCAGCTAGGAGCCCACCACACGTACCTGGTTGACACACACACTGTGCAAAGCTGCCACTCTCACGGGGGTCAGCTGATTGCCATTGTTTCCCAAGCCGAGCTGACCATTGCCATTGTAGCCCCAGCCATACACCTTAGAGGAAGGGGGAGAAGAGGGTTTTAAAACTGCTGGTACGAGGAAAGAGATAAAAATGAAACCCATCTAAACAAATGAGAGATTTCTTTCACTTCCAACACTCATATTCAACTGAATGAGGTCCTACAACTGATCTCCAAACAGATGTTTCAGGTGTGGGGATGACAGCTCCAGATCTTACTAGCTGGATAGGCTTGGGTGAGTCATTAATTCTTGCTTGCTACAAGAGGAACCTGAGGCTCATTAACAACTATTAATCACCTACTGTATTTCAGGATTTTTTGAATTAAGTCGTTGGAAGCAGTTGAACAGGGTGATGGACGTATGCAATTTTTCTGCAGCCAGACAGCAAGTGCTGGGGTACAGATATAGTCAAGGCACTGCAGACAGAGAGGAGAAAGGACTTAGCCATAGGAAGAAAGTTAAGATTTTTTTCAGATAGCAGAAATCTGAGCAAGGTAGATGCTCAGATCTGGCTGAAGGGTAGATGGGGATGAAGGTATCCCAGGGAGAGGCAGGTTCAGGAGACAAGCAGGTGGGCTGGCTGGACCCACCTTGGGTGGCCGGTAGGGAAAAGACCAGAAGGAAAAGTAGGGGCCAAGGGATGAAGTGCCCAAACAAAGACCAAGGAACGTGAAATGCATCCATGGATCTGCCACTGAAATATTCCAAAGCAGAGATTAACATAATTAAAGTTGTATTCTGGAGCAATCTTGCAGGCAGCAACATGAAGGGTTGACTGCGGTGAGCAAGACCAGAGGCAGGAAGACCTCAAATACATAAACTCATCTCCCATTGGCAGATAGGTGAGCTCTGATGCGGGTCCAGCAAAGGCAGTGACGGCAGGACCACAGGAGACGGGACAGAGGAAAGAGGTGTAAGGAGGAGACACAGGAGAATGTGGGGACCCCTCAGACACCTGCAATAAGAGGGGTCACCACTCAAAGCAGCAGAGCCGGGCACAGGTCTGACAGCGAGTGTTGAAGGCTGAGAACAGCCAGCGTGGGACAGGGTGAAGTCCTGGCCAGGAACAGACAGAATGCCTGGCTCAGATCAGAAACACGCGGTGTGGTGGCAACACACCCCAGGGCAAAGCAGGGCAAGCGGGCGCGGGTGAGGGCGTTCCATGTCCGGGTGAAAGGGGGAAAGGGGACAAGGCGCTCAGGGTGCTAGCAAGGGATGGCCAGAAGCACACGTTCAGTGTCGTAAGTCTAACAGGTTTGAACCTTCTGGGGAGAAATTTGGCAAGAGCTATCCAAAAATGTAATGGTATATTCCCTGACCCAGAAACCCTATTTCTGGAAAATTATTCTATAGAAATACTTGTATGTGTGTACAAAGATATACACACAAACAGTAACAGAAAATCAGCACAACAGTATTTTTAATAGCCAAATATGAAAAAAGAAAGAAGTTGAAATGCCCATCAGAAGAGTTCTGGATATGGGTCATGGAAAACGAACATCCATACCAAGAAAATTAAGCAACTGTTATAATGGAAGCAACTATAAATGGTCTGCCAATGGATTCTGGTAAAACATCTATGCTGTTAAGCAAAAAAGGTGCAAACTGGCAGAGCAAAGCGGTAGGTAATTATACTCACCTCTATGTAACTATTTATAGAGAAAGGTCCAAAAGGACATACATCAAACCATTAAAAAAACTGAGGGAAAGGTATTCACTTTTTATTTCACGTGTCTTATTTGTTTTCCTTTGTTGAAGTAATCACATAATAATTTTTAAATTAAATTTACTTTTAAAAATAAAAAAAGCGTTTCAAAAGAGAAAGAAAGAAAGAAAGAAGTGGAAAATACTGGGATGGAGGATGTTGGATGACTATCCCAGGGAATTCGGAAGTCATCCAGCATAGTATCAGGCTTGATTCAGAAAGTCAGCTAACAGAGCTGAGTACTCAGTAAACTCTACAGCACCCTCACACCCCGATGCAGGATGCTGTACATTCGCGTTCAGAGAAGTGTCCTGGAGTAAAGTTTGTGCACTGGGGCACGTACAGGTGGTAACAGGTCCATTTAAGTAGAAGCTGCAACCAGAACAATTTTATAGAAATAACCATCAGCTCAAAGGGGACCGTGGTCGAGGATCACTGAAAGGTGGGTTTTTTAAGAGTAGCTAATAACCATCAGGATGAAAAATTCTCCATTTGCAAGTTGCTTCTTCCTGGGGGCAAGCATTGCAGACAAAGGCAGGCACAGAGCCTTCATGCCCATTAGCATCAGTGCTTATAAACACCGTCAGCTAACTTTAAAGAGCGCACAGCGCCTCTCACCTTCTGAGGTGGCCGCACTCTTGGTCTCATCTTCTGAGACAGGCTGTATTCTGTCTACGGAATGTGTATCTCTCTAAATAAACCAGCTTTCACTTAAAAAAAAAAAAAAAGAGTCCTCTTTCATTAGAAGAAAGAGGCAACATCAAATTCTTTCATCTACTACATTAAATCACAAACAAATGCCTGAAAGCATCAGGCTATGTGAATCTGGCAAAAACACGTTCAAACTTCTACTTGCAGATAAACCTTGGAACTTAAAAATTCATAATGAGGAGCGAACAGCCTGTGGTTACACCTCTATCAGCTAACTATCTATGGAGCTATCAAATCAGGGCACTCTTCCTTCCATGATTTAAGCCCGTAGCTCATAAAGAAACGGACGGGAGAAAGGGGGCTGTGAAGACCGCTCACCTCACCATTGTCCAGAACAGCCATGGACGAGGTCTGACCACAGGCGATGCCGACCACCCTCTTAATATGTAAACAGTTTGTCACTTTCCGAGGAGTTGGTTGATTTGCGGTGGACCCTGACCCCACCTGGCCACAGTTGTTATAGCCCCAAGCAAATACCTATACAACAGAAGGAGAAAAGAGAAAGAAAGAAGAGTAAGGGTGAAAATTCTAACACACAATAGTCATCATATTACATAATAATCATCATAAAACAAAAGTAAACCCACTGAATGAGTCCTTACAGTGTGCTAATGGTCCTAAGTGCTTCACACACAGGAACCCATCTAACCCTCACAGTAAGCCTGAAAGAGGACCCTGGGGTCAGTATTAATACTAGTATCATCCCCATTGTATACGTGTAGATGGGAACGCAGAGAGATTAAGTGACTTGCTTGAGATGCCACAGCTAGTAAATACGATTTATTACTAATACTAACCCAAGCAGTCTAGCGGTGCTCTCCACACTGTCACACCGCCACTGTAATTTCAGTAGCTCTTTATGGTTTTTAAATCTGGCATCCAAAGGAAACGAGGTTATGTGCCACGTAAGTATCAGTGATATGAAAAAAAATCAGCCTAACTCTTTGGGTGTAGTCTTTTTTTTTCCCCCATGGAAATCCTTCAAAACAATATTTACTTTCCTCTATCTCATTAATCATCAGTGCGCGATACTATATACCCTCCCTGATGACACAAGCCCACCATCACTATAATTATTAATCACAGTTCCACTTCCTAACACCATCACACTCACAAGTATTAAGGAGATGCCTGTCCCTACAGGAATGACATGCGGTTGCTAAGAAACTCTTTTTCTTAATTATTTCTAACTGTAGCACTGCTGCTTTAGAAGGTTGAATTGCTCTGGGTAATGTTTTCTGAGTCCTCATGGCTGTCATCTCCAAGCAGCTCCCCTCAGATGCATCCTGTTTACTTTTGGCCTGTGATCAGCCACAGTCTGAAAACCATATTTCTAATGGAGAGAGACACAGATGGATCTCTAAGCTAAAGATGAAAAACAAAATGAAAAATCCCTTCAAGTGAATTATTAACTGAGCCTGTCAAACAGAGTGTGGCCAGAGAGAAGAATCAGCCAAGGGCAGATGCTGGCCACAGAGGAGATAACTTCCTCCATCACTAGGAAGATCTGTGAGGACCCCTCTCAGCCCCCTCACTTGCCTGTGGCAAGCGGTCCTCACACAGCCTGAGTTCTGGCTTCCATGAGTCTCTGTTCTCTCTCCTCTGTCAGCATTTTCTACCTAAGATCACATGTCTGAAGCTGCCCACGGACCGTCTTGAAACTCACGCTGATGTCTTAAAAAGTACGTGTGGCACAGGTTCATTTCACAGGCAAAGAAAGAAATAACCCTGAAAGTGATTACTTCCTGTTAAGTGGATTCACAGGACCAGCTAGTGTAAATATTTATATTTACCAGTTTCCCAGAGAAAAACCAGGAATGCAGGCTGCACAATTAGCAAGTTCTAATTTCAACCGTCATTCTTTTGCACTTCTTTTCAAATAGCCCAAGTTCTCTTCCAATGCAGTTGCCTTTTGTTTTTTAAAAAAAAAAGGGGGACTGGGGTTCCGCTGACCAAGAAACAGATTGGGAACAGTAGATTCCATGCACCAGGGCTGTGCGCAAGGCCCGGCTCCAGCACATTCCAGCCACGAAACCTTTATCTCACCGAGCTGCTCTGGTTTCCTCAGCTGTAACCTGCCCCACTTAGTGAAATCACTCTAACATCTCTGAAGGTCTAAACAGGGAACAACAGAATCTGAATTTTATTTCAGAAGACAGTGGACAGAGAAGTTATACTGCACAGTTTAGACCAACATAAAAGCTATGGGATGGGGACTGCGCCGGTGGGCCAGTGGCTAAGACTCTACACTCCCAGTGCAGGGGGCCTGACTTTGACCCTTGGTCAGGGAACTAGATCCCACATCCCACCAACTAAAGTTTTTGCATGCTGCAACTAAGATATGGCACAGCCAAATAAATAAATAAATATTTAAAAAAAGAAAAAAAAGCTATGAAACAGAAGAGACCATGGCAACAGTCCAGGAGATGGCAAAGCCCGACCTAAGGTGATAGAGATGGAGAGGGATGAAGTGACACAAGGCACCAGGCGACAGAACCTGCGGGATGAGTAACAGTTAAGATATGCACGGAACTTGGTTGGGGGTGGGGTGGGGCAGGAAATCTAGCTGTACAGAACCTACTGGAATGCTGGTAGTGATGCTATAACATCACTACATTTACTGAAAAACAAAATAGACCCAGGGAGGGCGGGGGGCGGGTAGAGGTCATTAAAAAAATGACAGTACAGGACACTGTCATACACATCTGATTTGTAATCTGAGCAAAAACCGAGACTCAACTGCCTTGAGTTGAGTCTACTGTCTTCAAAACAGTGCTCCAGATCACACACTGTAGGCTGTGTTAGAGAAGGAGCTTGTTCTCACGGTGGTTTTAGCTATGTACCCCAGGCAGCTACGTTCACATGCTATTCAGTTCAAGTACAAATATGGTCTTAAAGAAAAAAAAAAAAAGGCAAGGCACTTTCACATGGCCAAAGGTAGAAATGATCCAAATGTTCATCAACAGACAAATGGATAAACAAAACAGATAAACAATGAAACACTGTCAGCCTGAAAAAAGGATGAAAATCCACCACATGCTGCCACATGGATGAACCTTGAGGACATTAAGTGAAATAAGGTGGTCACAGTGGACAGGTACTGTGTGATTCCACTCATATGAGGTACCTAGAGGGGTCAAATTCTTAGAAAGCGGAATGGGGGTTGCCAGGGGTGGAACTAAAAGAAAGGAGAGGGTTCATGTTGAATGGGCACAGAGGTCAGTTCTGCAAGATGAAATGAGTGCTGTGGATGGATGGTGGTGATGGTTGCAAAACGTGAATGTACTTAATGTCACTGAACCGAACACTTAAAAATGGTTAAGATGGTAACTTTTATATGTCTTTTGTGTGTGTTAGTTGCTCAGTCATGTCCAACTTTCTGCAACCCCGTGGACTGTAGCTCACCATGCTCCTCTGTCTATGGATTCTCCAGGCAAGGATACTAGAACGGGTTGCCATTTCCTTCTCCAGAGAATCTTCCCAATCCAGGAATCAAACCCAGGTCTCCTGCATTGCAGGCAGATTCTTTACTGTTCGAGCTACAGGGAAGTAAATGAGGGCCTTCCCTGGCAATCCAGTGGTTGAGACTTCGCACATCCATTACAGGGAGCACGATCCCTAGTCAGGGAACTAAGATCTCCCATACCTTGAGGAATGGCCCCCCCAAAATTAAAAATAAATAAAAGTAAAAATAAAGCATAAGAGCAGGGCACTTACCTCTCCATCAGCTGCCAGGGCCATTGAATGATGCGAGCCACAAGCTACTTCAACCACTTGCTTGATCAAGAGGTTGGTGCAGACCTGGATGGGTGCCAGGCCTTGGTTGGTTGTCCCATTCCCAAGCTGGCTGTAACCATTGTGGCCCCAGGCATACACGACTCCATCTACACAAGGGGGGCCACACACACACAATCAGCTCAGAGAAGAGACAGCCGACCCGGAACTTTCCTCCCAGACTCTGCACAACTCGTGTTCCAACCTTTACTTCTTCTAGTGACACTGTGATTTGTAAGAAGTATGTATTTGGGCATCCAGATTACAAAAATACATTGCTCTTGTATATTTGGTCATCATCCACAGTCCCTGGCTCACAGCTCCCAAAACCGGAGGAATCTCCTTAGAGTTGACAATGATGAGGGCGTCTTTTGATAATGAGAACATTATCTCCTGGCATCTCTGCTGCCAGGAGAACCAACCATAAGGTAAGTGGGTTGGAGGGGAGAGGGCTGGAGGCTGAACCAACTGCCAATGCCGATGGCTTAGCCGTCATGACCGTAAGGAAGCCTCCGTAGGAACCTCAGGGGACGGTTTTCTGGCCCCTTTTCAGAGTGTTTCCATGTTGGAGAACCAGAACACTGACACATGCCACTGTGTTAGGCACCAAACCTTACAAGGATGGAGGCTCCTTTATTCAGGCTGTTGATTCATATCCTTTTATAATAATCAGTCATCTAGTGAGTAAATCGATTTTCTGGAGTTCCTTGAGTCATTCCAGCAAATTATTCCAATCCAAAGCATGAATTCCCTGGTGGTCCAATGGTTAGGAATCTGTGCTTCCACTGCAGGGGGCCTGAGTTTGATGCCTGGGTCAGGGACTAAGATCCCACATGCCACACGGCATGGTGGAAAACAAAAACAACAACCCACAAAGCCCAAGGAGAGATGGAGGGAACCTGGGATTTGCAGCAGGTTAATCAGAAGCACAGGGAACAACCTGGGCTCGAGACCAGCCTCTCAAGTGGAGGGTGGTGTCGTAGGACTGAGCCTCTTACCTGTGCAATCTGATTCTATCTCTGAGTAGACAGCATCAGAGTTGTGTGCAATTCCTGACACCCTGATAATATCTAAGCACTACTTCTTGGTGTGGGAATGCCTATATACACACACGCACACAGAGATTGGGTCTAGGAATTAACTAACACTTTCTCTCTGTCTTTCTCTCTCTCTGTCTCTCACTCACACACACACACACACACTGCAACCAAGAACTCTCTATTTAGCTGATGTCAGGAATGGCTCACAGACATTTGTTTTTTGAAGACAAAGAGATTAAAAAGCAAAGAATGAGGAAACTTTGACTCCCGGATGGCTACCTAGTCACCGTGGTACGAAACTGCAGCTGTGCTGTGATCAGTTCAGTTCAGTCGCTCAGTTGTGTCCGACTCTTTGCGACCCCATGAACTGCAGCACGCCAGGCCTCCCTGTCCATCACCAAATGCCGGAGTTCACTCAAACTCACGTCCATGAAGTCAGTGATGCCATCCAACCATCTCATCCTCTGTCATCCCCTTCTCTTCCTGCCCCCAATCCCTCCCAGCATCAGAGCCTTTTCCAATGAGTCAAGTCAACTCTTCGCATGAGGTGGCCAAAGTACTGGAGTTTCAGCTTTAGCATCATTCCTTCCAAAGAACACCCAGGGCTGATCTCCTTGCAGTCCAAGGGACTCTCAAGAGTCTTCTTCAACACCACAGTTCAAAAGCATCAACTCTTCGGTGCTCAGCTTTCTTCACAGTCCAACTCTCACATCCATACATGACCACTGGAAAAACCAAAGCCTTCACTAGATGGACCTTGGTTGGCAAAGTAACGTCTCTGCTTTTCAATATGCTGTCTAGGTTGGTCATAACATTTCTTCCAAGAAGTAAGCGTCTTTTAATTTCATGGCTGCAGTCACCATCTGCAGTGATTTTGGAACCCCCAAAAATGAAGTCTGACACTGTTTCCACTGTTTCCCCATCTATTTCCCATGAAGTGATGGGACTGGATGCCATGATCTTCGTTTTCTGAATGCTGAGCTTTAAGCCAACTTTTTCACTCTCCACTTTCACTTTCATCAAGAGGCTTTTTAGTTTCTCTTCACTTTCTGCCATAAGGGTGGTGTCATCTGCATATCTGAGGTTATTGATATTTCTCCCGGCAATCTTGATTCCAGCTTGTGCATCGTCCAGCCCAGTGTTTCTCATGATGTACTCTGCATAGAAGTTAAATAAGCAGGGTGACAATATACAGCCTTGTCGTACTCCTTTTCCTATTTAGAACCAGTCTGTTGTTCCATGTCCAGTTCTAACTGTTGCTTCCTGACCTCTCAAGAGGCAAAGTCAGGTGGTCTGGTATTCCCAACTCTTTCAGAATTTTCCACAGTTTATTATGATCCACACAGTCAAAAATCTTTAGTGATCAGTTACTAAAGGTCAAAGTTATCAATGCAATTTAGAAATGGGAGTAGAGCCAACTCCTAAGGAACTGGCTCAACAGATACATAAGGAAATGCAAAGTAAGAAGCATACTAAATGAACAATTTCCTGCTTATTTCATATATAACAGCCAAAATGAAAATTAAGTGCTGGGTGGAGCCCTTGACGTTGACTCAAGCTCAGATTTGGGTCAATCTGAGCTTCAGCCATTTTCCTCAAAGCTGCCAAGAAAATTATGCAGGAGCAAAGGAAAGTACCTCTAATACCTCTGAGTCAACTGAGAAAATAGTTAACGTAGGGGAAGGGGAAACCAAGAAACAACCAGAGGCAGGGGGTACAGTGTGCAGGAACTGGCTCATTCTGAGGGCTGATGTCACCGGCTTCCTGAGGAACCTTTACTGACACAGACTGTGCGTGCAACTGATGTAAGGGCTGTGTCTGTGGTTTTCAAGGCTGCAGGCTAGAAGAGCATGTGTGGGTTGAGGCAGGACCCACTGCTCTCTACTGAACCATCACACAAGGCTGTGCGTGACCCAGGAGGTTATTCCCAAGGAAACTGCCAGGGTGGTGAACTGGATAAAAGCCACGGTAGTGTGTTTATCCTGAGAAGACGGATTTCCCAACTCCCCCTATTAATGGCAAATGGAACATTCCAGATGAAGCAGCTGAGATGCAAGCCGTGTGGGACTGTGGCTTTAGGATACCTGGGGTATTCACCTCTGAATACAAAATCAAATAGCTTGAGATGCCTTATCCAATATGCTATCTCAACTTCCCCATATGGATCTTACAGAAAACATGAAAGGAATTATGAAAATGGAGAAAGACAAAGAGAGAGCATCAAGGGACCCAACCCGGCAGAATAAGTCTTCAAGTACCGAGCGGGGTCAATAAGAGGGATGCTGATGGAACTGCAGCCGAGGGATGCCCATGGCACTGTCCCCGTCTGGTGGACCAAAGGGACCCCATGTTGCTCTCCAACACCGAAGGGCCCCAAACAAGTCGACTCTACTTATCCCAGTTTTAAAGGCATTTAAAAAGCTAGAAGGGCGTCCCCGGTGGCTCAGATGGTAAAGAATGTCCATAATACAGGAGACACCTGTATTCAATCCCAATGGGTTCAACGCCTGGGTCGGAAAGATCCCCTGGAGAAGGAAATGGCAACCCACTCCAGTATTCTTGACTGGAGAATCCCATGGACAAAGGAGCCTGGTGGGCTACAGTCCATGGGGTCGCAAAGAGTCAGACACGACTGAGTAACCTTTCACTTTTCAAAAAGCTAGAAGGTAATGATTAAGATAAGAAAATTGATCCGGAATGCCCTGGGGCGAGGATAAGGAAGATGATCAAGATAAACACTGACCTAAAGGCCAGGATCTTCTTGCCCCACCGCTGGCCAGACACCCAAAGGCATAAGCACCTGTGTGGGTGAAACAGCCATGGGGAGAGAGGACCAGCGCACCGTGCTTCCACAGCCTGCGGGTCAAGTCTTAACAGCCAAGCTTAGAATGGGAGGATGCGGAAAGGTAACAGTGGACAGGAGTCAAGTGACAGTCTGGATGGAAACTGGGGTTTTGGAATAGACTCTGTGTGAGGTGGTCCCGTCTCTCTTACCTGAAGGTATTATTGGGTGGATATTAGTTCTGACTGAGGACTGCTTCCCCTACCTAAAATATGAGGCGTGGAAATCCACCCTCAGGCCAGTTTTAACAGGGCGCTGGCTGGGAACCCATAAAACTGCCCGAGCCCAAACAGGTGTTTAAAGAGAGAATACCCCGTGGACAAGAAGAGCTCACCACTGTAATTCAAGCTGGGGCGCTGGGACCAATACACTCGCTGAACGATTGAAGCTTGCCACTGGGGGAAAGGCAGATGGTTTCTGGGGACTAACAGCAGGCTTTTTTAAATCACTTTGGTTGTGTATGACGCTTTGCAACACCATGGACTGTAGACCACCAGGCTCCTCTGTCCATGGGATCTCCAAGGCAAGAATATTGGAGTGGGTTGCCATTCCCTTCTCCACGGGATCTTCCCAACCCAGGGACTGAACCTGCATCTCCTGCCTGGCAGGCGGATTCTTCACCACTAAGCCACCAGGGAAGCCCCATCTGCAAGATTACAAAAGACAGCTGGATCTGAGTGGGGTCCTGCATGAGAGCAGGTATATCTGAGTTAGCAGAGGGTGGCAGCTCTCCCACTGCTGAAAGGTGGGAAGGCACTGACTCAGACATGACCTTGAGAGTATCCGCCACCCGCACTCTGCACCAGGAGCTTACAGCCAACCTGGAGCACCTCCCAGCAGTGACCACTGGGATTTCAAACCAGAAATTTCCCAGATGCTGCTCACCATTTGAGAGGAAATCAGTAGCCTGGGTGGTAACTGAGATTCCCTCAGTGACTGAAGGACATAAAATAATCATGAAACTTGAGATATCCACAACATCTTGGGTGGTGTTGGAAGCACTCTAATAAGGAAGGCAGTACCCAGAGGGTTTCATAATAAAACAGAAATGTTTTACCCAGGGGGGCGTGCTGCTGGGGAGGTGCCTGCCGTATCATGAACCAGGCAGCCTCTGTTCATTGAGGACCAACTCTGGAGCCAGCTGAGAAGCTGCTAGAACCCTCTGCCTTACAGATGTGCCCTATGAAGCTCTAACCAAGCGACCAAGAGCTGCTGGCCTTACAGACGCAGTTCTAAGGCAAATGGACACTCTCCCATTTGGAAAGTGGCCACATTAAAACCAGTGGATGGCAAGACTGACTGAAGGAGGCAAGAACAATCAGCTCAGTGGCTGAACTGCAGGCTGTTTTCCCAGCAGTGATGCAAGAACTGAGCAATCGGAAAAGCCCCCTGTGTTTGGGTCTTTACCAACTCACCGGCTACAGCCAATGGCCTGGCTGTGTGGTCAGGTGGATGGGCAATGGAAACTGAACTGGAAAAGGGATGCCCACATGGGGCATGGCCCTATGCGATCACTCTGGGAATTAAAGAGGCTCATTAAAGTAGGACGTGTCAACGCCCATCACAAGAGGGTGACGGGAACCACCAAGTGACCATCTGGTGCACTCTCTTGGGGTGGCCTCCTGGGGCCATACAATGAGTGTGTGTCAGGGGCTGCAGAGATGCAGAGACAGGTTGCCTCTAGACATCTTCCTCTTGCACCTGAGAGGCACAAAATGCAGGCACAAGAACCATTCTGTCAACAAGAGAGACTACAGGGCTATGGGGAAAATGCCCCCGAACAGAGCTGGCAAGGGGATTACACTGGAACAATGCCAGCAACCCCGGTGGCTGTAAATGGGTCCTACCAGGAAGAGACCCTTTACTCTGGACTGAGCTCTGCCTACCAGGCAGTAGAGGCAAATGCTCAAAACATGATTAAAGGACTGGAATGGAAAAGGCTGTTTTGTTGTTGTTTTGTCTTTTTTGTGCAGACAAGTCAGGGACCAATTGCCTGGGGAAGATAAAGGCGTTTTAACACGGTGTCTCAAAGACTTCTCTCATATCCCTTTCTTGGGAAGCTGCTAGAAAATGTGTCTCACCCACATGAGGGTATAATCCAAGGAGGAAGACATGGGACACAAAATGTAGGTGACTCAGAAGGACAAAGGTGAAGGGACTTCCGAGGATGATGGTGACATGAGGATCTAGGACAACCGGTGTGCAGCAGCTTGGCGTGACCAGTCCCAGCTGGAGCGGGGGGACAGGAAGACCTGGAGCGGCCCGACGGGCTCAGAGGTGCCCAGAAGCAACACTGCGATACAGTGGAGTTCCAGCTCGTGCTAATGACAGATGGGGAGAAAAGTAAGCCCAGGAAAGCAGGTAGCCGTGGAAGAAAGGAGAATGGCTCAGCTGTGAATAACACTTTTCGAGCCCTGGGAATGTGAAAACTGAACAGGGAGACATGGTGACATCACTATACTGACAGGATAAGCAGAGGGAAGGCTAATCAGGCTAATCAGAGAGACTGTAATCCTATCTGCTGTTACAAAAAGTCCAAGGAGAAGGTCTAAAATGAAAATTCAAAACCAACAGCATAAGCATATCAATTTAAAAACATGAGATTAAAAGTCAGAAAAACACACCTGAAGGAGTTAAAAAGGAGTGGTTTTTAAGAGTAAGGATGGGTGAAACTGCGTGCTGGTTTTTACTAAAAGTCATACAACATTTGATGGTTTAAAGTGTTAAATTGTGTTTGAACTATATGACTACTTGAAACAGATACAAAATACACACAAATGTATATATTATACATACATTAAACATGCTATATATCACATATCCCATATATGTTATGTAAAATGTATTACAACAATCAAAAATGAATTAAAAACAAAAAGAAGACTATTACCACAAGAAAATCAGTTACTTATATTTGTGCTTTCTGCTTATTTATATCTTAATTATAACATTCAAGATATTTAAAACTGCAGGATCTGAACTCAAAAAATAATTCCAAAAGTTAACTCTCCCAAGGTCATGCATATGGTTTAATAGTTTGCTCTTGGGGAAAAAAAAAAAAAAACCCGCTTCAGTACTTTATGGTAGGAAGTCAATTGCCACATTAAAAAATTAATGCGTTAGGAAAACATTAAACCATTAGGTCACAATGGATGACAAGCTGAGCCAGCCAGCAAAGCAGCAGCTGCTTGAAAGGGCCCATGTGATGCCAGAAGGCAGGATCACACAACTCAGAGGCGGAATAATCACCTCATTATGCTCTCTTACTCGATACTCATGCTCACATCTGGACCTCACAGCCTGAGGAAGATGCCGAGAACCCAGCTGGATTCCAATGGGAGTCAAAGGCAACTAAAAAGCTCAACACTAAGACCGGTGGTTACACCCAAGGAAGCCGTGATTCCCCAGGCTAGAGGCAGAAAGGCAGAGGCGCAAACACTCCCGTGCACCCTACTGTTTACCCAACAAAAGCTGGAGAGCAGGAACTCATGTGCCCAAACGTGAAGGGCAGAAGCCGGGTTATGCATGGCTGACTCAGGGCGTTCCGGGCGCCCACGGTACAGATCAACAGCCTGGGAAGAACGCGGAGGCCTCTGCTGATCTCGGAGAGGCAGGAAGAACCTACCCCAGCTTTTTTCTATATGGCGGCCACGTGAATGCCAGGAAATGAACTGAGACTTGAATTCAAGATACAGAAATGACACCAGTAAAGCAAAAGCAGGATCACCTGTGTTTTTAAAAATGTACCAAGTAAAACCTGGACGTTGCCACGCTACAACAAAACTCACTGAAAAACTGGGCTGAAGGACCACTTCGTCTGCTGCGGTTCATCTTCCACAACTTTACAGAAGTCGTCTAAAACCTCAGAAGTTTGCTTAAAATGAAAGTCATCCGATGGCTGTTCCAAGGGGAGCCTGAAGTGTTTAATAACTTTCACCTGCTTTACGTACTCCCGCTCAGAAATTAAGAAACGAATCATTCGAAACTCAGTATGTGGCACAGCCCTACCTCCTCTTAGGTTAGAATTAACCGCTCGATCTCCCACAAACAGAAGCCGCTGAACTTGTTGCCACTTTACCTTCCGTGCTGAGAAGAACGTGGGGTCCACTCCCGTAACTAAGGCTCTTAATCTTCTTTCCACATAAGGCGTCCAGCTTTTTGGGTACCAGTGTACTCTGGTTATCTCCAGTTCCTAAACAGTTACTGTAGTTCAGTCCAAATACAAAGACCTGGGAGACAAACAGTTCTGTCTGAGTCACTTGGCCTACAGCTACACAAAGGGTCCCTTCTCCACCCTGAACACAGACGCGCTTCAGCTCAGCTTGACCACTCAGCAGATAGGTAGAGACTGACACGGCTGTTAAAATTCAACAAAATTGCTGCCTACTTAAGTTTTATAGTATTTGGCTGTACCGTGAAACTCAGTGGCATCACTGACTCAATAGAGACGGATGTCAGCAAACTCCGGGAGATGGTGAAGGACAGGGAAGCCTGGTGTGCGGCAGTCCAGGGGGTCGGACATGACTAAGCTACTGAGCAACAAGCAATGAAACTCGAAGGGCAGCAGGGATGACGGGTATTAAATCAAGAAACTGAAGGAAAAGACAAATTACATCAAAGACACACCATCTTTCTGGATTTCAGGTTCTCCTCCTGCCCTCCTTTTTTCTCAGTCTGCACACAGCAGACTCAACCTCCCAGAAAGCTCTAGAAGGAAGCTCTGGGGTTTGGGAGAGGCCCACCTCGTCGCTGTCAGTGACATAGAGCGCTTCGTTGGCTGAGGTGCCGAAGACGCAAGCTTTCCGGATGGACGCGATCTCCTGAGGCGACAGCAGAGTGAAGATGGGCCACTTTCCCACGTCCACCATGACTCTGGCTTCAAGTGATTCCTACAAAGGAGCCGACATCTCTGCTGTAACAAACAGAGAGGGTTCCAGAAGAGATTAAACGGCCACTCGCTGAACCCGAAAAAGACCACGCTGATAAAGAGGAAACAGAAGCTGGTTTCAGATTAAACCACCTACTCTCGGTTGAATGGATGGCTCACGTTCCCCAGCACCGTGTCGAATCCTTCCTCCACCTTCGAAGCTGTGCCTTTTCCTGTAACGAGAAGAACCACTGGCTAGAACCGGCTTGTCTATCATGCCTGCTTACAAGTCAGGGCTCATCGGTCACGAACATGTTTTGCGTGCAATCTGACAGTCTCATCAGGTATTTCTGCCTCCAGGGTAATAAGTTAAAGGTTACAATATTCATTTGTCTAAGAGAGTTAATTCTCATCTCAACTAGGAGAGTGTGAGTGCGTGTGGGTGTGTGTTATAAAAATCAGAATCATTTATCTCTAACTTCCCACTCTCCACTACTGCTCCCAGGATACCCTAAAAGACCCCTGGGTCCCTTGCAGAAAAATTACTGCCCCAGTGAGCCACTGTTTACTGATAGAAATGGAACATCCCTCAACAGCCTGGAATGGAAAATATTAAGAAGCAGTAGCCTAAGATTTACTGGATGAAACCATAAAAGAAAGTACCATACTCAATGCATAATTTATATGACTACCTTTTCTACATATATACAAACCACATTGCATTTCACACAGAGAAATGTTAGATGCACAAGGATAAGCCAATTCACCCTCATCATGGTGTCAGAGCTGATAACTACAGCCTTCAGGCAAGTAGCAATCAGCTTAAAGAGCATCCTATACAAGGTAGAGATATGTACCAATCTCCATAAAACTCTACGTTTGATCTGTTCAAGAAGTTTCACACAAAGAATCTTGGTCATAGCTCCAATTCTCTGAGGGTTCAAAAGTATTTCTAGAAATTCCAGGGGGCTGCACGAAGCACAAAAATCTACCAAGCCTTGCGAGTTTCCATTCTGGCTCTCACTTCTGGAAACTGAAATAGAATCAAAGAGTTGATAGACACATCCAGGGTTTCCTAACGAGGCACAGAACTCTTAATGGTCCTCCCAACTCACTCTCTTCTCAGATGTCTAAAAACAGACACACAAGTCAAGGTCTTTCTTGGCCCCAGCACCTCTGCCAGCAACTATAGGAGAGCCCTGGGTCTTGGGCTTACTTAGCCAGTGCCTCAGTTTCCACCACCCTGGGAGGTTTTGCTCATCAGCACCTGCTTGGATGAGAAGGGTAAGATGCTTGCAATGCCCCAAGGATCACAGAGCATATTCAGTAAGCATTAACCACCACCAGCACAGGCTGGTTCTTATCACTGCACAGTTGGACCCCTGGACTAACATTTGTTCTGAAAAGTGTGCATGAGGGTGTATGTACATGCGCACACACGTGTGTGTGTTGGTGGGAGCACACAAAGGACTTGAGGGAGGGGAAAAACTAACACTTAGGCATGTTAACATTTTTCTGTTCCAGATGGTACAAAAGGATACCGGAAAGTCAGTCTCCCTACAACCCCTCCCTGACCCTCTCTTCAAAGGCAACCGCTACCACAGTCGATTCTACTTCCTTCCAGAGACAGTGCAGACTTACATGGCAGGTGTGGGGGTGTGCGGGTGAAAGCTTCCCCCTTCCCCTTAATAGTACATCTTTGGAATCATTAACACATGTACGTTGTCTCTCTTCAGTGCTTCCACAAGCACATTTCATTATATGAATTTAACAATTCCAATGCCTCCCACCAGAAATAGATAAGTCACTACCAGTCTGTTGCTAACATGAACAACACTGAAACTACTGCTTGCATACGTACATACGTATGCAAGCAGTAAAAAAAAATTCCTAAAAGTGGAACAGCAGGGTCAAAATCTAATAGCTCTTTTACCTTTAACAGCTATTTTAACTTGTCCTCTGCTAAAGCAGTACCTATATATTCATATAAAAGAATCATCCATGTACGGCACCACCCTTCACCTGTACCCTTGCTCACAGTGTATTTTCACGTGTCTCAGCTTTGCTTAAACTTGAATTTCTCTTAGGATGAGTGAGGTTGGGATAATTTTTTTTTTACATAATCACAATCATAGCAACAGCTAACACTTCTTGAGTATTATTGTGTGCCAAATACTGTCCCAAGGTATTTTACATTTATTAATTCATTTAATCCTCACTTGACAGACAAGGAAATGGAGACAAAGGGATTTTAAGAGCTTGCTCAAACTAGTAAGTGTGTGCACCCTTCACCTCTCGGTCTCATATGATTAAGAGACCGGTGTCATCCCACTACATAAAGTCAGTATTTTTTCTACTGGACTCTCATTCTTTTCTTAGTTCCTAATTTAGAAGTGTTCTTTGCATGCTAAGAAGACAGTCTTAAAGGCTTTTAGAAGTAACAGAAAAGATGCCCCCCAAATGGTCTGTCTTGTGCCTCTTACAAAACAAGGGGAGAAAAACACAAGAAGTGAACCAGTGGGGATATCTACAAGGAGGGACGTAAGTTCCAAGAAAATCCAGACACCATTCTTCTAGAACATGAACTAAATCAAAACCTGTACCAAACTGTGTCAAAATTTAATACTTAATGGTAATATACAATTACATTTTAAATGAGGGGGGAATAATTGTATCAGCCAAAAATACAATTCACCACCTTTAAAATTATAACATAAAAGGATATTGCCATTCAAAGTCATACAACTTCCTGACAGCAGTGCAATTATTCTGCAGTCATTAATCAGTTTACAGGCAGCTCTGCCCTAAGGGTTTGGTAATCTGCTAAAAAAGGAAGAAAAAAAAATCAAGCTAATGTGCATAATGATAGCTCATCATACGAACTGAGTTTATGCATGCTAAATTACTTGAAGCTTTATGAGATGCTGCTCCAAATGCTGGTAATTTGAGAGTCAATAAAAAAGTCAAAGCATATATCTTCCATGCCCACACTCCTCAGAAAAGCAGAAAGCATTACCAAATAACCCTGGCCTGGTGGAAAGGACTGGAGCCCTGAGGCCTGGGTTTTAGTCCCAGGTTTGCTTTTAATCAATCCATGGGATGTGATAACCGTCCTAAGCCTGGGTTTTCCAAAAAGCTGCTCTGCAAAAATCTACAGTTCAAGACGCAAAGAATAAGCTCCAGGGATTTCTGAACACAAAGGCAGCGACACTAGCCAAGCAAGCGATTTACTCCTGGTAATGAAACCAGCCAGAGCAGGAAGTCAGAAACGAAAAGGATCAAGGACCTGCTCTGTGCTAGGTAGCTTCACAGACATTATTTCATTTAATCTCCATAATAGCCTCACAAGGAAGACACCATAATCCACGCTTACCAGGTAATGAAAGAGGTTCAAAGGTGAAATGACTTCCCCAGGTCACGGGGCAGTCAGGGGCAGTCAGGATTCAACACCCACTCCTGAGACTCTTCTTACAGAGAACATCAGTCCTTCAAGGGCTGAACTGCTCCCAACACGGCTTCCTTCTGTCTTTACCTTGTCTCAGACACGTACACCAGCATCTTTTCAAAATGCCTCAAATATAAAAGAAATTTACCTCCAAAAAAAAAAAAAAAATCCATTCCCCAATTCCCCAAAATGCCTCTGTCTGAATTTACCCGGTTAAACCTTGGGAATGTCATTGGCACCTTCATTCTCCCAAAAACCACTGAGAAGGCAGGCCCTGAAGACTACATGTATCCTTCATCCTCAGAGAGGTCACAAGAGCATGTGGCACAAAGTATACCCTTGGGTTGTGGACTAAGGCACGGAGTGGGTCTTCATCAGACTAGACTCAACCTGGCCAACTGATAACATGAACAGGGGATCTTCAGAACAGAAGCAAGGTTCTCTAAGAGCTCTGTGGAGCCATCAAAACCCAGGACTTGTCCTGTGCTGCCCATGAGACAGATCAGTCCTGAGCCTGGGCTCGTGGTGTGCCTTTACTGAGGCAGCGCAATGCAAATGTAAATACCACCAGAATGTTCTGATTAGCTCAGAATGACCGCCGCCATCATTAATTAGTTTACTGTGGTGAGACACTGAATTACTCTTCTTCCTGGGGGCAGTGGTATCTTTGCTGGTTATTAAGAATATCATACTAAGAAGCGTAATTCTATCAACTTCAAAGACTTAACATTCCACCCTTTATCACAAAATTATAAAAGTGCTAATCCAAAAAGCCAAAGCAGGCAGGATCACTAAAAATTAACCACTTAACCTTTTATGAAACCTGTATCAGACATACCAGGTGGCGCTAGTGGTGAAGAACCTGCCTGCCAATGCAGGAGACTAAGAGACACGGGTTCGATCCCTGGGTCAGAAGATCCCCTGGAGGAGGGCAGGGCAAACCACTCCAATCTTCTTGCCTGGAGAATCCCATGGGCAGAGGAGCCTGATGGGCTACAATCCACAGGGTTGCAAAGAGTCAGACACAACTGAAGCGACTTAGCACCCAGGCACTTATCAGACTGAAGAACCCTGTGACTTTCAATGACTGGGAAATACAAGGATCCATCACAGGAAAAGTGGAATTAGTTAGGACAATGCTGATGTCCTGTGATATCTACTAACTGTGCCTAAATGTGAAGCAAAGGTATTAACAGTTTTTATCTAACTGTATGGATTTCACTGTAGAGGAACATAAACATAGTTTAACTACGTTTCCTTTAAGTCATCACTCCGGAGTTGTCAAAAACAAATTAAACACTTCAAATAGCAACTTGTGAAGTTATTCTACCAATGAATGGACTGAAGATGTGCAACTAATAGGGAAGAATCTTCACACCTGTTAGGTTCACTAGGTCCACTCAACCTAAGCCACCCTGGATAGGAATGTACCTTGCTAAGTATTCAGCGGTGATTAGCCAGGGTGTCCTTTTTGCCTTTTTATACTGTCCATGGGATTCTCCAGGCAAGAATATTAGAGTGGGTTGCCATTACCTCCTCCTTGTCTATGACAAACCTAAACAGCATATTAAAAAGCAGAAATATCACTTTGCTGACAAAGGTCCGTCTAGTCAAAGCTATCATTTTTTCCAGTAATCATATACAGATGTGACAGCTGGACCATAAAGAAGGCTGAGCACTGAAGAATTGATGCTTTCGAACTGTGGTGCTGGAGAAGACTCGAGTCCCTTGGACTGCAAGGAGAGCAAACCAGTCAATCCTAAAGGAAATCAATCCTGAATATTCACTGGCAGGACTGAGGCTGAAGTGCCAACACTTTGGCCACCTGATGCGCAAAGAACCCACTCACTGGAAAAGACCCTGATGCCGGGAAAGATTGAAGACAAAAGGAGAAGGGGGTGACAGGATGAGATGGTTAGACAGCATCACTGACTCAATGGACATGAATCTGAGCAAACTCTGGGACAGTGGAGGAGCCTGGTGTGCTGCAGTCCGTGAGGTCTCAAAAGAGTCGGACACAACTTAGCGACTGAACAACAACCGTGACAAGCAGGTATCTTAAGGCTGATAGCCCAGTGCTTTTCTGCCCGACATCAGTGTGCACTCAGGGAAGATGCTAACAAAAGCTAAACTATGCGCTCATTTCCAAAACAAACCAGGAAACCCACAAAAACCAAAAGCACTCTGGAAGACTTAGGTATATAATAAAACAATATGTACCATGTGAATACAATTTTAAGTATAATGTATACAGAAAAAGAATATAATTTTTTAAGTATCATATGTAATGTACTTCTCTGGAAAGATAGAGGTGATTTTTTTTTTTGTTTTTTGCTTAACTATATTCCAAGTTTCTGTAATACATATTTTGTGATAAAAAATAAACAAGCATTTTAAATGAAAATAATAGTTATCTTAACTATGTTTATCCTCCTAATCTGTTACAAGTTTTAAGAGATATTTATTTGTACCTTCAATTCACTACCTAGGAGGACAGAATGCTTCTGGCAAATCTGTAAAATGAATTTCTAATATAAACTTAAGTGTAGAAGGTGTGAATGTGAAACGGTACAGCCAACGTGAGTTTGAGTAGGCTCCAGGAGTTGGTGGTGGGCAGGGAGGCCTGGCGTGCTGCAGTCCATGGGGTCGCAGAGTCAGACACAAATGAGCGACTGAACTGAACAGCCAACACGGAAAACATTATGAAAGTTCCTCAAAAAAAATCAGACACAAAATTACCATGTGATTTAGCAGCAACCCCACTGTTAGTGTATACCCCGAATATTTGAAAGCAGGGTCGCAGGCAGCTGTACACTAATGTTCAAAGCAACATTATTCACAACAACCAAAGGAAAATTCAAATGTCTATCAACAGATGAATGGATAGACAAAATATGCACCCACTGGAATGAATAAACATGGATGCAATGGAATGTTATGCAGCCTTGAAATGAAATACTAACACACAATAAGGATGAACCCTTAAGACATTATGCTAAGTAAAACAGGCTAGACACAAAAGAATAAACACTGTATGTGTCCACGTACATGAGATACCTAGAGTACTCAAATTCACAGAGACAGAGAGTAGAAAGAGGTTGCCAGGGCCTGGGGGAGGTGGGAATAGGGTGTTAGTAAATAGGGTACAGAATTTCAGTAGAGATGACGAGAAAATTCTGGACATTGAGAGTGGGGACACTGGCATGACCATGTGAACGACTTAATGTCATTAAACTGTATACTCAGAAATGGTTTTAAAATGGTAAATTTAACGTTATGCATGTTTTAACCACAATTTTTAAAAATCAAAGAAAGGTCCCACGGGCTTTTATCAAGCCTGTATTAATAACCTCAAGCATGTATTTTTAAAAGTTAAATGTAGAAGAGTTTCAGAACTGAAAAATAATTTAGGAAAAGTATAGTCATAATTCTGTCTCAGGAAAGCAAACTCAGATTAGGGAAATTCTGAATGGAACATTTCTACTCATAAAAGAAATACAACCTTCTTAGAACTTTCCAGTACATACAGCATTTCAAACTAGACCAAACTAATTGCTATGATGAACAGGTCCTTCCAGGACTTGATTGATAATCATAAAGAATGAGCTGTAATTAGCATGCCCGTTATGCTAAACAGTTACTCATGAAGTTCAACAAGACAGTGATTTTTTTGGCAACATTATTTTTAGCCATTATTTTATTTAGGAAATACGTTCTCATAAATAGCACTGATACGTGCAGAATGAATTATCATTCACTGTACATTAATAGGTGAATCAATGTTTTGTTTTGTTTTCTTGGCTACATGGATATAAAATAAACATGAAAAAACAAAAAAGACAAATGGAAGCAGAGATTAGAAAAGAGTTAAACCCTCTCAAGGGCTTCCTCTATGGTTCAGCTGGTAAAGAATCCGCCTTCAATGTGGAAGACCTGGGTTTGATCCAGGTCTTGGACTGGGAAGATCCCCTGGAGAAGGGAAAGGCTGCCCACTCCAGTATTCTGGCCTGGAGAATTTCAAGGACTTTACAGTCCCTGGGGTCACAAAGAATCGAACACGACCAAGCGACTTTCACTTTCACACTCTCAAAGGATAATATGCCAACCCACTCAGATCTCTGTATTCTCTCTGCCACTAGAAAACACATCCTTAAAAAAAAATAATATACATCCCGTGTTGCCAGGGACTGACTCTGTATGCACTAGTACCACAGATCTGTATCACATTCCCTGGGCTGGCTTTTCCTGGCAACTGGCACTGCCCCTCAGAGTTGGTGGCATGGGGAAGAAAAGGTTGTTTCATTGTACTCTCTGAAAGCAAATTCAATCAAGAGGACAGACACAGACCTTCCAATTACAGAAACCTGCATTAGACCTGGAGACTGAGGGGTGCGCAGCAGCCCATCTGATTCCCCTAAGAGCACATCTGTTTTCCTTTCCCCTAAGAACTGAGTGTTAAGGGAGGGTGCAGGGAAGGCATTGTTTTACTGATCTAGCAAAAATATATTTGAAAATGTTTAGTATTTTTAAAAAACAGGAAATGGAGGAAAATAATACAGGAAAACTTTCATCTGATCAAATAATGGTCTCAATACTAAACGATACCAGAAACTTGGGGTTGCCTTGTAAGCCAGCCCTTGGCGTCCACAGAGACCTCAACCCCTGAACTCTACTCAGATGTATTTGGCACAAAAGAGACTGATGTCACCGATGGGACTTCACCCCCACAACCCATCTTCTGCTCACCCGAAACCTTCCTAAGGAAAAGAGATGGTAAGAGTGAGACACCAGCAGAACTGGGCAGCTCCCAGACTCTGACTCCCCTGGCTGGCGTCATCCTCCAGGCATGAAGTGAGATTGCATCACTCTTTATCACGGAAGCTGACATCTCACAGGAAACAGGAAGGACTCTGAGCATTGGAACAATCCGTCTAAAATGGCCTATGTGTTCCGCACCATACCAGCCATAGCCAGGTTTAGACGACATCCAGAAATAGTCATGGCAAATATGAAAAATGATTTTTTTATTGAAAAATCTTTACAGCACTTATATATAAACTGAAGATCCCTAGTAAAGGTTTCTCTCTTTTCATAAACTGGATGGGTGATGATTTTAATTATCAGTTTAGTTGCTAGGCCATCTTAAAATAGGGATTTATTTATAGTTAATGAGCTATTGATAAAGTCTACGATGTCTTACAAGAAAGCACTACCATTTGATAATGTCAACAAAATGATAATATATATTCATTCTTCTGACCCCACATACCAATAATGCTGGGGAAAAGCATAAAGCGATACAATTATGACCCCTGTCTCTGAGAAACTTTAGGACTAACGGAAAGTCAACCCTAGTAAGTAGAAAGCTAAAATGCAAATACAAGTGGAATAACTAAGTAAGCAATGAGACAAACACGCCAACACAGGCCAGGTGATACCTGTAAATGGAAAAAAAATTATGTGCACAGCAGTTACAACTATATAAAAATTACATCTCCCAGAAACCGGTTATATGAAGTTCCAGAAGTCAAATTCTCTCCAGCGTATGACAATATGAAAGCATTTCCTCGGTGGAGCTCATCCAGGTTTCCTGCACGAACAAGTGTTTCTTTATAGCCTCCTTTTGTCACCCGTGTAAGTTCCCATTTGAACACAAAAGATTTAGAGCATGGCCATCTTTCCCTATTTTGGAGTACATTATATTTCAATTCTAGGAAGACTTTCAAACAGGAATTCTAGGGCTTGGGGTAAACTTTTCTGAAGCACAATTTTATAACTTGTTGTGTCTTGTATCTATGCTACAACACAAGCAATTCAAAAAACCTCTGAAGTTACAGAAGAGCCGCATGTTACTCTTACTATTTTCTTCCACACTTATTCTGATGAGCTTTTTGAGACCCAGCAGATGCTACAACACTGATCTCGACACCAAATGTATTTCCCAGCTCCAGACAAGCCTCCAGAGAATGAGCTCAAAAATCTTTTAAATATAAAAACACTTTTTTATACTGTTAGGTTAATCATGTTTCCATCATGGCTTGCAATTGTAATTATCTTTTATTTTTTTGTCTGGCTATTAATTGATGAAAACTGGTAAATATCTTTTACTTCTGTGAAAAAAAAAAGTTACTTAAAATCATTTAATACACATAAGAAACATTAATAATTACCTTTCCCAGGTGCCTTGATCCTGGGAAAGAAAGGGCACTGGCTAAAAAATTCAAGTCAAATTAATAAGAAATTAAAAACAATTATAAAATAATAAATTGGTATTCTTTTTTACTACTTCACCCTTTAAAAAAATACACTTTAAAACTGTTTCATCTATTCTGATATAAATCTTGCAAAGTAGCAAAGTTTCAGAGACTGGCTGAGACACTGATGCTGAAACAGCTGGAGCAACTGCTGTTCACTTCTCTTTTCTGCAGTATTACTACTGTATGGCAAGAATGAAAATTGGAGAGAGAAATGGCAACTTACTCCAGTATCCTTGGCTGGGAAAACCCATGGACAGAGGAGCCTGGTGGCTTACAGTCCATGGGGTCTCCAAGAGTCGGACACAACTAAGCGACTCTCACTCACTCAAGGATGAAAGAGTAAGAAAGAATGCCCCGAATACTTGATAAATTCCACAAAGACTATGGGACCCTAAGAATGAAGTGTTCTCCAAAGGAGTTTCTGCCATCCCTCATCAAGACGCCTCTGTGCAAGGGACAAGGTAACCCTCCTACCTTCACTGAAGGGCCACATGACTGATCTCTTGCAATTTCCTAACACATACTGCGATTCCCTTTGGCCTCATCAGCTTCATTCAAGTCCATTACTCATTGAAGAAGACAACTGTTACTTCTCACCCAACAGGTTACCTGATTTGAAGTTCAATGTGCAATAATGGCCTCAGAAAGCGGTTCTTAAGCTTCATCCTCCAAGAGGCTGCATTCCTGTCATTGCACAGAAGCTTGAGGCAATCAATTCTAGGACACCTGGGAATCTGACAGCCCATTCATTGTAAGTGAAGAAATCATTCTACAGAAGCCACATGCTCAGGTTAGCAAAGCAAACCACCTAAGTGGACACAGCACTAGCAACAAAAGAGGATAACTTCAGGGTTGTGAAGTTATGCTGCTTTTAGGACATACTTTTATTTTCAAAAGGAAACAGAAAAGAAATCTCCATGACTACAAATAATTTTTTTCTACACTTCTATTCTTTGTTGCATCAAGCATGCAGATTTAGCAAAATAGGCCACATAAAAATAGACAAGTGCATAGTTAAAGAAATGGATGGGCCCAAGTTCAAATCTATCTCTGGTGTCATGAACCTCTCCTCCTGGGACATCTCTAAAATGATTTCACCTACTACTCTCCACTGCATGAAGAGTATCCCTGTGCCCTGTGATGGCCTAAAGCCAAACTACAATTCCAGCAATGGATGGGCAGAAGCACACTCTATTCACTCTGGAAGTGTTTACTGGATGTCCTCTAGGTAAACAAGACACAGAGCCAATCTCGCCCCCAGCAGAACTTCATGGAATCGGGGTGGCAGGGGGGGCGGTTTCGAGGCACAGAAATAGATGCTAACCACAGCGTGGCCACGCTTGCTGCAAAAAGCTTGTTGCTATTCAGTCGACCCCATGGACTGCAGCATGCCAGGCTTCCCTGTCCTTCACCAACTCCCAGAGCTCGCTTGAACTAATATCCATCGAGTTGGTGATGCCATCCAACCATCTCATCCTCTGTCATCCCCTTCTCCTCCTGCCCTCAATCTTTCCAGGCATCAGCATCTTTTCCAATGAGTCGGCTCTTCGCATAGGGTGGCCGAAAAGCTTAGTTTATCCAAAAGGCAACAAGTAACTACCAAAAGAACTTAAGCACGGAAGTGGCATGATCAGATGTGCGTCTGTGAAGGAAAGTTCGACAGAATGCAGAGACTAGATGGGGATGACGAAGGAGACACACCCAGGGCCTAAGGTGGCTGCGGTAACCAGAGAAGAAAGAATGGACGTCTATGCCAGGTAAACAGAAGTGGAGAAGACAACCCAGAGACAAATTTAAAAGCATTCTGTAACTGACTGAACGGGAGGAGGAGGCGACACAAGGGAAAGGAAGAGCCAAGGCTCACACTCAGACGCTCGGCTCAGGCAGTGAGGGATCCTTAACAACCACTCATGATGGGAGCGAACACAGCAAGTTTCAGGGGGAGATGAGGAATTCTACTCTGGGCATTTTAGCTACCTGTGGGATATCAAAGTGGGTGTGTAGAATACAGATTTATAAATCTGAAGATCAAGAAAGAGAGCTGTACAGATATGTACCCAAATGTATGACCAAATCACTGTGCCGTACACCTGAAGCTAACACTGCAAATCAACTCTAGTTCAAAGAATAACAATAATAATTTTAAAAAGCAAGAGATCTGTATTGGAGACTTGGAAATCTGGCATGAGATCACTCAGGAAAAAGCGTGTGGAGTAAGAAGAGAAGAGGGTCTTGGACAAAACTCAAAGGAACTCCAACAGGAAAGGGACAAGCAGGGCTTCATGACAGAGGCGGGAGGAAGAGGCAGCGCGGGAAGAAAACCAAGAGGAGAGTGTCACAGGAGCCTAGGGACACAAGAGGCAGTGTCTGGGTCAAATGCTGCTGAGAGACCAGACAAAGTGAGGACTGAGAAAGGTCTGTTGGGTTTACCAAAAATTACTGGCAACTGTAAGAAGCCTCAGGGAGGCCATGGGTGAATAAGGCCAGGTTGCAATGGTTTGAGAGCGTGTAAAAGGTGAAGGACAGATCTGATGAAAAGGAATTTAAAAGGCTGGAGGTAATTTCCTTCTTTATTGTTCTCTCTTGGCTGCTGAGAGTCTGCATTTTGCAGTTCCACCAGCAACGTAGGGGGTTCCAGTTTCTCCATCTTATTGTCTGTCTCTGCCATTATAATCACCCTAGTGGGTGTGAGGTAGTATCTCATTGTGGGTTTGACTTGCATCTGAGAGCATTCTCTTTCATAAATTCTCCCTGTGAACGAAGAGGGAAGGCTTTCGGCTGAGAGTAAGAGGGGACGTAGCAACAAAAGATGGAGCGAACCAATAAAAAATAAGGGGAGGACCTCCCTGGAGGTCCAGTGCTTAAGACCTCACCTTCCAATGCATGGGGTGCAGGTTTGATCCCTGGCCAGGGACCTAAGGTCCCACATGCCTCATGGCCAAAAAACCAAAACATAAAACAGAATCAATACTGTAACAAATTCAATAAAGACTTAATTAAAAAAAAAAAAAGTCTACATCAAAAAAATAAAAAATAAAAAAAAGAGGTGGGGGGAGACTGAAGTAGCCACCAGTAAGGATGGGGAAGAACACTGACCAGGGAAACCTAAAAAGATGTTATACGGAGTCCAGCAGAGGTGGAGACTATCAGTCTATAAAAGCACTCACCTGATCTCCAATGAGATTTTCTTCTCCAGAAAAGAGGGTTTTTTGGATTTTTTTTTTTAACTGAACCAGAATTAGAATGAAAAGCTCCTTAGATGATTTTTTTTTTTCATTTAAAGACAATAAGGGGACTTCCCTGGTGGCCCAGTGGCTAAGACTTCCCAATCCCAGGGCAGAGGGCTGGTGTTCCATCCCTGGTCAGGGGACTATTAACAGATTCCATGTGCCACACAACTAAGATCCTGTATGCCAAGACTAAGAACTTGCATGGCCAAATAAATAAATAATTATTTTAAAAGGCAGTAAGAACTGCCCCTGAAAAATCCATCAGTGGATTTTTGAAGTCCTATATCATATTCATTAGAAATGACAGCTTGCATACAATTCACTCTCCTTGACAGCAAAGCACTTCCCAGACTTGTGTTCACTGTAGCAGATCTTACATCTGCACTTAGGACTACAATCATGAGGATGCTACGTTCATCAGTGGCAAACTTTAAGGAACACCACACATCCAACACCTCAACAATAGGCAATTCCTCTAAAACATGTCAGACACTGCTATCACCAAGTGTTAACTTAAGACTGATCATAAATACAAATAATAACCAATTACACAAAAGAAACTGTCTTCTGACTTAACCATCTCCTTAATCTAGGAGAGTACAAGATACAGCCAGCCAGGTGCTATGCTGTGCCTAGTGGCTCAGTTGTGTCCGACTCTTTTTGACCCCATGGACTGTAGCCCACCGGGCTCCTCTGTCCATGGGAATTCTCCAGGCAAGAATACTGGAGTGGGTAGCCTATCCCTTCTCCAGGGGATCTTCCCAACCCAGAAATTCAACCAGATCTCCTGCACTGCAGGTGGATTCTTTACCAGCTGAGCAACCAGGGAAGCCCAGACATAGCCATAGTCTTCATTAAACTGTACTTAATTCAACTAGTGCATCCCTATGTAATATGAAATAAAGATGTAATTAATTGAGAGACTTATCTTTAAAGCATGCCCCTGAGTATGTTGACCACAGTCTTGTGCTCACGGATTCCATCTTGGGACAGCTTTATATGCAAACCGGATTCATACCCAGGGTTTCACTGCACAAGGTGCTACGCTGTTTCAGTTATCTGTTGCTGAGTAACATGCCATCCCAAAACTCGGTGGCTTAAAACAACAGCAATTTGTTATTTCACTCAATGCTGTGTTTTAAGTGGGCTCAGCTGGGATCGCAGGCACTGGGCGCTTAAGCAGGGTTGAAACAGGCCAGGCCTTGTTCACATAAACCTTCTCAGGTGGTCTTTCTCCACCTAGTCTAGCTCAAGCCTCTATACCAGCTGTTGGCCCCCAAGAGAGGAAATGCTCAAGCTGCCAGGCTCTTAAGGACTATGTCCAGAACTGACTCACAGCACTTCCACCACGTTTACTGGTTAAAGTGAGTGACGTGGAAAGCCTAGGTTCAGAGGGAGCAGAAACAGACTCCATCTCTTGAGGGGAGGAGGGGCGATAATGGAGGGATGGGATAAATTGCTGGCAGTCACCTCTGAACACTCTTCCACAGCTGTAGACAGTATTACTGAACATTTTCAAGATACCACTTGAATTCAGGATTGAAGCATTAGAGAGGGTACAGACTTTATCTATTTCCAAAACTCAAACTTTTTCTTAAGCATCAAAAAGAATATTGGGGCAAAAATATTCTTTTTTCCCCCCTGGGATGCTAAGCTCACAAACGCTATGGAATCTTCTCTTCTGGGACTGTGGGATGGAGACAGACCATCAGACTTCAGGAATGGTCCAAGTATAATCTTTCCTAGATCCGATTCATCATTTTCTGAAGTCATTTCACAACTTACAATATATTACGTATGCAGGGGTACAGTCTCATTTTTAAAAAACATATCTATACTAAATATATATATAAAGAGAGGTCTCCCCAGCTATTTTAACTCTTTCTATCCAAACTCAAGAATCAAATAGATTTGGCTAAGTGCTTTAATACTCAAACTTGCTACTGGCTCTTCTAGGTTCAGCAATGGACTAGATTTGAGTATCACAGTACCTTTTACAATATGAAATCTCACTATCTGAACACAGCAATCCAGTATACCTGTTTTTAAAAAGAACTTATAAGGGGATATATGTATACATAGAGCTGATTCACTTTGCTGTATGGTAGAAACTAACACCACATTGTAAAGCAACTAGACTTCAAAAAAAGTTTGTTTTTTTTTTAAAAAGGGCTTACACACAAAATATTAACTTGTCCTCTTTAGATGATATAAATTACAGGTGATGTACATTCTTCCTTAATGTCTGCCTGCACTTGACATTCCTTGAGGGTCCAAACCTTGTTTTCCATGCCTGTCTTACTGTTCAATGCAGTACACACAGAAGGAACAGCGTAATAATGATAATAAAGGTCTTTCACATCCCTTCTGTTTCATTTTCCCCACTCTGACTTTCAGATAAAGGAAGACACAGTCTTGGACTTCCCAGCTTGAACTGCTGAGTATTAAGATGAAGCCAAGCTTTTGTTGGACAGAGAACACAGAGCGAACTCTTTAAACAATTTTAAAGAATTTTTTTTTTAAGCCGCAAACTTGATAGCACTGATCTTTATAGCTACCTGCTTTCTGAAGTTCTCAGAACTTGATCGTTTGGATCACATAAAAATCACTGCAGAAGAAATCTCTTTAAAGATGAATACCCTTCCTCTTCAACAGAAATGCCGGGGAGGGTAAGAAAAAATGACTAGTCTAGAAGTATTAATAAATGGACTGGTATTTGCACAATGGATTAAAAGATATCCATACCACAGATTAACTGCCATATTAACAGACTCTAAATATACCTATTCAACCCTGAAGGCAGTCCAAAGAGGTGAAATTCACCAGTGCTCACTACAAATAGATACTTGAAAAAATTTAAAGCACACCACACACTGTTGTCAGGTTCAAATCATTTTCCCCATTCCTTTCAGCATTATATACCTCGATACTCTCATGTGCTAGCCCACAACACACACCAGCTTCAGAAACTCAGTTTTTGCCTCCAAGAGCTATAATCCTCCCTCCAAAAAGAATAAGCCAAAACCAAATAAGACTATGAACCTGGGTTTTCTTAAATGTTATGAAACTGCTTTATAAAACTGTAATCCTCAGATGCAGAGTTCTGCAGCAGATGATTTCGGAGTGTCTCACGTGCAAATAAACATAAAAAGTCACTTACAAGAGCAGAATAGAGCGTGCCTAGACGGTCATCTTAAATAGAGCAGGCAGCTTAACCGACGCAGGACTAGAGAAATGTCTTTTCACTCGGTTCATCGCACTCCTGGACCAAAGTCCCTATTAAATAAAACCCCTTTGGTGGACTCCGTGATGCGGAGGAAAGGGAGACGGTGCAGAGTATGGCGACCTACTGAGGCTTAGGAACAGATGCGAAGATCTTGGCAAGGGCCGAGGGAGGACGGGGAGAGTCGGCGGGGAGGTCTCCTCTCGCGCAGACCAGCGCCCAGAGCCGTGCCAGACTTCAGCTCCGAGCAAAACGTCGTCTCCGCAGCTCCCGAAAGAGAGGGAGCCGGGAAAACTTTCCAGAGCTTCTCCCCCACCCCGTCCCTCCTCCTCCTCGGATGAAACGCTAGCAGAGGCGCTAACGGCGCGGCGCCGGCCGCCCCATCACCCGCCTGGCCGCAGCGCCAGATGGGCCGGGGGCCTGGGGACCCAGGCCGGGGGGAGGCGCAGGAGGAACGCGGCGCGCCGGCCGGGCCCGCTGGGAAGGCGGGGCGAGGGGAAGGGGCCTCCGCGCGCTCGGGCCCGCGCCCAGCCTCCCCGCCCCGCCGGGGTACCTGGGAGGCCAGCCGCGGCCGCGCGCCGTCCCGCCGGGCCCAGCCGCCGGGACCTCTGAGGCGTCGGGGCCCGAGAACCTCCGGCGAGTGGCGGGCGAAGGGGCGGAGCTGGAGGGGGCGCCGGGGGCCGGGCCGCCGGGTCACGCGGCCCGGGCCGCCTCACGTGACGCCGCCGCCCGCCGGCCTGGGAGCCCCGAGGCTCTCGGCCCGGGCCAGCGGGCGCGGGGCTTCGCGAGAAGCCGCGTGGAGCCCCCAGGCTCTGCGGAGAGTCCCGGTCGCGCTCGGTGACTGCTGGCACTCGCAGCGGCTTTGTCCTGCCTTTCTGCTCCCGCCGCCCCGCTCTGGATGATTGCCCGTAGGGAGGGGGCCATCCAGCCATCCGAAAGGGACCTAGGATGGACATATGCGGCTGGAAACCCTTCTCCCGGCCCCAAAGCGCGCCTGCCCACGGGGGCATTACTTAGGGGGTGCTGCCAGGGGCAAAAGGCCAGAGATGTCTATCCCCCGCACCCCCCAAGCTCCAGGCATCCGTCTCTCATTTAATCTACCGGTGGACAAGCGCCTAAGGCCCAGGAATAGAGAAAGTGACCCCTGCACCAAGATCAGAAGGAAGCAGGGAGGGAGGTACAGGGCCCCGGTAATGGAAGGAAGGCAGTGGTACCTCGGATGCCCGCTGTCAGGATGGGAAGGGACCTAAGACGGCAAATCACCCTTTGTTTGTTTATTTTTGTTATAAATGAAAAAAAACAACAACACTGAGGCCGAGAGTGGGTATGCGACCTGCTGCTCCATCCAGCCTGTCATCCGTTGTGACCACGTCTGTGGTTTGTGTGCGCGCGTGCATGCTTAGTAGTTCAGACTGTCCGAATCTTTGTGACCCCATGGACTGTAGCCCCCACCCCACCCCCGCCAAGTCTATGGAATTTTTCAGGCAAGAATACTGGAGTGGGTTGCCATTTCCTTCTCCAGGGAATCTTCCCCACCCAGGTATCCGAAACTCGTATCTCCTACATTGGCCGGCGGATTCTTTACCACTGAACCACCTGGGAAAGCATGGAGACTGCAGTCACCTTTATAAAGTACTGCGCAGCTCTGGGGAAACTCTTTGGCTCCACAATATAAAGTCCCAACTGCTTGGCACAACATAACTTTCCAAACAATTTTGTTCAAACTTACTTTTCCCGTTTAAATAGGAAAACATACCATTTTTTAAGCATCACCAAACAGCTCAGCTAATCTACTAAAAGATGCCTACTTTTCCTCATCTTCCAGGGCTAACTCAACACGACTCCATGCTCTGGCTGGAGAGAATTCCTACTTCCCTTGACTGCTCAGTTTTCTTTGGATTACTTACTTTTTCCCCCAAGTTGCTTTACTCCTCTTTGTTCATTCTTTGGCCTCAGTCTGAGATGCCCTGAATGCCCTCTCCTCCCATAAAGAAAACCAGAGCCCAACAGTAGTTAAAGAAGTAAAAACAGATTCTGATCACAAGCTATTGCCACAAGGGAATTGAGTCCAGTTTTATAGTGAGGTTTGTTTTCCCCTTTGCAGTAGTTGCTGAATAAAGTCTTGTTCTTACTGCCTTAACCACTGTCGAGTTCTTGTTATCTTTAACAACCCATATCAGTACGTATCAGTCTCCTACTCATCTTTCAAAATCCAGGTCAAAACCCACTCTTTTCTTCCTACCCTGCATCCTCCACCTGATGAAACAGCAACTGAAGTTCATGCAGAGGTGTCAGCTGCAGTTTCCAGGACAGTGTACCTATTCTCATACGTAAATCTCACAGTACTCAGAAAGGTTCCATTCAATTCTGGTAAGAAGTAAATTCTCTATCCCTATCTTCTTTCCTAAATTATAAACTCTTTTAAAACAAGACTTCCGGGCTTATTTTGATGCCCTCAGTATCCCCTGAGTGATGATCAGTGTGGTAGATCCTCAATACCTGAGTGAAGGTTTATACAAAGACCCTCAATCTGCACTGAATGAAGTGGCTTGACCCCAAGGTAGCAGACACTCAGTGAGTGTTCTAAAAGAGGTCTACTTTTCTCAAAGACACCGAAGTCAGTTTCTCCTATAAAACGTGTTTGAGGAAAAAATGGGAGTTTGGGGTCTGAGTCATCAATACTTCCTGAGCACTCACTGCTTATCATGGGCCAGATGCTGTGCTTCCAGAATCTTGGAGAATGAAAAGTTTAGTAAGACATGCTTGTGGGTTTCAAGGAAGGTGTAGTTTGGTTATTCCAGTCCAAGATGAAAGTGTGATACGGAATGCTAAATGAACACAAATGAGGCACCAAGAATTAGACATGGGGTTAAGAAAAAAGTTTGACCAAATTCAGGTGGACAAGAAGTAGTTAGATGAAGAAGGGAAGGAAAGCCCTTCCAGAAGAGAGAGCAATGTGTTCAAAGATAGGGATGCCTCTGAAACAGTGTTATTTACTTAGGAAAAGTGAGTCACCCTGCATAGCTGGACTCGATGACCTTGTTTACACCTGGAACAAAGGATACCTCATTAGGTTAACAGTAAGGTACTTGAAAGAATCAGATATTTATTAGGACTATTTATTGGATTGAGTAAGTTTCCATCAGACAAATTACAGTCTTTTCACCTAAAATCGGCCTGCGCACTGTGCTGGGTGATTTCTTTTTTTCCAGCTCCAAAAGCTCTCTGTAACTGTTTCTAAAAACAGCAAAATTACTTGTTCCAAAGGAGACTATCTTAGGGCCCTCTAAATTTGCCTGCAGGGCAAAAGAACTCCATTCACTAGTAGTTCTTTAAGGAAGAAACTGGGCGCTTATCTCCAGAGGTGGGGGCAGGGGGGGATACCCCATCTGGGTGTTCCTGCTAATACAGTACTATGCTGATAAGAAGTGTCTGTCAGTAAACTAATGAAATATAGGTAATGTAAGGTTTAAGGTGGGATGGGACATAGGAGAGCCATTCTAAGCACTCTCGGAAGCTGCAGAATTTCGTTTCAAAAGTCAATCTCTCGGTAAATGGGAGCTCCTAACATCATCTTTTGTTTACGCCCTTCCCCTCCCCTGTACTCCTCTACTCCGAGTCTCATTTGGGTCAGGCGTGGGTCAGCCAAACCAGCCCCACTTCCTTCAGCTGGGCTATCTAATGCTTGACTGAATGCACCTCTTACACAATTTTCTTGGCCAAGGAAGTCTTCTAAAGGTTCCCTAGGCGGACACGTGTCTTTCACAGGTCACTGGGAAGTTCTCGATATTCAGCAAGCAAAATTAAAAGGGATTTCACTTACTTCCTTAAACACTTGAATATTATTTCTCCTGAGAGAAGGAAAACAGCTGGGAGCACTCAGATTATCTCTACCTTTTCTTCTCTGCCCCTCTCTCTTCTCGTGGTTAGTCAAGATTCAGAGAAATAAACCAGAGAACCACCAACTCTTATAATGGTTAACTAGGGAACATTTAGGTCACAATATAAGATTGCTTACCTGTTTATGTAATACACAGTCAGGAAATCTGTCTGGCATTCTCAAAAACAACATCATTGTTTATAAGACTTGAGATGACATAATTTCTAGAATTGTGCAAATGTAATAAAACGTAGAATTTATCTAGAGGGAGATTCTTCAATGAGCTTAACCAAGCAGGTGAATGTGATCAGTGACAACAAGCTCTACAACCTCAGTCCTTCGTGATCAAACTACCTTGGGGATAATTTCTGCTCTTACATTTGGGATGAAAAAACATGGCGTAAAATGGGGAGAAAAGCTTGAGAGGAATGGTAATGGAGACATGGAAAAGAATTTTAATTCCCTTTCACCCTCACCACAGGAACTACACGATTTCCCTGTGATCCTCATGCAAACACATTAAATAAACAAATAAGCACCTTAGCCCTGGCCGAAGGAGATGGCTCCCCTGATTCATATCTTCCCCTGTGCTGAAGCAGATGCTTTGCTGAACAGGTGGCATAAAAAGATAAAAGCTGCTTCGCTCCCTGGACCAGCCATGAGACCAGGCGTGAGACTGCTGCTCTCGTGGTGTCAACACCACTCCCACACAAGATCACCTTTGCGTATACAAGTGATCCAACACACTCTGTTTAGAATTGCTTCCTTGTTCCTGGTCAGATGAAGTGAAGTGAAGTGAAGTCGCTCAGTCATGTCTGACTCTTTGCTACCCCATGGACTGTAACCCACCAGGCTCCTCCATGCATGGAATTTTCTAGGCAAGAGTACTGGAGTGGGTTGCCATTGCCTTCTCCAGGGGATCTTCCCAACCCAGGGATCGAACCTGGGTCTCCTGCATTGCAGGTAGACCCTTTACCGTCTGAGCCACCAGGGAATCCCTTGGTCAGGTGAAAGAGCTTTTTAAATATGAAATCCAATGCAGGAACCACTTTATAGCCAAGGAGGTGGACCAGTGGGCACATGGGCGTGGAATCCCATGGTATAGCACCCAGAAGAGACTGGCCTGGTAAACAATAGAAGAGTCGGTTGAAAGCTTGGCTGAATTGCCATCTTGGAGATGACACCCTGTGAGGAAAAGTTGCTACCCCCTCCAGGATGCAAAATGCTCTAAATCAATCACCATTATATGGTGCTGTTATCCTCAATAGGAAACCTGGAAATGAGAGCCAGTGTGTGGAAGCAGGAGTGTCCCTATTTACCATCAGTGCCGGTGACCCACGTGGGAATTTCTGCTTTCTCATCCTCACAACTATAACCACAGGTTTGAAGGTCTTGGTTCCCAGAGGGGGAACATTTCTACCAGGGAACACAGGAAGCGTCTTCATTGATCTTTAAGCTACACCACCGCTCAGGCACTTGGGGCCCCTGTGTCAGGGACCAGCAGGCAACAGTAAGGTCCTGGTGAGGGTAACTGACTTGTCACCAAGAGGCAATGGAGCTGGTGCTCAGCTGTCACACAATGTGCTGTGCTGTGCTTAGTCGCTCAATCCTGTCCGACTCTTTGCAACCCATGGACTGCATCCCGCCAGGCTTCTCTGTCCATGGGATTCTCCAGGCCAGAATACTGGAGCGGGTAGCCTTTCCCTTCTCCAGGGGAGCTTTCCAACCCAGGGATCGAACCCAGGTGTCCTACGTTGCAGGCAGATTGTTAACTGAGCCACCAGCGAAGCCCATGGAGTCAAGAAAACCCGTATTGGGGCACCAGAGAATCAACTTGAACTTCTCTTAGTACTGTCCTGGGCAATTGTGATGACAGATGGACAAGAGCAGTGGGTACAGCCTGAGAAGGGCGTGATAAACAGTAACGGGAACTCATGAGTTTTGAGAATCTGAGTCCCTCCATTGGGTAAGTCACCTAAACCTTCAGAGGTGATAATTGACAGTGAGGAGGGAGATAATAAAGATAAAAAACTACAGACCTTTTCAAATTAAGACTAAGTGAATTTTCCACTGACAGACCCTTTCAAAAAGAAGAAAAATAAACCGAGGAGGAAGGATTTGAATACGGGAATCAATAACGAGTAAAGAAATTAGTAGATTACATTGGTAAATCTAAGTAAACAATGCTTGTAGAAATTTACTAATTTTTAGAGGATAAAACACACTAGGATATTACATAGCAATCAAATTGAAGATGAAAGGCAAATTCAGAATTAAATATTCTAAGTTCCTTATGATGCATATACAATGTTAAATTCACCTATAACTTTTAAAATTTTTAAGGAAAACATCTTAAGCAAATATGAAAAAAAGAAAAAATGACCAACCCCAGCCCCCACAAAAAAACAAAATAAGTTTAACTGATTCAGTTCATTTCAGTTCAGTTCAGTTGCTCAGTCGTGTCCGACTTCTTGCGACCCCATGAATCACAGCACGCCAAGCCTCCCTGTCCATCACCAACTCCCGGAGTTCACTCAGATTGACGTCCATTGAGTCAGTGATGCCATCCAGCCATCTCATCCTCTGTTGTCCCCTTCTCCTTCTGCCCCCAATCCCTCCCAGCATCAGAGTCTTTTCCAGTGAGTCAGCTCTTCACATGAGATGGCCAAAGTACTGGAGCTTCAGCTTTAGCATCATTGCTTCCAAAGAAATTCCAGGGCTGATCTCCTTCAGAATGGACTGGTTGGATCTCCTTGCAGTCCAAGGGACTCTCAAGAGTCTTCTCCAACACCACAGTTCAAAAGCATCAATTATTCGGCTCTCAGCTTTCTTTATAGTCCAACTCTCACATCCATACATGACCACAGGAAAAACCATAGCCTTGACTGAACTGACCTTGGTTGGCAAAATAATGTCTCTGCTTTTCAATATATTATCTAGGTTGGTCATAACTTTCCTTCCAAGGAGGTAGTGTCTTTTAATTTCATGGCTGCAATCACCATCTGCAGTGATTTTGGAGCCCCAAAAAATAAAGTCTGACACTGTTTCCACTGTTTCCCCATCTATTTCCCATGAAGGGATGGGACCAGATGCCATGATCTTCGTTTTCTGAATGTTGAGCTTTAAGCCAACTTTTTCACTCTCCACTTTCACTTCCATCAAGAGGCTTTTTAGTTCCTCTTCACTTTCTGCCATAAGGGTGATGTCATTTCCATATCTGAGGTTATCGATATTTCTCCCGGCAATCTTGATTCCAGCTTGTGCTTCATCTAGCCCAGCGTTTCTCATGATTAAAGAGATCAATGCAAAGAAATAGAGGAAAACAACAGAATGGGAAAGACTAGACATCTCTTCAAGAAAATTAGAGACACCAAGGGAACGTTTCATGTAAAGATGGGCTCGATAAAGGACAGAAATGCTATGGACCTAACAGAAGCAGAAGATATTAAGAAGAGGTGGCAAGAATACACAGAAGAACTGTACAAAAAAGATCTTCATGACCAAGATAATCACGATGGTGTGATCACTCACCTAGAGCCAGACATCCTGGAATGTGAAGACAAGTGGGCCTTAGAAAGCATTACTATGAACAAAGCTAGTGGAGGTGATGGAATTCCAGTGGAGCTATTTCAAATCCTGAAAGATGATGCTGTCAAAGTGCTGCACTCAATATGCCAGCACATTTGGAAAACTAGGCAGTGGCCACAGGACTGGAAAAGGTCAGTTTTCATTCCAATCCCAAAGAAAGGCAATGCCAAAGAATGCTCGAACTACCACACAATTGCACTCATCTCTCACGCTAGTAAAGTAATGCTCAAAATTCTCCAAGCCAGGCTTCAGCAATACATGAACCATGAACTCCCTGATGTTCAAGCTGGTTTTAGAAAAGGCAGAGGAACCAGAGATCAAATCGCCAACAACCACTGGACCATCGGAAAAAAAAAAAAAGAGTTCCAGAAAAACATCTATTTCTGCTTTATTGACTATGCCAAAGCCTTTGACTGTGTGGATCACAAGAAACTGTGGAAAATTCTGAAAGAGATGGGAATACCAGACCACCTGACCTGCCTCTTGAGAAACCTGTATACAGGTTAGGAAGCAACAGTTAGAACTGGACATGGAACAACAGACTGGTTCCAAATAGGAAAAGTAGTATGTCAAGGCTGTATATTGTCACCCTGCTTATTTAACCTATATGCAGAGTTTAACTGATAGTATATATAAAATCATCCTTGTTTCAAAATGGAAAATCAGGCATCACTGCATTCTTTATAAATTTCCTCTAACCAAAACCACTGACCATAAAATACCCACATCTACCACTATTGTCCCCCAACAATGAGTTAGTGCTCAGTTGTTGTTCTTCATTCTTATAAAACTCCATGAAAGATATATACGAATATGTTGGGGAGCGGTACTTCCCTAATGGTCCGGTGGTTAAGACTCTGTGCTCCCCATGCAGGGGGCACAGGTTCCATCCCTGGTCCAGGAACTAAGATCCCACACACTGCACAGTGACCAAAAGGAAAAAAAAAATGTTAGAAAGAATCTCATATACTACTTGGGGCTTTTTTATTTTTTACCAGTGAGTCAAGTATGAATAACTATTTGCACAATACTCTTTTCTGTTGGCAATACAAGATAATAAAAAAAGAAAAACACAGTCTCTCTTACCAGGTAGTTTATAGTCTAATTAGGGAGAAGCAAGCTATATAAACCCACCTGAAAAAAAACTCCACTGTGGTGGTGGAGGTTCAGTCAGTAAATCGTGTCTGACTTTGTGTGACCCCATGGATTGTAGCCTGCGGGCTCCAAAATCGCTGCAGATGGTGACTGCAGCCATGAAATTAAAAGACGCTTACTCCTTGGAAGAAAAGTTATGACCAACCTAGATAGTATATTGAAAAGCAGAGACATTACTTTGCCGACTAAGGTCCGTCTAGTCAAGGCTATGGTTTTTCCCGTGGTCATGTATGGATGTGAGAGTTGGACTGTGAAGAAAGCTGAGCACCGAAGAATTGATGCTTTTGAACTGTGGTGTTGGAGAAGACTCTTGAGAGTCCCTTGGACTGCAAGGAGATCCAACCAGTCCATTCTGAAGGAAATCAGCCCTGGGATTTCTTTGGAGGGAATGATGCTAAAGCTGAAACTCCAGTACTTTGGCCACCTCATGCAAAGAGTTGACTCATTGGAAAAGACTCTGATGCTAGGAGGGGTAGGGGGCAGGAGGAGAAGGGGACGACAGAGGATGAGATGGCTGGATGGCATCACTGACTCGATGGACGTGAGTCTGAGTGAACTCCGGGAGCTGGTGATGGACAGGGAGGCTTGGCGTGCTGCGATTCATGGGGTCACAAAGAGTCGGACACGACTGAGCGACTGAACTGAACTGAGGCTTCTCTGTCCATGGGATTTCCCAGGCAAGAGTACTGGAGTGGGTTGCCATTTCCTTCCCCAGGGGATCTCCTGACCCAGGGATGAAACCCATGTTTCCAGCATTGGCAGGTGGATTCTTCACCGACTGGGCCACCAGAGATGCCCAACCCTACTGTTCAGTTAAGTTGCTCAGTCGTGTCTGACTCTTTGCAACCCCATGGACTGCAGTATGCCAGGCCTCCCTGTCCATCGCCAGCTCCTGAAGTTCAGTCAAACTCATGTCCATTGAGTCGGTGATGCCATCCTACTGTAGAAGACAGCAAAGGTGAAGAGGCTTGGATTGTATAAATGTTACACTTCAGTGTAACTAGGATCATTTCCAACCAGGATGTCTTGGAAATCTTTGACTGAATATGTGACATTTGATCTGGATAGATAGCATTTCATTAGAGAAAACTGGGAATAGGCATGATCAAAAGCATTAAAATATCACAAAGTGTTGGAGCCAAGAAAAGACATTTTCCAGAAGAATCTTCCCCTTCCTCCCTCCTCTGAATCCACTTGGTCTATATGATTAAGAGTCATGATATTAATAATATCTAATATTAATTAATTTATTAATTAATAAAACAAATGAATAAAATTAATTAATAAAAGTAGGAAGTCAAGAAACACCTGGAGTAACAGGCAAATTTGGCCTTGGAATACTGAAGGAAGCAGGGGAAAGGCTAATAGAGTCCTGCCAAGAGAACCCACTGGTCATAGCAAACACCCTCTTCCAACAACACAAGAGAAGACTCCATACATGGACATCACCAGATGGTCGACACTGAAATCAGATTGATTATATTCTTTGCAGCCAAAGATGGAGAAGATCTATACAGTCAGCAAAAACAAGACCGGGAGCTGAATGTGGCTTGGATCATGAACTCCTTATTGCCAAATTCAGACTGAAATTGAAGAAAGTGGAGAAAACCACTAGATCATTCAGGTATGACCTAAATCAAATCCCTTATGACTATACAGTGGAAGTGAGAAATAGATTTAAGGGACTAGATCTGATAGACAGAGTGCCTGATAAGCTATGGATGGAGGTACGTGACATTCTACAGGAGACAGGAATCAAGACCATCCCCAAGAAAAAGAAATGCAAAAAACCAAAATGGCTGTCTGAGGAGGCCTTACAAATAGTTGTGAAAAGCTACCCATTTGAATGCAGAGTTCCAAAGAATAGCAAGGAGAGATAAGAAAGCCTTCCTCAGCAATTAATGCAAAGACATAAAGGAAATCATAGAGGAAATCACTGCAAAGACATAGAGGAAAACAACAGAATGGGAAAGACTAGACTAAGAAAATTAGAGACACCAAGGGAACATTTCATGCAAAGATGGGCTCGATAAAGGACAGAAATGGTAGGGACGTAACAGAAGCAGAAGATATTAAGAAGAGGTGGCAAGAATACACAGAAGAACTGTACAAAAAAGATCTTCACGACCAAGATAATCACGATGGTGTGATCACTCACCTAGAGCCAGACATCCTGGAATGTGAAGACAAGTGGCCTTAGGAAGCATCACTATGAACAAAGCTAGTGGAGGTGATGGAATTCCAGTGGAGCTATTTCAAATCCTGAAAGATGATGCTGTCAAAGTGCTACACTCAATATGCCAGCACATTTGGAAAACTCAGCAGTGGCCACAAGACTGGAAAAGGTCAGTTTTCATTCCAATCCCAAAGAAAGGCAATGCCAAAGAATGCTCGAACTACCGCACAATTGCACTCATCTCTCACGCTAGTAAAGTAATGCTCAAAATTCTCCAAGCCAGGCGTCAGCAATACATGAACCATGAACTCCCTGATGTTCAAGCTGGTTTTAGAAAAGGCAGAGGAACCAGAGATCAAATTGCCAACATCTGCTGGATCATCGAAAAAGCAAGAGAGTTCCAGAAAAACATCTATTTCTGCTTTATTGACTATGCCAAAGCCTTTGACTGTGTGAATCACAATAAACTGGAAAATTCTGAAAGAGATGGGAATACCAGACCACCTGACCTGCCTCTTGAGAAACCTGTATACAGGTTAGGAAGCAACAGTTAGAACTGGACATGGAACAACAGATTGGTTCCAAATAGGAAAAGGAGTACGTCAAGGCTGTATATTGTCACCCTGCTTATTTAACTTCTATGCAGAGTACATTATGAGAAACGCTGGGCTGGAGGAAGCATAAGCTGGAATGAAGATTACTGGCAGAAATATCAATCACGTCAGATATGCAGATGACACCACCCTTATGGCAGAAAGAGAAGGAGAACTAAAGAGCCTCTTGATGAAAGTGAAAGAGGAGAGTGAAAAAGTTGGCTTAAAGCTCAACATTCAGAAAATGAAGATCATGGCATCTGGTCCCATCACTTCATGGCAAATAGATGGGGAAACAGTGGAAACAATAGCTGACTTTATTTTTTTGGGCTCCAAAATCACTGCAGATGGTGATTGCAGCCATGAAATTAAAAGACACTTACTCCTTGGAATAAAAGCTATGACCAACCTAGACAGCATATTAAAAAGAAGAGGCATTACTTTCCCAACAAAGGTCTGTCTAGTTAAGGCTATGGTTTTTCCAGTAGTCATGTATGGATGTGAGAGTTGGACTGTGAAGAAGGCTGAGCGTGGAAGAATTGATGCTTTTGAACTGTGGTGTTGGAGAAGACTCTTGAGAGTTCCTTGGACTGTGAGGAGATCCAACCAGTCTATCCTAAAGGAGATCAGTCCTGGGTGTTCATTGGAAGGACTGATATTGAAGCTGAAACTCCAATACTTTGGCCACCTGATGCGAAGAGGTGACTCATTTGAAAAGACCCTGATGCTGGGAAAGATTGAGGGCAGGAGGAGAAGGGGACAACAGAGGATGAGATGGTTGGATGGCATCACTGACTCAATGGACATGGGTTTGGGTGGAGTCTGGGAGTTGGTGATGGACAGGGAGGCCTGGCATGCTGCGGTTCATGGGGTCTCAAAGAGTCGGACATGACTGAGCGACTGAACTGAACTGAATATTAATTAAGCAGGTATATGTGATAAGTGCTTTAAGTGCTATTTTAGTTGACAGCTGCCAGATTATATACATATCAGTGGCTTAACAAAATCGAGGTTCATTTCTCACTCACGTAAAGTCCATAATGAGTGTTGGTAATAGGCATAAAGCGCTCCTCCACGCCGTTTCAGGACCAAACTCCCTTCCGTTTCCTAAAGGTGATGGCTCTGCCATCTTTAAGAAGTAGCTTCCAGGGAAATTGCAGAAGTTGAAAGAACAGTGAGGATCACAATGGGAGGTTTTTGTGAGCTGAGCCTAGAAGTAGCAGGAACCTCTTCCTCTTACATTCCATTGGCCAGAATGTGGTCATAGGACCACAATTAACTGCAGGTGATGATGTGAAATGTGGTTTAGCTGGTTGCCCAGGAAGAAAAAGAATGATTTAATGAACAGTTTGCCCAGTCTCTGCCATACATATATTTTCCCGCATATAATCCTAACAAATCCACCTGATAGGAGTATAATTTATAGTCCTTTAAAGATGAGGAAGCTGGAATTTTGATAGGCCAGGTCCCTTATCTCACAGTTAACAAATGACATAGTTCAGTCAGTTCAGTCACTCAGTCATGTCCGACTCTTTGCAACCCCATGGACTGCAGCACGCCAGGCCTTCCTGTCCATCACTAACTCTAGAGCATGTTCAAACTCTTGTCCATCAAGTTGGTGATGCCATCCAACCATCTGTTGTCCCCTTCTCCTCCCACCTTCAATCTTTCCCAGCATCAGGGTCTTTTCAAATGAGTCAGCTCTTCGCATCAGGTGGCCAAAGGCTTGGAGCTTCAGCTTCAGCATCAGTCCTTCCAATGAATAGTCAGGACTGATTTCCTTTAGGATGGACAGGTTTGATCTCCTTGCAGTCCAAGGGCCTCTCAAGAGTCTTCTCCAACACCACAGTTCAAAAGCATCAATTCTTCAGCGTTCAGCTTTCTTCATAGACCAACTCTCACATCCATGCATGACCACTGGAAAAACCATAGCTTTGACTAGATGGACCTTTGTTGGCAAAGTAATGCCTCTGCTTTTTAATATGCTGTCTAGGATGGTCACAGCTTTTCTTCCAAGGAGCAAGCATCTTTTAATTTCATGGCTACAGTCACCATCTGCAGTGATTTTGGACACCAAGAAAAAGTCTGTCACTGTTTCCAGAATGGCAGACTATTTCAGTATTCTTGCCTTGAGAACCCCATGAACAGTATAAATGACAAATTCAATTTCAAATCTAGGCAATCTAACTGAAAAGTTATATTCTTTATCAAGTTAACTGCAATATGGATGAAATTAAGAATGTTTAGGCTTTCTTTTAGATTTAAGAGAGGTTATAGAAGGGCAGACATTTCCCTGCCCTCTCCCTGCATTTATCAAAATAAAAAAGGTATCTAAATTTGTTTAAAAGGCAATTGATTAGAATTTCCCTAGTGGTCCTGTAGTTAAGACTTTGCCTTCCAAGGGGGTGCAGTTTGGATCCCTGGTCAGGGAGCTAAGATTCTACATGCCTAGAGGCCAAAAAATCCCCAAAACATTAAACAGAAGCCATATTGTAATAAATCCAATGAAGACTTAAAAAAAAGAAAAGAAAAGAATGATTTTAGAACTGTTAAGTAATCCAAACCCACAATTTTAGTGATGAAGAAACTGAGATCTCGAGGCAGAATGTCCTGTGGAAGGTTGTAAAGAACATTTTATAAGAAAACATAGTCTTGACAAACCAATAACTTATGCTATTCTTTCTAAAAGTTAACTTCCTAGAAGATGTTGTTTCCTGGACTTAAATACAAACATTTGAGAGTTGCTTCATGAACAGGAAGCATAACACAGAGTAAGCCTGCCACCGTGTGGTATGGGCCAAAACTCAACATTTGTTAAATGCTTTTACTGTGTTAATGCATTTATTGTGTTTGCTTCTAGTTTGTTTAACCAACCTAGATTTGATGATGCTTTTGATAAGAAATTCACACTCAGCTCTCTCAATGTTATAGGTTTAAGTACTTTTTAATTTCAGGATGATACATTTCTTCATCCATTTCTAAAAACCACTGCAATCTTTCTAATCCTACTACAGGGGTGACCAACTTTTAAAACGTGGCCTAGGCATTCTCACAAGAGGGTTACTTACTTTGGTGTTCATAAACAAAGCAACAAATTTAACAACTAGGAAGATTTATCTCAGTTTACTCCATCTGGGGCAAAGAGCCGGCTCAACAGAAAAGACCCTGATGCTGGGAAAGAGTGAAGGCGGGAGAAGGGGATGGATGACAGAGGATGAGATGGTTGGATGGCATCACTGACTCGATGGACTTGGGTTTCAGCAAACTCTGGGAGATGATGAAGGACAGGGAAGCCAGGTGTGCTACAGTCCATGGGGTCGCAGAGTCAGACACGATTTAGCAAGGGAACAACAACAACTCAGAAGTGAATTGATGAGCCAGATTAGAAGACAGAATTCCCGATCATGCAATGGGGATTTCTAAAGACTCTTTGAATATGGATAACACATCCCTGGGAAGAAGGAGTGTCAGAATTTAGACAGAGTTCACCATTTCCTAGAGTTTTAGCAATATACAAGCTTTATATGTTGTAACTCGCCAGGCAGACATTTCCCTCCCCTGTTCCTGCATTTATCAAAATAAAAGTGATGTATAAAAAAATGATATCTAAAGTTGTTTAGGACTTTCTTGGTGGTAGAGTGGGTAAGAATTGGGATGCCCGTGCAGGGTCTGATCCCTGGTCTCGGAAGATCCTGGTGGCTCAGACGGTAAAGCGTCTGTCTACAATGTGGGAGACCTGGGTTCAATCCCTGGGTTGGGAAGATTCCCTGGAGAAGCAGATGGCAACCCACTCCAGTACTCTTGCCTAGAAAATCCCATGGACTTCTAGGCAAGGGACGTGTCCATGGGGGTAACAAAGAGTTGGACACGACTGAGCAACTTCACTCACTCTGGGAAGATCCACATGCCTCGGAGCAACTCAGCCCGTACATCACAGACACTGAGGCCTGCACGCCCTGGAGCCAGGGAGCACCAACCACTGAGCTCACGAGCTCAGTGGACCTAGAAGCCTGTGTACCTAGAACATGTGCTCCACGACAAAAGAAGCCACCGAGATGAGAAGCCTGAGCACCAGAGTTGGCGAGTAGCCCTCACGTGCCCCAACCAGAGGAAGACCCAGCACAGCCAAAAATGAATAAATAAATAAGATGGTTAGAAAAACCTATTCTCTGTGAATTATGCTAACTTCTCTATGAGAAAAACAAATGATAACCGTTTTTATGTATGCATTTGACCATAATCTAATCTGAGAGGTCCTCCATTTTCTACTAAAAGGATATTTGTGCAAAACTGACAGAAAAGATTATACTGAATGAAAACATTAGATGTATTGCCTCTAAAGATAGCATGGATTAAAAAAAAAATAGCCACACATTTTTTTGTACCTCTCCTATGGACAGATGGAGTTTGTGTATCCTCGCTTGGAAACTGGGGTGGGCTTATAATTTGCTTGTAACCAATAAAAAGCAGAAGTGACCTAGTGTGACTTCTCAGGCTGGGTTAGAAAGGGTGGTACAGCTGGCTACTTGTTCCCTGGAACTCTGGCTCTTGGAAGAAATCAAATGATGGAATGGAATACAGAAGGCAGAAACATTCAAACCCACGCTTCCATGTCAATATATGAATTAGAATACGACAGAGGTGATACTTAAGTTAGCCAGGAAAAAAAGAGAGCTTATTCATTAAATAGTATTTATTCAACTCATCTAAGTTGTTGATTTTATTGGCATAAGGGTGTCCATAATATTCGCATCAGAGCATTTGAGTCAGTTCTAATGAGGTGGATGCACCAAGAGCTTATACAGGGTGAAGTAAGTCAGAAGAGAAAGACAAATATTGTATATTAACACAGATCTATGGAATCTAGAAAGACGGTACTGATGAACCCATTTGCAGGGCAGCAATGGAGATGCAGACACAGAAAACAGACTTGTGGACACGGAGGGAAGGAGAGAGTGAGACGAGCGGAGAAAGAAGCATGGAAACATACAGTACCACGTGTAAATAGACAGCCAGTGGGAATTTGCTCTATGACTCAGGGAACTCAAACCAGGGCTCTGTAACAACCTAGAGGTGTGGGATGGGGTGGGAGGGAGCTTCAAGAGGGAAGGGACATGTATACCAATGGCCGATTCATGTTGATGTATGGCAGAAACCAACACAACATTGTAAAGCAATTATCCTTCAATTAAAAATAAATTTTAAAAAATTCTCATCAGTCCTCTTAATGTCTAAAATCGACAGTGACGTCTCTTTTTTCATTCCTTATAATTTTGTTTTTTCTTCATCAGTCTTATCAGCAATTTATTGACTTTATAAATCTTTTCAACTTTCTCAATTTTCTCTGTTTTTTCCATTTAATTGATTTCCATTCTTATTTTATTATTCCTCCTACTTATTTTGTCTTTAGCTTGCTTACAAATAGCTGTGAAAAGAAGAGAAGCGAAAAGCAAACGAGAAAAGGAAAGATATAAGCATCTGAATGCAGAGCTCCAAAGAATAGCAAGAAGAGATAAGAAAGCCTTCCTCAGCGATCAATGCAAAGAAATAGAGTAAAACAATAGAATGGGAAAGACTAGAGATCTCTTCAAGAAAATTAGATACCAAGAGAACATTTCATGCAAAGATGGGCTCGATAAAGGACAGAAATGGTAGGGACGTAACAGAAGCAGAAGATATTAAGAAGAGGTGGCAAGAGTACACAGAAGAACTGTACAAAAAAGATCTTCACGACCAAGATAATCACGATGGTGTGATCACTCATCTAGAGCCAGACATCCTGGAATGTGAAGTCAAGTGGCCTTAGGAAGCATCACTACGAACAAAGCTAGTGGAGGTGATGGAATTTCAGTGGAGCTATTTCAAATCCTGGAAGATGATGCTGTCAAAGTGCTGCACTGAATATGCCAGCACATTTGGAAAACTCAGCAGTGGCCACAAGACTGGAAAAGGTCAGTTTTCATTCCAATCCCAAAGAAAGGCCATGCCAAAGAATGCTCAAACTACCGCACAATTGCACTCATCTCACACGCTAGTAAAGTACTGCTCAAAATTCTCCAAGCCAGGCTTCAGCAATACGTGAACCATGAACATCCAGATGTCCAAGTTGGTTTTAGAAAAGACAGAGGAACCAGAGATCAAATTGCCAACATCTGCTGCATCATTGAAAAAGCAAGAGAGTTCCAGAAAACCATCTATTTCTGCTTTATTGACTATGCCAAAGCCTTTGACTGTGTGGATCACAATAAACTACGGAAAATTCTGAAAGAGATGGGAATACCAGACCACCTGACCTGCCTCTTGAGAAACCTATGCAGGTCAGGAAGCAACAGTTAGAACTGGACGTGGAACAACAGACTGGTTCCAAATAGGAAAAGGAGTACGTCAAGGCTGTATATTGTCACCCTGCTTATTTAACTTCTATGCAGAGTACATTATGAGAAACGCTGGGCTGGAAGAAACACAAGCTGGAATCAAGATTGCCGGAAGAAATATCAATAACCTCAGATATGCAGATGACACCACCCTTATGGCAGAAAGTGAAGAGGAACTAAAAAACCTCTTGATGAAAGTGAAAGTGGAGAGTGAAAAATTTGGCTTGAAGCTCAACATTCAGAAAACAAAGATCATGGCATCTGGTCCCATCACTTCATGGGAAATAGATGGGGAAACAGTGGAAACAGTGTCAGACTTTATTTTTGGGGGCTCCAAAATCACTGCAGATGGTGATTGCAGCCATGAAATTAAAAGACACTTACTCCTTAGAAGAAAAGTTATGACCAACCTAGATAGTATATTGAAAAGCAGAGACATTACTTTGCCAACCAAGGTCCGTTTAGTCAAGGCTATGGTTTTTCCAGTGATCATGTATGGATGTGAGAGTTGGACTGTGAAGAAGGCTGAGTGCCGAAGAACTGATGCTTTTGAACTGTGGTGTTGGAGAAGACTCTTGAGAGTCCCTTGGACTGCAAGGAGATCCAACCAGTCCTTTCTGAAGGAGATCAGCTCTGGGATTTCTTTGGAAGGAATGATGCCAAAGCTGAAACTCCAGTACTTTGGCCACCTCATGCAAAGAGTAGACTCATTGGAAAAGACTCTGATGCTGGGAGGGATTGGGGGCAGGAGAAGAAGGGGATGACAGAGGATGAGATGGCTGGATGGCATCACTGACTCGATGGACATGAGTCTGGGTGAACTCCGGAAGATGGTGATGTACAGGGAGGCCTGGCGTGCTGCAAATCATGGGGTCACAAAGAGTCGGACACGACTGAGCAACTGAACTGAACTGAACTGAACTGAATTGCTTTTATTTTTTTCTCTCAAGACTGGCACTCAGATCACTGATTTTACATCTTTCTTTCTTTTCTAATATAAGCATTTTTCCAAGGCTTTTGCTGTAACCCACAAATCCTGATATATTGTATTTCATTTGGCTCAAAATATTTTCTAATTTCCTTTGCAATTTCTTAGGTGCTCCATGGGTTTTTTTAGAAGTATGTTATTTATTTATTTTCCATTAAAATATTCATTTATTTATTTTTGGCTTCCTTGCTGCGTGTGCTTTTCTCGAGTTGCAGCAAGAAGGGGCTCTTCTTTGTTGTCGTACATGGGCTTCTCACTTCGGTGGCTTCTCTTGTTGCTGAGCACAGGCTCTGGGGCTCATGGCCTTCTGTAGTTGCAGCTTGCAGGCTCACAAGCACAGGCCCAGAAGTGGCGGCGCTGGGGCTTCGTTACTCCTCATCATGTGGGAACTTCCTGCTTCTGGGATCAGACTCGCGTCTCCTGCATTGGCAGGCTGATTGCTATCCATTGCACTACCAGGGAAGTCCCAGAAGTGTGTTGTTTAATTTCCAAAAATGTAGGGGGGTTGGCGCTTTTCTACGTATCGGCCCATTACTTTCTTATTGTTGTTCAATCACTATGTTGTGTCCAACTCTTCTGTGACCCCATGGACTGTAGCCCCAACAGGCTCCTCTGTCCATGGGGTTTCCCAGGCAAGAATACCAGGGTGGGTTACCATTTCCTTCTCCAGGGGATCTTCCCGACCCAGGGACTGAACGATGGCTGGTGGATTCTTTACCACTAAGCCACCTGGAATGCTATCTTATTTGCCCTGTGGTCACACTAAGGAGTATACTCAGTGTGATTTCAATTCTTTTATCATCTTTTTCTTGGCTGCAAGGGACAACTTGTGGGATCTTAGTTCCCAGAGCAGGGATTGAATCCAGGCCCTTGGCAGTGAAAGTGCAGAGTCCTAACCACTGGACCGCCAGGGAAATCCCCAATTCTTTTATAATTATTGAGACTTTTCTAATAGCCCACCATATGGGCTACGTTGGTGAGTGTTCTGTGCTCCTGCACTTGGTCCCCATGTAATTATTGTGCACACTGACAAGACAGCATTCTGCTCCAAAGTGGCAAATAGGATCCAGATAGAAGCAGGCTCCCTGCTAGGAAACAGACTGCATGCTCCCTTGAAGGAATCAGACCCCAACTCAAAAAATAAGAACATGCCCCCTCTGCTTGTTACCACATTTGTCTTCTGATTCAGGGTCTCCTGTTGTCATTCTGCTTGGTTCCATGGAAACTCAGAGAGATGATGCAAAATAAGCGTGCTATTTTCAAAAATTCAGAGAACAAAAATGAGCCCTTAAAAATACTTTAAAAAATCATAGATGAAACCAGAAAATATAACAGAAGGGTTAAAAGATAATGTTGAAGAAATCTTCCAGGAAGTAGAGTGGAAAGGTAAAGGTGTAAGGGACTCCCCTGGTGGTCCAGTGGTTAAGACTCCGAGCTTCCCCTTCAGGGAGCACAGGTTCCATCCCTGGTCAGGGAACTAAGATTCCCAATGCCATGTGGTGTAGCCAAGAAAAGAGCAAAGGTGTAGAAAAGGAAATATTTTTTTTAATTAGAGAATAAGTCAGAGCTCAACAACTAAACAATAAGATTTCCAGCAGGAGACATAAAAATTGGAGAGGAGAATCGACATGTGCCAGAACTGAGAGTAACTCACTTCTAGGAGTAGGTAGCGGAGTGAAGGACCTGCTAAGTTCCCAGTGTAATGGATGAGAAGAGACTCATATCAAGACACGATTATGAAACCTTAGAATTCCTGGAACAAAGAGAAGATTGTATGAATCTCCAGAGAGAAAAAAAGTCACACTTAATGGATCAAGGTCACACTTAATGGATCAAGGTCACACTTAATGGATCAAGGTCACACTTAATGGATCAAGAGTCAGTCTGGTTTCAGAGTCTCAACAGTGACAGTGGATGCCGGAACACAGAGAAGCAATGCCTTCAAAGTTCTAAGAGGGGGACTTCCCTGATGGTCCAGTGGTTAAGACTCTGTGCTTCCAATGCGAGGGGCACAGGTTTGATCCCTGGTCAGGGAACTAAGATTTCACATGCCATACAATGTGGCCAAAACAACAACAACAACCTCCCAAAAAACAAAGTCCTGAGAGGAAATAATTCCATCCTAGACTTTCATATCCATCGACACACTGTCAAATCAGTTGCTAGAGTAAAACAAAGATAGTTTCAGGGATTCAAGTTCTCATAAAATGGTACCTCCCATGCATCCAAGAAAACGTGCTCCATCAAGACAACAGAGTGACCCAAGAAAGGGGAAAACCTAGAATCCAAAGCAGAGGATCAACACAGGAGTGAGGTCAAGGGGATCTCCCAGAGGATGTGCGGACCAAGTGGAGAGTGACCAGTTTCAACCGAGGTGGCGTTACTTAGAGGCTCAGTGAGGGCTGTTCCCATCAAGCTCTCTGCAGCCATCACACTCTCTTTACCTGGAGGAAAATGCTCCCAGGCCACCCTGGCTCAGACTCACGTCTGTACCTGCTAGGCCTTGGATGCGTGCTGATGAAGTCTCTCCCCTCTTCTCTCTATGCCCCGCAGCCAGGATCAGCTGACACTCCCTGAGGACACACCCCAAGAGGTATTCTGATTCGCCAGCTCCTGAGAACTAAAACTACAGAGCCGTCCATTCCTAGTGACCACAGATAACCAGACTGGCCCACACTTAGGGCCTGCCAGCTACCCCAACCACAGTGAGCCGTATGCTTCCCAAGAAGGGCTGTGCCCACCAGCGGCCCCAGAAGGGGCTCTTACAAAACTCCCAAGGGAGCTAAAATCAGGTTCAGAAACTCCATAGCTCATCTTTCCCTTGAAGCCCTCATCTATATTCCTTCTTAGTGAGATCTGTGCTTGTTTCATAAACTAATGTAGATATCATGTATGATACAGGCGAGGGGCTTAATCAGTGATAACTCTTTTTTAAAAAACTTCAGTTTAGGAAGATGTTTCCTTTGAGGTGTGAGTATATGAGTGACTATGCTTTGTGTGTTCAGGGTTGTACATGCAAAGCACAATGAGGGTAAAGCAAGGGCAATTTGCATCTGCCCAGGTAACAGAGGCTTCCAGAGAGGGCAACTTTCAAATTCTTGCAGAAAAAAACTGTGAGACGTGACAAGGTCCCAGAAGCTTCTGAGCTATGGCAGAATCAGAGGTTTTATATCTCTTATATAATTTTATATATAATTTATACCTCTTCTACTTTTTTAAAATATTTTACTATGGAAAAGTTCAAATGTATGCAAAATGCAAAGACTAATACCGTATACCCCTGATCTACCTCACTTCACAATTTTCAATTTATGGCCAATCTTGTTATATTTATATTCCAAGCCACTTCTTCTCCTTTGACAAGCAAATCTCAGAGTCACATAATTTCTCCTGCATTTTAGTATTATACTTCTTACAGCCTTCTCATTATTTAATAAATTCTTATTTAAAATAATAACAGAAGATAATTAGGTAGACAACTAGGTATATGGACTAACTAGTAGGTAATTAGGTGCATGTACCAACATGGAGAAATCACAGACACACTGTTAGATGAAATAAACAAGTTGCAGACATCACAATTACTTTTAAAAAAAGACCCAACCAAACAGAAATGAATAATAAAATAGACGTGTGCTCCAAAATACATAAGCGTATCATAGAACGATAACTGTAAAAGTGTACATTGAACTGTGGATTCTAATGATCTCTGAGAAGGGGAGTAGTGATTAGGGGGTAGAACTTGGGAACTACACCTTGTAGGCGTTTATATTGTTTGATTCTCATACAGAAGAATATATCCATCATCACTTATGTAATGCTTTTTAATAAAAAGAAGAAAATCGAAAAACACTTTGCTGCTTGCTGCCCAGAGTGACAGGAAGTCCTCTGGGAAATGGAGAAGCCTCAAGTGCTGATTGGAGTTTCTGAGAAGTGACCTTCCACACTCCTTCCTAATCAAGTGATTTTTTTCCTGCCAACTAAAAATACACTCTCCAGTTCAGGAAATGTGGCTGATTGAATAGCAGCTGCTGCCAACGACCTACTTTGCATATTAAAACAACCTTAGAAGAAAAGTAGCAAAACCTCCCTGTCATCAGTTCCTGTTTGGACCAAGGCTGAAGCTCACCACATGCGTCTCTCTTGGCCTCCGTATTAGCCTTCCTGTGTATTTTCACAAGGCAGCCTCTGGCCACTGTATCTTTTTCCCCTTAAGTGTCAGGAAACTTCCTGCAAATATTGTAAAAGCAGAAGCTGAAGGAGCTTGAGTGCGAAGCTAACATTCTTCGGATCTTTCTCACAGTTTCAAAAAGCAGATCACCCACTGCTATTTCCTTTTCCTGTGTGTTTTTTAAGTGACAAAGATCCACTGCCAAGATACTATTTCTGTTCAGAGCTAGTGAGAGAGAGCAAAGCGAGACAGGCACAAAAATTTTCCCCAGCTCCACCATGGTGGAGAGATGGTGTTTTCAGTAAAATGGAAACTAGAAACATGGAAAAGGTCTGGAAGATGAGCTGTGCTGTAAATGTAAAACACAAGTCAGCCAAAGTGATAACTCAAAGTACTATTTGTAATGCTAAATACAGACATTTAAAGAATCTACAATATTATACTCTGTATCTAATTCTATTACGTGATATCCTAGTCTCCATAAGCATGAGTAATGTTGACCTCTCCCATTCATAAAGCATGCAGGTGCATTTTTAAAGATTTACTTTTTTTAATTGGGGAATTCTTTGGCGGTCCAGTGGTTAGGATGCTTTCACTCCCAAGGGCCCGGATTTGATCCCTGGTCAGGAAACCAAGATTCCACATGCTGAGCAGTAAAGCCAAAAAAAAAAAGAACAAACAACAAAACCTGATAGACTATACAGAGCACTGCTCATAACTGCTCAATAAAGTGTTGCATTGAACCTGTTATGTGGTGACGGGAGAGGAACCTGGGGGAGAATGGATACATGTATATATATGGCTGAGTTCCTTTGCTGTCCACCTGAAACCATCACATTGTTAACCACCTACATGCCAAAGTAAAATAAAAAGTTTAAAAAATCGCATCATATTTATAGAATATTAGAGCAGAATGAAATTTAGAGATGACCTATCCTACCTTTTTGCTTCACAGATTAGAAAACTGGGGTTCAGAAAGATGAAATAACTGACCCAAGGCAACACAGATAAGAAGCAGCAGATCTGGGCCTCGAATTCAGATCTCTAGTTCGTCAGTCTGCCTTCTTCCTACTATATGATGTTGCCTCACGATTCCAGGCTCACTCTTCTGCTGTCTCTCATTTGCTAGACAGCAAGCAAGAGTTACTGCAGCATTTCCTCTGATTTCTTATCTTTGGACTTGACAACCGAGCTACCTAAGCAACCAAGTATGAACACTGGGGACATCCCCCCGCCCCTGGCCACACACACACGCATACTGTTAATTCTCGTTAAGGACAATCTTGGAAGAAAGCATGTGCTATAAGAAGACAACCTTCTACCATGGAATGCTGGGGAAATACAGTAGACGTTGGTGGTCACCGAACACTATTCTCACTTCCTTCTTGCTTAGAATAGTGCAACTTTATTCAGCTATTGAGAAACAGAGACAGTATGTTCAGAGGTGAACCCTGCCTGGCCAAACCAAGTCATTTCATTCTCTCGGACAATGAGATATTAGAACTGACTGGGAGGCTTTGGGGGAGTATTTCCTTCCTGATAAAAGGAAGGTGTGGTACCCCTTACCACACACACACAGCCCATGCAAGACCACGGGAGCCACAACCACAGACTCACAAAAGAACAAAACAACAGTAACCTCAACAACACAGTGCTGCCTAGGTTTCTGATTTTTCCCAGTTGCTTCCTTCTATTAAATGTAGCAGCCTGATGGTATCAGTCATCAAAATAAGATGCTTGCCATTTACAAAGCACTTCCTTGGTGAGTAACACGATGTGATAAAAGAGAAAGAGATGAATTATAAACCTCAGCAAGATGATGAGCGAATTATTTATCCCATCTGAGCCTGTTTCTTCATTGGTAAGATGAGAGAATCACAACCTCCAGCTTGGTTCCTGACATTTTAATGAAAGAATGTGCCGGAAAGCGGAGTTGTCACCCATTATGAGAGCCAAACCACTGACACTCCAGATCCAAATCAGGATCTGCTACAGAAGCAAGGGCTTCTGACTGGCCAATGTTTTGAAAATTCTATTTTTCGGGGCCATCATTTCTACTGGGAAAAATATAGTGACACTGTTCAGGAAAAAAAAAATTAAGAAAGCTGCTTAATTGTCCTTAATTTTAACTACATAAACACAGCTTTATAATTTTTAAATAAAAATTTAAACTTCTAATTTTAACATAATAGTAGTAGTTCAGTCACTGAGTCATGTCTGACTCTTTGCGACCCTGTGGACTGCAGCACACCAGGCTTCCCTGTCCGTCATCAACTCCTGGCGCTTGCTCAAACTCATTTTTATATATATATGCATACATATATGGTGGCCCAGATAGTAAAGAATCCGCCCCCAATGCAGGAGACTTGGGCTTAACCCCTGGGTTAAACCTGGAGAAGGGAATGGAAACCCACTCCAGGATCCTTGCCTGGAGAATTCCATGAACAGAGGAGCCTGGTGGGCTACAGTCCATGGGGTTGCAAAGAGTCAGACACAGCTAAGTGACTAAACACTTTTACACTTTCACATATAAGGTAAACCATAAAATTATATATCTATAATAATTATATATAATTTTATATTATATATATTTAAACATATATTATATATATATTGGTTTACTTTCAACACTTTAGACCTAATTTTTAAGACTGTTTTAATCCTACTTAGGCAGTTCTTAAGCACATATGGTTCCAAGCAAACGAAAGACTCTCCAGGCACCAGAAACACAGGGAGGCATGAGCTGAAAGAAAAGGTCCAGTTCTCAGCTTTCTGTTTGGAGGGGATCTGAGATCCTGAGAGGAAGCGCAGGAGAGAAGCAGCTGAACACGACCCGGTTCCGAGCCAGGCGCCCGCCCTCCTGCCTACGGAGTCTGAGCTGCAGAGACCCAGGAGCTGCGCCGAGGCTCCAAGGGCAGAGCGGAAGGGCAGAGGGCATCCTGGCGGCACCCAGGGTGTCACGCTCCCGGAGCCCCGGCGGCGCCGGGGGAGGGGCTCAGAGCCGGCCCCGCCCCCGCCCCGCACGGGAAGGAAGCAGGAAAAGGGGAACCGGCCCCATCCTCTCACACTTTACTAGATTCTCAGGACTGAAAGCCGCTGCCCTGGGAGGACCACACAGAGGGGCAGCCTCGGCTGCCCCCTAGTAACTCTGAGGTAATTGTCATTTTTACGCTTCTACCCCTGGCCTGAGGATTGAACAGAGGGCGTCTCATTTTCCTCCACGGGGCAGCTGAAATCTATTCCTGGGCCTGAGATGTCCCTTCCCCTGTTCCAGCCAAGGTTTCCTGGCACTTAAGGTGGGGACAGGTCTTGGTCTTAACAGTTGAGATTCTTCAAAAACGTGTGTAATGTTCTGGAGGTGATTTATGTCGGTAAGCCACTGGAGGAAACCACTTTGCTCTGACTGGTTCCTTTGCCTGCAGTCAGCACGATTTATACATAGGCATGGTTAAAGGGGTGGCAGCCTGGTCCTGGGTGGGACAGGGGCGGGGTGGTTCCAAAGGCTGCAGAAGTCACCACCAACCCCCTGCCCACTTCTCTCAGTGCACTGACCCCAAATATAACTTCCTCTTGGGGTTTAGGCTTCCAGGTGGACACCAGAGGCTCGAAGCCACGGACCAGCAAGAATCGAAGACATCCTTCAGTCACTTCTACTCAACCAGGTTTGTCTAGCAGAAGTGGGTTGTGCCTCCTTGCCTTAACTACCAAGGAATGGGAGCTGACATTCCATGTATTTACGGGGAGACCCTGGTCTCGTCTCTGCAGCAGGCACCCTTCCCCCTGGCCCGACCCTCAGAGATAGGTCAGCTGATGCTGACTCACACAGCCCTTCTTCCCTGCCCTTTCAAAGCCCAGACCTGGGTTTGAAAGCTGACACTGTGGACATTACCTTGGGTGTAGAAGCCCTTCTCCCATGGCCCACACAGATTTGTCTTCCTCCCGACGAGTGCACCTGGCCTTTCTCCCCTAGGGTCTGGCAGTGGCCCTCATGGGGTCTGTGAGTTCTCGAAGTCACACGGCGGAAGCCCAGGTGGTGATGATGGGCCTGGACTCGGCCGGCAAGACCACGCTCCTGTACAAACTGAAGGGCCACCAGCTGGTGGAGACCCTGCCCACCGTGGGTTTCAACGTGGAGCCCCTCGAGGCCCCCGGGCAGGCATGCCTCACCATCTGGGACGTCGGGGGCCAGAGCCCGCTCAGGGCCAGCTGGAAGGACTACCTGGAGGGCACGGCCGTCCTCGTGTTTGTGCTGGACAGCACAGACGACGCCCGCTTGCCCGAGGCAGTGGCTGAGCTCACGGAGGTCTTGGAGGATCCCCACCTGGACGGCGTCCCCCTCCTGGTGCTGGCCAACAAGCAGGAGGCACCCCACGCCCTGCCATTGCCCGAGATCCGAGACAGGCTAGGCCTGCAGAGGTTCCCGGGGCTCTGCTGGGAGCTGCGGGCCTGCAGTGCCCTCACCGGTGAGGGGCTGCCTGAGGCCCTGGGGAGCCTGAGGCGTCTCCTGAGCTACCGCAGCCCCCCGAGTCTCTAGGTGAGTGCAGGGGGCGGCCGTCGGGAAACCTGAGAGCCTCAATCTCGGCAGAGCAGCCTGTCTTCTCTGCTGTTACAGACTGGAACACCAGCTAATCCTGGAGGGTTCTGTTTATTAAACAAGGAACCCTCCTAGGCTCAGACACGATATTTAAGTCTTGGGACTTTTTGCCACTGGTGTTTGTGTTGCACATCAGCTACTCTTGGAATAATGAATACTCTATAAGTGTTCCAGGTGGTTCAGCAGCAAAGCATCTGCCTGCAGTGCAGGAGACGTGGGTTTGATCCCTGGGTCATGAAGATCCCCTGGAGAAGGGAGTGGCAGCCCACTCCAGTATTCTTGCCTGGAGAATCCCGTGGACAGAGGAGCCTGGCGGTCTACAAGTCCATGGGCTCGCAAGAGAATTGGACATGACTTACCGACGAAACAACAAAGAAAGAAAAATACCTCAACATAATTTGTTTAGTAACTCATCATTACCGCATGTGAACTGAGAAACTGTAATAACAGAACAAGTAGCTGCCGAATAATTAAGACCTAAATTCACAGAGGGAAAGAGGTTTCAAAATCAGATCAGAATATCAGACTTGGATGTGTTCAAGATCTTATGAGTGATTGTCCTTAGTAGCCCCCTAAATTGCAAGCAGTCAGGGCCAGCAGGGTCAAGTCTGCTTCCAAGAGATCTCGGGTTAGAAGTTGGCTGGGGCACTCAGCCCTGGACAAAGGCTGGGAGTTCCGACCTTCCAAAATCAATCACCTTCTCTGACCCTGACTAGTCATTCTCTGGAGGAGGGCGTGACAACCCACTCCAGTATTCTTGCCTGCAGAATCCCACGGACAGAGGAGCCTGACGGGCTGTAGTCCATAGGGTCGCAGAGAGTCAGACATGACTGAAGCAACTGAGTGTGAACGCACGAATGCACGGCCCTTCTCCACCTTTTTGTTATCCTGTGCTGGTCTTTTTCCAGAACGCTTCGTTGTTTTCTTTCTGTTTTCCTTCTCTTTCTTCTCCTTGTAGTGTATAGATTCCCTTAGAGATCAGATTAATCAGTTTCATTCATCCATTTATTCCTTCACTTAATCAAAAATATGTCGAGCATGGAATTTGTGGCAAAGGGCAATGAGTTTTAGATATGAAGCGGGGCCTCCAGATGGGAGGCGTGAATTCTGAAGATATGAAGAGCGGCAATGTACCTCTCACTATTTACAGGGAAAGAGGAAGTTGAACATAGCATCCTAGAAGGGTTCTCAGGTGAGGTGATCTTTACCTAGGATCCAAGAAGCTCCTGAAATTATTTGCAAAAAGATCAGAAACTTTCATTAGATTTTAAAAGGCACCTGTGACTCCCTAAGGGTAGAAGCACCAACCTGGTCTTATCCTTCATCCAACCCAGGAATATTTCCTATAATCTGAGATTTTTAATAGCAAGCTGCTTCCATTTGGTACCTGCTCTCGTGTTAAACAGCTCTAAATGTTGGATATTCTTTCCCTCTTGGGTTTCCATCAGCCTCCTAAGAGCTCCTGACGGTGGCTCTGCCCTCTGTGGAGTGACACGTGACAACTGGCCCTCGACACGCCTCTGATGTCTGAGAGGTCCCTCTACCCAAAGTCTCCCCTTCAAACATCAGCTTAGATGTGCCTGTTTTTTTCCACCTCTTGACAGTTGATGTGTTTCAAGACTTCCTGTGTTGGACACAGGAAAGTACAACGATGCAGACAAAGGGAACAAGGCCTCCAGGCTCAGGGAGCTCTGGGTGGGGAAGCAGAGAACATGATTCTCATGAACAGGTGAGGATGGGCGTTTGCTGTTTACTGTGCATGTGCTGGGGCCGGCTCTGTGCTCAGTCCCTTACAAGAGATGATCTCTAACGCTCCCAATTCTGCCAAGTGGGTATCCTTCCCATTTTATAGGATTAGACACTGAGGCTCAGAGAGGTTGTGACTTGCTTGAGGCACTGCTCTTAAGTGACACTTCTGGAATTTGAACCAGATGTTCTAGCCCTTGATGATGCCTGTGTTCCTCCACGACATCGTGCTTCTAGGAGGTTTAATCCAAGGTTGACATTTGATTGGTAGATGAGATGGAGGAGCAGTCTAATCAGAGGAAATAGATTGTTTGGAGGCATGAGGGACAGTATAGGAGAACAAATAAGCCAAAAAAAAAAAAAAAAAACTGAAACAGGAGGTTGGGGGTGACAGGTGGTATGTATTATAAAAGGAAACAAAACCAAAAGGAGGGACTTCCCTAGTGGTCTGATGCCTAAGCCTCCACGCTCCCAATGCAGGGGGCCCAGGTTCGATGCCTGGTCAGGGAACTAGATCCCACATGCTAAAACGGTGACCTGGCACAGCCAAACAAATGAACAGATGTTACCTTTTTTTTTTTTAATGGAGAGAAATTTTAGATCCAAGTTGAGAAGGCTTCCCTGGTGGTTCAGAATCTGCCTGCAATGTGGGAGAGCCAGGTTCCATCCCTGGGTCGGGAAAATCCCCTGGAGAAGGAAATGGCAACCCACTCCAGTATTCTTGCCTGGAGAATCCCATGGACAAAGGAACCTGATGGCCTATAGTCCAGGGAGTCGCCAATAGGTGGACACGACTGAGTGACTGACACACACACACGAAAAGGCTTAGACTTTCATAGTTAGGAGTTGGTCTCAGAGAAGTGAAGCTGTCTGGCTTCCATTTAAGAGGCTAATTTAGTGGCAGTGTAGGGGTGAAATAAAGAGAAGCGGGAACACTGGGAATGGAGAGGCAGGGAATCCCAGCGGATGCCTGTCGCAGTCACAGAGGAGAGGAGAAGATCAGAACACTGAGAACCATTTTTAAGAAAAAAGGCTGAGAGAGGAAGAACTTGAAGACATTCAAGGTTTTGAAACTATGTGGCAGGTGGGATTGGAATGAACTGAGAAGGTGGACCCGGGAGGAGCAGGTTGTGAAGGGGTCGGAACCGCTGGGCTCTGCTGGGCCTGAAAGCGTTTATAGCTCTGTTCACACTGTTCATTATCTGCAGACCTTGGGGCACCCAGGACCCCCTGGAGGTATCTGCTGGTTTCTGTTCATGGAAGCTCATCTCCTCACGTGATCTGTCCTGTTTCCATTGTGAGCTCATCTTCAGCAGCGTGTGCTTTTCCTGTGTGACTTGCCTTGTGCTCTGGGTTGTGACAGGGTTTCTACACAGAGGGGTTTCCCATTAGCTGTCTACTAGATGCTGGGGCTTTTGATTGTTTGAGACCAGATATTATGTTAGTTTCTCCGCTTGGGGCTCACAGACCTCCCAGGCAGTAGAAATCTGAACTCTGTACTCATCCACAGGCCAGGCCCCAGAGATGCAGTTTCTGACAGACGACTGTTTTCTTTTTTTTTGCATTCATATCCCAAGATAAGACCATTTGCTTTCACATGCTTGACTGAGCTGGTGAGCAGACTTTTCTAATCCCCTTTTAAGAGGGGGTGCCACTTTAATGCTCTTGCTTTTCTGTTGAGCTCAGAGCAAACTTTTCTCCCTCCAAACAAGAGTGAGGCCATATCTCCCATCCCCATGCAGATGCTATGACCGCAGCCCGGTCCCTAGAATCTTCCTTTGGCTTCTCTAAGATGCTCTTGAACTCCAGGCTTCACTTAACTGCTTTGGCTATGGTTTTTCCCCTTCATTTCTGCCACTTGCTTTTTTTAATGTTCAATGATAGCCTACATTAAAACATTTTTTCTAACTATAGGTTACCCAACACTTATGACTCCATAGTGGAAAACATCTGCCATGTTGCTAGGTACCTGCCAGGGTCCCAGGAAAGGCTGAGAAGAGACCAGGATGGCCTAAGGCACACAGGTGGTGGCTGGCTTTGCCTTCTCCAGGTCTCCCATCTCTCCCCCTGCTTCCACTCCAACCATGGCGGGTCTGGAGGGAGGGTGGAACCCCATCTTCCTTTAGAATCTTCCCTGAAGACCATAGGGTAGCTGGCCTTGCCCACTGGAAGCAAGAGTGGCAACAGGTCAATGCTGGCTGGTAGGCTTGGGGATTCTACTCTCCTGGCAGCTGACAACCGGAAGGTGGGGCAGTCTGTGGCCAATCGGATGGCCTCAGCCTTTGGCTCCCCTCCTGAGTCAGGCCAGAGCCCATCAGGGACATGGAGGGGGCAGACAGAGGGGCTTCTCTCCTGCTCTTCTGCTCAGATACACATATGGATATATATATGTACTTACACCACAGAGCTACAACACAGGGGACCTTAGGAAAAAACAAATTGTGCCTTCTATTTTGTTGTTTAAAAGGTATTCCCTGAAGCAACTTAGCACATCGTACACTTTGAGCTGGGCTTCTGCGTGTAAAAGGACAACGTCATGACCCAAGCGGAAAAAGATCAAAATTCTGTGGGCCTAATCCTTTGGCCACCTGATGAGAAGAGCCAACTCATTTGAAAAGTTCCTGAGGCTGGGAAAGATTGAAGGCAGGAGAAGGGGGTGACAGAGGATGAGATGGTTCGATAACATGAGATGGCTAGTCACGTCACCGACTCAATGGACATGAGTTTGAGCAGACTCCGGGAGACAGTGAAGGACAGGGAAGCCTGGTGTGCTGCAGTCCATGGGGTCGCAGAGTCGTATACAACTTAGTGACTTAACAACAACTATCCTGCCTGGGGAGAAATTCTATTAAACCAGCATTCCAAACTCTTCAAGGAAGTCATGTGCAGAGGTGCCCCTTTCTACTACTTTGAAGACAAGATCGAGTTCTCTGGGTCGATCAGGTGATCCCCAGGAATCAAGAGCTCTGGGTGGTGGGGCGGAGAAGCCGGCTGGCTGTCAGGTTCTGTCACAGCCACGGGTCATGAGTTTTTTACACAAGCTTTGGGATGGACCCATCACACACCCTTCCTTCCCCTCAGTCAGTGTTGATGACTCAGGGGATTTCAGGAAGGAGCTCATGGGACATGCAACCAGCAGGTTCATCCCGAGGCGCTTCTCAGCGTTTTCTAGACAGAACTTTAGGAGCTGGATCCACACCTGAGTAAAAAGCCTGGCATTTGCTCCCCCGGCTCTGCCTGCTACACTCTGAGCTCAGGCCAGACTATGACGAATGTACTACCTGGGGGAGCTGCTTCAGGAGAGACAAAGAAAGCAAGCAAGCTGTTGAGCCCTGTGGCTCCACGGTGTGAAATGCACATAGACACACGACTCTACCATCTCCCCATAACACACAGGAGGGACAATAAAGGGATTTTTTTTTTAAACACCAAAGCCCACAGGGACAAAGAAAGCAGAAGTGAATCTGGGAGGCTTGAGATAGCACTAAGATTACAGAAGATAGAAAGTGATTCACAGACCAAAGAAAGTGGGAATATAAGTTGTTGGGGGTTGGGATGTATGTACATATGTGTGTGTATGTATGTTCAGTTGAAGGACTCACTCTGTGCTGGGCACTGGTCTAAGTTCAAGGTGTATTAATCCCCCAACAATGTGAGAGTTTCTAACCTGATCTGGGGGATGAGGCACAGAGAGGTTAAACAACTTGTCCCAGGTCACACAGCAGAATTTGAACCTCTGCAGAAGTGTGGCCCAGAAACCTTGGTCTACACAGCCTCACACAGCAAGTCCTTCTGACACAAACCCCAGCACATCTCAGGACTTGGGTTCTCATGAAGCAACAAAGGAAACATAACTTGTAGAAAGTCTGTATGAAGAGACATATCCTCAGACTCCTTTGCTATTTTATTCAGTCTGGACCACTGGATGCTTTCAGTTTATTCTCTGGAGGTGTTACCAGTTGAGGATGAGATGAGACATCTGTTAAAAAAAAAAGCCTTGAAAGTGTGTGAATGGACTAGTGAGGCTGCCTGGACCCTCCCGCTTCCAGCTCCCAGGGGCTGGCAGGGAGGTTTACACAGCGAGGTGGGAACTGGGGGCCCCCCTCTAGGAACTGGCTGGCTGGAGAGAAGACACAGCACTGACACCTGAAGGTCCCTGGATGAACCAGCTGGCTCACCAGCTGATGAGCCCTGCCTCCCATGAGCCAGGACTCACACGAGCTTCTAGAAGCTTTCTGGTATCTTTCTCTTTCCTCCACCTACATTTTTATTATAGAAAATGTAAACATACAGAAAAGCTGAAAAAAAAAATACTATAGTGAACACCCATATGCCCACCTCTTAAGTACTGCAATTGCTAACACCTTGGCATATTTGTTTTATCTTTAGATAAAGGTATGTGCATATAGTATATTTCTGAACCATTTGAAGATGACTGCAGACATTATATTTTACCTATACATATTTCAGTATCTCTATTCAAAGAATAAGGACCTCATCAGCTCTAACCCACATGCATTATCACACCTGAGAAAATTTCAAATAGTTCCCAAGTACATTCCAATATTCAATCCATATTCAAATTTCCCGCACTGTCCCTAGAATATCATTGCATCTGGTTATTATGTCTCTTTATCCTCCTTCCATTTGTCTGCCCCACAATGTTGATATTTTGAAGGGACCAGGTCATTCATTAAAGCAGCGTCTCAGAGCTGATGTGTCTGACTGGGTTGTGTGTCATTTAATTGGTCCCCATATCACTTGTAAACGCTGTCAAGTGGAAGTCAGGTCTAAAGGTGCGACGAAATTCAGATCAGATGTTTTTGGTGACACAGGGAAGTGACATTCTCTACTTCATGCTGCATCTCATCAGGGGACAACGTTTGATTATCTCACTAGTCGGGAAGCTGAAGGCACTGAGTGATGGATCACTCCAGTGTGAAGAAGTGATAGTGCCTTATTCAAACAGGAACAGATAATAAAGGACGACAGGACATCCGAGAAAAAGTCTCCAATGTGAGAGAGAGAAAGGAAAAAACTCAGAGGAAAGAGGAGAAAGAGATCATTTCAGGAAGCAAAAGAAAACTTCCCCCAAATGATAAATCTCCTTAGAAATAAGAGAAGATCTCACATCCATGAAGCAAGATGGCTATAAAAAAAAATTTAGAAACCAAGAAAGTGCTCTTGGAAATCTACACTGAAATCCAGTACAAAGTTGGAAGACAGAGTAGAAGCAAAAATCTCCTAAAAGGTAGAACAAAAAGATAAAGGAGGAAAAACTGGGAATTAAAACATAAGAAAACTAGAGGATTAGTCTCAAAGTTTAGCATCGGGATAATGATGTCCCAGAAAACTCAGAAAGAGTGAGAAAGAAGAGGGGTGAATTATCAGATAAATATATAAAACAAGAACATTTTTCAGAACACATGAGTTTCCAGCCTGAAAAAGTCTACGGAGTTGCCCAATACAAATGCATGTTATAAACATGAGCACAATACTGTTCAATTTCAGAACATCCTAAAAATGGCAGGTCACATACTAAAGGTCAAGAACAAGAATAGCATTAAACTTAACAGCAATACTGAAACCTAAAGGATAATGGAACAAAGCCTTCAATATTCAGAGGGCAACTGGAACAATTGAAAATGGTATGATAACCCCTAGGATAAAAGAAATATCAATGAATGCATGCTGATACAAATAACTAAATGAATGACTAAATGCATGGAGGAGAAGGAACAGCTTCATCTTACAAAAGAATTTCATTAATGACTGTAAAAGAAATGAGGCAAATAGAAAATTACTATTAAGCACATTATATTAATAACTCTTTATAGGTAAGATTCACCAACGGATGCTAAAATTTGATAAGTGAAAGTCTGAGGACAAACAGGGTATTTGTGTTATCTTAGAGAATGTCTACCAATATTTTTACTAATTATAAAAGGAAAAATAATAATGAGAAGCCTAGCATGAACTACTGAGCCAAGTGATGAAGATGGACATCCTGAGGAGTGAGTATAGCATCAACATGGAGCCCTGATATGAGGCAGGAAGACGGGCACATCATCTCGGTGGCATTCTCACCCCAAAGTCCATAAGCTCAACCGAATCATGATAAAACATCAGAAAAATCCAAACCGAGGGACATTTTACAAAATAATTGACCAGTACTCTTCAAAATGGTTAAGATCATGAAAGAGACAGACTGAGGACCAGTTCAGATGGAGGAGACGAAGAAGATTTAGCAACTCAGTATAATTGTGAGGTCCTAGATTGGATCCTGGAAAATAAAACGACATTATTCAAACTGGTGAGATCCAAAGTCTGCCACTTTGTTAACACAGTGTACTGAAGTTAATTGCTTAGTTGCCTCTATTTTTTTTTTTTTTTGGATGTACACTTCTGCGTGCATCCCAGCTATGTAAGATGTTAGCATTAGGGGAAGCTGGGTAAAGGTGTTAGCCAGAACTCTGGAATGTTTACGCAATTTTCTATAAGTCGAAAATTATTTCAAAATGGAAAGTTAAGAGAAAACATTCTGAGGGAAAATTATTTTTCCCCTAGAATATTACACCCAATCAAGCTATCAATCATTTATGAGGACAGAATGTCATTTTCAGATAAACGAGAATGTGTGCATCTTTTCTTAGAAGGGTACTGGTCGTCATGCTCCTTTAAAAGAATAAACTGAAATGAAGATCAGGGATGCAGGCACTGTGAGATTCACCACCAGAGGGAAGCAGAGGAGTTTTGAGAACACCAGCTCTGTGATGGCCTCCAGAGCAATTAGTACAGAAGAGAACAAGAGAATGCGTGGTTCCCGGAAGGATGTTGCAGATAAACCTACCAAAAAACCCAGTGGCTTCCTCTTATCTATTCGATTGCATCAGTGAAATCCGCAATTCTGACAGTTTAGGGCTGTATTATTGATAAGCATTTATCAAGAGAAAACCAAGCAAACAGACAGAACAACAAAAAAAAAAAAACTCTTGGGGAAACAAAAGTTGCACCAAAAGGAAATATAATCATAGTATACCAAATGGCTCAGTTGTGAAAAGTTTTTACATAAGTCATAATAATATAAGTACTAAAATATTCATTTAACCAAAATGTCTCTAGTGGGAGGATGGAGGAAGGAAAATATGTGTGTGGGTGGAGCATGGGGGAGAGTGTGAGAGGGTTAGATTCTTCTCTTGCAAGGTAGGAAAACAGACGATGTGTAAGGTTGGAAAATCAAGGAACAGCAACATAAATGTAGGGGGAAATATAGAGAAAATATGACAAGACACAGCTAAAACATCTGCTTCTGGGGAGAAGTAATTAAGACTTGGTATCGGAGAAGGCAATGGCACCCCACTCCAGTACTCTTGCCTGGAAAATCCCATGGATGGAGGAGCCTGGTAGGCTGCAGTCCGTGGGGTCATGAAGAGTCGGACACGACTGAGCGACTTCACTTTCACTTTTCACTTTCATGCATTGGAGAAGGAAATGGCAACCCACTCCAGTGTTCTTTTCTGGAGAATCCCAGGGACAGGGGAGCCTGGTGGGCTGCCGTCTATGGGGTCGCACAGAGTCGGACACGACTAAAGCGACTTAGCAGCAGCAGCAGTAGCAGCAGCAGGGAGACTGTGTGTGTTAGAGGCTCAGTCACTTGCGACTCTTTGCAACCTCATAGACAGCAGCCCGCCAGGCTCCTCTGTCCATGGGATTCTCCAGGCAAGAATAGTGGAGTGGGTTGCCATGCCCTCCTCCAGGGGATCTTCCCAACCCAGGGATTGAACCCCAGTCTCCTGCATTGTAGGCAGATTCTTTACTGTCTGAGCCACTAGGGAAGCCCCAAGCAGGAGACTGCTGTTTCCCATTATAGGCCTCTGGGTTTTATTTCACTTCTTAAACTAGACATCTGTATGATTTTTATAAAAATGAAAACTACATTTTAAATAATAAATAAGGTAAGAGCAACCAGAACATCACGGATAACTTTGCTTTAGTTCAGTTCAGTCCAGTCACTCAGTCGTGTCTGACTCTTTGTGACCCCATGGACTGCAGCAGGCCAGGTCTCCCTGTCCATCACCAACTCCCGGAGTTCACTCAAACTCACATCCATGAGTCAGTGATGCCATCCAACCATCTCATCTTCTATCATCCCCTTCTCCTCCTGCCTTCAGTCTTTCTCAGCATCAAGGTCTTTTCCAATGAGTCAACTCTTCGCATCAGGTGGCCAAAGTATTGGAGTTTCAGCTTCAACTTCAGTCCTTCCAATGAACACCCAGGACTGATCTCCTTTAGGATAGACTGGCTGGATCTGCTTGCAGTCCAGCGGACTCTCAAGAGTCTTCTCGAACACCACAGTTTAAAAGCATGAATTCTTCAGCACTCAGCTTTCTTTATAGCCCAACTCTCACATCCATACGTGACTACTGGAAAAATCATAGCCTTGACTAGACGGACCTTTGTGGACAAAGTAATGTTTCTGCTTTTCAATATGCTGTCCAGGTTGGTCACAACTTTCCTTCCAAGGAGTAAGCGTCTTTTAATTTCATGGCTGCAATCACCATCTGCAGTGATTTTGGAGCCCCCTCAAATAAAGTCAGCCACTTAATTTAAGCATCTAAACCCAACTAAACTGTAGGGCTCGAGTCAGGGTCTCAACCTTGCCTATTTGGTATTCCTTCTTGTCCATATTTCGGCTAGCGCTGGCCTTCACCTGGCTGGCCCAGAGGCTCTGCCATCTGCTTTCCTTGGCATCAATGCCTCAGAGCATAGAGGTTTGCACCCTTGAGCTGTGGAAGAGTTCTTCGGTTGTCTGCTCTGTTCTCTACACCTCTGCTGACTGCTCCCTCCTCATCTGGCCTCCCGGGCTGCCCTCTCCCACCAGAAGCTGACTTGGATTTAGCAGGGTGGTCACCTGGTTCTCTGACCACAGGGAGCCTGTGAGCTGTTTAACTTTCAGAAGTTTCCCAGAACTGGCTGGGCTCCTTGAAGCACCTTTGCAACAAAACGCTGCTAGCAGCAACTGGCCGAAGAAGCCCTTTATCGTTGTCCTGTGTGCCAGCAGCGAGCACGGTGGTATTATTGGCCCCGATTCTTCACTCCTTTCTCCATCCACACATTTGCTATGGCTTCATTGTGGATGGAGGGTCCTTTTGTCGACACTGGGGTTGACCATGTGACTTTCTTTGGCCAATGGGCTGTCAGCAGATAGACACAAGCAGGGGTTTGAATAGTGTTTGCATGCGGAGGTCTCCCTCTGCTGACTCTGCCATCAGAAGAACAAGCTTCGGCTAGCCTGCTGTCTGAGGAGGAGAGGATGAGAGGCATGAGAGCAAAACCGCCAAGGACTTCCCTGGTGGTTAAGAGTCCACCTGCCAGCACAGGGGATGTTGGTTCGATCCCTGCTCCGGGAGGATCCCACATGACAAGTGGCAATGAAGCCCATGAACCACAACTCCTAAGCCTGCGCCCTCGAGCCCATGCTCTGCCTCAAGAGAAGCCGCCGCAATGAGAAACCCTAGCACCACAGCGAGAGAGCACCCCCTGCCCACTGCAACTGGAAGGAAGCCTGAGCATAGCAGCAAAGACCCAGCACAGCCAAAGACAAAATAATTTTAAAACAAACAAAAGCCTACTAAGTAGTCCAGAGACCTGAAGCCACGGCAGCCCAAGCGGAGATGGCCAGCTGAGGCCAGTCGGGATCAGCCAGATCCCGGTCCCCCACAGGGCTCCAAACACAATGCTTACCACTGCATGCCACTGAGAAGACTGTGTGTCTTTCCCCCGCGGTGCTGGGTGACTAATACAGGCACTAAATGGTGGAAACCACCTCTCTATAGTTTTATACCATGATTTCACTGGTTTATAAAATAATGCTCTAGGGTGGTATCCCAAGGTCGAATCATAAAGAGAGCTTGAGTCTTGAATCATTTACGAGTTAAGAAAAGAACTAACCTCAGACAGGGGTGGTGGATGGCAAATGTCCTACAAACTTGGCGTGTGCTTTGACATTTGTACAGAGGACAGTCTGACGTGAACATGGTCACGCCAGGGGCGTATGGATGTTGAGAGGGAAGATGCAGTGGTAATGGCTACTTCTCAGTTTTGTGTGAAACTGCTTCTTGGAATTCTTAAGATTCCTTGGTTTCTGATTTCACGTGCTCCCAGGAGTCGTCCCGGGCCATAAAACTCTCTTCCATCTTGTGGGTGTTCAGTTGATTCTAACTTAATGTGAACATACGGATTATATGCTATGCTGAGAGCAGGTTTTAGTTAAGAATGGAGAGCAGGCAATGGGTTCTGGAAGCCAGAGATTCTGCAATAGACTTAGAGATTCCTATACAATGTTGATCAAAGCAGAGAGGAAGAAGACAGCATGCAGCCGAGGGGGAGTGCACCTCAGCTGACCTCTGGGATTTAATTGCACTCAGTCCTGTAACAAACCACCTTCGCTCTTCCTGCAGAACCATCTCTGCTTGGAATGGGGCTGCCAAGTGGGAGAGACTCAACCAAAAACGTGGGGGTCTGGGGATGTGAAGAGGAGGGAAACCAGGGATGAAGGACCAGTTCACAGATTCAAAGGCTGTGGTTCACATCTTGCTTGGATTTAATGGGAAAAAAAAAAAAAAGGTAATACATTCTCAGAATGCCAGCCAAGGTAGCCAGGGCTGAAGTCTTCCAAGTCAGGACTGTGGGACTGATTCACTTAATAAAAGTTTCCTCCCAGGCCCAGGGGCTTCCCTGGTGGCTCAGACAGTAAAGTATCTGCCCACAATGCAGGAGACCCAGGTTTGATCCCTGGGTGGGGAAGATCCCCTGGAGAAGGGAATGGCAACCCACTCCAGTGTTCTTGCCTGGAAAATCCCCATTGACAGAGGAACCTGGCTGGCTACAGTCCATGGGGTCACAAAGAGTCAGATGTGACTGAGCGGCTAACGCTTTCACTTTCTTTGCCAGGCCCAGGGCATTCCAAGCAGATGTTGGGGAACACAGGATGAGAACTGAGAAGGCAGAAAGCAAGAGAAAGCAAGAAGATTGCTGTCTAAGGGGCTCCTGGCCTCAAAGCAAGCAGCACCCTCTGGGTGCTGATCTGGGGCGGGGGCGGGGAGGGGAGCACGAGGAAGAGGATTGCAACAGATGTGGAGGCATGGGGGGCCCCTCTCTCCCCTGCTGCCTCCCAATGGTTCGGCTACCAGGCAGGCTGGGAGGTGCTGGAGAGCCAGCGTGGAGAGGGATTAGGACTGGGGCAATGGTCCAGGCGGGACTGACTCACGATGAGCTCAGGTTCACTTTTGGGAGCAACTGGCGTCCAAGGAGATGCCATCTGGGGTGCGGATGCAGCCACGAGTCGAGGCAGCTGGCAGCTCTCACGACGTGGCTGTGGCATGTGGGCCAGCACTCCCCAAGCCTGGGTCTGTGAACCACCAGTTCCAAAGGTTGTGAAGGGCTGTTGGCCTGAAAAGAGGGTTCCGTGGTCCAACAAGCTTGGGAGGTGCTAGGTTTAATGGAATTACACAGGTTTCTCCACTGCAGGACATCTCAAAGCCCTTAATATGATGACAGGAATAGCCAGGCTCTAAAGCAAGAACTGTGGTGCTGGAGAAGACTCTTGAGAGTCCCTTGGACTACACGGAGATCAAACCAGTCCATCCTGAAGGAAATCAACCCTGAATATTCATTGGAAGGACTGATGCTGAAGCTCCAATACTTTGGCCACCTGATGCGAAGGGCCGATTCATTGGAAAAGACCCTGATGCTGGGAAATATTGAGGGCAGGAGGAGAAGGGGACGATAGAGGATGAGATGGTTGGATGGCATCACCGACTCAATGGACATGAGCTTGAGCAAGCTCCGGGAGATGGTGAAGGACAGGGAAGCCCGGCGTGCTGCAGTGCATGGGGTCACAAAGAGTCAGACACGACTGAGCGGCTGAACAACAAGAAAATCAAGGCAGGCAGAATGAGAGGATACAGGTTTCGATCATGATCACAGAACCCCTTCTGCACAGAACAGAACTTCGGGCTAGTGAACTACTGACACTTTCCAGAGTGGGACACTAAAAATACCCCAGCCACCTGATGCCCAAGCAGGCAGTAAATCACTGGCCTGCAAGCTCCAGAATGCAGGCCAGGCCTGCCCTACCTACCATGGCCGCTGGCGGCTGACCCTTGCCAGATGGCCCAAGTCCACTTCTTTGCACCCAGGCAGCCAGTGGGGCTAGGAGGAGAGGGCCCCCAGGAGGCAGGAAGCTGCTGCAGGTGCATCCTGGGTGTGGGGTGGTTAGAGGTGGGCGTGTCATGGGAGGAAACGGGGTTCCCCAGGAAAGGGCAGTGGCTTCCACAGTGACAATTGCTTTACTATTAATAAATACAATTGGGGCATCCCATCAGAACCCACAGATCAGCCTCTCAAATTACCCCACAGCCGCCAGATGTCGCTGTTGCGGGGAGCATGAATTTGCGGTCCTATCTCCCTACAGGCAATGACTTTACCGAGACAGTTCAAATTGTGGGTGCTCAGAAGCCCATGAGACCCACCCAATTCCTGCGACTCAACTGGGTGAGACCCTGCTTCCAGTTCTTAGTGATTAGATCCCACCTCCAGCACCCCTGGGACCAAAAGCAGTCTGACTCCCAGAATGTAACCAAGAAATGCCAAAAATCTGTGCCCGGTTCCTTTTAGCACAAAACAGCAAATCAGAAATGAGAGGCCAAGACAGAATATTTATTTTTTTAACTAAAATGAATCATCAGCAAACACAGAACAATGAAATTGAGAGGCTCCTCAAGTATAATGAATAGACCCAGATGATCAAAAATGTACTGAGGTTGAATTTTTTTGACCATTAAAAAATCCACAAAACTGAATGATTTTCATAGCTTGCAGGCTTCTGGCAACATGTCTAACAAGGTTGGACTTGAAAAAGTACTTATTTGATGTGGAGCATCTTTTAAGTCTTTGTTGAACTTGTTACAAAATTGCTACATTTTATGTTTTCTAGGAGGCCCATGGAATCTTAGCTCCAGGCCTGGGATAAAACCTGTACCCACTGCATCAGAAGGTGAAGACTTAACCAATGGCCTCCCAGGGAAGTCCCTAAAAGTACTTTAAGTGAACTCGGTTCTAGTTCACTAAAAAGCTATGTGGACTTGGGCAGGTTATCCAACCTCTCTGAGCCTTAGTCTCCTTGTGTGTGAACAGAACCCACCCAGGCCCCACCCCGCTTTTAAAACATTTTTATTGGAGTATAGTTGCTTTACAATGTTGTTAGTTTCTGCTGTACAACAAAGTGATTCAGTTATACACACACACACACACACACGCACACACACACACGCACATATATATACACACATCCATTTTTTAGATTTCCTTCCCATTTAGGTCACCACAGAACATTGCGTTGCCCATGCTATACAGTAGGTTCTCATCAGTCATCTATTTTATATATGGGAGTATAAATGTCAATCCCAATCTCCCAATTCCTCTTCCCCTACTCCCCGCTCAAGGCCCCTTTAAACAATATATGAGTCTTGGATTCTAAGTGTGGCCTTGAAGGGCCCATGTGCAGCTGGGAAGGTGGACATCAAGAATAACAAAACAATACGAGGCCACTTAAGTGACACAGACAAGGGCTGCAAGAATGCAGAGTCCTCCTCTTCTGACTGGGGGACTGAGAGAGGCTTCCAAAGGGGAAGGGATTCAACACCTGAAACGTCGCACTGCAGCACGCTCAGCACACTTGATCCCTCCCTGGAAGAGTTGGGAGGCGGCCAATCCAATATTTTAAGATGTCAACTTGATCTGTGTGGACACAAACATCTAAGGAAACTGGTTTCCAAAAATAAATGATAACTGCTACCTATCAGTCTCTGTGAGCGCATGAATTTCTCAAGGATGGGGGCATGTTCTGTAATTCTATCCAGCTGGCTCGGTGTGGACAAGTATAGTACACTGCTAGTTCCTGGATGATAAATCTGGGGCAAGGGGGAGAGAGGAAGGGAGCGGGGAGGTTAAAACCCTTCTTCACATGTTAAAAGGGTCCTCTCCCACCTATGTTAATACATGCACAGGCAACAGCTTGAGAAATGGAAACTAAATTTGTAATAGTGATCCCATCTGATGATACTGGGGGTTAATTATTTTTCTTTTTGCTTATCTGGATTTTCCATTTTTTATCAACGGGCATGGATCAATTGTATTTTTTAAATGCGAATATATCCGGGAAGGATGATACATCCAACCACTATCAGTTACTAGCACCTTAATATGAATTAAAGGATGTGATCCGCGTCCTACAGTGAAGCAGTGGTTTTGTTATGTCGGGTCGGCCGGAGCGTCAAGGCAGTGGAAAGGGAGAGAAGATGTAGGGTTTCTAAAAGGACAGTGAGTAGAGGAGGCCCAGGGTGTTTATGGACCTCGAGGGAGTTTTACAAGAGTAAGGACAGCAACAGTTAACCTTTCTCAAGGCTTTATCCAATTATTCTCATTATAAATTATTTTGAGATCCAAACTCCAGCTTCCATAACGAACAACGGTACATGGATTTTAAGAATACTTTGAAAAGAAAGAAAACAAAGGATTCTTCTCCAAACTTTGTGCGTTTTGGTTTCCGTCAAGCCTTTTTTGGACAAAGTTTTATGAAATGGTTAGATAGCATCTTTGCAACCCCATGGGGTGCTGTAGTCCATGGGGCTGCAAACAGACACGACTGAGCAACTGAACTGAACTGAGACAGCATCACCGACATAATGGACATGAAATTGAGCAATCTCTGAGAGACACTGGATGACAGAGGAGCCTGGTGGGCTACAGTCCGTGGGGCTGCAAAGAATTGAACATGATTCAGCGACTGAACAACATTGCAGCCTGTAGACTTTTCCTAAAGCCTCAGTGCTAGCACTTCAGGACTGTAGAGCTGACATAGTTAAATACAAGAAAACGTCATCATTTAGACTCTGCTTTTGGATGGATTATGCTGATATTTGCCTCAACATTACTTGGAAAGGAAGAGCGCACAGAGGAAATTTATGGTAGAAACACTGAGAAAGGATGGACAGTTTGCAGGAATCTAGCTGCATTTGATATAAGCAATTCATAACTCATTGCAAATCATTTGATAGGCAAATCATCAAAATATGCCTTCTATGGACAGCTCCTAGGAAACAAATGTGATGGAATGGGGGTGCGGGGGTGGGGCAGATATTGGAGTAAATGATTCCTAAGATCCCAAGTAAAATTTAGACATTTGAATCCAAGTAGTTGGAGATACTCACACTTGAAGAGAGGAACAATATTGAAGGTAGTGACTTATTTAATTGAGTCTAAGATGCCATAGGGCTTCCCTGGGGGCTCAGCTGATAAAGAATCCACGCAATGCGGGAGACCTGGGTTCGATCCCTGGGTTGGGAAGAGCCCCTGGAGAAGGGAATGGCTACCCACTCCAGTATTCTGGCCTGGAGAAGTCCATGGACTGGATAGTCCATGGGGTCGCAAAGAGTCGGACATGACTAACTTTCACTTTCAAGATGCGATTATAGATGATTATATTTTTGAAACAAAAAACACGGTCTAGTCAGTTATGACACATCAGCTGTAAAATGCATTCTCATTTTAAAAATGTTAAAATGTGGGTGAAAATATCTATCTTAGAGTTAATGAAATACAGTATTACCCGTGTCACCTTGCCCCTAACTCCCTGTCACCAGGAGACAGGCTTTTGTTCAGTGACCTGTTAGACTTCATATGGGGACACCAATCCTTCCCATTCACTGAAGGGTTAAAACATTCAGGTCCTTACTTGGCAGTAAAATGTATCTGTCCCCAGGGTCCTGTCAGAGTCTATAACCTCCATTTCTCTCCCATCCAATACTCAGCAAAAGCTCAGTTGAGAAAAGTCGTATTTTTAGGACTGCCTGCACGATATGTAAGCCCGTCCATTTTTCTCTACTCTGTTTACCCATGGCTTGAGCCAGATCAGCAGAGAGCAAAGTACTGGAAACAACTAGTAATCCCTCATAGAAAGGCTGATCCAGACTCTCTCTGGCATCCTGCCTTCAGCTCACGTGGGGGACACTGTTAGAACAGCCCCAGTCATACTCAAACTGCTGTCAAGGACACAGCATTCTCTTCACGAGGACCTGGGGGAGACATTTTTCAGGTCTTTATACCAGTAATCTCAACAAATAAACTTTTTAAGTTGACGTATAACATACATAGACAAAAGTACACCATTCATACAGGTACAGCTGAATGAATTATCACAAATTAGAACAACCACTCAAATGAAAAAAATAAAACATTACCAGCATCTCAGACGCCCCTTCGTGACTTCTCCCCATCACTATCCCCACCCTCTTCCCCAGAGGCAACCTCTGTCCTGATTTCCAACACCACAGTTTTATCCATTTTTTAAAAATTAGTTTTTATTGGGGTATAGCTGCTTTACAATGTTAGTTTTTACTGTACAGCAGAGTGAATCTGCTATACACATACATATATCCCCTCTTTTTCGGAATTTCCTTCAATGTAGATAGAGTTCTTTGTTCTCATTAGTTATTTCTTTTATACATAGAGATGGGAATTGACATGTATACACTTTTTTTATTTTTTTACACTTTTTTCCTAATGTGCGGTTTGTGAGATCTTAGTTCCTGACCAGGAACTGAACCCTCCAGCTCAGTGGTGAAAGCAAGCCGTCCTAACCAGCTGGACTGCCAGGGAATTCCCCTAGTTTATCTACTTTTGAAGCTTACAGAAATTGAATCATACAATATGTACCCTCTTGCTCTGGCTTCTTTTACTTATAACTTTTTTTGTGTAATGCATCCATGTTACTATGAAGTAGGTTGTTAATTTTCATATTGGAATTTTCACTGTACGTATCTACAGTCCATTATATATGTATATCCCACAGTTTATTCATTTAGGTTGGTTCTGGTTTGGGGTTATGATGAATGCTGCTGCCGTTCTGGCGCACAGAGTCAGCACTTCTGTGAAGCATGCCTAAGCTGGGTTTCAGGCCATGCACACGCTCAGTTCCATTTCAAACCAGTTCTCCACTTTACACTCCACCAGCAGTGCATGAGAAGTCAGTGGTTCTGCGTCCTCACCAGCACTCATCATTGTCAGTCTTCCCATTTTTAGCCATTTTAACAGGCCTCTGGTAGCTCAGTAGGTAAAGAATGTGCCTGCAGTGTGGGAGACCTGGGTTTGATCCCTGGGTTGGGAAGATCCCCTGGAGGAGGGCGTGGCAACCCATTCCAGGATCCATGGGGACAGAGGAGCCTGGTGGCCTACAGACCATGGGGCTGAAAAGAGTCAGACATGACTGAGTGACTAACCACAGCAGCACACAGCCACATCTTGTGGCCTTAATTATCATTCCCCAAAATCCCTTCTCTTTTGTGAAGTATTTAGTCAAATTATCTCATCAACTTTTCTCTATTAAATTGCATGTCTTCGTCTAATTGATTTACTCACTGGGATAGGTCTTCTGTCAGCTATATGTACTACAAATGTCTTCCACCTTCTGGCTTCCTTCTTTTTTTTTTCTCTTAATGGTGGATTTTGATAATCCAAAGCATCAACACTTGATTTTAAAGTAGTCAAATTTATTGCTGGTTTTGAATCTTTTTAAAGGCTATATTCTCCTATCTTTTCTTCCTGAAGCTTTATTGTTTGCCTTTCATATTAAAATCAACAATTCATCTGGAGTTGGTATTATGCATGGTGTGAGGAAAGGATCAAAATTCACATTCCCCACATGGGTATGCAACTGACCCAGCACCATTTACTCAAAAGACTGTCCTCGCCCCATTGCTCTGCAGTGGCACCTTCGTCCTAAATCCAGAGTCCACACAGGAAGGCCTGTTTCTGGTCTCTCTAGTATGCTTCATGGGTCTGTCTGCTCACTGGCGTTCCTGTACCAACACAACATTGCCGTAATTACTGCAGCCTTATACTAAGACTGAATGTCTGGTAGAGAAAGTCCTCCAGCTCTGAGCTCTCACAACGTTGTCTTCGCCTTCTTGGCCCTTTGCATTGCCATAAAATATCTTAAAATCAACTTATTTAAAAAATGGCAAACAGATAAATCTGTTGGGATTTTAATTGGGATTACATGGAATCTATAGGTCAATTAAATTCTGAAAGAGATGGGAATACCAGACCAGCTGACCTGCCTCTTGAGAAACCTATATGCAGGTCAGGAAGCAACAGTTAGAACTGGACATGGAACAACAGACTGGTTCCAAATAGGAAAAGGAGTATGTCAGGGCTGTATATTGTCACCCTACTTATTTAACTAATATACAGAGTACATCATGAGAAACACTGGGCTGGAAGAAGCACAAGCTGGAATCAAGATTGCTGGGAGAAATATCAATAACCTCGGATATGCAAATGATACCACCCTTATGGCAGAAAGTGAAGAGGAACTAAAAAGCCTCTTGATGAAAGTGAAAGAGGAGAGTGAAAAAGTTGGCTTAAAGCTCCACATTCAGAAAACGAAGATCATGGCATCAGGTCCCATCACTTCATGGCAAATAGATGGGGAAACAGTGGAATCAGTGTCAGACTTTATTTTTGGGGGCTCCAAAATGACTGCAGATGGTGATTGCAACCATGAAATAAAAAGATGCTTGCTCCTTGGAAGAAAAGCTATGACCAACCTAGATAGCATATTGAAAAGCAGAGACATTACTTTGCCAACAAAGGTCCATCTAGTCAAGGCTATGGTTTTTTCTTGGTCATGTATAGATGTGAGAGTTGGACTGTGAAGAAGGCTGAGCACCGAAGAATTGATGCGTTTGAACTGTAGTGTTGGAGAAGACTCTTGAGAGTCCCTTGGACTGCAAGGAGATCCAACCAGTCCATTCTGAAGGAGATCAGCCCTGGGATTTCTTTGGAAGGAATGATGCCAAAGCTGAAACTCCAGTACTTTGGCCACCTCATGCGAAGAGTTGACTCATTGGAAAAGACTCTGATGCTGGGAGGGATTGGGGGCAGGAGGAGATGGGGACGCCCGAGGATGAGATGGCTGGATGGCATCACTGACTCGATGGACGTGAGTCTGAGTGAACTCCGGGAGTTGGTGATGGGCAGGGAGGCCTGGTGTGCTGCGATTCATGGGGTCGCAAAGAGTCGGACACGACTGAGTGACTGAACTGAACTGAACTTTTTACAACATTAAGCCTTCCAATCCATGAACATGCATATCTCTCTTGCTTATTTAGGTCTTATTTAACTTATCTCAGTGTTTTGTAGTTGTCTTTGCTTTCTGTGTAAGACTTGAATATCTTTCTGTTTTCCCCTAAATATTAGAATGCTTAACCAAATGGCATTTTTTAAAATGCTACTTTAATTATTTACTGGTTTGTTTTTAATCTCATTAAATTGGACTGTTACTCAGAGCTTTCCCCTACCTGACGTTCCATGAAACAATCATCCCACTTGTTAAAGTGGTCTGATATATGCTGGGGAAAGTTCGGCTTAACAAATTAATCTCGCTTCATACTGCAGAACTTCCGAAGTCTTTAATGTGCTCATATAATATTCCTCAAGCGTACTTGCCCATATTCATTCAGTATTCAACAAATATCGTAGTCAAGTATCATTCAAGATATAAGCATAGAAAAACAGTGATTACTCTAGGTATTTTATGCAGGAGAATTCCATAGACATTCCCTGTCACCGGAGAATAGAAAAACAACAGTGAAAAGGAACAGTTGAAAATGGTCTCCATGCTGTCACCCTTCAAACCTCTCACAAATACCTCAAACGGTGAAACAAATTTGGCATCCAGGACTGTACCTGCAGCTCTCTGCCCGATAAGGGGAAACCTAGATAGAGGTGGAACATAGGCTGAGCTGAATGACAGCAGCCGCAGTGGCCAAGCAAGTGCCTGGTGTATGTATGGGCCAGGCAACCCTCCTAGGCAAGAGAATACATCCGTGCGCTAAGAGGCCATAAGAAAAGCAGGTGTTGGACGAGTTAAGGTGAGTACCCGCTCCCCACCTTGGACAGAACTGCTGCAGCATCTGCCGAAACGAGTGTGGCCTGCAACAGCGTGTGGCAGTGTTTCCCTCTTGGTACTGAAGGTAAATGTCAAATTAATGTGTCACTTGTATCAGTTACACACGACATCATGGCATGCCTTTCTGCGTATTAACTTTGCCTTCATCTTATTATTTCTCACTCTTACTTTCCCTATGTCCCTATTTACTGATTTACTTTTTATCGTATTTTTGTAAGGTATTTCAACTCTTCCTCCTTGCAGGAGAACAGGTATAAATTAATCAGCTGTTGGTGAAACCCCAGTGTTCACCCATGAGGAGTTAACCCGCTCATAAACTCCTTCTACTGTCAATTTTTTTTTGTTGGCTTCACAAATTTGCTACAGTACAAACACAAAACAGAAGCATTCATTTCATTTCTGGTTTCACTTTAGTAATCAAAAGACTGGTGGGAAGATCAGAAGTTGAAGCAACAATAAGTTCTTTGAAATATAAAATTAATATAACATGCTCTACAGCATTTCATGATAATTGGCTTTATTAACGTACAACAAGTAATGTTAGCCATAAAAGGATATAATTAAATGTGTTTTATTCTGTTTAAAATTTATTCTGTTCCCTGTATTGCCATTTAATTGGAAAAAAACAACAACAGCAAAAACTCATCAACCTTACAGTCCATTTGAAATTGATTCCACTGAAATCTATTAGGTTGTTCCAAAATGACAATAAAAAAAAGAAAAGCACAGACTGGAATGCATTACATTTTGGCCCAACAAAAAGGATTCATTCTCATAAAGCAAGCTGACAGTGTTTATGACTTTGAAAATTCACTGAAATTTTTTGCGTGAATTAGATCCTTTGTGATGCATTTTCTTGAGTTCTACCCATGACTGCCACAGTAACAGTCCTGGGATCAGAACCCAAATACCATTCAAAAATACCAGATAGACCCAAAAGTAGAGCCAACTGTTGGTGTTGAGGTTGGGGCTTCCCATAAGCCAGTCTGGGCAGAAGATCATCCACCCGCCATACAATTCACACACACTCAGGGTAATCTGCACGAAATGCCTGTTAGAGAGAAAGAGACAGCGATGAAACTGCCAGCTATACCAACATCATCTCCCACAGCAGATCACCTCCCTGAAGTGGGACCTCAGGTTTCACACAGAGCTCCCTTGATGGGGCAAGTTGATCACTGATGAAGACCCATGCTTTCATTTTCCTTTGGAGAAGAAAATGGCAACCCACTCCGGTATTCTTGCCTGGAGAATCCCACGGGCAGAGAAATTGGTGGGCTACAGTCCGTGGGGTCACAAAGAGTCGGACACAACGAAGAGACACTCTCCTCGGAGAAGCAACAGTACCCTCTCTAGACTACGCTCGGAGTTAAAGAAGGTCTCTTGGGTATCCAGTCCTATCCCTTGGAAGGTTTAGTGAAGTCAGGAAAGAGAGACCTGGATGTGAACTTATGAGCTCCAATCTCACCTGTTGGAAAAGGGCTAATAATAGTCCCTTCCTTGAATAATGCTTCGCTGGTGGCTAGCTGGCAAAAAATTCACCTGACAATGCAGGGGACTGGGGTTCTATCCCTGGGTCGGGAAGATCTGGAGGAGGGAATGGCAACTCGCTGTAGTATTGTGGCCTGGAAAATCCCATAGACAGAGGAGGCCTCGCAGGCTACAGCCCATGGGGTCTGTAGAGTCAGACATGACTTAGCGACTAAACCACCACCACCTCAAATAATACTGTGGAGATTAAATGAGATATGTAGATAAAGCACGTGCCTGGTACATATTCAGCAACGCATATGTGTGAAAATGTTTGAAATAATATACACATGGGTAAACGTAGCAAACCCACAGCCACGATGATGGACATGTAAGGTGCCCAGAAGCAAGCTCCAGGAGACAGTGAAGGACAGGGGAGCCTGGCATGCTGCAGTTCACGCGGTCACAAAGAGTCAGACACAACTGAGCGACTGAACAACAACTACAGGCGCCCAGAAGGAAATTTTTCCTACCAACTCTCTAAGTAAAATCGGGTGGGGGCGAGTAGAGTAAATGACTTTTGAGGTTTCTTTCAAGTCTGAAATTTCATGACGAAGTTTTACACAGACTTCTTTGATCCAAGATGGTGGAAAATGGAATGCCACTGTGCCCAGCTGACATGAGTCTAAAACCATTCCCTGGGAATCATTCTGTACGTCCCAGGTCACTCTGTCCCTAAGGAGGAGAGGAAGGGAACGGAGGGAGGGGGCGGAGTTCACAGTTTCAGGGCCTCACTGATGGATGGCTAATCTGCCGTCTTTCTCCTCTATCTCCCAGCTCTTCAGCCTTCCCCATACCTTCCAAAGGCTGCCTCTGAAAAGACCTATTTATCTTGCATGTCCACCTCAGAATTACCTAAGAGACTTCTCTTTGTGACACGTGGAAGAGAAGTTTCTAGAATGATTTGGGGGCGGAAGATGAAAATAACTACCCTTTGATTTTCCACAATACTGGTGGCCAGTCACCCAAAGCTGCTAGCCCTGTGCTTGTCTATACAGTGTCGAGGCTGTCACTGCCATCATATTTCTAGTGTTTTTTATTTTGACCGATCCGAAATTACACTACATCAAATGACTTTCTACTCTACTTTTCGTCCAACAAACAACGGTGGTCGTCATCCACGCCACATGACACTCTGGCATCGGGACAGCTGGTGTTTCTCCTCTTTCCAGCCGGAGAGGGGAGAGCACTTACCGATAATATTTCTCTTTGACGATGGCATAAATGAGGACCAGTGCCAGAGACCCACCCAGGACGACCATCAGAATTTCCACAGACACGATGGCTGGATCAAAATTAAGCCATCTTGCATCAGCTTTGCCATATTCTTTCCCTAAAAATAAATACATTTTGTTACTCATCTGGCAATTATTTTTATGACAGTTGGTGAAAATGACCTCCTCCCCCCCCATTTGAAGGAGATAAAAAGAATAACTGAACCGCCATTCTCTCTACAGTCTTCATGATGCCTTAGTGGAAGGAAACAGGGGTCCTGAGACAAAAACCCATCACCCCTGGACACCAGTACTGATAACAACATCACGTTATATTTGTAAAATGGTGTGCATTTTCCAAAGTGCTTTCACAGGCGTGGCTTCTTCACCTCCTCCTTTTTCATCGTAAGCAGCAGAATTCTAAATCAGTTCGACACAGTCAGACTTTGCAAAGATAATCTTTAGTAATTATCTTGGTAGATGCATTATAATTCCTAACTTTAAAATTTCAATATAAAGTTTGTATTAGTCAGATGTGGGAAAATTACTGTTCAGGAGATGTTTATAAAAACACGTTTATTAATAACTGAAGAGGAATTGAGTGTTGAGGGGCCAGCAAGGAGGGGAGGAGGGAAACACAGCCTGGACTACGGAATGAATCTGAAATGGACAAAGGGGGCATTTCAGTCTGCTACAGAGTATTCACTAACAACAGCCACCACGAAAGCCTCAGTTGTGCTGTCCTGGGGGTAGGTGTGCACTAAGAAATCTTTTCAGACCCCATTATCAGGATGGTTTCTTCCAGAAAGCACTATGAGGTCAGACAGTCTTTTTAGTGCTAGACTGCGGGCCTTGCGTGAAGTCATATTTCCTTCCCTCGTCTCTTCTTTCCTTCCTCCTCCTCTCCTTCTCTGTCTTTATCTCTTTCTTTTCCTGTTTACCAAAGTAATACATGCTGGTCCTAAGATCTCACATAACCAGTGGGGGGAGAAAAGAACCCAACGCCCCCACCTCTTTGCTTCACTCTCTTTGTGGGTGACCCCTGCTCTCACGGTTCTCACATAACTTAGGAAAGCTATGAATGGTCCAAAATTAGCTCCATGATCTGACTGATCTGGTCTGAACAGCACAAAACAACAGTCTCTTAGAGTTAGGGTCTCTCTGGGGCTGGGGACAGAGGTTTCTGATGAAAGGCTGTCCTCAGGAAAAGGACAGGCCAGTAAACAGAGTGAGCTATTAAATGAGATAACACAGAGACACATGCTGAGCGGAGATTCTGTGTGCGGCAGACACAACTGGCAGAGGCGTCCAGCCTGTCCTTAGCTGACTGCCAGCCGTGACCTCACCAGGAAACAACTAACAGTGAAAGTAAAAGTTTTCCCTTTAAATTTAAACACAGATACAACAGGTGGAATACACCACCTAGTGTACCCCAAATCTAAGAAAATATCACAAGTGAAAGGTCAGTGCTTTAGGAGCGAAGAGATTAGTGGGTATTCAGACATTCACAAAAATAACCCTATCCATTCATTTAAAAAAAAAATTATTTATTTGGCTGTAGCTGGGTCTTAGGGCACAAGGGATCTGCAGGCTTTGTTGCAGCACCCGGGATCTTTAGGAGCAGCGCGGGAACTCCTAATTGCAGCAGGAGCATCTAGTGCTCTGACCGGGGACTGAACCCGGGGCGTCAGGAGCGGGGCGTCTTAGCCACTGGACCGCCAGGGAAGTCCCCATTTCCTTCTTTAATTCAACAGTTTTTGGTAGCAAATAGACGCCTCTGTGCTAGACCTCAAGAATGCCTAGCACAGAACACGAAGTCTGCCTGCTGGTGGCTCACGCAGTAAGTGACAGGGACAGAGAATGGGGCCAGGGAGGGGAGGCACTGCACAGACCAGGAGCGGAGGGGTTCCGATCACCTCCTCTTCACCCTACAGGGGAGGGAGGCGTCACCCTGGGCTCATGGGGAGGCTCAGCACACAACAGGCGGGCGACACTGGACGGATGAGGCTGACGGCCGCTCCCTGGTGGTGTGACACTCGCAGGCTGGGAGAGGAGGACACGGGCCACGGGGGCCACGGGGGGCGCCGCACTAGGACCCAGAGGGATCCGGGAGGGGCCGTGCGAGGCGGGCTCCGCACTACCACCAGCGTGGGTGAGCCCTGCTCCCACGGGCAACGTGGCTGGCCTGCTGCAGTAACTCAGGGCTGGCAGGGCACTGAAGCCGGCTCCTCAGGGACACACAGGCGCCTGCTGGTCCGCGAGCTGGGAGGGCGTGGGGGTGAGGGGCTGCTTGTCTAGACTTCTATTATACAGGCAAGCAGGGTGGGGAGGGGCGGTGCACTGAGGGCGTTTGAGGGCCTCTGGATTTTACCAGGAGTTGAGGCACACGCAACCCTGGGTCTTAATCTCAGGCTCTTTTCTCACTCCCAGACCTTCCACTGTTGGTGTTCAGTTGCTCAGTTGCATTCAACTCTGTGACCCTACGGGCTGCAGGACGCCAGGCTTCCCTGTCCTTCACCATCTCCCGGAGTTTGCTCACACTCGTGTCCATTGAGTCGAAGATGCCATCCAACTGCCAGCAATCAAGGCGATGGAAGTGAGGATAAGCACCCCACAGATCAGTGGCCAGCCCACCATTCGTTTCTGTCCCAAAAGGTACCCGGTCCAGTCTCAAGGGCCAGTTAGAGGAGGGGGGTCATTTAACACGAGCCCCACATAGACCCTCGAGTGGTGCATCAGTTGCCCCCACCTTGGGAAGTGTGTATGAACTGAAACACAGCTCTTACTCCCTAAATCAAATGGCCTCTTCTGGAACTTGTGCTAAGAAACAATCTGAATTACAGAAATAAAGTGCATTTCATGGAGAAATAACAACAAAAACATCTCAGGTCTTAAATCACAGGAGGCGAGCCCTGAATAGGGGAGGGAGAGGTGTTTCAGGGGTAAAGTTTGAGCAAAAGCCTGGGGCTGAGAGTGCTTGGTGTGTCTGAAACTACAGGTAATTCAGCAAGTTGAAGGAGACAGGATGTATGCCCGCTCGTGCGTGCGTGCATGTCTAAGTGGGGCCTGGGGAGAGGCAGGGGCAGCATAAACGCTGGAGAGGAAGGCGGGGTGGGAAGGGGAAGCAGGCCCTGCTATCTGCCCGCCCCAGTGTACCAGACTTCTGGCCTCTCATCTATCACTTAACTTTGACCATCTCTTTGCAGGTTCAATGCCTATAAAGGGAGGGAAAGGGCAAGCAGAGCATTAACAAAGCTAATGTGATCCTCGTCCTTTATCCTGCGACTGACCGCCAGGCTCGGGCAGAGGTTTAGAGAAAGAGGCACAGGCAGAGCTGGAGGGGGCACCCAGGAGCCAAGCGACGGCAGTGGCCTTTGCCACAGCGCAGAGGTGAGGACGCGAGGGGCGGCGACTCTTTCTTAACCGGCCCCGGCACCTTGGGTTCTGGGCTCGGCCCAAGAATCCTGCTGAGTAACCTTAGTGATTTATTCTCCCAACAGCTTTATAAATGCCACACAGCAGTGTTAATTGCATTGACTGTGTCATACATTACATCCCTAGTAAGAATTTATTGTATAATTAGAAGTCTGTACCTTTTGAACATCTTCATCGAATTCCGCCACTCCCCAGCCCCTGCCTCTGGTAACCACAAATCTGATCCTTCTCTAAAATGAGTTTCAGGTTTTCAAATTCCACATGACAATGAGATATTGTAGTTTTCATTTTTTTCTGTCTAGTTTCTATCACTTGGCATAATGTTCTTCAAAGCCCATCTGTGTCATCACAAACTGCAGGATTTCCTTCTTTTTACGGCTGAATAATATTCTGCTTCCTTGGTGGCTCAGGCGGTAAAGAATCCACCTGCAATGCAGGAGACCCAGGTTCGATCCATGGGAAGGGAAGATCCCCTGGAGAAGGGCATGGCAACCCACTCCAGTGTTCTTGCCAGAATTCCATTGACAGAGGAGCCTGGCGGGCTACAGTCCATGGGGTTGAAGAGTCAGATAAATACAATGCAGGTTGTTTATCCCCTCATCTGTCAATGGACACTCAGGCTGTTTCATGCCTTGGCTGTGGTATAATAGATGCTGCTGCTATAAACAGGGAGTGCAGATTACCAATCACTCCTGATATCGAATCTAATTCCTCATCCCCCACCCTTCATAGCAATACCCTGGCCTGCCTTTAGCAAGGATCCTGTTGAGTCTATCATCAGTCCCCCAGCCTTGATGTTTCTTCTTAATAATTTTCCATCCACTGTCTCTGACCCTGTTCCCAGCCTATAAATCTCCACCTATCCCTGTATCTAGGGCTTCCCTGGCAGCTCAGATAGTAAAGAATCCACCTGCAATGGAGGAGACCCGGGTTCAGTCCCTGGGTCAGGAAGATCCACTGGAGAAGAAAATGGCAGCCCTCACCAGCATTCTTGCCCAGAGAATTCCATTTTGGGGCTTCCCAGGTGGAACTAGTGGGAAGGAACCTGCCTGCCAATGCAGGAGATGTAAGACACGTGAATTTGATCCCTGGGTTGGGAAGAGCCCCTGGAGGAGGGCGTGGCCACCCACTCCAGTATTCTGGCCTGGAGTGTCCCATGGACAGAGGAGCCTGGCAGGTACACTCCATGGGGTTGCAAAGAGTCAGACATGCCTGACTGAACATGAACACATGTCCCTGATTAAGGGTTGAGCCAATCTCTCTCCCACTGCTGTGGTCTCTGTGGAATAAAGTCTTCCTTACCATCTTTAAAAAGTTCTACATCCTGGTGAATCAAAGGACAATCCACAGATCAATATCCAGGAGGCCTAACCCAGACCCTCTGAATCAGAATCTGCATTTTAACAAGAACCCCAAGCAATCTGCGTCCTTTGGTTTGGCTGTGCTGGGTCTGTGTTGCGGCACATGGACTTAGTTGTTCTGAGACATAAGGGATCTTAGTTCTCCAACCAGGCATCGGACCTGTGTCCCCTGCACTGGAAGGTGGATTCTTGACCACTGGATCACTAAGGAAAACTAGTTAATACCTCTGCAGAGCAGGGAGAGTTCTGGAAATTATCTACAAGAATATATATATGTAACTGCAGCCCACCAGGCTCCTCTGTCCATGGAATGCTCCAGGTAAGAAAACTGGAGTGGGTTGTCATGCCCTTCTCCAGGGGATCTTCCTGACCCGGGGATCGAACCCAGGTCTCCCGCATTGCAGGCAGATTCTTTACCATCTGAGCCACCTGGGAAGCCTGTACAATATATATACATTTATATACAAATAAATGTTAAAAGTATGAAAAACACCCAGTTTAAATACTGCAGACTCCTCAATCTGCACTCAGTGCAAACATTTTAAAATATACCTTTATTGAGATATAATCCATGTGCCAGGTCTGTTTTTTTCTTAAACCTGTTTAAAGTGTATAATTCAACAAGTTTTAGTACATTCCAAGATTTGAATCGCCACAACCTCACTTTACATTAGTTTCTACTTCGCAAAAGAAACCTGTACCCACTGTTAGTCATTTCCCATTTCTGGCCAAATCCCGCTCCCTTCCTGCACCCCCAGGCACCCACTAATCTGTCATCTGTCTCCATGGATCTGTCTCTTCCAGACATTGCATGCAAACAGAATCGTACAACGTGGGGTACAGGTACTCGTTTAATGGACAGCCGTACGGAACTGACCCCTCAAATGCGGCAAGTGCCAACGCTTTACATTACTCACACAATGAAGTGATCAAGGCATCTGAGTCTGTGATGTTTCCCACCATAGACAAGTAGACATAAGGGCCTTCCTGGAGAGAAGAAAAGGAAAACATGCTCCAATTCAGCATCACACCCGGGAGATGGCACCGGAGGCACACCCCCGTGCGGGCAGCACCCCTTGCCCAGCGTGCAGGAGCACACATCCCGGCCGGCACCTCAGCCCCACACCGCACAATCCCAGTGTGCACGGGCGGGGGCGGGTGGGGGCCGACCTTGGAAATGGATCCACCCAAAGTGAATGTTTGTATAGTAAATGCTAGTTTTCAGTGACTGGCATTCTAAAATCAGAGCTGTGTTCAGACGGAGAAAAAAAATTAGCTGAAAATTTTGTCCAAGAGTCTAAATGTTATAGTAAATAAACTAAATTCTGGATTAATCCAGAAGTACTTCAGAGTACTTCATGTCTCACCTCCAAAAAAACCCCAAGATCTCTCTTAACAAACGTGGCATTTAAGTATCACTATCAGAGCAGGAACTAGTTTTTTCCTCCTGCATAAGGGCAAATTTAGGAAAATTAAAAATGCTTACAGGCTATATTTAAAATTTTGGGTAAGGAAATCTCTGCAATTATATTTAGCATTTCCTCATCAGAGAAATGTTCCTTTGCCTAAAATTTCAAAAACTGGATTAACTAGGATTCTCTAAGATATCTGATTATGTTGTTCCTTTAAAAAAATTTTGTTGCTCATCAATACAACTTTTTTTTTTAAATTTCTTTTTACCAAAACAATCACGTACATGACATCAGAACAGTGTCTCTGCCTAAACCCTAAGCTCACTTCTAGTACAAAACTTCCCAGAGGCTACCAGTTTTAACCACTTCTAACTGTAGTTCTGGCAACAATCTTTATACTTATACTACTATTTCTATTACTATTTCTTTGTGCTTAGTCGATCAGTCATGTCCGACTCGTTGCGACCCCATGGACTGTAGCCCATCAGGCTCCTTTGTCCACAGGGATTCTCCAGGCAAGAATACTGGGGTGGGTAGCTTACCCCTTCTCCAGGGAATCTTCCCGACCCAGGAATCTAACTGGGGTCTCCTGCATTGCAGGTGGATTATTTACTACCTGAGCTACTGGGGAAGTCCCACTATTAACTGCCCATCCTGAAAAATTACGATATAAATTATAGTTTCCCCTTCCCTTCCCTCCATCCAATTTTTGATGATGTAGGGGAGGAGAAACTTCTTCCTCCCCTCTTAGGTTCTGTAAGCTGGTTTAAGAATTAATTGACATAAATGGATTAAAAAGAAAAGCATACACATTTGATTTACTATGTTGACACGTACATGGGAATCTTCAAAAGGAAAATGACCTGAATAAGCTGTCAGGCCCCAAAACTCATATGCCTGTTTACCCAAAGACCAGTAACTGCAGGGATGTGAAGAGACCAGGGGGCTTGGGCTGAGCAGTACTGTCCCCAGTAAATACACGGGGAGAAACTAATGGAAGACAAGGGTTATTTCAGTCGGGCTATTTGCACAGGACCATTTCAGCACTGACTCCCAGTCCCCGGTGAAATGAACATTCTTTTCCTCCTGGTAAAGGAAGAGCACCTTTCTCAAGGGAAATTCAAAGACCTGATTTGAGCAGGAAAGGGGGGAGATCAGAGTGCCCTTCCACATCTACTGTTCTCAACTGCCTTCTGTTCAAAATCATCAACGTGCCAAAGTGGCATAATTTGGAGTGGCGTGTTCTGAACTCCTTTAACAGCTACATGAGTTCTCTTTAATTCTTCTGTTAGTTATCCCGAATTTGTACCTTCAGGAATAAGCTTCAAACCTCACCTGACTCCTCCATCAGTGCTGTGCAGTATACGGACTTCTGTGATATCAGGCGAGTATGAGAACCCCCAGCAAGCTCTCTCCCGCTCCTCCCCACGTCTCTCAGCCTCTGTCCACTTTGTACATTGCTGAGATTGATCACATTTTCCATTCTTGTTCTGTAAACGTATTTGTCTTCCCCATTTTATCTGTAAGTAGATTCTCAAAGCTGAAAAGTCAATCGATGCTCTATTGACAATATGGCCATTATAAAAAGTGTTCACTGGAAGAGGCCACAACGTCTTACTCTACAAATCAGTACTTCTGTCACTTAAGAAGAATGTGGCAAATGGAATATTCCTTCTTACCTTCATACGTCTCTCAAAATCATGCTACATTTTAGCTTCCTTCGACTTTGGGCCAGGACTTTCTTGTAAGATATTTTGGTTCATGCCACAGTTTGTAATTGCCTTTCTTTTTCTCTAATTGAGAGAAGAAACCCTACTTTCTCCCCATCTCATTAACATAATCTTACAGCTTCTTGTTCATTCCAATCTTTGCTGAACAGAGGCTTGAAGCTGGTTTCTCTTTTCTTCCTTTTTTAAAAAGATTTATTTATGCATTTATTTATGGCTGTTCAGGGTCATCATTGCTGTGCTCGGGCTTTCTCCAGTTGCCCGAGCCCCCCGCCTCGGGCTTTCTCCAGCCCCCCGGCGAGCGGGGGCTACTCTCTCTTGAGGCACCAGGGCTTCTCACTGCAGCGGTTTCTCTTGTTGCCGGGCGCAGGCTCTACGTACACGGGCCTCAGTAGCTGCAGTGCGTGGACTCTACACCTGTGGGGCACAGGCTTAATTGTTCCACGGCAAAGTGGAATCTTCTTGGATCAGGGACTGAACCGGTGTCCCTGCATTGGCAGGCGGATTCTTCACCACTGAGCCACCAGGGAAGCCCTATTTTCCCTTTTCTTAACATTCTGTAAGTTACCTAGTAGGTAAGTGTGGTTTATGTCAGAGCATATATGAAAATCCTATTCCTTCAAGGAAATTTTTAAAAATTACAGGTGAGATAGTGTTTTTAAACAAGACGTACTCCCTGTCTGCTTTGTAGCTCCTTATTCTCACCGGCTAATTTTTTTATTTTTAGCAGAGCCACAGGAAGTCCACATCACTTCCCTGGCATGGCTGGGGAACTTTCTAGACAAAAATACATCTGCTGGACTGGCCAGTAGGGGCAATGAGGCTGAGCTGAATATGACCCTCTGTGGGGCTCAGTCCACCTATCTGTGAGATAAAGGGCTTCCCAAAATTAGACTGTTGATCTCATGACTTCCACGAGCAACCTCTTCAGCTGGAGCCATCTGCAAACCCGGACCCTGACATCCTGTGTGGTTCTTTCCTCAAGAGCAATTCTGTGGGTAAACGCAGGATGGGGACCTGGATCTAAGATCAAGATCAAAGTCACTGGAAACATTAGTTACTATTTCCCAAGAGCAAAAATTACCTGTAGGATTTGAGAGAATGGAAATAGACTTACTTCCTCCCATGAATTCATATTTTATATCAAATGAACCACAAAGTGCTTTCTCTTCCCTGTTAAAATTATTTTCAGGCTCTGGAAGACGAAATTTATACTAACTTACAGAATAAACTTGGAAGGTTATCAGCTCCAAAAGTCTTTAATCATACTATATGGTGAAGAACTAGCCAGCCAGAACTAAAATTCATGTTTGAGCTCAACAGCTACCTGGAGATTTTAGGGATCAGATGAAAGGTGCTTGGTAAGCAGCAAAGGCCATCAGTGAGGTGTTGCTTAACTGGGAAGGAGGGTCTGAACAGGTGGAGGGGTAAGCGCCCTGTGCTGCAGGCTGGAGATCTGGGTGAGCTTGAGCAAAAAAAGAAAAAAAATATATATATAGCATATTTTATTTCTTATATTCCCTGCTACCTTGACCTCTCTGAGTTTCAACTCCCTCATCGATATAAAGTAACAGAGTAAAGCTCTCAGCAGATGTTGGATGAATGAAGCCCTGAGTGAATGAGAGAGTAATGAGCAGAGTTAGGCTAGACCTTCACCTTTTGCCGAGTGTCTCTTGCTGACTGGAAGCCCTGAGTGTGGCACTTGGTCCACTGACCTCACTGAGCGGTGGCCTGGGCGGAGTGCCTGTCAGTGGAGGGCCAGGCGTGGAGAAAGGGGCCCCCATGGAGGGCTGCGGGGTCAGAGCCTTTTGAGCCCCAGCCGTTCAAGTAGGAGTGGGCTGTGCGTCCCACACCTGCCACTGGTCATCAGTCATGGGAAGGCCAAGCTCGTGGCAGCCCCCAGGGCAGACTCCCTGACTGACTCACTGGGCGTGAGACTGTTGTCAAGAATTTTGGAGTGAGTGCAATTATTCCTACCACTGTCTGAGAGGCAGACACCTGTCCCCTAAGAAGCACAGCCTGAATTTTTACAGAGAAACTCACTCAGGATGTAGGGGCAACATGACAGGAGGTCTGGGTTCCCTTGAAGATACTTCAGCAATAATGAAAGAAAAAGGAGGGGAGGGAGGAGGGAGGGAGAGAAAAAAAAAAGGGACAAATGAAGCAAGTGCAGCAAAATTTGAAAACACTGAACCTGCTCATTACACTAGTCTCTCTACATCTGCGCATGTTTAAAATTTTTCACAGTAGAGCTTGATTTAAAAAAAGATACACAGGACTTGCCTGATGGTCCAGGGGCTAGGACTCTGCATGCTCCCAACTCAGGGGGCCCAGATTTGATCCCTGGTCAGGGAACTAGTGGAGAAGGCGATGGCACCCCACTCCGGTACTCTTGCCTGGAAAATCCCATGGACGGAGGAGCCTGGTGGGCTGCAGTGCATGGGGTCGCTAAGAGTCGGACACGACTGAGCAGCTTCCCTTTCACTTTTCACTTGCATGCATTGGAGAAGGAAATGGCAACCCATTCCAGTGTTCTTGCCTGGAGAATCCCAGGGACGGGGGAGCCTGGTGGGCTGCCGTTTATGGGGTCGCACAGAGTCGGACATGACTGAAGCGACTTAGCAGCAGCAGCAGGGAACTAGATCTCACGTGCCACAGCTAAGACCTGGTACAACCAAATACATAAAATAAATAAATACTTTAAATATATATATATATATAGCACCTTTTCATACTGTTCATGGTTAGACAGCATCACTGACTCACTGGACAGGAGTTTGAGCAAACTCCTGGAGATGGTGAAGGGCACAGAAGCCTGGCGTGCTGCAGTCCACAGGGTTGCAAAGAGTTGGACACGACTGACTGACCAACATACAGCACTTGGTCAAAAAGGAACTGCTGTCCCTTGCGTTTCTGGGTTCCCGGCTCAGGACCCGTGGTCCCAGAGGTCCTCTGCCCTCACACTTCTCACCAGCCCCAACATGTCCTACACACACACACACACACACACACACACACACACACACACACACACACACACACACACACACCCAAGGATAAAAAGCAAGGAGAGCCAATGGCCATGACCGCAGAAAGAAAGGGAAAACAGTCTTGGTGTTCGCACTCCCTTTTCAAATAAGCTGTGCCCTTCTGGTGAACGAACAGCCACTGACATGCTAGCCCCCTGTCCTCCTGGCTCTGGGTGACACGCTGAGTGAATTCTCCGTGATGTCCAGTTAAGTCTGCAGAGAAGCTGCAGAGTGGGCTTCCGCTCCCTCTGTGTGTGCATGCTAAGTTGCTTCAGTCACGTCCAACTCTTTGCGACTCCACAGACTGTAGCCCACCAGGCTTCTCTGTCCATGGGATTTCCCAGGCAAGAATACTGCAGTGGCTTGCCATGCCTTCCTCCAGTGGATCTTCCCGACCCTGAGATCAAACCCGCATCTCTTGCATCTCCTGTATTGGCAGGCCAGGTCTTTACTGCTAGGCCTCACCCTGATAGGGCTCTTTTCCTGTTACAAGTCACCTGTCCTTGCCCCACATCAGTGCTCCCAACCCCCACAACATGCTGATTTTCCATCACACTTTTGTTTACTCTTCCGACATCCTTTCTGGTGGTGTACCTTTACCATTTTAACTATTAAAAATTATTGGAGTGATACATGCTGTAAGTTAAAAAAAATTTACAAAAAGCTATAAGGTAAAAGGTAAAAGTCTCTTTCTCTCCTGATCCCCAGTCTCACCTCCCAGAGATATCACTGCTTGAGTTCCATAGTAGCCTTCAGGAAATTTTTCATGTATATGTTATTATATAGCTATAAATATTTAAAATACTTTCTCCCTGCCATTAGTTTTCCTACTATCAACCTAGAGGGTGATAAGGACAATTCCACAATGTTTCTTGACTTAAAAGATTTTAAGCTCAATGTATCAGGAATTTTGGTTTAAAAACATTTAATTCATATTAAATGCACTAAAATGTGACTGGACTATACCATCTAATTGAGCTGCTAACAAAATCAACTTAAAAGCTAAAATGAATCTTGGCAAATAAATTAAGAAACAAAGGCAAGATTTCCCTGGTGGTTCAGTGGTTAATACTCCGTATCTCCAATGTTTAATTCTTGGTCAGGGAACTAAGATCTCAGGTGCCTTGAAGTGGGGGGAAAAAAAGGCTGGTCTCATCTCATTTTTCACTTAATGTGTTCCAGACATGTAGTTCTAACAATGCATGTTATAGACTTTGAGACAGCTACAAGTCAAAGCTCAGATTTTAAAAACATGCTTGAGCTGGGCAAGTTTCTGCTATTTATAACTCAATGACCAATTGGTAAAGAACGCTCAATTTACTCATTTCACCCTGAAAGAAAAATTCTTATAAGCCTTTATAGGCTTTATAGAAATAAAAGAGAACATACATTTTCTTCTTTGTAATTTGTGTTTGTGTTTGTAAAGGCTGAATTTATAGTTAAATATATTTGCAAGGTTAAAAAAAAAGTGTTTGAATGAAGAGCCAGAAAAACTGCAATGCATGAAGAGTGGGGGAATAAAGTGGAGCAAGACTAGAATCAATACATGAATCCTGTCAAAGCGTATTAGCACTTACTGATCTGACTCATAAAACCTCAGCCTAATCGGACTTGATTTTTCCATGTCATGGCGACAGCACTTATCATTGTTTCTGGAAGGATCAGCTGCTTCAGCCTCCTACAGCCCCTCAATGACAAGGCTTTATTGACTTCATAAATATATGCTGCCCAGCTGTCATCCGCTTAATGAGGCGACGACTTCCATTCGATGGAACCATTCCACTCGGTCCTAGCAGGCGGGCTATCGCCTGATATTAACAATGGACCATGCTGGCCCTTTCAGAAGTTCGGGTACCACACAGCCACACAAGTTCTATTGTTCCTACAACATGGTAGCTTAGTGTTTGCTTTAGGACTTAAAAACCACTTCTCCCCTTTAAAGAATATACCCTCCTTTGCTGAGGCAGTTACTTCTTAGATCTGAAACCTTCCAAGGCTCATCTTTATTGGACATGTGTATAATCACATTATTACTTAGGGACAGGATGAAGATTAAAACTTAATCCAAGTAAGAAGGATGGTGAGGAGGGGTCACAAAAGGGACAGAAGAAGGATGAACATTAATTGAACTCTGCTAAGCTCTGGGCACTGTGCCCAGTGCCCTGCATCCTTGCTACTCATATATGGTCCATGGGCCACAGCTCGGGCACCAGCTGGGAGCTTGTGTGGACTGCCAGACCCTAGCCCAGACTTATGGAGATTCCTGGGCACAGTCAAGTTTGAGAAGACCTGCCCTAAATTACAAAGTTTATTTAATCCTTTCAACAACCATTCAAAGAAAATGTTAGTTCCATACTTTATGTCTAAAAATTTGGGGTAGACATCTCAAATTTGGGTCCTGATCTCGGACTTCCAGGCTCCAAAACTATGAGAAAGAAATTTCTGTTGTTTATAAGCCACCCGGTGTGTGGCATTTTGTTGCAGCAGCCTGAAGAGACTGACCCAATAAGGAAACCCAGAAAGAAAGTTTCCTTTCTCCCTTCCTTAAAAAAAAAAAACAAAACACATATTATTTGGCTTTTTATTTCTCTTCACTGCCAAAAGAGTTTAATGCAAAATACAAGTATGAGTGAACAATGAAATTAATAATTTCCCCAGTGCTTAGAAGTAAAGAATCTGCCCTTGATATAGGAGCTGCAGGAGACCCAGGTTTGATCCCTGGGCTGGCAAGATCCCCTGGAGGAGGGCATGACAACCTACTCTAGTATTCTTGGCTGGGAAATCCCATGGACAGAGGCGCCCGGCAGGCTACAGTCCATGGAATCGCAGAGAGTCGGACACGACTGAAGTGACTTAGCAGCAGCAGTAAACGGGGGAAATCACTGTAGTGAGAATTTTGGTTTTTCTGTATATGCTCTGCAAAGCCTCCTCAGCTTGTATTTCTCACACATATTTAATGCACATTCCCTGGTGGCGCAGATGGTAAAGAATCCGCCTGCAATGCAGGAGACCTGGGTTTGATCCCTGGGTTGGGAAGATCCCCTGGAAAAGGGAATGGCAACCTGCTCCAGTACTCTTGCCTGGAAAATTCCATGGACAGAGGAGCCTGGCAGGCTCCAGTCCATGGGGTCACGAAGAGTCGGACACGACTGAGTCAGTAAATCACCACAATATTTCACGATGCACATATATTTCCTCCTTCCCCTCTGCATCACAGAAAGGATTTCCAGCGGGAAAAGGGGCGCTGCCCAGGATTTCACAGGTGGGGAAAGACAGAGCCGGCTGCACCAGCACACGTGTCTGACCCCAAAGCCCATGCTCCGTCCGCCTTCCCTCTCCGCCCAGGGTTTCTTGAGTCAGAGCTCCTCTGGGACAACGCCGAGTAACCAGCACTTGAAAGGCAGCCTGTGGTGTGAGTGAGGGTTAGTGACAGGGCGGAAAAGAGCCAGGAAACCACACCGTGGGAATCGGCGGAGCTGCAGCTCAGCCTCCCTTTGGGCTACAGAAGACGGCACAAGTAGGACCCAAAGAAATCACAAGGGGGCTAGTCTCAGCCCAACATAAGGCAACACTTTCTTGTAACTAGAGCTATTCTGTTTGGGAAAGATGGCACCCACTGAACATTTTCAAGCACAGGTGGCTGACCCGAGGACATCTGTCTGGACTATGAGACAAGTCCTATTTCAAGGGGAGACTGGGCTACTTGGCTCCTGAACACAGCTCCCAGACAGACGATGGCAGCGTTCTCACTTTCCACATGCGGTACCGGGCATTCCTCTGGATGTGTGGGGCACGACGCACGCTGTGCCCGCCACGGCCTGGGCCAGGGTCTACACTGCGACAGCCGCTCCTTTGGCTGCAGGTGCCCGGATCCGAGGATCAGGAGGGACAAGGAGGCAGTCAGCGCACGGGCTGGCGGCTGGCCTACAAAGCAGCCCTTGCAAAACATCACAACCTGAACAGACCCAAGCTGGGCCCGTGACAACATTCTTATTCTCCGAGAGCACCAATTCCGAAAGAGGGCGTGAATCCAATCTGATTCTGACAATTAATACGTAGGAGAGGCCAGGAGAGGCCCAGAACAAATTGTCACTCTGAATAAAGTCAAGTTACCAGGAAGCAGGTGTAGTCATTGGGTTCGGCTGCCACAGAAAAGTACTACAGATCGGGTGGCTTAAAACCGCAAACACTGAACTATGCCACAGTTCTGGAGGCTGGTGTGCAGGATCAACCTGTGAGCAGGGCCAGTTCCTTCCCAGGGCTGCAGGCAGAATCTGTCTTGTGCCCCTCTCCCTACACCTTCCAGGCATTTGATGGTACTCTTTGGTGCACCTTGGCATGAAGGAGCCTCACTCTGATCGACGCCTTCAAGTTCACATGGCGTTCTCTCCCTGTGTCCCAATTCCCTCCTTTATAAGGAACCAGTCGTTATTGGGAGAAGGTTCATGCTCATGACCTCACTTTAAGTGAGGAAGTATTCTACTGTATTCTACTACTTTCATGGGGATGGCTGTCCCAAGGAGGCAGAGGAGGAGAAATGGGGGATGGGGCCAAGGAGAGGCGTGAATCAGGTATGAGGCTACACTAGTGGGTTTAGCAGCTTAGCAAAGCTGCTTAGGAACAAGCTAACTGATGTCTCGATCTTACACTTGCCCAAAGACTGTATGATCTAGTGCCTCTTTGGGGAGTTCCTCTTGGGTGAGGAAGGAAGAATTTATCCTGTGGTTCCCAAAAACCATTGTCAAAAGTTCATCCGTGGGCAGGGGTGTGGGAGCCGAGTGGGACCCCAGGACCTTACACCTGAGTGGCGTGTGAGGGGCCTGGGGCAGGGGCTGGAAGCAGAAGCTGCCTGGATGGGACCCAGTGAAGCTGGAGTTGGTCGCCATCACGGTGGCAGAAGCAGAGCAAACTGTCAAGGGTCAGATGAAGCCAAGACGATCTGAGAAGTACCTGATACAATCTTGCTATCTCCTGCTGGACGACTGGGACAAAGTAGCTGATGGGACTACAAATGGGGATCACGTTTCTGGGATTTTCAAACACTGGCTTCCCTTGGTTTAGTTGCAAAGTTGTGTCTGACTCTTGTGACCCCATGGACTGTAGCCCGCCAGGCTCCTCTGTCCACGGCGTTTCCCAGGCAAGAATACTGGAGTGGTTTGCCATTTCCTTCTCCAGGGGATCTTCCCAACCCAGAGATCAAACCCGGGTCTCCTGCATTGCAGGCAGATTCTTTACCAACTGAACCACCAGGGAAACTCTTAGCTTCCCTTAGAGCAAGCAGCTATACTTTTCAGGATTCATCCTGGGTAAACACTTAAGACAAGTGTATAAAAATGTACAGAGAACATTCTATATAATTGCCAGCAACTGGGAAAAGCCTGTAAGTCCAACAATTTAGGGTTGGTGAAAAAGATTATACATGAAGTATATTGGAATCCTAAGCAGTTATTTAAATTTATGAGGTATTAATAGTTCAAGAGACTCACACAGATGGTCACTGAACACAGCTAAATGAAAAAAAGCAAGAATGAATAATATGATCCCATTTTTTCAAAAAGGATCCTGAAAAATATTTATATGGATATATATATTCATATAAATTCTGGAAGACTATTTTTAAGAATACTAACAATAATTATCTCTAGGTAATTTTAACTTTTCTTCCTTGCAGATATGTTATTTTTTTTTTACAATTATTGTCGAAATAAATGATTCAAACAAATTTTGTTTTAAAAGACTGTCTGACATAGAAAAAGAACTGACATTTTAACCACTTTTTTTTTTTTTTTTTGCCTTGTGGCATATGGAATCTTAGTTCCCTGACCAGGGATCGAACCAATGACCCCTGCTCTGGGAGGGCACAGTCTTAACCACTGGACCACGAAGGAAGTCCAAGAACTGACATTTTAGATATCTGAGCAATCAGAGGCTTACAATGTAAATGGCAGATGCTGCTAAAAATTAAATGGAAAGAATCACTCTTCCATTCATTCAGTATTAACAAATATTCCAGAATAGCTCCTACAAACCAGGCACCAGGCCAGGTTCTGGAGATAGAAGAAGTCAAAACAGTTACAAATTGTGTTTAGTGTTATAAAAGAAAAAAGATATTTCCCTGGAATATTTTTATTTCAAAGGAAGTAAGTTTAGTTGCACTAAAATTTTTTGAAGTATTTACAGGCTTTCTCCTTTTACAAAAGATTTTAGGTTAATTACAACAAAAACATTCCAGTAAACGGTAAAACATACATAAGAATTTGGATCGGGGACAATAAAAACATCTATATGTAGACTATCTTTTGTTATTATAGAGCTTAAATACGGTTCTGAGCATCCAAGCAGCCAAAGTGAAAAGGAGAATCATTTATTTTGTTCTTGCCATCAGAGAGAAAGAGATCAATTTTTTAAAAAGAAACTAAGCTTCTCCTAGCCCTTATCTGCAAAGGAAATTTCTCATATTGAGTGACATTAATAAATATTAATATTTATATTAATAAATATTATTTTCCACATGAAATAATGAGAAAAAATCTGCTAATCCATAAACTCTGAGAGGACAAGGGTCATCGATTTTGTTTGTATCTACACACAGGTGCCCCAGCAGGCACGCAAGTTTTGTGGAGGGGAGAAGCAGTGTGTCATTCTGAGCTGTGGCTGCGTGGACAGCCATCCCAATTGCTAAGGACCATTCTTCATCATGTTAGAAAACAGACTGAATCCTGATGTGCAGAAGTACGAGGACTGTTTACCACCCTAAATAATGGACAGCGGCTGATTCTGGGAGCTATTCTTTAGGCTTTGACACCCTAAATAGCACCACCAGGAGATTAGATGTGTACCTAAATTTCTGTCTATATGTGTCTATATATCTATCTACCTAGACTTATCATAAGGAACTGGCTTAAGCAATTATGAAGGCTGACAAGTCCCACGACCCGAGGTTGAGTCAGCAAGCTGGAGACCCAAGAGAGCCAATGGAGCTCTAACCCAACCAGAGGCCTGAGAAGAGACGGAACTCAATGGTACAGGTCTAGTCCAAAGGCCGGCAGGCGTGGGACTCAGGAAAAGTCCTTGCTTCAGTTCGAGTCAAAAGGCAGTAAAAAACCAGTGTCCCAGCGTGAATGTCTCCCAGGTAGGAGGCTTTCTCTCTGACTTGAGGGAAGACCAGGTTTTTGTTCCAGTCAGGACTCCACGGAGATCCAACAAGTCCATCCTAAAGGAAATCAGTCCTGAATATTCACTGGAAGGACTGATGCTGTAGCTAAAGCTCCAATACTTTGGCCACCTGATGCGAAGAGCTGACTCATTGGAAAAGACTCTGATACTGGGAAAGATTCAGGGCAGGAGGAGAAGGGGACGGCAGAGGATGAGATGGTTGGATGGCATCACTGAATCAGTGGACATGAGTTGAGCAAACTCCGGGAGATGGTGAAGGACAGGGAAGCCTGGCGTGCTGCAGTCCATGGGGTCGCAGAGTCAGAATGCCAAAGCGACTGAGAAACAGGCCTTCAGTTGACGGTATGAGGCCCACTCGTGTTACAGATGGCATTCTGCTTTCCCAATGTAAATATTAACTTCATCCAAAACATCTTCACAGAAACACCCAGAATAACGTTTGTCCAAATATCTGGGCACCCCATGGTCCAGCAAGGTGACGCACAAAATTAACCAGCATGAACCATTACTCTTAATACACAGCTAAACCAACTGTGATTCACCAGGCTTACCAAACAGCACAAGGACTATAAATTCATTTACCAGAGAGGATATCTATCTTAGAATAAAACTGATGAAGATAACGATGGCAAAAATGGAAAGGAGAACAGGAGCCAGCAACAGACGGCGAAGTAAAAGGCAACTTCAGACCTCATGACGAAGTAGCGGGAGGAAGACAATTTTAGAAAGTCCCAAGATCAGAGGCTGAAGTTACTGCCGTGAAGGAAAGAGCAGATGGCAACGTGAAACGGAAAAGGGCAATGTCCAAAATACACCAATTAATAGGGAGGTAAGCAGCCTCAGGATTTCTTGAAGAAAGACGACGCTTGGGCGTTAAGGCAGAATGAATGGAGAGACTTACAGAGCCCAGATGTTCCGTGACAACCGTCCTGCAGCCTGATGGACAAGCCCGAGTGCTGCTCCGCAGTCATGAAAGGGTGGGAATGGCTAGCCTAGGGGTCTGAGCAGAGGACCAGTGGCAGAGTCAGGCACATCCGATTCCCCTTGGTTCCCTCGGCCGGGCAACACCAGACGACACGTGGGCCCGTGCACAGCTCTGCCGTCCACCCTCCCCTGGACCAGGGTTCTGCTCGCACATGCGCGCAGACCTTTCCACCTTAAACCCCAAGTCCCTGGCTCTTGCCATACCTTTTGAACTTTTCTTTGTAAACAACGAAGAATAAAGGGTGTTGCTCAGCACCCAGCTCTATGCGGATGAAGTCAACAGCCACTGCAGTTGCTGCGCTCCCTGAGAGGAACTTGGGGTGAAATGCAGGATGAGACACACTGTGCTTCAGAAAAACAGGCCCCAGAAATTGTAGGATGCACGTCTCAGGAGGAATTTTCATGAGCCCAGATTCAAGCATCTTCACATATATGGCTGGAGAAGCACTGATATTGTTACCTTGAGATATCTTGTTTTTTTGTGACCAGCAGTGATTTTTTTTATCAAGGACGTGTGCTTGACTGCATGTCTTCCCTAGCCAAAACCCATATATAAGCTCTTCCATGGCAACCCACTCCAGTATTCTTGCCTGGAGAATTCCACGGACAGAGAAGTCCGGTGGGTCAGAGAGTCAGACACGACTGAGTGACTTTCTTCTTTCTTTTCCCCTATCTTCTGGGGGCAGCTTCTTCTGAGCTCCTGAGAGGCTGTCTCCTGGGCCACTCACAGTCCTCAGTAAGGTCCCTGAATTAAAACTTAGACTCACAGACTTCCCTGGTGGTCCTGCGGTCAAGAATTCATCCGTCAATGCGGGGGACATGGGTTCAATCCCTGGTTGGGGAAGACGCCGTGTGCTGTGGGGCAACTAAGCCCACATGCCTAGAGCCCGAGCTCCCCAGTAAGAGAAGCCTGCGCAAGCCAGCTAGAGAGTAGCCCCCGCTCTCTGCAACTAGAGAAAGCCCACGCAGCAACAGAGACCCAGTGCAGCTAAAAAAAATACCTCTATATATTAAATAAATTAAAAAAAAAAAACAACTTACACTCACAGCTCTTAAGTCTGTCCATTTTTCTTCAAGTCAGCACACTCCTGCACTGTCCTTCCTCCCACCACCAAATCTCCTGCAAGTCTGGCATATGCTGACTCCACTTCCCCTCTGCCCCACCTGCTAAGCCCTTGCCCCAGCTGCTGGTGCTCCCATTCAAGCAATGCCAGCTACATCCACTTCCTGACGGCTGGTCCCAAAAGGCTCAGCCTTCACTGTTTTTGAACTTTTTATTTTTGTAACAGTGCTGCACGTTTCATGGTGATCCTGAAATTCCCTTCTTTGGCTCCCAGGACCCAGCACTGTATCTTGTTCTTGGCCTTGCCCCCAAGATCCTTCCTGGATCTTCCTCTTCCTGACTGTTCAATAGCAATATCAAAAGACTCTGCTGTCATCCCCCAGGCTTTTCTCCATTCTGTTTCCTCTTCTTCAGAAGTCACTCTCCCCAGGGCTTCCTACTGTCTCCTCCAGTCCAGGGAGGAACTTCCAACTCTCTGTTCCACCCTGACTCTGTCTCTCCAATGGGTCTCACATTTTCAGCGCCTTCCAACCATTTCCCCTCAGTTACTGGAGTCCCAGATTCACAGTTCTAAAATCAGACTTTCTTGTCCTTGTTAACATTATCAACATTATCCAAGCCGGCCAAATTCTAAACCCCAAGATCATCTCCACTCCCGATGTATAAGTGGTTACTCTGACTCATAAAATTCTTCCTTTCACTTTCCTCCTCATTTTAACTTTCATCACTACCCGAGCTCAGCTTTCTTCTCATTCCTGAAATACTGCAATCGCTTTTAGCTGATCTTCTTGCCCTGAACTATCCTTTCCAATCCACCCTGCATCTGTTAGGAAACAATTTTCCATAAAGATCTTCTATTCTTGCAATGTCTGGCAGGGGTGTCTAAGCACAGTCATTAACACTAATTTAAGAATATTTCTGGTGGTCTCATGGTTAAGAATCTGCCTTGCAGTGCAGAGGATGTGGGTTTGATCCCTGATCAGGGAACTAAGATCCCACCTGCTGTGGAGCAATTAAGCCCAGTGCCGCAACTTCTGAGCCTAAGCACTAACCTTCTACTAAAGCCCATGGGCCCTGGATGCAAATACTGAAGCCCATGGGCCCTGGCGCCCGTACGCCACAACTAGAGCTCATGCACCACAACGAAGATCCTTGGGTGGGGAAGATCCCCTGGAGAAGAGAATGGCAACCCACTCCAGTATACCTGCCTGGAGAACCCCATGGACAGAGGAGCCTGGTGGGCTATAGTCCATGGGGTCGGACTGTCCAAAGGGTTGGACGTGACTGAGCAACTAACACTGCAACTAGAGAAAAAGCCTGCACAGCAACAAAGACCCAGCACAGACCAAAACAAAATTATTCTAAAAACAAAAACATGTAAAAAAAAAATCTATTAAAAAAAAAAGAATATGCATGCAAGGAGACATTCCATAGTAGTAGGGCTTAGAGACCTCTCCTTCCTGAGATGTTTCAGGGTAATGAAGATAAAGATCTTACCTCCTCTTCCTCAGAGATCTGTTTACATTTCTGAGTAAAGATAAGGTCTTTCTCCAGAGAGAAGTAGGAGCAGGTCCCCAGCAGCTCCACAGAAGATGGGAACCTAATTTGGGGGTTGTTCCTCTCCTGTAACGCGCCCCTCCAGCCTGTGCAAGTACCATCTGGCCCTCACTGCCTTGCCCTGTGGAGCTTGGACAATCAACAAGGCTAACTTCACTTGAAGAAAGGTAAAATCTCAGACCCCTTACCCTGTGACTTAACACACCACCAACAAATTATCTTTTGAAAGATCCACTCTGGCCAGCTCACTTTCTTGATTGAAACACTTCCATGGCTTCCTTGCACAGAATAAAACTCTAAGCCTTATCTGTAATCCAAGTTCTCTTTCCAGTTTGTCCCCCTTCTTTATATAAGGGACCTAAGAATTTGTGGTTTTGAGTATCCCACGGGGTTATGGAAGCAATCCACCATAGATGCTGACAGTATAGTCCTCTGTCTCTTTCTCTAAAGAAAGAGAAATCAAAGCCTACGATAATCATCTAGGTCTGCAGATAGCAGCTGGACATGGGTTGCCTGAGTCTTACCCTATGTAAATCTTCTGTTCTAATCAACCTGGACTTCCACATGTTCCCCAAACAGGCATATACACCCTGCCTCCAGCTCTGGCCACGCCTGTGCTCAGTCACTCAGTTGTTTTCAGCTCTTTGCGACCTCATAGACTGTAGCCCACCAGGCTCCTCTGTCCATGAGATTCTCCAGGAAAGAATACGGGAGCAGGTTGCCATTTCCTATTCCAGGGGATCTTCCTGACACAGGGACTGAACCTGGGTCTGTGTCTCCTGCACTGGCAGACAGATTCTTTACCATTAGTGCCACCTGGGAAGCCCCCTGGCCACGCCTAGAATGCCATACTCAGATCACAGATGAGGGAAAACCCATGAAGCACCAGGGCAAGAAACACCCATAGCACCTTTGGAGCAATGGTGAGCCAGACCACTGACTTCTTCATGGATGTCACCATGACCCCCATCAGACAGGAAACCAGCCAGCCCTCCATCCCGGCCATAATCGATGAACTGAAGGCCAGAGCTGCAGCCTCAGGTGACCAGGGTCTGACTGGACATCAGGGAGCTGAACCATCTCTGGCAATGCTTGGTTGAATCTCTGTGCAACAGGGGAGCTCGGCAGTTTATGGTGGCCAACAGACCCAGACAGCTCCTCCATTTGAGAAGTCAAGTCAAAAGGGGTGAGGAGAGGCAGCTCAGGTTCCAGTGGGAAGAAGCGAGCTGGGGTTTCAGACCTCCTTCAGTCTTTCTACTCAAATCTTAGCTCCACCCACATTTCTGGGTATTCTCGCAACAAATTCCCAATCATCTCAATGATAATATGAACATGCATTTGTCTGGTAGGCCTCAACCACTTAAGAGCCCTTCTCACAGTCTCAAAGATATGTGTACCAAGACGCTGGTTGAAGCATTGTGTGTAAATAGTCAACTTAACCAGACATTATTAATGGGCGTGCTTTTGTCTATCATATTTCATTATCAACTGAAAGATACAACCTAATTCCAGAGACATAAAATATCAGGGACTTCCCTGGTGATCCAGTGGCTGTGATTCTGCACTCTCCATGCACAGGCCCCAGGTTCGATCCCTGGTCAGGGAACTAGATCCCACATGCTGCTCAAATAGTTCCAACGCCACAAGTGAAAGACGCCAGGTGCTGCAACTAAGAGGTGGTGCAGTCAGACAAATGAATACATATTTTTTAGTGGTGGTTTAGTGGCTAATTGTGTCTGACTCTTGAAACTCCATGGACTGCAGCCCAGCAGGCTCCTCTGTCCTTGGGATTTCCCAGGCAAGAATACTGGAGTGGGTTGCCATTTCTTTCTCCAGGGGATATTCTTGACCCAGGGATCGAATCTGGGTCTCTTGCATTCCAGGTAGATTCTTTACTGACTGAGCCATAAGGAAGCTCAAATATATATATATATATATATATATATATATATATATTTAAAATGTATATTTTAATATATCAATAAAATAACCCACAGTGGTTATGCCACTGATTGTTGTAACATACAAAAAAAAAAGTGCCTTTTAGAATTAAGGGATTATTGTATGTATTCAAGGTATGTATTCAGGTCCCCGGTGGCTCAGATGGCAAAGAATCTGCCTACAGTTAGGAGATGTGGGAGACACGGGTTTGATCTCTGGGTTGGGAAGATCCCTTGGAGAAGGGAAAGGCAACCCACTCCAGTACTCTTGTCTGGAGAATTATAAGAACAGAGGAGCTTGGCAGGCTATAGACCATGGGGTCACAGAGTCGGACACAACCAAGTGACAAACACTTTCACTTCAAGGTATGTATGGTACGGTACACTCAAACAGCGGGATGTTTTGCAGCTGAGACAGGTAAACAGCACAAGATGGGTCCATGGGTGGTGGTGGGGGGAAAAATTTCCTTCAGAATAAAGGAGGAGAGTGGGGCATACATGGGGCTACACCTCAAGGTGCCAAGTGGAGATGTATCCAGTGCTTCCTGGCAGTCGGTGCTTGAAAAGCAGACTTTAATTTTAAACTAGGTGCTGAACATGTGGGTCTATGTTTTAGTGTTTTTATACCCTTTTTGTGTGTCTAAAATATAATACACTTTAAGTGAGCCTTGTAACCTGTTTTGTTGCCCCTGTTCCTCAGATACCTTGTGTTCAGCAATGGCCTAAAAATTCTTTAGAGACTCCCCTGGTGGTCCAATGCAGGGGGCCACGGTTTGATTCCTGGTCGGGAAACTAGATCCTGCATGCCGCAACTAAGAGTTCACATGCCGCAACTAAAGATCCTGCACGCCGCAACTAAGAGTTCACATGCCGCAACTAAAGATCCTGCATGCTGCAACGAAGACCGAAGATCCCATGTGCTGCAACTGAGACCCCACACAGCAAAAAAAAAAAAATCAATTCTATAAATACAGGAGTTGAGGGAACTGTTTACTGTCTTCAACCTCCACAAGTTGACTATTAGGAAAGAAGGAATTTCGTCATTCCACTCAGCAGTATCTGATACGTGCACATATCCAACTGATAAACATCTGCACCCTAGGCGACAGTCCAAAACTCAGCTCTTTCTCAATATTCCAGTCCTCCCTCAGACAGGGACTGTTTCCCAGGCATGCCAAAACCCACAAATGCTCAAGTCACTTCTGTAAAAATGGTGTAGTATTTGCATATAACTGACAGCATCCCCTAGGCTTTAAATCATCTCTCAGTTCAGTTCAGTCGCTCAGTCGTGTCCGACTCTTTGCGACCCAATGAACTGCAGCACGCCAGGCCTTCCTGTCCATCACTAACCCCCTGAGTTCACTCAGATTCATGTCCATCGAGTCAGTGATGCCATCCAGCCATCTCATCCTCTGTCGTCCCCTTCTCCTCCTGCCCCTAATCCCTCCCAGCATCAGAGTCTTTTCCAATGAGACAACACTTCCCATGAGGTGGCCAAAGTACTGGAGTTTCAGCTTTAGCATCATTCCTTCCAAAGAAATCCCAGGGCTGATCTCCTTCAGAATGGACTGGTTGGATCTCCTTGCAGTCCAAGGGACTCTCAAGAGTCTTCTCCAACACCACAGTTCTAAAGCATCAATTCTTCGGTGCTCAGCCTTCTTCACAGTCCAACTCTCACATCTATACATGACCACAGGAAAAACCATAGCCTCGACTAGACGGACCTTAGTCGGCAAAGTAATGTCTCTGCTTTTGAATATACTATCTAGGTTGGTCACAACTTTTCTTCCAAGGAGTAAGCGTCATTTAATTTCATGGCTGCAATCACCATCTGCACTGATTTTGGAGCCCAGAAAAATAAAGTCTGACACTGTTTCCCCATCTATTTCCCATGAAGTGATGGGACCAGATGCCATGATCTTCATTTTCTGAATGTTGAGCTTTAAGCCAACTTTTTCACTCTCCTCTTTCACTTTCATCAAGAGGCTTTTTAGTTCCTTTTCACTTTCTGCCATAAGGGTGGTATCATCTGCATTATCTGAGGTTATTGATATTTCTCCCGGCAATCTTGATTCCAGCTTGTGTTTCTTCCAGTCCAGCGTTTCTCATGATGTACTCTGCATGTAAGTTAAATAAGCAGGGTGACAATATACAGCCTTGACGTACTCCTTTTCCTATTTGGAACCAGTCTGTTGTTCCATGTCCAGTTCTAACTATTGCTTCCTGACCTGCATACAGATTTCTCAAGAGGCAGGTTAGGTGGTCTGGTATTCCCATCTCTTTCAGAATTTTCCACAGTTTATTGTGATCCACACAGTCAAAGGCTTTGGCATAGTCAATAAAGCAGAAATAGATGTTTTTCTGAAACTCTCTTGCTTTTTCCATGATCCAGCAGATGTTGGCAATTTGATCTCTGGTTCCTCTGCCTTTTCTAAAACCAGGTTGAACATCGGGAAGTTCATGGTTCACGTATTGCTGAAGGCTTGCTTGGAGAATTTTGAGCATTTCTTTACTATCACGTGAGATGAGTGCAATTGTGTGGTAGTTTGAGCATTCTTTGGCATTGCCTTTCTTTGGGATTGGAATGAAAACTGACCTTTTCCAGTCCTGTGGCCACTGCTGAGTTTTCCAAATTTGCTGGCATATTGAGTGCAGCACTTTCACAGCATCATCTTCCAGGATTTGAAATAGCTCTACTGGAATTCCATCACCTCCACTAGCTTTGTTCGTAGTGATGCTTTCTAAGGCCCACTTGACTTCATATTCCAGGATGTCTGGCTCTAGATGAGTGATCACACCATTGTGATTAACCGAGTCGTGAAGTTTTTGTACAGTTGTTCTGTGTATTCTTGCCACCTCTTAATATCTTCTGCTTCTGTTAGGTCCATACCGTTTCTGTCCTTTATTGAGCCCATGTTTGCATGAAATGTTCCCTTGGTATCTCTAATTTTCTTAAAGAGATCTCTAGTCTTTCCCATTCTGTTGTTTTCCTCTATTTCTTTGCATTGATCGCTGAAGAAGGCTTTCTTATCTCTTCTTGCTATTCTTTGGAACTCTGCATTCAGATGCTTATATCTTTCCTTTCCTCCTTTGCTTTTCGCCTCTCTTCTTTTAACAGCTATTTGTAAGGCCACCCCAGACAGCCATTTTGCTTTTCTGCATTTCTTTTCCATGGGGATGGTCTTGATCCCTGTCTCCTGTACAATGTCACGAACCTCATTTCATAGTTCATCAGGCACTCTATCTATCAGATCTAGGCCCTTAAATCTATTTCTCACTTCCAATGTATAATCATAAGGGATTTGATTTAGGTCATACCATACGCACAGAAAACTAGTCAATATAATCACACTAGGACCACAGCCTTGTCTAACTCAATGAAAGTAAGTCATGCCCGCGGGGCAACCCAAGATGGGCAGGTCATGGTGGAGAGGTCTGACAGAATGTGGTCCACTGGAGAAGGGAATGGCAAACCACTTAACTATTCTTGCCTTGAGAACCCCATGAACAGTATGAAAAGGCAAAAAGATAGGATGCTGAAAGAGGAACTCCCCAGGTCAGTAGGTGCCCAATATGCTACTGGAGGTCAGTGGAGAAATAACTCCAGAAAGAATGAAGCGATGGAGCCAAAGCAAAAACAATACCCAGCTGTGGATGTGACTGGTGATAGAAGCAAGGTCCAATGCTGTAAACAGCAATATTGCATAGGAACCTGGAATGTCAGGTCCATGAATCAAAGCAAATTGGAAGTGGTCAAACAAGAGATGGCAAGAGTGAACATTGACATTCTAGGAATCAGCGAACTAAAATGGACTGGAATGGGTGAATTTAACTCAGATGACCATTATATCTGCTACTGTGGGCAGGAATCCCTTAGAAGAAATGGAGTAGCCATCATGGTCAAGAGAAGAGTCCGAAATGCAGTACTTGGATGCAGTCTCAAAAACGACAGAATGATCTCTGTTCATTTCCAAGGCAATCCATTCAATATCACAGTAATCCAAGTCTATGCCCCAACCAGTAACGCTGAAGAAGCTGATGCTGAACAGTTCTATGATGACCTAGAAGACTTTTTAGAACTGCCACTCAAAAAAGATGTCCTTTTCATTATAGGGGACTGGAATGCAAAAGTAGGAAGTCAAGAAACACCTGGAGTAACAGGCAAATTTGGCTTTGGAATACGGAATGAAGCAGGGCAAATACTAATAGAGTTTTGCCAAGAAAATGCACTGGTCATAGCAAACACCCTCTTCCAACAACACACGAGAAGACTCTACACACATGGACATCACCAGATGGTCAACACCGAAATCAGATTGATTATATTCTTTGCAGCCAAAGATGGAGAAGCTGTATACAGTCAACAAAAACAAGACCAGGAGCTGACTGTGGCTCACATCATGAACTCCTTATTGCCAAATTCAGAGTTTAATTGAAGAAAGTAGGGAAAACCGCTATACCATTCAGGTATGACCTAAATAAAATCATCTCTAGCTCACCTTTAATACCCAACCCTATGTAAATACTACATAAATAGCTGTAAATACAGGGTAAATACCATGTAACTAGTTGTGGGTGAGGAGGGGGAGTTGCAGAGGCGGGCAAATTCATCTTGGAAATTTCTGGAATTTTTTTTCTTGTATTTTCTGTCCTCCGTTGATTGAAACCACCGGATAGGGAGGAGAACTGATCGTAGAGACCCTGGCTTCACATTAGCTTTGGGTTTGCCTAGATTTAACCAAGGTCAAATTGGCAAAAAAAGGAAAAAGATATTTTGCCTAGTTTAACAAAAGGCTTTAAGAAGAGTGCGTGCACGGGAAGTGGGGCATTTTCAATAGAATCCCTTAAAAGCAACCCTCCTGGCCATACAAAAAGTGAGTTGAAGTTTTAAGAACAGGTTTCCTAAAGCCTGGCATGAAATAAAGTGCAAGCTTTGGAGTCAGACTAAGTTATTCCAAAAATCACGCCAGCTGTGTGGCACTGTGAAGTCATCTAACTTTGCAGGCTTGTTTCTCTGTAACATGGGGACAATAAGAAGTGACTTATGGGGTGTTAGCAGGTCAGAAATTTTAAACACAGTACTGGGCCTGCATACAGTAGTTACCTAATAAATGGTGATTACTATTTGGAAGCGGGTTTGGGGTTTTGGTTCAGGCCCCAGCGTACCTCATCACCCCTCCCTGCTGCCTCTGAGTCATTCAAACACTCTCAATTATCTTAGACATCTATGTGCAGGTTAAGAAGTCAAGCAAACCAAGGCCTTTCCGCAGCTTACAATCCGACTAACAGCATCATAGAGGGATAACAATGCTCGGCCTTTCCTGGTTTAGTTTTAATCTGGTAGAGAAACTGGCACCACTAGGGAAGCTGCGCTATGGCCTTGGGACCTCGGAGAAGTGCAGTATCTGGCCAAAGGCCACGGGCCTCCAGGTGATTCCCAGGTCTCCCGCCATAAGGCCCGGGGCGGCCAAGGCGTCCCTGGCGTCCGCGTCCTTTCCTGGAAGCTAGAGGGAAGGGTCTCAAGAGAGGCGGCGTCCTTCTGCGTTTTCGGGGCCCAGACGAGGACGCTTACTTACCAGCGCGAAATGCACCAGGGCGTTGAAGCAGAGCCAAGCGAGCAACCGTCCGCCGTCCCCTGCCCCCGGCCCAGGCGCAGGCCCAGCGCGCAGCCCACTGCCAGCAGCGAGGCGCACAGCAGCAGCGAGCCGCCCGCCGAGATGCCCAGCTCCCCGCCCGCGTGCATGCTTCCAGCTCCGATCGCAGACTGCCCGCACCTGGGCTGGGATCTCCCCGCGAACAGTGAGCGGGAAGGCGGGGCTGCGCGGCGAGGAGGCGGGGCTGCGCGGCGAGGAGGCGGGGCTGCGCGGCGAGGGGGTGGGGCGAAAGAAGGCTTCACCCTCCCGCCCCGCTGCCCCGCGGAGTCCCAACGCTGCAGAGCCAGACGTTTTCTCAACTCAGGTTCATGCTCACTAATTTTCTTAACTGCCGAAACCAGACCTATCCCCAGTTCTGTTCACTCAGTCGTGTCCGACTCTTTGCGACCCCATGAATCGCAGCACGCCAGGCCTCCCTGTCCATCACCAACTGCCGGAGTTTACTCAGACTCCTGTCCATCGAGTCAGTGATACCATCCAGCCATCTCATCCTCTGTCGTCCCCTTCTTCTCAGCCTTCAATCTTTCCCAGCATCAGGGTCTTTTCAAATGAGTCAACTCTTCGCATGAGGTGGCCAAAGCATTGAAGTTTCAGCTTCAACATCAGTCCTTCCAATGAACACCCAGGACGGATCTCCTTTAGGATGGACTGGTTGGATCTCCTTGCAGTCCAAGGGACTCTCAAGTCTTCTCCAACACCACAGTTCAAAAGCATCAATTCTTCGGCGCTCAGCTTTCTTCACAGTCCAACTCTCACATCCATACATGACCACTGGAAAAACCGTAGCCTTGACTAGACCGACCTTTGATGGCAAAGTAATGTCTCTGCTTTTTAATATACTGTCTAGGTTGGTCATAACTTTCCTTCCAAGGAGTAAGGGTAAGCCACCTATTCCCAGACCACGCCCAAAAGGCTGGAGATAGGGCCACACCTTTTGATGCAGTGTGACTGTTAACAGGGTTCAAAGCCTTAAGCCAGGAAGTGAAGTCTAGCTGTTGGAATTTTTGCCAATAGCCTGCAGTAGAGGGAGGGAGGAGGGAGGGGTGTGTGGGGGGGGAGAATTTCAGGGACAAAATATTCTAATTAAGCCTTGCAAGCAACCGTCAGTAGATATTATGGCTTACTCTAACACTGTCCTTAAAGATCCAAAAGCAGCATAAGTATGGGCGAGAGGAGCAGTAGGTCACAGCAGTTTGGTACCAGATAATTTACCTGCGATATTTTATGTTGTACTTACTGTGCTGCTGTTTAGTTGCTCAGTCGTGTTTGAGTCTTTGCCACTCCAGGGACCGTAGCTCCTCTGTTCTACTGAAGTGGGTTGCGTTTTCTTTCTCCAGAGGAATCTTCCTGACCCAGGGATGGAATCTGTCTCCTGCATTGGCAGGCAGATTCTTTACAGCTGAGCCAGCTCATGTGGTATTTTATCTTTCTTTACAACCCTGGGACTCAGTGTGTGTCCCCCTATTTTACAAATGTGGAAACAGGCTCAAATAACAGATTTAAATAACTTGTCTAAGGACTCTCAGTGACTGGGCCGAGGCCAGAACCCACGAGTGAGTGTCCCCAAGGCCTTTGCTTTTTGACCCTTGAGTAGATGCTTAACAGACAACTACAGTCAGCCGGGTTGGATGAAGCCACAAGCTGGAATCAAGATTGCTGGGAGAAATATCAGTAACCTCAGATATGCAGATGACACCACCCTCATGGCAGAAAGCAAAGAAGAACTAAAGAGCCTCTTGAAAGTGAAAGAGGAGAGTGAAAAAGTTGGCTTAAAACTCAACATTCAGAAAACTAAGATCATGGCATCCGGTCCCATCACTTCACGGCAAATAGATGGGGAAACAATGGAAACAGTGACAATCTTTTTGGGCTCCAAAGTCACTGCAGATGGTGACTGCAGCCATGAAATTGGAAGATGCTTGCTCCTTGGAAGAAAGGCAATGACCAACCTAGACAGCATATTAAAAAGCAGAGACATTACTTTGCCAACAAATGTCCATCTAGTCAAGGCTATGGTTTTCCCAGTAGTCATGTATGGATGTGAGAGTTGGACTATGAAGAAAGCTGAGCGCTGAAGAATTGATGCTTTAGAACTGTGGTGTTGGAGAATACTCTTGCAAGTCCCTTAGACTGCAAGGAGAGCCAATCAATCCTAAAGGAAATCAGTCCTGAATGTACATTAGAAGGACTGATGCTGAAGCTGAAACTCTGATACTTTGGACACCTGATGGGAAGAACTGACTCCTTGGCAAAGACTGTGATGCTGGGAAAGATTGAAGGCAGAAGTGGATGACAGAGGATGAGATGGTTGGATGGCATCACCAACGTGATGAACATGAGTTTGAGTAGGCTTTGGAAGTTGGTGATGGACAGAGAGGCCTGGTGTGCTGCAGTCCATGGGGTCGAGAAGAGTTGGACACGACTGAGCAACTGAACTGAACTGAACAGTCAGCTCTTGAATCTGCAGATAGGAAGGGCAAACTAATGAGACTTGAACATCCATGGATTCTGGTACACACAGGGGCTTCTGGAACAAATGCCCCATGGATACCCAGGGATGACCTGCACTTCCTGTTTTAATAATCCCCAAAACAGAGGATTCAGATCTCTAGTGCTGGCCCTCTCCTCTCAGCCCCAGTATTTACAGTGTTGACCATCATTTGCGTGTCTCCACTCAACTCAACCTGAACTGAACTCATCAACCTCTACTCCATGCGTCTGACTCTCTACTGTTGCTCTTTTTTCTTCTGACTGCACTGTGAGGCTTTCATGTTCTTTGTTCCTCCACCAGAGATTGATCCTCAGCCACAGCAGTGAAAGCACCAAGTCCTAACCAATGAATCAGGGAACTCCCCCTCAGTGTTGCTTATTATCTTTTATGCCACTTAATATTCATCAGTTACAGCAACCCAGAAACACAGAAATCATCCTTGATATCTCCCTCTCCTCCAATTCCTGATCTAAGCTTCGCTTGCTCCTGTTTTAGTTGCCAGTATCTCTGGATTCCACCTGGTGGCTCAGATGGTAAAGAATCTGCCCACAATGCTAGAGACCCAGGTTCGATCCCTAGGTTGGAAAGATCCCCTGCAGAAGGGCATGGCAACCCACTCCAGTATTCTTGCCTGGGAAATCCCACAGACAGAGGAGCCTGGCTACACTCCATTGGGTCGTGAAGAGTTGGACACTTTCTTTCATCCACTTCATGGACCAACCTGTTCACCATCTCTTGCTTTAGGGCTTCACACTCACTATTTCAACCTGTACACATTACTAAACTCAAAGTACATTTCCTGCCCTTGCCCTACCAGCTAATGATTGTTATTAAACACAATACTTCTATCATCACTCTTGTTTAATGAAGATGATTTACCATTGCTTGTAGAATATCAAAACTTGTTTGTATGCCTTACAGGTGGGGGTCTGGCACCTGCCTATCTCCTCAGCCCTCCCCTGCCCCTGGCAGCCCTCCCCTTCACGATCATTTTGGCTCCAGCTGTACTTCCTTTCACTACCTGGACTCCCATGCTCCTTCCTCCTTTGTACTGTTTCTTCTAACAGAAAAGCTTTTCCAGTGAATCTGCCCAATTAACTCCTGCTTTTCCTTCACCATTATCAGCTGTGTAATTTTTGGAGACTTTAACTGCTGTCTGCCTGATAGTAAGAATCTTCATCACAGAGATGTTGAGGACCAAGTTGGTACTTCTTAAGCACTCGTACCAGTGGCTGGCATTTACTGAGAACTCACTGCCAGCCTGATTATCACCTTCCTAGCCAGGCCAATTCCCTCTATTACATATCATTGTGTATCTCTAACATTTGACCTAACTTTTACTTTTAATTGGTGTGTGTGTGGACCTTGCACCCTAGCACGGGACCTGGCAGGGGATAGGATGCTCAAGAAGTATTCGAATGTTCTTAAATGCTTAGTTTCAAAATTCTTATTTATAAAAAAATGACTGAAGCCATGGAAAAGATACATACAGATATGGAATGTTCTTATGAAGAAAACCGAGCTGAAATCAAATAAAGTGAAATTTATAGATTCTATTAAGGTTTGAAAACTATAAACACCAAACTACTGGATTGAAAAGAGCTGAAAACAAAGGGAACTGAGGCTGTTACCTGATCACAAATCTAATGATGATGAAGCTGGTAAAGTAACTGAAACAGTCTCTTCCACGTTAACAGAATTAAATGGCCAGATAATGGAATGTTCCCATTCCATTGTATCCAGAAACTAGCCAAAGCACACTTTATACACAGGGTCCTTGGAATGCACGAAGCCAAGAGGAACCAGGTCCAGGAAGGACTTTAAAGCAGGATGGCTGAAATGCATGGAGTGTTCAGGTTGAGAAAGGAAGTTAATAAAAACAGATCTGTCTCTTCTGCTATACGGGAATAATTAAAAGTCTATACTTGAAATTAAGAACAGTTCATTTGTAATGATGGTTCTTTAAGAGTGGTGACTTTTATTCAATATTAAGACTCAGTCACAATGCAAGCTAGTCCATAAGTAGACCGACTTGGGAGTGCGTTTGCTTCTCCAACTCTTCTGACTCCTAGCCTGCAGAAATGTGTCCACAAAATGGTCTGCCTCAAAAACAAAACCGGATTTTGTCTTTAAAACATTATGCAAAATGTGTCCTTTACTCTCTAACACCTAGGTCTGTAGTACCATAAAGCTTTCTGACATCAAGTAAAACCACTGCCCTGTGAAGATGCCTGGTTTCCCTTGAGGCTTCACACATCACTTGGCACAAGGCCCCATTTATCTCCAGGAACCACAGTTTTAAAGAATTACTCAAGGCAGATGGTAGGCAGTTCTTCAGGGCTGGGAAAATGGATGTTGCAGAAGAAAGGCCCTGCAGGGAACACATACTTTATAGAACAGCCATAGATCCCCTGCTTTTAATCATATTTAATAAACCTGTGAAGTATCCTGATGAGGCCAGTCTCTCATAATGCTTTACAAACTATGCTAGAGATTTCTCTGCTCCAACCCCAGCTCTCCCAGAAAACTTCAAGTTCTTCACCCATGTCTCACACACACTGCTATAGGGAAGCGTCGAGAAAACAAAGGGCAGTCCACATATCTGGTTGCATCACACAATCTTTAGGGCTGTCCTGGTAGCTCAGTGGTAAAGAATCCACCTTCAATGCAGGAGACACAGGGCATGCTGTTTCAATCCCTGGCTTGGGAAGATACCCTGGAGGAGAAAATGGCAACCCACTCCAGTAATCTTGCCTGGCAAACTCCATGGACAAAGGAGCCTGGTGGCCTGCAGTCTACAGTATGGCAAAGAATTGGATGCAACTGGGTGAACTGGGCTTCCCTAGTGGTGCGTGCACACACAACTTCTTTGAGCCATAGAATGCATGTGAGAGAGCAACGTGCCCATTCCTCCTAAGCCCTTCGCAGTAGACAGGCTCAGGACTGCCAGGAGTCCTCACATGGGATCTGGGAAATGTGCTAAGCTGATTTCTCCTAAAACTGAGAATAAAGAAAAGGCACATTTTTTTTGTTTGTTTCTGGGGGTGGGGGGTGGAAGAGCTGGCACTGTTCATAGAACAGAAGGCATGATTTAGGCTGTCTCATTTGAGTGGAGAAGTTTCCTAGCTGAACTGATTTAGGCCAATCATTCACGCATGGGGCAGTTTTGGCCCCCAGGAAACACGTGGCTGTGTCTTGAGACATTTTTCGCTGTCCTGACGGGGAAGCGCAGAGATGCTACAAAGTCTCGTGGGCAGAGCCTAATGATGCGACTAAACACCCTACAATACACAGGACAGCCTCCCACAATCAAACACTACCCAGCCTAAAATGTCCATTTTTCTCCTTTTTTGGGGGCCACACCTCAAGGCCTGCAGGATCTTAGTTTCCTGACCAGGGATCGCACCTGGTCCCTTGGCAGTGTAAGTGCAGAGTCCTAACCACTGGACCATCAGGGAATTCCCTAAAATGTCAATACTGAAGGGTTTGAGAAACCCTGATATACGTTAAAGCTAGCTGAGGGATTTCATGGGTAAATAGAGTGCATCATATGAAATGCCAGGCTGGATGACTCACAAGCTGGAATCACAACTGCCGGGAGAAATATCAACAACGTGATATGCAGATGATACCACTCTATGGCATAAAGTGAAGAGGAGCTAAAGAGCCCCGTGATAAGAGTCACAGAGGACGGTGAAAAAGCTGGCTTGAAACTCCACATTCAAAAAACTAAGATCACGGCATCCATTCCTATCACTTCATGGCAAATAGATGGGGAAAAAAATGGAAGCAGTGACAGACTTTATTTTCCTGGGCTCCAAAATCACTGCAGACGGTGACTGCAGCCATGAAATTAAAAGATCCTTGTTCCTTAGAAGAAAAGCTATGACAAATCTAGGCAGTGTATTAAAAAGCAGAGATGTTACTTTGCCTACAAAGGTCCATATAGTCAAAGCTATGGTTTTTCTAGTAGTCATGTATGGATGTGAGTTAGACCATAAAGAAGGCTGAGGCTGAGCACCAAAGAATTGATGCTTTTGAACTGTGCTTCTGGAGAAGACTCTTGAGTCCTTTGGACTACAAGGAGATCAAACCAGTCAATCAATAAAGGAAATCAATCCTGAATATTCATCAGAAGGACAGATGCTGCAGCCGAAACTCCCAATACTCTGGCCACCTGAAGACCTGACTCATTGGAAAAGACTCTGATGCTGAGAAAAACTGAAAAAGATCCCAAGTCAACCCATTAATGAGCACAGAGTTATAAGTTTATGCCAGCAGCCAGCAAAACTGAGTTTATTGGGAAGTAACAGAGGGATTCTCTCCCAGGGAAGCTTCCCTGATGGCTCAGATGGCAAAGAATTTGCCTGCAATGCAGGAGACCCGGATGGATTCCTGGGTCAGGAAGATCCCCTGGAGAAGGGATAGGCTACCCTCTCCACTATTTTTGGGCTTCCCTGGTGGCTCAGCTGGTAAAGAATCTGACTGCAATGCAGGAGACCTGGGCTGGGAAGATCCCCTGGAGGAGGGCATGGCAACCCATTCCAGTGCTCTTGCTTGAAGAATCCCAATGGAGAGAGCAGCCTGGCAGGCTACAGTCCATGGGGTCGCAAAGAGTTGGACATGACATAAGTGACTAAGCACAGCACAGTGCTGATGCTGGGAAAGACTGAGGGCAGGAAGAGAAAGGGACAACGGAGGATGAGATGGTTAGCTAGTATCACCAACTCAATTAACAGGAATCTGAGCAAACTCTGGGAGACAGTGAAGGACAGAAGAGCCTAGCACACTACAGTCCATGGGGTTGCAAAGAGTCGGACATGACTTAGGGACCGAACAAGATGAAGGATGTGAATATGCTGCATTCCCACACTGCTATTCCTAAACACTCTGTCTTGATTGAGTACTGAGTCCATCTATATAACTGACCCTGAACCACACAGGGGTTAGGGGTGCTGACCCTCTGAATATTCGAAAATCTGCCTATAATTTATAGTCAGCCCTCCATATACAGAGTCTCTCCATACAGCAGTTCCTTTGTGTAAGTGGTTCCACATCCGAGGAGTCAACCAACAGCAGATCGTGCAGTACTGTAGTGTTTACTATTGAAAAACCCCACACATATGTGGGCCCACACAGTTCAAACCCATGTTGTTCAGGGTCAGCTGTATACAAGTATGTACAGATAGAGCCTCGTCTATATGCTGTGCTTTTGAGAGTCATTCTAGCAGTGTTCCTCATTTACTTAACAAAGTACATCATTTATGTGAAGAGCTCCTTTTACACTCTGGACAAATGAGTGGTAGGTTAAAGACAGCACTCTTTGGCCTATATGTGCCTTAAAACTTACAGCTTAATGTACAGAAATTATATTCCCTTTCTCCAAATAGATTTAAACCCCCAGTTCAACTAGGGTTAAGAAAATTCATAACTATCACTGTTAGACAACTGACATCCATAAATTTTTACCAGCAATAGTTAGTCTTCTCAAAAGGACAACCCTTGTGAAGTACATGATGGCAAGTGTAATTTATTTTCTCATACATTGAGTTTGTTCAAAAATAATCTGAAGTGTCATTATACAAAAGTAAAGTTTGGCTGATCCCCTGTTCTTTTAAATAATCCAAGATTTCATTTACAGCCACAACCTCTATCTAACAGGTTAAAACTGTTAGGTTTACTTCAATTACTATCTTGCAAAGTTCTGGTTTTCAAGGATTAGACAAGCCTTAAACTTTCAGCTTCTGTTTCATGAAAGTCACAATTACACAATCATCTGAAATGGCTTTCTATGAGTTACGGTATTTAAACCAGAGACACACAGAGAACTGACGCGCTAATGAAGGCAGAGACGAGAGAGATGCAGCTACCAGCTGAGGACTACCAGAAGCAGGAAGTGATGAAAAGCCTTCCCTCCGGAGAGCAAGTCCCAGCCACCACCCTGACTTCTAGCCTCAAGCCTGTGCAACAAGAAGTTTCTATCGTTTCTGTCACCATCTACAGCAGCTTAGGAAATCAGTGTAGATTTTGCTACTTCTTAGGTTACACAATATTCTTGAACCTAGCATTGTTACTGGTCATCCTAGTTTGCTCTAGTGGAAAGGAGATATTAAAATACAGTGAAAGAGTTAATTCATGATTCACCTTCATCGGGGCTAATATTTGGAAAATAATTCCACTTAACCACATAGAAAACAAAACTAGGAAATTCAGATACTTTCAAAAATAAGTTCTTCGATGTTTTATCATATTTGATAGCAGCTTTTTTATTGGTTACAAAACCTAAGCCCATATACAAAATTAGGAACACATTTAGATGCCTCTTTTGAAAGAACGTTTTAGTCTTTTTTAACTGAGTTTAAAAAAAATAAAAACAATGCAAATTTTCAACACTGTTTTGAAAACGTAAAAGTGCAGCAATATACTTAATTTCCTTTGTCTACGAAATGGTGCAATTCCAATTCCAAACCGATAGATCATAACAAACTGGATCAAGCCAATGCACACGGACGTCTGCACTACTTGATGCTAATGTTCACTTATGTTAGTTTGCACTTAAAACACACAGGAAATAGGAGTCGGCACAGTAGAGGCCCAATTCAGTCTCCATGTGTACAAAATTTAAAAGGTAACTGTCAGTAACTATGGGGAGTCCAGAAGGAAGTAAACTGGAAGGGGTATAATTCACAATATCAAGAAGATTTGGACTTTAAGGGTTTCACCGAAGTTTGTGACCTTGATTAGCTTTGACTTTATTACTCCTACTTTTAGTGAACACCACACAGTTTCAAAAATTTAGACCATGGTGTCTGAACAGGATGCAGTTACCATATGACGCTTTAACTCAAAATTTGGATAAAGAAAAAAAGGCACAATGAACTTCAACTCAATTTTATGTGCACAAGAGTTGAAAAGTCTGAGCCACCTTAAAGAGAAATTGATTCTAGAATTTATAAAACCTATAAATAATCAGAGGCCAAACCACTATATTAAAACAGATTCTCTAGCAAGTAAAAATCTTGCATTTTAAACATACGCTTGTATCCACTTTAGATACAAGACAAAACTCACTCTTTAAAGTGGCTCCACCTTGGCAGATACACATATTTGTAATGAATGCACACCTGCTATGTGTTGTTTATCAGTGAAAACACCCCCGCTGATTCACAAAGCTCTGACGGCATGTGTCTCATCTTCATCACAGTAAATACACCCCCCTCCCATCGGATAACTAAATTAGTTTAGATTTCCTATCCCTTCACATCAACGCGTTGGGAAATTATACCCAGTAAACAATAGCAACAAAACCATTCCTGTGACAGCACAAACTGTTCAGTTTAAGAAATTTCAAATCCATATTCTTTCATTAATAACTGGGTCGGACAATTTACCAAAAGCAGTGACTTCACACAGTAATACCAGATTTTTCAGAATTACTTGAGGATCACTGCAAATCAGGTTTATGTTAAATAACTGCAGATTATTCCTCTAGGCAGATCCTTGTCTGAATCTTTTTATATGTGAATATGCTTTTAGAGTAGGATCTGAATGAACTTTCCAATACTCAAAGAATGAAGTCTTATGATACTTCTAGATAGTTGCTGGTTTGTTGCCAACCACATTATCAAAAGCACTGGTTACTAAGTAAAAAATATTTTAAGACTAAATTACAGTAAACATGAAAGCTCCACAGTTTAAACCCAATATAAATCAACCATATCCAATTATCAATTTAAAACGAAAAATATTAACTCCTGAAAGCTGAAAGCAAGATTTTCTTTTTTAATATCACCAATGGGTACTTTAGACCTTTGTGTTTTTTGGTTTTATTTATTTGTTTTTCTTTATGGTCAGGGATTCTTGCTTTCAACTTAAACAGAAGTTCAAGTCCGTAACAGGTTGCAGCTCAGGTAAAATACCATGCACAGCATTTGATTACTTCAAAACAGCAGGAACACACAGGCTGGAGTGAGTGGTCAAATAGGGCTTGCTGTTCTCAAAAATTAGGTATAATGGCGAAAGCGTTACCATCCATAGCTAAAGTCCTTCCTCCAACCCTGGCTTCTGAGGCAGATAATAAACACATCAATTACTGGTAGATGAAGCACAGTTTTTAAAACTTATCTGTTTAATCAATAACCAAGTTTCTTTTTTTTTTAAGTTACTTTTTGTTTGTGTCAGTTCCACCAATGAAAATCATTTGGCTTGTACTTTTAAAATCTATTCTTCCACATAAAGAGTATGAAAATATGTTTGTGGAGGACAATGATGGAGGCTCAGATCAGACTGCACCTCTTTAAAGTCTTCCAACGCGTGTGTGTGTCATACCAAAGTGTCTTGATCCACAGCGCACCATTTTCCAAAGGAGTATCAAGTGGGCAGCTGACATGCCACCACTACGGAATATTCTAAACTGGAGATTGCAGATGTCAGCGTGTGGCACCAGGGAACGGGGGAAAACAGGGCAGTCAAGACTGTTAAGGAGAATTCTAAACCAGTTTAGGAAATCATGCATATGCATTTACAGTCCGTGTGGATAGTGACTTTTGGCAACTGCAAAGTGACTGAGACATGGCTTGCTTTAGAAGCATCAAAACAAAGAGGCATGTATGTTTTGGAGCCTTCGGTAGTTGCTGTTTCTCTTGTCATTTTGGTAGCCATCTGGTGGTGCTTCGTATTCAATGTGGGATAGATGCTGCACTCAACTGGATTTAAAAATTGAATTCTTTTGTTTGAAGGTTGGCCGTTGGGTCAAAGCTGTAAGTGCCTCCTTGTGTTGCTTCGGGAATGAGGCTAGGATCTTCATCGATCTACAAGAAGCCAAGAAAAAGAATTTTCATTATGTTAAGATGCTATACATTACAGTGTAAGCAGAGTTGATTTACTTCTTAGGAAAAGAATTCTGTGTGTGTTTTTAACACCTAAAAATATTTTAAGAAAATCATAGGGCCTCCCTGTGGGCTCAAAGGGAAAAACACCAACTGCCCGCCAATGCAGGGGACATGGGTTCTATCCCTGATGTGGGAAGATCCCACCTCTGTGTAGCAACTGAGCCCGTGTGCCACAGCTACCGAGCCTGTGCTGTAGAGACCAGGAGCCCCAGCTCCTGAAGCCCATGTGCGCCAAGCCCTGCGGTCTGCAGCCAGAGAAGCCACCGCAAGAGAAGCCCACGCACCGCCGCCAGGGAGGAGCCTGCACAGCAACAAAGGCCCAGTGCAGACAGAAATAGAGAGAGTCAGCGATTTAAAACTGGACATTTAAAAACTGCCCCGTTCTTAAGTCCCGATATCTGTAGATTTACCGATCTGAACATACATCATTTCTATAATTACTGTTTCTTCCCATTTAACAAATTACAAAAGCAAAGGTAACAGGAATACAGTATCAATTTAGTTATGGAAAATTAATTCTTAGTAAACTTACTTTACATATAGATTTTAATGTACATGCAGACACACTATACTTTAATATATACTTACATCATCACCAGAGAAATACTGATCTATGATTTCAAATGCTAATTTATATATGTCTTCATTTTCATGTTGCTGTAAAACTTCAATTTTCTCCAAACCTGATAATAATTAAAATAATTAAGTACATACGAATAAAGAAACTGCACTCATTTAATCATGAAACATCCTAAAGAACTAAAAACACCCTCCCTACCACCCTCCAAAGATGATCATTTATCTAAAAAAACAGATAAAATCCTGAGTTGTTCTGTTTAGAGAACCAGCACCCCACTAATTTCTTCCTCTTTAGAGGCCCTTGAGGTACCCTGTTCCCCGAGGCAGGCAGTTTAAAAATCACCTAAACACTCCATTTGACAGATGAGGGAGTGTGGCACAGATATAAAGGGGTTTGTTTCAGGTTACATGGCAAGTGAGTGGCAAGACTAGGATCAAGATCTCCCCCAGCCTAAGATTCCTTTAGTATAATCATACTGGTGCATACGATAATTTTTTTATCTTTTCGTTTTCCAAATGTTGCTCAAAGATTGACATAAATAAAAGGTAAAACTTTAAATTCAGAAGTGATTTCTTAAAAAAAAAAGAAAGAAAGAAAGAAATAGGGTGCTTATCTCCTATATAGCCATATCAATTTGGGAATGTTTTTTCAGAATAGTTAACTGTAGAATGCCTTTATCTATATTCCCAAAATATTTACTCCATATATCAGATGCAACTCTATTAAATCCTTGATACTATTCTTCCTTGAATGTCTTTTTAGCTAAGTTATTTTGAAGTAGTTTCAAAATAACTGCTTTTTAAAATTTTTTATATAGTAACAAATCTAAGTTACTATAGAAAAAAATTCAACTTTTTTCTATAGTAACATCCAAACCAGAAAAATGGGAAAATGGGTATCAAAGATAATGGATATAGAGTGCTTTATAAAATCATAAAATGCTAAGTAAATATGTACCCTAATTATAAGTATTTGTCTCATAGACAGAAGCAACTATACTGATAAAAAGCTGGAGTAACAATTCTATAGCTCAAACGTTCTGGGTTAAATTGTTCTGAATCAGACTACAATGCTTGTTTCAAATTATTTAAAAAGTAAAACATCTCTTTTAAAAAAATTAGTTCCATTATTTTATTTATTCCTATTTTAATTTTGAATTAATTTAAAAAAATTAATTTATTTAACTGGAGGATAATTACTTTACAATACTGTGCTGGTTATATATTGACATGAATCAGCCATGGGTACATGTGTCCCCCAATCCTGAAACCCCCCTCCCACCTCCCTCCCCACTCCACGCCTCTGGGTTCTCCCAGGGCACCAGCTTTGAGTGTCCTGTTTCATGCATCGAATTTGCACTGGTCATCTGTTTCACATATGGTAATATACATGCTTCAATGCTAGTCTCTCAAATCATCCCACCCTCGCCTTCTCCCTCAGAGTCCAAGTCTGTTCTTTACATCTGTGTCTCTTTTGCTGCCTTGCATACAGCATTGTCGTTAGTAGCTTTCTAAATTCTGTATGTATGCATTAATAAGACATCTTAAAAACAAAATGAATGGTGAATTAATAGTAGCACAGTATGAACATCTGGCTTTTAATTATGCTTCTACCACAAACTACTTCTCTGACCATGGACAAGACTCCTTAACATCTCTAGGATATTTTCTTCTTGTTATTAAGAAAACACTTTCTGTCTGAATATTCAGTGATGCTATCACATTTGTTTTCACTTAATCTTATGCAACATGACTTCAAGAGGAGTAATTGTGTTTCCTAAAAAGCACTGTAAAACTCTAAGAAAGTTATGGAGTGACTTTCACAATCAGCGGTTTTCTGGAAAATCTTCCTGGATTACTAACATAGCAAATAAAGAATAGCAACATCCTCAGATGATATTAATAGAAATGTATCCTAGCACTTTTCTTTCAAATTAACTGTCTTTAAAGGAACTAATGTTTCAGAGCTCCACAGCTCAACTGTTTTTCTTTAATCAACCCTCTTACCTCCACATTCTTCTATTATTTCAGCTATTGTGCTTGCTTCATCACCAGCCATTATCAGAATGTTTTTCAGACCATCTAGAACCACCTGAACAACCTGAGAATCTTTTACTGACAATAAATTACAGAATGGTGGTATTACATTCTGCTGTACAAGGTACTCAACCTAGAGAACAAAAGAGAAGAGATACTCTTATTTATATAATTACCTCTTCCTCCAAAGGAATACAGTACAGGGCTTATAAACAATCAAAAACTCCTAAACACAAGACAGTAGTGTACTTCCCAATATTAACAATCATAACGTTTTTTTTTCCAGACTCACCTGATCTTTTCTGCCACTTATCGTCAAGTTGCTAATAGCCCAAGCAGCTTCCTTTTGTGTTCCAAAGTCCCCCTGAAGATTTAAAAAGAAAAGCTGAAATGAATTTTTTGCTCAAAAAGTCTTGATTATAACATATTAACAGACATGACAAACTCATAACAATGACTGACCTTGGCAAGCTGATGAATAATCATAGGAATTAATCCAGCATCTATTACAGCTTGAACTTGTTGCTGGTTGCCTGCTGTAATGTTGGAAAGGAACCACACTGCTTCCTATAATTAAATAAAATACAGGGCACCTTTATTTGAAAAATTGTATCTTTAATGTGCTTATGCTCTTATTTTAATGTGATTTACATATACAATAACAAAATCAGCTCAGTTACAATAAGGCAAATGCATCTAAAAGTGATTAGGCAATACAGTATCTTCCATTTTAAACCTATTAGGAAACTTTTAAGCATAATATCTTGGCCCATTAACCTAGCATAACCTTCAATAATACAGATGCTTAGGACTATACCCTAAGCACTGTTTTAGACAGTGGTGACATTGCAGTGAACAAAACAGACAAAAAATCTTTATGCAAGGACCTTACATTTTTGCTGCATGAGCTTCCCTCTTAATAGTGGTCCCCAACTTTTTTGGCACCAGGGACCAGTTTTGTAGAAGACAACTTTCCCACAGACAGGGGTGGCAACTGGGATGATTCAAAGGCACTATATTTACTGAGCACCACCACCTCAGATCAATAGGCAATAAATTCTCATAAGGCGTTCACATCCCAGATCTCTCGCACGCACAGTTCACAGCTGGGTACAAGCTCCAAGAACCTAATGCCGCTACTCTTCTGATAGGAGGCGGAGCTCAGACATTAAGGAAAGCAATGGGGAGCAGCTGTAAATACAGATGAAGATTTGCTCGCTTGCCCACTGCTCACCTCCTGTTGTGCAGCCCCAGTTCCGAACAGGCCAGGGACTGGTACTAGTCCTTGGCCCAGAGGTTGGGGACCCCTGCTCTAAAACACAAATGACAGAAATAAACAGAAGACAGAATTTCCTAATACTTGGTTAAAACTACTTCTAAGAAAGATGAATTGCTTTATTGTAAAAATACTTATTTGTAAAATATATTAGAACTTAAGTCTCTAACTAGTCTAAGAATGATCTATATGACAAATTTTACTGTAACCTTAGAGGATTTATGTCATGAACAAACAGGTTTATTTCTAAGTTTAGTGTTAAAGTACTATCTTCCTCCTCCTCTACAACTGAAAGATAATAGGAAAGCCCCCACTGGCCTAGTGATTACAATTTAGCACTTTCATCACCACAGCCTGGTTCAATCCCTGGTCAGGGAACTCAGACCCCACAAGGCCTGGCACATGGCCTAAATAATAAATAAATAAAAAGACTGTACACTTTTTTGCCATCCAATTGTGGTGAGATATGAATAACTGATTAACTGGTGTTTTAGAGTAAAAGGGTGTTTCACTATATTATTTTTGCAAATTTCTTGCACATTTGAAAATTTTCAAACTAAAGGTTGAGGGGGAAAAAAAAACAAGTTGGTAACTTACACCTCCAAAGAACTATGATGTAACCAACATGCAAATAACACAAACACTCAAGGTGGAAAACTTCTGCCAACAACTACCTCCTTGCTGAAGCTGAGGAGATATCTATCCATAGAAACCCTCTTCCCTTCCCCTATGATACCTTCACTCAGAGTATTCCAGATCCCAGGCCAGAACCTCTCGACCTACTCCTGTCCAGTTTCCTCACTTCTTAGCCTTGCTTCCAGTCACAGAATACTAATACATTCAGCTGTAAAAATCACATATATTTGCCTAGAGTTTAAAAGACTCTGGTTTCTTTCCCTTCATTGGAACAAATTGAAAGTGAAAGTGTTAGTTGCTCAGTCGTGTCCAACTCTGTGATCCCATGGACTGTAGCCCACCAGGCTCCTCTGTCCATGGGATTCTCCAGGCGAGAATCCTGGAGTGGGTAGCCATTCTTCAGAAGATCCCTTCTTCAGGGGATCTTCTCGACCCAGGGATCAAACCCAGGTCTTCTGTATCGCAGACAGACTCTTTATCACCTTAGCCACCAGAGCAGCTCACTGGAACAAAAGCACCTACAAAATCTGATTTCTGACAACAGACTTTTCTGTAAAAATCCAACTATCAAATTTTAGTCAAGGAACTATATAAATATAGTTATGACAAAGAAGAAATAAGCAGTTTTGTTAGTCTGAGGATGGTGGCATTTCAGGCAGATAAAACTGTAATACACTATATGCAAATCGAAACAAGCAGACCCTACCTTCACAGTACTAGGATGGCTACAATAATAATTAAAAAAAGGAATTGGAGGGACTTTCCTCGTGGTCCAGGGGCTAAGACTCCCTGCCCTCCCAATGCAGGGGGCCTGGATTTGATCCCTGGTCAGGGAACCAGATTTCACATGCCACAATGAACAATCCCGCATGCTCTAATGAAGACTGAAGATCCCACCTGCTGCAACTAAGACCTGGCACAGTCAAATAAATGAACAAATAATACCTATATAAAACAAGACTAGAACCTTCATAACACTGCTTACAGGAATGTAAAACAGTGCAACTGCTATGGAAAGAAGCTTGACAGTTCTTCAACAAGCTAAACATGCAATTACCATATGACTGGACCAATTCTACTCATAAAGATATACACCCAAAGGAACTGAAAGCAAGGACGGAAACCAATGTTCACAGCAGTATTATTATTCACAAGAACGAAAAGGCAGAAACAATCCAAAAGTGTACATCCACAAATGAATGTATAAACAAAATACGGTATATAGGTACAATGCAGTATCTATTCAGCAATAAAAGGGAATGAAGTTTTGATACAAACTCCAACATGGATGAATGTTGAAAACATGAATTGTGAAATAAGCTAGACAAGAAGACTAAAGTACTTCAGCACATGTTTAACAGTAAGTTTATATTGTAAGCTTAAAATATTAAAAAAACAAAAACCAAACAGAAAACAATTTTAATGGTCCTTTAATTTAGGCACTGTAGTTTTACATTCAATCTAATTCTGTAGGAAGATTAAATTATGATCTATTTGTTTATTAAAAAACACCAGCAAAAAAAAGATAATAGCCACCCAATGGAAAATTCACATGTTCTTTCCACCTAGTGGCTACTAATTTGTTGATCACTGCTACTGCTCAATATATTGAAATAAAAACACTGGTTAAAAGGAAAATAATTTTATTCTGTGATGATCATGGCAGCACTTATAGCAGGCAATTAAGAACTGAAAGAAAAGAACTGCAGAGGTGATCTGAAATTAACCAGAGTGTTTGAAGAGAATCACAAACGAAAAGTAATCGAAACAAGAAGGTAGTTAAAAATGAGATATACAAAGAGAAAGAAGTGCACTGACGGGGCTGTTATATGCCTTACCTTATTTATCTTCTCTTTTGGGTGTGATAAGAGGTTTGGGAAGTGTGACAGGACATCGCAGTTGAGAACAACCTGGGTCTGTTCATCTGTGCCTGTCACTATGTTGCCAACCGCTCTGAGTGCTGCTGTCTGGGTGGGGATAAAATATTTTCCATAAATTTGTTTATGATGAATCTGATTCTATGTTTTTTATAATCCTGAGAAAATGTAAAAATGCAAGCAGTGAATGATTGAAACTTACTGCATGCTTACACAAAGCATTTTATAGAACTGAGAAGCAATTCTGAATTTTAAACAACAGTCTTGTGAAAACTGGAATTATACAGGAAAAATTATGTGAAAAACTGTTGGAGAAAAGATTAAAATAAAATGTAAAGGTCCTTTTTTTTCATAGCTATTTTTATCTATTAGTAAACTGGCACCACGGAAAGATTTTAATACAGGCCTGGAATGGGTACAGATTTCTATCTAAAGTCATTTTGGCAGAAGTGGGATGAACAGATCCATCAGTGACGTGATGAGAAATCAGAGAGAGAGAGGAAGAGAAAGAAATGCAGTTATCCAGAGAAAAGAAAATAAACCTTGAACTAAATGAGTGGCTCTACATACAAGGAGACAGATGTGAAAGCTATATAGTAAGGACTAACAGGGTTCTGAAATACAGCAGAGATAAGAGGAGGAATACCAAGGTTCCTAGCTTGGACTATGCTGTCCATTAATAGGGGATATATGAAGAGGAGTGGGTTTGTGGGAGAAGACGGTATGTTCATTTTTGCCTGCTTGAAATAATAATAGAGTATTGCTGAAGGAGGTTCTTGGCAATTATGTCTAAGGACTCAAAGACAATTGGCTATATGAGTCTGAAACTCAGCAAAGAATCTGGATGAGATAAAGATTTAGAAATCAACAAAATCAGATTCAGTAAAATAGCAGAAGAAATACTCAAGAAATGTGCATACAGATAGAACTGAAGCCTGGTTGTATAAGTTAACTGGTTATAGCAAGTACAAATTTTATACAAGTAAGAAAAATGCTTAATACTTACTTGAACTTTCACTTCCTGGTGGCTCAGAAGGGGCACAAGGAACGGCACAACCCCTGAATCAATAACCATCTGTATCTGCTCATTACCTCCATCTGTCAGGTATGACAATGCCCAAACAGTGTCCACGAGAATCTGCAGGAAATAAAAAAGAATGGCCACTCAATATATTTGTTTGAAAAAAAAAAAAAAAAATATATATATATATATATAATATATATTTGTTTGAATGCTTAAGATACATAACACACTTAGGAGATGGTGACATAAAAAGTAATTAAATTTTGTTTTAGCTTGGCAGCAAAAATATCTGCTAAGCTGATACAAGGTAAAACTCTCTCAATGGCTATCTCAGGTCACTCTTCACAAAAATGAGACACAGAAGTCTGGGCCAACTTCTACCCCAACTTCCACATCTACGTATTAAGTAGACAAACTTAAAAATAGGCAGAAAAGGAATTCTTCCTGCTCCCATACACTGAATACCCAATAATCATAAGGAAATACTTTATATACAGAATAAAACCAGTATGCCATGCTGCTTCAAGTCTAGAAAAGCCCCAAAGATCATTTATCCATGTTTGTAGTTTTCAAACATGTTTAACAATGTAATTTTTCAGACTATTAAACAGACAAATGACTTGGCATTTTAACTTTAGGGAAAAAAAGTTAATTATTTGCAAATCTCTTGAAAAATGTTCCAGCAGAAGAGCACACAGTATAAACCATACACTACACCCGTCTAACTTTGCAAATAATAAACAAAAACCCAGCTCAGGTTTGTTGACTCATTCAAAGTCAGAGAGCTTATAAGCAGTTTTCCTTGGTGTCTTGACAGAGGAATGTAAGCACAGGTCTGATCTCATGTGAAATCCAGAGATGTTTCTTACTATAAGACGTTTGTTGCTCTAAAATAAATACTGCCGTCTCAATTAAAATCTCTCCATGTATCCTTCAAAAAAGTGTACTATTTAATAAGGGCAGGTAAAACCACACATAGCCCACACCTTCAACATTACTAGGAGTCTGAGAATGCTACAAATGTCAAAATACCTGTAAGAAGAGAAAAAACTGAATTCTATCCTTTGTCTGGACCTCCTGCCTTAAGCTTATGTGAGACTTCAGAGAAGAGGAGAGAGGAGTGAAGAGCTTATAGTAACATATCCTTTGCTACTCCACATTAGTGGGACAGAGACCATGTGGCTCAAAAAAGGCTATAATATTTACTATCAGTTCTTTACAGAAAAATCTGCTAACACCCTTACCAGAGGATGAGCTTCTTTCAACCAAGAGATAAGTGAAGAAATATTTCATTGTAGATCAAAGATGAACACAAACGGGAAGGTAAGAGTGGAAGAATACTTTTAAAAAGATATATGTTTCAGAAAAATAGAAATATTGCAACTTCAAAAATGAGAGGACAGAAGGTATGCCCGAGAGTTGCATCCGTCTACCATCCTACCCCACAAGGAAGGCCTCCTTACTGGAGGGTGTGAGCAGATGCTGTGTGGAGCAGAGCTCGTCTACTCCTCAGTCTGGCATTAACAGGTAGCAAGATTTAAATAGAAATCAGAGTCTCGTAACAACACCCAAAATGTGGGCTACAGCTGAAAATAACTCATCATATCAAGAACCAGGATCATCTAAACTGCAAAGGGAAAAGGTGGTCAACAGGCGCCAATACTGAATGAGGCAGATGTTGGAACTATCTGACAAGAGTTTCAAAGTAACTGTCATAAAAATTCTTCACCAAGCAATTGTGAACACATCTGAAACAAAATATAGAAAATCTCAGCAAATAAAAAGGAGACATAAGGAAGAATCAAATGGATTTTAAAATTAACAAACTCAATAATCAAAATTTAAAACTCATTGGAAGTAAATGGGTAAGAGAAAAGAAATCAACTAACTCAAAGACAGATCAATATAAATCATCCATGGGGTGGGGGTGGGGGGGAAGGGGAAGATGGCAAAGAATGAAGAGAGCTTTAGGAACTTGTAGGATGAGTAACAAAAGATGTTACATTTATGTCAGTAGAGTTTCAGAAAGAGGTGAAGCTGAAAAAGTAGCTGAAGAAATAATGACAGAAAACTTCCCAAATTAGGCAAAAGACACAAACCTATATTCAAAAATGGGAGAATGAGGTGAGAGAAAAGTGAAACTAGAATAAGCTAGTCACTTATTCTATGGGTAAAGACAGGAGTCAAAAAATACCACTGAAACCTGTCAAACCAGACAGTTAAAAAAAAAAAAAAGGCATTATAAAAGGTTTAAGTATAAAGGTAACATTGTAAGAAAAGCAAACATTCCTAAATACCAAAAGAAATTTTTAAAAGAGAGAAGAACACTAAGTAGAAAATAAAACACAGAAATTGTAACTCAAAGTAACAGGACAGAGTTGAAACCAAACATGAACAGGCTTAACTCACCTGTAACAAGAAAAAGATTTTCAAATTGGATCCTAAAACAAACCCAATTCTATACTGTATACAAGAGACACACCTAAGTCATTCAGAAAGGCTAAAAATAAAGGGACAAGCAAAGGCACACCAAGTAAATTATAAGAAAGCTGAGACTGCAAGCCTATTAGCTGACCAGTATAATTCATTCTTCAAATCATTACAAAGAATAAAGAAGGCTACTTTATAAAGCTAAAAATCCCACAATTTACAATGAAGATATAACTGTTAAAGACATCTGTTTGCCAAATAACCCTGTAAATATCACTATAAAGGAGAAACTAAAAAGATTCAAGAAAAAATAAAAATATACTGATGAAAGATTTTTTACACACTGTTGTCAGTATGAGGTCAAGTAGACAAAAAAATGAGGATACAGATTTTATAAATATATACTGAAATTCAAACCTTGATAATAGATAATATAACATGTAGACGGGGCACAAAAAAATTAGGTCCAAAGTAAACATCAATTACATAAAGCAGAAATACTATAAAACTATTATAAGGCAATAAAATTGGATATTAATAAATATGAAATACAGTATGGAAATTTAAGAGTCTGACTCTTAGATTAAAAAATACAAAAAACTTTCTAGACTATTATAATGAAAATACCATGTATCAGAAGCTATGGGATTTATGTAAAGCAGTGTTCAAAGGCAAGTTCACAGCCTTAAAAAGTATACGACAGAACTTAAAAAGAAAGAAAATCGACTCCAAATAAAAAGCTAGAAAAAGAACAGAGTAAACCAAAAGAAAGCAAAAAGAAACAACAAATACAAAAGTAGAAAGAAATGAAGTAAAGAACAGGAAAAACCACAGATCTAATTAAAAAACTGGAATCCTGATTCTTTGAAAAAACTTTGAAAAGTTCTTGTTAACTTAATTAGAGAAAGTGGTGGAGGGAGCACAAATGTACAAAATAAGAAATTATGAAGAAAATAAACCTTGAAACAGTAAATTAAACCCCTCAAAAAAATCTTACAATTATTCTGCATACTTACATGCAAGCAGAGTTGAAAACTGAGAAGAAATGAATAATTTCCTAGGACAACAGCTTACAAAAAACTGACCGCAGCAGAGACAAGAGAACTTAAGCCCATTTCAATAGCCAGAGAACATTATCAAGGAACTAATCCCACAAAGTATCCAGACCCAAAAGGCTTCAATGGGAAAAGCGACCAAATCTGCCAAATTCAGACAGACCGACTCCAGGCCGAGCACAGAAAATAAATGAAGAATAATGTTTTTTAAATGTGGTAAAAATATAATATTAATACCTAATGAAGACACCATTAAAAAAGCTGTGGACCAATATCATACAGGTAAATAGTGATATAAAAATTATGAATAAAATATTAGTGAACAGGAGCCCATACTACCTTAAGAAAATAATATAATCAAGTGGAATTACTCAAGGAATGCAAGGATGATTCAATTTTAGGAACATCTATCTATGTCATATTAATAGATTTAAACAGAAAATCATATAATCATCTTCATAGACACTGAAAAATTCCAACACTCATTTCTGAGGTCAACACTCAAAATGGGATTTTATGGACATTTCCTTAACATGATCAAACATCTGTAACTGAGGAATCTAAATCAACAAAAGGAATGGCTGATAAATTTGACTATATAAAAAGAAAAAATCTGCATGGCAAAATGTATCAAAGACAAAGGACAAATTAGGAAAATTTTTGAAATATATATCAAAAGTAAAGAGCTAACGTCCTTAAAACATAAAGAGCTCTTATAATCTAAGAAAAAGGGACCAAAAATTTGATAAAAAATGAGCAATAAAAGATAAACAGGCTCTTTGAAAAGATGCAAAAATGGCTCTTCAACAAAATCAAGTTCAACTTCACTTACAAAAAGTGAAACACATACTAAAAATGAAATACAGTTTCTCAGACTGACAAAAATTTAAAATGTGACAGTACATTCCGTGGGCAAGGCTAAGGAGAAAGTCACTTTTATGTATTTCTGCTGAGAATGCAAACGGAAGCGCCCTTATGCAGGGTATTTGGTAGTGCGTAACAAAAATTACAGTGCATTCACTCTGATCTAGCTTTCCTGATTCTAGGAATTTACTCTGAAATACACCTCCAGCAATATGAAAATACACAAGATTAATCCCTGCTCTATTATTCATATTTGCAAAATTCAAGAAATGGACTAATTGCCTACCCCAAGCAGGATGTTTGAATAAACCTTAGCCACAAAATGGAATACTGTGCATAACAATACTGATTGCCTTGGCCTGTGATGTTTTAGGACGTTGCTAAATGAAATCTAACTTTGCCCCCTCCATTATAGCCCCCTTCTATTAGCAGAAAATCTTTTTTTTCCCTAATACACAGTAGATTAGAAAAATGAAATATTTAAGGTTTCTAAGCTGAAATCAATTCAAGGTTTTCGGTGGAATCTCATGACAACATTTAGAGGCTAGTGGGAGAAAGTAAGTTACAGCTAGGTCTCAGGTCCCCTGAAACTGCAGACTCTTCTACTGCTGCTGCTGCTGCTAATTTGCTTCAGTCGTGTCCGACTCTGTGCGACCCCATAGACGGCAGCCCACCAGGCTCCCCCGTCCCTGGGATTCTCCAGGCAAGAACACTGGAGTGGGTTGCCATCTCCTTCTCCAATGTGTGAAAGTGAAAAGTGAAGTGAAGTCGCTCAGTCGTGTCCAACCCTCAGCGACCCTGTGGACTGCAACCTTCCAGGCTCTTCTGTCCATGGGATTTTCCAGGCAAGAGTACTGGAGTGGGGTGCCATTGCCTTCTCCACAGACTCTTCTAGTCGCCCTTTTTCTTTTTGATAATACACTGGACCTTCAATGAAAATCTCATTTTTAAAATGCTTTAAAAATTTGAATTCACAGCACAAGATTATCAGACTATTCAAGTTTCTTTTGTTTTCAGTAGTTTGCTTTCTTCACCTACGTAAGCAGGCTAACAGCTGCTTTAGTATTTGTAATTGTACCTTTCATTGCCTTTTCCCATCTGAACTGCTTCTGCTATTCTACAGCTCCTCCATCTAATATTCTTTTTTTACCCCTCAATTTTCTAGATTTCTATGGTTAAATGCCTGGCTTTTACAGTCACTAACAGTCAATGACTATACTCTCTTCCTTTCAGCTACTAATCAGATTAATCATGTGCCAGTGAAGTCTTCAGCAATCCTGAGGTATTTTAATTATTTTTAAAGACCTTTTTTGTATAGTTCTATGTATTCTTGCCACCTCTTTTTAATCTCTTCTGCTTCTATTAGGTCCTTGCTGTTTCTGTCCTTTATCATTCCCATCTTTGCATGAAATGTTCCCTTGCTATCTCCAATTTTCTTGAAGATATCTCTAGTCTTTCCCATTCTATTGTTTTCCTATTTCTTTGCTTTGTTCACTTAAGAAAGCTTTCTTATCTCTCTTTGCTAGTCTTTGGAACTCTACATTCAACTGGGTATATCTTGCCCCTTCTCCTTTGCCTTTTGCTTCTCTTCTTTTCTCAGCTATTTGTAAGGCCTCCTCAGATGATCATTTTGCTTCATTGCATTTCTTTTTCTTGGGAATGGTTTTGATCACTATCTCCTGTACAATATTATAAACCTCTGTCCACAGTTCTTCAGGCACTCTATCAGATCTAATCCCTTACATCTATTTGCCACTTCTACTGTATAATCATAAGGGGTCTGATTTAGGACATACCTGAATGGTATAGTGGTTTTCCCTACTTTCTTCAAATTAAGTCTGAATTTTGCAATAAGGAGCTAATGATCTAAGCCACAGTCAGCTTCTGGTCTTGTTTTTGATGACTGTACAGAGGTTCATCCTTTAACAAACTAGTAAATATAACTGGTACCTAAGTTCTTTGAACTGCTTTAGCAAATTAATAGAACCTGAGGAGGGGGTCTTGGTTCTATTCATTAAACCTCCAGTTTAAAGCTGGTTGGTCAGAAGCACCGGTCTGACTTTGTGACTGGCAACTGAAGTGTGCCTGTGGGTTAGGGGAAGAGGTGGCCACCACGTGGGACTGAGTCCTTGACCTGTGAGATCTGACTCTATCTCTGGTTAGTGCTAGAACTGAATTAAACTGTAGGACATCCAGTGTATTGCAGATACTCACTTGGTGTTGTGGGGAACCTCCCCCAAATCCCTACTGCAAAACATCTGGTGACCAGAAGTATGAGAAGTGAAGTGTTCTGTGTGTGCAGTAAAGAAGACACATAGGAGAGAGACCCACAGGGAAGAGATGGGGTTTTCACCTACACAGGAGGGAAAAGACAGTTTTCCCTAAACAAATCTGTATTCTTTTGCTATAAATTATAAGCATGAGGGTAGAAGCTTTTCAATGATTCCTTCTAGCAAATCACTGAACTTGAAGGTGGTCTCGGGGACTCCTGACATATCATCAGGTGTCACTACCCATCAAGTCTCAGCATAAAACCAATCTGCCACAACTGACTGATTTCATTTGTACCAGCAGCAAAGCAAGGTACATTTGTATCAAATGTTAGGTAACACTCAAAACTGTCTGGGCATATCAAACCACGGATGAGTAACTTCAAAAAGGACAGGAAAACCAAATGCTACAGAATCACTGCAACTGCATGTTGACTCTAAGAACAGTAACTAGAAAGAAAATGAACACAGATTGACCTGAATCAGTCCAGATTTCTTCTTTAGTTCTGAGTCAGTACGGAGCTTTTCTAATGTCATATAAGCATATTAATGTCCATAAGCTATTTCTCTCTACACCCCAACAAAGCCTCTCCAGCAGTCTCACAAATGACTGTCTCATAAATGAAGTCTTTACTTTAATGCTATTCTTTTACTTTTTCACTTCTCCTCTTTGATTCTTTCCTCTTGAGGTTCTACTCACTTTATCTTCCTACCCATTACTTCTTTGGGTTGATACCCTCATCAAGTTCCTCAAACCTACTATGATAGCAAAAAAGGCCAGGTTATGTTCAAACTTGCCCTATTCCAGATCCTCCTTACCTCTTTCAAATTATCTGACTATAACAGACGTGAACATGCTGCTGCTAAGTCGCTTCAGTCGTGTCCGACTCTGTGCGACCCCATAGACGGCAGCCCACCAGGCTCCCCCATTCCTGGAATTCTCCAGGCAAGAACACTGGAGTGGGTTGCCATTTCCTTCTCCAATGCATGAAAGTGAAAAGTGAAAGTGAAGTTGCTCAGTCGCGTCCGACTCTTAGCGACCCCATGGACTGCAGCCTACCAGGCTCCCCCCATCCATGGGATTTTCCAGGCAAGAGTACTGGAGTGGAGTGCCATTGCCTTCTCCAATATGAACATCAGTTCAGTTCAGTTGCTCAGTCGTGTCCGACTCTTTGCAACCCCATGAATCGCAGCACGCCAGGCCTCCCTGTCCATCACCAACTCCCGGAGTTCACTCAGACTCACATCCATCGAGTCCGTAATGCCATCCAGCCATCTCAACCTCTGTCGTCCCCTTCTCCTCCTGGCCCCAATCCCTCCCAGCATCAGAGTCTTTTCCAATGAGTCAACTCTTCGCATGAGGTGGCCAAAGTACTGGAGTTTCAGCTTTGGCATCATTCCTTCCAAAGAAATCCCAAGGTTGATCTCCTTCAGAATGGACTGGTTGGATCTCCTTGCAGTCCAAGGGACTCTCAAGAGTCTTCTCCAACACCACAGTTCAAAAGCATCAATTCTTCGGCGCTCAGCCTTCTTCACAGTCCAACTCTCACATCCATACACGACCACAGGAAAAATCATAGCCTTGACTAGACGGACCTTAGTTGGCAAAGTAATGTCTCTGCTTTGGAATATACTATCTAGGTTGGTCACAACTTTTCTTCCAAGGAGTAAGCGTCTTTTAATTTCATGGCTGCAATCACCATCTGCACTGATTTTGGAGCCCAAAAAAATAAAGTCTGACACTGTTTCCACTGTTTCCCCATCTATTTCCCAAGAAGTGATGGGACCGGATGCCATGATCTTCGTTTTCTGAATGTTGAGCTTTAAGCCAACTTTTTCGCTCTCCTCTTTCACTTTCATCAAGAGGTTTCTGAGTTCCTCTTCACTTTCTGCCATAAGGGTGGTGTCATCTGCATATCTGAGGTTACTGATATTTCTCCTGGCAATCTTGATTCCAGCTTGTGTTTCTTCCAGTCCAGCGTTTCTCATGATGTACTCTGCATATAAGTTAAATAAGCAGGGTGACAATATACAGCCTTGACGTACTCCTTTTCCTATTTGGAACCAGTCTGTTGTTCCATGTCCAGTTCTAACTGTTGCTTCCTGACCTGCATACAGATTTCTCAAGAGGCAGGTTAGGTGGTCTGGTATTCCCATCTCTTGCAGAATTTTCCACAGTTCATTGTGATCCACACAGTCAAAGGTTTTGGCATAGTCAATAAAGCAGAAATAGATGTTTTTCTGAAACTCTCTTGCTTTTTCCATGATCCAGCAGATGTTGGCAATTTGATCTCTGGTTCCTCTGCCTTTTCTAAAACCAGCTTGAACATCAGGGAGTTCACGGTTCATGTATTGCTGAAGCCTGGCTTGGAGAATTTTGGGCATTACTTTACTAGCATGTGAGATGAGTGCAATTGTGTGGTAGTTTGAGCATTCTTTGGCATTGCCTTTCTTTGGAACTGGAACGAAAACTGACCTTTTCCAGTCCTGTGGCCACTGCTGAGTTTTCCAAATTTGCTGGCATATTGAGTGCAGCACTTTCACAGCATCATCTTTCAGGATTTGAAACAGCTCAACTGGAATTCCATCACCTCCACTAGCTTTGTTCGTAGTGATGCTTTCTAAGGCCCACTTGACTTCACATTCCAAGATGTCTGGCTCTGGATTATTTGCTGGGGAGTTAAATTACAGGGGTTTGTATCCTGTGTTAAGGAGTTTGGACTTCTCTTGTAATCAGTGCAGAGTCACTAAGATTTTCAAATAGAGGAGTGATATGTTCATATTGAGAAATCTTAGTGACTCTGCACTGATTACAAGAGAAGTCCAAACTCCTTAACACAGGATACAAACCCCTGTAATTTAACTCCCCAGCAAATGTTTCGGTTTATTAACCACCTGGATTCTCCACATCCTCCTGTATTCTCTTGAATTCTTAACATAGTTCCTCTGGTACCTGAAACAACTTTTTCAACTTGACAAAATCCTTCTCATCCTAGTTGTACGACTACACACAAATTAGTTAGCTGGCTTTTTTTTTTTTTTTACCATATTTGTAACATGAAGACAATTTCAGTAACCAATCACACGATTTTTCTAAGGAATAAATGAGTTAATATATGCAAAAGTGCTAAAAAAACAGTGCCTGGCACACTTGAAACCGTTAATAAATGCTATTAACATAATCATCTTTTTTCACCTCTAACAACAGTTCCACCACCATCTTTCTTATAATGCTTATTTCAAATGTTACTTTCTCAGTGAAGCTTTCCGGTTGCCAAAGAGAACATGTGCTTTGATAATTTGATAACATGCGCGTTTTGGTGATTTCTCTGTTTTCTTTTCTTATTTGTTTGCACACATATTGTATCATTATGTGATCATGGTACAAAACAGCATAGGCGTTGACTCGGCTTTAATTTTCAGCCATGGCTTTTATCGTATGACCCTTAGTTAGGTTATTTTACTTCACTGAGTTTCAATTTCCTTACTAGTAAAATAAGAGAACAAAATTTATCTCATAAGGGTGCTGGTAAGATCAAAGGAGATTACAGAAATAGATTTAGTACAGCAAGCAACTGACAAAAGCCCATTTCGTTCACTCTTTTTACCTGCTGCTAATGCTGACATCTAGGTTGGTCATAACTTTTCTTCCAAGGAGTAAGCGTCTTTTAATTTCATGGCTGCAATCACCATCTGCAGTGATTTTGGAGCCCCAAAAAATAAAGTCTGACACTGTTTCCACTGTTTCCCCATCTATTTCCCATGAAGTGATGGGACCAGATATCTTGGTTATTTTCCTTTTAATTTTGGCTTTCAGAAAGCTTGGACTAAGCTTAGCAGTAACAACAAATACACTTTTAAAAATAATTATACCTCCTCCTTTCTTCTAAGGTATTTATTATCTTATGTCTATTGCTAAGTCACTTTTATGTCCATTTTGAAAACAGGACAGTATATAACTAAACAGGATTCACTTAATTGTTATGACAGTTCAGGCTAACACTTCACAAATAAAAAGTTACATCAGGTACCTTTAAAAGATTCCTTCCTAAGAACTTAAAGTCCTAAAATTAACTAGGGAAATGTGTGGTTCAGTACTTATATAGGAACTATATATTGCTTCTTGAGAAATGTTAACCAAGATGTATTTTCTTCATCTCAATGATAAATCACACATAATTCTGACACCCACACACATAAATATTATGTGTAAACAAAGATACACAAAAACACAAACATACAAATCGGAAGAGATCTTAAGTGAAATATTAGAAGCCAAATTCACGCTGGATGAACATTAGAGTCGGTTCTGAATTGTCTAAAATTTATCCATTGTTTTACTTTGGGGAAGAATTGGCATTCAGTCTTGCTACAATCAGAATTCTCAGATTGCCTGAAACAAACTGTGCCAGAATATATACAGTAAGTGCTTAACTAAACCTCATATAATGAACAAATAATCTAAAGATACCTTTGCATTTAAAGCGATACTTGATATTCTTCAATACTATACCTCAAAAGGTTATAGCCTAGGAGTTAGTACAGTTTCATAGGAAGTAAACAAGATCTGTCATCAGAAGATCTCAGTTTTAAATATGGACACTGACCCTTATAAGCTCTGCTACTTTGAATAAATCACTTAACCTTTCCCTGAGGCTGTTTCTTATTCTTTAAAATGAGGATAATAATATCTAGACTACCAATTACAAAAATCAAATAAAAAAATTTTTTAAAGTACGAAGGAGCTTTATAAAGCTCTTACCACTCTATAAATATTGATACTTAAAAATACTATTATGATATAAATAACTAAATTAACTGCATATGTGATAATTTCTCCAATGTTAGTATTTTTATTATCTGAATGATTTAAGATATAAACTCAGTTTAACCTTAATCCTATTTCTGAAAACAGAACATACATTTCTTCCACATACATTGTGGAAGCTTGACAAATTATTAAGATATATGGTGACATTTACTAAAAGCATAAGAATAAAATAACCCTTTCAGTCTCATTAAGAGCCAAATTCCAAAACTAAGGTTCTGCTTTACTTACGTTTATATCTGTATGGTATATGAGGACACATAATGCTGGCAAAATCTGAGGAAAGAAAACAAATGATAAATAACTCTAGAGTGGACAAACATGTCTTTGCAAAAACGAGTAACTGTGATTTTTTAAAAAAGCAGTAAATACTATTTGAGGGCAAGAAAAATAACATTGAGTTTTTTGAATCTCTATTAGGAAAATTAAAATACAATAAATTCAATCTGAAACACCAAAAAATATTTCAGATGTTTAATTAAAATAGTCAAGTAAGTCTGACAGAGATTAATGTACCTTCAAGGAAAAACATTTGTTTTCAATAACCTTCTTTATGACATATGTCTACTGCAAACAGTGGAGATGCAAGTATATAGTTATTTTTAAAAAGCCATTCTTAAAACTGATCTCACTGTCCCACTTACCTGCTTAAAACTAAGATTTTATTTAATGAACTACTTGAGTCAAATTAAAGTTTTTGACCTCAGATTTAGTCAAGAGAAGTAGGACCAGTATAAAGTCTGTTGAATGTAGACATTTCAAATCTTTTCTTTAAATCTGTGAGGGCGTGGGGGGAATCACTAAGTACCCTTTCCATATAGGCAAGAGGTGGCAGAAGATGGTGAATGATGCCAATCATAAAGATTACAGATTCACAGTCAACATTTCTCTATACAGTCAAGTGATTAAAGGTTACATAGGATTTTATAAAACTTAAAATACTCAGATCCATCTACCAATCAGATGTAAAGAGCAAAGATTTTACTTTGCTTTAATTAGCAGATTTAACACAGCAATCTAACTCTAGAACATTTGCATATAAGTACACTAGTTTTATCAGCAGCCATCCCTTATTTTTTAGTGTTAAATCAACAACTCAATGTAGTGATAAAACTGAGATTTTATTTTCTTCTTTTGTTGTTTTCTGCTTGAATTTATGGTTTCTTAAATTAAGGTGGACTGTATTTGGTCAGGTGCCACAAGTCTCAACTTTTATTTCACAGAAGTCAAAAATTAAGTTATGATACATTACTTAAATATCTCATACCTGCAATGAAATCAGTATATGCGTTATTTCATTCCCTGTACATGAAAACCTAAAGCATAAACATAGGGAAAATATACCATCTGGCCTTTGCAATTCTTCATTTACCTCCTGAACTGTCTCCATAGGCGGTGGGGGGTCCTTATTCCTGCAGAGATTGACAATGACCCATGTGACGTTCCGAAGGAAGGTGATGGGAATGGAGGGATTGATGAAGGACAGAAGAGGTTTGACAACTCCCAGTGATATGACATAATCTCTACATTGAGGACCATCACCTACAGAAATGAAAATTGTATTTAAAAAAAAATTACATTCAGGATGAGAAAGTCTGAAATGTATGCAATGGCTCATGTTGGGACACTGATGTTCTATGTTTCCTCAACATCAGTCAAGGGCATCAAGTGTTGCTATTTCTCCAGATTCTGATTTGGGGAACACAAATTTAACCTACCAGTCCTGGATAACAAATTGCATATCCATCTAAAGAGGTACAATCTTAAGTTAATATTTATGAAGCAAGAAGATAAGTCAACCCACATTAAAATTAGAGGAAACATAGTATGTAATGGCCAATGTAGGAAAAAAGTTAATTAAGATACTTAATTGGAGTGTTTTAAAACCTAATTTCAACTTACCTATAATGTTTCCCAAAGCCCATACTGCTTGTTCACAAACATTCTGATGTGGTGAATGGAGAAGTCTTAGAAAAAGAGGTACGGCATCTATAATAAAGAAAAACTAATATTTATACTGCAAAATGTTGAAGAGTTCACAGGTTTCAGCCTAAATAAGTTGATGAAATATACACAGAGTTTGGTACACTAGAGTTGCTCAATTAAAGTTCAGTGAATAAATAAATGTAGCAAATACCTTTACCCTAAATATGCTACATTTCAGTGTTTTCCCAGTCTCAAGCAACACTTACTGACAGTATCTAGAACTGCGACTGCGTTAATTAAATGAAAGCAACAGCATGACGTGTTTCCTGCCATTCATTAAAACAAGGCTTCTACCTTAGAATGCTTTAGTCAATATGATTCCAGTTGTCGATAAGGGATCAATTAAACAACTGATTATACCCATATCAAGCCTACCTTATATTTCAAGATAATTTATCATATTTCTTATTCTACACATAACTTATGAACTAACTCAAATTCCAAAAGACTGGTATCCTATTCATTTCAGGTGAGAACTAAGTATAAGGTAGATCACTTTTTCTTAACATTTCAGTATGTTGTATACCACCTCTAGGATTTTTAGCTGTATCTCTGCACGACCTGTATTATTGAATGTTTACATTAAAATTGACTGAAACCTTTAATAGCATTACTGAGATATAATTTATCTGTTTAAGTGTACAGTTCAAAGGTTCTTACAGTTTATACAGAGTTGTGTAGTCATCACCACAATCTAATTTGACAACATTTCTACTGCCCCCCAAAGAAATCCCATACCCAGAAAGTCCTATTACCTTCTCCCGCAGCCCTAGGCAACCATTTACTCTGTGCTCTGTCTTCCTGTTCAGCACATTTCATGCAAATGACAGAAGGTCCAGCAAGTAAATAAGTTAATTTACTTACTAGACTGTACAACAGCTTGAGTCTGTGCGGAGGTTCCTGATGCTATATTAGTTAATGCCCATGCAGCTTCAAACTGTAATGAAGGGCTGTAAAAAACAAAAAAAATCTTTAGACACCTAACTACCATTTAAGACCCACAGATTACATGGCTATCCTTTACCTTGTCCTTGAATTTTGCCTCATTATGTCCAACTGCCTGTTGAATATCTCCACTTGAATGTCTCATTTGCTCTCAAAGTCAGTCAATATAAACTCACTTCTCTAGGTTCATTGGTAGTTGCAACATTTAGCCAGTCATTATTTTCCTTGACCCCTTTCTCTCCCACAGATAACATATCAATTTTACCGCTTAAATATTTCTTATATTTATAGTGCCATCCAAAATATCACTGTGGTAGCCGAAGTCCTCATCATTTCATTTGAATCACTGCCACAACCTCTAGACAGGTCTTAAAGCTCTGACTTCACTACATCACCTGCTTCACATACCAGGGATATTACAAGGCTATATAATTTTGCTGAAAGGATAAGATCATTATAATCTGGAATGGTGATGGAAGACTTCACAAAGAAAGTGAAAACTGAACTAGGTTTTCCAAGAGTGATAAAGAAAGAAAGGCACTGACAGCTGGAAATACAAATAAAACCACCACGGCTGGGCTGGTCATGATGTGTGCAGGTGGCAACACAGAGATCAGGAGAGCTGAAGCCAAGAAGATGCGCAACACAGGTAAGACTGCAAGGGCAAGTTACAATGTGTGTGTGGAGCAGGACTCGAATCTCAGGCTTCAGGACTTGGAATTTATTCTACAGACATACCAAGTGCAGAGTGCTACTGAACAGTGACGTAAAGAAAACAATGTTGAAGTCCATGAAGAAGAGATAAAAATGGGCAAAGGCTGATGTGGGAAAAATCTGTTAAGAAGAAATTATCTATGTTAAGTTAGGGTGGATAGCTGAAAAATATCAATTCTTTTCAAACAGAATGCCAAGGTGGGAGGAGGTGGGAATGAGCAAAAACCAAGGAAAGCCAAAGGTTAGGAACTTAGAAGAAACTCCATAAATATCAAAGAAACAGAGTGAGGTTGTTAATATCAAAAGATTAGAGAGATCAGAGAAGGAAAGGGTTTTAAGAAGAAAAAATGTCAGTGATAATAGCAAGCAGTGATGTTAAAAAGATGGAACAGACCAGACAATGAGGTAGCAGACAAGAACTAGCAATACTCGATGAACTTTGGCGAAAGGCAAGAAATAAGAGGGCATCAAAGCTGAGGAGACATAAAGGAATGATAAGATCAAAGATGATCAGATAGTTTATGTTTTCTCAGACTGGAAGGAGAAAGTTATTAAACTAGGATGGATGGTTTGGCAAAATACTGACAATGAGGGCCTGAAATGAGAAAACAGAAAGATGTAAAAAATACAATTACAAAGCTAGGGAAGGTCTTCTAAGATATCATTTAAAAAGAGAGAGATAAGACAGAAAAAATAAGTAATAAAATAAGCACAGTAAGTAAACAATAAAGAAACATGTATTATATGCTTGGTATTATGTGGTATTTTGTATATATTATTTTCATTCCTTGCAACCACCTAAATTTTATAGATGAGGTACCTAAGCATCAAATGCTATTTGGGTTTAGGTCAGCCGCAAACCCTAGATTTAAACCAAGGTCTATTCAGCTCCAGTCTCGGGTCTTTTATATTATGACACAATTTCCCGTAACAAATCCATTAAGTCAGGCTGAAACCATTGACAATTTTCTATTTTTACCTCCAGTGGTAGTTATACACGTCCGTATATATTTCAGCATACTCTTCTGTTATATATACAAGCTACATTTCACAGACACACCCATACAAATGAGCCCATGACAAAGACAAAAATGCAAAATAAATAAATAAATGGAAAAGAAAAGAAGAAAAAAGAAAAGCAGCTCAAGAGCCAAAAAAAAGAGAGGGCCCTAAAGGTAGAGGCAAACAGAATTTTTTTAAATAACTGAAACAAAACTTATTTTTGCTTAAATAAATCTTATGGAAAATATATACAATAGAGATGGTTGTGGTACACAATGGAAAAAGAATGAAGTATTTTAAAATAATAAAAACTCTTAGTGGAAACATTTATAATGCTACTATTTTAATCTAGTCACCTGAAAATCTCATAAACAATATTTAGCAAAATACCCCCAAGTTTTAGTCTAAATGTCCTTAAAAGAAAAATGAGCCCTTGTTTAAATGTATTTTGGGGTTGAGACTTACATTCTAGCCAATTAACTCAAACTGATGAGGTTTAGCATCTAGTATCCAAACACTAGTAGAAATGGGGCCAGCACCTCAAAAGATACCAAGTGGTGTTTTTCTCTTTCTATTTTGGGAAATTATAATCTGCCCTCTTAGTTTTAATTTACCACACATAAAAACCATGATGATAGACCACTAATCGTGGCTGGAGTTCTGTTAAAGACTTCACAGAGTATCAGTGGATCAGCTGGAATATTTCCAGGGTAAGAAAGAGCTACTCAGTTCTGGAAACCATTCATGTTGACTCAAGTCATGAGGTTAATCTATATATAGACTCATAAGCAAAGAATGACTCAAACACTATTTGGGTTGTTTTAAAACATTTCTGAAGAAAAAGCCAACTAACAAATAAAGACTATAAATGTTTGAGACAATTTAGAATAGACAATAAACAAACGTTAAAATTTTCCTAGAAAACACACACACATACTTTATAAACTAAAAAGAAAAGCACTTAGGCCTGCAGAGTATTATCACAGTATTTAGAAAACTACATTAAAATACATGACAAACGAAAAATGTAATAAAGGCAAAACCAAATGGAACCCATTAGTTAAATAATAATCACAAATTTTCAGTTGGCTGAAAAAAGTGAACAGGGAGTTAAATCCATACTTACTTATCATCCCTTTCTAGACATTTCACTAGAATTGGTAAAATCCCAGATTTTATTAGGTCATCAATTGGTGGATTTCTGTCACTGGATAAAAGCTTTCTAGAAAAAGAAGTATGAGAAATTAGCTGCTATAAGTTTCAAAATATGAACAGAAATAACAGTGTACTACTTCTAGACCATGTGTGACATAATTCTCTCTCTGGACAAATTCGTCCTTACCTTGCAGCCTGGACTGCACTCAACTGGACCACTGGGTTATCACTTGTGGCATTCTGCAACACCAAACATAAATTTCAGAAATTTAAAAAAAAAAATCAATTTGAAAATACTTCAAAAAGAGAATATTAAATTAATAACATACCTGCAATATAGCTTCTAGTGTTACATTTTGCTTAAAAAGAAAAAAAGATAGTTCAGCAAAGAGTTTAATAGCAAAATTACATTAATTAATGTATTTACTAAAGAGTTAATATACCCTAATTATCATTGTAAAATTAGTCTTAAGATTGAGAATGAAGTTCTCTGGTTATTATAAAAATTACTTTTACAACACCTTATAAGCAATGTTAACTTACTGCTTTAAAATCAGCATCAACATCTGAATCTTCTAAACTTTCCTCTTGAGGAACATTTCTTTTTTTCAGTAAGTGTTCATCTCTTTTGTTCTGAAAGACAACCAATAAAATAGTTAAGTTCTAAAGGCTGCTGCTAATGAAAATGTCATTAAAATTATTTCAACTTTATCAGCCAACTGTGAAAGAAACACTAAATCTCTTTATAAGGACAATATGAATTAAGTATGTATATTACAAATCAATGACAGGCCACATTCTGGATCTGGTAACAAAATTAACTGGTTTAAAGGCCAGCACTCATAGACACACACAATTTATTAGGCAGCAACTGTTTTCACCAATACTGTGCTTCCTAATTTGTAATAAAGATTCAAATTTTAAATTATTATGCTGCTGCTGCTAAGTCGCGTCAGTCGTGTCTGACTCTGTGTGACCCCAAAGATGGCAGCCCACCAGGCTCCCCTGTCCCTGGGATTCTCCAGGCAAGAATACTGAGGTGGGTTGCCATTTCCTTCTCTTATTATAAAGGTCTAGCAAATATATTTCAACTAGTATACTAGCTTTCATCAGCTTGCTGCTAATGGTTGTCTGAAGCAATGCATTTATTAAGAAGCCAGCTTAATGAGGGTTTATTGCTCAAATGTTAAGATTTGTATGTATCTCACTTATTGGGAGTGCAGGGATGGGAATTCACTAGCAAAAATGACATCTACTTGCTATTACCTCAGTTTTAAACGCTTATCTCTGCATTTTATGGGATTTGAACTCTTTGTAATGGCAATGTGTGCCATTTTACATAATATATAACTGGGTAAATGACAATTTTTCTTTTTTTAGTTTGTCTACAGAATTAAGTAAAAATAGATAAAAGACTGTATGATATCTAAGATTCTTTTCAATTTAAAACTTTCAAGGCTTTACCTTCTGGTCTTTAATATTTATAGAAGTGTTTGACTACAACAGAAAGGTACTGATGATGTATTAATACCGATGCTAAAACTCAGATCAATTAGAAAAACTAGAGACAGACGAGGCTTACTGGGTTATATGCATGGTATTTACTTTTGTGCTATGTATAAGTAAGCATGTTTAAACTAGATGCTTACATGTATGCTAATGCTTAAGAGATTACCAACTTCAAATTGTATCACAGCACATTTTAGTATGTACTCAATTAATTCTACATTATTTTCAAATCGATGCATCTCACAAATATGAAAATAATGCACTGATATTTTATAGTCTCAAGTGGCTCCCCACATAATACTTACTAATTTACAGAGAAAAAACTGGGCAGATAAGTGTCCTGATCAAATGGCAAAGGTTATAATCAAGTAAAGAAAAATACGTATAACTCAGCGAATTCTACTCAAAATTCTGTAATGGCCTATATGGGGGAAAATAAAATCTTAAACAGCAAATATATCTCTTCAAGGAAATTAGTGATACCAAAGGAACATTTCATGAAAAGATGGGCAAAATAAAGGGCAGAAACAGTATGGACTTAACAGAAGGAGAAGACAGTAAGAAGAGGTGGCAAGAATACACAGAAGAACTGTACAAAAAACATCTTCATGACCCAGATAACCACAATGGTGTGATCACTCACCTAAAGCCAGACATCCTGGAATGCAAAGTCAAGCGATCCTTAGGAAGCATCACTACAAACAAAGCTAGCGGAGGTGATGGAATTCCACTTGAACTATTTTGAATCCTGAAAGATGATGCTGTGAAAGTGCTACACTCAATATGCCAGCACACTGGAAAACTCAGCAGTGGCCACAGGACTGGAAAAGGTCAGTTTTCATTCCAATCCCAAAGAATGCTCAAACTACTGCACAACTGCACTCATCTCACACACTAGTAAAGTAATGCTCAAAATTCCCCATGCCAGGCTTCAAGAAGTACGTGAACTGTGAACTTCCAGATGTTCAACTTAGATTTAGAAAAAGCAGAGGAACCAGAGGTCAATTTGCCAACATCCACTGGATCATTGAAAAAGACATAGAGAAAGTTCCAGAAAAGCATCTGCTTCTGCTTTATTGACTATGCCAAAGTCTTTGACTATGTAGATCACAACAACTGGAAAATTCTGAAAGAGATGGGAATACCAGACCACCTGACCTGCCTCCTGAGAAATCTGTATGCACGTCAAGAACTAACAGTTAGAACTGGACATGGAACAACAGACTGGTTCCAAATAGGGAAAGGAGTGTGTCAAGGCTGCATATTGTTACCATGCTTATTTAATTCATACGCAGAGTATATCATGCAAAATGCCGGGCTGGATGGAGCACAAGCTGGAATCAAGATTGCCGGGGAAAATATCAACAACCTCAGATATGCAGATGACACAACCCTTGTGGCAGAAAATGAAGAGGAACTAAAGAGCCTCTTGATGAAAGTGAAAGAGGAGAGTGAAAAAGTTGGCTTAAAATTCAACATTCAGAAAACTAAGATCATGGCCTCTGGTCCCATCACTTCATGGCAAATAGATGGGGAAACAATGGAAACAGTGGCAGACTTTATTTTGGGGGGATCCAAAATCACTATAGATGGTGATTGCAGCCATGGATTCAAGAGATACTTGCTCCTTAGAAGAAAAGCTATGACCAACCTAGACAGCATATTAAAAAGCAGAGACATTACTTTGCCAACAAAGGTCCGTCTAGTCAAAGCTACGGTTTTTCCAGTGGTCATGTATGGATGTGAGAGTTGGACTATAAAGAAAGCTAAGTGCCGAAGAATTGATGCTTTTGAACTTTGGTGTTGGGGAAGACTCTTGAGAGTCCCTTGGACTGCAAGGAGATCCAACCAGTCCATCCTAAAGGAAATCAGTCCTGAATACTGATTGGAAGGACTGATACTGGATCTGAAGCTCCAATGCTTTGGCCACCTGATGTGAAGAACTGGCTCACTGGAAAAGACACTGATGCTGGGAAAGATTGAAGGCGGGAGGAGAAGGGGACAACAGAGGATGAGACAGTTGGATGGCATGACCAACTCAATGGACATGAGTTTGAGCAAGCACAGGGAAGCCAGGCGTGCTGCAGTAAATGGGGTTGCAGAGTCTGACATGACTGAGAGCCTGAACTGAACTGATAGTTGATTTACAATGTTGTGTTAGTTTCAGGTATACAGCAAAGTGAATCAGCTATCAGTTGCTTCTCCTCCTGCCTTCAATCTTTCCCAGCATCAGAGTCCTCCAATGAATATTCAGGACTGATTTCCTTTAGGACTGACAGGTTTGATCTCTTTGCAGGCCAAGAAAAAAAATTTTTTTTTAATTTCAAATACAGTTTAAAAAAGAAAAAAGAGTAAATGAAAATCAACACGGTATGCCTTCTCATCGATGTACTGAGAAAACAGTATCATCTTGGTGGTATTCCTGAGCAAAATAATAGTAGTAATAACGACCATCTGAGAAAAGTCAGACAAACCTAAATTGGCCATTCTATTAAAAAACCAGTCTATATATTCAAATACACTGTCATGAAAGATACAGACTGAAGAACTACTGGATCAAAGGAGACTTAAAAGACGATACAACTAATTGCAATGTCTAATCCTAGACTGGATCTTGGGTTTATAAAAGAATATTATTGGAAAAAGCTAGCAAAGTATGAGTGACGGTCTATGGATTAGATAGAAATTTATGTGAACTTGAAAAAAGAACTGTGGTTACACTGGAAGGTGTATGAAAATAATGTACTAAGGGTGTAAGGGGGCACCATGCCGCAACTTAACTGGTTGCGGGGGTTATATAAATATATATATTTATTTATCATGGAGAAAGTAAGAATAAGGCAAATACGGGAAAATGCCAAGAATCAAGGAAGTTGGGTGCTGAGTGCTGTACTTTTTTGGTACTATTTTGAAACTCTGAATTTCAAACTGCAAGTATGAAATTTTTTCCAAATTAAAAAAAAAAATGTATGCTTTTCACTTTGTGACTTACACACAGTTAACCCTAAAATCCTTTATTGTTTGTTATTCAGTCGCTAAGCTGTGTCTGTCTCTTGGCGACCCCGTGGACTGCAGCACACCAGGCTTCCCTGTCCTCCATCTTGTGGAGTTTAAGTTCATGTCAATGGAGTGAGTGATGCCATCTAACCATCTCACCCTTTGCTGCTCTCTTCTCCTTTTGCTTTCAATCTTCCTCAGCATTAGGATCTTTACCAATGAGTCAGCTCTCGGCATCATGTGGCCAGAGTATTGGAGCTTCAGCGTCAAGTATCAGTCCTTCCAATGAATATTCATCAGATATTTAGGACTGACTGGTTTTATCTCCCTGCTGTCCAAGAGACTCCAAGAGTCTTCTCCAGCACTACAATTCTAAACCATCATTTCTTTGGCACTCAATTCAAGTTTTTTTTTTTTAATGGTTCAACTCTCACATCCGTACCTGACTACTGGGAAAACCATAGCTTTGACTATATGGACCTTTGTTGGAAAACCAATGTCTCTGTTTTTTAATATAGTGTCTAGGTTTGTCATAGCTTTCTTTCCAAGAAGTAAGTGTCTTCTAATTTCATGGCTGTAGTCATCATCTGCAGTGATTTTGGAGCCCAAAAAATTGACATCAAATTGCCAATATTCGTTGGATCATAGAGACAGCAAGGAAATTCCAGAAAAACAACTACTTCTGCTTCACTGACTACAAGAAAGCCTTTGACTGTGTAGCTCACAACAACATCTATTATATGGCGATTTTTAACACTTCTTGGAATTTAAGCCATTTAAAAAGTTTCAAAAAAGTTGACTGATTTGACAGATAAACAAAACAAAAATTATTCTAACCCTGGTTCTATTTTTATCCTGTTTCCTCTAACTTTACCAGAGTCTGAATAATTAAGCTTCCAAAGGCCTTTCAGGGATCTTACTCCCCCTATTCCTCCTACTCTCCCAGGTATTTCAGGCACAAAAGTAATACAAAAGCATAAGCACAACTAAATCCTCCTCTGTACACAGATGCCCAATTCAGGGATAGCATTTTACCATTATATATTATGTCTGCTGTAAGGAAGCTCCTTTCTAATTCTAATTTGCTACATTTTCTTTTTCAGACACACATAGGTGCTCAATTTTACTAAACTGTGCTTTTTAAAAAAGTCTATTGAAATGGCCACATAATTTTCTCCTTTCATCTATAAATGTGGTAAACTGTGAGTTTTTAATGTTAAACTCAGAACTTTTTAATGTTCAACTTATAACCTGGGATAAACCTGTCTTGGAATTAAAATATGTATATATATTCATTACTGGATTCAATTTAATAATACTTTATGAGGGATTTTTTTCCCACCTATGTTCGTAAGTGAAACTGGCTTATATACATCTTTTTTCATGCTGTCTTTGCCTGGTTCTTGGTGTTATGGTTTGTTAACCTTATAAAATGAGTTCAGAAATGTTCACTCTACCTTCTCTGAAATCACTAAGTAAGGCTGAAATTGTCAGTCCCTTGAATGTTTGCTGGAGTTCTCTCTGTGAGTACTTTTTCTTTTCAGGGCAATAAGAGATGTTAAATTTTTAGTTACTGATCTTATTAATTGTTTTAAAATCTATTCAGATTTTTAAATTTCTTCTTGAGTAAGCTGGGTAAATTATTTTAAATTTTTCCACTGAGAAATTGTTCGTTTCACCTAAGTTTTAAAATTTATTGGCATAAAATTGTTCATATTCAAATTGTGGTTGTTTTATAAAATGGTTATCATTCCCCTTCCCATATCCATGACTCTGGATAATCTGGTTCTGTATTTATTCCAGGTATGGTCATGTAACTTGCTTTGGCAATGGACTTGAGTTTAGTAAATGAACTTGAAAAGCTCCCCCACATCCAAGCATGTCCTCTCTTGCCGATTATATAATTCTAGAGCTACCAGGTGAGCAACTGTGAGCTTGCCTGTTGCAGGATGAGGCTCTGTGGAAGACAACTAAGGTCTCAGTCAATAGTAAGAAACTTCTATGAGACCATCTTAGATCATCCAGTCACTAGCTAACCCACCAGCTGACCAGAGATGAGTGAAGGGGCCCAGGCAGAGATCAGGTGAACTGGCCCAGACCGGAAGCACCACTCTGCCAACCCACAGAATTGTCAGTGGAATAAAATGGCTATTTTGTTAATAAGCCACTAGGCTTCAGAGTGCTTCATTGTTGTTTGGTCACTAAGCCGTGTCAGACTCTGAAACCCCATGGATAGAAGTATGCTGCATAGGAACCTGGAATGTTAGGTCCATGAATCAAGGTAAATTAGAAGTGGTCAAACAGGAGATGGCAAGAGTGAACATCAACATTTTAGGAATCAGTGAACTAAAATAGACTGTAGTGAGTGAATTTAACTCTGATAACCATTATACCTGTTACTGTGGGCAAAAAACCCCTCAGAAGAGATGGAATAGCCCTCATAGTCAACAAGAGTCCAAAATGCAGTACTAGGATGCAATCTCAAAAACAACAGAATGATCTCTGTTTGCTTCCAAGGCAAACCATTCAATATCACAGCGGTGGTGATGGTGGTGGTTTAGTTGCTAAGTTGTGTCCAAGTCTTGTGATCCTACCAGGAACCACTGTCCATGGGATTCTCCAGGTAAGAATACTAGAGTGGGTTGCCATTTCCTTCTCCAGGGGATCTTGCTGATCCAGGAATTGAAGTGGGACTCCTGCATTGCAGGCAGATGATACACCAACTAAGCTATAAGGGAAGCCCAATATCACAGTAATTCAAGTCTATGCCCCAACTAATAATGCTGAAGAAGCTTAAGTTCAATGGTTTGATGAAGACCTACAAGACCTTCTAGAACTAACACCGAAAAAAGATGTTCATTTCATTATAAGGGACTGGAATGCAAAAGTAGGAAGTCAAGAGATATCTGGAGTAACAGGCAAATTTGGCCTTCGAGTACAAAATGATACAGGGCAAAGGCTAACAGAGTTTTGCAAAGAGAACGCACTGGTTACAGCAAACACCCTCTTCCAACAACAAAAGAGAATACTATACGCATGGGCATCACCAGATAATCAATACCAAAATCAGACTGATTATATTCTTTGCAGCTAAGGATAAGAGAAGCTCTATACAGTCAGCAAAAACAAGACTGGGAGTTGACTGTGGCTCAGATCATGAACTCCTTACTGCAAAACGAAAATGAAGGTATTAGTCCCTCAGTTATGTCCAACTCTTTGCGTCTGTCCATGGAATTCTCCAGGTAAGAATAGTGGCATTGGGTTGTCATTTCCTTCTCCAGGGGATCTTCCCAACCTAGGAATAGAACCCAGGGCTCCTGCACTGAAGGCAGATTCTTTACTGACTGAGCTATGAGGGAAGCCCCAAGTCAGACTTTAACTGAACAAAGTCGGGAAAACCACTAGACCATTCAGGAATGACCTAAATGAAATCTCTTACAAATATACAAAGTCACAAATCGATTCAAAGGATTAGATCTAATAGAGTGTCTGAAGAACTATGGATGGAGGTTTGGGACACTGTACAGGAGGCAGTGATCAAGACCATCTTCAAGAAAAAGAAATCCAAAAAGGCAAAATGGTTGTCTAAGGAGGCCTTACAAATTAGCTGGAAAAAAAGGAGAAGCGACCCAGGAAAAACGACAAATTTGAATGCAGAGTTCCAAAGAAAAGCAAGGTGAAAAAAGAAAGCTTTCCTCAGTGACCAATGCAAAGAAGTAGAGGAAAACAACAGAATGGCAAAGACTAGAGATCTCTTCAAGACTATTAGACATATTAGGGGAACACTTCATGCAAAGATGGGCACAATAAAGGACAGAAACAGTATGGACTTAACAGAAGGAGAAGACAGTAAGAAGACGTGGCAAGAAAACACAGAACTATACAAAAAAGATCTTCATGACCCAGATAACAACAATGGTGTGATCACTCACCTAGAGCCAGATATCCTGGAACATGAAGTCAAGTGGGTCTTAGGAAGAATCACTACGAACGAAGCTAGTGGATGTGATGGAATTCCAGTTGAGCTATTTCAAATCCTGAAAGATGATGCTGTGAAAGTGCTGCACTCAATATGCCAGCAAATTTGGAAAACTCAGCAGTGGCCACAGGACTGGGAAAGGTCAGTTTTCATTCCAATCCCAAAGAAAGGCAATGCCAAAGAATGCTCAAACTACTGCACAACTGCACTCATCTCACACACTAGTAAAAGTAATGTTCAAAATTCTCCAAGCCAGGCTTCAGCAATACGTGAACCATGAACTTCCAGATGTTCAAGCTGGATTTACAAAAGGCAGAGGAACCAGAGGTCAAATTGCCAACATCCACTGGATCATTGAAAAAGACAGAGTTCCAGAGAAACATCTACTTTTGCTTTACTGACTATGACAAAGCCTTTGACTGTGTGGATCACAACGAACTGTGGAAAATTCTGAAGGGATGGGAATACCAGACCACCTAACCTGCCTCCTGAGAAATCTGTATGCAGGTCAGGAAGCAACAGTTAGAACTGGACATGGAACAACAGACCAGTTCCAAATCGGGAAAGGAGTACGTCAAGGCTGCATACTATCACCCTGCTTATTTAACTTATATGCAGGGTACATCATGAGAAATGCTGGGCTGGATGAAGCAAAAGCTGGAATCAAGATTGCCAGGAGAAATATCAATAACCTCAGATATGCAGATGACACCATCCTTATGGCAAAAGCAGAAGAAATAAAGAGCCTCTTGATGAAAGTGAAAGAGGAGAGTGAAAAAGTTGGCTTAAAACTGAACATTCAGAAAACGAAGATCATGGCATCTGGTCCCATCACTTCATGGCAAATAGATGGGGAAACAATGGAAACAGTGACAGAGTTTATTTTGGGGGGGCTCCAAAATCACTACAGATGGTGACTACAGCCATGAAATCAAGAGATGCTTGCTCCTTGGAAGAAAAGCTATGACCAACCTAGACGGCATTATTAAAAAGCAGAGGTATTACTTTGCCAACAAAGGTCCGTCTAGTCAAAGCTATGGTTTCTACCAGTAGTCATGTACAGATGTGAGATTTAGACTATCAAGAAGCTGAGTGCTGAAGAACTGATGCTTTTGAACTGTGGTGTTGGGGAAGACTCTTGAGAGTCCCTTGACTGCAAGTAGATTCAACCAATCAGTCCTAAAGGAAACCAGTCCTGAATATTCATTGGAAATACTGATGCTCAAGTTGAAACTCCAATACTTTGGCCACCTGATGTGAAGAACTGGCTCACTGGAAAAGACCCTGATACTGGGAAAGATTGAAGGCAGGAGAAGGGGACGACAGAGGATGAGATGGTTGGATGGCATCACTGACTCAATGGACATGAGTCTGAGTGAACTCCGGGAGTTGGTGATGGACAGGGAGGCCTGGCATGCTGCAGTCCATGGGGTCGCAAAGAGTCGGACATGACTGAGCGACTCGACTGAAATGGTGTGCTTAGTTTTGCAGTTTATTACAAACACAAGCTTCTTAGCTTGTAGCAGACCTGCAACAAACAGTCTGAGGACTTTTAGCCAATAACTATACTTTGAATAACACTGATACTGATCTATAAAAACAGGATCAGATCTAGTTATTAATATGCAGTGCCCTGAAAGTGAAAATGAAGTCACTCAGTCATATCAAACTCTTTGCGCCCATGGGATTTTCCAGGCAAGAATACTGGAAAATTTCCTTCTCCAGGAGATCTTCCCAACCCAGGGATTGAATCCGGGTCTCCTGCATTGTAGGTAGACACTTTTACCGTCCAAGCCACCAGGGAAGTCAATCTGCAGTGCCTTACTGGCCTCAAACTCTTTTTGAGCTCCTCTGTTTTCCTTTACCTTCTTGATCTCTTATTTAATTAAGCCTTTATGGTTCAACATTCACAAGAAGTCTGTATTTCGGTTTTATTTCATGTTGTAAACAGAGTCAAAAAGAAATGAAATAACTTGCCCAAAGTCACACAGCTAAAAAATGGCAGAACTGAGTTTTTAACCATTATGCTATATTGCCTCAATGTGTATGTTTAAGCTTTTTGATGTTCAGTTCAGTTCAGTTGTTCACTCCTGTCCAACTCTTTGCGATCCCATGGACTGCCGGTCCATCATCAACTCCCAGAGTTTACTCAAATTCATGTCCATTGAGTCAGTGACGCCATCCAACCATCTCATCCTCTGTCATCTCCTTCTCCTCCCGCCTTCAATCTTACCCAGCATCAGGGTCTTTTCCAATGAGCCAGTTCTTCACATCAGGCAGCCAAAGCATGGGAGCTTCAGATTCAGTATCAGTCCTGCCAATGATTATGCAGGACTAATTTCCTTTAGGATGGACTGCTTGGATTTCCTTGCAATCCAAGGGACTCTCATGAGTCTTCCACAAAGCATAGCTCAAAAGCATCAACTCTTCAGTGCTCAGCTTTCTTTATAGTCCAACTCTCACATCCATACATGACCACTGGAAAAACCATAGCCTTGACTAGACAGACCTTTTTGACAAAGTAATGTCTCTGCTTTTTAATATGCCATCTAGGTTGGTCATAGCTTTTCTTCCAGGGAGCAAGCGTCTTTTAATTTCATGGCTGCAGCCACCATCTGCAGTGATTTTGGAGCCCCCAAACATAAAGTCTGTCAGTGTTTCCATTGTTTCCCCATCTATTTGCCATGAAGTGATGGGACCAGATGCCATGATCTTCGTTTTCTGAATGTTGAGTTTTAAGCCAACTTTTTCACTCTCTTCTTTCACTTTCATCAAGAGGCTCTTTATTTCTTCTTCTCTTTCTGCCATAAGGGTGGTGTCATCTGCATATCTGAGGTTACTGATGTTTCTCCCTACAACCCTGATTCCAGCTTTTGCTTCATCCAGCCCAGCATTTCTCATGATGTACTCTGTGTATAAGTTAAATAAGCAGGGTGACAATATACAGCCCTGAAGTACTCCTTTTCCTATTTGGAACCGCTCTGTTTCATGTCCAGTTCTAACTGTTGCTTCCTGACCTGCATACAGATTTCTCAGGAGGCAGATCAGGTGCTGTGGTATTCCGATCCCTTCAGAAATTTCCACAGTTTATCATGATCCACACAGTCAAAGGCTTTGGCATAGTCAATAAAGCAAAAGTAGATGTTTCTCTGGAACTGTGTCTTTTTTGATGATCCAGCGGATATTGGCAATTTGATCTCTGGTTCCTCTCGCTTTTCTGAATCCAGCTTCAACATCTGAAGTTTACGGTTCACATACTGTTGAAGCCTGGCTTGGAGAATTTTCAATATCAAATTGTTCAAAATTTAAAAATTCAGAACACACCATTTAGTTCAATTATTTATTAATCTAGGCAGAAAAACTTTCATGGTAAAGGAAGCAAGGTCTTGTTCATTTTTTTTTTAATTTTTAAAAAATAATTTATTTTCTTATTTAAGGATAATTGTTGTACAGAATTTTGTTGTTTTCTGTCAAACCTAAACTTGAATTAGCCATTCAAGATTGCCGGGAGAAACATCAATAACCTCAGATATGCACGACACCACCTTTATGGCAGAAAGTGAAGAGAAATTAAAAAGCCTCTTGATGAAAGTGAAAGTGGAGAGTGAAAAAGTTGGCCTAAAGCTCAACATTCAGAAACCGAAGATCATGGCATCCAGTCCCATCACTTCATGGGAAATAGATGGGGAAACAGTGTCAGACTGTATTTTTTTGGGCTCCAAAATCACTGCAGATGGTGACTGCAGCCATGAAATTAAAAGACACTTACTCTTTGGAAGAAAAGTTATGACCAACCTAGACAGCATGTTCAAAAGCAGAGACATTACTTAGCCGACTAAGGTCCGTCTAGTCAAGGCTATGGTTTTTCCTGTGGTCATGTATGGATGTGAGAGTTGGACTGTGAAGAAGGCTGAGTGCCAAAGAATTGATGCTTTTGAACTGTGGTGTTGGAGAAGACTCTTGAGAGTCCCTTGGACTGCAAGGAGATCCAACCAGTCCATTCTGAAGGAGATCAGCCCTGGGATTTCTTTGGAAAGAATGATGCTAAAGCTGAAACTCCAGTACTTTGGCCACCTCATGCGAAGAGTTGACTCATTGGAAAAGACTTTGATGCTGGAAGGGACTGGGGGCAGGAGGAGAAGGGAAGGACAGAGGATGAGATGGATGGCATGGTTGGCATCACTGACTCGATGGACGTGAGTCTGAGTGAACTTCGGGAGTTGGTGACGGACAGGGAGGCCTGGAGTGCTGCGATTCACGGGGTAGCAAAGAGTCGGACACGACTGAGCGGCTGAACTGAACTGAACTGATACATATATCCCCTCCCTTTTAAACATCCCTCCCATTTCCCTCCGAACCCCACCTCTCTAGGGTGATACAGAGCCCCTGTTTGAGTTTCCTGAGCCATACAGCAAATTCCCATTGGCTATCTGTTTTACTACAAAGAATGCTCAAACTATCAAACAATTACACTCCTCTCACGCTAGAAAAGCAACGCTTAAAATTCTCCAAGCCAGGCTTCAGCAATACATGAACCGTGAACTTCCAAATGTTCAAGTTGGTTTTAGAAAAGACAGAGGAACCAGAGATCAAATTGCCAACATCCACTGGATCATGGAAAAAGCAAGAGAGTTCCAGAAAAACATCTATTTTTGCTTTATTGACTATGCCAAAGCCTTTGACTGTGTGGATCACAATAAACTGTGGAAAATTCTGAAAGAGATGGGAATCCCAGACCACCTGACCTGCCTCTTGAGAAACCTATATGCAGGTCAGGAAGCAACAGTTAGAACTGGACATGGAACAACAGACTGGTTCCAAATAGGAAAAGGAGTACGTCAAGGCTGTATATTGTCACCCTGCTCATTTAACTTATATGCAGAGTACATCATGAGAAACGCTGGGCTGCAGGAAGCAAAAGCTGGAATCAAGATTGCCAGGAGAAATATCAATCACCTCAGATATGCAGATGACACCACCCTTATGGCAGAAAGTGAAGAGGAACTCAAAAGCCTCTTGATGAAAGTGAAAGAGGGGAGTGAAAAAGTTGGCTTAAAATTCAACATTCAGAAAATGAAGATCGTGGCATTCGGTCCCATCACTTCATGGGAAATAGATGGGGAAACAGTGGAAACAGTGTCAGACTTTACTTTCCTGGGCTCCAAAATCACTGCAGATGGTGATTGCAGCCATGAAATTAAGACACTTACTCCTTGGAAGGAAAGTTATGACCAACCTGCTGCTGCTAAGTTGCTTCAGTCGTGTCCGACTCTGCGACCGCAGAGACGGCAGCCCATCAGGCTCCCCCGTCCCTGGGACTCTCCAGGCAAGAACACTGGAGTGGGCTGCCACCTCCCCCTCCAATGCATGAAAGTGAAAAGTGAAAATGAAGTTGCTCAGTCGTGTCCAACTCTTTGGGACCCCATGGACTGCAGTCTACCAGGCTCCTCCTAGACAGCATATTCAAAAGCAGAGACATTACTTTGCCAATAAAGGTCTGTCTAGTCAAGGCTATGGTTTTTCCAGTGGTCATGTATGGATGTGAGAGTTGGACTATAAAGAAAGCTGAGCACCGAAGAATTGATGCTTTTGAACTGTGGTGTTGGAGGAGACTCTTGAGAGTTCCTTAGACTGCAAGGAGATCCAACCAGTCTATCCTAAAGGAGACCAGTCCGAGGTGTTCATTGGAAGGACTGATGTTGAACGTGAAACTCCAATACTTTGGCCACCTGATGTGAAGAGCTGACTCATTTGAAAAGACCCTGATGCTGAGAAAGATTGAAGGCAGGAGGAGAAGGGGATGACAGAGGATGAGATGGTTGGATGGCATCACCGACTTGATGGACATGGGTTTGCATGGACTCCAGGAGTTGGTAATGGACAGGGAGGCCTGGCATGCTGCGGTTCATGGGGTCACAGAGAGATGGACACAACTGAGTGATTGAGCTGAACTGATCTGTTTTACATATGGTAATGTAAGTTTCCATGTTACTCTTTCCATACATCTCACCCTCTCCTCCCCTCTCCCAAGTCCATAAGTCTATTCTCTATGTCTGTCTGTTTTTCCACTGCTGCCCTGTAAAGAAATTCTTCAGTACCATTTTTCTAGAATCCATATATATGCATTAGAATATGATAGTTATGTTTCTCTTTCTGACTTATTTCACTCTTTATAGTAGGTTTTAGGTTCATCCATCAGATTAAAACTGACTCAAATGTGTTTCTTTTTATGGCTGAGTAATATTCCATTGTGTATATGATACCAAAACTTCTTTATCCATTCATCTGTCGATGGACATCTAGGTTGCTTCCAGGTTCTAGCTACTGTCAATAGTGCTGCAGTGACCAATGGGATACATGTGTCTTTCTCAATTTTGGTTTCCTCAGGGTATATCCCTAGGAGTGGGATTGCTGGGTCATATGGTGGTTTTATTCCTAGTTTTTTTAAGGAATCTCCATACCGTCTTCCATAGTGGCTGTATCAAGTTGCATTCACACCAACAGTGCAAGAGCATTCCCTCTTCTCCACATCCTCTCCAGCATGTATTGTTTGTAGACTTTCTGATGATCGCCATTCTAACTGGTGCGAGGTGATATCTGATATCTCATTGTAGTTTTAATTTGCATTTATCTAATAATGAGAGATGTTAAGCATCTTTTCCTGTGTTTGTTAGCCATCTGTATGTCTTCTTTGGAGAAATGTCTGTTTAGGTCTTTCCCCCACTTTTTGATTGGGTTGTTTTTCTGGTATTGAGTTGTGTGAGCTGCTTGTATATGTTAGAAATTAATCCTTTATCAGTTGCTTCATTTGCTATGACTTTCTCCCATTCTGAGGGCTGTCTTTTCACTTTACTTATACTTTCCTTTGCTGTGCAAAAGCTTTTAAGTTTAATCAGGTCCCACTAGTTTACTTTTGTTTTTATTTCCATTACTCTAGGAGGTGGGTCATAGAGGATCTTGCTTTGATTTATGTCATCGAGTGTTCTTTCTATGTTTTCCTCTAAGAGTTTTATAGTTTCTGGTCTTACATTTAGGTTTTTAAACCATTTTGAGTTTATCTTTGTGTATGGTGTTAGGAAGTAGTCAAATTTCATTCTTTTACATGTAGCTGTTGACTTTTCCCAGCACCATTTATTGAAGAGGCTGTCTTTGCCCCATTGTATATTCTTGCCTCCTCTGTCAAAAATAAGGTACCCATTAAGTCCATAGGTTTATTTCTGGGCTTTCTATCTTGTTCCGTTGGTCTGTATTTCTGTTTTTGTGCCAGTACCATACTTACTGTCTTGATGACTACAGCTTTGTAGTATAATCTGAAGTCAGGAAGGTTGATTCCTCCAGCTCCATTCTTTCTCAAGACTGCTTTGGCTCTTGGGGTCTTTTGTGTTTCCCTATGAATTGTGAGATTTTTTGTTCCAGTTCTGTGAAAAATGTCATTGGTAACGATAGGGATTGCATTGAATCTGTAGATTGCGTTTGGTAGTATAGTCATTTTCACAATAGTGATTCTTCCTACCCAGGAACATGGAGTATCTCTCCATCTGTTTATGTTCTTTGATTTCTTTCATTAGTATCTTATAATTTTCTGTGTACAGTTCTTTTGTCTCCTTAGGTAAGTTTATTCCTAGATATTTAATTATTTCTGTTGCAATAGTGAATGGGACTGATTCCTTAATTTCTCTGATTTTTCATTGTTAGTATATAGAAATGTAAGTGATTTCTGTGTATTGATTCTATATCCTGCAACTTTGCTAAATTCACTGATTAGCTCTAGTAATTTTCTGATACTCTCTTTAGGGTTTTCTATGTACAGTATCATGTCATCTGTAAACAGTGAGAGCTTTACTTCTTTTCTGATCCAGATTCATTTCTTTTTCTTCTCTGATTGCTGTAGCTAGGACTTCCAGAACTATGTTGAATAATAGTGGTGAACGTGGACACCCCTGTCTTGTTCCTGATCTTAGGGGGAATGCTTTCAGTTTTTCACCATTGAGAATTCTGTTTGCTATAGACTTATCATATATGGCCTTTACTATGTTGAGGTTGGTACCTTCTATGCCCATTTTTTGAAGAGTTTTAATCATAAATGGGTGCTGAATTTTGTTAAAGGCTTTTTCTGCATCTATTTAGATTACATTATTATTTTTATCTTTCAATTTGTTAATATGGTGTACCACACTGACTGATTTGTGTATACTGAAGAATCCTTGCATTCCTGGAATAAACCCAACTTGATCATGGTGTATGAGCTTTTTGATGTGTTGCTGAATTGTTTGCTAAAATTTTGTTGAGGATTTTTGCATCTATGTTCATCAGTGATAGTGGCCTGTAGTTTTCTTTTTGTGTGTTGTTTTTGTCCGGTTTTGGTATCAGGGTGATGGTGGCCTCATAGAATGAGTTTGGAGGTATTCCTTCCCCTGCAATTTCTTGAAAGATTTAGAAGGATAGGCATTAGCTCTTCTCTAAATGTTTGAGAGAATTTTCCTGTGAAGCCATCTGGTCCTGGGCGTTTTTTCTTTGGGAGATTTTTGATCACAGCTTCAATTTCAGTGCTTGTAATTGGATTGTTCATAATTTCTATTTCTTCCTGGTTCAGTCCTGGAAGATTGAACTTTCCTAAGAATCTGTCCATTTCTCCAGGTTATCCATTTAATGCCAGATAGTTGTTCATAATAGTCTCTTATAATCCTTTGTATTTCTGCATTGTCTGTTGTAACCTCTCCTTTTTCACCTCTAATTTTGTTGATTTGATTCTTCTTTTTTTCTTGATGAGTCTGGCTAAGGGTTTGTCAATTTTGCTTATCTTCTCAAAGAACCAGCTTTTAGTTTTATTAATCTTTACTATTCTTTCATTTCTTTTTCATTTACTTCTGCTTGGATCTTTCTGATTTTTTTCCATCTACTAACTTTGGCAGTTTTTTGTTCTTCTTTTTCCAGTTGTTTTAGGTGTAAAGTTAGGTTATCTATTCAATGTTTTTCTTGTTTCTTGAGGTAGGATTGTATTGCTATAAACTTCCCTCTTAAACTGCTTTTGCTGCATCCCATAGGTTTTGTCATTTGTTTCTAAAAATTTCTTTATTTCCCTTTTGACTTTTTCAGTAACCTGCTGGTTATTTAGAAATGCACTGTTTAATCTCCCCTGTGCTTCTTATAGTTTTTTCTTATTAATTGATATCTAGTCTCATAGCATTGTGGTCAGAGAAGATGCTTGATACGACCTCAATTTTCTTAAATTTACTGAGCTTTGATTTGTGACCCAAGATGTGGTCTATCCTGGAGAATGTTCCACGTGCACTTGTATTCCTCTGCATTTGGATGGAATGTCCTAAAGATACCAATGAGATCCAGCTCATCTAATGTATCATTTTAAGACTTGTGTTTCCTTATTAATTTTCTGTTTTGATGATCTGTCCATTGGTGTGAGTGAGGTGTTGAAGTCTCCTACTATTATTGTGTTCCTGTCAATTTCTCCTTTTATGTCTGTTAGTGTTTGTCTTATGTATTAAGGTGCTCCTATGTTGGGTGCACAGATATTTACAATTGCTATGTCTTCCTCTTGGATTGATCCCTTGATCATTATGTAGTGTCCTTCCTTATCCCTTGCAATTTTCTGTATTTTAAGGTCTATTTTGTCTGATGTGAGAATTGCTCCTCCAGCTTTCTTTTGCTTCCCATTTGCATGGAATATGCACTTTCAGTCTATATGTGTCTTTAGGTCTAAAGTGGGTTTCTTGTAGACAGTATATATATGGATCTTGTTTTTGGGTCCATTCAGCTAGTCTGTGTCTTTTGGTTGGAGCATTTAATCCATTTACATTTAAAGTAATTATTGATATGTATGTTCCTACTTCCCTGGTGGTTCAGACGGTAAAGTGTCTGTCTACAATGTGAGAGACCTGCGTTCGATCCCTGGGTTGGGAAGATTCCCTGGAGAAGGAAATGGCAACCCACTTCAGTACTTCTTGCCTTGAAAATCCCATGGACGGAGGAGCTTGGTGCAGGCTACCATCCATGGGGTCGCAAAGAGTCGGGCACGACTGAGCGACTTCACTTTCACTTTCATTGCCGTTTTTAAATTGTTTGAGGTCGATTTTGCAGATCTGTTTTCTTCTCTTGTATTTCCTGACTATGTAAGTCCCTTTAACATTTGCTGTAAATCTGGTTTGGTGGTACTGAATTCTCTTAACTTTTGCTTGTCTGTAAAGCTTTTTATTTCTCCATCAATTCTGAATAAGATGCCTGCTGGGTACAGTAATCTTGGTTATAGATTTTTCCCTTTTAGTACTTTAAATACATCCTTCCATTCCCTTCTGGCCTCCAGAGTTTCTGTTGAAAGATCAACTGTTAAACTTGTCAGGTTTCCCTTGTATGTTGCATGTTGCTTTTCCCTTGTTGCTTTTAATATTCTTTCTTTGTGTTTAGTCTTTGTTAGTTCGATTAGTATGTGTCTTGGCATATTTCTCCTTGGGTTTATCCAGTATGGGACTCTCTGTGCCTCTTAGACTTGATTCACTATTTCCTTTTCCATGTTGGGGAAATTTTCAACTATAATCTCTTTGAAAATTTTCTCATACCCCCTTTTTTTTTCTCTTCTTCTGGGATCCCTACAATTCGAATGTTGGTGTGTTTGATATTGTCCCAGCGGTTTCTGAAACTATCCTCAGTTCTTTCCATTCCTTTTACTTTACTCTGCTCTTCAGAAGTTATTTTCACCATTTTATCTTCCAGCTCACTGATTCATTCCTCTGCTTCAGATTTGTTTACTATTTTGAGACAAGCTACCTGACTTGTCACAGATCAGGTCTTCTGAATAGCACTACTCTATAACGAAAGCGTTTTTCGTAAAACTTCAATAAGTGATGTAAATTTAAGTAAAAATTTAAGATATCACAATTTTAGACCCCGGTTCGATTCCTGGGTCAGGAAGATCCACTGGAGAAGGGATATGCTACCCACTCCAGTATTCCTGGGCTTCCCTTATGGCTCAGTTGGTAAGGAATTCACCTGCAGCGCAGGAGACCCGGCTTCAACTCCTGGTTGGGAAGATTCCCTGGAGAAGGGAACGGCAACCCACTCCAGTAATCTTGCCTGGAGAATTCTATGGACAGAGGAGCTACAGTCCATGGGGTTGCAAAGAGGTGGACACAATGAAGTGACTAACACTTTCAACTACATGTCCAGAATCTGACTAAGCATTCTGAGACGGGCTGGGGAAGAGACCTAGGAGTACTGGGGTGTGGGAAGCTGGGGTTGGATGGGGGGAGTGTGGTTAACACATTCAATTTAGAAGCTGACCATCTAGTAGAAATGTGTAGAGCTCATCTAAGAAACTCTGGGAACTAGCTCCCTTTCTTGTATTTTCAACAATCTCAGTGTCAGTAATAACAATTCTGTGATTTTCTCCTCAATGGAGCAATAAAGATAACAAGGGTGAAATCAAAGACAGACACTTCGTCCTTAAAGAGTGGAAGAATCTTCTTTTGAAGGGCTCTTCCCACCTCTGAAGAAGTACATCAAAATCAATTAAGCTTTGAAGTCTATGCTTTGTTTCAGAAGGGGTCACTTTCTGCTGCTTACTCAAGGAATTCTGATATGTGAAATAAGGAACTGCCTGAAATTTCTTCAGTTAATTTTATTTTGATCATCCCACAAGCATTTTTTTTTTCAGGAATTAATCAGAGTAATTAGAAAGGAAATAATGTTATCCAGAAGGGAAAAATGAAGAGCTAAGAAAGAGGTCTCTTGACTAAACCACCACCACCACACGGATTTGATCCCTGGGTCAGGAAGATCCCCTAAAAAAGGGCATGGCAACCCACTCCAGTATTCTTGCTCGGAAAACCCCGTGAACAGAGAAGCCTGGTGGGCTACAGTCCACAAGGTTGCAAAGAGTTGGACAGGACTAAACCCACTGGGCACACAACCAACAAGGACCTACTGTATATCACAGGGAACTCTGCTCAATATTCTTAAAAACCTAAATGGAAAAAGAATTTGATAAAGAACAGATACAAGTATATGTTTAAATGAATAACTCTGCTGTACAGCTGAAACTAACACAATATTATTAATCAATTATACTCCAATATAAAATAAAAGTTAAAAAAAATGATGTCTCAAGAAACTAAGGTGGGCATTAAGAAAAGACGTACTCTGGCAAGGAAGAAACTTTAATTCTATAAATTAAACACAGAGGGAGTACAACTATTAATATAAGAGAAACAAATCACCAAGTATAAATATAAGTGAAGAGCTTAGATTTATAAGCATATCAGAGGAGCTAAAAAGCTTAAAACAGGAGAGAATTCTGAATAATACCAAGACCAATACAAAAGTCTCAGAATTATATTCCAAGCATGAAAAGTTAAGGGAAAATGACGGCTTACATCTGGGGAGAGAGTTGATGTAATGTGAAGAGCTAACAAAAAATGAATAATTATTTAATTTCAATTTTATTCCTAGTGGTTCTCCTACAGAGAATGATCGTCACAAGATGAATGAAAAACCAAATGCAAAAGGACACATACTATTCCATTTATATAAAGTTCAAAATATGCAAAATAATCTATAACATTAGAAATCAGGGTAATGGTTGCTTTGGGGCACAGCACTAACTGTGAAGGAGCCTTAGGATACAGATGTGTTCACTCTGTGAAAATTCATCAAGTTGTACACTTAAGTTGTATTGATATTTTGTATGTATGTGCTAATAAAAAGTTAAAAAGAAAAAGAAGCTAAGTCCAAAGTGTTAAGATTGGCAAGGAGCTCACCTCACTCATTTATTAAAAGCTTAGTTCAGCTTTTTAAGGCTTAGTTCAGTTCTCTGGTCCAAATGACCCAACGATCTGAAAACTGACAAATCACTGAGGTTAATCTCTGAGTATCCATGAAGTTAAGAGTCGAAAGAACTGAGATTAGCAAGTATTTTTCAAATTTAATTAAAAAAAAGGGTCAGAAGGGGTATGGAAGAATGGATCTCAGGAACTGTATACTATAACAAGTAGCATAATATCAATGCTGAGTAAAAATTCATGACACAAAGTGGGTATTAAAGACTTACTGAGTAAATAAATGTACTAAGTGAAGTGAAGTCGCTCAGTTGTGTCTGACTCTTTCTGACCCCATGGACTGTAGCCTACCAGGCTCCTCTGCCCATGGGATTTTCCAGGCAATAGTACTAGAGTGGATTGCCATTTCCTTCTCCAGGGGATCTTCCTAACCCAGGGTTCGAACCCGGTCTCCCGCATTGTAGACAGGCGCTTTAGCGTCTGAGCCACCAGGGAAGTCCATTTAATTTTAGTGACTCACTGAGAGAGTGTGTACTCTCTGCATCAAGATAGTCTTTCTCTCTGAAACTGGAAAGATTTAAGATAATAAATGAGTTTCAGGAGTGAATCAGATGAAGAAAATCTAACCTAAGACAAACAAAGATTTAGAAGTAAGTTTCAAATCTATTTTTTAAATGTACGTGTGTATATAGACAGAATTTATTATGTGCACTTTCTTAATTGATAATTAAAATTTGCTTAAAAGAAAATGTGCTTAAAAAAATAAAATGTGCTTGCATAAAAACACAATCTAATCAAGGGCAATTCAAAAGTAATGGAAGAAAACAAAATAAATTTTTAACAATAGTTGCATCCACCTGGTAGAATATAAGGTTATTCTATTGTTATTTATTTTTCTAAAGTGTCTTTAACAAACAGTATCTAACTTCACCAGATGTTATGAGAATTTCAATGACAGTGGTACAGTACTTCACACAGTACCTAACACCTCAATAAATGGAAGGTACTAAAAATGTATGCCATCATAAATTATTTAACCATATGTTTTTATGCTGTATAGTTTTAGGGATGCCCACTAATCTGCCATAGTATTTTCATTATTCAAGTTATACAAAGTTTTAACATTAGAAAAAATCTATTTTTAAATTAAACACAAATCACTCTTACCTTTCGCAATTCAACTGTCACTTCATTTCTGTGTCTTCTCATTGTCTGTAAGAAAAACAAAAAGTTTCATTAAGTATCTAAATATTGATACTGCTAGTATAAATTAAGGTCTCTGGCATTTATTATTATTTTTTTTTAGATTTTATTCTTAAAGATTAAGGATTAGTCAGTTTTAGACTTTAAATGATGAACTACAGGAGGCTAAAAAGTCAAAACTCCTGTCTATTTTACTGGATACCTGTTGATTAGTTCTGTGGGGAGTGGGAGACAGAGCTCAGCTGCCTAAGACCCACACCCCTGTCCTAACTGCACCCAGGTTTCTATGGGGAATTATATACTCTCCACTGTGTAGTCTTGATGGAACCATCTATTAAAGCATCTCCAAAAAAAGAAAAAAGAAAATCATCTCACTCTCTCCTAGCATAAACAGCATGAGCTCAAACTCTGCCAACAGAACTCTCCCCTGTAACTCTGAACCCAGAGCAAAACAGAAAGAGGGAAATTTTTTTTAAAAAGCACGTTAATCACCAAAGGAAGTATCTGAACAAGGCAGTGAGCCATGCCTATTTCTGAGCTTGCTATATTCCTAGTTATCTGGTGTCTGTACTCATTCGATGAACTACCTCATAGTCTTCCAATATGGTTTTGCTTTTAAGTCAGCCAGAACCAATTTTTTATGCCTGCAACTAGTGTATTCTATCTCAAACAATTAATGTTTCAAGAAAGTAATTTACTCATTGTTATGACCTTAAAAATCACATAAAAATGAAAATAAACTTGAGACAGGTATTTTGTATCAAAAGATAAAGAAGTATCCTTCTAAGTTTACTAAGAGGCTCTCACAAATGTCTTAATAGGAATTATTAAAATAACTAGATATCTCTGGTAGCTCAGCTGGTAAAGAATCCGCCTGCAACGCAGGAGACCTAAGTTTCAATCCCTGGGTTGGGAAGATCCCCTGGAGGAGGGCATGGCAACCCACTCCAGTATTCTTGCCTGCAGAATTCCCATGGACAGAGGAGCCTGGTGTGTTGCAGTCCATGGTTTTGCGAAGAGTTGGATATGACTGAGCAACTAAGGACAGCACATATATCCCTTCTCCCCTTAACACAGTGATATAATGGATTATTTCATTACACATACAAATACAGTAAGTGTTTACATTTTTAGAATAAAGGCCAAGTCATGGTGTATTACTTTTTTAATACACTGCTACAGGCAGTGTTATTAATATTATTCTATTTAATGATCTTTTGTTACTGTGCCTCTGTCAAGTTTTCTTAAACTGCAGTGATGAATTAATCTCTTTGCAGGAAAAAGAATCCCATGGAACCCAAATTATAAACTTTGTTAAATACACTGAAATATTAATCTAGACATAAATTCACGCTTAAAGACAGATATATTTAATTAATGTAAAAGAAATTGCCAAATAAAATTCAAATTAGTAACATTTATTTGATGTGATCATGGAAAGAGGCACTGCTAAAACTATTACTACTAATAGGGTTCAACAGTAAAAAGAGCAAGCCCTGAATATAATTCTATATTTAATGTTTCTGGGTTTATGTTTCAACACTATTAATACAGAGAATGCTTCATGTCTTGATTAATCATACAAATTATAATAAATGTTGAGCAAATACAAATATTAATGAAGCGTTATCTGGTCACTCTGTAAAGAAAGCTGTCTTTATTCACCTGAAAAACTACCAATTGTCGAAATCTGCCTGTACAGACTGTTTGCCTAATCCACCCGTTACTAAAGCTGGAAGTGAAAGGTGTTCTGACTGTAATGACTACTACACTCAACTGTTTACAAACTGTTTAAAGAGAGTACACAAGGACTTCCCTGGTGGTCCAGCGGTTAAGAATATGCCTACCAACGCAGGGGACACGCTCGGGCCACATGGAGCGGAGCAGCTAAGCCCGCGTGCTGCAACTACTGAAGCCCTGGAGCCCGTGCTCTGCAACAAGAGAAGCTGCTGCAATGAGATGCCCATGAACGGCAACTAGAGAGTAGCCGCCGCTCTCTACAACCAGAGAAAGCCTGAACGCGGCAAGAAGATCCAGCGCAGCCAAAATAAAGTGATTAACTAATTAAAAAATAAGATAGCAGACAACAAGAAAGTCTCAGGCAGCCTGTCTCTTCGAAAATATGGTCAAGTTACTGCTACACTGTAATTTCCATTAAAAAACTACTTCAGCAAGGCCAGAAGTGGTGGGTGAACTAAAGCACTCTGAATAAATGAGGAATCTATACTTCAGAGGAGGTTAGTTAGCATGTGAAGTGCCCAAATCAGGAGTTAATTCCCAATCAGTAAGTGCTTCAAATACCAACTTCTGAATTTAGACACTTGTTTGTTAATTAACGTAAGGGATGTTGGAAATAATTTTTTATTGCTGAACTGGAACTGTTCAAGACATATGGATTAACTAGGCATATAGGTATACCTTGAGTCTTACCTGTTTGCAGTTTTTAAGAATCTGACAAGCCCTACAGAGAAGTTTTTGAGTCTAAGTGATTCTGTGGACCACCTCATCTTGAAAGATTTTGTTCCCTAATTCTAGTCAGATCTTCCTGGTGTCTACTTAGGGTTAAAGTTTTATTGCTAGGTGGTAGTTCAGGATCTAAAAGAGCTAAACTCATAAAACAAGCTCCGTGACTTCTAGCGACTGCTCGCTAATACACACTTGTGTAAGAATTAACAGCAAATTCAGTCTAAGGCCTATTTTATTACTCACTGGGAATTCCCTGGCAGTTCAATGGTTAGGACTCAGCACCTTCACTGCTGAAGACCTGGGTTCAATCCCTGATCGGGGAACTAAGATCCCACAAGTCATACAGCATGGCCAAAAACAACAATAATAATAATAGTATAACTCACTGGTAGTAAAATCTCTAAGGAAAATCACCTATTACCTGCACCTATCTATACAGTTAAAGGCCTTCTATTCATCCAAAAGAACCTATGGGTGTAAACGGCCAAATGGCTTAGGTCAGTCAGCAACAGCTAACTATCATCTATGGTGCAAGTACCTCTGAATTAGTCATCACTTCCTCTCCACTCTGTTTAAGTTATAGAAAAAGGCTTCATCTTAGGGCCTCTCCTTCCTTACATTCTTCCCAAGTGATCTCATCTACTCTTACATCTTCAATTACAGTTTGAAGACCACGCCCAAGTATCTATTCTGCTCTCTCGCCTGGGCTTCAAATCTGTAAGTACAATATTCACTCTTTCGTCAAAAATTTACTAAATCCAACCTAAATGCTCCACGCAACATGCCTGCAACTAGAAGGCAAATACAGCAATTATAGTCTAGTACTGCTGCTGCTGCTGCTGCTAAGTCGCTTCAGTCGTGTCCGACTCTATGCAACCCCATAGACGGCAGTCCACCAGGCTACCCCGTCCCTGGGATTCTCCAGGCAAGAATACTGGAGTGGGTTGCCATTTCCTTCTCCAATGTGTGAAAGTGAAAAGTGAAAGTGAAGACGCTCAGTCATGTCAGACTCTTAGCGACCCCATGGACTGCAGCCCACCAGGCTCCTCCATCCATGGGATTTTCCAGGCAAGAGTGCAGGAGTGGGGTGCCATTGCCTTCTCTGATAGTCTAGTACAGTGGTCAGTAAACCGTAACCTGTGGGCCAATTCTGGCAAGCTGTCTATTTTTTCAGGGCCCCACAGGAATAGTTTGTACATTTTTAAGTGATTACAGTATAAAGGATATTACATGTCTATATGATACCTTTATTTTTGTCTCTTGGCCCCTCAAAGCCTGTAATATTTACTATCTGTCCTTTTAAGGAAAGTCTGCCAGCAGCTGGTCTAGGGGAAAAGATAGTAATAACACACAGTAATATAAATGTGTTCATTGTTAAGATAGGAAAATAAATAATAAAGTTCTATATCAGAAGGAGACATGATCAGAGGGTCAGGAAAGGGCTCAATGAAGAATTAAAATATGTATGCCTATGTGTAAGTTTAGGGATAGGGGACAGATCACTGCAGGGCCTCAAACTCAGCTGCTTATAAATACCACACCTGCTCCCTGATCTTCCCCCACAGAAAAAAATTCCACCTACGCTTCCATGAATATCCCCAATACCAGGAAACAGTGCAACCACCCAAAAAGTTAAGAGCCCCAATCCTGGTAGGTCATCCATGGATGGCTACTCACTCTCCAATTCTCTGACATCCAACAAGGTCAACAAAATAGGATTCAAACCTTCCAGCCTTACCGCCACCATCCTAGACTACTAAGCCACCGTCACGTCAACTGGATCATTACTAGTCTCCTTCTATGCACTGAACCAGTTTTCCATAATGCAGCCAGAGCATGCTTTTTCTAATGCAAACCTGTGTTGCAATTCTCTTGAATAAAATCTTTCAGTGAATTTTTTAAATCTAGAATCTTTCACTTCATAAAAAAAAAAAAAAAAAAGTTACCAGGACAGTCAAACCAAAACCCCACAGACAAAATCTACAACAATGGGTGATAAGGCACACCCATGAATTCTCAAATACAAGAAGGTTAAATCTGGTTAAATCACCAACTACAGGACTGACATGTTCTCAGCATATCTGCTGAAGGAAATAGAAGGGCAGAAGTAACTGGGTAACTGAAGGAGAGGGGAGGAGAACCCCACATCATGAATCTCTAGAATTTAGAAAGGCAATTTGAGGACAGCTGCAAATGAAAGGGACAAAACACTGTAAGAAATGACGAGAGCAGACTCAAACAAGAGGCTGAAGTCCTCCTTCCTAGGAAAAGCCCTATAAGAAATTTCTGGGAGAAGAATTCCAAGTGATTAAGACAGGCACAACTAGGGCAAAACAGAGGATCCAGACGAAAGTGGGTGAGTGAAAAAGAGCCAGATCTCAGAAAATAGGAATATATATATATTTATAAAATCATTTTTTAAAAAAAGAAGAAGGGGGTCTAGAGTAGTATGGCTAGAAAAGCTATCCTGACCCATCCCTCACTCTGAAAAGCTCAGGAAAACGTATCATAAAATGAACAACATACAAGGACTGGGGTCAAATTCTATGTTATAAGACATAAGGAACAGAATGATCCATTAAAATACAACAGGTAAAAATTACATCCTAGAGAACGACAGAAAACGTGAAAGAACATTATTATTCAGAAAAACTCAAAAATGAGGTAATAGAAATGAAAGAATTTGAAAATTTTGAAAATTTCAGAAAGAAAACCTAGCCAAGAACAATCACCCAACACAACAGATAATGCTTTAGAGTTACAGAATGTGCAAAGAAATAAAATTTTAATAAAAAAGAAATGAAGGTGAAAATTATTAGAAATGACAATAAAGACAATAATTAAAAAAGAAAAGTTCTAAAACTAAAAGACCTGAAATTACTGAAAAAGCACACAAAGTACTGGGAAATCAATCCAGAAAAACCAATACCAAGGTATATTAGAAAGACTAATGGATTTCAAAAACAGAAAAGAAAATGCCTCTGGACATCTATATGTAGGGTAGATCTAATAAATGAGCTCAGCAAGGTCACAGAATACAAGATAAAAACACAAAAGTCAGTTTGTATGTCTATACACTTGCAACAAACACATGGGCATCAAAACTACCACAGAGAGTGTTCCAATTTCATTCTTTCACACGCAGCTGTCCAGTTTTTCCAGCACCACTTACTGAAGAGACTCTTTTCTCCATTGTATATTCCTGTCTCCTTTGTCATAGATTAATTGACCACAGGTGTCTGGGTTTACTTCTGGACTTTCTATCCCATTCTACTGATTTATATTTCTGTTTTTGTGCCAGTATCAGACTGCTTTGACTACTTCAGCTTTGTAGTAGAGTCTGAAGTCAGGGAGCCTCATTCCTCCAGCAATAAACTAACAACGCACACATGGGCATCAAAATGAGAAATACAAATAATATCATTAATAATTTCTCCAAAAAAAAAATCTTAGGTATGATCCTAACAATACCTGTACAGGATACATATGTTAAAATGAAACAACACTGATGAAGGAATTTAAGAATCTAAAAAATGTAAAGACATACTGTGTTAATGGACTGGTAGACTCAAGTTGATGTCAATTCTTCTCATAATGATATACAGATTTAGCACAATTCCTTTCAAATACCGATAATACTGTTCTAAGCTTACGTAGAAAGCCAAAGTAATTAGAATAGCTAACAATTTTGTGGGAAAAAAAGTGGGAGGAATTAGTCTATCTAACTTCCAGACTTATTATATAGCTACAGTAATAAACACTGTGTGATACAGGTGGAAAGATATATACACTGATCAAAGGAACAGAAGAGGGAACCCACACAGACCTGCACAAACATGCTGAATCGCCTTCTGACAGAGGCATGAAAATAATTCAACAGAGGAAAGCTAGACTCTTCAACAAATGATGGCATTCAGGTAGACGTTAACAGACAAGTATATGAACCTCAACTTGAAGACTCATACCTCATACACAAAATATAATACAAACTGATCATGTTGAAATTTAAAACTAGGATCTGGAACTAGGCAAAGAATTCTTAGACTTTTCCCTAAAAGCATGATCCATAAAAGGAAAAACCAATAAATGAAACTTCATCAAACTTTAAAATTTTACTCTTAGAAAGCTTCCATGTGGAAAGGATGAAAATGAAATATTGTCAATGACACTATTATAGAGAACTCTTATAATATTAGAACAATTAAATTAGAAAATAGGCAAAAGAAATGAAGAGATATTACATCAAAGAGGATATACAGATGGCAAATAAATACATGAAAAGATGATTATTAACCATTAGGGAAATGCAAATTAAAACCAAACGAGATATTACTACACACCTACCAGAACAGCTAAATTAAATAACTGAGACAATACCAAACGCTGAGGAAGATGTGGAGAAACTCATGCACTGCTGGCGGAATGTAAAGCAGTATCAGGAAAATCATTTTTTTTTTTAACTAAACATGCAAATACACTGGACTTAGCAACTACTAAACATTCATCCCAAAGAAATGAAAACTTACATTTCATAAATGTACACAAATGTTGGTAGCAGTTTTATTCATTGATGACAGCCCAAACCTGGAACCCAGACGTCCTTTGTAGTTTAAACGAAATTCTGGTACATCCATAACCACAAAATGCTACCCAGCAATAAAAAGAAATGAGGGACTTTTCTGGCAGCCCAGTGGTTAAAACTCCACACTACCACTGCAGGGGGTTTGGGTTTGATCCCTAGTTAGGGAACTGAGATCCTGCACGCCATGTGGTGTGGCCAAAATAAAAACATTTTTTAAAAATGAATGAACTATTGATATAAGCAACAGCCTGGATGAATCTCCAGGATTCACCTTCTGTTGAAGCCTGGCTTGGAGAACTTTGAGCATTACTTTGCTAGCATGTGAAATGAGTGCAATTAAGTGGTAGTTTAACATTTTTTGGCACTGGAATGAAAACTGACCTTTTCCAATCCTGTGGGCCACTACTGAGTTTTCCAAATTTGCTGGCAGGTTGAGTGCAGAACTTTTGCAGCATCATCTTTTAGGATTTGAAATAGCTCAACTGGAATTCCATCACATCCACTAGCTTTATTCGTAGTGATGCTTTCTAAGGCCCACTTGACTTCACACTCCAGGATGTCTGGCTCTAGGTGAGTGATCACACCACTGTGGTTATCTGGGTCATGAAGATCTTTTTTGTATAGTTCTTCTGTGTATTCTTGCCACCTCTTCTTGCTGTCTTCTCCATCTGTTAGGTCCATACCGTTTCTGTCCTTTATTGTGCCCATCTTTGCATGAAATGCTCCCTTGGTACCCCTAATTGTCTTGAAGAGATCTCTGGTCTTTCCCATTCTATTGTTTTCTTCTTTCTTTGCATGGATCACTGAGGAAGGTTTTCTTATCTCTCCTTGCTATTCTTTGGAATTCTGTATTCAGATGGCTATCTTTCCTTTTCTTCTTTGCCTTTCATTTCTCTTTTTTTCTCAGCTATTTGTAAGGGCTCCTCAGACAACCATTTTGCCTTTTTGCATTTCTTTTTCTTGGAGATGGTTTTGATCACAGCCTCTTGTACCATGTTACGAACCTCCGTCCATAGTTCTTCAGGCGCCTATCAGATCTAATCCCTTGAATCTATTTGTCACTTCCACTGTATAACTCTAAGGGATTTCCTTTAGGTCATACCTGTATGGCCTAGTGGTGTTCCCTACTTTCCTCAATTTAAGTCTGAATTTGGCAATAGGGAGATCATGATCTGAGTCACAGTTGGCTCCCAGTTTTGTCTTTGCTGACTGTATAGAGCTTCTCCATCTTCGGCTCTACATATGGACATCACCAGATGGTCAATACCGAAATCAGGTTGATTATAATCTTTGCAGCTGAAGATGGAGAAGCTCTTGACTGTATATATATCAATATTTTACAGTATGTTACCATTGGAGGAAACTGAATAAATGGTCTCTTTGTATTATGTTCTACATTTGCATATGATGTTATAATTATCTCAAAATAAAGGTCAATTTTTTTTAAACCTTTAAAGGAAATTCCCTGGTGGTCCAGTGGTTAGGACTCCATGCTTACACTGTTGAGGGCGTGAGTTAGACTCTTGGTCCAGAACTAAGATCGCATAAGCTATGCTGTGCAGCCACAAACTACCAAAAAAAAAAAAGAAGAAAAAGATCAATAGACACACACACAAAAAAGTAAAAAATAAAAAGATATATTTTACAACAGATGCTGAGGAGGAGGGGAAGAAGTCATAATCAATTTCCAAACTGTACATAACAGGGAATCAACAGATAATAACTAAAAGAGAAGGAACCAAATAAAGCTAACTAGCTACCATAACAAAAATACAAACCTTCTATAAAATATCAAAAAGTATACATAAAGAATCACCTAGGACTATTTCACACATAAATATATGGAAACAGGGAAGAAATCAGGTAGAGAGCTCAAGGAAATTAGGCTACATATGACTTCAGAATGTATGAAAATGAATTACGTATGTGTATGACAAAATGAAACTTCAAGAAAAGTAATTTAAAAAAAAAAAGCATGAAGTTAAATGTGCATCCAGTTAGTGGCACAGTCATACTGTAACCTTCAACCCAGTAATTTGTATATCCCAAATCAACTCTAAAATGTACTCATATAATTAATACTTTACTAAAATTTTGCCGTTTTAAAAACACAGGCCCTATATGACATATGGTTTCCATATAATTTCATGCGGTTTTAGAGCCATCAGAAAGCCTCTATTAACTCCAGGTTACGAATCTCTGAAATAAAAGTAAGTGATCTCAGAAAAGGACAGGAAGGGGATTTGGGGGTTAATGGAAGTAGACTAAAACTAGATTTCTGTGATGGCTGCACAACTGAACAACTGACCACAAATCAGACTTCATACTACCTGTAAGTAAGTTATGCTGTCTGTAAACCACACTAACAGAAACCTGTTTTTAAAATCCTCTGCAATACAGCTATTTATATACTTGCTCCTTCTAAATACAGTAGTTGAAAAATATGTATAAGTTTTATTTGGGGAGGAGGCAGAGGACTACATAAGGATATAAAATTGACCTGTCAAGTAGTGATAAAACTAGAAAAAAAATAGCTCTGGGACAATAATAACTAAATTTGCCACCAACTGAGTCATCCATGTTTCAAGGTATTCATGACAAAGCTGACTTCTGAAAAGCAATGGAAGCCCCAGAGCGGTAAAATTGGTATCTTCAATGAGCTGAAGGAACATTAACTTCAATCTCAGAATTCTTACAAAGAAGGAACTGTAGAATTCAAATATACCACTTTACAATTAACAAATTAATGGACCTAGGCAGTGATCATCAACGGTTGCTAATATCAGGAAATGAAATAATCCAGCACTGTAGTTTGCTGTTCAGTTGCTAACTTGGGTTCAACTCTTTGGGACCCCATGGAATGTGGCACACCAGGCTTTCCTGCCCTTCACTATGCATCACCTAATAAAAATTATGAGCTTCCCTGTAGGAAAAAGGTAGCTCAGTCGGTAAAGCATCTGCCTGCAGTGCAAGAGACCCGGGTTTGATTCCTGGGTTGGGAACATCCGGTGAAGAAGGAAATGGCCACTCACTCCAGTATTCTTGCCTGGAAAATCCCATGGACAGAGGAGCCTGGCGTGCTGTGGTCCACAGGTTTGCAAGAGTCCGACACGACTAAGCAAATAAACCACCACCACCACCACCACCACCTGGTGGCTCAGTAGTAAAGAACCCACCTGCCAGTGCAGGAGATGCAGTTTAATCCCTGGGTCAGCAAGATGCCCTGGAGGAGGAAATGGCAACCCACTCCAGTGTTCTTGCCTGGGAAATCCCATGGACAGAGGAGTCTGGCGGGCTGCAGTCCATGGGATTGGACATGACTTAGTAACTAAAGAACAACAACAATAAAAATTATGTATTATCCAAGAAAGTGAAAAGCCAATCCGTGGAATGAGAGAGAAGATTTGCGAATTATATATCTGATAAGGGACATGTATCTAGAATAAATGGTGTTAGTCGCTCAGTCGTGCCCGACTCTTTGCGACCCTACGGACTGCAGCCCTCCAGGCTCCTCTGTCCATGATTTTCCAGGCAAGGACACTGCAGTGGGTTGCCATTTCCTTCTCCAGGGGATCTTCCCAACCCAGGGATCGAACCCGGGTTTCCTGTACTGCAGGCAGATTCTTTACCGACTGAGCTATGACGGAAGCCCAGAATGGACCCATACAATTCAATAATAAAACAACACAATTTTAAAGTAAGCAAAGGATCTGAATAAACAGTTCTCCAAAGAAGATAAACAAATGGCCAATAAGCACAGGAAAAGATGTTCGACATAATTAGCTATCAGAGAAATAGAAAACAATCACAAAATACTCATTAAAATGGATACAATAAAGACGACAGATAAGTACTGGTGAGAATGTGGAGAAATCAGAACTCTCACATTCTGCTGGTGGGATTGCACAATAATCTGAAAAACAGTCTGGGAGTTCCTCAAAAATTTAAACGTTGAATCACCACATGATTTAGCAACTACACTCCCAGTATATACCCAAGAGATATGAAAACATATGCCTGCACAAGAACTTGTACCAGAATGTTCACAGCAACTCAGTCCACAATAGCCAAAATGTGGGAGTAACTTAAATGCCCCACCAAATGGATACATATAATGTGGTATACCCATACAATGGAAAATCATTCAGCAATAAAAAGGAATGAATTATTAACATATACTAAAAACATGAATGACCCTTGAAAACATTATGCTGAATGAAATTAAGTCAGTCACAAAAGACCACATACTATATGATTCCATTTCTGTAAATGTCCTGAACAGGAAAATCTATGGAGATGGAAAACGGATTAGTTGAAGTGGATGGAGAATGGAGAATGACTCCTAAAGGTCATATTATTTCTTTTTGTGGTAATGAAAATATTCTGAAACTGGGTATGGAGATGGCTGTACAACTTTTACTTTTAGTATGAATATGCTAAAACCCACTGAGTAGATGTGAAAATGTATGTAAACTGTATCTCAAGATCTTTCTTTTGCAGTATATAATACCACATACAAATCAATCTTTGCAAATAGATTAATAAACAAAACATACCAAGCCTTTACATGTAACAACCAATTTACAGGAAATGAAAAGAACAGAAGGATATACTAGACATCAAGAAGTTGCAACGAGCAAAATTCAGGATAAACAACTCCATTTCTCAAACAACAAGCAACAAGGCAAAGGTGGGTGGGTGGTGGTGGCTTGAGAAATGGAGCAGGAACCTACAGACTGGAGATCTAAGAGACTTGTCAACCAATCACAGAACAGAGAACTCATATGAATGCTGACCCAAACAAACTATAATGTAGTCATGCACAGATGTGAGAGAGTTGGACCATAAAGAAGGCTGAGTGCTGAAAAACTGATACTTTCAAACTGTGGTGCTGAAGAAGACTCTTGACAGTCCCGTGGACAGTAAGTAGATCAAAACAGTCAATCTTAAAGGAAACCAACCTCGAATATTCATTGGAAGGACTGATGCTGAAGCTGAAGCTCCAATACTTTGACCACCTGATGCAAAGAGCCAACCCGCTGGAAAAGATGTTGATGCTGGGAAAGACTGAGGATAGGAGCAGAAGCAGGCAACAGAGGATGAGATGGTTGGATGGCATTACTGACTCAATGGACGTGAGTTTGAGCAAACTCAGGGAGATAGTGAAGAACAGGGAAGCCTGGAGAGCCGCAGTCCATGAGCTAACAAAGAGTCAGACACGACTTGGCAACTGAACAACAACACTACATACATTAGAATGTGTGCACGTACGCTACAGATAAAACACAGCTGGGAAGTCTGAACACTGGATATTTAAATGAAGTTACTTCTACAATGGCACCCCACTCCAGTGTTCTTGCCTGGAGAATCCCAGGGACGGGGGAGCCTGGTGGGCTGCCGTCTATGGGGTCACACAGAGTCGGACACGACTGAAGTGACTTAGCAGCAGTAGCAGCAGCAGCTGTAATTTTAAAATTTTTAAACTTTTCAAGATATAAAAGTATATACAGATTAAAGCAGAAAATAAATTCACCAAGAGAAGTTCACTTCAGTTCAGTTGCTCAGTTGTGTCCGACTCTTTGCGACCCCATGAATCGCAGCACGCCAAGCCTCCCTGCCCATCACCAACTCCTGGAGTTCACTCAGACTCACATCCATCGAGTCAGTGATGCCATCCAGCCATCTCATCCTCTGTCGTCCCCTTCTCCTGCTGCCCCCAATCCCTCCCAGCATCAGAGTCTTTTCCAATGAGTCAATTCTTCACATGAGGTGGCCAAAGTACTGGAGTTTCAGCTTCAGCATCAGTCCTTCCAATGAACACCCAGGACTGATCTCCTTTAGGATGGACTGCTGGATCTCCTTGCAGTCCAAGGGACTCTCAGGAGTCTTCTCCAACACCACAGTTCAAAAGCATCAATTCTTCAGCGCTCAGCTTTCTTCACAGTCCAACTCTCACATCCATACATGATCACTGGAAAAGCCATAGCCTTGACTAGACGGACAGTGGTTGGCAAAGTAACGTCTCTGCTTTTTAATATACAGTCTAGGTTGGTCATAACTTTCCTTCCAAGGAGTAAGCGTCTTTTAATTTCATGGCTGCAATCAGCATCTGCAATGATTTTGGAGCCCCCCCAAGATAAAAGTCTGACACCGTTTCCACTGTTTCCCCATCTATTTCCCATGAAATGATGGGACCAGATGCCATTATCTTTGTTTTCTGAATGTTGAGCTTTAAGCCCACTTTTTCACTCTCCACTTTCACTTTGATCAAGAGGGTTTTTAGTTCCTCTTCACTTTCTCTTCTTCACCAAAAGAAGAGATCCCTCAAATAAACTCAAACATACATGGAGACTTGATATGATAGAGATGGTATTGCAGACTACTAGTAAAAAAGACAGGCCATTTAATAAATGATCCTGAGCCAAATAATTATCCATGTGGGGGAAAAAAAACGAAACTGGATACCTACTATATCACCATACAGAAAAATCAATTTCAGATGGTTTGAAAATCTATAAAATCAACACTTTAAGTTTTTAAAGAAAAATATCTTTACAGTCCCTGGGTGGAGAAAAGTTTAAGTAGAACACAAAAATGTTAAAATCAAAAGAATAACTCCATTAAAATTTAGTATTTCTGGTCTTTGAAAGGTGTCACACAGAAAGTGAAAAGAGAAGCCAAACTGGAAAGAAACCTGAAGCATGAATACTAAACAACAAATATCCAGAATATACAAAGTATTCATACAAAAGACAATAGACAAAACAGGAGAAAGACAAGGCATTTCACAGACGATAAAACAACAGTCAACACGAAACGATGGTCAAGCTCATCACGTAGGAAGATACAAACTAAGAGTATAGTGAGATACCTTTCTGCACTTCAGACTGCCAAAACTTGGTATTATATCACCAAGTGTTCATGAATATGTAGAGCAACTGGTAAGTTGGTACAATCATTTGGGGGAGAAAATTCGGCATTTTTAAAATATGGTAAAGATGAAAATACTCAAGTACACAACAATTCTATTTCAAGGTATAAATCCTACAGAAGCTCTTGCATATACTCATCATGAGACAAATATAAGTGGTTTCTGGCATCATTGGTTTATAATAGCAAGAAACAAAAATACTAAAAGCAACGCGAATGTTCATTAAAAGGAAAATAAGTGAATTGTGAGGCAATCATTACTCAGCAATAAGGATGAATGAACTACAGCCACACAAATGAATCTAGAGCTGTTAACATTACACGAACAAAACAACTGAAAACTTTTTATTTTCCACATTATACAGTACGAATATTTCATATTATAAAAAAAGCAAGCAAAAGTAAATACTATGTTATTTCAGGATACAGACATGTACGATAATCAGGAAAAGCAAAGTAATGATTTACACACATTTATGACAGTGGATTACTTTTTATATATATGTGTGTGTATGTGTGTATATATATGGAATGAAATACATCCTCTGGCTCTGGTGTCACACATGCACTTTCATTACAACACAGAGGCCCAAAGTCTAGGGTACAAGTCCCTCAGCCCAGTCATGGGCAATATAGCGGCAGAAGAATTAGACAAGAATGTCACTACTTGGACTGCGGATTTACTTCTGATAGAAAGCTAGGGATGTGATCAGAGAGATAGCTTCTGTTTCTAGTTCTTAAACTTAGTATTGGATTCACAGATATTTGTTTTATTATTTCTTCAAAACATATCTACAGTATCTATTTTTATATATCAAATGTTACACAATTTTTTAAATGTTTAAAGGAAAGAAAATAGCACTACTGATATACAACCAAGCATTGTGAGCTGTCCACAGCTGTGATCCACTGACATTTTGCTTCCCATTTCACTTGTGACCAGTAGAATCAACATATCAAACTGCAGTCACAGAGTATGAAAGTGAAAAGTGAAAGTAAAGTCGCTCAGTCACGTCCGACTCTCTGCAACCCGGTGGACTGTAGCCTACAGGCTCCCCTGTCCATGGGATTTTTCAGGCAAGAGTACTGGAGTGGGGTGCCATTTCCTTCTCCAGCGGATCTTCCTGACCCAGGGATTGAACCCAGGCCTCCCACATTGTAGGCAGATGCTTTACCATCTGAGCCACAAGGGACTATCTAATGCTAATGAATCCACATCAGATTTCAATCCTCAGAATGTGATCCAGAAAACACTGACAATCTCAGTATCATTTAAGGCTAATTAAAATTCTAATTTACCTTCTGATACGATGCCCTGCTCTGGGTTAGTAGCTCTCCAATTTTCAGCCTGCAGTAAAATAAACTGGCTTTGTTAGAACACAAACTGGGACTTCCCTGGTGGCCCAGTGATTGGGAGTCTGCCTGCCTATGCAGGAGACGGGGGTTCCATCCTGGTCTGGGAAGATTCCACATACCTTGGGGTAACTAAGCCCCTGCACCGCAACTACTGAGCCCTCAAGCGGCAACTACTGAGCCCTCACGCCCCAGGGCACGTGCTCTGCAACAGAGAGGCCACCACAATCAGAAACCTGCACGCCACAACCAGACAGCAGCCCCCGCTCACTGCACCCAGGCGCCACAATGAAGACTCCGTGAGGCAGGAAAAAGAAAAAAACCAACAGGCTGCTGGGCTCTGCTCCCAGATTCCTCAAGCAGCAGGGCAGGGGTAAGGGTTAAGAATTTGTTTCCAACAAGATCCCAGATGATACTGATGCTGGTGCTGCTAGAACCACACTCTTAACCACTGCTCTTGGTTAATTCTCTCATAAAATAACCAACAAAATTATCACTAAATTAGAAAGTACCCATATCATACCAAACAATTTTCCTCTAAGGTGTCATGTAAATTATTCAACACACACTGAAGACATATTACACAAATCACATTAGAGCACCATCCTAGAATGGCACAGCACAGTGGTTAGAAATATCTGCTCTGGAGTCAGTGGTCTAGGTTTAAATTCAGGCTCCCCCATGCAAACCGGATGATATTTTCGAAATGTTACTGGCCTTTCCATCTTAGCTTCTTTATCTATAAAATGATGATAACAATGCCTCATAGGATTACATCAAGAAATGAGTCAAGTTCATGTTAAAAGTTTGCATAATGGGGACAGTGCCTGGCACAGAGAGCCCGCAAGAACATTAGCTACCATCGTCATTATTAACGATGTCCCCATGTTCCACATGAGTCAGACTCAATGTCTCATCCACCTCCATACGCTTCAAGACCACTGCTTCCGCGGAGCTGTGCAGAAGAACCTACCTCACTTACCACATCACTCTGCCCATTTTCATTTCTGTCACCAGTGCCCTTATAATCAGCAAAGACGAGAAGCTGGTTTAGTTTTCCTCTCCAAACCAAGTCCTGACCACATCCCTGGTATCTTCAACAACCCTTCTAACAGCCTGTTCACCAGTTGTTCTTTTTCCTAAGTTTCCAGCAACCCTTTCATCAAGAACCAACCACAGATCTGCCAGTCCAATTAGGATAAATTTGGGATGCTTTACACTTCATTCATAAACTCTGGAATATTCAACATTTTAATATGAAATGGGTAGACTTTCCCTTAAACACATGTACACTGACCTCTAATTTGAAGAATCTCTGATCCTAGCAGCAAAATACTCCAACGATCCAATTAAGGCAACAGACAACTTCCCGTTCATTAGTCACTGGACAGACTGACCTAGATCCACAAAGATTACTTTAGACCCTCAGCCCTTGATTTTCTCCCACTTTATTAACCCCCTTCCTGTTTTGCTTCCTTCTTACATAGTCCTCATACTTCAACACTTCTGCCCCCTGTATTTCTATCCTGTTGCCCTGATAAAAAGCTAACTTTGACTCACTTTAAGTCTTACTCCAAAAGCCAGGCTAGCAAGCGCTGCAAGAGAAAAAAACAAAACAAAAACAAACCTCAGCCTCCAATATGGGTATTGGCAATTCCAGGTCTCTAATCTCAGTTAAACTCTCAATGCTTGCTGTTTGGATAGTTTTCCCGCCTTCCTTAGGTAGGTTTCCCACAAAAAAGCTACTATCCACAAGACCCCTTTTCCATATTCTCCTTCCTCTCTGAAGAAAACCAGGCTTTCTATTTATTAAGAAAACAGGAACCATGAGATGGTAGCAATTCTCTCAACTTCCTATCATGCACTGCACCTCCAAATCTCAATTCCACCCCCAATCAACTGCATCCTCAAACATTCTTCTTTCCTTTCATCCTATCACAACCACTGGGCCTTTCTTCATCAGTTACCCTCTTGTCCATTTTCCCAAGCTCTATTTCTCATCATCATGAATTTGCTCAAGTCTCTCTCATCTTATTTGAAAAAAAAAAAAGCCCTTCCTCAATCTACATTTTCTTTTGACAACTGTCTTCCTTTAGCCAAAATTCTTGATGGAACAGTCTATAGCATTTTCCACTTCTTCACTCCATTCCCTTAGCCAGCTTTCAAAAAACTTCACTAACACAGCTTTTGCAAACATCATCAGCAATCTTCTATTCATGACACATCCGTCTGTGGCGCCTCTGCAGGGACACGCTGTCACCCGTTCACGCTCACTCCCTTGACCCCCATGCCGTCCTCCTCCATGGCCTCCTTCCCCGTCCTGCTATGGTGCTCTCCCTGTAGGCTCTGTCTACAACCTTGCAGGCCACTCATCTACTTCCTCCACAAACCCCTTCTAGAATACTATATTTCCATGGCTTCAATTACCGACTTTATATTATTAACTCTGAATCATCTGGGTTTGCTTATTGATGAATTCTGAAACATGTATGGTGTGTAACTTTTCAGCAAGGTTATAAACATTTGTATTAGGAAACATCCAGTTAATCTTTATAGGAAAATGTTTTTGTCCGGTGTTTAAAACAGTACAGTATATTGTTCTGCCTGCCTGCATACAGTCTAGGTTCCAGAGTGGAACCATTGTTCCTCTGGTGGTGGTTGTTACAACAACACTGAGATATCATTCACACGCCCATAACTGAGCCATTTAAAGTGTACAAATTCAACAGTTTTTAGTACAATCAGAGTTGTGCAACCATCACCAAAATCAAATGCAGAGCATTTTCTTAAAAAAAAAAAAAAATTTTGGCCACACCGTGTGGCCTGCAGGACCTTAGTTACCTGATCAGGGATCGAACCCATGCCCTCTGTAGTGGAAGCACAGAGTTTTAACTAATGGGCCACCAGGGAAGTCCCTAGAGTATTTTCCTCACTACAAAAAGAAACCTTATTTCCTTTAGCAGTCACCTCCTGATTCTACCCAACTCTCACCTCAGTCCTTTTCAACATTAACCTATTCTTGCCTCTAAAGATTTGTCTCTTCTGGAATATAAATGGTCATATAAATGGAATTATACAGTATATGCCTTTTCCTTGGTGGGTGGTTTCTCCAGTTAGCATGTTTTCAAGGTTTATTTATGTTGTTTCCTTTTATCAGTACATCTTTCCTTTTGTTGCTGAATAGCATTCCACTGTAAGGATGTATTCCACATTTTATTTATCCACTCATCAGCTGATAAGATACTTGGATTATTTCTACCCCCTCCAGTAGTCTGGTCTGGAGAATTCAGAACTATTCAGGACTATACAGTCCATGGGATTGCAACGAGCTGGACACAACTGAGCGACTTTCACTACTTTTTTACTATTACAAGTAAGTTTTGTGGAGAAACATGTTTTTATTTCTTTGAAATATAAAACTAGGAACGGAATTGCCGGATCATACTGTAACTCAATGTTCAACCTTTAGAGGCTGCCAAACTGTTTTCTACAGCAGGTATGAGACAGTGTTAGTCACTCAGTCGTGTCCAACTCTTTGTGACCGCACGGACTGTAAAAGCCTGCCAGGCTCCTCTGTCCACGGACTTTTCCAAGCAAGAATATTGGAGTATGTACCCATTCCCTTCACCAAAGGATCTTCCTTAAACAAGGCTGGGATACTCATCTCCTGCGTTACAGGCAGATTCTTTACCATCTGAGCCACCAGGCAAGCCCAATTTGCAATCCCAACAGTGATGAGGGTTTCCATTTCACCATTCTCAACTACATTTGTTATAATCTGCTTTTATTATTTCAGTCATCCTAGTGGGTTTCATGAAGTGGCATCTCACTGTGACCAATGATGTTTAGCATCTTTTTGCTTATTGGCCTTTAGAGAAATCTCCTTTAGAGAAATCTCCATTCAAGTCTATTGTCCACTTTTGAATTGGGCTGGTATTTTATTACTGAGTTTTAAGAGTGCTTTAGATATTCTCGATATAAGTCCCTTATAAATCCTCAAAGAAGATCCTCAGAGAGGATTTGCAAATACTTTCTATCCTTCTGTGGGCTTCTTTTCATTCTTGATGATCTCCCTTGAAGCATAAATATTTAATTTTAATGAAGTTCAGTTTATTTTTTATGTGGTTGCTTGTTCTTTTGATGTTGTCATCAAGAAACTAATGCCCAATCTAAGGTCACAAAGATTTACACCTACCTTTTTCTCCTGAAGTTTTTTTAATATGTTAGATTTTACATAGGAGAAGGCAATGGCACCCCACTCCAGTACTCTCGCCTGGAAAATTCCATAGACAGAGGAGCCTGGTAGGCTGCAGTCCATGGGGTCGCCAAGAGTCAGACACAACTGAGCGACTTCACTTTCACTTTTCACTTTCATGCACTGGAGAAGGAAATGGCAGCCCACTCCAGTGTTCTTGCCTGGAGAATCCCAGGGACAGCGGAGCCTGGTGGGCTGCCATCTATGGGGTCACACAGAGTCAGACATGACTGAAGAGACTTAGCAGCAGCAGTTCTTACATAAAGGTTTTTGATCCACCTAAGTTAAGAGTGTGAGGCAGAGGCCTAACTTCATTCCTTGATTTGAGGATATCTAGCTCAGCTGTCCCAATATTTTTTATTGAAAAGACCATTTTCCCCCCTGTTGAACGGCACTCATACCCTTGTTGAAAACCAATTTACTGTAAATGTAAGTTTTCTGCTGGATTCTAAATTACATCCCATTGACCTGTATGTTTTTCCCTATACCAGTACCACACAGTCTTAATTAATGAACTAGTACTCTGATTGATCAACTGTTAAAACAGTACTACTAATCATATGTGAAGACCTCATTGCAAGCATAATCCCCCAAGAAAACTTCAGATTAGTTTAAAATAACATTAAAAACTATTCTCATCAGCTGCTGACAGTTTATACGCACAACTAAACTTTGTTTAAGCTGCTACCCATGAGAAATGAATAAAATGTGTGATGGCGGCAGGGAGGCAATATCTGAAAGGCTTATTTTCAGAGAAGGAAAGGTGGCCAACACAGACAGTAAATTTCGATGTCAGACTTGAGCCATCCCTTCAACTATAGTTCCCTTTAGCCAGCATCCTTTAAATAAACAACTGTGTTAAGAAATTAACAGATTTTGGTATATTCTGCAAGTCCAACAACCCTGGGAAATGAAGCAACTTAAAACTTTAATTCCAGATCTCTCTCCTGAGCTGAGCGTCTTCTGGATCACTTCAGCAAACACCCCACAAATTCCTTAGCATATTCAGAACAGAGTTCATCATTTTCCTCACTGATCTTGCTTCACTTACTGTTTTTACCTTATCTGTAAACGACAGTATTCTTTTAAAAGTGGAATATTAAAACTACTTGAAAAAGTGGTTCTGAGAATTAAATGAGATAAACATTAACAGAAGAACCTGGCACAGTCTGTATCACTAAGTAAGCAGTCATCTATGTCCTCTTTCCCTTTTCTATAGGTTGTAATAAGCATTTCCAATTTTAAATCCTGTCACTTCTGTCCACTGAGTACCTAATGTCACTGATTTTTTTTTTCCTCTTTCATTTCTAGCTACATTAAGTCCTTTTCAAGTATGCCTGATCTACTCTGGTAGTATCTTGGGTTTTTTTTCCTAATGCTTCTGATTCTTCCTTATATGATTCATTCATTTAAAAATATTTATTTTACAGTCTTTCTCTAATACCTCTATTACTGAATTTCTTAGGAGATTTAAGATTATTTTTGGTATCTGAACATTACCAGTAATAGATTTATTTCCTCATTTCAATTTTGGAATAAAAGGACTTCCCTGTTTCTTTCCTGTCTAGAGGGAGTGCTCAAAATTGGAAATAGTTCACCTTTCTATAACAGTAATTAAGACTACTTAGAATTTAAATACCAGCACATAAGATTATCTTCATGGTGAAAGGCCATTAATAGCTCCTTACATGTATGCTGGAAAAGAACACCTTCCAGGCTGAATGTAGGCTGGCTCCCTAGCTGCAGAGAAACCGTAAATTCTGATACATATTTTATCCCACCAAAGGACAATACTCCAGCTTAAAAGAGTGCTGGTATGGTCTGTTCTTTAATCTTTTCTTATTCTTTAAATAGCTAGCCAATACTGTTATATAGCCAAAGACACATTATTAAAGTTTACTAGGCAGAGGAACTGAATAAGAAGAGTGGGAAGGGGGCGAATCTTTCTCAAGATCCCTAAACTACCCTCCAGACACCAGGTATCTTCTACTTCACTAACATGAAACAAACAAGCAACAAGTAACTGTACTCTGAAAGTCTGCAGCACCAAAACTATCCCTTTGCTACCATATCTTAGTCCCTCTTTCACTGATAAGGAAGTTGGGACCCCAATTTCTCCTCTTTAATACGGGGGGGGGTGTATTTCAAGTCACACTAGCCCCCAAAATCAGAACAGTTCTACCGAGAATTCAGCAGCTCCAGGCAGTCACAACTAGGGCGTAACATCTAGGACTGGGTCTCCAGATGCCTGCTTTCTTCCAGGTTGTAAGTTCAGAATTTTCCTTTCTGCTTCCTTCTCCCTTTTCTGCCTCTTACTGGAAGGGAACTCTGGACTTCCTCTCAAGGCTGTCCCTACCCTAAGCAAATCTGCCCAACTTCCCTTCCTCCGAAGTACCTGTCCTGCTGAGAGGAGTACAGTTTTCTCCGCAATAGGTACAATACCTACTATGTTTACCAGAAGAAAAGCATATGGAGGGATCCCGTATTTTGGTCACATTTATTTAAAGTGTGGCCGTGACCACAAACATCAAATCTTCACTTAATGCCATCATGTTCATAAATACAAAGCTGAGAATTAAAAACCTGGTAGGGCCCCCTAATCACTTCATGGAACTAATATCTGGTTTACTAGAAGATTCTGTCTGCACTGGTACCTAATACCATTTATCCAGAATGTGTTCTTATTGTGACTATTCTAGCTGTTTTTACAAAAACAAAACTATATACCAAAGAACTTCTTACCAGAAGAGGAATAGTAAGTAGTCTAAAACAGTGCTTCCCAGCCTCCTTCACATTATGGCACGTTCAGCCCCAGGCATGTGCACACACACACACGAAACATATTTGCAAAGCACTGAGATTAAGGGACAAGCCCACAAGGGCTCCACCACCCAGATCCCTAGCTGGCACCCCTAGGACAACAGAGCAGACGAGAAACACTGATAGAACAGACCTCCATGCTGACACTCGGGGCCAGTGAAACAAACTAGAGGGAGGGTCACACGTACACTGTCATCAAGAAATCAGCTTAATTAAACAAAACTCTTTCTGCTAAACATATACCTAACCTACACATCTTGTGCAAAGCAGGAAACATTCATGTCCTCTCCACTGTGAAGTTCTGTCAAGTCTTTTAAGGCCAGCGTTCGCCTGTCCCTCCTGTGTACCCAAACCACCCTTTTATTAAACAATCACAACCTTATAGTTACCAACAGCTGTATTTATTTCTTATATTAAATTGCCCTTGAAGGCCGAGAACTTGTTTCATTCAGTTTTACTTCCCTCTACTCCATAATACCAAAAGAAAAAAAAAAAGTATGGCTTGCATGGTGGTCCAGTGGTTAAGAATCCACCTGCCAATGCAGGAGACACGGGTTAGATCCCTGGTCCAGGAAGATCCCACACGCCTAGAAGCAACCAAGCCTGTACATCCTAACGACTGAGCCGGTGGGTGCCCTAAAGCCGAGGCTCTCAACCAGAAGCCCTAGCAGCAGCTGCAGAGTAGGCCCTGCTTGCCAAAACTAGAGAAAGCCTGAGTACAACCATAAATAAATCAATCTTTTTTAGAACTTCTTTTAAAAGTTAGTTTGAATAACTATCCCCTGGAGAAGGAAAAGGCTACCCACTCCAGTATTCTGGCCTGGAGAATTCCAAGGACTGAGTGACTTTCACTTCATTTCACTTTGAATAACTAACATTAACTTTGAACTTTTGTTGAGTCATATTCACTGACAATGCTGTTTGCACTTCACCACAATCAGTGTATGGTCCAGGTACTTTCTCCCTCTGTATTCCAAAATTTGATTAATTTAGCTCAACACTCAATTATCCCACTTTCCCAAAGTTTCAAAGGATACACGAAAATGTTACTTTGCATGAGCCCTACATTCATAAAACTTAGAAAACAAAAGAAAATGCCCATTTACTATAGAACTCTTAACATCCAAGTATCAACTCTTTTATTCCAATCAAAAACAATGTTTCCAGAATTCAGCACAATACTGAAAATACTGCTGCTACCAGCCACAGACCATAACAGTAACTTTAAATTGTATGTGGAGATGAGGAAGCATTTTAAATTGTCACTCATACCAAAGGATTTTGGGCAATGAGAATTTATTCTCATACAAGAATGAATTTGCATTTTATTATTAAATAGTATGAGAGCCTTAATATTTAGAATCATGGTTTATGTTTCATCTTCTCCTTTAAAATGTATTTAATTTTTAATAGTAAGTAAAATATACTTCCGATAAGGCAATGGCACCCAACTCCAGCACTCTTGCCTGGAAAATCCCATGGACAGAGGAGCCTGGTAGGCTGCAGTCCATGGGGTCGCTAGGAGTCGGGCACGACTGAGCGACTTCACTTTCACTTTTCACTTTCATGCATTGGAGAAGGAAATGGCAACCCACTCCAGTGTTCTTGCCTGGAGAATCCCAGGGACAGGAGAGCCTCGTGGGCTGCCGTCTATGGGGTTGCACAGAGTCAGACACGACTGAAGCGACTTAGCAGTAGCAGTAGCAGAATATACTTACTAACAAGTGAATAATTAACTACTAATACAAATTAGTACACAAATTAATGTCACACAGCACCATTCCCAAAATATTCTACTTCTTCTGTTTTTGTTTAAAACACCAGTTTCTAATTATTAAAAATTTATTTTTGCAAAGTTTAAAAAGAAAAAAGGTCTCAATAAATATTCCTAATTATACATTATTCCAAAACTAAGATATACATATACATGACACTCACGGAACCAGATTCAAGTTAACAAATTGACAAGAAGATACCGCAGTCTGTGTACAGCATAGCACAGTCCATGCTCTCTGCTCCACACGTCATGCACCATCCAGCATCTACGCTGCCAACCATCTACGTATGCATCTGTACTGTCCATGTACAGACCAGCACTTAGCCAGCATGGCCACCCTTTTCAGGCTACCTGCTTTCTTCCTGCACATCTGAATTTCTGAGAGGAACTCACAGATGTACTATGCAACCTAATTATTTCAATGTCTGTCCAGCCACCTTCCTCCATACTCTGTTCAGCTCTCTCTCTCGGTCTCTCTACTGCTATCCTGACTAAAGAAAAATGACAACAGTGTCAACCCGAAAATCCTCTGGAAACACTGCAAAGACGTTTGGAATACTGAATCTTTACCTCTGCGATTCTGAGGTAGGGAATGCAAAGAGCAAGCATACACTATTCTGACAAAGAAAAGGGCCACAACCCAAGTTCACTGCTGTCCCACTTGACTCTCTGTGATTTAATGCTTCTATATTTAATAAGAAAACGTGTGTGTGTGTATGTGTGTGTTTGCATTCAAGGAATAATAAATCAGAATGTATCAAAGGCTATTTCAGAGACACAAAGTGTTTCAACATCTTTCTTATAATGTATAGATGCATTGGAGTCATTTTTATTTAAAAAAATTCACTATTAAAATACTGAAAATATGAAAAAGCCTTTCTTTCCATAAAGTTTCCTCATTCCATAATAATCTATACACCATCTTTGGAAGTTGGAAAAAAAAATTATTAAAAATACTATTAATTTCCTATGTCACATCCCAACCCCAAACAACTGACCAAGAAGGTTCCTTTTGGTCTATAAATCTGTGGTATAACACTGAGTATTTTTACTTTGAAATTTCATATCAAAAGTGTGTTTTTAACTGAGTATAATTATTCTGGGCTCTTTAAGTATAATAATATATCTGACTATGACATGGTGATTTATAATATGAAATATATAGTTGGTCTTTACCTACTGTTCCTGGTATACAGCGTTCCTAAAACTCTTGGAATTTACTAAGTAAAGAGAGCATGAAGTGGGCTTCCCTGGTGGCGCTACTGGTAAAGAACCTGCTTGCCAGTGCAGGAGACAAAAGAGATGGGGTTCGATCCCTGGGTCAGAAGATTCCCTGGAGGAGGGCACCGCAACCCACTCTAGTGTTCTTGTCTGGAGAATCCCATGGACAGAGGAGCCTGGAGGGCTACAGTCCATAGTGTCGCAAAGAGCTGGACACAGCTGAAGCCTGCAGAGAGCAGTAACGGTGTCTGTAGTTATATTAATGAGGCGCAGGTAACCTAAGGTTGACGGCTGGATGCCAGACCAATGATTGGAGGGTTGGAACTTTTAGCCCCACCCCCCAAACTCCAGGGAGGGTGGAGGGGCTGGAGATTCAGTACCATCATCAATGGTCCATGATTTAATCATGTTCTCATAAAAAGCCAGGGTCTGGAGAGCTTCCAGGCTGGTGAACACATGGGGAACTGGAGCCCCGTGTGCTCTGAGACCATGGAAGGTCTGCTCCTTTCCCCCAGACCTTTCCAATGCATCTCTTACCTTTGGCTGTTGCTGAGTTACATCTTTTCATAGGAAACCAATAATCTAGTAACTAAAATGTTTTCTGGGTTCTGTATGACAAAGTATTCCAACACAAGTTTTGTGGCCAGGTGGTTAGAAAACAGGCAGGGATGAGGGTGGGGAGCAGTCTTGTACTAAATCAATGACCTGTGGAAACTGGAAGTGAAAGTGAAGTGGAAGTGTTAGTTACTCAGTTGTGCCAGACTCTTTGCAACTTCATGGACTGTAGCCCACCAGGCTTCCCTGTCCACGGAATTCTTCAGACAAGCATACTGGAGTGGGTAGCCATTCTCCAGAGGATCTTCCCAACCCAGGGGTCAAACCCAGGTCTCCTGCATTGCAGGCAGTTTCTTTACCCTCTGAGCCACCAGGGAAGCCCATGGAATCTGAGGCTGTCTCCAGGTAGGTGGCATTAGAATTTAGTTGAACTCTAGGACACCCAGCTGGTAGGGGAGAATTGATCTCTGGTTCCTCTGCCTTTTTTAAACCCAGCTTGAACATCTGGAAGTTCACGGTTCATGTACTGTTGAAGCCTGGCTCGGAGAATTTTGAGCATTACTTTGCTAGCCTGTGAGATGGGTGCAATTGTGTGGTAATTTGAGCATTCTTTGGCATTGCCTTTCTTTGGGATTGGAATGAAAACTGACCTTTTCCAGTCCTGTGGCCACTGCTGAGTTTCCCAAATTTGCTGGCATATTGAGTGCAGCACTTTCACAGCATCATCTTTCAGGATTTGAAAAAGCTCAATGGGAATTTCATCACCTCCACTAGCTCTGTTTGTAGTGATGCTTCCTAAGGCCCACTTGACTTCACATTCCAGGATGTCTGGCTCTAGGTGACTGATCACACCATCGCGGTTATCTGGGTCATAAAGATCTTTTTGTACAGTTCTTCTGTGTATTCTTGCCACCTCTTCTTAATCTCTTCTGCTTCTGTTAGGTTCCTGTCATTTCCGGCCTTTATTGAGCCCATCTCTGCATGAAATGTTCCTTTAGTAGCTCCAATTTTCTTGAAGAGATCTCTAGTCTTTCCCATTCTATTGTTTTCCTCTATTTCTTTGCATTGTTCACTTAAGAAGGCTTTCTTATCTCACCTTGCTATTCTCTGGGAACTCTGCATTCAGATGGGTCTATCCCTTTCTCCTTAGCCTTTAGCTTCTCTTCTTTTCTCAGCTAACTGTAAGGCCTCCTCAAACAACCACTTTGCTTCTTATATTTCTTTTTCTTTGGGATGGTTCTGGTAACTGCCTCCTGTACAATGTTATCAACTTCCATAGTTCTTCAAGCACTCTAACAGATCTAATCCCTTGAATCTATTCAACACCTCTACTGTATAATCATAAGGGATTTGATTTAGGTCAAAGCTGAATGGCCTAGTGATTTTCCCTACTTTCTTCAATTTAAGCCTGAATTTTGCAATAAGGAGTTCATGATCACGTTAAATACTGATAAACAAAACAGAATATCTGGAATTTGCTTCAAAATATTCCAGGGAAGGGTAAAATGGGTAAGAATATAAATGAAATAAGACTGGCCAAAATTATTAACTGTTTTACACTGGTATACAGGAGTTCCATAAACTATTTTCTCTACTATTATATGTTTTAAAGTTTTCTAAAATACAGATTTTGTTTTTAAGCATGTTGTGTTACCCAAGTACTGGAATCAGAAAACCTGGTTATCAGCTAGGTGAGTGAACAACATTCCTTATTTCTCTACACCCCCAGATTCCATATCTGTGGGAGAAATGGTTCAGACTCAATTTCTGCATCTTGTTAGTTCAGTTTTTTAATGATTCAAGTGAGTATGATTTCTACACTTTATATTTGGCTTAACTAACAATTCTAACTATAACTCAGGATGCTTTCGTAGCTAAATCTGACACAATCAACTGAAAACTGTTCACAACTGTTACCAAAATACACTATAGTACCATCGGTCTGCCTGGATTCTAAGGGCCAAACGTACTCATTCACTACATTCGCCGTTTTACAAAGGGACTTGAGTATTCACGGATTCGGGTATCTCAGGGAGCTCCTAGAACCAATTCCCTGCAACACCAAGGGAAGACTGTACTTATCTCAGCTGGGCCTTCATTGCCAGGTAGTCTGCACTCCCCCAAAATCTTTAACCTCAAGTATTACCTCTCTTAGACTCTATTCTCTGGAGGTAACTTTATCAAAGAAAACACAGGCCATCAGCCATAATCTGCTCCACCCTACTGCAGCCCATCCTCACTTCTAGCTCTAGTTCTCCAAGTCCTTTCCAACTGAGAGCCCTTCCAAACCTAAGCACAATATTTATCTATTACTGCACCTAATGGCTCCCCAGAACGCCAGACTCAATCATTTATTCCTTTTCTAGCTAGTTAGGTCCTTAAATCTCTTTTGCTCTGGCTTCTTCCATGTAGCCTACAAACAGGAGCCAATCCCACACTTCTCAACAGCTGAGAAACAACGAAAATAATTCTTTCACCCACACTGCCTCCTCAGGATGGCCTGTGGTCCCTCCTTCCCATGAGCACCAAGTTTCTTAAACTGAGTTTCCACTGACTGATTCTATCTACTACATCTCTAACTCACTTCTCACCCTACTATAATCTAGCTCCCAGCCTCCACCACTCTTGGAGTTTTCCACTTAATAACTAGGCTCCAATGACAATGAACCGCTTACTTCAGGTCCTCATCATACCTGTCCTCTGCAGCGTTTAAAACTGCAACTGACATCCTTCCTTCAGGAGACTCTTGTCCCCTAAAGTTCTGATGCCACACTCTGCCGGAAGTCTCCTGCAGACTCATTCTTCAGTGGCAATTTCACTAGTACTCTAAAATGATGTGGTTCCTGGGGTTCTTTGCTTCCAGTCCTCTTTTCTTCTTATCCCTATGAGCCCATATCTATATAATACATTACCTTAAACACCGTGTGAATTATTTTCCAAATTTTTGCCACATCGTCCTAGAATCTAGGGCCTATGAGCCAAATCAGCCCTCCGCTCGGTTTTGTAAATAAGTTTTGTTTCCCTATCATCTGTGGCTGCTTTCACGCTCACGGCAGAGTTGAACACTTGTGACATCAACATTATGGCACTCAAAGCCCAAAGTATTTAGGCTTTTAAAACCATTATGGCCCTTCACAGAAAAAGTTTACTAACCTCTCTTCTAGAAGGAAAACAGTCCTGACAACTTCCTGCCTTTGCCACCCATGCCAGTGCTATCAGTCAGACAATCCGTCTCTGAGACCCCTGAGAGTTTTCTACCTATTCCTTCTAAGCTCTCTTCCCATTCTCACCAATCCATCTCCTATGGTACAAACAAAGCAATCCTTCTCAATGCACAAAACTCGCTTCCCATGTAAAATTTTCCCCACCATAAAGCCTTTTCACAATCTTGCTGTTGTTAGTCCCTAAGTCACGACCAACTCTTGTGAGCCCGTGGACTGGAGCCCACCAAGCTCCTCTGTCCCTGGAATTTCCCAGGCAAGAATCCTGGAGTGGGTTGCTTCTCCAGGGGATCTTCCCGACCCAGGGATAAACCTGGGTCTTCAGCACTGGCAGGCGGATTGTACCACTGAGTCACCAGGGAAGCCTTTTTCACAATCTGGCCCCAGCCTATCTTTTCCAGCTTTCTAATCATTCCACCTGTAAGAAATACTAAACGAGTTTAGTTCCCCAGAGCATATGCTGCTGTCTATTATTTTCAGGACCACCCAAGATTTACCACCAAATAACTACACACTTTTCTAGCTTCAGTTTAAGCAGCCATCTGCATGAAGGCTCTCCTGACTCACCTACACTCGTCCCCTGTGCCCAGTGTATTCTCCACGTGATTTCATTTGTTTGCTTTTACACTGTTTCCATACTAGTCTTCCTCAAGCCAGGGACCCTGAGGCAAAGTAGGAGAATGGTCATTAAGGGGCACAGGATTTTCAATTAGGAAATCTAAAACTGAATGCAAGCTCTGCCTCATCCTAGTTGTATCTTCTTAAATGAATGACTTAACTCATTTTCTTCATCTGTATAATGGCAATTTTGTGAGAGCTATTTACAATTATTCTTATAAGCAGAGTCCCCTGTACATAGTAAAAGCTCAACAATAATTCATTATCAATATTTTCATTGTTTTATCCCTCACACTTAGTTCAGAATTCAGATAACTGCTGACTGAAATAAGTGAAGCAAGCTAGTTCTGTACAGGTGATTTTCAGCTACATACTGAGTATTTCCATCTGAACAATGTTTGATTTTCCAAACTCATTATCCCTACTCCTAAACTGTGTCGGTTAGAGTACCCAGTCTGTTAAGGTTTGCCCAGGACTTTCCTGGTCTCAATGCTGAAAGTCCTGTATCCTGAGAACTTCCTCAGTCCTAACCAAACCAGGACAATCATCACCTTAAATTACAGATATGTTGCAAACAATAGAAAAATAAAAAAACACAACACTTCAGTTAATTTAAGATATAAAAGGGAAGCAAGAAGACAGAAGAGAAGTTACTGGGAAAATATAGAAAAATTCAAAGAACCAAAGGAAAAGCTAAAGAATGAGATCTATGAACAAATCAGGATAAAAGCAACTCCAAAGATCCAGGTGGCAGGAATTAATGAAAGATTTCTTCACAATACTTTCGCTAGGATGAATCACTCAGGTTCCAGTACCAGATTTACAGGCCAGGGGATAGCATGTGATTGGCTAATTATATGTTATCCAAAAAGAGTGAAACACTTTAATTAACCAAAGGAAGCAGGAGCTTTTCAATTAAAACTTCCACCAAGAGGTATCCAATGAAACAAGAGTAGCTTCAAAGGTGAAATCAGAATGCTGTTTCCAGAAGAAGGGGGAATAGATGTAAGATCACCAAACCAACTAGTGCTTGAGCGCACCATGCTTTTAACACTTTATGGTGTAATCACTGTTATGCATGTTATTTTTCTTTGTGTCTTGGCAAATTCCGCCTCCAAGACCTAGCTCAAGAGTGATCCTCTGTGTAACCTTACTCAATTTCCCCAGATAGAGTCATTCCCTTTCTCCGTGCTCTCACCGTACTTTGCAAATTTTGTACGTATATCACAGAACTTGTACTGCACACTAAGTATATACTTAGATGTCGGTCTCTCCTACCAAACTGAACTCCCCTAGAAGTTCATGCATAGAAGATTTTTAGATACACCAGTATTTAAAAAAAAAAAAAATCTGGCATGTAAAGAAACAGAATTGGGACTTTCCTGGCGGTAAGACTCAAGAGTTTCCAATGAAGGGGGCACAGGTTCAATTCCTGGTCGGGAAACAAACATCCCTGTGCCACTCAGTACAGCCAAAAAAAGAATTTTTTAAGGGAAAAAAAAAACAAACAAACCCATAACCCCCAAAACTCAACAGTTCGGAATGACTATTTCCAAATAAATAGTCATGATTTACGACTGAGCGACTCCACTTTCACTCTTCACTTTCATGCATTGGAGAAGGAAATGGCAACTCACTCCAGAGTTCTTGCCTGGAGAATCCCAGGGACAGCAGAGTCTGGTGGGCTGCCATCTATGGGGTGGCACAGAGTCGGACACGACTGAAGCAACTTACCAGCAGCAGCAGAATCATGACTCTATTTACTTGGAATTAGTCATTCTGAACTGTTGAGTTTGGGGGGTTATGAGATTTTTTTCTTTTTTTTCCTTAAAAAAGTTTTTTTTTAGCTGTACTGAGTGGCACAGGGATATTTGTTTCCCGACCAGGAATTGAACCCATGCCCCGTTCATTGGAAACTCTTGAATCTTACCGCCAGTAAAGTCCCAATTCTACCATGTTTTAATTGTTTATGTTGGTATCCTAAGCTGTGACAATTTTTTTCTTAATGGCAAAACTACCACAAAAGATAGCTACATTGTCCTTAACTATTTAAAACTGTTTTACTTTCAAAGCAAAGGAACAGAGACTTGGAAATGAGAATACAGCCAAACCTAATATTAAGAAGAAAAAAAAAGTGAATGTAGGAGTGCTGTCAGTCATGGAAAAAGAATATCACTGACCCTGAAGTGAGATTTTCTAGATACATTTTCTAACTCCTTTACTACCCAAAAAGTCAGGAGATGTTTTCACTTCAAATGACAATCAAGTCTTTATCATATTTCACCCAAAAACTAAAATTCCCCTCGCCAAATATGGTAACTCTGACATAAAAACATGAAACTACTCGTTATCATCCGAACCACCTGATCAGTCTAACATCACAATTGGGACAGATTACACAGCACACCAATGGACGAGGTTTTTAAAATCAAGAATGCTTAAAGATATTTAAGCCTTTAAAACTAACCTCTAGTTTCCAGAAAACTCAGAGGGTAGTAAGAAATAGGAAAAACAAGTTAATCAACACCACAAAGAAAGACATATTCAGTAGTTCAGTTCAGTTCAGTTCAGTTCAGTCGCTCAGTTGTGTCCGACTCTTTGCGACCCCATGAATCGCAGCACACCAGGCCTCCCTGCCCATCACCAACTCCCGGAGTTCACTCAGACTCACGTCCATCGAGTCCGTGATGCCATCCAGCCATCTATTCCTCTGTTGTCCCCTTCTCCTCCTGCCCCCAATCCCTCCCAGCATGAGTCTTTTCCAATGAATCAACTCTTCCCTTGAGGTGGCCAAAGTACTGGAGTTTCAGCCTTAGCATCAGTCCTTCCAAAGAACACCCAGGACTGATCTCCTTTAGAATGGACTGGTTGGATCTCCTTGCAGTCCAAGGGATTGTAAACAGTCTTCTCTAACACCACAGTTCAAAAGCATCAATTCTTCGGCACCCAGCTTTCTTCACAGTCCAACTCTCACATCCATACATGACCACACGAAAAACCATAGCCTTGACTAGACGGACCTTGGTTGGCCAAGTAACGTCTCTGCTTTTGAATATGCTATCTAGGTTGGTCATAACTTTCCTTCCAAGGAGTAAGCGTCTTTTAATTTCATGGCTCCAATTACCATCTGTAGTGATTTTGGAGCCCCCCAAAATAGTCTGACACTGTTTCCACTGTTTCCATCTATTTGCCATGAAGTGATGGGACCAGATGCCATGATCTTCATTTTCCGAGTGTTGAACTTTAAGCCAACTTTTTCACTCTCCTCTTTCACTTTCATCAAGAGGCTTTTTAGCTCCTCTTCACTTTCTGCCATAAGGGTGGTGTCATCTGCATATCTGAGGTGATTGATATTTCTCCTGGCAATCTTGATTCCAGCTTTTGCTTCATCCAGCCCAGCGTTTCTCATAATGTATTCTGCATAGAAGTTAAATAAGCAGGGTAACAATATACAGCCTTGACGTACTCCTTTTCCTATTTAGAACCAGTGTGTTGTTCCATGTCCAGTTCTAACTGTTGCTTCCTGACCTGCATACACATTTCTCAAGAGGCAGGTCAGGTGGTCTGGTATTCCCATCTCTTTCAGAATTTTCCACAGTTCACTGTGATCCACACAGTCAAAGGCTTTGGCATAGTCAATAAAGCAGAAATAGATGTTTTTCTGGAACTCTCTTGCTTTTTCCATGATCCAGTGGATGTTGGCAATTTGATCTCTGGTTCCTCTGCCTTTTCTAAAACCAGCTTAAACATCAGGGAGTTCACGGTTCATGTATTGCTGAAGCCTGGCTTGGAGAATTTTGAGCATTACTTTACTAGCGTGTGAGATGAGTGCAACTGTGCATTTGTGTGTTTGAGCATTCTTTGGCATTGCCTTTCTTTGGGATTGGAATGAAAACTGACCTTTTCCAGTCTTGTGGCCACTGCTGAGTTTTCCAAATTTGCTGGCATATGGAGTGCAGCACTTTCACAGCATCATCTTTCAGGATTTGAAATACCTCAACTGGAATTCCATCACCTCCACTAGCTTTGTTCATAGTGATGCTTTCTAAGGCCCACTTGACTTTACATTCCAGGATGTCTGGCTCTATGTGATGATCACACCATCGTGATTATCTTGGTCTTGAAGATCGTTTTTGTACAGTTCTTCCGTGTATTCTTGCCACCTCTTCTTAATATCTTCTGCTTCTGTTCGGTCCAGACCATTTCTGTCCTTTATCGAGCCCATCTTTGCATGAAATGTTCCCTTGGTATCTCTAATTTTCTTAAAGAGATCTCTAGTCTTTCCCATTCTGTTGTTTTCCTCTATTTCTTTGCACTGATCGCTGAGGAAGGCTTTCTTATCTCCCCTTGCTATTCTTTGGAACTCTGCATTCAGATGCTTATATCTTTCCTTTTCTCCTCTGCTTTCCACTTCTCTTCTTTTCACAGCTATTTGTAAGGCCTCCCCAGACAGCCATTTTGCTTTCTTCCATTTCTTTTCCATGGGGATGGTCTTGATCCCTGTCTCCTGTACAATGTCATGAACCTCATTCCATAGTTCATCAGGCACTCTATCTATCAGATCTAGTCCCTTAAATCTATTTCTCACTTCCAGTGTATAATCATCAGGGATTTGATTTAGGTCATACCTGAATGGTATAGTGGTTTTCCCTACTTTCTTCAATTTAAGTCTGAATTAGGCAATAAGAAGTTCATGATCTGAGTCACAGTCAGCTCCCAGTCTTGTTTTTGCTAACTGTATAGAGCTTCTCCATCTTTGGCTGCAAAGAATATAATCAATCTGATTTTGGTATTGACCATCTGGTGATGTCCATGTGTAGAGTCTTCTCTTGTGTTGTTGGAAGAGGGTGTTTGCTATGACCAGTGCATTTTCTTGGCAAAACTCTATTAGCCTTTGCCCTGCTTCATTCTGTATTCCAAAGCCAAATTTGCCTGTTACCTCAGGTGTTTCTTGACTTTCTACTTTTGCATTCCAGTCCCCTATAATGAAAAGGACATCTTTTTTGGGTGTTAGTTTTAAAAGGTCTTCTAGGTCTTCACAGAACCGTTTAACTTCAGCTTCTTCAGCGTTACTGGTTGGGGCATAGACTTGGATTACTGTGATATTGAATGGTTTGCCTTGGAGACAAACAGAGATCATTCTGTCGTTTTTGAGATTGCATCCAAGTACTGCATTTCGGACTCTTCTCTTGACCATGATGGCTACTCCATTTCTTCTAAGGGATTCCTGCTCACAGTAGTAGATGTAATGGTCATCTGAGTTAAATTCACCCATTCCAGTCCATTTTAGTTTGCTGATTCCTAGAATGTCGACGTTCACTCTTGCCATCTCTTGTTTGACCACTTCCAATTTGCCTTGATTCATGGACCTGACATTCCAGGTTCCTATGCAATCTTGCTCTTTACAGCATCGGGCCTTGCTTCTATCACCAGTCACATCCACAGCTGGGCATTGTTTTTTGCTTTGGCTCCATCCTTACATTCTTTCTGGAGTTATTTCTCCACTGATCTCCAGTAGCATATTGGGCACCTACTGACCTGGGGAGTTCCTCTTTCAGCATCCTATCTTTTTGCCTTTTCATACTGTTCATGGGGTTCTCAAGGCAAGAATAGTTAAGTGGTTTGCCATTCCCTTCTCCAGTGGACCACATTCTGTCAGACCTCTCCACCATGACCCTCCCATCTTGGGTGGCCCCACATGGCATAGCTTAGTTTCGTTGAGTTAGACAAGGCTGTGGTCCATGTGATCAGATTGACTAGTTTTCTGTGATTATGGTTTCAGTGTGTCTGCTCTCTGATACCCTCTCACAACACCTACCGTCTTACTTGGGTTTCTCTTACCTTGGACGTGAGATATCGTCACGGCTAGATACATGCGACTAGCTAGAGACACATGTATACCATGGTTCAGATATAATAGAACCAAACACTTTGTGTTCATGTTCCAGTTTCTCCACTAACTGTGTGAACTTGATTTAGTCTCACAGCTTCTCTAAGCCTAAATATATGTGCCTTACTCACTGCCTGACGACCACCACTCCACTGAAGGTTGGCTGAATGCCCTCACTAAGGTTGCTCCTGGACAGATGTAGCTTGTGGGAGGGGCCCACTGTGGCCAGTAATTATAACAGCCTAATAAGCTGAACCATAGGAATTTGATGATACTTGGCAGCTTAAAAGTGTAAAAATGGCAATTTCACGTGGTTTGACTAAATATAAGAAAATGGATCTGATTTTCTTCCTTCACCAAATTAACACCATTTTTTTTTTTAATGGCAGGGGAAAATAGCAGAAAGATAAAAGCAATCCAGGAATCCATCAGTGGATAAATGTTGCAAAATGTAGCATGTCCATATAATGGAATACTAATCAGTCATAAAAAGGAAGGATATTTTGACACATGCTACAATATGAATGAAGCTGAAGACATTATGCTAAGTGAAATAAACTAGTCACAAAAGGAGAAACGTTATAGGATTCTACTTATATGAGGTTCCTAAAACAGTCAAATTCATAAAGACAGAAAGAAGAGATGTTGCCAGGGACTGGAGAGAGGGGAAATTTTAGTTACTGTTTAATGGAGACAGAGTTCCAGTTGGGGAAGATGAAAAGTCCTGGAGATGGACAGTGGGAAAGATTATACAACAATGTACATGCACCTAATGCCACAGAAAGTACACTAAATTGGTTAGTTTTATATTGTGTATATATAAACAATAAATGTTATATTTATGTGTATATATATTAATGGTAAATTTTGTATTATGTATGAAAAGCACAGTGGGAGGTGCCTGTTCTAGATTAAAGGAGACTTAAGAGACATAACCAAATGTGATCAGGTCTTGTGTAATCATGGTTCTAACAACCAAGTGTTTTTTTTAAAAAATTAGACAACTGGGGAAATTTAACTGCAGATTACATTAGCCATTATCAGGAAATGATTAACTGTGTCAAGGTGATGTGGTATTTATTTAAAAACGCATTATCTTTTAGAGAAGTAGCCAAAGTCTTTGGGAATAAATTATAAATTATGATATCTGATGTATAAGAAAATTCTACTATGCATGTGTCTTAATCTCTCAATATTTTTTCACATCAGATCAGTCACTCAGTCATGTCTGACTCTCTGCGACGCCAGGGACTGCAACACACCAGGCCTCCCTGTCCATCACCAACTCCTGAAGCCTACTCAAACTCATTTCCATCGCGTCAGTAATGCCATCCAACCATCTCAACCTCTGTCGTCCCCTTCTCCTCCCTCCTTCAATCTTTCCCAGCATCAGGGTCTTTTCCAGTGAGTCGATTCTTCACATCAGGTGGCCACAGTATTAGAGTTAACCTATCAAATTGTAAGTTTGGGCTTTTGTGGGGAAGCAATTTTTGAAAACGCCCTAAAAGATTGAACACTTCAGTTAAAAAAAAGAAAACATACTTTAGGAAAATTACAATGAATGTCCTCATTCAGGAAACATTTTAATGTTTATTTTGTTCCAACCACTGCAATGGAGGTACATAGAGGTGAAACAAATGAAACATAATAAAAACATTAAAAAAGTAAAAACAAACAAAAAAAAATTTCCAAGCACAGTGAGGGAAGAAAGGTTGCTAACAACCCGGGAGGATGAAGGGAGATTCAGAAAGATCTCTCAGAAGAGATGAGTATTTAGGAGGGGTGGGAATTAGCCAGGCAACAGGAGGCAGCGAAGGATACTCCAGTCAGCAGGATAGCCCTTAGAACAGAAATAGCATGGCAAGCAGGGGAGGGCAGGAGTCCAGATTACGCATAAGTGCATAAGCAGCTCAGTGCTGCCAGAGCTTAAAGGCGTGGGGCTGGGGGGGGGGGGGGGTGAGGAACTGACAGAACCTGGAGAAATAATCAGGTGTCAGGCTCACTGAAAGGCCTCGTGAACTGAAGCAAGAACCCCACTTTGCAGGCAACTTTTAAACTGCTAGATGCTAAGTAACAAGGCTGAAAGTAGGCTGGAGGCAGGGGAATAGAGAGGCAGGGCCCAAATCCTGAGACAGCAGAGATTCAAGCTACATGACTGGCATCTGACTGAACGTGGAAGATGAGGAAGGAGTCCAGGAAAGCTCTCAAATTTCAAGTTCAGGTTACGGTGAGAGTGATGATGCCATACACAGGAAAAAAAAAAAAAGAAGCCTTTAAACACTTTGAGCTTAAGAAGCTGATGTGATGCTCATATGATTAATTTCCAGTGGATGATTAAATCAGATTTAAACTCCCCACAATGAAATGGTGGTTAAAACTAAGGCAACTTCTGATGTGGACAAGAAAAAGTCCATAGAGAAGCAAGTTATGGACAGAACCTCAAGACATGCATATACTCAATGGGTATCAAGAACACTTGGCAAAGATGACCTGAAAAGAATAATCAATGAGGCAGAAGGACCAGGAGAGATGATATGTCCAGAGAGTGAATTCAAGAAAAGAGAATTATAGTGTATCTGCTATAGGACATACAGAGTCCTGAAAAACTTCATGTTCTGCAAAATTAGGAAGAAAGCGGGAAATACATCAAGACAGTTAGAACAATAAGCACCTTTAAGACAGAACACACATTTCATGGGAGCCAACAGGCATACTCCTGGGCTTGCTATGTTCAACTGTTTCTGTACTTCAACTACTTGTGTTCAACTCCTGTTATTTGGGAGGGCTAAACTGTTCCTGTGCTGGTAAAAGTCAAGTATTAGCCTACATGAATTTTGCATGAACTAACATCATTCCTCTTTAACATTCAAATATGAACTAGTGTACATTACAGAAATACATTATAGTAGAACAGACTGTCAATGGAGGGTCAGACAACAGTGTTGATGCCATAAAGTCAATAATAAAAGAAATTATTAATATCTTAGACTGTACCTTTCACTCCCAACTATATTATCTAATCTCTCTTAAAGAGTGCTTATTAAATAAATTGTCCATGCTAGTCAACAAATGACCAGTCATAACCCAAGGTCCCTAGACTCAGTGGGCTTCTTGACAGGCTGTTATACACACAAGAGAATTTGTTGTACGTCACAGCAATCTATACCAAAGAGGTAAAGGAAAACTCAGAGAAAAGCATTAGAGGGAAGGAAAAAAGTAGACAGGTCAAGAAAGGCCCTGCGGAGAATTGCTGAAGGGGTTTTTTTGAACTATAATGCTATCTGGAGGAACTGCAATGTTGGTGTCTCACAGATACATGGAGGAGTCTGAGTGAAGAAAGAGTCTGTCAGAGTGAGCCCCCCAAACAGACAGCAAAAGCAAGTATACAGGAATGTATACACGTGTACAAAATGTATAGGTAATTATAAGAAGTGGTAGGTAAGGTAGAAGAGGCAGAATTTTTTGTAAAATTAAGTGCAGCATACTAAGGAGTTTTGATTTTATCCTGAATGCAACGGGATGAATTGCCAGAAAAGTGCTACAGGAAGACTTCAGAAAGGTCAATCTGTAAGCTATACTGGGGAGGAAAGACCAGGGGAATCTGGGGCACCGCCAGAGCTGCGCAGGTGACTGCGACAGGGGCCAACGCTAGGGCGGAGTGTTAAGACTGATAACAAAGGCAGAAACGTGAGGGCTCATCAGACGACTAACCGACAGTGAAGGCAAGGAAGATGGGAATCAAAGCCGAGGATAAGGATTTTAAGCTTGAACAGTTAGGTATATCTCTTGCCAATAGAGGTTTCAAAGAAAGAAACAAGTTTAGTAGTGCTAGTTAAATTTGAGGATAAGACAATATTTATTTAGCCCTAGTATTAAAAACTGAAGCCAAGGAAGGAGGTTCAAGAAGGAAAGGATATATGTATATTTATAGCTGATTAACACTGTTGTGTGCCAGAAACCAACATAACATTGTAAAGCAATTATCCTGATTAAAAAATAAACTATCAAACTCTTAAAGGAAATATATGCAGTACACTCCTTGATATAAATCACAGCAAGATTCTGTATAACCCACCTCCTAGAATAATGGAAATAAAAACCAAAATAAACAAATAGGACCTAATTAAACTTAAAAGCTTTTGCACAGCAAAGGAACTAAACAAGGTGAACAGACAACCCTCAGAATGGGAGAAAATAACAGCAAATGAAACAGCTAACAAAGGATTAATTTCCAAAAGGTATAAGCAGCTTATGCAGCTCAATACCAGAAAAACAAACAACCCAATTAAAAAGTGGGTAGAAGACCGAAACAGACATTTCTCCAAAGAAGACATACAGATGGCTAATAAACACATGAAAAGATGCTCGACAGCACTCATTATTAAAGAAATATAAATCAAAACTATAAGAGGTATCACCTCACACCAGTCAGAACGGCCATCATCAAAAAATCTACAAACAATAAATGCTGGAGAGGGTGTGGAGAAAAGGGAACCCTCTTAAACTGTTGGTGGGAATGTAAACTGATACAGCCACTATAGAGAACAGTATGGGGATTCCTGGAAAAAAAAAAAAAAACACTAGGAATGAGACTACCATAAGACCTAACAATCCCACTACTGGCATATTCCCCAAGGAAACCATAACTGGAAAAGACACATGTACCCCAATGTCCACTGCAGTACTATTTACAATAGCTAGGACATGGAAGCAGCCTAGACAGATCCATCAACCAACGAACAGACAAAGCAGCTACGGTGCATATATACAATGGACTATCACTCAGCCACAAAAAGGAACACATCTGAGTAAATTCTATCAAGGTGGCTGAACCTACAGCTTATTTTGCAGAGTGAAATCAGAAACAGAAAAACAAATATCAAGTATACATGTATGTGGAATCTAGAAAGATAGTCCTGATGAACCTATCTGCAGGGCAGCAACGGAGCCGCAGACACAGAGACAGACTCGTGGACCCAGCGTGCAAAGCAGAGGGGGGACAAACAAACAGCAGCACTGAAATATACACACTACGAGACGTAAAACAGATAGCAGGGAGGGATCTGCTGTACGAGGCAGGGAGCTCAAACCTGCTGCTCTGTGACAACTCAGAGGATGGGATGGGGTGAGAGGAAGGTTCAAGAGGGAAGGGACGCATGTATGCCTATGGCTGACTCATGGTGATGTATGGCAGAAACCAATACGTTTTAGAGCGATTATCCTCCAATTAAAAAATAATTTTAAAATAAACAAAAGAAACAGAAGCCTAAAGTTTAAGTGGCAAGGCCAAGAATATGAGTTACTATTTTTCAGTGAAACCAACTAGCTGGCTTCTTACTATAGGCAAGCTTTGCAAGAGTTTAAAAAAAAAATAAAAGGTAAATAAATCAAAATGATAAATTGAATGTCAAAAAAATTTATTAGCAAGGTTTTAAGATAATGAAAAGGGCTTCCCTGATAGCTCAGCTGGTAAAGAATCTGCCTGCAATGCAGGAGAACTCGGTTTGGTTCCTGGGTCAGGAAGATCCCCTGGAGAAGGGATAGGCTACCCACTCCAATATTCCCGGGCTCCCCTTGTGGCTCTGGTAAAGCCGGAGCTGGTAAAGACTCCGCCTGCAACGGGGGAGGCCTGGGTTTGATCCCTGGGTTGGGAAGAATAGGGATTTCTCTGATATAGTTAAGATTTCCTAATTATTTCCCCCATTTATTAACCTTCAGATGTGCATCATGTAAGTCAAGTCTTAGGTTCTACTCAGTGAAAAAACAGTGCAGCACAGTGAGCAAGTTTTGGCTTTAGTGTCACGCAGCTTCATTGTAAGTTTAGGTTCTGCCTAAAGCGCAGTGGTCCCTGGATTGGGAAGATCCCCTGGAGAAGAAAATGGCAATCCACTCCAGTATTCCTGCCTGGAAAATCCCATGGACAGAGTAGCCTGGTGGGCTACAGTCCACGGGGTCACAAAGAGTTGCACACACACTGTCACTTAAACCTTCCGAGGCCTTGGGGCTAACTACTTAAGAACTGTTAAGCCTCAAGCTTCCTTGGATAGTAATACATACATACTTCGTAAGACTAAATAATGCATATAAACAATTGATACTTGGTACAGGTAGTCCTTGGAAGGAAAGTTATGACCAACCTAGGTAGCATATTAAAAAGCAGAGACATTACTTTGCCAACAAAGATCCGTCTAGCCAAGGCTATGGTTTTTCCAGTGGTCATGTATGGATGTGAGAGTTGGACTGTGAAGAAAGCTGAGTGACAAAGAATTGATGCTTTTGAACTGTGGTGTTGGAGAAGACTCCTGAGAGTCCCTTGGACTGCAAGGAGGTCCAACCAGTCCATCCTAATGGAGATCAGTCCTGGGTGTTCACTGGAAGGAATGATGCTGAAACTCCAGTACTTTGGCCACCTCATGTGAAGAGTTGACTCATTGGAAAAGAACCTGATGATGGGAGGGATTGGGGACAGGAGGAGAAGGGGACGACAGAGGATGAGATGGCTGGATGGCATCACCGACTTGATGGACGTGAGTTTGAGTGAACTCCGGGAGTTGCTGTCAGACAGGCAGGCCTGGCGTGCTGTGATTCATGGGGTTGCAAAGAGTCGGACACGACTGAGCAACTGAACTGAACTGAACAGGTACACTGTAAGCATTCAATAAACGTTAAGAATTTTTAAATAATCATTCGTTTCTGTCACAGATTAAAATATCACATCCTTGACATGAACGTTTGACCCAGGTGGCAATTACCTGTAAGTGTGATTTGTAAGTATTCACTAACTGGAATTCATTATGTATTTCCTTGTTTTAGATACCAAATCCATTCCCCCTACCCAAGCCTTAAACTGCTGACCATGATAATTATTCCCTCCCCGACTTCCATCTATAAAGCTCAGGATAACCTTTATCTCCTTTCTCTCCACTGAGTTTTACAAAGAAGAGAAAGGAAGGGGAGGAGGTTCAAATCCTCATTCTACGTTAGGACCAGCCCCGGTCTTAATTTTTTGGCAAATTCCTCCTTACATATGGGTAACAGTACCTTTACTCCAAAATTTATTCTAGTTATCTCTGCCCAGTCACCTTTTTCCATCGCTGTTATCATGTTACACCTCCTAACCCTACTCTGAAATAAATTTCTTCAGATCTCCTTATCAAGAAGTTTCTTATCAACAACTTTTTGCCACAAAAATATTCTCAAACCACCACAGGCAACCTTAAAGCCCCATCTCTTCCCTCCTTCATCTAACTTCTCTTCTTTTTCACCCAGATCTTTATTCACGAATTTCTTGTGTGCCCAGTGCAAGTTTAGTACATCCGTTCTATGAAACTCGCCAACCTTTCGTTTATGAAGCCATTCCCAATTGAATGACAATGAAAATGCATTCTTCCCCTAGTCACAATTCCCTGGCATAACTCCACACTTTTTTTTTTTTTTTTAGAAACTATGTGTTTTATTCTTACACCTAGCATCTTGTGTATTGGCTGGCTATATAATCTGTAACGTTTTTATCTTTTATCTATTCTGTAGGAGAAAAGACAGGAATGATTGATAGCTCAGCAAAGTATATTTCACTGTTTTTTTAACAGACTGATAATCACTACTATTTAGTCACAGAGCTAAGTTGCAACCTAAGTTTCCAGTATAATAGTTTCTAAAAAGGATAAGACTAAACTAGATAAGGTGTCTAGTGTCAGTTATACCAAATTCCACAATAAAGGCACTTGAGCAGATCTGACCCCAGTTCACCCTTTAGTCACATTTCTAGCATCCCTCTCTCTTAGCAGTCCAGCTACAGTGGTAACTGAAGAGCCCTACATTCTCAGGACTCTTTAGTTACTGCTTCCTCACGTCTGAAATGCCCCTTCCTTGCCCTCTCCCTCTCCCAACTTCCTTGCATCCTTCAGGATCTACTCACTCCCATTCATCCGCTAGGAATCAACCAGAACATCTCCCTTGACTGCTCAGCTCCAAGTCAGGATCTCCTCATGCGTTCTCAGCATACACTTATTGATGTCACTGCACTGTAGTGATCAGTTTACTTTCCTACACTCCTACTGAACTACAAAAGTAAACTCTTCCAGGTACAGACTGAGCAACCTTATATACCCAACAGACAATGAATGAATGCTCATACCCACTCCATGACCTTGTGCAGCCTGTACAAGCAGTCCTGAGCTTCCTCATCTTAAGTACTTTCCTTCTGTAAAGTGGGGATAATGCTACACCTTGCTCACAAAGTTGTCCTAAGAACTAAAAGCGGTTATCAATGAAGCTCTTAGTGCCTGCCATGTGGAACTACCATTTCAATGTCTGCTACTTCATGCCTTAGATTCCTTCCTGTATCCTGGGAATCGTAATGCTGTGATCAATACTTTCAGGCTGGAAGGCTTAGTTAGCAACCAGGCATCTTTTTCATGCATCTAGAAGTTACTGGTTACAGTCTGATCATCAGCAGGCATTTACGTGTGCCTATTATGTGCAGGAGTCCTTTCTAGGTTATCACTGAGTTCCCAGAACACAACAGAGGCAAAAAAAAAAAAAAGAAGACAAAAACCTGTACCAACACCCAGAAGCAGAAAGATTGTTAATTACTTCGATACAAACAATACCGGAATGTTTCAAACTACATTAAGCTTTGCTTTATAACTGGTGTAAGCTTCAAGAACAAATACTGATGGGAAAAGTTCAAAATTAACTTCTATCATCAAGTGGACCAAAAATCAGAGGCAGTCCCCAAATTTCTTGTTGCTATTCCTAAGTTTCACTTTTACTTAAAAGTATTTCTCATAAAAGAAGCTTAACCATGACCACGACAGACATAGATGACCTTAATTTGTCTCAGTCAAATGGGAATTCCACGGTACTTCCTAATTAGTATTTAATTTGGCAGCTCCGAAAAATAGCCTGAGTTTTCTGTTTTTCTAGAAAACAGAACGTTGAATGGCATATCCCCACCACCACCACCTTCTCTCTTTAAGACAGGACAAAATGCACACTTTCTTAAGTCACACTGGCCTCTGAGCAAGAATGACAAAACTGCAAATTATGTCACCTGGTATTAGAAAAGGAGGCTGTGGACCTGAAACACCTTCCCCCTAGCAAATCCAGAGGTCAGAGTCCCAGGGAAGTTTCTGCACCACACTACACGGCGTTCAGTAGCTGCAGAGAGACCTCTAGCGCTGCCTGCAGAAGCCGAGTTTGCAAACAGTACCTGCTAATGTCACCTTAATGAGACAATGGCAACATGCTGAGTAGCAACGAACTGAGTGACCGCGATGAATGTTTACAGTTTTGCAACCACTTGGACATTCTACCAGCTTACAGCAAGAGGCCCTCCAAGCCTCTTTATTTCAGTACAACGTGTCAAAGGAATGATCCTTCTATGCACACCCCCTCCGCTACAGAAAAGGCTAAGAAAACAGGTCCTGGGAGCGGAGGTCGAAACAACGTCTCTTCCAAAGCCCTCCACACAATAGACGGGAAACTATTGTCCACCTTCGGCTTGCTCCAAATGCCAGCGGTTAACGAGAGTACAAGCTGGGAGAAGCTCAGCACGACTGCTCCGGGGAACCGCACCGGGTTATAAGAAAATGGTCCTGGCGCATCCTACCCTCCCCCATCCACCACCCTCAAACAAGTCGGTTACCCAGCTGGTCCCCACCCCCCTCTGCGGGCCGCCACCGCCCGCCTGGGCCCGGCTCGCCGAAGGTAGGCGCGGGGACCGGCGGAGCCGAGGCTCCATGTGCGGCAGCGCGGGAGGCGCTGAGGGGGCCGTGCCGGGCGGGAGGCTGCACCGCGAGCCGGGCGAGAGCCGCGCCGCCCCCTCAGCGCGGCGGTCGAAAGACCGCGGCCGCAGCATCCCCGGCGCGCGAGGCCCCGGCCCGCGGACCCCGCCTCAGCTCCACACCTCTTCCTCGCCGACAGCAGGCCGCGCCCGCGTGACGGGGCCGAAAACCCCGGCATTTCCCGGTCTCCGCCCCGGGCAGCCGCCGGTGGCGGCTGCAGCCCGGACCGCCACCCGCCTCCCGCCGCCCGGCCGCAGGGACGGGAGGCGGCGGCCAACTCCGACCCATCGCGGGCCGGCGAGAACCAGCCCGGGCGCGCCGGCCCCCCGCCCCTCCTCGCCGCCTCAGGGCCGGCGCGACCGGGCGCGCGAGCCGGGCGGGCCCCCCGCCGCGGAAGCACACTCACCTCCACATCCCGGCCCTTATTCTTGAAGCTCTTGATGCGGTGGTTCTCCAAGCCGGGGTTCTCGGCCATGGCTGCGCGCGGCTCTGGCGGCGGCTACTCCTGCGGCTGCGGCGGCGGCGGCGGCGAGTCTTGGCGAGGGAGGGGTAGGTGGGGGAGGGCGGGAGAGGGGAAGGGCGGGGGAGGGGGAGAGGCAAGCACGTTCCGTGACGCCTCCGAGCGCGAGGTGGCAGCAGCGCTGGGGGAAGCTCGGGCCGATGGACGCGAGGGGCGGGGCGGGGCGGGAACAGCGTTGAAGAGAGCCGCGGGCGCCGGAGGGGGCTGGAGTCACGTGACGGCCTCCGGCCTGGATGCTCAGCCGGCTGGACGTGCCTGACGGTTCTCGGAGTGACCCCCCCGCCCCCGACTCTCTCACCCTCCAGAGAGCCCTTCCTACAACCCTTCGGAGCTTCCAGTCCTGTGCCAGGAATGGAGCCAGACTTGGCGGCTTTTTACTGCCCGTTCAGACCCGGGGCTGCGGCCGGAAACTACAGTTCCCAGCATGCCATTCTTCGGCGGGGGTAATTTTCTCAGCCTGCAAAGCACCCAGAGAATGCCGGGAACCCTAAGCGCGCGGCTTTCTGCGCGGGGCGCTCAGAGAGCCTGGGCGCGGGGCTCCGCCCCCAAGACCGCCTCTGGGCGGGACTGTGGGAGGAGCTTCCCAGGAGACGGCTCTTGCGCCTATTGGGAGGGAGGGGGGCGGGACTTCGAAGGAGGCTTCCAAGAAAATTAGAAACGGATCCATGGTTCCTGCTTTGCTTCTTTGCTTGTTTGGCCGGGGTCACCTAAGACGGCACCCACCTTCACTTGCTGTTCCCTTGCTCTGCTTTGGTTTTATAATTAGCATTTATCTCCACATTACACATACATATGTATGTTATATGTGTGTTTATGTGTGTGTGTTACCTGGTTTGCCGCATTGGAATTAGCGCAGTAAAAGTAGCGACAGTGGTGGGTCTATTGCTGAAGCCCTGTGTTAATACAGTGCCTGGCACGTCATTAATAACCAATAAATACTTGAACTGATTAGCGCTCTAGCGTCTGTTTTTTCACCATCGTCCCCGGCTCCGTTCTGCAACCTCCACCCTGGCAGTTCCTGTATTTATGTATCCCTAATACCTCATAACTTTCCTTCCAAGGAGTAAGCGTCTTTTAATTTCATGGCTGCAGTCACCATCTGCAGTGATTTTGGAGCCCCCAAAAATAAAGTCTGACACTGTTTCCACTGTTTCCCCATCTATTTCCCATGAGTGATGGGACCAGATGCCATGATCTTCGTTTTCTGAATGTTGAGCTTTAAGCCAACTTTTTCACTCTCCTCTTTCATGTTCATCAAGAGACTTTTAGTTCCTCTTCACTTTCTGCCATAAGGGTGGTGTCATCTGCATATCTGAGGTTATTGATATTTCTCCTGGCAATCTTGATTCCAGCTTGTGCTTCTTCCAGCCCAGCGTTTCTCATAATGTACTCTGCAATAGAAGTTAAATAAGAAGGGTGACAATATACAGCCTTGACGTACTCCTTTTCCTATCTGGAACCAGTCTGTTGTTCCATGTCCAGTTCTAACTGTTGCTTCCTGACCTGCATAGAGGTTTCTCAAGAGGCAGGTCAGGTGGTCTGGTATTCCCATCTCTTTCAGAATTTTCCACAGTTTATTGTGATCCACACAGTCAAAGGCTTTGGCATAGTCAATAAAGCAGAAATAGATATTTTTCTGGAAGGAATGATGCTAAAGCTGAAACTCCAATAGTTTGGCCACTACATGCGAAGAGTTGACTCATTGGAAAAGACCCTGATGCTGGGAGGGATTGGGGGCAGGAGGAGAAGGGGACGACAGAGGATGAGATGGCTGGATGGCATCACCGACTCGATGGACGTGAGTTTGAGTGAACTCTGGGAGTTAGTGACGCACAGGGAGGCCTGGCGTGCTGCAATTTATGGGGTCGCAAAGAGTCGGACACGACTGAGCGACTGAACTGAATACCTCTGTTTCACCACCATACATAATATCAGCATTCAAGAAGTAGTCAAACCTTGATCCGCAGACTCTCTAGTCTAGCATCTCCCTTTAGGGTCATTGTAGGAATTGATTAAGGGAAATTTGAATCCGTAATACGAATAGTTGCTTTCTGGAGCAGGTGCGTTTCTTTGAATGTATGTGAAATAATTTATTTTCAGAACCTCTGGCAGATACAAGCGACATTTGACACTGAGGTCATTCAAAGGTTGGGAGAAATATAACCATGCAAAGACTGAAGAAGATACTGTTTCAAAATAAAGGAGACTTAGAGAACCTGAGGTTCAGAGGTCGTGAATTCAGAGGCCTTTGTTGGCCTGGGTATGTCTGGGCCATTTTTGTAAGTGGTGGATATTGGCCTGTTGATAAACACAAGCTTATTTAAAGGCTTCAGACCATTGTTGCCATATTGAACTGTGGGTCAGGCTTGCCAAAGGCCCAGTTTTTCAAGGGAAACCGAAAAGCTGGGTTCTTTTTTTCTTCGTTTTAAAATGTCGATTCATGTTTTTTAATGCACTTTAGGGAATAAGTCACTCAAAAACTCCAGGCCCTCACACTGTGGGCCAAATGGTCCAAACACGCATTTGATGGGGAGGAAAAAAAAACACCAAAAGGTTAGAATGAATACATAGATTACTTCTACTCTAGTTCTTAAGGTAATAGATGTTGCATGTTTGCCACTCCTCTGATTGACTGAAGGGAAACTTGCACACTGTTGTTCAAGCTCTATTACAGTTTTGCAAAAACTTCTCTTTTCCAATTACTTTGCCCATTTCTGCCTCTTCTCTTCACCCTACTTGCCATCACCAACCATGTAAGTCATGATTTTAGAGTTTATGCATATTTAGTGAGCACTTACCATGTGTTAGTCATTGCACTGACACTGGGATATATTTGTAAATAAGACAGCCTGGTATCCTGCCTTCACATAACTTCAGATCTATCAGAGTTGACAGACAATAAAAAAAGAGTTATCCCCCAAATGTGTGATGGGTGTCAAGGCTCACAGCAGGAAGACCCTTATAACCTGCTGATTCCTAATACACAAGGACAAGATCCAAAACAGGAGTCTACATATCACATGTCTATAATCTTAAAGTTAAAAATCCAGCTTGCAAGCTTAAAATATATTCTAAACTTTGACAAATGTGCTTCCACTACAACCTGGAAGTCTGAGTCTGAATTTAAATTTCCTGCCTTTTTGGACTTCTGCTTCAGAATGTGGCTGTGTAAAGAAGCATGGTAGCCAGACCCTCACCCACATTTTGTTTCCCTTCTCTTCCCTGTCCTGGCTCCACCCCATACTGGAACAGACCTTGAGAACAAGTATACAGCCCTATTCACAACGTTCAGGTTCTGCCACTCACCTACAAAGCTTTATTCACATCTCCCTACCTGACTCAAGAGATGCCTCTTGGCCATTGCTCAGGCCTAAATGTGCAAAGCTACAGCATCACATTCTCCCAGGAGAACAGACCCAGAAAAGAAGCCTAGGAAGATCATAGAAGCAGGATTGGCCATTTAAACAGAGAATCACCAGTCCCTGGTATTCAGAGCTGGGTTGAGAGGCACAGGTTCCAATGAGCATGACCAGTTGGCCCCATGGGCTTTCAATGGAGAGTAGTGCAGCAGAAGGGAGCAAGGGTCAGGAGCTCTAAAAAAGCAGGGTCCAGAGTAGGGTCCCTTCTTGGCCAGATCTTAGTCGATTATATGCTTTGCCATTATTTCTAGTGATTTCAATATCCACATACCTGGTACCTTAGCCCCAGAATCTCTCTGCATTCTTACTTGGACCAGGTTTCTGTCACTTGAAGCCCCCACCAGGCCTTGAAGTCCTTCAGTTCAGTTCAGTTCAGCTGCTCAGTCATGTCTAACTCTTTGAGACCCTATGGACTGCAGCACACCAGGCTTCCCTGTCCATTACCAACTCCTGGAGCTTGCTCAAACTCCTGTCCATCAAGTCGCTGATGCCGTCCAACCATCTCATCCTCTGTCGTCCCCTTCTCCTCCCACCTTCAATCTTTCCCAGCATCAGGGCCTTTTCAAATGAGTCAGTTCTTTGCATCAGGTGGCCAAAGTATTGGAGTTTTAGCTTCAACATCAGACCTTCCAGTGAACACCCAGGACTGATCTCCTTTAGGATGGACTGGTTGGATCTCCTTGCAGTCCAAGGGACTCTCAAGAGTCCTGTCCAACACCACAGTTCAAAAGCATCAATTCTTCAGCACTCAGCTTTCTTTATGGTCCAGCTCTCACATCCACACATGACTACTGGAAAAACCATAGCTTTGACTAGACGGACCTTTGTTGGCAATGTCTTTGCTTTTTAATATGCTGTCTAGGTTGGTCATAGCTTTTCTTCCAAGGAGCAAGCAGTTTTGAATTTCATGGCTGCAGTCACCAACTGCAGTGATTTTGGGGCCCAAGAAAATAAAGTCTATCACTGTTTCCATTGTTTCCCCATCTGTTTGCCATGTAGTGATGGGACTGGATGCATCAATCTTAGTTTTTTTAATGTTGAGTTTTAAGCCAACTTTTTCACTCTCCTCTTTCACTTTCGTCAAGAGGTCCTTTCATTGAAGTCCTTACTCTCTGGGAAATGACTGTCACCAGTGACTCAAATTTGGGGCATCTCTCTGTCAGCCACCACCTCCTTTTTTCCCTCATTCTACTCTTCCTCTTTGTCCTAAAATTGCTGACAATTTTTTTTTTCTTTGACAATTCTTCTTTTAGATGGATTTCTGTTCCAAACATACTTTGAGTGTCCACCACCCCCCATACACCGTCTTCATCAGGCACTTGCATTAATGGACAGGGGAGGAGTAGGGAGCAGAGCAGAGACAGGAGGGAAAGGCTCTCTGCCTGGAGAGTCAGTCAAACTTTCTTTCTTCCTCTGACTCACTGCCTGCCTTCCCAGTGGACAGTGAGATGACGATATGCAAAGGGCAACACAAACACAACAGATCCAAGAAGGAGCTCATGTGGGACTTACCTAGGGGTTCAGTGGCAAACACTCTGCACTCCCAGTGCAGGGCACAGGGGCCTGGAGTTCCAGCCCTGGACGGGGAGCCAGATCCCACTGCCACGACTAAGACCAGGTGCACCCAGATTAATTAAGTAATTAAAAAACTTTATTGCCTGGCAAAGCAATAAAGCTATCCTTTTCCACTTCACCCAAAACTCTGCCTCCAGGATTTGACTCAGCACTAGTGTACAAAGAAGCCAAGCTTTTCGTAACAACCATAAATCCAGAGGTCAGATAGAAAAGGGGCTATCACGGAGACTTTTACTAAGTAGGCATCTATGTTTTGTTTGTGTATCACTCTTTGTAGGAGACCTAGTCTATTCGTTAATATTGAGCAGCAAAGGCTCCAATTTGTAAATATTCAGCTCTAAAACCATTCATGGAAAACAGGATAATTGGAGGCAGGAGAAGCCTGAAAGTAAAAATCAAAAAAGCTTGGTTAAATTGTTTGACTGTAAACATACTCCTCTGTCCTTACTATGATATTTGGGTTATTCATGATTCCCTAAATGAAAACACCTAGAGGACTGATGGAGAAGGCAATGGCACCCAACTCCAGTACTCTTGCCTGGAAAATCCTATGGACGGAGGAGCCTGGAAGGCTGCAGTCCATGGGGTCGCTAAGAGTTGGACACGACTGAGCGACTTCCCTTTCACTTTTCAGTTTCATGCACTGGAGAAGGAAACGGCAACCCACTCCAGTGTTCTTGCCTGGAGAATCCCAGGGATGGGGGAGCCTGTTGGGCTGCCGTCTATAGGGTCGCACAGAGTCAGACACGACTGAAGTGAATTAGCAGCAGCAGCAGCAGCAGCAGAGGACTGAATCTTGCAGTATGAATACAGTTCCAGGCACAACTTCTTCCCTGTTTTTAAGTTAGTGTTGGAGAAGACTCTTGAGAGTCCTTTGGACAGCAAGGAGATCCAACCAGTCCATCATAAAGGAAATCAGTCCTGAATATTCATTGGAAGGACTGATGCTGAAGCTGAAACTCCAATACTTTGGCCACCTGATGGGAAGAACTGACTCATGTGAAAAGACCCTGATGCTGGGAAAGATTGAAGGTGGAGGAGAAGGGGATGATAGATGATGAGATGGTTGGATGGCATCACTGACTCAACGGACATGAGTCTGAGTAAACTCTGGGAGTTGGTGATGGACAGGGAGACCTGGCGTGCTGCAGTCCATGGGGTCACAAAGAGTCGGACACCACTAAGCAACTGAACTGAACTGATATCCCTTATAATCAATACTGCCAATATATTAATAACAGTTGGTTCAGCAGTAAAGAATCTGCCTGACAATACAGGAGATGCAGGTTCCATTCCTAAGTCAGGAAGATCCTTGGAGAAGGCAACAGCAACCCACTCCAGTAGTCTTGCCTGGGAAATCCCATAGACAGAGGAGCCTGGCGGGCTACAGTCCCAGAGGTCGCAAAGAGTCAGACACGACTTAGCAACTAAACAACAACAACAAAATAAAATATACTATCAAAGCTTTCCAAAAGAAGTTTTCCCTACTTACATTTTGTGAGTCTTTTAACTTTGAGGTCTACCTTCCTTTAAAATCTGCAATTTAAATAACTTTGATTTGCATAAAAGGTTATTTTTTTTCTCCAACTACTTGCTCACACTTGCTGTCTTCGATATCCAGATCTACTATGCATGAGACCACAGTAGCCTGTGTTTATAGAACAAGCAATGTGATGTCCTCCAGCTATGTGTAGCCACTAGACACATGTGGCTATTAAATTTAAATTTAATTGTTTGATCAAAATTAAATAAAATTAAAAACTGATTTCTGGACTTCCCTAGTGATTCAGTGGTTAAGATTCTGCCTGCCAAAATAGGGAACAAGGGTTCGATCCCTGGTCTGGGATGATTCCACAAGTTGCTTGGCAGCTAAGAGCATGCACCACAACTACTGACCCCACACAACCTAGAAGCAATGTTCTGCAACAAGATAAGCCACTGCAATGAGAAGCCCACACCCCGCAACTAGAGAGTGGCCCCTGCTTGCCACAACTAGAGAAAGCGCAGCAACAAAGGTCCAGCACAACCATAAATAAAGAAATATTAAAAAAAAAAAAACAACAACTGATTTCCTCAGTCACACAAATGTCGTTGGTGCTCAAAAGCCACCAATACTAGGGGTACCAGACTCGAACACAGAGACATAGAACATTACCACAGAAAATTCCATGAACTACCCTGCCTTACAAAGGACGTAGATTTAGCAACAGACAGACTTTTGTTTGCAATTTTGAGTTGGCGCTATTGGTAAAGAACCCACTTGCTGCCACAGGGAACTGCTGGTTCGATCCCTGAAGATCCCTGGAGAAGAAAATGGCAACCCACTCCAGCATTCTTGCCTTGGAAATCCCATGGACAGAGGACCCTTGTGGGTTGCTCCAGTATTCTTGCCTAAAGAATCTCATAGACAGAGGAGCCTGTAGGGTTCCAAAGAGACGGACGTGAGTGAACCAGCTTGGCACCACACAGCAAACATGTTCAATTCCCATCTTTTACTAGACTTGTGATCCCAAGAAAGTTCTTAAACTTCCAAAGCTTCAGTTTATTTACATTACTTTATTTACATTATAAAGTGGAGCTAGAAATATTAATACTTATACCCATAGTCAGTTAATGCCCAGCACATTTTAATTGCTTAATAAAACTATTAGTGTATAGGGATCAAAAATATAAGTTTTTTGAGACTCTAATTCGACACCAACCAATATTTTCTTCATGCCAAGAATATCCAATAAACCTTGCTGGCTATTCAAAAAGATTTTAAAAATTAAGAGGGAAAGAATATATGTATACTTAGAGCTGATTCATGCTTTATAGCAGAAACCAACACGACATCGTAAAATAATTATTCTCCAATTAAAAATACATTTTTTAAAAGATTTTAAAAATTAAAAACATCACAGGGCACACTTTCTTCCTTTCTTTTTAATTTTTGGCTGTGCTGCAATGCATTCGGGATCTTAGTTCCCTGACCAGGAGTCAAACTCCCGTCTTCTACAGTAAAAGCGCAGTCATAACCACTGGACCACCAGGGAAGTCCTCAGACACACATATTTTTGTTTCTTCATTTATGACATCAAACTTTTGTAACAGAAAACAAGTTGAATTGCCCTGGGGAAATCTAAGATGTGGGTAGCTATTTAAACCCATAAGTTGACCCAGGAGATTCCTGATTCCCAAACCATTCCTAAAATTTAATTCAGGAACAGGTTCGGCAGATGTTCGCATTTGAACAGGATCCTCTTGGTGATCCAAGTCTGCCTTCCAGAGCAATGAGACAAAATTCACACTTCCCCCTCCTCACCACCCTTTAGCCTGGGGTTAAAACCCATGCAAATTGCACACTCCAGGACTTCTGAAAGTACTTCAACTTATCTAAGCCTCTCTCCAGCCCCATCCACTTGCCCTACTTTCAGATGTAACAGGCTCCAAAACCGAGAGCTGTGGATAATGTCCCCATAGACCTTAATCCCTGCCACTGTCACAGAGGGACACATTACAGATAGGAATGCGAGCTGCTACAGCCAAGATAATTCCAGACTCACAAAACAATTGTTCTATCAACCACAACTACACAGAACAACCCAAACAAAAATAACCAGGAGAAGCTATGAGTAACTTACAACTCATCATGATATGAATTGCTAACGTCACACTCATTTGGAAATTCCGGTTTTTCTAAGCTTCTCAAAGTAAAAAAGAAAAAGGAGAAGTGAGATTATGCAATGAGAAGATAAAAAGATAGAGGACAATAACCGGTCCTTATTGTTCAAAGCTAAACTGAAAAATATTCTAATTAAAGAAATCTTCAGTTTGTTTCTCTTTAGACTTCAGTAGAGCTTTGCTTAGGTTTTCTTTCATATTAAAGAAGTGCAATGAAATGAGTTATTTCTCTCTCTCTTTTAAAAAAAGATTATTTATTTACATATGGCTGTGCTGGGTCCTCATTGCTGCGAGCAAGCTTTCTCTAGTTGCAGTGAGCAGGATCTACTCTTCATTGTGGTTCATGGGCTTCTCCTTGCAGAGCACGGACCCTAAAGCGCAGACTTCGGTAGTTGTTGTGCACTGACTCAGTTGCCCTGCAGCACCTGGAATCTTCCTGGAGCAGGGGTCAAACCTGCGCCCCCTAGATTGGCAGGCAGGCTTTTAACTATTGGACTACCGGGGAAGTCTAATGAGTTGTTTCTGTCTTGTAACATTAGACAACCCAACTAATGGGAAAAGGGATGGGACAGATGAATACATTAAAAATACATAGAAAAATACCATAAGAATGTCTTCTGACCCACAGTATGAGCAGACATAATTCCAGTCACTTACTACCAAACGAAAATCTGAACCAAGCCAAGCCCTGCCATTTGAAATAGCCATAATTCTGAAAACCTGTCTTCATTAGTTATTTGTTTACTACGGAAATGAGAATAAGTAAAGAATCTGCCAGCAATGCAGGATACCTGAGTTCAATCCCTTGGTCAGGAAGAGAAGGAAATGGTTATCCATTTCGATACTCTTGCCTGGAGAATCCCATGGACAGAGAAGACTGGTGGGCTATGGTCCATGGGGTCTCAAAAGAGTCAGACACGACTGAGCAACTAACATCTACATTTAACACGTTCTAAGCACTGTCCTCGGAGAAGGCAATGGCACCCACTCCAGTACTCTTGCCTGGAAAATCCCATGGACGGAGGAACCTGGTAGGCTGAAGTCCATGGGGTCGCTAGGAGTCGGACACGACTGAGCGACTTCACTTTCACTTTTCACTTTCACGCTTTGGAGAAGGAAATGGCAACCCACTCCAGTGTTCTTGCCTGGAGAATCCCAGGGACAGTGGAGCCTGGTGGGCTGCCATCTCTGGGATTGCACAGAGTCGGATACGACTGAAGTGACTTAGCAGCAGCAGCCGCAAGCACTGTCCTAAGTGATTTACATATATTACTGACAAGCTTACAAGGTAAGTAGATAATACCGTTTTCCATTTTTATTGTTCAGTTGCTCAGTCATGTCTGATTCTTTGTGACCCTAAGGACTGCAGCACGCCAGGCTTCCCTGTCCTTCACCTTCTCCTGGAGTTTGCTCAAACTCATGTCCATTGAGGCAGTGATGCCATCCAAATATCTCATTCTCTGTCATCCACTTTTCCTCCTGTCCTCTAGCTTTCCAAGCATCAGGGTCTTTTCCAATGAGTTGGCTCTTCGCATCAGGTGGCCAAAGTGTTGGAGCTTCAGCTTCAGCATCAGTCCTTCCAATGAATATTCAGGGTTGATTTTGGCTGATCCCATTTTACAGACAGATCAACTGAGGCACAGAGTAGAGACTCTCCTTAGGTCATACAGCTACTCAGTGTGAGAGCCAGGATCTAAGCTCAGGCAATCTGGATTCATTTTACAATCTTGCCTCTGAGGGCAGTTGGAACACTAATGAACTTAAAGAACAATTCCTTACTATACACAAACCTGTGATCATACAGCAAGACTAATACAGCTATGGTTGTTTGTAGAAATCAATTAGAAAGAAGAACTCCAAGGGACTTACCTGGTGGTCTAGTGGTTAGGACTGCATGCTTCCGCTGCAGGGGGTGTGGGCTCGATCCTTGGTGAACTAAGATCCTGCACACCCCTAAAGTGCGACCAAAAAATAAAAAAACAAACACCTGATGGTAGCCTCTTATTGTCATCAAACTCACTTCTCCTTGGTTTTCAAAATCCTCTGTAGGAAGAGTATCTCAGCTGGCCATAATTTTTAAAAGTCAAGAAATAAATCCTGGACACATTCTTTCAGATCTAATTCAAACTGCACCTGAAATTGGAATAGTTCATGAAATGTTCTCTCTGTCTCTCTCTTTTTTTAAATTATACCATTGAATATATTCTCCTTTAAAAAAAACACCTGGTTGAGTTTCAACAGAAAGACCCATAACAAACGCATCCTTTTCTGCAGCCACTGTCATAGGGATTGTCACAGGGCTGGGCTCTGACCTCAGTCAGTCTATTCAGAGTGAATCTCAGGACCTTTGTGGGGAGGACCAGACAAGAAGGTTGCTAGAAAACTGAATTTGAACCTTGGAAGACATGAGGCTGTGGAAGCTGTACTCAGAGTTGCTGGAATCCATCCACTGTTCAGAATCCAGGGTACCCATCCAACCAAAGGAAGGTAGTCAAGAGATGGAGAGAAACAATCCCGTGATATCATTTGACCTTCACTCCTTTTCAGTAACTTTAGCCAATAAGAATCTACTTTTTGCTCAGGTTTTATCATTAGTGATCAAAAGAGTTCAAACACACTCTTTTAATATTCCTTAAATTTACCTTCTCTCTTTCTGCCCTGCCTAGGATCAAGCTAGCCTTCCTCCTCTATAGAATGCTTCTCTCTATAGAATTTTTATTTTTTTGGCCACGCCATACAGCATTGCGGGACCTTAGTTCCTGGACCAGGGATGTAACCCACATCCCCTGGAGTGGAAGCAGAGAGTCTTAAAATTATCTATTTTTGCCTTACAACGACCCTGAAATGTAGTGGCTTAAAACAATGATTCATTATTTTTCTCCATTCTGTGTGTTGGCAAAAGGTGATTGTCCAGATGTATCAGTCAGCTTTACCATAGTAACAAAGGACTCCCTGACTCCCAGTGGCTTGTAACAACCAGTGTTCCTTCCTCTGGTACCACGTCTGCCGCCGCACTGGTAAAGGCCCTGCTTCTGCTCCATGTGTTTTCACAATCTGGGACCATGGTTGCAGGAGTAGCTCCTATGTGAGACGTGCCAGTCCTGTGCCAGAAGAGAAGAGCAAGAAAATAGGTGCAAACGTCCACAGTAACCTTTAAAGCCTCAGTTCGAGTGGTGTTTATGCTACGTCTTTTCACAACACATTGACCAAAGCAGGTCCCTAGCTTTGAAGGCTCCCCATAGCTGTCCAGATAAATTAGGTTGACACCCAAGGCCCTTTTGAGAGGTTAACTAAGGTAAGGAGATACATGCATGCACACACACAAAAGCACAGAGAGAAGGAGATATTATATGTATAGATACGCACACACAAACATGCACAGTATTATCCTTGCTTGCTTGCTAAGTCACTTCGGTCGTATCCAACTCTTTGCAACCCTGTGGACTGTAGCCCGCCAGGCTCCTCTGTCCATGGGATTCTCCAGGCAAGAATACTGGAGCGGGTTGCCATGCCCTCCTCCCGGGGATTTTCCTGACTCACAAACTGAACTCACGTCGCTTGTGTCTCCTGCACTGCCAGGTACGTTCTTTACCACTAGCACCATCTGGGAAGCCCATATAGTATTATACCACCCTTTATTTTTAATTTTTTTTTTTTGGCCATGCCACACAGCATGTGGGACCTTAGTTCCTGGACCAGGGATGTAACCCACATCCCCTGGAGTGGAAGCAGAGAGTCTTAAAGTATTATTCCACTCTTGAGGAAACTTGACTTCTGCGTGGCAGCTTGAGGGTAAGCTCTGGAACCCATCCTTTACTAATCAGGGGAAATCCAGGAAGCCTCTCTCCAAACAATTGTCAGGCTTCTGTTGAGCCTGTTCTGATTGTAGGCTTTAGTTCTAGTAACTGGGATCCTCCCCTCCTTTTTTTTAACTGTATTAAGAGATACATAACACGAAATTTACCATCTTAGCCATTTTCAAGTGTGCAGCACAGTAGTGTTAGATGCACTTGCTGTTAGATGCACTTGACCTCCCAAACGTCTTCATCTCTCATAACTGAAACTTCATACCCATTGAGTAATACCGCCCCATTTGCCTCTACCTCTAGCCTCTTCATTCAGCCTTTTGCCCCACCCGTGGGGTCACAGTGGCTCTGTTGTGAAACTTCCCTGCCCACCTGCCAAGGCTCCTGACCGGGACGCTTGGCTCCTTGTTGTTTTCACAGACCTTCTTCTTAAAGCCGACCACGTGGTCTGCCCTCCAGTACAGCCCCACCCAAGAGCATCTAATTTCTGCCTCCTTCCTGGATACATATATAGGAGCTGAGATAATAACACTAGTGGGAATTCCCTGGCAGTCCAGCGGTTCCACACAAGGGGCTTCCCAGGTGACTTAATGGTAAAGAATCTGCCTGCCAAGCAGGAGACATGGGTTTGATTCTTGGGCAGGGAAGATCCCTTGGAGAAGGAAATGGCAACTCATGTCAGTATTCTTGTCTGGGCAATCCCATGAACAGAGGAGCCCAGCAGGCTACAGTCCATGGGGTCTCAAAAGAGTCAGACATGACTTAGCAACTAAACAGCAATGACAAACCAGTGGTTAGACCTCCCTAACCACTGCCAAGGGCCCCAGGTTCAGTCCTTAGTGGGGGAACTAAGATCCCATAAACTGCGTGGCTCAGTCAAAAAATAAAATTAAAACTAAAAATACAAGGTAATAATAACATCTATAATTTATTATCTATGTCCAAGTTCTAGGCATCATTCTAGATGCTTGACAGATGGATCTCCAATCCCTACACAACCCAGAAGTTATGTAAAGGAATGAAGGCTACTCCCAGGTCTTTGTTTCCATTAAGCACCACTCTTTCTCTTTTTTTGGCCACATAACTGGGCTTGTGGGATCCTAGTTCCCAGACCTAGTTCCTTCAGAGCATCTAGTCCTAACCACTGGACCACTAGGGAATTTACCATCATTCACCATTCTTGATGTAGGTTTCAACCTTTCTTCAAGTCCCCCATAACAATCCATTAGCACTAAAACTATGCGCAAGCAGTATAAATTTACTGATGCCTCCCCAAAGACGTGAAACAGAGCTCTACACTGCGCATCCAACAGATGTCAAAATTCTCAACAGAAGTGGCTTTTCTCTGCTGTCCTCTTCTGCTGTGCTACCATCAAGCCTCCTTCTTAGTCTCCCGTCTCCAAGGTTTAGCCGCCTCAATTTTATACTGAATAAAGTAACAGGTAACAGAATATGCAATAGAAACATAGCTTAAACAATAAAGTTTATTATCACTGGAAATATCATTTCTAGGTTTGGTTAACTCAGAAGCACAACAATGTCATCAGGCACCCAACCCAGGTGCTTTTTGCCTTTTTCCTTGGCCATTCACAGAATATAAGTTTTCATCCTCAGAGTTGTTACCCATGATCACAAGACGGCTGCCATAGCTGGAGGAATTATACCTGCATATAACTACACTTACACGCAGAAAAAGTGGCACTTCTCAACACATCCCCTGCCTCCCACTCTAAGTCAGAAGAGAAAACGTTTCCCAGAAATTTCTCAAGACTTATCTTTAAACTCATCCACCAGGGTTGAGTCACAGGCTTGTAGTAACTGATACTGGTGTTTTTAGCCTCTAGAGTTGGAAAGACGGTTCTGGCAGTAAGGACAAAGGGTAGGGAGAGCTGTTGAGAAATAATCCACCAGTCTTGCCCATACGAAGCAGCTCGGAATCCTGCTCACTTCTGTGCTCTGCAAAGTAAGATGCCCAACTGTTTAAAAGGTGAAGCTCCCTGCAGCTCTAGTTCCCAGCAGTCTAATATTACGCAGGGAGGCTCTGTAGAGTTCCACTCCTGCCCCTAACCCTAGTGGGACTTTCAAATGTTAAAACTCCTCCCTAAGAGGACTTCTGGAAATATCTTTACTGCCATCTCCATACACATAGCCATTCAGCAAACTTTTATAACCTTGTACAGATTTGGAAACAGCATCAAAGCCAGGAGTCAAACAGGCTTCAAACAGGAGTCAAACTGCAGATCAGTGTTCGAATCCCGGGCTGCCTGGCTTCAGTGGCCTTGCTGCCAATGAAAGCAGCAGCCGCATGCAGAGTGCTTAATCACCCAGTCGTGTTCGACTCTTTGAAACCCCATGGGCTATAGCCCAGCAGGTCCTCTGACTACAGGATTTCTCAGGCAAGAATACTGGAGTGGCTTGTCTGTTTCCTTCTCCAGGGAAAATTCCTGACCCAGGGGTCAAATCTGCGTCTCTTGCTTGGCAGGCAGATTTTTCACTGCTGAGTGACCAGGGAAGCATCTTCAAAGAACCAAAACAACAGAATGGGTTTTAAATTTACCAGAAGGATAAATAACTTCTTGGCCCTGCAATAATTAAAAACCATCACAAGGTTCTAAGGAGGAATACAATTTCTGTCCCTCCCTGGCTATCTTTAAAAGATAAAATAGAGCAGTGCTTTCAGCTCTTGGCTGAGAACATGGAGGCATTTTAAAGTGTCTGAATAAATGAACACAAGCCACGCTTCTGAGTTCCTGACATCCAACCCTTTAAGTGGGGCCGAGGGAGCTCTTCGTTCAACAGCAAACACTTACTGGAGACCTGGCCCTGGCCCCGAGCAAGGAGGTCTGAGGCCAAAAACCTGAATAGACAGATATTTTGGTCTCCATGTGGTAAGAGCTATTGTGGAAGTATGAACAGAAGGCGCGGGAGTGCTAGCAGGGGAGAGGGCCAGGAGGGTGGCTATGAGAAGGGCCAAGATCGTCATCGCCCTGACTGAGGCCATGCCTGCGTTCCAGGACAGGGCAGTCACTCACTTTCAAAACAGGGACCCTGAGTCATGAGGGAAGAGCTAAACTGGATTCAGAATACGCCGAAACACAAGGTGCGTGCGTGCACGCTGTCACTTCAGTCGTCTCCGACTCTTGGCGACCCTATGGACTGTAGCCCGCCAGGCTCCTCTGTCCATAGGGATTCTCCAGGCAAGAATGCTGGAGTGGGTTGCCATGACCTCCTCCAGGGGATCTTCCCAACCCAGGGATCAAACCCAAATCTCCTGCGGCTCGTGCGCTGCAGGTGAAGAAATCTTTACCGCTGAGCCCCAGGGGAAGCCCGTAACACAAGGTTGCTGCTGCTGCTGCTGCTGCTGCTGCTAGGTCACTTCAGTCTTGTCTGACTCTGTGTGACCCCATAGTCAGCAGCCCACCAGGCTCCCCCGTCCCTGGGATTCTCCAGACAAGAACACTGGAGTGGGTTGCCATTTCCTTCTCCAATGCATGAAACTGAAAAGTGAAAGTGAAGTCGCTCAGTCGTGTCCGACCCTTAGCGACCCCATGGACTGTAGCCCACCAGGCTCCTCCACCCATGGGATTTTCCAGGCAAGAGTACTGGAGTGAGGTGCCATTGCCTTCTCCGAACACAAGGTTGGAGGGGGTGAGAAATGTTTTGGAAAGATTTCCTTCCAAAATGGTTTACAGGAAAACATTTTAGCAATTCTAAATGTAAATTTCAGGGTTTCATTTGTCTTGAAGCTCGGCTTATGGAACACTTCACGTGGCTTATGTACTTACTTCAAATAATGTAGCAAGTAATTTGCATACATAATCTTGTTTAAAGCTTACAATAATCCTGTGAGATAGATAGTCCTATTTTTCCACTTAAAAAAAATGTTCTTTTAAAATTTTTAATTCCTCCACTCTCCTTTCTTTTAGGTGCAGGAACTAAGGATCAGAGAGGTTAAGCAATTTGTCCAAGGTCATCCAGCTCCTAATTAACAGACCCAGATCCTGACCTTCCCTGTCACATACGTGATCAAGATGTGTCTAGGAAACTCATTCTTAGAAAGTATTATTTCATGGGAAAGGTAGTTATAGGTTAGTACACTGGATTTAAGTAGAGAATAGGCGTTCTGTATTTACACCTCAGTAGAAAAGCAAAGAAAATCACCATCGAGGTTGAATGATCCATCAGTAGAACGAAGAGGAGAAACATTTTTTTAAATGGATACTGAATGATGCTGTATTCTCACATGTATTGTTATAACAAAGTATTTATTAAGGAATTCAGTTTTAGGGGGAATAGTTTTGCCACTCTGATTATCTGTTCAGGCTATATTTTCTAAATCTTGGGCAAATTTACAGACACCTGAAAAATGTGAATGGGAATACCACTGAACTGAGACCCTTGCATTCAAAGTGTTGTCCATCCCCTTGACTGCTTTTCAGAAATGCAGGTTCTCAGGCCCCTCTCCAGACCTGGTAGGTGGTTGGCGGTTTAGTTGCTAAGTTGTGTCCAACTCTTTGCAACCCCATGGACTGTAGCCCACCAGGCTTCTCTGTCCATGGGATTTTCCAGGCAGGAATACTGGAGTGGGTTGCCATTTCCTTCTCCAGGGGATCTTCCCAACCCAAGGATTGAACCCTGGTCTCCTACATTGCAGGCGGATTCTTTAACGACTGAGCCACCAGGGAAGCCAGGATGCCCATGTAGTTCAAGTGCACACGGAGCCTGAGGAGCATGCTTCTCTATCTCTGGTATCCTCCCTCCCATCTTGGATAATATTCTACAAGTCTATGAAAATCAAGAACACCGTAGGTCATGTGATGGACTCAAAAAAACGAAGTTTATATCCAAACATTTACTGTCTCTCTAACTGGACTTGTTTTTTACTTTAACTTTGTCTAGTAACTCTTTTCCATAGATTTCTAGGGAGACCTCTGGCAATACAGAGCTTCCCAGGTGGTACTAGTGGTAATGAACTGCCAGTATAGGAGTTGTAAGAGACATGGCTTCGATCCCTGGATCGGGAGGATCCTCTGAGGAGAGCATGGCAACTCACTCCAGTATTCTTGCCTGGAGAATCCCATGGACAGAGAAACCTGGCAGGCTATAGTCCATAGGGTCTCACAGAGTTGGACATGACTAAAGTGACTTACCTCGGAGAAGGCAATGGCACCCCACTCCAGTACTCTTGCCTGGAAAATCCCATGGATGGAGGAGCCTGGTGGGCTGCAGTCCATGGGGTCACTAAGAGTCGGACATGACTGAGCGACTTCACTTTCACCTTTTACTTGCATGCATTGGAGAAGGAAATGGCAACCCACTCCAGTGTTCTTGCCTGGAGAATCCCAGGGACGGGGGAGCCTGGTGGTCAGCCGTCTATGGGGTCGCACAGAGTCGGACACGACTGAAGCGACTTAGCAGCAGCAGCAGCACCAAAGTGACTTACCACGCATGCACACACACGGTCATGCTAGAAAAAAGGGGGAAGTAACGGGGGAAAAGAAGTCAGTGGGGAGAAAAAGAAGGGAGCTGTGGTTTCCCCATGGCACGGACCCATCATAAGAAACTCTTTAATACATGACTGAATTTCTGGAAAGGTTGGGTGCAAAGCCTGCTACATGAAATGCCCGCTGGGTGGTCTGGCTTTTGAACAATGATTCCTCCCATCAGAAACCCTCCACTATTTTGCCAACGTTTCAGTGGCTCTGATGAAAGCAGTGAAACAACAGCTGGTGAATAATCTCATTTTATATTAATAGAGCAGTGTTGACCCATCTAGGTCCCTCAGTACTTCACAAAACAGAACATCCTTTCTCTCCCAGGGCAAGGAACAGAAGTCTCAGCCACTCTGCACTAGAGCACCAGGAGGGGCTGCTGCAGAAGCAGAGAGCCCTTTTCCTGCAGACAGAACCTACTGGGCTGTTCCAGATGAAATTTAAGCTAGAATTGGAGAGAAGGCATGGCTGCGTGCTGGTAAGCCGTGCCCGACTCTTTGGGACCCCATGGACTCTCGGCCACCAGGCTCCTATGTCCATGGAATTTCCCAGGCAAGAAAACTGGAGAGGGTTGTCATTTCCTTCTACAGGGGATCTTCTCGACCCAGTGATTGAACCCTCGTCTCTAGCGCCTCCTGGATTGGCAGGCGGATTCTTTACCACTGCAACACCTAGGAAGCCCTATTGGAGAGAGTATCTTCATTAAATCACCATATTTTCAGTTCAGTTCAGTTCAGTTCAGTCGCTCAGTCGTGTCCGACTCTTTGCGACCCCATGAATCGCAGCACGCCAGGCCTCCCTGTCCATCACCATCTCCTGGCGTTCACTCAGACTCACGTCCATCGAGTCCGTGATGCCATCCAGCCATCTCATCCTCTGTCATCCCCTTGTCCTCCTGCCGCCAGTCCCTCCCAGCATCACAGTCTTTCCAATGAGTCAACTCTTCCCATGAGATGGCCAAAGTACTGGAGCTTTAGCTTTGGCATCATTCCTTCCAAAGGAATTCCAGTGTTGATCTCCTTCAGAATGGACTAGTTGGATCTCCTTGCAGTCCAAGGGACCCTCAAGAGTCTTTTCCAACACCACAATTCAAAAGCATCAATTCTTTGGCACTCAGCCTTCTTCACAGTCCAACTCTCACATCCATACATGACTACTGGAAAAACCACAGGCTTGACTAGACGGACCTTAGTGGGCAAAGTAATATCTCTGCTTTTTAATATGCTGTCTAGGTTGGTCATAATTTTTCTTCCAAGGAGCAACCGTCTTTTAATTTCATGGCTGCAGTCACCATCTGCACTGATTTTGGAGCCCAGAAAAATAAAGTCTGACACTGTTTCCACTGTTTCCCCATCTATTTCCCCTGAAGAGATGGGACCAGATGCCATGATCTTCATTTTCCGAGGGTTGAACTTTAAGCCAACTTTTTCGCTCTCCTCTTTCACTTTCATCAAGAGGCTTTTTAGCTCCTCTTCACTTTCTGCCATAAGGGTGGTGTCATTTGCATATCTGAGGTTATTGACATTTCTCCCGGCAATCTTGATTCCAGCTTGTGTTTCTTCCAGCCCAGCGTTTCTCATGATGTACTCTGCATAGAAGTTAAATAAGCAGGGTGACAATATGCAGCCTTGACGTACTCCTTTTCCTATTTGGAACCAGTCTGTTGTTCCATGTCCAGTTCTAACTGTTGCTTCCTGACCTGCATACAGATTTCTCAAGAGGCAGGTCAGGTGGTCTGGTATTCCCATCTCTTTCAGAATTTTCCACAGTTTATTGTGATCCACACAGTCAAAGGCTTTGGCATAGTCAATAAAGCAGAAATAGATGTTTTTCTGGAACTCCCTTGCTTTTTCCATGATCCAGCAGATGTTGGCAATTTGATCTCTGGTTCCTCTGCCTTTTCTAAAACCAGCATGAACATCAGGAAGTTCATGGTTCACGTATTGCTGAAGCCTGGCTTGGAGAATTTTGAGCATTACTTTACTAGCGTGTGAGATGAGTGCAATTGTGCAGTAGTTTGAGCATTCTTTGGCATTGCCTTTCTTTGGGATTGGAATGAAAACTGACCTTTTCCAGTCCTGTGGCCATTGCTGAGTTTCCCAAATTTGCTGGCATATGGAGTGCAGCACTTTCACAGCATCATCTTTCAGGATTTGAAATAGCTCAACTGGAATTCCATCACCTCCATTAGCTTTGTTCATAGTGATGCTTTCTAAGGCCCACTTGACTTCACATTCCAAGTTGTCTGGCTCTAGATTAGTGATCATATCATCATGATTATCTGGGTCGTGAAGATCTTTTTTGTACAGTTCTTCCATGTATTCTTGCCACCTCTTCTTAATATCTTCTGCTTCTGTTAGGCCCATACCATTTCTGTCCTTTATCGAGCCCATCTTTGCATGAAATGTTCCCTTGGTATCTCCAATTTTCTTGAAGAGATCTCTAGTCTTTCCCATTCTATTGTTTTCCTCTATTTCTTTGCATTGATTGCTAAGGAAGGCTTTCTTATCTCTTCTTGCTATTCTTTGGAACTCTTCATTCAGCTGCTTTTATCTTTCCTTTTCTCCTTTGCTTTTCGCCTCTCTTCTTTTCACAGCTATTTGTAAGGCCTCCCCAGACAGCCATTTTGCTTTTTTGCATTTCTTTTCCATGGGTATGGTCTTGATCCCTGTCTCCTGTACAGTGTCACGAACCTCATTCCATAGTTCATCAGGCACTCTATCTATCAGATCTAGGCCTTTAAATCTATTTCTCACTTCCACTGTATAATCATACGGGATTTGATTTAGGTCATACCTTCTGATAAACGATAGCCGCAAAATAACACGATTCTTGTCCCAAACCTGCCTCACTTTTCTTTATGTGAGGCTCCTTCTGTGAAGCACAGTAGACATGTCAAAGTTAGGTGATAATCCTGAAAGATAAATCTGGGCTATTTTTAATACCAGGGCTAGCAAAGAGTTGGACATGACTGAGCAAGTAAGCGCAACACAGCACAGCTAGTGGTTTACCATGAGTGGAGTCAAATAGAACAGAACCTGGCGACACCAGCCTTAATCAGCGGCCCTGCTTGAGCCAGTAGCATTTCAACAGTGCAGAGAACTGCAAAGGAATGAAAATAACCTGTGATTTTGAGGCACTTCATTTTGCTGCAGCATTTATTCAAGACGAATGGCTGGAAGTAGGGATGTAAGATAAAAGCATTAAAGATAAATACCGCAGCTGATTATAAATGCTATTGACATACTCAGGGGGGCTTCCCAGGTGGCTCTCATGGTAAAGAACCTGCCTGCCAAGGTAGGAGATGTAAGAGATGAGGGTTCGATCCCTGGGTTGGGAAGATCCCCTGGAGGTGGAAACGGAAACCCACTCCATTCTTGCCTGGGAAATCCCACAGAGAGAGGAGCCTGGTGGGCGGCAGTCCACAGGGGTGTACAGAGTCAGATATGATTGAAGCGACTTAGCACGAAGGCACACATACAGGGTGGGAAGACTAAAATATTTTGCTTAAGGAACATTTCTGGAGGTTTGGTCAAAACTTTTTTTTTTTAATTCCAGGAGAAAAGTAATGCTGTTTGGGTTTTTTTTTTTGGTTGTTGTTGTTGTTCATTTGCTTTTAATATTATTTAACATTTACTAAAGCTGAATTGGGCTTCCCAGGTGCTGACAGTGGTAAAAGAACCTGCCTGCCAATGGAGGAGACATAAGATACCTGGTTCCATCCCTGGGTGGGAAGATCCCCTGGAGAAGGAAATGGCACCCCACTCCAGTATTCTTGCCTGGAGAATCCCATGGACAGAGGAGCCTGGTGGGCAACAGTCCATGGCGTTGCAAAGAGTCGGACACAATTGAGTGACTAAATAATAATAAATACTGGAGGATGACTTATGTGCTGGCACCACAGTTAGAAAATAGGGATTATTATCCCCATGTGTCATGGAAAATCTTTCTTTATGACTCCTCTGTACATGATCCCCCCCCTTCCTTTTCTATTTTGTATTATGGAACATTTTCAAACATTTTACAAAACAGAGAAAATAATGTAATGGATCACTGCCAAGCCTCAACAATTATTTACATGTGGAAATCCTACTTTCATCTATCTAACTGGATTATTTTGAAATTAGTCCCAGATTTCACATCATATTATCCACACATATTTTAGTGGTGTGTCTCTAAAAGATAAGGACTCAGAAAAAATCATAACCATTGGGATTTTCTTGGTGGTCCAATGGCTAAGACTCTACATTCCCAATGCAAGCAGCCAGGGTTTGATTCCTGGTCGGGGAACTAGATCTCATAGGCTGCAGTTAAAGGTCCCACGTACCACATTGAAGACAGAACTAAGACCTGGTGCAGCCAAATAAATACATAAATGTTAAAAAAAATATCGTAACCATAATGTCATCATCATCCCTTAAAAAGCCTTAATGTTATCAAATATTCAATCAGTATTCAGATACTCGAAATTTCTCATTATTTTTTAACAGTTTTTTAAAATTAGTATTTTATGGTCCATACATTGCAGTCAGTTTAAATATCTTCTACGTCTCTTCTCACTTAAATTAACTGTCCTGCCTTCTTTTCTTTTCATTTGTTGGGAAAACTGGGATATTTGGCAGTTACCTACATTCTGCAGTTTGCTGACTGCATCCCTGTGGCAACATTCAAAGTGTTTCCCTAAGCCTTGCATTTCCTGAAAAGTAGTGTTTACATCGTGATTAGATCAGGGTCCGTTTTTTTTTTTTCCCCCACCAAACTTTAAACTGTTTATTTTGTACTGGGGTAGAGCCGATTAATAACGCTGTGGTAATTTCAGGTGAACAGTGAAGAGACTCAGCCATACACACACGTATGCTTTCTCCCCTAAACCCCCCTCCCATTCCCACTAACATTGAGCAGAGTTCCCTGTGCTACACAGTAGGTCCTTGCTGGTTACACATTTTAAATATGGCAGTGTGTACATGACCTCCCCAAAGTCCATAACTATCTCAGGGTCCATTTTTTGACAAGGATACTTCATAGCTGGTGCCGTGAACCTCTGGCCGCGTCGCATCAGCATCACGTGGTGTCTGCTTGTCTCCTCTTTTGTGATGCTAGGATTGGCGCGTGAATCCAGGCACTGCCAGCTTGATCCGTCCATTTAAAAGTGCCCCATAAGCTTTTCCCCTGAGAGTTTTTAACAGGCACTGATGATCATTGCTTAGATCTGTTATCTCATTAGCGATTAGAGACGTACGGTACTCTAATCCCAGCATTCCTCCTTCATCTACTAGCTGGAAAGCTTCTGAAACAAGAACTTTTCCTCAACAACAATTCAGCTATCCTGAGATATGGTTCATATAGAAAAGACGAGGCAAATGCTCAGCTTTCCCTTTTTAAACCAGCCTTCAGAGTGATGAGTCGGTTCCTTAGCAACCTGTAAAGGTGACCTGTGAGGAGGTTTTTTTTTTTCTCCTGGTATAATTATAAACTCACACATTTTAATATATTTGATGAATCTCAATCCATTGGAGATGCTCAAATTATTCCATCTTTTGAGAGTCTCTTTAACCTCACTGGCTCCTGACCTGAGTCTTTTGAATACAACCCAGTCATCTCTGAGGGTTTCCCCAGTCGCTCAGCAGTAAAGCATCTATCTGCAATGTAGGAGACTCAGGGTTTGATCCCTGGGTGGGGAAGAGCCCCTGGAAATGGAAATGGCAACCCACTCCAGTATTCTTGCCCGGAGAATCCCATAGACGCAGGAGCCTGCCGTGCCGCGGGGTCCAAAGAGTCGGGCATGACTGAGAAATTGAAGAACAACTGTCATCTCTGAAAGCCTCCTTGCTTTCTAGAAGGACAAGATGCTCATTTCTTGCCCCAGCTCTGGAATCAGTGGTGAGCCACAGAAGCCCTGGTTCCCTTTAGTGCCACAGTTGAGTGGCCACGTGCTAGTGACGGAGTGCTTCCGGCTCCCGGGATTGCCGTGCAAGCGGGTCTTTCCATGGCCAGAGCCAGACTGGCCCCGCTTCTGCTCTCCTCTCCTTCCACTGCCCTCGTTCGCTTCACTCCTGGCACACCCGCCTCCTCACTCAAGGTGCCGTTGAAAAGAACAGAGAACCTCCTGCAGAGGGCCCTTTTTTGCCTCCGGTGTTTCCCACACTTCTCACTCAGTCTTCCAAACGCCGCTGCTCACTCCTCATGTCCTTCAGGCCTTTACTCAAATGTCACCTGCTCAGTGAGACGATCCCTGAACCCCTCATCCAACACGGGACACAGAACCTGCCCTCCCCAATATTCCCCACACCTCTCCCTGCCTGAGTTTTCTCCCAGGACCTGCTGGCTAATTCTATGTAATTTAGTTGATATTTTATCTGCTGTGTGTTTACTGACTAGAATGCATGTTTCAAGAGGGCAGAGACTTTTGTCTGCTTTTTGTAGGTTTGCATTAGTTACCTATTTTATACATAGTAGTGTATATATGTCAGTTCCAGTCTTCCCGGTCATCCCGCTCACCTTCTCCACCTCAGTGCCCGTACACTTGTTCTCTACATGTGTCTCTATTTCTGCTTTGCAGATAGGTTCATCTGCACCATTTTTCTAGATTCCACATATATGGGTTAAGATAAGACATTTTTCTCTTTTTGACTTACTACACTCGGTATGACAGCTTCTAGGTCCATCCACATCTCTGCAAATGGCACAGTTTCATTCCTTTTTATGGCTGAGTAATATTCCATTGTATATATGTACCACATGTTCTTTATCCATTTCTTTATCCACATTTTTCTTTATCCATACCCATTCCCATTTAGGTTACTTCCATGTCCTGGCTATGGTAAATAGTGCTGCAATGAATATTGGGGTACATGGATCTTTTGGAAGTATGGTACTAGCACAAAAACAGAAATATGGACCAATGGAACAGAATAGAAAGCCCAGAGATAAACGCACACACCTATGGTCACCTAATCTATGACAAAGGAGGCAAGAATATACATTATACAAGAGTATACAGTTTCTTCAAAAAGAGGTGCTGGGAAAACTGGATAGTTGCATGAAAAAGACTGAAACTAGAGCACTGCTTAACACCAAACACAAAAATAAGCTCAAAATGGATTAGAGAGCTTTGTCCATTTTGGATTACAGAGTTCTGTTTTGTTCAGAGATGCATCCGTGGCATCTAGAGCAGGGTCTGGCTGTGAGTAGCTGCTTCATAAATAGTTGTTGAAGAAATGAACTGAGAGGAAATTAGCCTATTGTGACCGACCTAAGCCCATCTAGTCTTTCAATTATTGGACGCCTCTGGCAAACATCTGTAGACTCCAAAAATTAGATTTTTGTGGGGAATGTAAGCTCACCCTACCCCCATTATTTCACGATCAAGTCTGGAAACAGGGCTAATTTAGTCACACACTTGTCAGACTCATGGGCCCCTGGAAGGACTGTGGTTTATAAGCTGAGTGAGACAGGTTATACGAAAGACAGGAGTCAAGGATGACTCTCCAGAGTTGTATCGTTTTTGTTTTTGTTTGTTTTGGGGTTTTTTGGTACAAACCAAAACTCTCAGAGTGGCATTGCCATTTACTAAAATTACCAGAGAAGCAAGCTTTGAGGGACAAATGCTGTTGGTGTTGACAGTCAGTAAGATACTGGAGCTGTCAAGTGGGCAATTAGATAGACGGGTTTCCAGTTCAGAGGAGAGGTGCTGCTTGGATAGAGAAATGCGGGGGTTATCGGTACAGAGACGGTACGTAAAGCCATGAGACACGAAGAGATGCGGCAGAGCGGCGATGAAGGCTGAGGACCGATGCTTCGGTGCTTTAAGGTCCGGGAGTGCCCTGGCAGACGGCCAGGAACTGTGGAGCGCGCGTTGTCCTGAAAGTGTTCCAGGGCTTCCCTAGTGGCTCAGTGGTCAAGAATCCACCTGCCGATGCAGGAAGACCGGAGTTTGATCCCTGCTCTGGGAAGATCCCACAAGCTGTGGAGCAACCAAGCTCGTGCACCGCATCTATTAGGCCAGTGCTCTAGAGCCGGGAGCCACTGCTACTGAAGGCCATGCGCCAGAGCCTGTGCTCTGCAGTAAGAGAAGCCAGCACAGCGAGAAGCCGGAGAGCGTCGCCCAGCGAGCAGCCCCCGCCTGGCCGCAACTAGAGAGAATCGCAGCCAGAGAGCAGCCCCCGCCTTGCCGCAACCAGAGCCGGAGAGCATCGCCCAGAGAGCATCGCAGCCAGCGAGCAGCCCCCGCTTTGCCGCAACCAGAGAGCATCGCAGCCAGAGAGCAGCCCCCGCCTTGCCGCAACCAGAGAGCAGCCCCCGCCTTGCCGCAACTAGAGAAAAGCCTGGCGCAGCAACAGAGGCCCAACTCAGCCAAAAACAATTAGATAAATAAAATTACAAAGAAAAGAGCTCCAAACATAACATGGATTTCCTTCAATAAATGTAAAAACAGAAAAGAAGGTGTTTCAAGCAGGACAGAGTGAGCAGCTGCCTTAAAAGGAAGTAGGATAGGCCCAGTAAGATAGGTGTGTGAATGCGCTCAGTCACTGCAGTCATGGCTGACTCCGCGACTCCACAGACTGTAGCCCGCCAGGCTCCTCTGTCCATGGGATCTCCAGGAAGAATACTGGAGTGGTTGCCCTTTCCTACTCCAGGGGATCTTCCCGGCCCAGGGATCGAATCCGTGTCTCCTGTATTGTGGGTGGATTCTTTACCACTGAGCCACTGAGAATGCTCCAAGTAGGGTGACCAGTGGATTAAAAAGAGTAACTAGCCATCCCTAGAGGAGAAATCAAAACCACCACACACATACACCCCAGTCCCCAGGGAGATTTATCCTGAGGTAAATCATAAACAATAGAGGTTTTTCCAGGTGCATTTTACTGGACGGGGGCAAACAGTATGGACCAATGCTCTGTGGGCTGGAATGGGGGGCGTGCAGCTTTGTGTCTCTGATCTTCAGGGCAACACTCCAGCCACCTCAGTGTGGAAACCAGAGCATTCCTTAGGCAGGGTTAGGGAAGTGTTTTTCATTCCTAGGAAATATCACTCTGGGGCAGCCCCCTCTCTTGGGTGTCAAGGGCAGGAAGGGTGGCTTCAGAGCTGACAGGTGCAATAGAATGAGCTGCCTTAAAGTGGGGGTGTGGCAGTAACTGTGGGGGTAGGGTGGGGCCCTAGTCATCCCAGGTGGAATCTACCTCATATCCGCTTCTCCCCACTTTCTTATTGCCCTTCATGTCAGAACCATCAGCCTTCCTACCTAGAGACCTCCCCCTCTCATCTTCATTCGATCCCACTTTTCCCCAACTTTGACTGCCTCAGCTTCTCCTCGGAGCACAAAAAGGTCAATTAAAGCAAATTCATAATAATTGAAAACAATGATCACTTTGATACAGGCTAGGGTGAGGGTGAAAGTTGCTCAGTTGTGTCCAACTCTTTGCGACCCCAAGGACTATACAGTCCATGCAATTCATTAGGCCAGAATACTGGAGTGGGTAGCCTATCCCTTCTCCAGGGGATCTTCCCAACCCAGGAATCAAACCAGGATCTCCTGAATTGCAGGCAGATTGTTTACTAACTGAGCTATAAGGGAAAGATTGAGACAAATTTCCCCTTTAGTGGAACACCTCCAATTCCCCATCTGGCCTGTTCTTTTGGGCCTAAGTGCCTGTAGGCTCCAGAACTAAAGAGGTGGGCAAGGGGAAAGGGGCCCATTCAGTTCAGTTCAGTTCAGTCGTTCAGATGTGTCTGACTCTTTGCTATCCCATGGACTGCAGCATGCCAGGCCTCCTTGTCCATCACAACTCCCTGAGTTTACTTAAACTCATGTCCATTGAGTCGGTGACACCATCCAACCATCTCATTCTCTGTCATCCCCTTTTCCTCCTACCTTCAATCTTTTCCAGCATCAGGGTCTTTACCAATGAGTCAGTTCTTCACATCAGGTGACCAAAGTATTGGAATTTCAGCTTCAGCATCAGTCCTTCCAATGAATAGTCAGGACTGATTTCCTTTAGGATGGACTGGTTGGATCTCCTTGCAGTCCAAGGGACTCTCAAGAGTCTTTTCCAACACCACAGTTCAAAAGCATCAATTCTTCGGCGCTCAGTTTTCCTTATGGTCCAACTCTCACATCCATACATGACTATTGGAAAAACCATAGCTTTGACTAGACAGACCTTTCTTGGCAAAGTAATGTCTCTGCTTTCAATTCTAATGAAGTTTCATGTCAAATAAAGGACAGCCTATCCTTTCACCAGAGCTATCTCCTTGAGACTCTTAACATGTGCACCACCCTCTTACATCACCACTAGCCAATCAGAACAAAGCCACACACCCTGCAGCCCTCACCCCAAAATCTGCTGATAAAAACCTCTCCCTGCACACCATCAGGGAGCTCAAGGTTTTTGAGCATGAGCCACTTGTTCTCCTTGCTTAGCCCTGTAATAAGCCTTTCTCCAAACTCCCATATTTCAGTCTGTTTGACCTCACTGTACCCTGGGTACGTGAACTTTGTTTGGTAACAAGTTCATCCATAAAATACAATGCTTTCCAGCCACAGATTCCTTTAGACAAATCTACCTGAATGGATTTGGACCTGTCCCCTAGGCATTTGAGGTGTAAAACAGAGTATTCATTATGTTACCACTTCAATCCTAAAGGAAATCAACCCTGAATATTCATTGGAAGGACTGATGCTGAAGCTGAAGCTCCAATACTTTGGCCACCTGATGGGAAGAGCCTACTCATTGGAAAAGACCCTGATGCTGGAAAGAGTGAGGGCAAGAGGCGAAGGGGACGACAGAGGATGAGATGGTTGGATGGCATCCTTGACTCAATGGACAGGAGTTTGAGCACGCTCCAGGAGGTGGTGAAGGAAAGGGAGGCCTGGCATGCTGAGTCCATGGGGTGGCAAGGGACATGTCTGAGCGACTGAACAAGAACAGAAAAAAAAAAGAAAGAAAAACAAGGTCACAGAACATTTCTGAATCTGTAACAGATTGGTACACAGAGAGAAAAGAAACATGCATTTCCCTACATACCTTATTGTTGTTTTGCAGTTATTGGAATGTACATGAATCATCTATTCAAAAATTAATTAAAAAAAAAAACTAAAAAAAGCACTTAGAAAATCAATGCTATCCAATTGATTGATTGATCTTGGCCTTCCCGGGAGGACTTGCAGATGAGAATCGAAGGTAGGAAGGCTTTCAGAGGGATACATTGATCTAGGGAAGGTTTTAAAGCCAGGGGCGGGCTTGGGAGGAGACTGGAAAAAGTGTCAGCAGACCTAGAGACAATCGCGCTTGAAAGAACTTGTGAAGTACTGAAGTTCCCTGACACTTGGGAATTACATCCTAGCTGTGACACCATTATGGAAGTGAGAATGTGCTGGTTTAGAATGCCCAAGGGCACTTACCTCCAGTTCTGGAGACTGTCCAAGGAGTCTCCTCTGCAGTCTTGAAGGGCTGTGGCATCACCATAAAATCTTACTCTGGGAAGCAACCTCTCTCAGTTGCTACTTTCTGGTAGTTCATTCTAGAATTGCTTTAATCATGTTAAAACCAAACTGTCCCTTAGCTTTGAATGGAGAAAGATCAAGAGAACAGGCGGGAAAGATACTAGCTGAAGCCAAATCGCTGGGGTCTCATGGCTTGTTCTTCACTTTACCCCTCCTATCAACAGTGTTTGTGACCTGGAGTTACTGAGTAGGAAAGACCCAGGTTAGCATCTCATCTCCACCATTATTTAGTTCGATGGCCCTGGGCAAATTGAACCAGTATCTTCCTTGGTAGCGGGAAACACTAATGGCTGCTTCAGTGCTATAGTTAGGATTGGATGAAAGCCTTTGTGGAACCTAGTCAGCAATTTTTGTGCAATTATCATGTGATAGGAAGAGGGCTAAAGCAGTCCTTGTGCTCTAGTGTAAGAGATAGATTAGAGGATCACTTCATGGCAAATAGATGGAGGAACAGTGGAAACAGTGTCAGACTTTATTTTTTTGGGCTCCAAAATCACTGCAGATGGTGATTACAGCCATGAAATTGAAAGATGCTCACTCCTTGGAAGGAAAGTTATGACCAACCTAGACAACATATTCAAAAGCAGAGATATTACTTTGCCAACAAAGGTCGGTCTAGTCAAGGCTATGGTTTTTCCAGTGGTCATGTATGGATGTGAGAGTTGGACTGTGAAGAAAGCTGAGCATCGAAGAATTGATGCTTTTGAACTGTGGTGTTGGAGAAGACTTGAGAGTCCCTTGGACTTCAGGGAGATCCAACCAGTCCATCCTAAAGGAGGTCAGTCCTGAGTATTCATTGGAAGAACTGATACTAAAGTTGAAACTTTGGCCACCTCATGCAGAGAGTTGACTCATTGGAAAAGACCCTGATGCTGGCAGGGATTACGGGCAGGAGAAGAAGGGGACGACAGAGGATGAGGTGGCTGGATGGCATCACCGACTCGATGCACATGAGTTTGAGTGAACTCCAGGAGTTGGTGCCAGACAGCGAGGCCTGGCGTGCTGCAATTCATGGGGTCGCAAAGAGTCGGACACGACTGAGCAACTGAACTGAACTGGACTGAAGAAAGAGAACCAGGAATGGCTTTCTTGACATAAAGCCATTTTGTGATCTAAGTCTGGCCACAGTGCTTGCCCTTGCACAGGTCTCAGTAATTAATAATCTTAAGAGAGGGGATGTACAAACAAGGGAGAAGCAGTCAAGAAACAATAGGCAGTCTTGGGGCAGGAATATGCCCCAAGGAATATGCATAACAATACATTTTTACATTGTGCAGGATTTAAGGCCCCCCACCCAGATGGTCAACACCAAAATCAGATTGATTATATTCTTTGCAACCAAAGCTGGAGAAGCTCTATACAGTCAGCAAAAACTAGACCGGGAGCTGACTGTGGCTCAGATCATGAACTCTTTATTGCCAAATTCAGACTTAAATTGAAGAAAGTAGGGAAAACCACTATACCATTCAGGTATGACCTAAATAAAATCCCTTATGATTATACAGTAGAAGTGAGAAATAGATTTAATGGACTAGATCTGATAGATAGAGTGCCTGATGAACTATGGACAGAGGTTTGTGACACTGTACAGGAGACAGGGATCAAGACCATCCCCATGGAAAAGAAATGCAAAAAAGCAAAATGGCTGTCTGAGGAGAGTGAAGTTGTTCAGTCATGTCCGACTCTTTGCGACCCCATGGACTGTAGACTACCAGGCTTCTCCGTTTGTAGAATTTTCCAGGCGAGAATACTGGAGTGGGTTGCCATTTCCTTCTCCAGGAGATATTGCTGACCCAGGGATTGAACCCAGGTTTCCCACATTGTAGGCAGACGCTTTACCATCTGAGCCACCAGGGAAGTCCTGAGGAGGCCTTACAGATAGCTGTGAAAAGAAGAGAAGCGAAAAGCCAAGGAGAAAAGGAAAGATATAAGCATCTGAATGCAGAGTTCCAAAGAATAGCAAGAAGAGATAAGAAAGCCTTCCTCAATGATCAATGCAAAGAAATAGAGGAAAACAACAGAATGGGAAAGACTAGAGATCTCTTCAAGAAAATTAGAGATACCAAGGGAACATTTCATGCAAAGATGGGCTCAATAAAGGACAGAAATGGTATGGACCTAACAGAAGCAGAAGATATTAAGAAGAGGTGGCAAGAATACACAGAAAAACTGTACAAAAAAGATCTTTACAACCAAGATAATCACGATGGCGTGATCATCACATAGAGCCAGACATCCTGGAATGTGAAGTCAAGTGAGCCTTAGAAAGCATCACTACGAACAAAGCTAGTGGAGGTGATGGAATTCCAGTTGAGCTATTTCAAATCCTGAAAGATGATGCTGTGAAAGTGCTGCACTCAATGTGTCAGCAAATTTGGGAAACTCAGCAATGGCCACAGGACTGGAAAAGGTCAGTTTTCATTCCAATCGCAAAGAAAGGCAATGCCAAAGAATGCTCAAACTACTGCACAATTGCACTCATCTCACACGCTAGTAAAGTAATGCTCAAAATTCTCCAAGCCAGGCTTCAGCAATACGTGAACCATGAACTTCCAGATGTTCAAAGTGGTTTTAGAAAAGGCAGAGGAACCAGAGATCAAATTGCCAACATCTGCTGGATCATCGAGAAAGCAAGAGAGTTCCAGAAAAACATCTATTTCTGCTTTATTGACTATGCCAAAGCCTTTGACTGTGTGGATCACAATAAACTGTGGAAAACTCTGAAAAAGATGAGAACACCAGATCACCTGACCTGCCTCTTGAGAAACCTATATGCAGGTCAGGAAGCAACAGTTAGAACTGGACATGGAACAACAGACTGGTTCCAAATGGGAAAAGGAGTACATCAAGGCTGTATATTGTCACCCTGCTTATTTAACCTCTATGCAGAGTACATCATGAGAAACGCTGGGCTGGAGGAAGCACAAGCTGGAATCAAGATTGCCAGGAGAAATATCAATAACCTCAGATATGCAAATGACACCACCCTTATGGCAGAAAGTGAAGAGGAGCTAAAAAGCCTCTTGATGAAAGTGAAAGAGGAGAGTGAAAAAGTTGGTTTAAAGCTCAACATTCAGAAAACTAAGGCCATGGCATCTGGTCCCATCTCTTCATGGGAAATAGATGGGGAAACAGTGGAAACAGTGTCAGACTTTGTTTTTTTGGGCTCCAAAATCACTGCAGATGGTGACTGCAGCCATGAAATTAAAAGACGCTTACTCCTTGGAAGGAAAGTTATGACCAACCTAGATAGCATATTAAAAAGCAGGAAAAAAGAAAAAAAGAAACGACAAAGCAGATACATTACTTTGCCAACAAAGGTCTGTCTAGTCAAGGCTATGGTTTTTCCAGTGGTCGTGTGTGGATGTGAGAGTTGGACTGTGAAGAAAGCTGAGCACTGAAGAACGGATGCTTTTGAACTGTGGTGTTGGAGAAGACTCTGGAGAGTCCCTTGGACTTCAAGGAGATCCAACCAGTCCATCCTAAAGGAGATCAGTCCTGGGTATTCACAGGAAGGCCTGATGCTAAAGCTGAAACTCCAATACTTTGGCCACCTCATGTGAAGAGTTGACTCATTGGAAAAGACCCTGATTCTGGGAAAGATTGAGGGCAGGATGAAAGGGGGATGACAGAGGATGAGATGGCTGAATGGCATCATCAACTCAATGGACACGAGTTTGGGTAAACTCCGGGAGTTGGTGATGGACTGGGAGGCCTGGTGTGCTGCGATTCATGGGGTCACAAAGAGTTGGACACAACTGAGCAACTGAACTGAACTGAACTGAACCCAGATGGAGGACAGAATGATGATGCTGACCCTTTGGACTTCAATCAACTCCTGCGTAGACACTGTCAACTTTTTGGTCCAATTCTGTGCTTAATTCTCCTTTGCTCAAGCCCCATGATGAATATGCATGTGTCTGCCTGCCTGCTTAGTTACTCAGTCATGTCCTACTCTTTGCAATTCCATGGACACAAAGGCTCCTCTGTCCATGGGATTCTCTAGGCAAGAATACTGGAGTGGGTTGCCATTCCCTTCTCCAGGGGGTCTTCCCAACCCAGGGATCAAACCCAGGTCTCCTGCATTGGCAGGCGGATTCCTTACTGTCTGAGCCACCAGGTGAAGCCCTTTGCTCAAGCCCACTTATGAATATGCATATACCCTTAGTTTAAAACCTCCTCAGTTTTGCTGTTGGGGAGACATTGCTTTGGGAAAGGGTTCTTATTTGCTAAGTCACTTCAGTCGTGTCTGACTCTGCAACCTTACGGGGTGGAGCCTGCCAGGCTGTGTCCATGGGATTCTCCAGGCAAGAATACTAGAGCGGGTTGCCATTTCTAATTCCATGGGATCTCCCCGACCCAGGGATCAAACCCGAATCTATTCTGTCTCCTGCATTGGCAGGCAGGTTCTTTACTACTAGTACCACCTGGGAAGCCTCATTTGCTGCAGGTGACAGTAAGTCCTTCCTTCTCCCACTCTTTGGCTTGGTTGTGTCTATCGGCTCAGGATCCATCAAGAGGTAAACCCAACTTTCTGGTAAGAAAAGGGCTTCAGAGGCAATCTGAGAGGTAAGTGCTAAACTCCGGGTTGATTGAGGGAGAAAGCGTGCAGATTTGCAGAGGATAAAAAATATATACATTAGTAACAGTTGAAGCAGATGCGCCCTCACCCCTGGAACTCTGCACCACGTCGCTCCAGTTAACTTCTCAGCGTCTGTCAGTGCTGTGTTTGTACGCTACAGTCAATCCCCCTCTTCTAGAACACAATCTTCTCTACAGACTCTGCCGTGTTTCCTGCTGGGTCTCTTGCACCTAGAATTCTTCTCTTCCTTCCTTTTTTTTTTTTGGAGGAGGGAGCAGTGGGTAACTTGATTGTATTTTAAGATTATGATAAGTTCATAAAATGTTTGAGACTTTTAGTTTTTATCTCTGTGGCCTGAAAGACAGTCATCCCTGCGTATCCTTAGAAGACTCTTTCAGTAACATTCCAGTAACTGGTTCCAGTAACTGCAGGCCAGTAACATCACTGGTTACTTTACAATAACACCGTATTAAAGGGTAGATAGGACCCAGATCTCCTGAGCCCACTGCTTTTTTAAAGGTTAGATCGAAATCACTCTTTTACTCTCTTCCGTGAGTATTGACTGGTTTAGATTTTCTTCTTCTTTTTTTTTTTTTTGATCAATTTTGGTAACTTATATTTTACTAGGAAGTCATGGATTTCCTCTATATTTTCAAATATATTACCGGAGTGTTGTACAGATTTTCCTAAGGTTCTGTGTATCTCTTCCATAACAATTCTGACTCCCAACTTAGTAGCTGGAAGAGCAGGCAGCAAAATATGATTGAGGAAAAAGGGTCAAAAGGATTAGGGCTGAACCAAGAGAGCTGAGTATTATGCCAGGCGCTGCAGATACAAAGATATGCCAAGCCTCATGGGGCTTCATATTCTGTCCATTTTGGGGTATCTCCCCCGCCCCTTGCAAAAGGGACACTTTTCAAAGGAAAGTGAGTTTCCAATAATCTAAACTGAAAACTAATGAGGAGAAAAATAAAGATGATGATTCAAATAACCCAATAAGCTAAGTCTTACATCATCGATTTTCCCATCATCATTATTTGAACTTAGTGTTCAGGAGAGTAAGTCCTCACCCAAATCATTAAAGCCTCTGCCTCCCAGTCTTGTGCTCTTTTGCAATCTGTCCAAATTACATCCGCCAATCACTGATTTTTTTCCTCCTTGGCAGCAGTTGGCATAACTGAGTTTCCTATTGTTTCTGTTTTTGGTTTGCCACTGCTTCTTTGTGTCTCTTCCTGCTCCCTTCCTATGCTGTGGGGAGTTTCCTCATGCTTGGAAAGTCTCTCTCTAGAGTTTATATATCAAATTTGGTATATATCAAATAATAACAGATAAATATTGGTGTGTACCAACAATACATATATGCCAAATAATAGGGACTTCCTGGGAGAAGGCAGTGGCAACCCACTCCAGTGTCCTTGCCTGGAGAATCCCAGGGATGGGGGAGCCTGGTGGGCTGCCGTCTCTGGGGTCACACAGAGTCGGACACGACTGAAGTAACTTAGCAGCAGCAAGGACTCCCTGATGGCTCACCGGTAAAGAATCTGCCTGCAATGCAGGAGACTAGGATTTGATCCCTGGGTGGGGAAGATCCCCTTGGAAGAGGGCATGGCAACCCAGTCCCGTATTCCTGCCTGGAGAATCCCATAGACAGAGGAGGCTGACAGGCTAGAGTCCATGGGGTCGTAAAAAGTCAGACACAACTGAATTGACTGAGCATGCACACATGCACGAAACAATAGATGATATATTGTTTGGGATATAGACCAATATATACAACATACCAAATACTAGATATATTGTTTGGGATATACCAAATAATATATATATATATGTTGTTTGGAATATTCCAAATTTTATATATATATATATATATATATATATATAAAATGTCATATATATCAAATTTGGTATATATCAAATAATAATAGAAATACATAGAAGGTATAAAACAATACAGAAATACATAGAAGGCATAAAATAATAGAAATATAAAACAATTTAGAGGAAGGAGAGATTGAATCAGAAAGAGAAAAAATTGTTACCCAAATAGGATTTGAGAAATGCATAGGGAAAAATTGAGAAATGCTCAGAAAGACTGAGGGCAGGAGGAGAAGGGGGCAACAGAGGATGAGATGGTTGAATGGCATCACTGACTCAATGGACATGAGCTTGAGCAAACTCCAGGAGATGGTAAAGGACCGGGAAGCCTGGTATACTGCAGTCCATGGGGTCATAACGACAGGACTTAGCCACTGAACAATAACAAGCTGCATCATACCAGACTTTGTGTTTATTGAGGGAAGGAATGTTATGTTATCAGATCCTACAGCCCAGGTCTGCCGAGACAAGGCATTCAATTAACGCCTGGAGAACCAACTGATACACACTTTTACAGTTAGGCAGGCCTTATTTTTAATGTTTAAATTTTGGAACTGTTTTAATTTACAGAAATAGCTAAAGATAGTACAAAGAGCTCCCACATGACCTGTGCCTAGTGTTCCTGACTATTCACGTCTAACATTAATATGGCATTTTGTCACAACTAATGAACCAATACTGATTCACTATCATTAACTAAAGTCCATATGGCAGTCCAATGTTTCTTTGTTTTTACCTGATGTCCTTTCTTCTAATTCCAAGATCTGACATTACATGGAGTTGCCACATTTCTTTGGGCTTATTTTGGCTGTGACAGTTTCCCATATTTTCTTTGAACTGAATGGCCTTGACTATTAAGCAGTGCTGGTCAGCTCTTTTGTAGGGTATCCCTCAATTGTGATTCGTCTAATTTTTTTTTTTTTTCCTGATTAGACAGGAGTTATGGGTTTGGGGGAAGAAGATTGAGAGATCATGTGTCCTTCTCATCACACCATACCAAGCCTACAGACTCTCAATGGGATTTATCCACATTGATGTTGACCTTGATCACCTGGTGAAGCCACTGTTTGCCAGGTTCCTCCACTCTAAAGGTGCTCATCCCCCCAATCCTCACCCTTCTCACACTGCACCCTTTGGAAGAAAGCAGAGTTGTAACACACTTTGAAGGAGTGGAAGTTATGCTCCACCTCCTGGAGGGCTGAGTATCTGCTTCAATTTTTTGAAATTCTTCTGCATGGGAGATGTGTCTCTCCACTCCCGTGTTTATTTACTCAATCATGTGTTTACATCAGTATAGACTCCTGGATATTTATTTTATACTTTGGGTTATAATCCAGTGCCACTTTATTTTATTGCTCAAATGCTCCAACTTTGGCCATTAGTGAGTGAAATCGCTCAGTCCTGTCCGACTCTTTGCGACCCCATGGACTGTAGCCTGCTAGGCGCCTCCATCCATGGGATTTTCCAGGCAAGAATACTGGAGTAGGTTGCCATTTCCTTCTCCAGAGGATCTTCTCAACCCAGGGATTGAACCTGGGTCTCCCGCATTGTAGGCAGAAGCTTTTCCCATCTGAGCCTCCAGGGAAGTCTATTTATTTGGCCACACTGGGTCTTAGTCGTGGCACACGGACTTAGTAGTGTGGTGGTCCGTATGCTGAGTCGCCCACAGCATGTGGGATCTTAGTTCCCTGATAAGGGATGCCACCTGTGTCCCTGCATTATAAGACAGATTTTTAGCCACTGGACCACCTGGGAAGTCCCTAGAGGCTCTTTCATTTGACTCCTTTGTCCCTTTCCCATACCTACATCATCATGCAGTTTGTTTTGTTGTGTGTGTGTATTGTTTTCTTTTTAATCTTTTGGCAATGCCACATGGCATGTGGGATCTCAGTTCTCTGGCCAGGGACTGAACATGTGCCCCCTGCATCGCAAGCCCGAAGTCTTAACCACTGGACCACCGGTGAAGTCCCATGTTTGTTTTAACACTTTACTTTCTAGCCCTACAAGATGCTCCAGGCTCACCTTGTATAGCTCTGGCCTGAGTCTAAGAATCAGCCATTTCTCTGAGGACCCCTAGCTCTTCTTATTGAAGAATGGTACATGCATACTATAGACCAAGACCTAGGCACTCGATATGCTCACCATCACTGGAGTGTTGTGGCTCCCAGGCCCTCTCAGCTGACAGCAAGAAACATATGGGAAGATTCTTTTAATCTTACAAAGCACATTAAAAAAAAAAAACAAACTGGAGCAATTTAGGCTTCCCTGGCCGTTCAGTGTCAGGCTCTTTTGCTGTCTCTCCCTGCCAGTTCCTTTGTGGCAGTCCAAATCGGTCTGTCCTGCCTCCTCTCCTTGCCTACCCCTGCTCTTCTTTCTGCTGCAGTGAGCTGACCCCTGAAGGCTGCATTCCTTGGCTCCTAGCTCAGCCAGCTTCTGCCTGCAGCAAGTGGAGGGCAGCCTGTCCGGCAGCAAAGGTACGTCCTCTAGGGCTCTGGCTCCTGCTGGACAGGCCCACTGTGATGCTGTCTTCTAGACCCTGCTGCCATCGCCTCAGTACTTTGTCCCTCCTGCCCAGAGGTGTCAGTGGCTTCAGACTGCGGTCTTTCTGTTGCCCTCTCCCGACCCCTGTGGGCTTCTCAGCTTCTTCTATCATGCATATAACCATTTCTCTGAATAAATTCTTTCTGTTTAAAATACACAGTGCTGGGACTTCTCTGGCAGTCCAGTGGTTAAGACTTTCACTGCAGGGGGCACGGATTCTATCCCTGGTTGGGGAACTAAGATCCCACATGCCCTGTGGTGCCATCAAAATAAATAAATAAATAAATGCATTGGAATAGAATACACAGTGCTTTCTACTTAACCTATTTGGACCCTGAGACAGATATACATGTAATTTTCTTTTTTTGTAAAGTGGCCCCAAGGTGGGGGCTTCCCTTCCCTGGTGGTCCAGTGGTTACGAATCTGTCTTGCGATGTAGGGGACACGGGTTCAGTCTCTGGTCCAGGAAAATTCCACATGCCATGGGGGCGACTAAGCCCATGCCCCGCAAGCACTGAAGCCGGCGTGCCCTCGATCCTGTGCTCCACGGCCAAAGAAGCCATCGTGGTGAGAAGGCCAAGCTGCTCACCTGAGAGTAGCTGCCCCCCGCTGCAACTAGAGAAAGCCAGGGCACAGCAGCAAAGCCCCAGCACAGCCAAAGACAAAAATAAGTAAATAAATAAATATACGAATACATTCTTAAAAAAATAAAGTGGCCCCAAGGAATGCGAGTGGGGTTTGGGAGTCAAGCCAGTCACTGCTGTGACAACTGAGGCTTGACCCCACTGGGGAGGCCGACTTGCTAGGGAGAATGGACCTCAAAGCCGCCAGGCTGCCTCCAGAGGCTCCAAGGTTGCCTAAAGATGGGTAACTCCTTGTACCTCCAAGTTTTCACACAGATCTGGTTGGCTCAGTGGGTCCCCACAGGCATGCCATGGGTGGTGGTAGTCCTCACCTCCATCCCCATAGAAATCCAAAGATTCAATTGGCAGCCAAGGGGAGGGGCTGTTGGGCCCTACGTGCCCAACTGTTTGCCGCAGAAGTGACTAAAGTTTATAAGAAAGGATGGGCCACGAGGATTCGAGGCAGGCACAGAGGTCTCCAATAGATTTTTCGCAGGTTCTGTTCCTCACGCTCTGCTCAAGGCCTTTTTCCCCTCTCATTCTTCACCCTTCTTGAGCAATCTCACACCAACTATCTACACTGATATAAATGGATCAGAGTTTGATTTGTGCTTTAACAATAATCTATTAGAACCACTGACTGACTTTACTTTTGCTCCTGCAAAATTCCCTTTGCAGACAAGAAGGATACTCTCAGATACTTCGCCTGTCTAATTAAGAAAGCTTTCTGTTGAACTTACACTGGAACAAGATCAGTAAGGACTCCTCAGCAGATATTCATGACGAAGCTGGTGAACAAATTCAACCTTCTAGAAAAACCATGGTGGTGATAATTTTAAGGGAAGCACATTCTTTACCACAAACTTCTTAACAAATGCAGTCAATATGCATGGTTTCAAGATTACAAGTCAACAGTCCTTAAAGGAGAATTGTTAAAATTAAACTCTGACCATGACATGAATGTTATATTAAACAATCAGAAATATTAGATAATTACATCATGGTCAGCTACAGAACGAAGAGTCCCCTGGAGCAAGGAGATCAAACCAGCCAATCTTAAAGGAAATCAACCCTGAATATTCACTGGGAGGACTGATGCTGAAGATGAAGCTCTGATACTTTGGCCACCTGATGCAAAGAACCGACTGGTTGGAAAAGAGCCTGATGCTGGGAAAGATTGAGAACAAGAGGGGAGAAGGGGGTGACAGAGGACGAGATGGTTGGATGCCATCACTGACTCAATGGTCATGAGTGTGAACAAACTCTGGGGTACAGTGAAGGATAGGGAAACCTGGTATCCTGCAGTTCATGGGGTGGCAGAGAGTCAGACGTGAGACTGAGCGAATGAACAGCACCACCACAATGTATACATTCTGTGACATCAACAACCAAAAGGCGGTGGGATGAAGATGGAAAGGAGCAGAGTATTTTTAAACGTTATTGGAGTTAAACTGGCATAAATTCAAATTGAAGTGTTATAACTTCAGGACGTCAAATGGAATCTCCATGGCAACTACAAAGCAAATAGCTGAAAAATATACACAAAAGAAATGAGACAGGAGTTTAAATGTTTCCGTGTAAGAAAAAACTAAGTACAAAAGAAAACAGCAATGCAGAAAGTGAGGGACATAAAGGCATACAGAAGACAAATAGTGAAAGTAAAGAAGACAGAAGACAGGCCACTTTTCCACAGCCCTCGCCTTGTAGCCACCTCACATGTGTATGCACCTGACTAGACCCTGAGCATTGAGTTTCTCACAAAAAGAAATTACAGTGTGTCCAAGGGGAGATAAGGAAGGTTGGGATGAGCCCTCTGATACAACTCCAGTTCTCAGCATAGAGTCTGACACAGAGGTGACTGCAAAATAGTTGGGATCAATGCTTCTTTCTTAACATTTAATTGTAAAACTTGGAAGCCATGACTTCCCCCATGGTTCAGTGGCTGGGACTTCACCTTCCAAGGCAGGGGGTGCAGGTTTGATCCCTGGTCTGGGAGCTAAGATCACACATGGGCCAAAAAACCAAAACACAAAACAGAAGCAATATTGTCATAAATTCAAGTGAAGTGTTAGTCACTCAGTCCTGTCCAACTCTTTGAGACCCCATGGCCTGTAGCCTGCCAGGCTCCTCTGTCTATCGGATTCTCCAGGCAAGAATACTGGAGTGGGTTGCCATGTCCTTCTCCAGGGGATCTTCCCAGCCCAGGGACTGAACCCAGGTCTCCCACACTGCAAGCAGATTCTTTACCATTTGAGCTACTGGGAAGCCCTAACAAATTCAATAAAGGCTTAAAAAACATGGCAGCCATGCACAGTTACAGCACCCATTCAGCCTCTGATGACTCAAGAACCAACAGCTTAAGTTTTCTGCCCTTTCTTTGTACCTTATATTCCACTTAGCCTGATTTCTTTGGTTTTGATCCTAATTTTTTTTAATGAGATCTGACATGAAATCTTCTAATATTCAACATTAAAGTTTAAGTTTAGGGAACCTCCCTGGCAGTCCAGTGGTTAAGACTCCATGTCCCCAGTGCAGGTGAGCCTGAAAATTAAAATAAATTAGTTTAAGTTATAATATACTACATAGGTAATTTTCTATTTCATTTGCAGTATTACAAACTGACTTACTTTAAAAAAATTTTTATCAGGGAAATTTCAAACATGTCCAAATATTTTTTAAATTTTAAAGGGAGAGAGAATAAAGCAGTGAATTCCCCTAAACATCTATTCTCTAGCTTCAACAATTATTAACTCACAGCCAGTCTTCAACTATACCTTCACCAACTTCTCTCTACCATCAGATTATTTTTAAGTCAATCCAAGATGATATGTCATTTCATCCATAAATATTTCAGTATATCTGCTACAGTGCTAGGGGTAAAGAATTCACCTGCCAGTGCAGGAAACCTAAGAGATGTGGGTTCAATCCCTGGGTCAGGAAGATCCCCTGGAGAAGGGCATGGTAACCCACTCCAGTATTGCCTGGAGAATCCCATGGAGGGAGGAATTCCAAGGGCTACACTCCATAGGGTCACAAAGAGTCAGATACGACTGAAGCAACTTAACACACACACACACACACACACACGTTTGCTTGTATCCATTTATAATAAGCTACCCCAAAACATAGTTGCTTACAACAACAATTTCTTTGCTCTTACTTTTGCAATTTAGGCTAAGTTGAGCTATGTGAGTCTTCTGTTTGCCCCAAGCGATTCTTGCAGCCAAGGTCATCAAGTAGCTTGAGTGTGGTGGGCAGGTCTAACCTAAGACGCCTCACTGTCAGGGGACTTGGTGCTGGCTGTCAGCTGGGATTCTCTCTCCTTGCAACCACTTACCTTTCAAAAGCTTGGCTTCCTTCTGTGGCAATGGCAGCGTTTTAAGAGGGTGTAAGTGGGGGTTTCTAGGTGCCGCTACTGCTAAAGAACCTGCGTGCTAATGCCAGAGACTTAAGAGACATAGGTTCGATCCCTGGGTTGGGGAAGATCCCCAGGAGGAGGGCATGGCAACCCATTCAAGAATTCTTGGCTCGAGAGTCCCATGGACAGAGGAGTGGTGGGCTACAGTCCATGGGGTCGCACAGAGTTGGACACGACTGAAGCAACTTAGCATAGCACTTTTCCCCCCAATTATTATTGAGTTCAGGACCTCGTTTATACAAGGAAATATAACTTTTAAGGCTCTGGGGGAATGTTCTTACTCCAGAGAAGACTTGGTGTTTTGGAGCTTTTTGTTTTTTGGCCTCACCATGCAGCATGTGGGATCTTATTTACCCACCCAGGGATCAAACTTGCGCCCCCCTGCAGTGGAAGTGCACAGGACCATTGGGGAAGTCCCACCAGGTTTTTCAGTCTACCACAGTGTCTACAAGACAAAACCTCTAGTTTTGAAACAGAACCACAATTGCACTGTCAAATCTTCAAAAAAAAAAAAGTTAAATGATTTAGTGTAATTCTCTATTATTGATTTGCAGGGGTTTCCCTGATGGCTCAAGCAGTAAACAGTCCATCTGCAATTCAAGAGATTCAGGTTCCATCTCTGGGTTGGGAAGATCCCCTGGAGGAGGAAATCCAACCCATTCCAGTATTCTTGCCTGGAGAATCCCATGGACAAAGGAGTCTGGCAAGCTACAGTTCATGGGGTTGCAAAGAGTCGGACATGACTGACACACACACGTTGATTTGTAACTTCAGAATTATGAAACAAAAATGCTATTATTACAAATGTAACAGTGTTCTGGTATATTGTTTTTTTCTTAGTAGATATTATTAATGAGGATTTGGAACTTAAATAGAAAAACAACCATGTAAATCTCTAAAATTTAAATTCTAATATGGCTAACTGGCTCTTTGAAAAAGCAGCTAAAAAAAAAAATAAATAAATGTTCCATGGTTGAAAGAATAAGGGAGCCTCTTCTGGGAAATTACATATTTAGTTCACTGTGATTTGCTTTCTAATTCGCTGAAAAATAATGCAAGTGAACTATTAGAATGTCTATTCACGTTGCAATTTTTGAGAGTTTAGGGAGACAATGAGAAATGAACTGGGGCGGGATCCCCAGCCTCCTCAACAAAGCTCCTAAACGGGCCTTTGTGAGACGGCACAGCAGCTGCAGGCCACAAGAACTGCCAGTCTGTAAGTGACCCACAAATCCCACGTGCCAGGAAGTTGGCCAGGTGCAGGCTCTGCCCAACTAACAGGGCCCCCTTCAACGTCACTTTTAATTGTAGAGTCACTCTATTAACAATTGAGGGCATGATTACATAATTGGTTTTATTAACAGCCAAAAGGATTCAAAACTAATTTGCAAAAAAATAGAGAGTTTACCAAAAAAGAAAAAAAAAGTCCAAGGCGACTAGGAGCTCTTCTCAGAGGGCAAGAATTCAAGGAACTTGAGAGGCAGCATTGAATAGCCCAGGTCACAATGGTTAAGAGCTCTGGCTTCTACAGTCAAGGGCAGCTTGGCTCCCCTGTTACTGTATGGCCTTAAATAAGTTACTTAGTCTCTGAGCTTTAATTTCCTCACAGTTTTGCTTTGAGGGTTATATGAAACAACATGTAAAAAGTACTTAATGGCCAGTCTGGCACTTTTAAGCATGAGACACATAATGGCTCCTACTGTGGGTCATGTATCACTCATATTCCCATATCCTATCAAAGTTGCTCAGCACGATGTAGACGGTCAGTTAATGAACTGACTGAATGTGATTGTGCTAAAAGATGCACGTTGTTTGCTGATCAGCACCATTTCTTTCTTAGAAAATCTGTTCCTCCCTTAACTCATCTGGTCTCACTGTTGCTATTCGGCCAAAATTGATTCACCCACAGGGGATACCAGCCTCAGGCTGAGCCCATCAGATGGTATTGGGCCCTGGAACCGTGATGTCCTGAAGACTGGAAGTTGGCAGATCACGACTCTTGAGTCAAATCCAGCTCACTGCCCCTGACTTTGTAAATAAAATTTATCGGCACACGGCCACACCCATTCACTTAGGTATTGTCGTGGCAGCTTCTGTGCTACAGACATGGAGTTGAGTTGAATAGTCGTAACAGAAGCAACAGGATCTGCAAAGTCCGATTATTTACCACCTGGCCCTTTAGCGTAAAAGCTGGCCTATTCGTGGAGTAGACCAACAACTGGCAACTTTTTTTTTTTTCATTTGTATGTTAAAAGGTAAGCAGGAAAAAGGCTCACCTGCAGAGACAAGAGGGAGACTGGTTTAGACATCGGGGCATTTGCCCACAGAAAGCGAGACGGCAGAGAAGGGAGTGGCAGAGACAGAGGCTCGGGGAGGGCTGGAGGGTTCTCTTCCAAGGGCTGCTCTGGAGGTTGTTGAGCAGCACCAGCTGTGGCCTGGGTTCCTCCCCGTGTGGACTGACCCTCCAGCCACCACTCCCCGGGAACTCTTGAGTGTCCTCGGGAGATGGCAGCTGGCTTCCCCTGGGGCGAGTGACCTAAAGCAGTGTCTTTTATGATCTAACTTCAGAAGCCACACATAGACTGCTGTTTCCAGGATCCTATTCGTTCCTTACACGTCAGGCCTGGTTGGTGTAGGAAGACCGTGCACCAGGATGGGAATACAGGGAGGGGAGACTTCCTAGGACCACCTGCTGACCTGCCATCAGTTGAGGCCCCTCTGAATTCTCCCCTGGGATTCAGTGAGACTCTGCTTATCTTATAACAACTGTCTCCCTCCTTTTCACTGGCGATGACAAGTACATGTCTATATCCTTGCAACAAATCAGTCCTAAGAAAGCAATGAAGAGCGGAAAATGACATATTATTTGTCCCATCACCTCTTGTCAAATGAAGGGGCCCCTGAGGTCTTGAGCTTCCAGGGCCCTTCTTGGTAGCCTCTGGCTCTTTCTGGTGTGTGACACTCCAGCCTAGCTCCTACTCATTTATGCAATATGAGTGACTGTCAGGCCCTGGGATGGAACCACAGACAGAAAAAGACCCCGTGCCCTGGAGCTGAGATTACAGTGTGGGGAGACAGACAGTAAAGAAACAGAGAACATACCTGGCAGAGATGAACATTATAAAAATAATTAAAATGTGTGTGTGAGAGAGATTTTATAAAGGGTGGCTGAGCAAAGACCTAAGTGAAGAGAGCGAGTGAGCCATGAGGACGCAGCAGGAAAGGGGACCTGGGAGATTTGCTGGGAAGCTAAGAGGTGGGCGGTAGGAGCAGGATGTGGGATCATGGGACGAGAACATGTCCAGTAGCCAAGGAGTGGGCTTTCCGGGTGGCGCTAGTGGTAGAGAGCCTGCCTGCCAAAGCAGGAGAGGTAAGACATGCAGGTTCTATCCCTGGGTCGCGAAGATCCCCTGGAGGAGGAAATGGCAACCCACTCCAGTATTCTTGCCTGGAGAATCCCATGGACAGAGAAGCCTGGCGGGCTACAGTCCACGGGGTCGCAAAGAGTCAGGCATGACCGAAGTGACATAGCACACACATCTCATGATTCAGGGATGCAGGAGCAAACGGGATGAAGTCTGGAGGCCACCCGACCCAGCGATCACACCCGGGTCTCCCGCATTGTAGACAGACGCTTTACGTCTGAGCCACCAGGGAAGTCCCCCTACAGAGCTGGGACCCTACAGATGGAAGCAGGTTGAGGATGTGATGGACAGCTGAATTCCGACGACTGTGTTCGGCATTCTCAGTGGACTGTGAGCTGAGTGATGGGCCACAGGGGTTCAGGAGGTTTGAGGAGAAAGAGGAAGATGATGAATGAGTTTCAGAAAGCAAACCACCAGGGCAGTGCTTCTGAACATTTGATGCAGAAATGAATCACCTGGGGACGTTGTTAAAGTGCAGATCATCCTGATTCAGGAGGTCTGGGTGGGGCCTGAGCTTCTGCATGTGCAAAAGTGATGTCTGTGCCGTTGGTCCAGGAAGGGAAATAGATCAGACTTGTGGGCAGTGTGATGGGACCTTTAGGGTCTGTGGCCAGGAATTAAAGTGAGAACACTCACCCCAGCTAGTGTCCTCTTCTGGCTGCTTGGGTACAGGGTTAGAGCAGGGGATAGCTGAGTGTTAGTGGTATTTATGAGGAAGTGCTCTTAAAAAATATGCCATTCACCCTAAGCTGAGTCAGGAAGGAAGTGAAAAACTAAGCTATGATAAGGCCAGTGAATCATGGGCCTTGATGATGTCAGAGAATCGCTGGGATGGGAGCATTGGAACCAATAAGCTACAAGGAGAGGAAGAGGTGCTCAAGAAGAGGGGGCTTCAAATTGAGACTTACAGGTGACAACAAGGTCCATCGGGGTGGAAAGTTAGAGACCACTCGAGGTGAGGAGGTCAGGAACACAGAGGCCAAAGCTCCCTAAATAGTGACAGAAGGGGTTGGTGAAGGTGAAGATGGTGAGTTCAGTACTCAAGTTCTTAAGCAACAAGCAGGCTGAAAGTGAAGGCAACTGGAGGGCACCAGGGATTTAGTCTGGTGGCATGGGCTCTGAAGGAACTTGCGCCAGCAGCCGGCCAGAGACACAAGACAGACATAGCTCCCTCTCCTAAGTGTGAGGAGAACCACGAAGGGTTTTAGACCAGTCTGCTGTGGTTTAGTGGCCAACTCGTGTTTGACTCTTTGTGACCCCATAGGTTGTAGCGTACCAGGCTCTCTGTCCTTCACTGTCTCCCAGAGTTTGCTCAAACTCATGTCCATCGAGTCAGTGATGCCATCCAACTCTCTCACCCTCTGTTGCCCTCTTCTCCTGCCCTCAATCTTTCCCAGCATCCAGGTCTTTTCCAGTGAGTCAGCTCTTCACATCAGGCAGCCAAAGGACTGGAGTTTCAAGTGCTAGAGACCAAATGTTTGTGTCCCCCCTAGATTCCTGTGTGGAAATCCTAACCCTTAACGTGGCAGTAATTGGGGCAGGGGCCCTCAGAACGTGATGAGGCTCCACCCTCAAGAATGGGATTGTTGTTGTTTAGTTGCCTAGTCGTGTCTGACTTTTTGTGATCCCACAGACTGTAGCCCACCAGATTCCTCTGTCCATGAGATTTCCCAGGCAAGAATACTGGAATGGGTCGCCATTCCATTCTCCACGGGATCTTCCTGACCCAGGTATCAAAGCCAAGCTTCCTGCATCGGCAGGCGGGTTCTTTACCACTGAGTCACCTGAAACATCCTGAATGGGATTGGAGCCTTATAAAAGCATTCCCTTGGCCTTTCCACACACGAGGGTAGGAGAAAAGACAGAGGGTAGGAGAAAAGGGAGTGGGCCTTTACTAGACACAGAATCTGCTGGCACCTTGATCTGGAATTTCTCAGTCTTGAGAACCGTCCGAAATAAATTTTTTGTTTATAAGTGACCCAGTCTATGGTATTTTGTTACAGTGGCCTGACCAGACTAACAGAGCAAAGAAACTGACATGATCCAAATGAGATTTTGCATAGCTCAGTTCTTAAAGGATCCACCTTCGATGCAGGAGACCCCAGTTCAACTCCTGGGTTGGGAAGATCTACCGGAGAAGGGATAGGCTACCCACTCCAGTATTCTTGGGTTTCCCTTGCGGCTCAGCTGGTAAAGAATCTACCCGCAATGTGGGAGACCTGGGTTTGATCCCTGGGTTGTGGGAAGATGCCCTGGAGAATGGAAAGGCTACGCACTCCAGTATTCTGGCCTGGAGAATTCCATGGACGGCATACTCCACGGGGTCTCAAAGAGTCAGACATGACTGAGTGATTTTCACACAAAGATTTCTCGGACTGCTATACAGAGAAAGGACTGGAAGGAGGTTCAGTTTGTCAAAGAGTGGACTCCAGGAGCTTCAGCTTCACCAAAAACTTGTGAAAATGTACATTCTTGGACCCCTGAATCAGAAACTCTAGGGTTGGGAGCCCTGCAACCTGAGTTTTAATGTAAACTCTCCCAGTGATTAGATGTCAGTTGAAGTCAGACTAAAGAACATGGTGATTTGATTAGGGCAGTGGAGAGAGAGAGAGAGAAGATGGAGCTGTATTTTGGTAGAGGAAGGACCAGGACAGAGTATGGGATGTATGGGTGAGGGGGCAGGTTTCTGGGAGAAAGGAAAGCATAGATGGAGTCTTATGCACAAGAAAGGCAAGGGTGGAGGAGAAGTCAATTTGCCGGTAAGATCAAAAGTTCAGGTCTGTCTGTGGTACAGGGCAAATGTGTTCTGGAGAAGTTTTGGTGGGAAGTAAAGTTGTGGGTAAAAACCACAGTAGTTCTCAGTAGGAAGTTGGAGATGCCTTCATACAGGATTGCTGCACAGGGCCCCATGGGACAGGAGTCATGTGATGTGTCATCCGTGGCTCTCTAACAGTTTGGCTGCTGCTGCTGCAGCTGCTTAGTTGCTTCAGTTGTGTCCAACTCTTTGCGACTCCATGGACTGCAACCCACCAGGCTCCTCTGTCCATGGGGATTCTCCAGGCAAGAATACTGGGGTGGGTTGCCATGCCCTCCTCCAGGGGATCTTTCTGACCCAGGGATTGAACTGGGGTCTCCTGCATTGCAGGCAGATTCTTTACCGCTGAGCCACCAGGGAAGCTCCAACGGTCTGGTTAACTATCAGTATTTCACACTTGTATTGGTGGCCTGGTAGAGAGAGCACTGAGTTTGGAATCCAGAGGAGTTAGATCCCTGGGTTCTAGTCACTTTCCAGCAAGTTACCTCACCTCTGTGAGCTCCAGCCTCTACCTCCTTTCAATCAACATTTTGGTATCTATGTGTCTCGATTCCAAGGCCCCAGGACTGTTCTGAAGACTTTCTGCTCTTCTGTTATGACCTTCAAGCACCTTCTAAGTGTCTTTGCTCTCTGTGACACCCAATCACTTTTACTTAGATATTGATGGTGGCATGTTTGAACAAGAGCCTGGGGAGGGCCTCCGAGGCAGGTTGGCCTCCCTGAGTCCACTAACCTACAGAATAAATGCATAGCAAAGGATGGGGGGCAGGCAGGCTGTCTTGGCCCAGGAGTCTGTTTTCCAGGGGTTCATGGAGATGCAGTTCATCTTGCACACAGATAGCATTAGGCTTGTGAACTCTGCTGTGGGCAGAAGAGATACTAAAGTTGTTTGGAGGCTGTGGCAGTTGATGATGCCAGTTTGTGACATGAGACTCTAGTAGAGTTAGAAAGGAGCCAGTGTTCCTTGCTTTACAAACACAAAAAGCCAGGGCTTTGTCCACAGGACCACACTGGGACTGGTGAGTGTAACAGAGAGAAACAAAATTCCAGCCTCCCAGCTGCTCCTCTCTTTACTCCTATACTTTAAAAAAATATATTTGTTTATTTATTTGACTGTATCGGGTCTTAGCTGCATCACTTGGGATCTTCCTTGCTTCATGCTAGATCTTTCTTTGCAGCCCACAGACTCTCTAGTTATGGTGCACAGGCTTAGTTGCTCCCAAGGCATGTGGGACGTGGGATCTTAGTTCCACAACCAGGGATTGAACCTCCGTCCCCTGCACTGCAAGGCCGATTCTTAACCACCTGAGGAAGTCCCACTCCTATACTCTTAAAAAGAACTGACACAAGGCCAGACAACAAAAAGTCCAGGAAGAACTGACATCTTTTGCATGAGCATGGCCTTCATTAAAGAGTGTTTTCTGAACATGGGCTTGGTGTCAGTTCTGTGAGCGCTGCTCTGCCGGATCACAATGGTCCTGTAGGCAGATACCGTCAAGGTTCAGGGCTCCGTGGTGTGCATGCTATGGGCTCCCAACTGTTGGCAGGATGGATGGGTGGGTGGGTGAACGAACAATCGCCCGAAGGAGCTGGAGAATATCACCTGGACAGACTCGGAGTACAAATTCAGTGTCAAGGAACATCATGTTACACTGGTTATTTTTTCTGGCACGGGAGAGTATGTCTCGGAGGAAAAACCCTGCTGTTGCCCAGCAGTGTAGACATAAGCCATCAATTACATGCACTCACTACTGTTGTTTTTTAATGTGTCCTGACTCCTCCAGTGGAGGCAATAAACAGTTAAAACATTTGCTCCTACACTGTCCTGAACACTCGTTTGGAGTGGCTGTGAAAATCAACTATCTGAGGAGAAAAGAAGGAAAAGGAATTAACCTCCAATGACCACTTTCAGAATGAGTCAGGGCAGCTTAAAAAAAAAAAAAAATCACCACTGGATGCAAAGAGAGGCAGAGACAGAGGGCTGCTGGAGCAACAACAGGAAGTTCCAAGGAGAAAAGGACAGTATTAATAAAGGCTGTTTGGTTCTCTTGTCCCTGGGGTCTTTTGGTGGGCCCATGATTAGGTCTGCTAGTCACCTGGCTCCCTTTGCAGAACTGAACACTTGGCGCTTCTTGGACCACAAAGATGTTTTGCTGCTTTTGGAGTCAAGAAGAGATGGGTTCTAGTCCGCTGGCTGTGTGACTTTCGGCCAGTTACTTAATCTCTCTGAGCCTTAACTTAGTTGTGAGAAAGGTTTGTCCAGAGTAAGTGATACAGCACATCGGGCATCAGTGCGCGTTCATCGAAGGGCTGGAAAGTGAGGGGTTTCCGGTTCCCGGAGTTACTGCGAGCAAACTGCGCGGGGAGGAAGGGGGACAGCGCGCCTTCCGCGTGGCCTCAGAGCCGCCTTGCCTCGCTCGAGGGGCGAGTCCAGGCTCGAGTTCTGAAGACAGCGCGCCCCCTAGAGGCCGTCCTCCGGAACAGGTTTCTCCCTACACAGGGCGGAATAGAAACCTTAGGGGCACCCCTGGCCAAAGGCACAGGGTGAAGCGGGGCCGCCCAAAGCTGTCAAAACCTTTTTCTGTGTTTTCCAAGGGCTTCGAGCGGATTCTGTCGACGATACCAGGCTGCATCCCCAGGCTGCCGAGCTGACCACAGTCGGGTAAACTGAAAGAAATACTTGCTTTGTTCAAGCAGGAAAGACTCAAGTAATATTTACCGAGCATTCACTCTGTTCCAGTGTGGGAACTGGGTGCTCTTCACTTAACCTTATCTTGTTTAAACTTCTCAGCAGTCCTGCGAAGGAAGGTTTATCCTCTGTTTTCCTGGTGAGGTAATTGAAGCACCCTAAAAGAAGGTATTTGCACAGTTGAAACATGCCAAAGTTGAGATTTGTGTTAATCTGCTTGTTGTTGTTGAGTCGCTCAGTCATGTCCAACTCTTTGTGAAACCATGGACAGTAGCCTACCAGGCTTCTCTGTCCGTGGAATTCCCCAGACAAGAATACTAGAGTGGGTTGCCATTTCCTCCTGCAGGGGATCTTCCCAGGGATCGAACGTGTCTCCTGCATTGGCAGGTGGATTCTTTACCACTGAGCCACCAGGGAGGCCATTTGTTAAGACTCCTATAAGCAAAACCCCAGGCTGGGTGGTTTAAACAACAGAAATTTATCATCTCACAATTCGGGAGGACAGAAGTCTGAAGTAAGATGGAGTTGGTTCTTCCTGAGAGGGCTCTGAGGGAGGGATCTTTTCCAGGCCTTTTTCGTTGGCTGGTAGATGGCTGTCTTCACTCCGTATGCATGTCTGTCCCCCAGTTTCCTCTTTTTTAAAAACACCAGTCATGCTGGATTAGTAGTAGTGGCAGTGTTAGTCTATCAATCATGTCTGACTCTTTGGAACCCCATGGCCTGTAGCCCGCCAGGCTCCTCTGTCCATGGAATTCTCCAGGCAAGAATACTGGAGTGGGTGTTCATTTCATTCTCCAGGGGATCTTCCCTACCCAGCTATCGAACTGGGGTCTCTTGCATCGCAGGCAGATTCTTTACCATCTGGGCCACTGGGGAAGCCATATCCAGCAAAACTGTCCTTCAAAAGAGATAAAAGAATATATGGCAATATAAACAAAAACAAGAAAACAAACAGAAGAAATTTAGATGTGAAAAATATATCCGTAATAGTTGAAAAGAACACATCAGGTGGACGAATAACAGAATGGATAAGGCTGCAGAACAAATTAGCAACTTGGAAGACCAGGTGAAGGAAATCTTTCAGAAGGAAGGAGGAAAGAGATATAAAATATTTTTTATTTTATTTTACAAAGAGATACAAAATATTTTAAATTTTATTTTACAAAAAGATATAAAATATTTTTTAAAAGCTAGGTTATTTGGAAGATAGAAGTATTGAATACTATCATGTGACTGATAAGAGTCCTAGAAAGAGAGGAAAAATAAAATGAAGAGGAAGAAGTGTTCGAGGAGAAATTGAGATAATTTTTTGTAACTTATAAATGGTGAAAGATTGAATGAGTTATAGAGGAGAAATAATGAAAAAAATCCACACCAGGATATTTTACAGTAAAATTAAGAATTTCAAAAGAAGCAGAGAAAATTCTAAAGTACTGCAGAGGGAAAGAGAAGATTGCGAAAAGAGAAGTCAGATGGCATCAAATTTTTCAATAGCAACAACTGATTCAAGAAAATAGTGGAGGGAATTCCCTGGCAGTCCAGTGGTGAGGACTCTGAGCTTCCACTGCAGGGGACGTGGTTTCAGTCCCTGGTCAGGGAAAAATCCCACATGCCAAAAAAAAAGAGAGAGAGAAAAAACAGTGGAGTGGTATTTTCAAAATATTGAGGGAACAGAAATTAGAACCAGCCTCTTTCCTTTGTCCAATCTGCCACCAAAAGCAGCGTGTAATTAAAAAATATTCTCAGGCATTGAAGTCCCCAGAAAATTTATCACACAAAGACTAGACTGGAAACTGTTTTGGACAAAGAGGTTAAAATAAGTGGGGAGAAAATCTTTTAGGTGCTGCAAGAGATACTGGTAAAATTTGTTTGACTTAAAAGGATAGCTATGACTAAAGAAAAAAAGAATATATATTTCCCATAAACTGGCATTGAAATGTAGGTAATAACACTATGTAGATTTCCCAGGAGGTAAATGGTAAAGAACCCTCCTGCCAATGCATCAGTGTAACCTGCAGGAGACACGAGTTCGGTCCCTGGGTGGGGAAGATCCCCTGGAGAAGGAAATGGCAACTCACTCCAACATTCCTGCTTGGGAAATCCCATGGACAGAGGAGCCTGGTGGGCTACAGTCCATGAGGTCACAAAAGAGTCCAACACGACTGAAGCAAGTTAGCACCCACACACGGAGTAACGTAACATAGGTCTGGGGTTAGAGATGAAGAGATATGAGTGTATAGTTAAGCTTTGCTCTTATTAGGGGTGTGAAAGTGTTAGTCGCTCAGTTGTGTCCAACTCTTTCCATTCCCATGGACTGTAGCCTGCCGGGATCCTCTGTCCATGGGATTCTCTTGGCAAGAATTCTGGAGTGGGTTGCCATTCCCTTCTCCAGGGGATCTGCCTGACCCAGAGATGGGTCAGAGATGGGTCCTGCGTGGCAGGCAGATTCTCTACCATCTGAGTCACTGCGGGGAATGTATACTTATTAAAGAAAGGGTTAACAGGAAGTACAGAAAAAGTGAGTCAGGCTGAAATAAAATACTAAGATCACAGAAACAGGTCCAACTATATAAATAATTACAGCAAATGTACATGAACTAAATTAATCAGTTTAAGAAAAAGACTGACCATTGGATTTTTTAAAAAATCCAAGTATGTGCTGTGAACAAGAGATGAACCTAAAGCATAAGGAAAATGCAAAGGCTGTATGTAAATGAATGCAAAATGATATACCAGCGAAATACTAATCAAAACAAAGACGGTTTATCTACAGGAGTGTCTAAACTCACTGTGATTTTCATAAAGGTCTGGAAGTTAGAACAGTATTTCCAAGTTAACTCTATGACTAGCATGAGGGTTGGCTTGCTTAGGAGTTAGTGTGCCAGTTTGGTTGGAAGCTCCACTGATTGAAACAAAGGAATCCAGGAACTGAAAGACCAGTGAGTTCAAGCACAGTCAACTTAAGTAACAGTTGTTCAGTCGTGTCCGACTCTTTGCAATTCCAAGGACTGTAGCCCACCAGCCTCCTCTATGAAATTCTCCAGGCAGGAATACTGGAGTGGGTTGCTATTTCCTTCTCCAGGGAATCTTCGGGACCAAGGGATCGAACCTGGGTCTCGTGGATTGCAGGCAGATTCTTTACAGTCTGAGCCACTTAGTAGATGGGAAAAGGAAAAAAGGAAGGGCTAAGTTGCTGGGATCCTCTTAGAGATGCAGGGACAGCAAGTCACTCAGGAAGAAGTGACATCCAAAAACCACGAAACCACAACCCTGAGAAAATAAGTATTAATCAGGGGGTACAACAGGGATAAGGCCCAAAATCCAAGTGGAAGAGAACAGGCAAATGGAATCTTCACTGCCCAAGGATCAAAACGTAATGTTTCAGGTATGTTCTTCTCGGCAAATATTCCTACCATCTGCTTTTGAAATGACAGAGCTGGTTTAAAAGCGATATATGCCAGGCACTTCAAGGACCCCACATTCTGTAGGCAAAAGTGAAGACAGTTAACAGAGCACAGTTCTGTTTCACCTGACTGCATGAAAGAGTTTACATTTTTCCTTTAAAGTCGTGGCTGGGACTTCCGTGGTGGTCCAGCGGCTAAGACTGCCAGTGCAGGGTTCCTGGGTTCCATCCCTGGCCAGAGAAAAGTCTGCCAGTAGCGGAACACCAAACTGTCATGGTATGAATTTGCAAAATTCGACAGCTTTAATGATATGGCCTTGGTCTTGAAATTCAGTGCACAGTAATTTTATGGTAAAGAAAAGGACATGAGAAAAGAAAGGACAATATGTTTTTCAAATTTCTTCCCTCTTCTATGACTGAGCAAACGTTCTTTAGAAAAATCTGACGTATTCTCATGCTTAGAAATTTTGCTATAGGGATAGCCACAGCTACTGTTTACATGAGACATTCCTTTTCTGAAATCTAAACTCTGAAGTATTTACTATGCTTAGATAAATCACATATTTTTCCTTGTGAGTACAGCCTGTTCAGGTTTATACATACCACTGGGTAATTCCCCAAGCACTGTTCCCAGCTTATTGCATGATGTTGGATGCATTTGTGGAAACTGATGTGAAAGTTCTTTGCTCTTCAAAATACTTGCTAAGCAGGCCAGCTAAAAGCATGCCTTTGAATCTGAATTTGGCTTTGGTCAGTGGAGGCTCCAGGAAAACTGATAAAACAGAAGAGAAACTGGCTTGTTCTTCTAGAATGTGAATGGGGAGACCCAAGCCTGAGGATGGGGAACATGGCATAATGATGGCAGAATCTTAGAAAGAAGAGACATGGATGAAGGCAGCTGAAGAATCCAGAAACCTTTCTGGCTTCTGGCCCTCCTGAGGCTTTGATTCAAGAAATATCCTAATATCTTTCTGTAGTCTTCTGCCATGCTCTAAAAAGTTTACAACATCTGAACAGCCCGTAACATTAGGGAAAAGTTCTTCGACTGTGAACAGAGCCCAGAAGATGGTACAAAATATTTCTTCACTGTTCTCATCACATTGTTGTTCAGTCCTGCTCCATGACAAGGCCCAGAGTGCGTCTGCTTTGTGAAAGCATTGGGTGAATGCTTTCATGAGTGGAGCCCCTGCCAGCTCTCTCAAAGAGCTGCTCCCCTTGGTGAGTCAGGTAAAAGATACCACCATTGATATGGTCTCTCCAATTCTAATGAGGAGACTGGATCTCAGAGTGGCAGAAGTAGCAGAAGCACTTAATCATCCAAGATAAACAGGGTGCCTCTACTGTTAGGGGTGGGCTTCCCAGGTGGCTCAGTGGTAAAGCACCTGCCTGCCAACGCAGGAGACGCGGGTTTGATCTCTGGGTCAGGAAGAGCTCCTGGAGCAGGAAATGGCAACCCACTCCAGTATGCTTGCCTGGAGAATTCCATGGACAGAGGAGAGTGGAGGGTTATAGTCCATGGGGTCACAAAGAGTCGGACATGACTGACTGAGCGACTGAGCACACAGCAGCACCGCTTTCCAGAATTAACACAAATTTTAACGTGACGAATCCTTACATAATCCCTGGAGACTCTGCACCTCCTATTTTCTTGCTTTCAGTTTAACCTGTCTGGAGACTCAGCAATAGTCTGAGTGAATCGGAATTACAGAGTTTTAGAAAGCATCTAGTTTGGTCTCTAACCCAGGAGGAGCCATATTTATGAGGTCTCTGGGATAATCCTCTAGCCTCTGTATTAATTACATTTTCTTATTTCTGTATTCCTGATGCTTTCCTGGAGCCTTACTGTCAGAGGAGGGACTGCTTCACCCAGGGTTAGTTAATTCCTAGAGACAGCAAACAACTCACCCCAGGAGTCTGCCTTTCATTTGCAAACCAACCAATCCAGAGCTCCCACTTTCCCAACTGGTTCTTACATTCATGCCAATCAATATTCCCTTGTCCTGCTCACCCCAGCGCCAAGCACCAGACAGCTGGGTCAGCCCCTGTGCCCTAGAGCCTGCTGAAATTCTTCACACCAGCCAACCCAATGGCTCAGTGGGTAGAGAGTCCACCTGCAATGCACAGGAGATGCAGGTTCGATCCCTGGGTCGGGAAGATTCTCCGGAGAAGGAAATGGAAACCCACTCCAGCACTCTTGCCTGGAGAATCCCATGGCCAGAGGAGCCTGGAGGGCTACAGTCTGTGGGGTCACACAGGGTTGGACATAACTGAGCAACTGAGCACGCACAGCACACAGTCCTGAGTGTGCTTGCCCTGCCTTGCCCATGGGAACCACACGGGCTGATGCCCACACCTTCCCATGCTCCTCCTGCCTCCTGACCAACTCTGATGCTTACCTGTGGGTCCCTGTGTGGCATGGCGTGCCCTCTCTTCGGAACCATAACAAACTATCTTTTTCAATGGCAGTATTCCCCTGCTCACCATACCTGAATAAGGACAAAACTTACATTTTAAAAACACTGGTTAAAACAATTCCAGGGACCAGAAGTTCATTTCTTTGCAAGGCAGCAGTTTCAATAGTGAACTAAATAGGCAAGTTCTTTTCCATCTTAAACGGAAATCTGCTTCCCTCTGCTGCTGCTGCTGCTGCTAAGTCGCTTCAGTCGTGTCCGACTCTGTGCGACCCCATGGACGGCAGCCCACCAGGCTCCGCCGTCCCTGGGATTCTCCAGGCAAGAACACTGGAGCGGGTTGCCATTTCCTTCTCCAGTGCATGAAAGTGAAAAGTGAAAGTGAAGTCGCTCAGTCGTGTCCGACTCTTAGCGACCCCATGGACTGCAGCCCACCAGGCTCCACCGTCCACGGGATTTACCTTCTAATAACTCTGCCTGTACGACAATAGAAAACAAATCTACCCATTATTTAAAGAGATGAACCATCAGATATCTGAAACACATCTATGACTGTCTTTGCTGAAATACATGTGTGAGAATCACACACGTGACTCTGTAGATTTTGGGGGCTTTATTTCTAGTCTCCTTCAGATGACTAGTATTTCACAAGTCATTTTGGTTTCAATAGCTCAGTGGATTAAATATAGTCTTCCCACATTACCAACATCCTCAATGACCATTCACTCATGGATACATGGATTAATTAAGCAGCCGCTCAGCAGTCCGGTGGCCTTCACTGGCTTATCCCTGTCCTTGATTTCAAGTGCAGTGTGTGCTGGCACTGGTCTACTCCACGTGTGGCTCCCCTCTCACTTATTTCCATGGGCCTGGGGACCTGGTCTCTGGTGGTGCCAGGCATGGTATCAACGAAAATTTCTGAATCTTTTAAGATGAATTGTCACGAAACACATTATATCCTGTACTTGAGTTGTGATTTTACTGTAGCCTTTTAGATTTTTTCAGTGTGAATGTAAAATCCCATTCTCTAGTGCACAGAGCTTCCTCCAGAGTCACTTTTCTCTTAAAATTATTTTTTCCCCAAATAGTATGTTAATTGTAAAAGAAAAATATATATCAGATAAATTTGCAGTGACTTAGTTCCCTGTAATCTTATTCCCATTTTGGTGTATAGTATATATTTTTTTCCTATGCATAAGCCTTTGAGGTTTTGTTTTGTTTTTTGGCCCTGCCACACTTGAGGAATGTATTTTTGTTCCCTGACAGGACTGAACCCCAGGCCCCAGCAGTGAAAGAGCGAGGTCCCACCTACCTGACTGTGGATCATATTATACATACAATTGTAATTCATTCATAAATATGATACAAGAAATGATTCATTCATAAGTATGGCTCTACAGGAAAAATTTTACTAGTAGATCTTGGGTATTGTAGAGCCATACTTATGAATGAATTACAATTAGCAGAGTTCCTTGAGGGCACAGAATATTGCATTTGAGTATTCATGAAACACAACACATAAGTGATTCAATCTTTGAATGACTACATTGTAGTGATTCCTATGGACTTAAAGATTATGCATTTCAGCCAATCCTGGGACAGTTTTTCCTTCAAATTTCTATAGAAATCTTGGATGGTATGTGATTCATTTACATTGCTAATTGTATCTAACATTGCTGTTTATACTGATTATTTCAATAATTTGGTCCTGGTTTTTTTAAAAGAACAAGTTGAAGGATATTCATATCCTATTGGATGACAATTACTTGATTCTATTTCCACTCATTCATGGGAACAGCCCATTTAGCTCCAAAGTATTTCTATATCAGATTGCATAAATATTGCAAATTAATATGCGGTAACTAATTATATTCCACTTATGAGTACTATGCCTCCCTTATGCCTCAGCTGGTAAAGAATCCAGCTGCAATGCGGGAGACCTGGGTTTGATCCCTGTGTTGGGAAGATCCCCTGGAGAAGGGAAAGGCTGCCCACTCCAGGATTCTGGCCTGGAGAAGTCCAGGGACTGTGTAGTCTGCTGCTGCTGCTGCTTCAGTTGCGTCCGACTCTGTGCGACCCAAGACGGTAGCCCACCAGGCTCCGCCGTCCCTGGGATTCTCCAGGCAAGAACACTGGAGTGGGTTGCCATTTCCTTCTCCAATGCATGAAAGTGAAAAGTGAAAGCGAAGTCGCTCAGTCGTGTCCGACTCTTCGCGACCCCATGGACTGCCGCCCACCAGGCTCCTCCGTCCGTGGGATTCTCCAGGGGTTGCAAAGTCGGATATGACTGAGCGACTTTCACTTTCACTATGAGTACTATGTACAGGAAAAGTTCCCACAGTTTTGATTAAAACTTTTCTTCTCACAGTATCTAGTGTTTTTACATTATCAAAAGAAATTATTGATTTAATGTAGCTTATCAAGAATAGTCTAAGATTTCACTCAAATTTTCAGCTATGTTTTTGCTGGTCCATACCTAGACTTACATTAAGAAGTAAACATGCAGTTAAAAGAAAAAATAAAGATGTGAGCAACACTACATGTTTCTGTTTTTGTTAATGATTTTTAAAAGCCTTAAATTATATTTTGTATCATTCTTAAATGATAAGAGCTTGTAATCCAAGTGGAAAATATATTCAAATAATCTTAACCAGTGAGCTGACAGCAGTTAAAAGCCAGTATCTTTTTCTGGATTTTAAGAATATAAACTTATTATGAGATGTTCATTGTTTCACATATATGCCATTCCAAGTCCCTTGCAATGTTTAAATCACTGAAAGAATAATATGGATAATAAATCACTAATTTTCAATGTGAGTATAAAAAGCTACATCAGTGTGAACAAGTGGATTTCTGTGAAAAACAGAATCAAGACAATGGACAGTTTCTTCAGCCAGGAACAAATGCAGGTTTTTTTGTGTTAAAATATAAGGATGTTTTATGTCCCATCTATGTTTATATTTAGCTATCACTGAATGCTTATGCTTAAGTATATACCATACCAATGTTCTATTGTCTTCAAGAAAGGCTTTAATTTTCTTCTAGCTGAATGTAGGTTTTTAAATACACTTTATTTTTTGGAACAGTTTAGATTCACAGAAAAATTCAGACAGTAGTACAGAGTTCCCCTATGTCCCCTCTTCCAATTTCCTGTTAATAACATCTTACATTTTTATGGTTCATCTATTTTAAGTAATAAACATATTGATACATTATTAACTAAAGCCCATGATGTATTTAGATTTCCTTAGTTTTTACCTAATATCCTTTTCTGTTCCTGGTTCGCACATTACATTGACTTGTTTCCTTAGGCTCCCTGGGGTGTGGGTGTCTCTGATTTCCCTTGTTTTTGATGCCCATGACTGTGCACAGTACTGCTCAAGTATTTTGTAGGATTCCCCTTTATGAATCTGATGTTTTTCTCAAGGTAAGAATGAGGTTATAGGTAATTTTCCTACGAGAAATTAGATAGCTAGAGATTAAAAGCACATCTGCTGCTGCTGCTAAGTCACTTCAGTCGTGTCTGACTCTGTGCGACCCCACAGACGGCAGCCCCCCAGGCTCTCCTGTCCCTGGGACTCTACAGGCAAGAATACTGAAGTGGGTTGCCATTTCCTTCTCCAAAAGTGAAAGTTAAGTCGCTCAGTCGTGTCTGACTCTTGGCGACCCCATGGACTGCAGCCCACCAGGCTCCTCTGTCCATGGGATTTTCATCAAACTGTTGTCATGGACATAACTCATATTACCAATTTTAGTACTGTATCTATTCAGTATGATTAGAGGTAGCAAAGATAGTCTTGAGAAAAGAACATGATCATTAAAAAAAAAGGTTAGCTCTTAAAAAAATAATTTGGAGGTAGGTAACATTATAAAGAATGCAAGCAGTAGTTATATTAAATCTCTTTCTGAAATAACCATGTTCTTTACTAATTAAAATTACAAGCTCAGAAAGGCAAAAAAACATAAATAATAAAGTTAGTTCAATTCTGTGTATCTAGAGTTAAATCTGGGATTTATGTAAATATGTTACTCAAATATATGTTTTAAAACCAATTGTTATATTTTTATCTATCAAATAATAAATAAATATTGTGCAGGACTCTGTCTATGTGTCAACGATAGTCTTAAATCCTTAGAAAATTTATAGTAGGCAATCACTCTTGGAGAATTCTCTCCTGAGCAGTGGTTCTCAATCTTCAGCGTGGATCAGAATCACCTCAAGGGCTTGTTCCTGTAACAGATTCCTGGGTGCGTCCCCAGCAGTTTCTGATTCCCTGGGTTTGGGGTGGGGCCTGAGTGTCCACGTCTAACAAGTTGTCAGGTAAGGAAGGCTGATGCTGCTGGTCTAAGGGCCACACTATGAAAACCACTGAGCGCAGTCAACAAAGACGCTGCATTCATTACGTGCAGATGATGATGAGGCTGTTTTGCATATGTAATTTTAACCAGTTTCAGAATCTTACCAACAAGGTATGACTATCCCTTTTATAAATGGGGAACCTGCATCCAGAGAAACTGAGGAAATTGCCTGAAGAGATAATGGGATCCGGTGGCAAAACTACAATTCAGGTCTCCTTTGATTCTTAAGCGATGTTTTTCTGGTACGACATACTGCTCCTGCATCCTTGGCCTGGCCTATCTGCAAAGGAGACTGTCCCAAAGATACGGACAGTGATTTGTTCAGCTTTGTAGGGTATTTTTTAAAGGATTCTTCCTGAAAACTAAGCAAAAGGCTCAGTCAGGGTCATGGAGAGGATTCACTTATTTCTGAACTTCTGAATAATCAAGGGCAAAGTGAATTTACAGTATAATTACAACAGGAAGAACATGTATTTAATATAGTACTGAATAGTCCTTAATTACTATTATTTTATTATTCCTTACAGAAAAATGCACATTTAAATTAAAATCCTTAAAAGAATAACCTCATTTCCACTTAAATTGAAGGCATCATACTATTCTAAATGTCTGCTGTGTACACTGTCACCAGTCAACCACCACTTACTCAGGTATTGAAGTAACACAGCATGATGGTCTTCAACAAAATGCTCCAATAATTACTACCACATTTATCTCCTTTCACAAAGAAAATTAAAAACGGCATACAAACAAAACAAGCAATTAACATTTTTAAAGTGGTACATTGTACAGTAAATAAATCACCAAAACTGAAGTTGCCAATAATATAAATTTGTCACTTTGTTATACGCTATATAAAAAAAGACACTGAGACACAAAATTATTGGACTGCGGACTTAAAACAGTTAATGAGGTCTAAACATCAGAATGACCAAAAAACCCACCCAACTCTGTCTCTATCAATACAAATATTTTACATTAAGAAAGACTCCCTTTTAAATATCTACATACATATTCCCGTTTAATACTGTTAATTAAACCCACAGTTATATTTATTTAAATAAGAGTTAAATAAACCGCCCCAAATGCTGATTTCATATCACAAAACCCAAGTACTTTAAATCACAACTTCAGGGTGGTATAGTGTATACACTGGTTCCTTAGACAATATTAACAAGCATATTTTTAAGAATATATTTTCATCTATGTGTCAGGTAAAGCTTTATTAAATGGTAAACACTTTTAACAGTGTAGAAATACAAGTTTCAAAAACAAATACATTCAGAAGATCTGCTGTTCAAATAATATCTTTTCAAAACCAGGTGGAGGAGTATGATAAAATTCACTGAACTGGCAATCCAAAATTGCACTGTCATCAACTAGAGACAGAAAAGGAAAGAAAATAAATTAGAAGCAAACACCTTAAACTGAATGAGTACATACTTATAAACTGTTTCCATAATGCCATAAAATTAACACGCAAGAAGAAGAAACACATCTGCTATCCAGATTACAAAACACGATCCTACTGGTTAAAAACAGCCACAGTGAAGAATAAAATCTGTCAAGAACACTGAACGGAAATACATCAAAATATTATTATGATTATTTCTACATGATGTAAATACAGGTAATTTGAGTTTTTCCTTATTTACCTACCTGTATTTTCTCAATTTTATACATTAAGATAAATTACTTCTTAAAAAACATTTTATTAAAAAAGGATAGATTCACAAAGAGAAGCAAAAACAATACAAAAATTCCTGGGTAACCTTCGTCCAGCTTCCCCCATTGGTAACATCTCACACAAATACAGTACAATGTCCAAACCAGGAAACTAACACTGATACAATACTGTTAATTAGCCTGCAGGCCTTATTCAGCTTCTACATGTTTTTTTGTTTTCCTTTTTTTTTAAGCAGTACTTATCCAAGAGAAATGAATGCATATATCCACACAAAGACTTATACATGAATATTCATAGCTGCTTTATTTGTAATGGCCAAAAACTAGAAACAACCTAAATATCCAACAATAGGTGAAGGGAAAAATCAATTGTGATGTATCCACACAATGAACTATACTACTTGGTAATAAAAATCAATGAATTCTTGGCACATGTTACAACACGGATGAGTCTCAATTACACTGAGTAAAAGAAATCAGATTAAAAAAATACAAACTGTATGATTCTATTTATACAGTACTCTAAAAACGTAAGGTCATCTGTAGCGACAGAAAGCAGATAGTGGCCACAACGGGGTGGGGTGGGGAGAGGTGAGCAGAATGCATGGCAAGGGGGCAGGAGGAAACTCAGGGGTGACAAACACGTTCATTATCTTGACTACAGTGATGACGTGGGTTTCACTTTATCGCTATTTGTTAAGTTGTGTATATATGTTTGATACACATTACTAAATAGTTTATATTTCATTATCAATGCAGGACAAAAGTCAAGCGCTAGATGTGACATTCATGAAGTCACTAGTGATTTTTTTTTTCCACTAGTGATTTTTAACGGAGGTTGCTGCAGTGAAGTGGTGGGAAAGGCAGCCTCAGTAGCTGAATATACAATATAAACAGAGACAAAAACTATGTTTTAGGAAATGCAGCCATATAGAGAAGGGTAAACCCAGGCCTAGTGAGGGGCACAAGTTTAAGGGAGGGCATTTTGGAATAAGAATGATTTAGAATGTTTACAGGCATTGAAGAACGAGGTTGATGACATGAGATACAGACAAAATAACTGACAATCAAGTCCCAGGACTGGGAAGTTTGAAATCTAGACTGAGTTTTTTGAACATTAAGGGCACCACTTCCTCTAAAATGGGATGGGAAGGAGACAAGCTTGGAAGAGAAAACCTTTAGGAGGTGGGGGAGGGAAGCTGGAGTTCACCATGATGGACTGTTTCTCTATAAAGTGGAAGATGGATCTACAGAGAATGAACAGGGAATTCAAGAACGATGAAAGTCTGGAAGGTGCAGAGATGTAAAAAACACAGAGAACTTAGATGAAGCTGGAAGTCCTAACTGTGAACAAACTTTTCTTCACTGTTACTCAGTTCTGTCTCTCCATAGGTTGAATATGAGGACTGACAGTATGGACAACTGGAAAGAATTAGGATTGGGTATAGGATAGAAGGCAAAGGGTAAGGGAATTTGAATTTTATTTTTATTTTTGATCGTATCTGGCTATCAATTTCAATTTATAAAATATATTACTACAGAAACGTCACTGCATTAAAAATAATGCCAAATCAAAGAAACAATTTAGAATAAAAATCTCGTTTGCTATCTTCATTTGTGTAACTCAGTCTAAAATTTTACTGATATTTATTTCTGAGACTAAACTATTTCAAATATTAAGCTACATTTCCATTTATTTAAGTAAACAAAGACATTACTTTTAGGATTACCAAATACTGCAAGCAAACTAACTTATATCAAGTTTAAAAATACACTTTTCATGCAAAGATATGCAAAGACAAAGAAGGTAGAATCACTGAAAAGTACTATTTAGGGAAAAAGAAGATAAATGAAAACTTTAAAGCACAGGCTTTGGTTGTTATATCAAATTATTAAATATTTATATTTGCTACTGTATACTTTTCTGCCACTCTGAACAAAGTCTGTTACTTTTCTGGTAAGTTACTATAAAAAAGTTAACAATTAGTTTTTGTTATGGCTCAAATCCTTAATTATTTAAAGTAATTTAAATGAGAAAATGTTTTGCAATCTACTAATAGCACAGGCAGAAAATCATACACTTGTTGATTTAAAGTTGATAACATAAAAAATGAAGAGAGTGATAAAGGCACTGTACTTATGTACGTTTCCTATAAAGAGAGACACCTTATTTTTTAGGGATACATATAAAATATTTTAGAATAAAATGGTATTATGTCTGGCATTTGCCTTAAAACAATATAAGGAGGGGAGGTGAAGAACAGAGGACTGTAGGGAGGAGATGAAACCTGTCTGGCTATTAGCTGACAATTGTTTGAAGTTAAGTAATGGGTACATGAGGGTTCATTATTCTATTCTGGCTACTTCTACATGTTTGGAATTTTCTGTAATAAAATAAAAGTAACTGAGGAGTACAGAGTCATCTCTAAGTAACCCAGTTCTTGGAAGTATACTTGCACAGAAACTATACTTACACATACATGGCTATCAAAAGCAAATCAATCAATATGAAACCATTCTAAGTCATAATTTTTCTCAGAAGAGTTTTAACATTTAGGTGATTTTGTAAAGGTAACCAGTGTTCAATCTACATGGAATTCCCATCTCTACTTTCAAAATATTCTTTACAATTACATTTTCTGTTTGTCTAACCCTTTCTAACAACTGGCAGGAGTGCCTTTTTGAAAATTCCGTGAAGTTTTTGAAACTTTCTGGAATCTAAGACTATATGATCTAAAAGGGAATATCGCTGTTGCATATTTAAGAATAATCATTGTATTTAGCAAGTTTATTTTTTTAATACAAAGGAAATAAAAACTTTCCTTAGTCCCACAAAGAGGGATTGTGATAACCTACTGAGTATACTCCATATACAAAGGTCCTTATTAATTTGTCCAGCCTTCTGAATGATAGTTACAAAGTTAAATGCCAAGCAAAAGTTAACATACATTTAATAATGTTTAGAAGTATTTTCGCTTACCATAAACAACTGGATACACTGTCCCTCGTATACCTGATGCTGGACAATGCATGTTTTTTCCATTCAAATATACATTTAATTCTACATGGTCATATGTAATACCCTAGGAAGCAAAGTAAATATTAAAAAGAGGGAAAATATATATGTTCCATAAAAACCTGAACAGTCAGAAAGCACTACCTGGGGAACATGGAAACAAAAAACTAAGCAAAAGATCACAACAGATTTTTTTTTTCCATAACAGATTTTATTAAGGGTTTACAATTTGGTAGAAATCTATTTGAATTGAGCTAAAAAAAAAAAAGTAGTGGTGATTATGTGGGGAGAGGGGAAAAGTAAAATCCCATGAGTCCACATTCGAGGGGTCAAACTAAATCCTAGTATTTTATTCAGATAATCTGGGTTTTATATTTTGAATATTAAGGTGATATAAGTACTACATACTATAAACAGAGAGACCTTTTAAACTCATACAGAAAACACTGCTTTATGTAGAATTTGATAACAAAGGGGGAAAACAGTGAAGTTTTCACCATTAGGGATTATTACCTATTGTTTTCAGTTGTGGTGAACTGTCTTTATACAATTTATTTTCAAAAAGAAATAATTTATTTCTCTATCTTTTCACCTTGGTTTCAAATATGTGAAATATTACTAAGGTAAGGTGGGTATTTACAACTGCATATAACTGATAATTAGTATCAAGTGGAAAACAGAAAAACAACAGCTCAAAAGGCTTTAAAAAGACAGCAAAATAAAAATATATTACTTTGTATATTATTAATGGTACAAAATTACAATTATTATTATTGACATTCTGGAAAACAACCTGTATTATGTACCAAACACTAGACACTTCATATTTACTTATTTAATCCTAGGTATTTTTATTATCTCCACTTTACAGATGAGGCAGCTAAAGCATAGGAGAGGTTAAATAACTTATTTAAGGTTGCACAGTTAGGAAGTGGCAGAGCTGGAATTTAAACTGACACAGTATGGCTTTGGAAAAGTTCTTCTTAATTGCCATGCAATTCAAAGCTTGTAAAGACTTTTACACTTTTAAAACTCTCTTTAAAACTCTGTACAGTTATTTACTAGCTAAAGACGGAGAGTTTTCCTTTCAAGAATGAGAGCAGAGACCTTTCAATAGAGAAATCATCATAGATCAAGAAGCAACCACTTGAAGGATTTCTGACTGTGGATAAATTATATGAACCTAAAAGCTTTTATAGATAGAAAAAGACCTTACAGATGATCTAGTCTTAAATCCTTCACTTTCCAGTTAAGACAGCAAAGGCCCAGATAAGTCAACATGTCAAGTGCTATAAAAGATTCTCCTCAAATCTTAGCAAAGCCAGGGTTAGACTAAACACTGAGAAAGATAAACAAAACTGCTTTTGCTTTATTTCAGTTTATGTATTTAAATATAAATACGTAAATAATACTTTAAATACTAAATACTTTAAATACCTTAAATAATACTTTAAATGCTTTAAATAATAAAGTGATTGCCAGGATTCGCTTTTTAGTGAAGAAACCTGTTTCATTTAAAAAACATGATTACATAAAAAGCAGCATGTAATACCCTCTTTACAGGAAATCGAGCAGTTCAGACTAACAGGTATGATCTGGGCACCTTCCCCACCTGGTGGCAGCATAACCTACTGCAAGTTCTCAACCCCACCCTCCAGCATCAATACCCCACGAGTGAGTGAGTGAAAGTCACTCCATTGTGTGTGACCCTCTGCAACCCCAAATGGACTATACAGTCCATGGGATTCTCCAGGCCAGAATACTGGAGTGGGTAGCCTTTCCCTTCTCCAGGGGACAATACCCACTACCCAGTATCAAAGATCCCCTGGAGAAGGAGACTGCAACAAGCTCCAGTAGTCTTGGCTGGAAAATCCCATGGACAGAGGAGCCTGGCGGACTACAGTCCACGGGGTCGCAAAGAGTCGGACACGACTGAGCGACTAGACAACAAAAATACCAAGGAAAGACATGAGGAAGGATGTGAGAAACCACACCGCGGGTTCTTAGTTCTCTGACCAGGGCTGAACCGGTGGCCCCTGCAGTGGAAACACAGAGTTCTAACCATTGGACTACCAGGGAATTCCCTTAATCTGCCCTTTGTTCTAGATAGTAGGTTTGATTCTCTCATAATTTATGACACCAAACACCCGATGTGTTCTAAGGATTTATCAATAATTATTTGCAGGTTTGGTGAACAGACTGTAATCCTGGGGTCACTCTGAATAAGCTATTACTTAACTTCTGGTCTGTAAAATGATAATAATAGTACCACCCATTTCACCTTCTCTGAAATTAAACTGAAAACTGTAATTTTAAAATGTAATCTGTACTTTTCAAAACTATATACAAGAGGTAAAAATAAGCATAAGCTGTCTCAGGTGTGCCTCCTTGGTGCTGCAGTAGGCCCTGCTGATCCTGTATGGTTATTACAGAAACATAATCATTTGGTTGGATATTGAAAGCTTGTGTTTCTTGATTTCTCCTCAGAGAATGGTATATGACCGAAATTCTACACATATGGAATGTTTCGACTGTCTTATAATTCATTCCAGCTTTCCTATGCTGTTGTCAGCAATTCGGTGAAATTTGTTTGCAAGTGTCTAAACTAGGAAGATACAGCCATTAGCGTGGGATGGTGCTTTACTTCTCAGGATTCTGCTCGTCTCTCATCTTTTTGAGCCCTCCTTTTATCAGAATGGGCATAAAAACTCAAAGTCTAATTTAACAATGCCGACAGACTAAAAATGACATCCTTAAATCTGTCGATATGAGGAACGAGATAGGAAGGAAAGAATAACACAGTACAAGTCAGTACATCAACAAAGAAAAACTTTTGTTACTGATTATCCTTTCTTCTGTTTTTTGGTCTCACCATGCGGTACATGGGATCTTAGTTCCCTGACCAAGGATGGAACCCAGGCCCTCTGCAGTGGAAGCACAGAGTCCTAACCACCGGGGAGTTACCCGGATTATCCTTTATGTTTGAATTTCATTTTTTAGTATAAGCAGGCTGACAGCATCAACTTGACTTCAAGATTCTCTTTCATGAAATAACCCCCTGAATAGGGTGTTCCACATTACGGGCATCTGGCAATGATCTATAAACACAGAACCAACAACTATTTAAAAGGAAGAACAAGGAAAAGCAGATTTTAAAAATGGTTTATGTCTTTGGTTTCCTTGTTTTCTTTAGTTAATTTGGGGGGGAAAAACCACTTTCTATAATTTACCTATTTAAAAACTGTTCTTCATAATTTTTTTTTTTAACTGAAGAGAAGAAAGATCAGACCATAGTCAAAAGCTTTCATTTCCTCATTATTTTTCAACTTCTTCCAAATAGTGTATACATCTTTAATTCAGTAACCTGGATTTACCTTGTCTGTTATCTATTAGAAAATCTCATTCTTTAGATTCCTTTCAATTTGCTACAAAAGCAAGGAACCCAAGGCTCTGGGTATAAGGACACTCTGGCTAAAAGAGACCCAAGAACCCTATTCTCAACAGCTAATGGCCTGAATTCAATGTATAAGGTTCTTGGAAAACACTGTGAGAGGAAGTATCTGAAAAAGACAGAAAGGGATCTCTGGATTACATTTTCAATAGGATGGCTCTGGCAAAGACTTGAATATATCTAGTTGGGAATAAAAACCGAGAAGCCTTCGTAATATGTAACTCCTTCTATCCCCTGCTTTCTAAAAAAAAAACTTTTCCACAATCAAGCCTTAGGATTTTGAGCCAGTTCTTGAAAGAGTTCTCAAAGTGAAGGAAGTTTAAGCAGGTTATGTTTAACAAGGACCAACACTCCTGATAAAAATGCTGTAATTCTTTAACAGAAGTCCGTAACAAATTAAGTAATAAATGCCTTCTCTAAGAGATCTCCAGCTGCAAAAATACCTAATCTTTTCTAACGTAAGGGTCAGCGTTCTTTTAAAATTGTGGGCCAAGGTTTCTTTTAAGTGAGAGTGGCAGGAGATGTTGACTGGCAGCCAACCAGTCATAAACTCTCCTAAATGGAAATAAGGGTTCGTGGTGATTTTCCTGGCCAGTGCAGCTCTAGAAAGAAGGCAGTTATGTAAGACAGCAGCATCGACATCAAGGGCTCTCTTTGGAAAACCAACTACCTCATTAGATCCAATCCCGGTGCTCTGGAATTTGGACCACAAACTCCCAGGCAAAACTGGAAATACTAAAAGCAGCTCAAGTTGAATAACTCACAGTGGAAAACAAGTCCACAAGGAAACTCACCACCACATCTCCCTCCTGTGGAAGGCTGTTTGCTGGCAGCCTGTTTTTCTCCTCGTTGTTGTGGTATAGGGCTCCATCATTTCTCATCACCAGACTGTGTACATCTCGGCCAAGGGGGATCTGATTCAAGTTAACTTTCTGAGTTGCAACGCCAATACCCCAGATTCCTAAAAAATATAATAATTTAAATGCTCCCCAAATCTGAAGAATACAAATAAGAAAGTTGTTGTTTTAAAAGAGAGTGTAAATTGTTTATAAAGAAAGTGGCATATTATCACTAATTTTTTGTTAATCTTAAAAAAAATTTTTTTTAAGTAGTTTGCAAATGATGTGCTACATCTCTGCAGATGTAGGTACAGCCTGGGAGATAAGAGTGGGCCCTGGAGCTGTACTGCCTGGTTTAAATCCTGCCTGTGGTATGTCATCTTGGGCAAGTTACGTAACCTCTGTTTCCTCACCTATGAACTATGGAGTCTAACCGAACTCGCCTCTTAAAGTTATCAGAAGACACAGCAAGATCATCCAAGTAAAATAACTGGAACACTGTATTTTTTTTTTTTAATGGATAAATAAAGCACAGAGGAAGTATTTTTAAAAGATGCTAGCTACTGTCATTACTATTATTATTATTCTTCCCCCCAAATATTACTAAAAAGCCACACATTGAATTTAAATAGCCTCGGGTTCTATTTCAAGCACCACCTCTGAGAAGCAGGAAATGACTTCTTTAGTTTTTGCATCTGTAATATGTGACCAATAATGTATGACCTGATCAATACTATGGAGAGGAGAAAATTAATGATAAAATGTAAAATCATTTTCTTATCCAATACCTTAAGTCCATGAGTTTAAAACCGTTTGGTCTAAGCTGACTTTTAAAGAGACCAGCTCTCTTCTTTATCAGTCTAACAGAATATGTACAGCTCCTGATTATATCTCAAACTGTTTCCTTCTCAGTTTTTATCAAAATCAGGGGAAATTCTAAAGAATGCTTGAAGACCATGTTGTCAATCAATTTTCCTGGATTGAGTGAGGCCATCAGAAAACTCCATGTCTGGACTTCCCTGTCTTGGCCTCCTAAATAATTTGATAATTTATCCTCCAAGGCGAGACAAGAGTGCCAGTAGGGGATGATACTAATTTCATGTGACAACAGCTCTAGGCAGGGTTACAGCGTCCTCTTCCTCCTGAAGAACTGTGCACGGTGACACCTGTTGGCACACTGCCTGCAGCATTCATTGAGGGATCAATGCCTCAAACTCCAACAATACACTTATTCTAGAAATATCTTTGAGGATAGCATCCTTTACAGAAAACCCACAAAGAAATCTGTATTACATTTAAGGCTCAAGGAAATATTCACTTCTCTTGAGAAAAGGTATGTTATACTTGAGAAAATTACAGTAACCAGAGACATTTTGCAGCCAGTGAGTTAACTTACAAAAGAATGGAATGGAGGACAGATTTATATTTATTTTACACACTTAAGAAAAATTAGTATTTAAAACAATTTAAAAAACAAGTCCCAGAGTGATATTTTATGTCTTTCATGTAAAAGCAGAATTAATTTACTCCACTCTAGTTTCCCTGTTCTGCACCTATATTACTCATGCCATATTTTACTACAAGTTTCTTTCTAAGAAAGCCTTAAAAAAATTTCCCCATATTCAAAACTGCCACAAGTTAACTAATAATAACTATTATAATACTCATGTAGAACTGTCATACAAGTCAAGAAATTTCATAATTAAAAATTTTTTTAATTTTAATTGAAGCATAATTGATTTACAGTATTGTGTTAGTTTCAGGTGTACATATTCAAAAAATTTTAAAGAGACTTTAGACTTCTACCAAGATTCTAAATCTGCCAATCGCTTCAGAAGACACTGAATCAGGGAATCTTATCAAGAGTTAAGGGAAAAACTCAGGATCGTAAGATTAATTTTATCTTAAGATAAAACAGCAAGAGTCTACACCTTACACGCTTGACCAAACGAAATGGTTCATCTAGCTCCTGCTAATCATTAACCTTATTAATAACAATGCTTGTGTGTTAAACGGAACCAGTACATACTGCTGTTAAAACACTTTCATACATACAGCTCCTATGAAGTGGGAAGGGCGGCTCCTGTAATCCATTTTATAGATGAGAAAACTGAACTTAATATAACTAAATTAACTAATGAAACCAGGATCTCACAAGAAGATGTGAGTGAAAAAGGTCTCTAAGTAAGAGTTCAGTGTTTTTTTTCTTAATTACCTCATTAATCTTTTCCATATAGTGAAGATTTCTCCTCACATTCAGACTACTAACAGTCAAGTACCGTTATACCAACCTGTGGATTGGATTTTGAATTCAAAGTAGCTTTTGTTTTGATGTAAAGGTGCACTGGCTAAACAACCTCCCGTTCCACATATTCGTCTTCCATTTTTTACAATAACAACGTCAGTTCCTAAACAAAAAATACAGACACTGTGTAAAGTTTTGTATTCTCTTACCCAACAATCAAGGTTCAGTTTTTAAAAATATTTATTGATTTACTGTTTACTTATTTGGCTGTGTTGAGTCTTGGCTGTGGCACAACAGATCTTCATTGCGTCATGTGGGATGTTTCACTGCAGCGCACAAACTCTCTCGTTGCAGCCCACGGGCTTAGTTGATCCACAGCATGTGGGATCTTAGTTCCCTGACCAGGGATGGAACCTGTGTTCCCCGCATTGCAGGGTGGGCTCCTAACCCCTGGACAACAAAGGAAGTCCCTCAAGGTTAATTTCTATATCACTTTTAACTCTTAGTCTCCAAAAAATAGGAAGACTATATATACTCTGAAATATGAAATAATGATAAATTGAAATAATGATAAATTAAAAATATTTAATTCACTTTTTTTCTGGGAGAACATTTATATTTAATATTAATTTGAGGCTAGAAATTTGTTTAATTAGACAGCTTCAAATAAACAGTAATTTTGAATTATACTGAATTTTTTTTTATATACATACTGAATATTTTAAACACTTCTAAGGTAGAAGTAGATTTATTTTTGTTTTTGGCTGTGCTGTGCGGCTTGTGGGATCTCAGTTCCCTGAACCGTGGGTCCACCTCAGTGAAAGCCCACAATCCTAACCACTAGACTACCAGGGAACTCCCTGAAGTAGACTTTCTTCCATTTTAGCCAGTGAATCAATTTGATGACTTCATAAATCTCTTAATTTAAATAAAAACAGAAACACTTAAAAGAAGCTGGAAAATTAGTACAGTTTTCAGTTCAATCCAAACAAAACAACTTGATAAAAGCTGAATGAACGTATGCACAAGGTCTTATGCAAGTGCACTGGTCAAGTAAGAACTGAAGAGTAATGAGCCATGGAAAGAAACATACATCTATGTTCTCGAGATAGCTGACGTGGAAAAATGCCAATTTTAGGATCTTAAAAATATCTGTAAGATCGCTGCTGTTAATCACATTGAAAAGATGTAAACAAGGTTTCAACATCATTAAATGCATTTTATTCTCATGGAAAATCTTAGCTTAGTTCAAATAACATTTGATAGATGAGAGTAAGAAAAACAATCTCTTGATCATGTGACTCCAATACCGATTCTTTTCCAAACACTGATTTAGGAAACCATAGCAGAGAACATGAAGAAACGTAACAAAATGCTTATCTGTAAGAAATATCCCGTAACTATCCCGTGACAGACTCCCAAGATCTGTAATCAGTATAACTTTTCTGCTAGTAAGTTTATAAACCAAGCAGATCTGGCTAGGGGAACTGTAGGGAATTCCTCTTTCCAGAGGGGGCAAAATAAAATTAGAAAATAGTAACAGATGTACTAACAGAGGCAGGTCTCTCAACTCACTGTTGAATTGAAACTTGAACAAAAAATTATTTGGGACAAATACACATGAGAAATACCAAATTTTCAAGACTTTACCACAATTCTAAATGGGCTGATTAAAGACACTCTTATAGAAGGTGAAACTAAGATCCTTTGTATTGCACTATGTGCCTGCTCAGTCCCAGGTACTGTAGCCCATCAGATTCCTCTGTCCATATAATTTTCCAGACAAGAATAATGGAATGGGTGGCTACTTCCACCTCCAGGCGATCTTCCCAACCCAGGGACTGAACCTGCTTGTCCTGGGTTTCCTGCATTGTAACTGGATTCTTTACCCACTGAGCCATTGGGGAAGCCCACAAGATCCTATTATATGATTATTAAAAATTCATTAGCATCCTTTTTTTTCTAATTACAAAATGCTAAGTTGCAAATTCTGGGAAAGTGTCTTTATACATAATTTACATCTAGCTGCCTCACAGATCTCCAGCAGTTGGCTGGTGAGCAACCGGGGCCCAGCTCCTCCTTAATAGCAAAGACCATGGAGTGCTTGGCATCCAGCAGACGCTCGACAAATAACTGATACGGAAATGAATGAATATGCTCTGCTAAGTACTTGTCGTGGACATGCAGCATCTGTTTTCTCTTTCCCAACGAACTTCTCTCTGGAGATCAAAACAGTTCCAAGGAAGCTGACTCAATCTCTGGCTGCAGGGGTACAGCTTTGACCTGGGTTAAGTCAATCAGTGCATTCCACACTTCTTGGCCACAGTGACTGAGTGAAAAACGGTTATGTGACCTAAGCCACTACCATCAGAGATAGTCTCAAGACTTTTGCAGAGAGAATGAAGGGATAAAGATTCTCTCGCTCTTGCTGGATTCGAATGAGGACGCCTAAAGTACAGTGAGAGGCTGTAAGCTGTCGGGGACGCCAGCCTTCAGGAATAAGCCACAGCTGAGGGGGGAAAGAGAGAAAAGGAGCCCAGTCCTTGGCAGCATTGTGTCTTTTCTGAAGCTAGTGCTGCGTTTTACTTTTTAAATTTACACAAACCGATGAATTTCCTTCATTTTTCAACAATTTTTGAGTTGTAGGTTTTACTGCTTGTAACTGAAAGCACCCTAAGTGAAAAAACATTTCAAGAATTAGGAAAATACATGGTATTTTTTTAAACCCAGCAATACTCTATGGTTCTTACATGCTAACTCTGAGTTGAACCCAAACAACCAAATCTGAATATGCTATTATGTTCTTATCTCAATATCATTTCTTATCTCCAAGGGATTCTGCTAGGTACTGAGATGTTTTATACATAAAGAGGAGTATATTCAGAGAACATTCTACAGGGCTTGTGAATCATCAGGGAACTATTTCAAGCCTATTCTATTTCTCTTTTTTAAGTACAAAGATATCCTATATTTGGATCTATGTGATTTGTACAGTTTTATTATCAAGATTGTTTAAATAGTCAAGGCAAATTTGAGTACAGTCAGAAAATATATAAACATAGCCAAAGAGTATTTTTTAAAAAAGCATTAGACATTTCTAAATGAATAACATCCCTTTCAAGGAAGCTACCTTGGAAGACATTCATTTCTAAAAAGTATTAGTCACTCAGTCGCGTCCAACTCTTTCTAACCCCACAGACTGCAGCCCACAATCCTCCTCTGTCCTTCAGATTCTCGCGGCAAGAATATTGGAGTGGGCTGCCATTCCCTTCTCCAGGGGATCTTCCTGACCCAGGGATCAAACACGGGTCTCCCACACTGCAGGCAGATTCTTTATCACCCAAGCCACCAGGGACGTTCTATATTTCTAAAAAACCAAATCACAATTAAATATGGAGGTTGTGGTACAAAAGAAGATATTTATAAAACTACACCACAGAAAATCCCAAGAGGAATTCCAAATCACTTTAGGTGATGTAGCATTACCAATATAAGTCACAACTTTGAAAGAGACAACACTTATTCGCATATGAAATGCAGAGACTTTAAAAAAAAAAGAGGCAATCATATTAACCTTTCACATATCCAAATACATGCATACTCACTCAGTGGGCTTCCCATATTTCAATTTAAGATTAATTCATGCTTGAAACTTATTCCTAACTTGGTAAGCCTCTCCTCTTATATTATTTGTTTTCTAAAATCAGGCTTTTTCTGTGATTGAAGAATTTGAAGTTTTTGGAAGACAGGTTAAGAAAAAGTTTCCACACAGGGTATGATGTTACTCTACTGAACGATGCGGGGCAGCTTTGGAAAAAGGAGAACATAGTGGAAACGAGTACCAGTGACCAGCTCTCCGTGCAGAAGAGACCAGAGAAAACAAATACTTTAAAGACTGTAGTAGACTGTAGTAATTCAGGAGTCTGGCAGTAGAGACAGAAAGAACTAAAGCTGATCATAACCTCCAGAAACTGTGTGTGGTTTTCCTTTACTGTGTTCCTAGCATATAAAACAATGCCTGCCATCTGACAGTCACTCAATAAATACCAGTTGAGTGAATGAATACATGAAATGGAAACATTTCCTGAGGGAAATCACAGAATTTGAACCTCTGTCTATAAGTGATGATGAATAAGAAATAATTCAAGGAGATATATGTACACCTACATACATATTGGACTTCCCTGGTGGCTCAGATGGTAAAGCGTCTGTCTACAATGTGAGAGACCTGGATTCGATCCCTGGGTTGGGAAGATTCCCTGGAGAAGGAAATGGCAACCCACTCCAGTACTTCTTGCCTTGAAAATCCCATGGAGGGAGGAGCTTGGTGCAGGCTACTATCCATGGGGTTGCAAAGAGTCGGGCACGACTGAGCGACTTCACTACATATTTATGCACTGGGGTTCTATATTACACTGGGGAGATCTAAGAATGAAAAGTAAAAACCCGCATACAAAGTGGTAAACAATTATCACATTTGTTATTTAGTAGATGCTACAGAAATGTGAAAAAAAGAAAAATATAATGAGCAGAGTGTTTTCAGAGTATAAAGAATCTGGGCAGGAGAGGGTTTTGCTACAAATATTTAAAAATTCCCTTTGTTACTTAAATGCACTGTCCTTTAAAGAGAGATATGGGGAAAACTAAAAGTCCAGATGTATATTTAAAAGAGAATAATTCGGCAAAAAGACAGTACTCTGAAATAATTACAGTGGGAAATGTCATCTCCTAGAACCACACTCCAGAAGCATGAAACTACACGGGACAAGTCTAAGAAAGAAATAATAAGGTGGCGAGAGGCTATAGAGGGGAAGAGGAGAATGTTATAGGAGGAGAAGCTATAGGCTCATTTGAAATTGAAAGGAAAAACCATAGATGGGAAGAAGCAACACGCTATTTCTGCAATAGCCTGACCTGCTAGGAAGAAGCCAGCCAGGTGAAATTACACCACCTCCAAGCATGACTCAGGAGGAGCCGCACAAGGGGAGGTTTTTGTTGAAATGACATGTCCTGAGCTAAGCTGTGACTTTAGGCTTTTGCAACTTGCCTTGTCTTGACTTTAGGAGGCGAGAGCAAACAACCGATAATTGACGGGCTAATAGAAAGCTGTCAGGGCAGAGGAAGGAGGGAGGACAGCTAAGTGTTCTCAACATGTGCGTATTTGACTGAAGCTCGACGGCGGGATAGGAGAACCGAGTCGCCCCCGCGCCCCTCGCCGGGGACGTCTGACGAGTCTCAGGAGGTGGCGGCCCAGAGGAGATTCCTGTGGGAACGGGAAGGTCCACACGCCCGTATCTCCCCGAGACAGGAGCGGAACAGGAGCTGCTTGAACACAGCACCAGGCCACGGTGCGGTCGGCCGCAGTCCGGAGGAGATCCGCGACGCCGACCCGGGTTTTCGGCAGCGTCGCAGGGCGAGGGGCAGGGGACGACGCCCGGAGCCCGGCGGGGCCTGGCCGCGTGCGGGGCTCCTCGAGACACCCCCAGCTGCCCCCCGACCCGCCGCGCCCGACCCGGGGTGGGCCGTTGGGTCTGGGGAAGGGAGGGCCCTTACCCATGTGCTGCGTGTCCAGCTGCACGGCCGGCATCTCCTTCAGAGGGATGTGGCCCGTCCCGCCATCTCTGCAGCACCGCAGGCAGCAGAACACCGAGGCAGCCATATCTCGTGGACCTCCGGCGCCGCCACCGCCGCCTGCAGCTGCTGGGCTGAGGCGACACCGCCCCCGACCCCTCCGCTCCGCCTCCCGCCCGCGTCCGAGCGCCTGAGTAGGTGCGGCGGGGGTGGGGGAGGTCTGTGCGCAGCGCGGAGGCGGGTACCGCGACGCCCCAGGCCGGCAGAGCGCAGCGCAGGATGAGAAGCCTCCCTGGGCGGAAGACACGGAAGACCAGGCGGGCGTGGCGGAGCTGGGGAGGGCGTGGCTATGGCGGGGAGGGCGTGGCTAGGGGGCGTGGCGTGGCGTGGCGTGGCGACGGGGGTGGCGGACTGGCGGACAACACGGGGACGGCGCGCGCCTGCGCGTAGGAGGGTTTTTTTCCTTTGCAAAGTCCAGCTTGTGTGTCCTGATAACTGAGGGACTCGTGAGCTTGGCCGGTTTCACTGTACGCTCAGGGGTCCTGGGGTGCTGTATCTTTAAAAAATTGTGCTTCCCTCACCTTAACCATTATCTTTAGAGATGAGCTGACAGGGGCAAATCTGTCTGGGGAACGGGAGCCGATTTAGAAGAGCCCCAAGCTTGTCCCCGCGTGCCCAGGACTGAGAAAACTATGCCTCCACCCGAGAGCCTCTGACGCGCCCCCCACCCCCACCCTCCTTACCGTGACTGGTTTCTGAAGAGTGTTCTCAAATCCTAAACAGACGCACAGGGCCCAGGATTAATGGCTGTTAATGATTGCATTGTGAATACACATCCTGCGCTTTGAGTCGTTGGTCCTGCTGCATTTTAGGTACAGAGATGAGCTTTTCGTCGTGACCTTGGGGTGCCGCGCGGTCGCAGTCGCGCAGGAGGCTACTCTGGGAGGGACCCCTTGGGCAGGGCGGGAGGGCAATCCTTGACCTGTCTCTTCCAAGCTCATCCTCCTCGTGGGCATGGAGTTCTGATGAGTGTGATGGGAACCTGGAGGTAGCGGGAAGAATGCGGGGCCTCCGAGCGAAGTAACTCCGTTTCTACCGCTTGTTCTTTCCTGTTTCCACACAGGAATCTCCCTTGGTGATTACCTGTCATCTTCGTGCTTACGTAGATCACCGCCCCGATCTATTTTCCATCTTCAGATCCCACCTGGCGTCTGGAGATGGTGTGGGATGACTATCTAGAATTAACCTGAAATCTGGCTCAAATCTCTGTTCCCAAACAAGGTTTCCTTCCTGAAGGCTTCCCTAGGCTTCAAGTCCTGGAAACCCCGACGCAGAATACTCTCTTACAATGTAATGGGTTCCTCTACACAACATTTTGGTGACCTGAGTACAAATATCCTTTATGGAGAAAATTTTCAGGGGCCTGTGTCTCTGATGTTTATACAAATGGTGTTTTCATTATAATACTTATGAAGGGCATTGCAACCCATTCCAGTATTCTTGCCTGGAGAATCCCGTGGACAGAGGAGCTTGGAGGGACCGAGTCCACACAGTCGCAAAGAGTAAGACATGACTGAAGCAACTGAGCACTTTGTACTTGGAGATTTATTATGGTAGGATTAATAATTAAGATGATTGAACCCCTCACTGCCTATAAACTATTTTCTTGGTAGTCATTTTACACATGATATTTGCTTTTACTGAAAACTTTGACCAATATTCTGAGAAGTGTTAGTGTTCTAGTTTTTTTCCATTGGGAAGGAGTGGGGACTTGAAAAGAATGTTGCAGAGACAAAAATTTTCTGTCTGTGTGTGAGGTAGGCACTCTTTCACATGTATATATAATTGAATTATTGAAACCTTTGAGAGTGAATATTGCCTCTACTTTCCAGATGAAGCAATAGGCTTGGAAAGTGAAAGTGAAAGTGAAGTCACTCAGTCTTGTTGGACTCTTGGATCGAACCCTGGTCTCCTGCATTCCAGGCAGACACTTTAACCTCTGAGCCACCAGGGAAGTAATTTGGGTAGACACAGATGACTAGGAAATAAACAAGGTGGGATTCAAAGCCCATCAGTTTGACTCCTAAGCCTGTATTTGCTCGACCAGATCACGCTGCTTCAAATTCTGAAGTTCTGACTCTTGCAATTAAGGCTACAATCCTCTTAAATGTGCTCTCAGTTCAAAAGGCAGGTGTGCACTTTATTTTTGTATGTTTCATTAATCTCTGAATTGGCCATAGCAGCCATAACTCATGTGTTTAGACAATAAAATAAAATTAGTTGTTATAAGGTAAAAGAGAAATATTATTAAAAGTAGTGCCTGCGTGCATGCGTGCTCAGTCATCTCCAACTCTGTGTGGTGCTGTGGACTGTAGTCTGCCAGGCTCCTCTGTCCATGGGATTCTCCAGGCAAGAATACTGGAGTGCGTAGCCATGCCCTCCTCCAGGGGATCTTCCCAGCCCAGGGCATGGAACCTATGTCTCCTGTGTCTTTAGCATCGCAGGCCAATTCTGTACCACTGAACCACTGGGAAAGTATTAAAAGTAGTACATATACTGAATATATAATGAACATTCAGGCCATTCAAGGTAGTCGCATCTTCAGTGAAATGCCAGACTCTTATACAGATGTGAATCAGCCTTTACTGTAGAGGCAGAATTGCCCTAGTCTTTCCTGGCAAGAAAAGTCATTTGCTGGGGCACTGCCCAGTGTACTTTGCTCCTGTTGTAGCTACTCAAGTGTACTCAGTGGTAGGAAGCAAGCAAAACCGGTTAGCTCCTGAGACAGACTTTCCTGTCTTGGCAGATGAATGCCATCCATGAGCTCACAGCCCTTATTCCTTCTTATATCTGGGATTCTATTATCCTTTCATTATTACTTTCAAAGAAATTGCCCTTTCTTTCGGAAAAGCACACTGTTAGATATTTTGACAGTCTTTCGCAGCTATCACTTTACATAACCATCACAAATAAAGTCTACGAAAGGTTTCCCAATAGTTAGTTAGAAGGTCGTTTATCTAAGTCAAAAGCAATAACAGAGAATGACTACTTGAAAAAAATTACAAAAAAAAAAAAACAAGTCTGTTTCAGTGACACATGCCAGGAGCTCAAGAAGTGATAGGATAATAATGTAAAGCATGTGTTTCCGAGTTGAGGTCAACATCGTGCTCAGGATTTTCTTTAATGGTTTTCATGCCAGCCAGACATCTCCTGGGAGTCAACTTTACTCCTTGTACTGGGTCATACAAAATGATTTCTTTCTTAAAAACTGATTTATCAGTGTAGTAAGCCACACTTTTTTTTTCTTGGGGTTATCCAAGCCCCATTGGTGATCTTTTAAAAATCAGAAACACTACATACAAAAAATAACCTCAGACTTCTAAAATCTAAAAATGTTTCTGGAGCCTTCATCTATTCATTATTATAATTTTGAGTGATAGTAACTGACATTTATGTGGTGTTTAATATTGCCAGGCAATGTTCTAAGTGCTTTTAATAAACTAAATTAATCCTTGTAATAACCCCATGAGGTCAAACTGTCCTCCAACTTTACAGATGAGGAAGCTGAGGCAAAGAAAAGATAAGAAATGTGCCCAGAGTCACATAGTCAATAAAGGAAGTTAGATTCAAATCCAGGCAAATCTGGTCTGTGTTCTTAACCACTATGCAAACTGCCTCCCTAGGGTGTCACATTTAAGAGTTGATACCCCATTTTCATTTACTTCCTTCTCTTCCTTACCTCAGAAGTTGATGTTTAAATTTACCTGGCATTAGTTGCACTCATTCAGTCTGGGTTTGCTGAATTATAAGGTGTATTACCTACATTCAACAACCAAAAACAAGACAAATAACATGGAGAACCTTCCACTTGCAACACACGGACATTAGTCACCTTGCAGCTTTGCTGTCAGCAGCACCTCTGAATATTTTCCAGCTGAGTCCTTCATAGGATGTCTCTAAATGACCCAAAGAAAAGGATATTTAGTACTTTAAATTTCTAAGACACTTAAGCCAGGATGCAGATGGAAAATATAGAGATCTGGCATAGGAAGGGAAAATAAAACGGGGTAAAAGAAAGGTATTTTATAAAAGTACAGGAAAAATAAGAATAATAGAGGATAAAGCAGAACTATTTTTTAATATTAAAAAGGAAGGGGAAAGAAACCAATAGCATGTGCTATATAAATAAGATGCCAGGGAATAAAAAAAATGTGATTTACCAAAATCTTTCAACCTGGATTCCCTGGTGGCTCAAATGGTTCTTTAGAACCTGCCTGCGATGCAGGAGACCAGGATTCAATCCCTGGATTGGGAAGATCCCCTGGAGAAGGGAATGGCAACTCACTCCAGTATTCTTGCCTGGAGAATCCCATGGATGGAGGAGCCTGGCGGGCTACAGTCCACGGGGTCACTAAGAGTTAGACATGACTGAGCAATTAACACTTTCACTTTTTTTTCAACCTAGAAGACGTGTACCTTAATTCCCTTCTCTTCTGTGGAAGATAAAGCAGGTTGTCTTGAGCATAAAGTACCTATCCTGTGCACAAAAGCGTTTCTGTGTCCCCTGTTTTCTTATTCGCAGGAAAAGGGCTTCTGTCTCCTAGACTTTCCTGAATACCAAAGAGCAGATTCAAACAGTTGCTAATCAGGGAAGTAAGGGGATTTAGAAACAAAGAGGAACAATCAGAAAATTATAGTGCAAGACCCTGGTGCCTCCTCAAGAGATATAGGTAACAGTATCTTTGAGTTCTACCCGAACCAAAATCCCCACCCAGTGGAGGCTGGCAACTTCAGGGAGAGTACCAAATGGCAACCCACTCCAGTACTCTTGCCTGGAGAATCCCATGGAGGGAGGAGCCTGGTCGGTTACAGTCCATGGGGTCCGTAAAGACTGGGACACGATTGAGCGACTTCACTTTCACCAGATTCCTAGAGCACCACCCTGTTACCTCATCACCAACCAATCAGAAGAAAGTCTCATACCCAGCAGCCCTCACCCCAGGTTTTGCCCATGTAAGCTTTTCCCCCCAAACCAGGGGAGTCTGGGTGGTTATGAGCATGAGCCACATATTTTTCTTGCATGGCCCTGCAATAAAACTTTCTCTGTTCCAAACTCTGACAGTTTGGGTTTTTTGGCCTCTGTGCACTGGGCACACAAACTTGTGAACTTGCGTTCAGTAACATCTTCCAGTCTGTGGCTTTCTTTTTTTTTTTTTTGCTTTTTTAGTGATGTGTTTTGATGAAGTTCTTAATTATAATTAGATCCAATTTATCAATTTTTTTCCTTTTCGGTGAGTGCCTTTTGTATCTGTTCAAGAAATCTCTCAGCATTGACAGCCACATTCATTGATTTATGAACTCTTTCACTAGGATTTTCGGCTAATAAGCTTTGTTGATAAACACTGGAATGAATTACTTGAAGGAGCCAGTGTTGCATTTTAGGTTAGCTATAAATCCTGCTTTGATTGCTGATCAAAGTAGCTTAGTATGTTATTTGCTGCATACACAATAACATTGCAAAAGGGTATACTCTTTCTATGAAATAATTTTTCAGGGTTCCACCATTTGATAATCCCTATATATGTATTGTCAATAATTTTTTAAATGACATTTCTTTTTCTATATATAGGCAGTAAAACTTCATAATCACATAGGTTACTTTCATATGCTTATAATATAGTGAAGTAAAGTGAAGTGTTAGTCAGTCTGTCATGTCTGACTCTTTGGGACCCCATGGACTGTAGCTTCCCAGGCCCCTCTGTCCATGGGATTCTCCAGGCAAGAATACTGGAGTGGGTGGCCATTTCTTTCTTCAGGGATCTTCCCAACCCAGGGATTGAACCCAGGTCTCCTGCATTGAAGGCAGATGCTTTACCATCTGAGCTACTAGAGAAGCCCCTTATAATAATATATTAATATAGTATATAATATAGTCAATATATTATTATGTAATATATGTAATTATTGTAATTACTATATAATTACATATATAATTATATTATATATGTGATAATTAGGTAATATATGTATACTATGTACATATATACATATTTAATGTATATATTATTATACATATTTTAGATATAATACATCTATTATGTAATTATGTACATATTATTATGTAATAATAATGTATTGACTTAATATATTGACTATATTGCTTATAATATATTGACTATAATTCATCACACAGGTGATTTTTGACATCTCTCACTATCTTAGCGGTCTTTATCAAAACTGTATCATTGCTTAATGAAATAAACAATAATAAAGAAATTCTTCTCCAACATTATATGGCTCAAATAATCACATTTTGTGATTGTGCCATTCTATAAAGGACAATAAGACTTTTGTCCTTTTAATTAGAAGATTTATTCTAATTCCAATCAGAGTATGATGGCTTTATAACAACATTCCTTTAAATATTAGAAATATTATATATTTGCTAACTTTATCAATGTTTCTCTGTAAAATGTACATGATGGTTTTTTTGCTTCACTAGAAAGGCATATTGGCACAATGGGTACTTTATTTGTGAGCAAAGTTATGAACAAAACTTCAAATAATCAACTGAATATTACCATATCTTTTATATATTAGCCATTTTGAAATAATAGCCAATTAAGATTTTTCATATATAAATATATTTACTATACATGTGCATATATGGATGTTCATCTCAGAAATTCACATGAAAATAAAAAACATAAACTATTCTGGCTAATGCAATTGGATGTGAGTTAATACTAATCACCAAGACACCAATGTTTCTCATCTGTTCTTAAGCCTCATAACATCACTGTAAAAGTTATGATCTGCATTTATAAGATCTGGAAATGGAGGTTCAGAAATATTAAGTTACTTAAGCAAAAGCATAATTAGTAAGTGCTAGAACCAGATATTAGGACAATTTGCTTCTAAAGCCGAGGTTCTTCCAGTGTTATCTTTCAGCACTTGAGGGTATATAGAGATTATATTGGGCTTCCCAGGTGGTGCTAGTGGTAAAGAACCCACCTGCCAATGCAGGAGATGTAAAGAGACACGGGTTTGATCCCTGAGTTGGGAAGATCCTTCCACATGCCTGGAGAAGGAAATGGCAGCCCACTCCAGTATTCTTGCCTGGGAAACCTCATGGACAGAGGAGCCTGGTGGTCTACAGTCCTTAGGGTTGCACAGAGTTGGACACGACTAAAGTGACTTGGCATGCATGCGAATCGCATGCAGGACTTCCCTGGTGGTCCAGTGGTTAAGAATCTGTCTGTGAATGTGGGGGACATAGTTCGATCCCTGGTCTGGGAAGATTCCACATGCCAAGGGGCAACTAGACAGTGCGCCACAACTACTAAGCCCAAGCCCTAGGGCCCGAGCCCTGCAACAAGGGAAGCCACTGCAGTGAGAAGCCCAAGCACCTCAACTAGAGAGCACTCTCAGCAACTAGAGAAAAGCTTGTGCGCAGCAACGAAGATCCAGCACAGCCAAAAATACATAAATGAATGAATTAGGATTGAAAAAGCGAAGAAGAACTAAAGAGCCTCTTGATGAAAGTGAAAGAGGAGAGTGAAAAAGTTGGCTTAAAACTTAACATTCAGAAAACGAAGATCATGGCATCTGGTCCCATCACTTCACGGCAAATAGATGGGGAAACAGTGGAAACAATGACAGACTTTATTTTTGGGGGCTCCAAAATCACCGCAGATGGTGACTGCAGCCATGAAATTAAAAGATGCTTGCTCCTTGGAAGGAAAGTTATGACCAATCTAGACAGTATATTCAAAAGCAGAGACATTACTTTGCCAACAAAGGTCCATCTAGTCCAAGCTATGGTTTTTCCAGTGGTCATGTGTGGATGTGAGAGTTGGACTATAAAGAAAGCTGAGCACTGAAGAATTGATGCTTTTGAACTGTGGTGTTGGAGAAGACTCTTGAGAGTCCCTTGGACTGCAAGGAGATCCAACCAATCCATGCTAAAGGAATTCAGTCCTGAATATTCATTGGAAGGACTGATGCTGAAGCTGAAACTCTAATACTTTGGCCACCTCATGCGGAGAACTGACTGATTTGAAAAGACCCTGATTCTGGGAAAGATTGAAGGCAGGAGGAGAAGGGGACGACAGAGGATGAGATGGCTGGATGGCATCACCGACTCAATGGACATGAGTTTGAGTGAGCTCCGGGAGTTGGTGATGGACAGGGAGGCCTGGTGTGCTGCAGTCCCTGGGGTAGAAAAGAGTCAGACATGACTCAGTGACTGAACTGAACTGAAAAAACCCATGTATAGTAAAATATTAATGGTAGAATCCAGGTAGTAATTACACAGTATTCACTATAAAATTCTCTCAACTTTGCTGTAAATGTTCATAATAAAATGTTTGGGGAAAAAAATCTAGAAATGTAGTTTCATCCTAGATCAGCAGGAAATGCAAAAGAAGCCACTGTTCTGATTAGACCTGTATTCTGATTTCTGGGCTCGATAGCCTTTTAGACTGAATTTAATTTCCTGGATTCTGATCTCTCAGGGCTTTTATTACTTAAAACTAGTTACCTGTATTTTGGTTTTCTGGTTTATCTATTTGTTTATTCGTTTTCAAATGCTTATCTTCACCTTCTGTGAACCAGGCCCTGTTCAGGTGCTGAGGATACAGTTTTGTCCCTGTTTCCCTGACTCTTCCATCCATGGTTTATTTTCAGTAAACAGTATCTTCGATCTCTTAATTCTATCAGAAATGCTAGTTCCTTCATCTCTGGCTGAGGCTAAAACTGACAGGACCATATTATCCATTGAGGACTACAAGACTCCATTCCTAGAGCCTAGGAGGTTTCTGTTTTTGTTTTTGGTGAGGGGAGGGGAGGGTGATGGTGGTGGTGGTGTCATATTTCCAATTTACAAAAAAGAAACTGCAAAATCTTCCACATTCCCTAGAATGCAGAAACAATTCCTAGTCCCCTCGATTCTCCCTTTTTCACAGCTTTAGATCCCAAAAGACTAACAGCCAGCATTTCTGGTCCCAGTGGCAAAGCCAGCTCTAATGCAGATGCCGTGGGGGAGTAAGATACTCCAACAGAGAGATGGACCCTTAAACTATCATCACCTTATGCCATGGGATTCCTTGTTCATCGGGCTACCTTCTAATTCCCATGTAGGCCCGTGGAGAGAATGCACTATTTTGAGTTTTTCTGATGCTTGTGACAGTGACTTCTCAATCAAACCAGAAAAGCAACCAACTCTTGAGCTGTTGCAACACACGTCTGGAACTCGGGGAGAAAATACACCATTCATGCCACCACCACCATCATCATCATCATTTTGGTTGCTTGTGGCCATGAATTTCTCAGTGTAAATTTAAATCAGTAATGCTTGCATGTGCGCTAAGTCACTTTAGTCGTGTCTTACTCTTTGCAACCCTATGGACTCTAGCCCATCAGGCTTCTCTGTCCGTGGGATTCTCCAGGCAAGAATACTGGAGTGGGTTGCCCTGCCCTTCTCCAGGGATATTTCAGACCCAGGAATTGAACTCGAATCTCTTATGTCTCCTGCACTGGCAGGCAGGTTCTTCACCACTAGCACCACCTGGGAACCCCCTAAATCATCCCCAAACCAGTGACTAAAAACAGGGGATGGGGAATATTCTTTCACTCTTTGTCCTTCAGAGCCTTAGTTTTGAACTGTTTTAGCTGATTTAGCCCTCATAAAGCCTTGTTCTTTTTCTCAACTTCTGGTTCTAATCACTACTGTTCTCTTACTGATGACTACTTGTCCTCTGACCTCATGCAAGGCTCATCTTATCAGCTGAGATCTTAGCTTCTATTTCTCCACTTTTAGCTATGTTATTTCAGGGTCCTTTGGGAAAGATCCAGCCAACCTAGGCCCGTGCATCACAAGGATGCTCCCACGGCCCATACGCACTGCACACCCAGAGCTGGGGACTATCTGGGCAGCTTTTTGCACGTAAAATCCCAGGATTATAAAGATTTCCACCTAGTACATATCAACAAATAAAGAATATTGGTTTTAAGGACTTTGTTGTGACAAGGTAAACAATAGAACCATGACTTATAAACCAATATCTAGTGAAAACTATGAGTATTATGAGATATTTTATTTTTATTGGTTGGTAATTACACCTGGATAATTTACAAAATTATCATACCATTCTTAATTTTATGCTTCCCCCAGGAAATCCTCTCTTATTTTAAATAAAGAGTATTTTATCTATTGAATGCATTGGTACTTCTATCCTGTTATACAATTACAACACTGTAAATAAACAGAAAGAGCTATGTGGTTTGACTACTTCAGCCAGAGAGAATTAGCTCCCTAAGAAGAACAGTGTTATTATCCTTTTCCCTTTAGAATCAAAAGGAGTCTGATGATAGCTCTTTGAAAGGATGATGCTGAGAAGACTAAGTCTTCTCAAGTCTTCACATCCCTGTTCTGCTGTCTTACTCTGGATGACTGTGAACAGACTGGAATGTATGTCTCTGCTAGGGACCCCAAAGAGCTCACTGCTTAGGACCCACTCCAGCGTGGCTTTATATTTTCTGCATTTTTCTTCTGTTTTTGTTCAGAACAGCTATGGGGTTAAAAACAAGGGGTGTGTGTGTGTGTGTGTGTGTGTGTGTGAGACAGAGAGAAACCGTTTCAGTTACCATGTGTTTTAGTATTTAATATTATTCAAATGTAGTCATCTAACATTATGATCACTCTAATTGGCATATATTTTTTGTATATACTTGTGGTTGTTCAGTCAGCCAGTCATGTCTGACCTTTGCAGCCCCATGGACTTCAGCGTGCCAGGCTTCCCTGTCCCTCACCATCTCCCGGAGTTTGCCCAAGTTCACGTTCATTGCATTGGTGATATATATACGTATATACAGCCTAATAGCATGCAGTTGGAGACTATTTAGCACGTCTGATGTGAAAGGCACTGGGCAACCTTAAATCTCCTGTTCAACAAAGCAGGCTATAAATCAACCAACTAACAAGCTAAGTGCCATGTGTCCAGTTGGGCCTGACTCTCTGTGACTCCATCGACTGTAGCCCATCAGGTTCATCTGTCCATGGGATTACTCAGGCAGGGAACACAGGAGTGGGATGCCATTCCTCCCTCCAGGGGCTCTTCTTATCTAACTCGTGTCTCCTGTGTCTCCTGCACTGTAGAAGATTCTTTACCATCTGCCTACAATTGGGGGAGCCATCGGGAAAGCCTCTGAAAGTATACAGAGATACAGTGTGTACAATACAGTGAGGACTATTCAAGTCCTAACTTTGCTAGATATTCCAGGTAAAGGTCAAACTGGTACTTTAATAATTCATAAAGAATTATTATGTATGTATGGCAAAACCAATATAGTATTGTAAAGTAAAATAAAGTAAAAATAAAAATTAAGAAAACATAAAAAAGTATTATATAAAGGATTATTATTAAAATAACAACTAGAACTCATTTATAACTGTATAAAGGAGACTCTGTTTCTGATAAATATCTATTATCCATGATTTATTACATAAATAGTATTATTGTTATTTCTTTAATAGGGAATATGTTCATCGTTGTTCGGGATTAACTATTTTATGTTAACACTATACGAGAAAATGCTATCTTAACCTCTCTATGGGATGTGTGAAAATCCTAACATACCTGTGGAAATTCAGCATTTTCATTTATCACCAGGCATAAGACATTACTCCACCACCTCCTCCTCTCCAGCCTCATCTTTATTGTCACAGTCACCTCATGTGAATTAGGACAGAGGACAGAGATATAAATATGACGTAACTGGCCGGCTTTTACTACCACACACCACCTGACCCAGGTCCTGAGAGTGACATCTGTATGTTTGTCACACACACTTTCACTCGGTTTAAGTACATAACAAAGCTTAATGCTCTCTGTTCAAATTTGCTACAGGTACATTCTTAACATATCAGGCATGCATAAAAATAGAGGTGTTGTGTTTGTTTATTTGTTTTTCTGATTAAATCAAATAGGGAGGTGGCTGTTGTTTTTGGCCACAGCTCTTACATTTGCTGAGAATTAGGTGAGGATTTTTAGGGGTGGGGGAAGCCTGTGTAACGGCTTCCCGTGAAGCCATTAGCTGAAAACCTTCGGTCTAAACCACAATGTCCAGGGCTGGCCTCTAGCTGCTGTCTCAGGGCTGCCTGGCCTCCGGCCTGTCCCGACCCCTCACACCTCTGCTCTCCCATTAATAGCTGTTTGTTGGTGGGGGAGAGACTTTCACTTCTACATTATGCTCTTCTGCATCGTCTGCATTTTCACATGTTGACTCTATGTGTATGTATATGAGGACACTGAAGTTCTTCTTTCCTTGCCTGCTTTTTTACAAAGCCACGCATTACTTATATTAAATTATAAATGTGAGATGTTCACCCTGATGCAGCCTGCCTGTGGCTCCTCACAGTCACCCCTTCTCTCTGCTTCCCACCTCATTCTCTTTCCCTTTTCACCTTTTTCTTCTTCTCTGCTCTCATGAGGTTCCAGTGTTGCCTTTCTTCGTTTGCACAGATTTTTTTTTTTTTCCACTGTATCCTTTGTGGGAACCGTCTTAGAGATTCCTCACAGGTCCTCATTTGTAATTACATTCTTCTTTGGTTGCCATGATGGCTGACCTATAGGCCATAGCTCGGAAACACTTGTCCAGAGTGACTCCTGCATGGAGTGGCATATTTCTCCACTTCTTTTACTTCTTATCCTCATATGTTTTGAGGACAATTATTAAAAACATGTTCTTCCTTTTCCTTCAAGTCCTTTTCCCTCTTGACTAGTATAGCAGGTTTTGTTACCAGCAGAACTTTCTCTAAAGTGAAAGGCGACAGAGAGTTAACTAAAAGACACAGTGAGCTGCTGGGTGTGTCCAGAGTTTGATTTGGTTTGAGAAGAGGAACAGAAACAATTTTTGTATTTTAGAAATCGAGGAGGCCTCTTGGCCTAGTTTGAAAAACACAAACAGATAAAATTCTGTTTTTAAAAAAATCCAACAAAGTCTAGTTGGGAAGCTAAGCTAGCATTTTGTTACTAATGCATCAGAGGTCTTGGTCACATTTTTAATGCACTTGTTACTTATTAATTTAATATCCGAATGCATAGATCTCCTCCTGGCCCCTGTTAACCTTAATCGTGAGTTTTCTGTGCAGTCCCTCTGGCGCCCACCCTGGAGAGCTCGCTATCGGGACAGCTTCCAGGTAACCTGGGGCTTCAGCGAAGCACCGACCGATTGGCCCGGTCGCTCCTGTGCAGGCCGTGGTTTCTGCGCACACAGAAAATGATGGGGTGAGTCACAGTCCTCCTTTCCAACAAAAGGGCATTGTACTATGCTGTTTGGTTCAGGCTCTGGCGTGCCACTTGTGGTTGCAAACGTATGGGACACGAGGCTGGCTGCAGCTGCATTCTAATGGGCTGCTTCGGGTGTGCCCCGATAGACCGTGAGATACTTTAAGGCTGCGAGGCTTTGATTTACCTTCGATGCTCAGGGCTAAGTGCACTTGTGCTTAGCTCAGGGCAGCGCTAAGCCAGTTTGGCTTGGTTGGAAAGCTGCAAAAGAGGGGAAGGGCTAAAAGTTTGCGCTGTGCTGGGGGGAGAGGGAGAGGCCCCCTGATGAGGCCGGCTTGCCGGCCAAGCGCCGGCAGGGGGCGCAGTTGCACCAGTAGCTAGAACGCCCCACTTGTTTACTTGAGCGTTACCTTTTTGGTGAATCCGCAGGCGTGAGACCCTAGAAATTTAAACTTACACCTGCACATAAGTATTAGAATATGAACTATTGAACAGAACAAACTCGCATTATATTTAGTCCAAAAGGCACAAGAAGAGTCCGGAGTTAGCTTACTCAATACTGAGTCAGGACACCTCCCAGAGTCAGATCTAAAGAGGAAAATTACCTGGTCAGCCTTCTAGGAAATAATTATTTTGCATTCGGACGCTTCTTACACTCACTTGACAAACTATTTCTTCTGATTTAGCTACCTCATTTGTCAGAGGAGAAGCCGACATTTATGAATCCAGTCCTCTAGCCTCCTCAAGAGGATGTAGCTACAGAAAAATTATATAGAGCTTTTCTGGGTTTTAGCCATGCTTTGAAAACACCCCCAAAGAGGGCCATATGGAAAACTGCAGTTACAATCCTGCTCTCTCTCATATATACATACACACACACACATATACATATGTCCCTGTATAAAATATAACATTTACACACAAAAATATATGCATATAGTATATATTTTACGGGGCTTCCCAGGTGTCTCAGTGGTAAAGAATCTGCCTGCCAATGCAGGAGATGCAGGAGATGTGCGTTCGATCCCTGGGTCAGGAAGATCCCCTGGAGTAGGAAATGGCAACCCATTCCATTGGAAACTTCCATGAACAGAGGAGCCTGGTGGGTTACAGTCTGCGGGGTTGCAAAGAGTCGGACATGACTGAGCTACTGAGCACACAGTATATATTTTATATATGATAAATATATATTAAAAATCTATCTATCTCTGCCTGCAATGCAGGAGACCTGGGTTTGATCCCCTGGAGGAGGACAGGGTAACTCATTCCAGTGTTCTTGCCTGGGACATCCCCTGGACAGGGGAGCCTGGCAGGCTACAGTTCACGGGGTCACAAAGAGTCAGACATGACTGACTAACCACAGCACAGCACAGGACATCTATCTATCTATTTTTCAGGCCCTTTATAGAGGCAGCATAGCCTAGTGACCTCAGCACACAATGTCACTGGGTTTGACTTCTTGGTTCTGTCACTTATTAGCTGTGTGACCTTGTGTAAGTTACTTAACCTCTCTGTGACTTAATTTTCTCACCTACAAATGAGGTTAATAATAGTAAATGTTTCATTAGTTTAAGGATTAAATAGGTTAACTTTGTAAAGCTCTTAGGATTATACTTGGTACATAAAAAAGTACTATAATTGTTAAATAAAATTCATAAAATTTTGAAAACACTATCTTAATCATGAATGTAGATCACATTTCATAGGTACTTTTTAAAAGGTTTGAGGTTGGCCTTTAATAATATCTTTTTTAGGGAAAATCTATCAGGTAATAAATGATAAAGATGTGAGAAAGAATGTGTGAGTGGTGAACCTGTCCACCAGATTGAGTCTGAAGCTTTACATTATGATTCCAGGTGAGGCTCTGGTTTCCAGGGTGCAGAAAAGTCATCTGACAATATTTTTTTTCTCATTTTGGAAAACTAAAAAACAGCCCCAGGAATTCCCTGGTGGTTCAGTGGTTAGGACTTTGGGCCTCCACTGTCAGGAGCGCAGGTTCCATCCCTGGTCAGGGAAACTAAGATTTCACATGCCGTGTGCCGCGGCTGAAAAAGCAAACAAACAATAAAAAAACCCAAAACAGAAATCCCAAATTCAAATGCCCAAATCTTCAGAGAATCATGTGCTTGGAGCACTTTAAATATAACTGCCCCCTTGTCGTCTGCTGTTTTGGAGGAACCACAACTTTCTTTCTGAAGCTGATTCTTCATCAGCTTCCTCCCCTGTTCCTGAGTGATCTGAGCCAGCCACTGTTGTATTCTGCTTGTCTGGGGGTGCTGCAGGGAGTGGCTGGCAGGAAAGATGATCAAGGATAGTCTGTCCAGCCCATGTGGTATGTCTGGACTCCAGGGTCAGTCACTAGAAGTAGGGGGGGTCCCTGCCCCGTGAGAGGCCACTAGGATCCAGCCGAAGGCCAAGCTGGGTCAGTCAGGCCCAGCTCTCAGGGGCTGTCACTGGACAGATCAAAGCAGCTCCAAGAGTACAGAAGAGGCAGCTCCCCCTAGTTGGGGAGAAGGATAGCAAGAAAACAGTTCAGTTCAGTTGCTCAGTTGTGTCTGATTCTTTGCGACCCCATGGACCGCAGCATGCCAGGCTTCCCTGTCCATCATCAACTCCCGGAGCTTGCTCAAACTCATGTCCATCGAGTTGGTGATGACATCCAGCCATCTCATCCTCTGTTGTCCCCTTCTCCTCCTGCCTTTAATCTTCCCCAGCATCAGGGTCTTTTCCAGTGAGTCAGTTTTTCGTATCAGGTGACCAAAGTATTGGAGTTTCAGCTTCAGCATCAGTCCTTCCAATGAATATTCAGGACTGAATTCCTTTAGGATGGACTGCTTGGATCTCCTTGCAGTCCAAAGGACTCTCAAGAGTCTTCTCCAACACTACAGTTCAAAAGCATCAATTCTTCAGCACTCAGCTTTCTTTATAGCCCGACTCTCACATCCATACATGACTACTGGAAAAACCATAACTTGGACTAGATGGACCTTTGTTGGCAAAGTAATGTCTCAGCTTTTTAATATGCTGTTGAGAATGGTCATAACTTTCCTTCCAAGGAGCAAGCGTCTTTTAATTTCATGGCTGCAGTCACCATCTGCAGTGATTTTGGAACCAAAAAAAAAAGTCTGTCACTGTTTCCTTTGTTTCCCCATCTATTTGTCAGGTAGTGATAGGACCAGATGCCATGATCTTAGTTTTCTGAATGCTGAGTTTTAAGCCAGCTTTTTCACTCTCCTCTTTCACCTTCAACAAGAGACTCTTTTATTCCTGTTCGTTTTCTGCCATAAGGGTGGTATCATCTGCGTATCTGAGGTTATTGATATTTCTCCAAGCAGTCTTGATTCCAGCATGTGTTTCATCCAGCCCAGCATTTCTCATGCTGTATTCTGCATATAAGTCAAATAAACAGGGTGACAATATACAGCCTTGACCTACTCCTTTCCCGATTTGGAACCAGTCTGTTGTTCCATGTCCAGTTCTAACTGTTGCTTCTTGATCTGCATACAGTTTTCTCAGAAGGCAGAGAAGGTGGTCTGGTATTTCCATCTGTTTAAAAATTGGCCACAGTTTGTTGTGATCCACACAGTGAAAGGCTTTGGAGTAGTCAATAAAGCAGGAAAACAGCCTTGGAAGAAGTGTCCTAGGGTCTCACCTGAGGAGAGGACTGAGTGGAGATCTTCAGGAAGAGAAAAGGGTCCCTAAAAGGCCTTGGCTGTGAGGGGGCAGGGCTGAGAGGCTGTCTGCGAAGAAGAAAGGCTGGTCTCTAGTTGGGTGGAGGGCTTAGATAACCAATAATCAGGGAGATCAGCTGAGGCAGAAGAAGATGCTTGCAGGAAAGTCCCTGAGGAGCATGAAGGAACCACTAAATTCCCCACAGATAGCTTTTCACATGTTACCTGGAGGCCACCATTGGGAGGCTTTGAAAGAAGATACTGGATTACCCCACACAAGCACTTGCCAAGCCAGGTGACCCATTGAGAGAAGCTGCTAATTGTACTGAGGCAAAATGTTATCTGTGCTAAGTTTATAACAGTTTTCCAGGGGGAAATAAGGACAGGCCAATGCAGCCAAAAAGAGTTGGTTGTTGGCTTTGCAGAAAGTTACAACTGACAAAGAGGGTTGCCAGGTGTCCTGTACTGAACCAGACAGTGTGGTATTTTAGTTCCTGGTGTATTAAAATGCAGCAAATAGTTGTTTTCTTTTTAATCACTATTATTTCAGATGTACTTTTTCTTACATTTCGATTGATTTTTTAATCAGCAGAGGTTTGTAATTTCACCTTTTATTTACTCTTTCTGCTAAATATTAAATGGACAGCACTGCTTAAAGGAGAATTATGAGCCGTTTGAGATATGAGGAATTCTTCTGGGTATCTGTGTGCAAGTAAACTGTTCCAACACTAATGCTAAGTATTCTGTTAAATAAATATCTGTCTCTTGGGAGGGGAGGGTACACTCTACAAAACAATTTTTTTTCCCCTCAGTCTCTGTGGGGTGGATATTTTTACAGTCCTAGGAAATGCTTATCTTTAAGGCAATAAAAGAGCTAACATTTACTGAGGGTTTACCAAATGCTGTGTGAGCCATCAACATCCTCTATTTTTTTTCACAGTAATCCCAACACAGAGATGCTCTAATTATCCTCACATTACAGAAGAGGAAACAGGCTCAGGAAGATTAAGTATTGAGGCCAAAAACCTAGATGTTATCCTCAGTTCCTCTCCCCTCCCCCAGACCCTCATTATTAACAAGTTCTGCCATCTGTAACACCAAAATATATCTAAAAATCTGACCTTTTTTTCACCCTAACTCAAGTCCTCATTATCTTTCTTGCTTGGATGTTGTATTAGCCTCTGACTACCCCTAGGCCACTCTTACCCGTTATAATCTTTCTTCCACACTACAGCCAGCATGGTCTTTTTAATTAATTTATTTTATTTTTATTTTTTGGCCACACCCCATGGCATTCGGGATCTTAGTTCCCCAGCTCCCCAACCAGGGATCTAACCCATGCCCTCTGCACTGGAAGCTCAAAGTCTTAACCACTGGACCACCAGGGATGTCCTAGAGTAATTTTTTTAAACTGTAAGTCAGAGCATATACTCTCCAATGACTTGTCCTTCACATTTTAGATAAAGTGGAGGACTTACAAGGCCCTACATGATCCGGTTCCTGGTTGCCTTGTGCAAAGTCTTATTTAATTAACGAAGAATTATTGAGGGCTTCCCTGGTTGCTCAACAGTAAGGAATCAGCCTGCAATGCAGGAGCCATGGGAGACATCGGTTTGACCCCTGGGTCAGGAAGATCCCCTGTAGAGGGGCATAACAAACCACTCCCATATTCTTGCCTGGAGAATCCCTTGGACAGAGGAATCTAGCAGGTTACAGTCCATAGGGTCGCAAAGAGTCAGACATGACTGAAGCGACTTAGCATGCACTACATACATGCCAGGCACTATTCTAAACGCTGGGTGAATTGTTTCTGTCCAGAGCTTACAATAATCAAGGAAATATGTAGGATGATATGCATTATCTTGTAATAACCTATAATGGAGCATAATCTGCAAAAATACCAAAACACTATGCTGTACACCTGGCAACCCACTCCAGTGTTCTTGCCTAGAGAATCCCAGGGACGAAGGAGCCTGGTGGGCTGCCGTCTATGGAGTCGCACAGAGTCGGACACGACTGAAGCGACTTAGCAACAGCAGCAGCATGCTGTACACCTGAAGCTAACACGATATTATAACTCAACCAAACTTTAATTAAAAAAAAAAAATATGTAGGCCAGCGGATAGTGGATAGGAAAACAGAAGGACTACAACAAACCAGTAACAATGTACAAGGTACAGGTCTGAAATTGGGGTACTGATCGAAGTTCATCTGTTATTTTTCAAAGAAAATGCATTAAGGCAATGCTTTTGCTGGGACTTCCCTGGTGGCTCAGTGGCTAAGACTCGGAGCTCCCCATGCAGGGGGCCTGGGTTTGATCCTTGGTCTGGGAACAAGAACCCACATGCCACAACTATGACCTGGTGCAGCCAAATAAATAAGTATATACGTGTATATTTTAAAAGGCAGTGCTTTGGAATTGAAAATGAAAAAAATACCCATTTTTTTTTAAAAGGAAAAAAGAAAGGAAAACTGCAGGCAATCTGGAGGTGAAAGCAAAGGGTGCAAGTTTAAGTTGTCTTTTCTGGGAGAGCAACTGGTTTATAAGATTAAACTACGCACATGTAAAGCAAAGATTTTGAACCATTTTCTGGGTTACACTTACATCTTTAGTTTCACGAAGGATGACTTGAAGCAGCCACGTTTGTGATGTAAAGCTTATTCTTCAGTGTTATTTTCCATTTGCAAATTGGTTGGGTCCACTTGAGTCAAACTGTGCTTTTGTGGATGTCATTGCTGCTTTTGGACGTGTTCTCTCAAATTAGGTTACAGAAACAGGAGCTGAATCATACACACAGCTGCAGAAATAGATTTCTACTTGCAAGTGTAAGATGGAAAATAGGAAACTTGAGAGAGCTCCTTTAGTGCTGAAACCAATCGACCAACTTTCTGGGTAAAGTTCTGTTTCTTAACACGTTCAGAAATCGGTGGGTGGGTGTCCACATGGCCTGAGGAGGCAAGCAGTCCCCTTTTAGAGCATAAGCTGGGGTCACACAGATAGATGTTTGAATCCAGTTCTGCTCTTCCTAGTTGGATGACCCTGGTTAAGTCATTTAGCCCTGTTACTTTCCTCATCTGCAAAAAGCCCTGTGCCCAGAGCTCCCTCATGGGGGTGGCTGTGAAGATTAATTGAGATGACTGAGTGATTTGCTTGATAAATGGAAGTCATTGTAAACTGTTAGCAGACTCCTTCTTGCTTTCATGCACTTGTGTTTTTGTTCTTGCTCTGTTCACAGGCAGCATGAACATGGAATTTATCATCCACCCTGGGGCCCTTTTGAATATAAAGGCGGACACCAAACCTGAGAGGACTCCGGGCTCTTAGGAGTAGGTTGGGACTCTCACAGGCCAACAAAGATGTAGGGTCACCCTCCTGAAGACTGAGAAGCCTGTAGGAGGGGGCGGCTGCCACCACCAGGCGCCTGCTGGAGGGGCAGAGAAGAAGGGGAGGAGGTAGGCGATATTAGTTGCCCAGTCGTGTCCAACTCTTTATCACCGCCTGTCCTGTAGCCTTCTGGGCTCCTCTGTCCAAGGTATTATCCAGGTAAGAATACTGGAGTGGGTTGCCATTTCCTTCTCCAGGGGATCTTCCCAACCCAGGGATCAAACCCGGGTCTCCTGCACTGCAGGCAGATTCTTTACCTGCTGAGCAACCAGGGAAACCCAAGGTAGGCAAGGACGGGCCTTGTCTGGATTGGTGTGCTGGTTAGGAACTAATAGTCAGTTCGAAACAGATTAAGAACAGATGAAGCCCCATTTCCCTCCTCTCCTGCCACTTTATAATTTTGGCAACGAACCTCTCTCTGTTGTGCCCAGATTGGGCTGGAGATTAAGCCAGCATGTGCCAAGATAGCATCAGACCACAGAGGCAGGGTGAGGACCCTGAGCATGTTTATGAGTAAGCCTTTTCTTGTGAGCCGAACCATGGGGATTTATGCTACTGTGCTTATTTCTCTTTGTTACTTGCGAGTACAGTGATACACAAAACTGCCAGAATTTAAGGATAACTGACTTTACTTTCAGCTACCCGCTCCCATCCTCCACCAACATAGACCTGAATCCAAATCTCTTGACGTTCTGTATATTTAAATGAGAGTCTGGGATAGTTTCTGTGACCGGCAAGGTCAGGAAACATTTCTCTTGCCTTGAGAAAAGCCATTTAAACTTTCTGGCTTTGACTTTGCCTTTTGTCATCTCACGTCTGGGCCTCAGCTATCAAAGGAGGGATGGATCCAAGGAGGCTCTGATGGAGCAAAGACAATCAGGGTGAGATTTCCAATACAGACACATTTCCAGGACAGGGTCTAGGGTTCTGCGGTCTGTCTGCTTCTGGCTCTGCCCTCACTGGGATCTTTTTCAATGCAACTAAGGAGGAAGTGAGCCCTATGCATGCTGTGTGTGCTAAGTCACTTCAGTCGTCTTCAATTCCGTGCGACCCTATGGTCTGTAGCCTGCCAGGCTCCTCCATCCATGGAATTTTCCAGGCAAGAATACTGAAATGGGTTGCCATGCCTTCCTCCAAGGGATCTTACTGACCCAGGAATCAAACCCATGTCTCTTATATCTCCTGAATTGGCAGGCAGGTTCTTTACCACTGGAGCCACCTAGGAAGCCCCAGTGAGGCCTATATTTATTATTAAAAAGCAATGATTACGTGTCCCTATACTCTATTTAGTTATTGCTCTTTCTCTTCTTTCCCCATCCTGCTTCCAGAAAGAATTGTTCATACGTCCTGTATGCACTTCCTTAATTCTCATTCACTCCCGACTATGGTGGGGTGAAGCCTGGCCTAGGCGATCTGCTCTGTGTGGCCCTGAGCAGGTCAGTGAACCACTCCAGCCTCGGTTTCTCCACTACACCTTCTACATGAGGTAAGGCACTTTACTCTCTTCCTACCCACCTCTGTCCCTCGTCCAGAGGTGAACCTTCTTTTCCTGAAAGCATTAGAAACCTAATTGTAAGGTTTGATGGTTATTTTTCAGAGCTCAACTTGCTTTTCTTGTCAAGAGTTATGACTATATTCAGTTCTTTAGATTCTTTTTTTTCCCTTCCATCTATGTTCCTTTTCCTGGTTTTTGCCTCCTGGTTCTTTTTCCTTTCATAAACTCAACAGTTAGGTGTATTAATGGAATTATGCAGCCGTCAGAAAGTATCTATAAAACTGTGGAAAGATGACAAAATGATTACCTGAACATCTTAAGGATCAATAGAAAGAGTGCAATGCAAAATACTACAAGTTAAAAATGAGTAAGGTGGGACTTCCCTGGTGATCCAGTGGTTACAAATGCACCTGTCAATGCAGGGGACATGGGTTTGATCCCTGTTCTGGGAAGATCCCATATGCCTTGGGGCAACTAAACGTGTCTGAGCCTGCACTCTAGAGCCATGCTCTGCAAGAAGAGAAGCCACTGCAATGAGAAGCCAACTAGAGAATTGCCCCCACTCGCCACAACTAGCAAAAGCCCAGGAGCAACAATGAAGACCTAGCACAGCTAAAAATAAAAGTAAATAATAAAGGAAAAAAAAAGGTAAGGTGCTTATGCTCTTAAGAAGGCATTATGGCCACATGACCAGAGAAAACAGTGTATTAGCCTAGACTGCGGCCACACCCACACTCACACGCAAGGTCCACCAGGGACAAAGGGAACATCACAAATGAGCAAGTGTCATTTGCTATGAGCACCCTGGCAAGCTGGGTCTGAGCCCTGCTTTGGGTTTCAGGTCTGAAGACTTCCTCTATCTTCCAGGCATAAATAAACTCTTACCTCTGAAGGAGCCTGTCAGATAGGTATGTCTAGTCCTCTGCCTGAGATGAATCAGATCCTAGTTTCAGCAGTGAACAAAGAGGCAGCAGAAAAGATGATAAATTCTCTTTTGGGTGTGTTGAAGCAGGCTCATAGGACTTGAGAACTGATTCTGATAACTCTCCCCAATTCTTCTCAATTCTGATAACTCTTCCCAATGTGAGTTCACTGAACTCACATTGACAGCTTAAAATCAGCCATAATGGGAGAATTTACAACATGGAAAATGGCAAACAGTACAAAGTATGGCTCTCCATGCATCGCCCCCACCCCCAACCTTGCCCAAAGCTGAATGTTAACTGTTCATCAGCACACCATAGGAGAGGGCAGAAAACCCGTCAGCCTCCCCTACTCTGAGCTGGCCCTGGTTATATGTAACACTTTCATTATAGGAAGAGACAGGGATGTCTAGATTCATATCTGCAATAATAAAGATGACAATAATGATGATAAACGCTAACTGAACACATCTGGGCACTGTGCTTCACTGTACTAGCCAAGTGCTTCCCAGGCATGGCCTTAATTTACACTCAAATGACTTTATGAAATAGGGATTGTGATTACCTCTGTTTCACATATGAGGAAATTGAAGATCAGAATAAGTGATGTGTTAAATGTGCCACTGCTGGTGATTAGAAGATTCTGGATTCCAGGACAGGCAAGGCCTCTCAAGCGTCTCAGCTCTCACCCTTCATCATAATCCCTTCCTGGGGAAAGGAGGAAGACAGATTGGAAAGTTTCATCCCTAACTAGCAGTTGACAGCATGTATTTCTACGATTGAAACGTTATATTAAAAAATATGCATTCTTGTATATTGTGATACAACTTAAATTTTGTTTTTAAAAATGTTGGCTATGCTGGGTTTTCATTGCTGCGAGGGCTTTTCTCTAGTTGTGGTGAGCGAGGGCTACTCTAGTTGCCGTGCTCGGGTTCTCGTCACGGTGGCTTCTCTTGCAGAGGAACCCCCACTCTGCAATGGAGAGTAATGCTCGCTTGCTGCAACTGAGAGAAAGCCCGTGTGCCTCAATGAAGACCCTGTGCAGCCAAAAATAAGTAAATTTGATTAAAAAAAAAAAAAAAGAGGGATCTGACATTGGCCTGGAAAATCTTGGAGAGCTAACCTGGGATGTGCCAGTTGTGCTGTGCTTGAAGGATGAGGACAAGGAGGAGGAATGTGGGGCCCAGCGAGGGGCGTTTGTTAGGGAGACAAGGAACTGTGGGAGCAACAGGAGGAACCTTGAGCAACACAAGGGCTGACTCAAACACTTGCAGAGAGGAGGACTGTGGGAGAGGAAAAAGGGCCACGCCTCCCTAAAGTGTATATAAACTTAAGAACGATGAGACTGAGGGTCATCGGTTTGTGATCTCTGCTTGGCGGGGAATGTGAGTCATTAGGTGATAGCTGAAGTCTGGAGAGTGTCCTGAACCTGAATGTTCAAAGGATTCTAGAACTTACATTCTGGATACAAAAGGACAACCCAGCAGGAGTCCCTGAGCCCGGAAAAGAAAAACTGGGTGTGAACGTGATGTTACTAAAGGCCAGGGAAAGAGGGCTTTTTAAGGAAGAGTCAGTGAGAACTGCCAAGAGACCAAAGCAAATGAGAACTGAAAAAACTGTCCGTTGAATTTTACAGCCCAGAGGTCAGTGACCTTCCCCAAATGCCCGCCCTGGGCCCATACTGTTTTGACAAGTCTCTAGCATCTTCTGGATAGTGTGTCTTTTGCCGTGACTGGGAGGAGCGTGGGCTGCTTTAGATCCAGCGCAGGCTCCCGGAGACCTGGCCACCTTCTCGCCACAACCAGGATAGTGTTGTAAACTACAAGACCATTATAAGATAAATATATATATATCTTTTAAAAAATAATTTCATTTGTTTGGTTTTGGCTGTGCCGGCTCTTCGTCGCTGCGCGGGCTCCTCTCTAGCTGCGGCGCGCGGGCTTCTCTCTAGCTGCGGCGCGCGGGCTTCTCGTTGCGGTGGCTTCTCTTGTTGCAGAGCACGGGCTCCAGGGCATGTGGGCTTCAGCAGCTGTGGTTCCCGGGCTCTGGAGCGCAGGCTCAGCGGTTGTGGCACAAGGGTTCAGTTGCTCCACGGCATGTGGGATCTTTCCGATTCAGGGCTCGAGCCCCTGTCTCCCGCATTGACAGGTGGATTCTTTACCACTGAGCCACTAGGGAAACCCCAATAAGATAAATACATTTTTGACAAGGCATTTATTACCACATGCTTTGATATCAGAGAGACTCAACTGGACTCATTAAAAAACAGAAGCATATATTTCTCATGCAGTGCTGTATAGGTAGGTATCTGATACATTTAGATCTTCAGAGCCAAAGTTCTATGATGTAATACTGCCTTTACTTGAGATAAAGAAAGTGTGTTGGAAGTATAGAAATCTACCAGTTATTTAAAACTATGATATAAAACTACTGTACCCTTATTTGTGGAAGAAATATTCTAAAAATGTCTCATAGAACAGGGTGAGAGTAGTTTCCTAAATTGAAATTATAAAATTTCTTATTATAACTGACATTTTCAAGAGAAAACTAGAGCACATGATGATTAATGAACTCAACACAAAAATTCCAAACTGAACAGTTTCTGCAAATCAAGTTCTCTTAAAAACTGCAAATATTTACCTGAATGAATCATTTCTTAAGGCCCCCATAAAATAACTCTTTATCAAGAAAAAAATTCTACATGTATGGGAATTAAATTTAGAAAAGATTAACATAATTGAATGTAATCATCATTAAAATATCAAAATAGAGCATTATGCTTCAAAGTAATTTTTAAAGCTCTAATGTGGAATACTCTAAAGTATAATTAATATTTAAGCAATATATTAACATTAGTCATACATGGTAAGATAAATTATATAGAATTGATATATAAATATAAATATATATATATATACACACACACATATAATTTCCCCTCAGAGGACTTTAGGAGGATATTTGTCATGGTTAGTTCTTCTTCCATTTTATTTACAAATTGAGAACTTAAATAAGCAATATATTTGAAATTAAATGGTTCAATGGGATTTAACCTAGGCACACATGTTGTACTTTTTAAAAAAAAATATACGTTGTACTTTTATATACATTGTTGTTGTTGTTTAGTCATTCAGTTGTACCCGACTGCATTTTTTAAAAATCTATAATTTTCAATAACCTCAAAAGTATTAAAATAAAGGAAACTTCTACCTTAGGTCTTGGCTCCTGTTACCAGATGGGTCTTCCTACAATTCTGTTTTCATCTTGTTAGTGCCATATACTATTATCCAGTGGCTTCCCGTTTCCTACAGAATGAAGTTCAACTCTGCCATCAAAACATTGCACAATTTGGCCTCAGAATTTTTTTTTTCCCCGAAACTAAGCCATGCCCCTCACTGACTTAGTATCAGTGAAGTTCATTCCCACCCTGAACTGTGTTCCTTACCTCTAATGCTCTTATTCTTTCTCATCTTCAAATCCTGTGATCTTTAAAGGTTCTGTTGGACTCCCACCTCCCCTCTGAGATCTTTGTGATGCTTCCAGGCCTTCCTCTGATCTTGTTTTCACCACTTACATTGGCTCTTAAGGAGCCACTATTACTATACTGGTTCATGCTTTTAAGAGTTGTGTCTTCAACCAATGGGAAATTCCTCATTTACTGTCTTTGGTGCCCAGCACAGTCCTGAGTATAAAATTATAAAGTGAAAGTTGTTCACTTTCTGACTCTTTACAACCCCATGGACTATACAGTCCATGGAATTCTCTAGGCCAGAATATTGGAGTGGGTGAAGAAGTGAAGTTGCTCAGTCGTGTCCAACTCTTTGCGACCCCATGGACAGTAGCCTACCAGGCTGTCCATGGGATTTTCCAAGCAAGAATACCGGAGTGGGCTGCCATTTCCTTCTCCAGGGGGTCTTCCCAACCCAGGGATCAAACCCAGGTCTCCTGCATTGCAGACAGATGCTTTACCGTCTGAGCCACCAGGAAAGCCAAAGAATATTGGAGTGGGTAGCCTACCCCTCTCCAGCAGATCTTCCCAAGCCAGGAATCAAACCGGGGTCTCCTGCATTGCAGGCAGATTCTTTACCAATTGAGCTTACCAGGGAAGACCATAAATGTTAATATCATCTTAATTACCTCTGACATTTTACTTTATTCTTATAAATTATCTTTCCATCTAAAGAAATGGCACAACTAAAGGCTAAGTTTACTGTTGCTTAAGTATCTCTCATTCTCTCCCAAAGCTAACTGGTCTTGCTGTTTGCTCCTTTTAATGTACCATCTTCACTGTGCAACTGAAATACATGGAGCCTGGAATTCTCTTCCAACCAAGGACTAATTCCTTTAATTTCACCCAAGTCTTAGGTAAGTTTCTGTCTTTGGTGATACATGTATGTTTACAGGTAGATTTTTTTTTTCTTTTTAATGGAATGTTTTGGATGTTCCAACCATTTCACTGAAATTGTAAAGCTTTAAAAACCACTGAAAAGTCTTCCTTTCATTAAGTGAGATGTTTTTTTCTTTTTCTTCTTTCCCTAAGCACAAAGAAGAAGATAAAGAAGATACAGCAGTAGAAGGATCTGTGCCTTTAAAAGGCCACCCTGGACTGTAAAACAGCAGAAATTATGGTGCCAGCTTCCTCAAAGAGTTGGATACGACTGAGCAACTAATGCTTTACTTTCCTCTACTGTATAGGTAGTTTACCTCTGCTTAAGATTGTTGTGCTTGATGCTCACAAATCCAAAGTATCTGTTATTCAAAACTGGCATGGTTTTCTTCCATATGGCAGTAGCAGCTGTTTATTAAGCACCTCTTATATGTCAGATACCATGCTGGTTGCTTTGTACATTATCTAATTTTCCCAATCAAGTGAAACATGACCCCCATTTTATAGAAGAGAAAACTGAGGCTTAGAGATGCTTAGTAATTTGAACAACTTGTATATGGCCGAGCTCGAGTTTGGATGCAGAACTGATTCCAAAGTCACTGCCCTTTTTGCTACACCGTGCGATGTCAGTGCCTTGTATTGCCAGGAATTCTTGCTGGGGAATATTGGGGCTTGAGTTCATGACTTTGGCAGCTGCTGGGAAGGGAAGGATAGAATAGTAATGAAGTGTTCCAGTATATCCAGGGAGGCTCACTAGCGCCCCTCTCCTGCACATAATTGCTCCAGTCTTAATTGTTAGATGTTCCCAACTCTTGACAGTTTACACTTCGGTGTACACCAAATTTGGTGCTGTCCCTTTTGTTATCTAACATGTGATCACTTGTCTTGATAGGTGTAAGGAATGCTGGTGAATTTTAACTTCGCCAAGGCTCAGGACAAAAGCAACAGCATGAAATAAATCACAAAAAATAAGAATATTTATATATTTCAAATATATAACATTAGAAACTCTAGGGACTTCTCTGGTGGTCCAGTGCTTAAGAATCCACGTGCCAATGCAGGGGACATGGGTTTGAGCCCTGGTCTGGGAAGACCTCACGTGCTGCAGGGCACCTAGTCCCATGCACCACAGCTACCGAGCCCGTGTGCCTACAGCCCCAGCTCCACAACAAGAGAAGCCACCGCAGGCCTGCACACCGCAACTAGAGAGTAGCTCCCACTCAACTGCAACGAGAGAAAGCCCATGTAGCAACGATGATCCAAAAAGTAAATATAAATAAAAATACTAAAAAAAAGGCAGAAAGGAATTCTACCTGTAAAAATACTTTTTTTTCATGAAAGATCAACCTACATAAGACTCTATCTTACTGCTATGCTAACATAAGAATTCCAATATTAAGCTTAGTCTATTTATTTGAAGAATAGTCAATAGAAGGAAATTCCAGTGTGACAAGCATTTTGACAATCCCTTAGTGCTATCTCCAGTGGGATCTAGTTACATTGTGCTCTTCCAGGAAAGATGGTGCTGTGTATGTAGGTTTTAATCCAACAGTAATTCTCTTTTGCTAGTAGTACTATACGTGGTGATTGCCTGATTGTCTATTTTACAAAATTAGGGCCTTGGGAGGGAAAATAGGTTATTCTTCCTTCCGTATTTTTCTACACTTGAGAGTTTAATACACAACATTTTCATAGTAGTTAATTTTAAAAACAATCTAAGCATTTCTACACAGATTTAACCAATGTATTCATTTAGTTGGTCAGAAGTTTATTTATTAATATCTACCATCAAGCAGAGAGATTACCTCACAGCTCAGTTGGTCAAGAATCTGCTTGCAATGCAGGAGACCCAGGTTCGATTCCTGGGTGGGAAAGATCCCCTGGAGAAGGAAATGGCAACCCACTCTAATATTCTTGCCTGGAGAATCCTAAGGACAGAGGAGCTTGGTGGGCTACAGTCCATGGGGTCGCAAGAGTCAGAGATGACTTAGCGACTAAATCACCACCACCACCAACCAGATACACATGAGTATCATATAATTACATAAGGATAATTTCTGATTTATGAATTAATAACTTTTCCCTCTTTTATCATTTTAATATTAGGGTAATTCAAAATGTTTGTACAAACAGGTGTTTTTTAAATAACACTTATTTGGTAGGCAACTGGGATGCAGTTTTTGTACTGACAGTTACCTTGCTATAGAAAGACTGTGTACCTGGAATATGACTTCAGAGACTCAGTTCTGCCTGTTTTTTTGTCTTGGAATTATCACTTCATCTGCTTCCTCAGCTATAGGTTGCAGATCACAATAGCCATTCCACAGTGTTCTTATGAAGACAAAATGCCATAAATATAGGAACTCTTTGAGAAATGGAGTATTTCCTGCCATATCAATAAACAAGGATGTCACAGTTATCAGTGATTCTAGCCATCCGGGGCAACCAGGAAGGAAAATAATACCTGCTGCAGGGCAGCCATTAGGTTGCAGCTATTCCCTATCCCTATGGTGAGCACTGAGAAAAAACAGGATATGGCCCCAGATAGCTGAGATGCATACGAAAAGAATGATTTCAGTGAGCCCAGACACTTGCATCTTTTGGTACATAGAAAACACTAAATTCCTTGGTTTTCTTTAATTCACGATTCTTTTGATGTTCAGACTACCTGGCCCTTGTTGCAAACTTCTATAACTTGATCTCCCTACCCAGCCCTACCCCCAGCAGTTCTTTCAGGGTCGCTTGAGATGCTGTCTCCCAGGCTTGAAGTCCTAAAAATTCCCACTGAATAAATCATATTTCTCAACTTTCAGATTGTGACTATATTTGACGGCAACATATTCTTCAAAGGCAAAACTGGGTTTAACAGATACACACAAAACTGGGTTTTATGGGACCTAAGCATGGTCAGGAACTGGACATCTTAGAAGGGAGTGGGGAGGAGCTTTTTACAGCGATTGAGCTAAGCAGTGTTAGTTACTGGGCCCAAGCACCAATCCTTTTCTCCAGGAATTCTACTTCCAAAGCACAGACCTCCTGTGCACAGACAGACTCAAACCCAGGGAATATTCTGTGATTTTCCTGTACTTGCTTCACATCCCTCAAGGCTGCAAGTTTGGGAGAAGCCATTCTTTCACATTTGTAATCTTGTAATTGCTCGTTTGTAAGTGCTTAACGCCTTTGCTATTAGAGAATGTCCCTATACAGGGGGCTAGACGTCAGAATAGAGAGTCAGGCTAGCGGCTAATTGTATTTAAGTTCTTTCTCTCCGAAGGAAAGGGCAGTGGTGTTTTCCCTAAAAAGAAACCTTGAATTGGGTCCCTCGTGTTCAGTCTAAAGCCTGCAAAGAAACAGATGGGGAGGACGGGGGCGGCAATAGTTAACTATTTTGACTGTGCTCTGGCTGGAGCCCTTGGCTACAGCCTGGCGCTGGTCTCTGCGCAAGTGCCCGTCCCACCCACCCCGGGCTGTGGGTGCAGGCGTACAGCCGTCTCAGTCTCCCCCAAGCCGCTGAGGCGAGCTTCTGGTCGTGAGAGATGCAGATGAAGCGGTGTGAAGGGTTGGGCTTTTTTTTTTGTTCCTAAAAATGCAACGAACAAAAAAAAAAGTACAACAATCCAAACCCAACCATCTCGTCGTGCGCCGGCTTCCTTCCCAGGCGGCTCCACCGGGGACCACGCCGCCTCCTGTCGCCCGCGCTCGGCCCGGGCCCAGCCCGCGGGTCCGCGCGATCCGCGTCCCCGGCCCGGCGCCCCGGGCACGGCGCCCCGCGGGCGCGCGCAGCCCTCACGAAGCAAGCGGAGCGCGCCGCCGGGAGCCCGCCCCTCGGCCCCGCGCGCCGCGCGCGCCGGCGGTTGCAGGCGGCGGTTGGAGATACCGGAAGGGCTCCCGCCTCCCCTCACCCGCGGCCTCCCTCCCCGGGGGAAAGGCGAGCCCCGGGAGGCGGAACAAAGGCGCGGCTCGGCGGGGGAGGCGGACCGAAGTGCCGGGGGAAGGAGGGCGTCGGGGCGGGGCCCGTCGGCGCCGCGAGTCCATTTTGCAGCCGTTCCCGCCTCGTAAACGCGCGGTAACCGCGGCCGGAGGACTGGCGGCTGCGCGGCTCCCGGCGGCTTCCCCTCCACCGACCCCGGAGGTCCGAGATAAGTACGCGCCGGCCGGCCTCTCCTGGGGAAGCGGGGTGGGGACTTGCCCTGGCTGGGCGGGCACCTGCGTGCGTGGGGGCTGGCGGAGAGCTCAGTGTGAGCTCTGGTCTCCGCGGAGAGCAGCCGGGCCCGGTTACCGGAGGTGGGGGGAATGGCGTGCGGGTGGGCGGCCGGGGCCGGGCCAGCGCGGCCGGGCTGCAGGAATCCTGCTCCGCTACCAAGCGCTCCTGGCTTCACCGCCGGCTCCTCGGGGTCGCCTACAAAAGAAGAGGCGACCGTGAACCAGAGTCGGAGCGCGCGACCACCACCCTCTGGCACTAGGCGTGGGGAGGCTGCCTGGTGCCGGGGGAGGGCGCCCTAGCCGTGAAGCTCCTTAGCACAAAAGATCGCCAGGCTCTCCCATGCTCCTGGCTTTTTCACCAGGTCCTTGCCGGCTGGCTTTATTTGTGGGGGGGATGATTGGAAAAAAAAATTGAGGGTCAAGACTAAGGATCCTGTGCAGATAAATGCATAACACTCTTCTTTGTTCTTTCTTTGCAATAGCCTCGTTTTGATTACCAGTCACGACCTGAAGAAAAAACAAACGAAAACCTGATTGCTTTGCCTTGGGAACCAGTAACCCTGACCAATACTCCTGGCTTGCAAGTGACAGAGGTAAACTATTTTTCCCTACATTAAAAAGCACCCAATTTCTTCAGGCCCAGAACCTTTCAAAATCGAACTCTTGTCGAGATTATGTGTTCCCACCCTCATAAATGGTCTTTGTTCTTTTCATATTTTGTCAAAACCCAGAAAAATAGATTCAATACTTAGACATTCTTTAAATGACAGTTATTTGAAACATAATCCAAAGATTTGTATTGCAAAGGAAGAGAGGCTACAACAACTTTTGGTTTTAAATAGGGTTTGTCTTTCTTTTTTTCATTTCCTGTGTCACTGCTGCTTGGGTTTGTACAACAGGGCTTGAGTTTTCTGACCCTATAATAGGTATTTTAAAAGCAGAATTTCTTTTACATAACCAGTCCCTGTGGTAGAACTTGATGGAGTTGTTGATTAACTGGTTATACTTCTGTCTTGCACAGTAAGAAGATATATTTCTTCATACTCTCCTGTCTTTCCCTAAAAATACTGTCTTTTTTTTTTTTTTTGCACCAGCTGACATACTAAGCCTCTCTGGCAAGTCTTTCTGTAACGCCAGGTTATTTTTTATTCTCTACATGTATTGGTTACCTGGCCCTACTTCTGCCACAGCTGTTAAGCTATGCCCATCTCCACCAATGGTGCTTTGCACCTGGTATGCTATGTAACACTTTGCCCTCCCTTGAAATTATAGTTCAAGAGAGTCCAACTGTCTTAGGACTTTTCTTGGTTAATACACTATGCTCTAACTCACTCATGCTCACTGTAAATGTGTAGTTACAGTTTTTACAGTATCTCTACACATGTTAATTAAATCACCTTACAGTGATGTACGTCAATAGTTTACAAGATTGTCACACATTACTTATCTTTCCAAGAACATGAGGTAGGTATAAAAATCCTGATGCCATAAAGGGTAGAGCTAGTGCTTGGAAAGCTAGGTAGTTAGATGCAGTTTCAGTGCTCTTTACCCTTCTTCACTGGAGAATCTGTTACAACCTACTTCGTAAAAATTATAGCATTTTAGAAGGGATTTAGAGAACTCATGATTAGATGTCTCCATTTAACAAGTGAGGATCCTAAATTCTTGACCCACTTTTTGGATAGTGCTGCTGCTGCTGCTAAGTCACTTCAGTCTTGTCTGACTCTGTGCGGCCCCATAGACGGAAGCCCACCAGGCTCCTCGGTCCATGGGATTTTCCAGGCAAGAGTACTGGAGTGGGGTGCCATTGCCTTCTCCGTCGGATAGTGCTGAGGTCTCATAATTGGGCAACTCAGGTCCTATGCCTTGCTTGCTGTGTACAGTTTGCAGGGTTGGGTGGGGCTCAGTGTTTTCACTTGTAAAGTTAGGTGTTTAGCTAAATGATCGCTAAGAGCTAAAATGTTTTTAAGCCCAGTATTTTATTCTTACCCCATAACTTTTAGCACCATATACTATATATTGGTGATATGCAGACACATACTAATATTAACTGCCTTAAACTGTTTTATACTTTAAACTTAGGTAGGTATGGTAAAATATGCCTTTTTCTTCTTCTCTTCGTTTTTTTTTTTACTAAGTTCTATAAAAGTATGGTTCTGTTGTAAGGTCAGGAACTACTTGGAGAGGTGGAGCACCATCATACATCATTGGTCAGAGTGCAGAAAGTGGTATACTCTTTTCTAGAGGGAAACTTGACCGTTCTTTCAGGAGCCTTGAGAATGTTTCTACTCTTTGACTCACCTGACAATACACTTAAAGGAACCATTTAAGGAAATAATTAGAGTGTTGGACTAAGACTTTGCTACATTGTTCATTAAAATGTTATAATCCCCCCAAAATAAACAATAGGAAATAGCATATCCATAAGATGATCATGTTTTAAAGGAATAGGGGAACAATAGGGGAAATGCAAGTAATAAAATAAGTGGGAAAAGTGGACACAGAGTTCTGTTATGCTACCAGTTCTGTTAAAATATGGTGTGCATACACAAGATTGGAAGAAATATGCCAAAATAATGTTAGAAGAAATACACCAAAAATTATATTATTATTATATTATTATTATTATGGTTATTTCTTGGCAATGTGACCATGGGTAATTTTTTCCCCTATATTTTCCTGAATTTTCTGTAATCACAAATTATAATTTTAGAAAAACAAAATCCACTTGTATGGATAACCTCTCCAACATTAGTATGGTGTCAGCTTTCTATGTCCTTTTGTAAGGCATTTCTTACATCTTGTATGATAATACCTCTGTAAATGTGCTATATTTTGGAATTTAGGGCAGGAACGGATTTTTTACTATTTCATCTTTTAAAACAGCATTAGATGGATTGTCCATTTTTGTATTCATGAAAGACACTGCTTGCTCTCATTACCTTGCCTTGAAACTGTCAGGTACTAGAGGAATAGCACCCCTAACAGGTAACGAAAAACAGGTGTCCTTTGACATGGAGAATAGTTACACTCCAGTCAAGCCCTTGAGGGAATCCAAGCAGATTCCCTTAATGTGGATGCTTTCTAATTCATTTGCATTATAGATGTAGATACATTTCTAAGGAAAAGTGGAACTGAAAATTTTTGCCGATAGTTTAAATCGTCTTTCCTGTGCAATAAGCACCACAACTGCATCCTATTTGGCAATAGCCTGGCCAGCCCTTCAAAATTCCCAGAGGAGCTCGCTCTTTGTTCCCCCGAATATGTGCAGATACTGAATAGGAGGGTGGAGTGTCAGCATAGTGAATAGACTATAGCCAACCTGGAAACTGCTTAAAGTTTAGCATAATCAGCTTTCTATTTGAAATAATTTCTAGATGAGTTTTACTTAGAATAAAATGTGTATGTAATTCTACACTGAACAAAGGGAACTTGGTTCAGACCAATTTTATTGGTAGGTAGTACTGATCACTTGGCCACAGAATAACCTTTTTCTCTTGGCGCAGTATTACACACTGATTTTCACTTACCAGATAGATGTAGCTTGCTGTGTACTGAATTGACAGTACTTTTCTGAAAGCTGGTATTAACCTCAAATGTAGGGCTAGATGATGAAAACTTTCAATAGATACCAATCTGTTGGGGATAATAATTTAGGCTAGTGATTGCCAAGTTTATTGTTGCAAAAGAAGATTTGTTCTAAAATTTTTTTCACCTTCATTTAAACCTCTTTACATTTATTTGGGAGATAAGAAACCAGACACGTCTGGTTCATAACCAGTTCACGTCTGTTGGTAGTTCCAATTTAAGTTAATTTTAACTCTTAACAGGTAAAGATAAATAATCTGAATCTGGTTGGTACCAGACTAGGAGAATAATTTAGGCCATATGTTATGTTTCCTTGAAATTCAGACCCTCATTTTATTCTAATTGATTGCATCTGGGTGGGAGAGAATGGGATTTCATACCATTAGATATCCTCATAGATTTCTAAATAGTTGTTCATAAATAGGATAGTGATACCTGATCTAGCTCATAATCCTAGAACTATTGATTTAATGCTACTGATTAACAGGATTACAGAATAATATCTTGGGTGACTATCAGGTGAGAGAGAGAAGGTGTGAGATAAGGAGGGAATAAGAGGAAATCAAAAAGATTATGTTTCTTGAAGTAGAATGGGGAACATGAGATAAAAGAATAAACAAGAGTCAAGGAAAAAGAGTGGCATAGAGAAGAGAATGAAGGAAAGGAAAAAACTAATTTTTCCCAAGTTTGTCTAGACTATGAAGGTAATGACCTAGTTTTTGGTTTTTGAGATGTCATTTTAGTCCAAAAACTTGTGAACTTTCGGAGTAGGTAGGGCTTCTAAGCTGCTAGACCTTCTGTACTAGGTTTATTTTGCCCTAATCAGGAATTCTATTAGAAATACAGTGGGGGAAATTTTACTTATTATTACTTATTTACTTATTACTGCCACGTACTCTAGGACAGTGCCAGAAAAGGTAGGTTACTTATGTCTTATATGGCCACAAAGGTAAACTATATGGTGTTTGCAAGGGCCATGTAACAATTAGATAAGCTATTTTAGATACTATACGTGGTATATTTTCATATTCCTTTTTTAAGTTATCAGAAATTTTGTTTTTTTTCTTAATCTCACATTATCCTGTTTGGATCCTGTTTTGGCACAGTCTCTAAAAGCCAGAATGAAGTGTTAATAACATACTGATAAAGAGTACTTAAAAAAAAAAAACTTGGTAAATAGTTTTCATATATTATTAGATAACTTTCAAAACAGTTTTTCAATGAGGAGAAAAACTAACATGTGTAAGTGGTTTGTCCAAGGTCATAGATTGAGAGCAAAATGAGTATGTCAGTCTACTCATAGGCCTGGATCCAGAGATTTCCAGAAAGATACTTTTTATTTTATAAAAGATAAAAAAAATTATGAAGCTTATCATTGTCAGCTAGTATTTCTGAAGTTTTACCTTTTTAGCTCAATATGATTTTCTTATAGCTGGTCTCACGTGATTTTTTTTTCCCCAACTTTTGTGAAAATTTTCAAATATACTAAAAATTAAAAGTACACTACAATAGATATCCTTATATCCTCCACCTAGATTCAATTATTATTAATACATCTTTAGTAAGTTTCAAGAAACCATTTAGTGGATCTCATACTAAATTATCAGTATACTACTTGAAAATAAGATTAACTAGTGGGATGAGAGGATATGAGTTTTTTAAAAGGTGAGCTCTTTTATTCTATACTTTGTTTCAAAATAAGGTTGATTGATGACTGGCTATTTAGTAGAGTTCACATAATTTAGTTTTGTCTGTGAAGTGAGTTTCAGTATTTTCTATCTAGTTACTTGTTAGGTATTTAGATACTGCTTTGAAATTTCTGAATTCAAAGATCAAAGCAGGATGGAAATCAGGTTTAAATTTCTAAGATACAAGGTATAATCTTTTTATTCTCTAATGGGATTTGGAAAAAAAAATTGGATATTATTTTGAACTTTATATTGCTGTCAACTAATGAAGTGCCAAGATTTAATAGGAAAGGTTCTTTTAATTAAAAGGTTTTATTAAAATTATCTTTTAAGTGAATAAAATGAACACCTCTTCATTTATAATCATTTTGAGTTGATCATATAAAAACAAAAAGGCTCCCAGGAGGGAGAAGTCAACTTTTACTTGTGTTTTATGACTCCTTTCCTTTGGGTTGTGTTAGTCCTCAGTCATGCCCGACTCTTGCGACCCCATGGACTGTAGCCCGCCAGGTTCCCCTGTCCATGGGATTCTCCAGGCAGGAGTGCTGGAATGGGTAGCCATTCCCTTCTCCAGGGGATCTTCCTGACCCAGGGATCGAACCTGGGCTTCCTACATTGCAGGCAAATTCTTCACTGTCTGAGCCATCAGGGAAGCCTGTAACTGTTAGCTTTTCTGTCTTTTAAAATATTCTGATTGTTGTATTAAATACTCTTGTTGCTATTAATATATACCCACTCAAGGTAGTATTGATCAAACAGTTTTTGTAGTCTTCCTTGAGTGGATATTTTGAAAGTTCGCTTGAAAATAAATCTGTGGTGGTGTTATACAACTGCATTTGTCAAAACTCACAGAATTATGTACCAAAAGGAGTCTTATTCTCTGCAAATTAAAAAATATTTTAAAGTATAAATACAGTAGACAAATGAAGTTGAAAACCAGAGGAGGTGGTAGGTAACTAGTTATATATTCAGCTACTTTCTTTGTTGGTATAGAACTTGGGAGATTTTTTGGAATTCCTTGGCAGTGTGATGGTTAGGACTCTGCGATTTCCTTACTACATGCCCAGGTTCAATTCCTAGTCAGGGAACTAAGATCCCACAAGCTGTGTGGAGCAGCCAAAATAAACAGAACTTGGGAAGTTTTTGATTCAAAATAAGAAATGAATCTTGGAAGACTTGTTTGCCTTTGTATACCTAGTTTGAGATTGGTTAAGTTGAAATTTTATGACTGGTGTACAGAAATTTTGTTCACATAGTAAAGTTTCTTGACATCTATATTTGTCCCCCCAAAAAGGGGGCGTATATTTTAGTTTCGTCGAAGAAGTAAGCTCAGGTGATTTATTTAGATTTTTATGTTAGCATACTTTTAAGAAAAGAAACTGTAAGTTCCTTTACTGTGAAGCATACCCTTCTCTTAGTGAGGCTAAAACCCTTATTGTTTTCCTTTAAAACTTCAAAGGCAGCAAACTTGCCGTGGTTTCTTGGGTTGTTAGGCTAATATATCTCAGTTTTCTCTAAAAGTCAGCTAGGGAATTGGTCACAGAGTTTTGACATAAGGTTTTGAGTATAAAGCTAAGAAAATAAAATTGTTTTAATGTGGATTAAAATGAAAGTCTTTAAATTATGAACTAAAATTTATAAGTTGTATCACTAAAAGTGGAACAACAGGATCTACTATGGTTTTGATGCAATTTTTTTAGAAAAGGGACTTTCCAAATTACGTTTTTCTCTGGTTCATTTTAAGAGCTGTAAATTGATTATGGCTTTGGGATGACTATTATTTCTAAATTTTCCTGTGTGTGACATTTTCCTTTTTTCTTTTTGATACTTGATTGCCTTAAAATTCTTCTTGGCCGCTATTTCAGTATCCTCAGTTTTCTTCAAAGTTTCTTTGTCTTGGGTGCCTTTCTCTCCTCCTCATGACAAAACTTGGTCTCCTTTGTTCTTCCTGTTAGTTGTTTAACGTGCTTAGATAGGATTCTCTGGAAATACTAACCTGGCAAGGAAGAGTAAATTAGGTTTATATAATTCTAGGTGAAACATGTTAGAGAGCAGGGGAGGTGACAGAACCAGGACTAGTGGTGGAAGATCATGAAAAGTTTTCTTTCTTTGCTCTAAAGAGAGTGTTCTATAACTGCTTGATAACCTTTCAGCACACTAACCTCAGTCTCGGAAGCCATTCTCTTTCCAGCGCTTTTCGAAGATTATTTGATTTGTCATGTCACAAAAGATTTTTCAGAAAATAAGCTCATCACCATTTTTGCCATAAAACACTAAAGTCTGGCAGAATACTCTACTTCAGTTCTACATTGTTGTTTAGTTGCTAGGTCATGTCTGACTCTTTGCGACCCATGGACTGTAGCCCACCAGGCACCTCTGTCCATTGGATTTCACAGTCAAGAATACTGCAGTGGGTTACCATTTCCTTCTCCAGGGGATCTTCCCGATCCAGAGATCAAACCACTGAGCCACCAAGGAAGCCCCAATTCCACATATATATGTATTATATATTTATTATACATATATCTCTCACAACCTGAGACCATTAACTAGTTAGTCCTGCAAGTTCAGCTTTTCTTTTAAGTCTTCTACATTGTAGGTCCAATTGTGATTCTTTAAATTACTGTCAAAAGGTTTACTTACTTTTGGTTATAAGATGACATAGAGATTAGTAGACCCTATTTTATTTATTTATTTATAAATTTTATTACTTTGGTGGTCATATAAATACTGAAGGATATATTTATCTTAGTAAACTGAATGGGGACATATTTAGTGCTATTTTTGTTTCTAAAACTTTAGGGATAAAAGTTTTAAAATATACATTTTTAAAAGAATAAACTTGAATTGAGAATTAGTATTCTCTAGTTCAGAGGTCTCAAATATTTTGGTTTCAGGACCCCTTTACACTTGAAAGCTGAGGCTCCCAAGAGCTTTTATTTACATGTGTATTTGAAATTAAAACTGAGAAAAAATTTAAGGTAATTCATTTAAAATTATGATAAACCTATCATGTTAACATAATTTGTGAAAAATAACTTTTCAGAACAATTGTGAGAAGGGTGGCCTTGTTTTACATATTTAGAGATCTCTGTCAAGAACAGCCATTTAGTAGACAACAAGAGGAATCTTTTCTGTATCTCTGCATTACATCTGTTAAAATCAGTTATTTTGGTTGAAATATACAAAGAAAATCCAATTTGGCTTGGCACAGATACATAGTTGGTGAAAGGAGGAATATTTTAATGCCCTTTTTGGAAAACTATCACTCTTTTCTTTGATACTATACCAAAACTCAACAAGGGGTAGTTTCTTAAAAGTTAGTTGAAGTATGAAATCTGAAATCATATTTTTTTTAACATAATTGGTCTTTTGATCTTTTACCCAGGCATGACCTGTAACATGCATTGGTGATTTGAACCAGTTAATTTGCTGTGTAGTGTAGCTCTCCAATGCACGCATGCATGCATGCTAAGTCACTTCAGTCGTGTCTGACTCTGTGACCCTATGGACAGCAGCCCACCAGGCTCCTGCGTCCACAGGATTCTCTAGGCAAGAATAGTGGAGTGGGTTGCCATTTCCTTCTCCGGTAAATCTCCAAACAGTGACATATTTCATTATACAAAGATCTCTGTCGTAAAACAATACGCATGTTAATATTACCACTTGTTTCATTAGAAAAGTCTTCAATTAATGGTAAGCTATCAAGCTCTTTTAAGTGGCAACTATGTTTGCCAGAATCCAGTTTTCACTTAAAAATTCAACTTTTTACCATTGGCGAGAAACACTGTCATTTGTTTGCCTTGAAGTGATGGGCTCATTTTGTTTGTTTTCAGAAAAATGTCTGCCAGATACTTAAGTCTCCATATCCATAGTTTGTCATTCATTGTTTCAAGTATAAAAACCGTGTTCCCTGAAAAAAGCAGCTGATTAGCTTGTGGCTAGATTGCCTAATTGCTTTTCCTCCAGACAGTATCTGCTGGTATGCAATAGAAATACTTTGTGGTTACTTCATATTTTGTTATATGAAAGATTTAAAAAGACATGTACACAAGGATTAAGATTTAGTACAATGAATAATTTTTACTGTTTCATCAAGAACATTCTAAAATGAAACTGGCTGCCCTCACCTTTGCCCAGCTGTGGGTATGTGGTGGTGAATACATTAGGAATCCAGTTTGGGGCTACCTGTGGTCTTGTTTGGTTCCTGCTAAGGCCCCAGCTGTGTCTGCTTACCATTGCTTTTTTAATGGCGCAGTGTCAACACTGCCAAAGGTAAACAGCATCTCAGTATTACTATGAAAATAGTATTGTCCTCACAGGTGCCTTGGGAGAGCCTTAGGGAGCCCAGGTTTCTCCCCATTGCATCTTGAGAACTGATTGCTCTAGACAGTGCAAACAGCTTTGATTACTGTCCCAGTGGTTTTAAAAAATACCCATTTAATTCTCTAGGGAAGAATGAATTGCAGCTCTCTCATTTTATGTTTTTACCCCTGATTTTAATAATTGTAATCTTGCCTTTGAAATAGGAAAATGTGCCAGTTTTTAATAAAAGTCTCCATGAGAGAACATGCTTGGATTTATATCTCTGCTTCTTTCTTTAAATAGCATACCATTTTATGATTGTGGGCCCAGACTAAAGAGCTCATTCTGCTCAGACACTGAGTGGCTTTGTTTCTGACAGCTAGTAGTCAGCTCTGCTTTAAAGCAAGCATTTGGGCCCCGCTGGCTCCACTTGCAGTCGTCCCAGCCCTCGCCCTGTCTCAGCCAATGCCTGCTGTTGGAGAGCCCACACAAAGGCCTTGTGTACCGGGAGCCCCACTGATAAGGAGTGTGTTCTAGTCCCAGCAGATGAAATCTGCTTTGGTGTGCATTCCCGTCCCAGATTTCTCTTATTTTCTCTGTTTGACCAGTTATTTCTGTGACAAGAGCATTTTTTAATGGCTGTGAAGATAGTTTCTTCTAATTATTTCATAGTCCAAATGGAGGGGATTCCTGATGTAAAATAAAGTGTTTCTCTCTCTCTGGTAGGAGATGTGATGGAGCTGCTTGAAGAAGACCTCACGTGCCCAATCTGTTGCAGTCTGTTTGATGATCCCCGGGTTTTGCCTTGCTCACACAACTTTTGCAAAAAGTGCTTAGAAGGGATCTTAGAGGGGAATGTGCGGAATTCCCTGTGGAGATCCTCTCCATTTAAGTGCCCCACGTGCCGGAAGGAAACTTCAGCAACGGGAGTCAATAGCCTGCAGGTTAATTACTCCCTGAAGGGTATTGTGGAAAAGTATAACAAGATTAAGATCTCTCCCAAAATGCCAGTGTGCAAAGGACACTTGGGACAGCCTCTCAACATTTTCTGCCTGACTGACATGCAGCTGATCTGTGGCATTTGTGCGACTCGGGGTGAGCACACCAAGCACGTCTTCTGTTCTATCGAAGATGCCTATGCTCAGGAAAGGGACGCCTTTGAGTCCCTCTTCCAGAGCTTTGAGACCTGGCGTCGAGGAGATGCCCTTTCTCGCTTGGATACCTTGGAAACTAGCAAAAGGAAGTCTCTACAGTTGCTGACTAAAGATTCAGATAAAGTGAAGGAGTTTTTTGAGAAGTTACAACACACGTTAGATCAAAAGAAGAATGAAATCCTGTCTGACTTTGAGACCATGAAACTTGCAGTGATGCAGGCCTATGACCCAGAGATCAACAAACTCAACACCATCTTGCAGGAACAGCGAATGGCCTTTAACATTGCTGAGGCTTTCAAAGATGTGTCAGAACCCATCATATTTCTGCAGCAGATGCAGGAGTTCAGGGAGAAAATAAAAGTCATCAAGGAAACTCCTTTGCCTCCCTCAAATTTGCCCTCAAGCCCTTTGATGAAGAACTTTGATACCAGTCAGTGGGAAGACATAAAACTAGTGGATGTGGATAAACTTTCTTTGCCTCAAGACACTGGCACGTTCATTAGCAAGATTCCCTGGAGACTTTATCCATTATTTGTGGTGGTCATTCTACTTGGCCTTCTCATTTTCTTCAGTCCCACCATGTTCCTAGAATGGTCCCTATTTGACGAAATCGCAACTTGGAGAGAGAATCTTTCAAACTTTAGTTCCTACCTGCCTAGATCAGCTGATTTTGTAGAACAATCAGTTTTTTACTGGGAACAGTTGACAGATGGGCTTTTCATTTTCAGTGAAAGATTGAAGAGTTTTACTTTGGTGGTGCTGAATAATGTGGCAGAATTTGTGTGTAAATATAAACTATTATAAAATCTGTTTCAAGTACATAGTTCTGTGTCTTTTGTTAGAAATTGTTAGAATAGAGTGATAGTTCAGATTTGGTTAAGATTCCAGTCAGATATTGCCCTCTAAAAGTATTCCTTTCAAAAATAATGTCTTATACATGTTGAAATTAGGTAGCATAAAGATAAAAGTGAAATTTAATAGTTTAGTCTCCAGCCCTCCTTCCTTTTTAAGGTGCTTTTGAAATTAGCATCCTATCCCCAGTATTGGTTATGTTTGTGCTATGAAAGGAGGGGGTAAGAGAGTACATGATTTAATATTGTATTGATGAGGTAGTGTAATAATGATTGTTTTTAAGCATGTAATAAAGACTACTCTTGTAAAGCAACTGTTTTTTGTTTTTTGAGAGTGAGCATTCTTTTACAAAGGAATAAAATAAGATGGATTGAATTTGTAGCTTTTTCTGCAGAGGGTTGAGTTCCTTTTTCAATACAATGTAAATCTCATGTAAACAAAAACTGGCATTTTCTTATGCAAAGCTGACATTTTTAGGAGGGTGGAGATTTATTTCAGCTTGCCTTTTATCTGCTTTTAGGTTTTGTAAATTTATCACCAAAGGAATTTGGTGGTAAACTACAGAAGTGTTAGTGACTCTGTAAGCCAAGGCATGGGTTAAAAAGGACACATGGCAAAAGCAGGAAGTGAGAAGGCCGCCTTTTTACTGGCAACTAAGTGTTGTTCCAAAATATAATGGCAACTGTACAACCAACCATTTGTTTAAAAGAACTTTAGTGAGACTCATTTGACAGTAGATGAAGCAGTCTATCAGCTATTACAAAGTACAAAGTAATCAGCTAAACACTAGTACTGTCCTGTCTGCTCACATGAGATAAAGATGCCCTATCTCCCACAGAACAAAAATACATAATTTTTTCACCTTGTTTAGGCTTCAGATGAAAACAGGAAGTGACTTAGAACCTCTTTAAGTCAAACTTATTTCTGTTATGGGGCAAGACATTCCTTGACAGCCCAGAGGGTGTTTACCCCAGTACATTAATTTGGTTAAGAGGAGGTAATACAAGCAGGGATGGGAAAAAAAGGGTAACTAAATTTCAAGTATAGAAGAATCTTTACAGTTATGAGAAGAGTAGTCAACTCAAGCTGCTGGTTGAGGTCAACTGTCAATCTAGGATTTAGCCACTAAATTTCTAAAGGGGTCATAAGAAATTAAGACGTTTCTCTAGAAATAGTGTCTCTGCCATGAGGACTCGAGTAGATAGGAGGTGTGGAGAGGCTGAATGGTTTTCTGGTTCCAGAATATATTTTAATACATATTTACAAGAGGTTTTTATGAAGGATTTTTCTTTTTAAATGGGATACTGTAACTGTTCCCTGTTCTCTGTTCTCAGACCTATTGGCAGTTTCCTTAAACTATCCCGTTTCTCATCTGTTGCTTTTTCACTTTGTATACTGCAGGTTCCCAAGCAACTCTCAAATTTGTAAACCCAGCTATGGACACACTGTTTGCTTTAACAGTAGTTACCTGGAAATCTAGGTCTCTGTTTTTGTTATTTTCCCCTCCCCTGGATTTCTTAATCATATATAACTAACACTGTGGTTAAGGTTGATGTACAGGTTCCTAAGGCTGTGTCTGATGGTTTGTGGCCTTTAGTTGGAAGCAAGAGAAGAATGAGTGGTCAGGAACTGGTCACTTTGAATGTGGGAGGGAAGGTATTCACCACAAGGTCTTCCACCTTAAAGCAATTTCCTGGCTCTCGGTTGATGAGAATGTTAGATGGCAGAGACAAAGAATTCAAGATGGTTGGTGGCCAGATTTTTGTGGACAGAGATGGTGTTTTATTTAGTTTCATCTTAGATTTTTTGAGAACTCACCAACTTCTACTACCCACTGACTTTTCAGATCATCTTAGACTTCAGAGAGAGGCTCTATTCTATGAACTCAATCCTCTGGTGGATCTCTTAAACCAAGAACACATGTTACAGCCAAGACCTGCTCTTGTGGAGGTACATTTCCTAAGCCAAAATACTCAGACTTTCTTCAGGGTGTTCGGCTCTTGCAGCAAAACAATTGAGATGCTAACTGGGAGGATTACAGTGTTTATAGAACAACCTTCTGCACCAGCCTCGAGTAGTAACTCTTTCCCTCAGATGACCTTACTTCCACTACCTCTACAAAGACCATCTTACCATGACCTGGTTTTCCAATGCGGCTCTGACAGCACTACTGATAACCAAACAGGAATCAGGTATTTTGTACTTTGAAGCCTCTATTCTATACCAGTTCCTAATGTTTCCCCTCAAAACTGAAATTTTCTCATGCCTGAATTTTCTTAGAAAAAATAATGACTGAAAATAATTTTTTTTGGAGTGGGGGAAGGCATCAGTAGAGTTGGGTGGAATGACCAGATAATTATTGTCCAGATTGGGGTACTTTTCAGAGTGAAAGAAAGAATTTTTATTACATGGGACAACAGGAATAAATCAGAATAGTCCAGGGAAAACTGGGTCTATGGTCATTCAAGTTGTAGGAGGAAATAATTTCATAGATTATGTTCCACTCCCATGGAATGAGATGCCTTTTTCTACCCTAAGGGTTTCTTTTGGTTGCTGGCATATAGTAAAGGCTCAACAGTTTGTCCTGATTTCCTTACACTCTATGTATATTTGTTCTTTCAGCCATTCTGATTTGCCTACTAATTTTTCTCTGTTCCACTTTATGTCTTAAACACAATTAAGGCAGATATATCCCATGGCAAATCTGGTCTCCTGTTACATCGCTGGCACTCTTGCAGAACTCAAAATACTGGGATAGGCTGTCAGTATATTAAGGATAGTTGCTTCTGAGTCAGTTACTCACTTTCTCCCCGTTATTCTTGGCTGGACCCTCAGGCTGATTTTAACTACTGTCACGGACACTTCATTTCCCCCTTAAAAATGTCTTAATGCGGTCCCACTATTATTTTACTAACTGTGAAACTGGCTTTAATTTTCAGGATGGAAAAAAGGTCTGTATATGTTCTTTACTCATAGTATTTAAATAAAATGTACTTTCTTGGGGGTAAAGGTAGACATATTTTGGGATATTAGCTTTTGCAGTAGACACCAGGAGTGAACGTTTACCTCTCCCACAACATACCCCGTGGTCCTGCATACCAGCTTAAAAACCCTGGGCAGTATGACAGTTCTTAAGTTTTCACACTTGATAATCTCCTGTCTTTCATGAAATGTCATTTTGGGGAAAGGGATCCAGTTAAATTAACATGCTGATTGTGGAGAAAACCTAAGATCCTATCTTCACCTCAAAATGTTTTAAGATACCTCTGTGCATAACTGGTAGGACACTAAAATAAACAGAAGGGGAATTACCAGTTTTTATTTTTAAATTTGCATGATTAAGATCTTTGGGGATACCTTTCTAAAAAGTTAAAAACATAAGGAAAAATGGTATAATTGATTTCAAGAAGAAACATACAAGGTAAAAAGATATCCTGGAAATACTAAATGATCTTTAAAAACTACACATTTGGAGAAAATGTAATCTTGAAATGTAATCTTTTTATAATCTTGAAAAACAGAAACTCAAGTTGGGATATTTGTGTGTGTACAATGACAGTACTTTCCCCTTTCTCGTTTAGTGTTTGTGTTTTACAAATCAGATTGTTTTCATCTTAATAAGAGAATGGCATTATACTTAAATTCCAAAATAGATAACTCTAAAACTAGAAGCGATTTTTAAAATTAGATTTTTTTAATGCATCACCAAATAGTAGTCTTTTCAGTGTTTGAAGTTTAGAATTTTTTCAGCTGATAAGTAGTTCGTGATTTTGTTTTTTCTATAACCCCAATTTCAAAGTAGAGGTAGATAACCCAAGACTGAAGGCAGGAGGAGAAGGGGACAACAGAGGATGAGATGGTTAAATGGCGTCACTGACTCAGACATGAGTTTGAGCAAGCTCTGGGCGTTGGTGATGGACAGGGACGCCTGGCTGCAGTGCTGCAGTCCATGGGGTCACAAAGAGTTGGACACAACTGACTGAACTGAACTGAACTGAACAGAGATAACCCAAATCCGGTGACATTATTGGGAGTTTAGGTCATCGGATGAAACTTCTTGCACCTTAGGTATATCCCACTTAGCTGGCAATCATTTTTATTTCCTGCTCACTCCTTGGTCTGAATCTGTCCATTCAGATGTTTTTTCTGAAGGTGAAAAGTGAAGTAAGCCTGAATGGCTCCTTAGAGCCTGATATATCATCCAGCTGTTCAGTTATGTTCTACTAATATGATTTATCACTTTGAGGTCTTGGTAACCTAGCAAGTTGCTCAGTTATTATCTCTTAAGTTCATAGTACTAAAAATATTTGGCGTGCATCTTGCAGAGGGCCATTCATATGATACCACATTATCTAGCTCAAGTTATGGTCACAGGACTCTAGAGTCTTAGACATATATGTCTCAGACATATTCTATCTGTCTTTTCCTTTTTAAATTAGCTCAAATGGAGACGTGTAGTTGCCTTTTAAGTTTTTAAAAGAAGTTTTGATTTTCCATTTCCCATTGGTTTCTTTTCTCTTTTTCTTGTGCCTTGAAATCTTCCATTTCTTAATTTGGCATCTTAGGGAATCTGATATTTAGGCCCAGTGATTTCTTGCAAGTACATTCCACCTGGCTCAGTGATAAACCCACCTACCAATTCAGGGGACATGAGTTTGATCCCTGGGTCAGGAAGATCCCCTGGAGAAGGAAATGGCAACCCACTCCAGTATTCTTGTTTGGAAAATCCCATGGACAGAGGAGCCTGGAGGGCTACAGTCCATGGGGTTGCAAAAGAGTTGGGCACAACTTAGAAACTGAACAACAATACTACTTGCATCTTAATTTTGTCAGATGTTCTGTAACATTTTTTCTTTGACAAATGTTTCTAGGCTCTACAATCAAGATCTGGGGCTTGTGGGTAGATGAAATCATTTACTAATGTTAAAAATTTGCTGTATTAAACATGAACTTTTTGGTTATGTACTTTGTAGTTTCATAATTCTTACATTTTATTATTGAATTCTTTTGTCTAGAATGAGTTTCTAAATGTGAACTACAATAACCAGTCTATCAATCATAATTAAAAGGCTAGGGGTGTCCCCAAGGCTCTTTTTATCCCATAAAACCACAGACAGTTTAGGTGGCAGCCTGGAACTAATTTAAGTTAGCCTTTTTCTTTTTTTTTTCCCCCCACATTTCATAAACAAATGGTGGGAGGACAGTTCAGTCACTCACTTGTGTCCTACTCTTTGCGACCCCATGGACTGCAGCATGCCAGGCTTCCCTGTCTATCACCAACTCCCGGAGCTTGTTCAGACTCATGTCATATGGGAGGACACAAAGACATAAAAAACATCCTGGATGGTAGATAAAGAAGGGGCAATATAGCTGTATCTTTGTGGATATTATTATGTTGACATTATTAAAGCAATCTTCCCTGGTGGCTTAGATGCTAAAGAATCCGCCTGCAGTGCACGAGACCCAGTTCGATTCCTGGGTTGGGACGATCCCCTGGAGGAGGGCATGGCAACCCACTCCAGAATTCTTGCCTGGAGCATCCCCATGGACAGAGGAGCCTGGCAGGCTATAGTCCATGGGGTCACAATGAGTCAGACACGACTGAGTGACTAAGCACAGCACAGTCAATCTGAAAAGTTAAGGTATATATTTTTTCTTGATTTATGTGTATTGGTTTTATTGAGTTTTCTAGGAAATAGGAAGTTTTGTCATTTTGACTCTAGAGTCCTTTTAGATCCTTTGTTTTGCTCTTCAGCTATGGGTAATTATTGAGAAAAATTGACAATAAAATCTTGACATTTAATATCTGCAAAACCTCACCTGAAAAAAATGTTTTCGATAACAGAAAGTCACAGGAGAAAATTTGTAATGTCAGTGCTGATAATGAGTAAAATTAAATCTAGGGGGAAACTGTAAAAGGATCAAGTGTTCATTGAAATGACTGAATCAATTAATTAAAACAATATTTGGCAAGTCAAAAAGAAAAATTGTAAATAGTTAAATTATATAACAATCAAAAGCTGATTTAATTGTTTGATGAAATTGTTTGCTCCAGAAAATAATTGTTTAGTGAGACTTCATCAGTGTTAGCTATGTTCCTAAATGTGGAATTAAAATGACTTTGGAGATTACAGTAGGGTCTCTATTTTCGGTAGCCTGAAATTACTGGCTTAGATTTATAAATGAAGTCTTTAAAAAAACCTGATAAAAGTGGTATTATGCCTTTATTTGAGGTTATAAATCAAATTTATATATTTAGTTTTGCTAGTTATTAAAGGGATGTTTCGTAACTGAACATTTTTGTGTGTCCTAGGTATGTCTCCATAAAACCTGATAACCGAAAACTGGCCAACGGAACTAATGTTCTTGGCTTACTGATTGACGCTTTACTGATGGAAGGCTTCCATCTGGTCGGCACCAGAACAGTATCCTCTGAAGACAGAACTGAATGCTATAGTTTCGAAAGGATAAAAAAGCCTGCCGCTCTTGCCATGAACAAAACACTGAAATCAGAGACTACCCTCATGCCAGAGCAATAGTCATCTTCCCGTTTGGAAGTTCCATATATAGGGAATATATGTTAGTCAAATATGTACTCAGTCTATCTTTCTGGCCTTCCACCATGCCATCGTTGGGCAACTGCACCTTAACGCTCAAGCCACAGTGACTACTTGCTGCTCTCTAAACAGCATCGTGCCGTTGGTGCTTTGGTGTATGTTCTCTCTATCTTCAGTGCCTCTTTTCCCTTTCTCTTCATGAACACATAAAGCATTCAAGAAGGGGCTATTGAGGGACTTCCTTGGTGGTCCAGTGGTTAAGAATTCGCCTGCCAATGCAGGGGACATGGGTTTGATCCCTGGTTCCGGAAGATCCCATATGTCGGTAGAGCAACTAAGCCCACGCAGCACAACTACTGAGCCTGTGTTCCATAATGGGAAGCCTGTACACCACAAGTAGAGAGTAGCCCCCACTCACTGCAACTAGAGAAAGCCCATGTGCAGCAATGAAGACCCAATGTAGCAAAAAAAAAAAAAAAAAAATGGGGCTATGGAATCAGACTGCTTGATGTCTTCCCCCCCTAATATCTGGGTTTATTGAGGGGATGGGGGTCTGCAGGGGAGCCCCAGGTGCCTGTGGGGAAGGCCTGTCATCAGCCTGAAGGGCAGCAGCCCAGCAGGCAGCTGAAGATAGGATCTTCAAAACATGGGTCTACTTGAAAGAGTGGCTCTCAGCTCCACTGTGCCCAAAGCCTTTGGGTCCAAACATGGCTGTGTAGCAGGGGTGGTTGCCAAAGGGCTTGCCTTCATGCTGTGCATGACTCCCCAAGGTCAGTGTCTTTCCACATTCTCACACTTCAGGCAAGGCTGATGTCAGTCCTTCTCCAGGGAGGTCACCCACTCACTAAAGTATACCTCCATGTCACACTTGGGGCACATGGGCATGGAGGCGCCGAGTCTGGGGCAGGTGGCTGGGTGGGAACAGACCAGAATGCTGGACTAGACTGCTTGATTTCTAATTCCAACTAAGTCACTAGCTACATGGCTTGGGCAAGTCACTCTCTGTGCCTCAGCTTTTTTTAATCTATCAAATGAGGATAATAAATAAATATCCTTTATAGGATAATATATTTCCCTTATAGGCTATGTGAAAATTAAAGGAGATAATGTAAAATACTCAGCACATTGCCTGGCACATGGAAGTCACTCCATAACTATCAGTGATGATAATGATGGAAGATGGGTGACCCACTTTCAATTGCACCTCTTCTTGGAGGCACATGTGCTAAACACTTGGTAAGAAATACCTTTGTTAACAATTAGCACCTACTCTGGTGAAAAGCTTTTGAATATAACTTCTATTAATACTAACATTCAATATTCATATATTACTTTGATTTAATGAGTCCTCTTGTAGGAATCCTCATATATATATGTCACTTAAAATATTAGGATAAACATCTAGAAAGGAAAGCATTAAATGAAAGAGCACAGAATAAAGAGAGGGGATTGGTTCAAGATGGCAGAGTAGAAGAACGTGCACTTATCTCCTCCTATGAGAGCACTAAAATTGTAACTAGCTGTTGAACAACCATCAACAGGAGGACACTGGAACCCACCTAAAAACATAGCCCCCATCCAAAGACAAAGGAGAAGCCACAATGAGACAGGAGGGGTGCAATGAAAATCAAATCAAATCCCATAATCCTCTGAGTGGGCAACTCACAAACTGGGTAACAATAATACCAAATAAGCTCTCCCACTGTTGTGAAGGTTCTGAACCCTACATCAGGCTTCCCAGCCTGGGGATCTAGCGAAATGCCTAGGAATCCCCAAGGAATCTGACTTTGCAGGCCAGCAGGATTTGGTCACAAGATTTCCACAGGACTGTGGAAACAGAGACTCCACTCTTGCAGGACAAAAACAAAATCTTGCATGCACCGGGGCCCATGGAGAAAGGAGCAGTGACCCCACGGGAGACTGAGCAGACCTCCCTGCTAGTGTCTGAGGGTCTCCTGTGGAGGTGTGGGTTGGCAGTGGCTCATCACAGGGACTGGGGCACTGGCAGCAGCAGTCCTTGGAAGTGCTGCCCCTGGCCTGATCCCTCTTGGAGGTCACCATTAACTCTTCAATAGAGCCTGTAGACTCCAGGGCTGGGTCTCCTCAGACTAAACAACTAATAGGGAGGCAGCACAGACCCAGCAGACAATCAGATTACAGTTTCACTGAGCACACCCTGCCCACCAGAGCAAGACCAGTTTTTCCCACTGCTAGTCCCTCCCATCAGGAAGCTTACACAAGCCTGTTAGCCTAGTCCTCTGGAGGTCAGACAAAAGAAGTAGGAAGAACTATAATCCTGCCGCCAGCCAGAACAAAAACCATATCACAGAGGGTTATGTCCCAGATGAAGAGACAAGATAAAGCCCCAGAAAAACAACTAAATGAAGTACAGATAGACAACCTTCCAGAAAAAGAATTCAGAATAATGATGTTGAAGAAGATCCAGGATCTCAAAAACAGAATAGAGAAGATGCATGAGATGTTTACCAAAGACCTAGAGGAACTTTTTTAGTTCGTAGAGGAACTAAAAAACAAACAAACAGAGATGAACAATATACTAGAAGGAATCAAGAGCAGAATAACTGAGGCAACAGAATAGACAAGTGACCTGGAAGACAGAATGGTGGAAATCACTGCCACAAAATAGAATGTAGAAAAAAGAATGAAAAAAACCTGAAGACAGTCTAACAGTCCTCTGGGACCACTTAAAATGTATCAACATTCACACTGTAGGAGTCCTAGAAATAGAAGAGAGAGAGAAAGGACCTGATAAAATATTTTAAGAAATAATAGCTGAAAACGTCCCTAACACGGGAAAGGAAATAGTCAACCAAGTCCAGGAAGCACAGAGAGTCCTAGGCAGGATAAACCCAAAAAGAAACACACCGAGACACATAATAATCAAACTGACAAAAATTAAAGACAAAGATAAAATATTAAAAGCAACAAAGGAAAAATGATAATATACAAGGGAAGTCCCATAAAGTTATAAGCTGATTTCTTGAAAGAAACTCTAAAAGACAAGGAAATGGCATGATATATTTAAAGTGATGAAAAGGAACCAAGAATACTACAACCAAGAATACTCTACCCATCAAGATTCTTATTCAGATTTGATGGAGAAATCAAAAGCTTTCCAGACAAGCAAAAGTTAAGAAAATTCAGCACCACTGAACCAGCTTTACAGCAAATGCTAAAGGAACTTCTGTAGGCAGGAAACACAACAGAAGGAAGAGACCTACAAAAAATAAACAGAACAATTAAGAAAACTGTAATAAAATCATCCATATATGTAATTACCTTAATGTAAATGGAATAAATGTACCAACCAAAAGACATAGACTGGCTGGGCAGGTGCATATATGCACTTTCAGTCATCACATCACTCTACTTAACTCCCTAAATTGTTTGTAATTATTTTATGTTGTTAGGTTAATCATGCTTCCATTATGGCTTCCAATTGCAATTATTTTAATTTTTTGTCTGGCCATTGATTGAAAATTGATAAACATCTTTTACTACTGTGATTATGTAACTATTATTCGTCTTAATACCACTGTATCATGATTGGTCAACAGAAAGTAGTAGAATTCTATCTCACTAAAACTACTGTTTAATAGAAAAACCTGTAATCATTTTTTAAAAATCCAGATGCACATTAGAATTATCTTGGAATTTTTTAAAAAAATACAAATGCCCAGGTATTGTTTTTTTTCCCCCAAAGCTCTAGATGTGATTCTAAGGAACAGCCATGTTTAAAAACAACTAGACTGTATGATTTTTTATCTAGTTTGTTTCACTTTTCTATTTCAGTGCTCCCATATAATTTATGTTTTCTAACTTCTCCATCTCTTGTTCTTTCTCAAGCCTTTATTAAGTATAGCAGAAAAGCTCTTTTGTATATATATAAAATATACATACATTATATAATATATATTTTAAAAAACTTATGAATTTATGAGTTTATGACATTCTGGTTCCAACTGTTTGAATAAGTATGAATAGAATGCTAGGTTTCTAATTTATATTCACTCAAAGGTTGGATAGTTCCATTTATTCTGGTGTCTAGTACTACGGCTAAAAGCCTAGAAAGCTTACTATGTTAGTGATATAAAAAATTTTTTTGAATGAGGCTTAAACTTCTAATTCAATTCTGAGAATATAAAGAAATACTATGTTGTATAAAACACCCAGGAAATTAACATGTGATACAGTATTATTAACTAAAGTACAGATTTTGTTTAAATTTTACAAAATTTTATGCTAATGTTCATTATTTTTTTCATTCCTTATTCAAGATTCCACATTGTATTTAGTTGCATTGAGCAGCTTCAGTTGCATGCAACAAATTCTCTTTTCATTTTTATTCTGTTACACATATTTTCTAATTTTCCTTGGTATGGCTTCTTAGATACACTCATCCTTTAAAAGTGGACATTTATTTTCCAAACACATGGAGTTATCAAAGTATATTTGATATATTAATTACTCATTTTGCTATTAATTTCTCATTTAAATGCTTTCTTCTCTGCAATCACCTTCTGTGTTTTTTCAGTCTTTTAACTTTATTGAGGCTTTCAATGGCTAAGTCAAAGATCTCTCTTGGTAATTGTTACATTACACTTGAAAATATGGGGGTTATTTTCAAATATCTTTTGATATAGATTTCTAATATAATTCTGCAGTGGTAAGAGAACAGACTCTATGATTTCAATACTTTTAGACCATTAAATTTTTCCACCTTGTTTTGTGTCCCTGAATATGTTCCAGTGTCTCCTGGTTTATAGTCTATGGGAACTTGAATAGAATTTATATCCTGCTGTTGTGTGAAAACTGTATAAATCTTAATTATGTTGAACTGGTTCATAGTATTTCTCAGGTCTACTATATCCTTCTACTTTTCTGTCTGTTCATTCTATTAATTTTTGAGAGTTTGATACTGAAGCTCCAACTAAAAATCTTAATTATCTACTTAAAAGAATAATTATAACATATAGTGGAACTATATGTAACTTTGGAAAATTCTTAAAGAGATGGGAATACCAGACCACTTTACCTGCCTCCTGAGAAATCTTCATGCAGGTCAGGAAGCAACAGTTAGAACTGGACATGGAACAACAGGCTGGTTCCATGTAGGAAAAGGAGCACGTCAAGACTGTATATTGTCACCCTGCTTATTTAACTTATATGTAGAGTACATCATGTGAAATGCCAGGCTGGATGAAGCAAAAGCTGGAATCAAGACTGCCGGGAGAAATATCAATAACCTCAGATACACAGATGACACCACTCTTATGGCAGAAAGCAAAGAACTAAAGAGCTTCTTGATGAAAGTGAAACAGGAGAGTGAGAAAGCTGGCTTAAAACTCAACATTCAGAAAACTGAAATCATGGCATCCGGTCCCATCACTTCATGGCAAATAGATGGAAAAACAATGGAAACAGTGACAGACTACTTTTTCACTCAGATGGTGACTGTAGCCATGAAATTAAAAGATGCTTGCTCCTTGGAAAAAAAGCTATGACCAACCTAGACAGCATATTAAAAAGCAGAGACATTACTTTACCAACAAAGGTCCATCTAGTCCAAGCTATGGTTTTTCCAGTGGTCACGTATGGATGTGAGAGTTGGACTATAAAGAAAGCTGAGCACCGAAGAACTGATGCTTTTGAACTGTGGTGCTGGAGAAGACTCTTGAGAAGTCCCTTGGACTGCAAGGAGATCCAACTAGTCCATACTAAAGGAATTCAGTCCTGAATATTCATTGGAAGGACTGATGCTGAAGCTGAAACTCCAATATTTTGGCCACCTGATGCGAAGAACTGAATCATTGGAAAAGACCCTGATGCTGGGAAAGATTGAAGGCAGAAGCAGATGGGGACGACAGAGGGTGACAGTTGGATGGCATCACCGACTCAATGGACATGAGCTTGAGCAAGCTCCTGGAGCTGGTGAAGGACAGGGAAGCCTGGCATGCTGCAGTTCATGGGGTCGCAGAGAGTAGGACACGACTGAGCGACTGAACTGAATTGATATGTCACTGTTCTTTTTCCAAGTCTCCTGTAAATGTGTCATACTTTCATAATTTAAACACTAAAAAAAAAAAAAAAACAACTAAAAAATAGAGCACCAAGTACTTTGCACATAAAAGGGTTAAAAAATGTTGAGTGGAAGCAGTTGAGCACCATTTTAAAAAGTACAAACTCATTCATTCAAAAACATCTGTTGAACATTTGCTGGACACTAAGTTTTCAGATTTAAAACAAGGGTAAAACAAAAACCCTTATTCTTAATGACCTTACATTCAAGTGAGAAACAGTATCATCATAATAGCAAAAATTAGAAATAAACTCAAAGTTCATCAATAGAGAATGGATAAATTCTGGGCCTCAGTGAAATGCTGTGCAGCCTTTAAAATGAATGAGACAGCAATTTATAAACTTAGAAGGAAGGATTGTCAAACATTTATAAGTTGAAAAGCAAGGTGTAAGACAATATATAAAGTGAAAAAATATATTTCTACTTTATGTACAGTATGTAGTTTCCATTTGTTAAAAAATATATTTTATATATATATATATATACATATATATATACACACACACACACACACATATATATGTTCAGGAATTTTCAGCAAAGATATGGTCACCTGTGGAGAAAGAACTAAGTGAATGCGGTTTAAATGTGGGAGGAAGACTTACTTTTCACCAGACCAGGTAGGTCTTTTTTAAAAAGGGAAGAAAAAGCCATGCCTCAAAGATAATGTGTATGTGCCAGGGTTAGGGGACTGCTTTGGCATGGGATAGCCTATTATCTCATATTGATCCAAATTTTACCCTACCATCTTTCCTGTGAAATCCTTACACTTAGCAAAGGAATTACATTCCAGAAATTTCTAGTAATTATTTATAGGTTTGTGTACTAAGCTATAGGGAAGAAAGATCTTTTCAAAAGTCTCCTAGTAGTACCTCAAGAGGTTATGTATAATGGAAAAGAGAAAAATACTTCAAGACTAGTAATGTCAAAGTTAGGAACTGAAAATAATGACCCAAATAAGAAAAAAAAGCTTTATGAATACGTGTTGTGTTTTTGGTAGCACTCTTCTCCTCTTTACCGCAGAAAAGTCAACTTAGCTGTTTTAGTCTGCCATCTTAGTTTTGGGGCTATGTCTGGTCTGGTTTTCTCACTAGCATCATATTCTAGGGTACAATATTTCCAGTCTGCTAAGTTTTGGGCAGCGTGTGATTTAACTAGCTGAGTAAAGTTGGCATGGTTATATATGTTACACTGTTTAATTCTCTTATAGTGCTTTGCTGAGAAGATCATTAAAGACTGAAAACTGGTTAAAAGAATAGTGAAGCAAAAATACTGTAACTACAAATTGGCAAAGAATAAGACAGGGAATGTTTAAATTGTTAATGTGTTCTTAGTCATTAAACTTGTAGAAACTAGCTTGAGATGAGAAATAAAATGTTCTTTTTAGCTGAAACTCCAATACTTTGGGAGTAGGCAATGGCGCCCCACTCCAGTACTCTTGCCTGGAAAATCCCATGGATGGAAGGAGCCTGGTGGGCTGCAGTCCATGGGGTCGCTAAGAGTCGGGCATGACTGAGCGACTTCACTTTCGCTTTTCACTTTCATGCATTGGAGAAGGAAATGGCAACCCACTCCAGTGTTCTTACCTGGAGAATCCCAGGGACGGCGGAGCCTGGTGGGCTGCTGTCTACGGGGTCGCACAGAGTCGGACACAACTGAAGCGACTTAGCAGCAGCAGCAGCAGCCAATACTTTGGCCACCTCATGTGAAGAGTTGACTCACTGGAAAAGACTTTGATGCTGGGAGGGATTGGGGGCAGGAGGAGAAGGGGACGACAGAGAATGAGATGGCTGGATGGCATCACTGACTCGATGGATGTGAGTCTGAGTGAACTCCGGGAGTTGGTGATGGACAGGGAGGCCTGGCGTGCTGCAATTCATGGGGTCGCAAAGAGTCGGACACGACTAAGCGACTGAACTGAACTGAACAGAAACATTACCCATGGAAACATGTAATATACATATATTTAATTAATTCAGTCAGAAAATATTTATTGACATTGTATGCTAAATACTCTTCCAGACACTGAGGATACTGCAAGGAACAAAATAAGGTCTTCCTTCCTAGAGCTTACTACAAATACAATTCATAATATTGATGATGGGTTTAAATTAACTTAGGTTTTTAATTAAACAGTTCCTCAAACGACATGGGCTCACAATCCAGAGGTTTTTAGAATGAGATAAATGATCAAAATTTAAAAATTATATATTATTGACTAGGAAAAGTGTACTTTCAGAGTGGATTGAGTTTCTTATTTTAGTAAATATTTTAAAGATGATATCTGGAGACACGTCTGTCAAGATTATCTCAGTGAGTCTCTTGTCTTCACTCCAACAAAGAGTGGGGTATGATGAATGAGACATCAACATGCACAAAAAACTGGGTCTTGTTTTAGAAAGGGAGGCAGGCATATGGCTGGAAGCAAACAGGGATGTGTTAGATGAACCACAAATTCAAAACTCTTGCCTGATTTAGGGAAAATAGAAGACTTTAACATATTCATATGGGTATCACTTAACTTCTTGACCAAATTGCTCATAAGAAAATCATAAGAAATTATAAGAAAATAATGGCAGAAGTTTGTGTTGGTCAACCAAACTGAAAACTCTGGCGATCAAATCACAGACTCGTGATCGTCCATCTCAGATACATAGGGAGGAATCATCACCAAGCATGGTTTGTCCATCTAGTTGGGCTTCCCTTATTCTCCCACTTACCTTTGTTTCAGCCTCTTTCTATCACCTACAGTTTCATTTCTGATAAGACACTAAGGATTTTAGCTTATTCTTGAATCTCAACAATATAAACTTTTAAGTGGCTGGAAGTTCTTCCTAAAAAGATTTTCTGAAAAGGAGCTGTAGTGTTGAATTTTATTCTTGAATTTAACATACAAGTCATAATTGCAAAGAATTCTGAGTTATGTTAAAGTCAAACTTAATTTGAGCTGCTTCCCTAATAGCTCAGTTGGTAAAGAATCCGCCTGCAGTGCAGGAGACCCTGGTTTGATTCCCGGGTTGGAAAGATCCCTTGCAGAAGGGAAAGGCTACCCACTCTAGTATTTTGGCCTGGAGAATTCTATGGACTGTAAAGTCCATGGCATCGCAAAGAATCGGACATGACTGGGTGACTTTCACTTCAAAATCTACTTGAAATCAGGAGTCTGAAGTAATATAAACGGTCAAGGGAAAGCAGTTTGAGAAGTATATGACTTAGGGAATTGTAAGCTGTTTCTAATTTGTCTTGTATACTGTTTCTATCTAACAAATGTCAGCTCAGTTATATACATCTTTGTATTGGTTCTCTATCATGAACAACAGAAATGGTCACATTGCCAGAGATCTTGCTGGAAGAATAAGACTTGGTAAGACTTTTAAATATCCCATATTCTACTGTTATTTTTATTCTGTGTTGGGAAGTTGACCCTGTCAGAGCACATTAAGCAATGCAGAAGGCACTAAGAGGAAATTTTTAAAAGGAAATTTGGGAAATTTTATTACCTTCCTGGAACTATTGAACCCATGGGAAACACTAGTGTAACATCAAACTTAGTGTTTTAAGCAAAAGTTTAAGAAGTAAAGAGATGAGATGAAAATATATTACTAAAAATTACTTAATTTCTAGAATATCAACAACATCATAAAGACATAATTGCTCACCAGCTTTGTCCCAGAACTACACTTTTTGAATTGTTAGGTCTTCTATTGGATCTATTAGAGATAAAAAGTTTTGTACAAATTTCACCAAAAGACTCATCATCTCAAAATTATTAAGCTTGGAAAAATGCCTTAATATTTATCTAAGCAATGAGGTCAATCCAACCCCTCAAATATTTTAATAGATAAAAAGCTAACCCCTTACATGGTGAATGGGAAATGAGTATTAAGCATGGCACGCAATAAATAAGCAACAAAATACAGTAGAATTAACAGGACTTTACTCCCCAAACTGAAATGTGCCTAAGACTTAATCAGAGTTTTCTATACCTTCAGGTTTCACACCAACACCTCAAATCCAGAAATCATAGTTTTAAGGTGGCTTTTTTTAACTCTGCCAGTTGAGTAAAACACACCAACTACCAAGTGTTTCTATTTCATGTTACTTTTCTCATTTCACACTCTGGTAAGAATTTGAATACCTTTGGGTTCCCAAGTTGGAAGCCAAACAGGAGAGGTTTATCTTACCCTTCTTGTAAAAACGCCCCAAGAAAGTCTGGTTGCAATGTCTGCGGTTCCATGAGTTCTTTTAAGATGAGGACTGGGATTGTGCTTCATACTGGTCTTTATATTCCCCCACAGTGCCAAACAGTGGAAGTGAATATACAGTGGAGGTGATGAATAGATTCAGGGGATTAGATCCAGTGAACAGAGTCCCTGAAGAACGATGGACAGAGGCTTGTAATATTGTACAGGAGGCAGCTAACAAAAGTCCCATGGGGTTGCAAAGACTCGTACATGACTTGGCAACTGAACAGCAGTGCTAGACATCTAACAGTCTTACTGAACTGAAGTGAAAAATTTGGAACTCTATAGTCTCAGTAAACATCCACTTAGAAAAACAAGAATTACAGTAGACAAATGATATTTTACATGAAGAGTCTGAATGAGTTGATTCAAGTTAAAGACTACAGAAAGAAACCCATGGTATTTGTCTATGAGAAGTTTATATGGGTAACCACACAAAAATCGAGATGAAAGCATAGATGTATATAGAAATACTAAGTAGTTGAAAGTTATGCAAAATTATACATTTAAAATAGCCAAGCCAAACTACAATATACCATAATATGCTAATGAAAGTGTAATGCTACAAGAATGCTTAGTAATTAAATATTAAAGGAATACAAATTCAGAATGAATGTTACATGACTGCAGTCAATATTAAATCTTGACTTACCTCCATAATTTAGAAGTCATGAAAAGATAGTAGAAGTCATCAGACCTGGCACGTAAGTCAGATGTAACTAGGATGGAAACATAGAAACAAATGTTCCCAGTTCTGGATAACTTGACTTGAAGACATAGGTTCACTGAATTTGGATTAATCAAACGGTCTAAAGATTTAGGTAAAAGGGTCTAAAAGATTCTATTATATTCAGAAGACATATTACTGAGTTTTTAAAAGGCTATTTTGGAAGCACAGATTAATACTTTAGGTTTTCTTACATATCATTAAAGTAGAATATATTAGAAATTTAAAATGTAGAGTAATATGGTATTTCTGTCTCATGATGGGCATGTAATTACTAGGGAAACCAATCAAGATACTTTGACTTTCTAAATAGGAATCCTATAAAGCAAGGTCTAACTCCTAGAAAACCAGATTACTACTTTCAATTAATTCAAAAAATTTTTTTGCTTGGTCAACTTTTAAAATTTCTGGGTATAATTTAAGCAGTACTGAATCTCTATTTGATTTTTTGGGGCTAACGCTTTTCTTCAGAAGCAAACCCAATTTAGGGTGAAAAAGAAAATGTTTTCAACCTCTTAGACAGCTTAATCTTTTCTTAACTGTTTTTCTCCATCAAAAACAAGTATTTAAATAAGGAATCTCAATTATCTAAACCTATTTTGACCATCTTCCAGAATTTTTTGTTATACCTCTTTTGAAATGCCGCAGTTGCCTTCTTGGAAAACTCGTCTTCCTGGTTTTCACTTTTCTGTTTATTATTACAATTCTTCAGCCAGAATGCCAGGCCTTTGTGCTGCACTGTTTCTTGAAATTGGAGACCAGCACATTTCCCACAATTTAATTACATGCTTTTCCATTTGAGAAATTAAAGTTATGTGTCAATTTTAGTTTTAACTGACTGAATTGTTTGGACTTTAAGTTCTCAATTTCATTCCTTAGGTGTAACAGTGGGAAAGATTTTGTTTAGTGAATAGAAGCAAAGGGAAGGTTCAAGAATATGAACACATTTTAGTTATTGACTTTCATAACTGATACAAGTGTAGGAATTTTCCCAAAGGCAGAAGCTTGAGATATGACACTCTAAGAAAAAAAAGGTTTGAATTCCATTTTGGAAATGTTTATTTAAGACTACATACCCAAATAATTTTTTTACACTCTTGCCTGGAAAATTCCATGGACGGAGGAGCCTGGTAGACGGCAGTCCATGGGGTCGCTAAGAGTCGGGCATGACTGAGCGACTTCACTTTTCGCTTTTCACTTTCATGCACTGGAGAAGGAAATGGCAACCCACTCCAGTACTCTTGCCTGGAGAAACCCAGAGACAGATAAGCCTGGTGGGCTGCCATCTATGGGGTCGCAGAGTTGGACATGACTGAAGTGACTTAGCAGCAGCAGCAGCAGCAGCAGGTGTTTATGTACTTCTTTTTAAAAGAAAGGGATATATTGTCTTTAATAAAGATCTTTAGTTAGCCTGTCTACCCGTATCAGCTTTGAATGGGTAACTGACACTGCCTCTCCAGCCAGACTTTTACATAGAATTCCAGTTCTGTATATTCAGTGACTTTTAATCAAAGCAATTCCAAAAGAATACCTGGATATCATTTAAATTCAATATTACAAAAATGGGACTCAATATCTTTCCTTCTCAAATTAGTTTTTCTTAACTCTCTTCTTTCAGTGATACTATTATTGTCTTCCAGGACAGAAAATGTTACTTTTGACACCCACTTTTATTCAACTCATTATGATGTTGAGCAATTTTTTTCTTTTGAAATATCTTAAATTTATTCTCTTATCTCAATTTTCATTGTCACTATTCTGTTCAGGTTTTCTTCACTCCTAGATCACCACAGTAGTCACATGCCCAGTTTTGTTGCCAACAGACTTTCTTAGAATCCTTCTGTATATAGTATAGCTGCATTTAATTTCCAAAAATTCCATTATTTTATTATTATTTTGGTTTCAAGAGGCCATAACATCTCCCTGTTCCTTGCTCTATCAAGACTAAAGTCTCCTAATCTGCCTAATATCTAGGCAAAGGCCCAGTGACTTAGTTCTAACCTAGTTATCTAAATTCATATGACCTTTGCCTTGGGTCTTAAGGCAAAGGTCCCAAGTTACTTTTGGGGGAATACTACATTCTATTTTGGCTTAAGATCTTACCCACAAACCAGAAAAGTCCAGTACTTGACAACTCAAAGCATCTTAATTTACAAGCGTACAGGCCACAAATTACAAAATAAGACATTTTTTTACTGAGTCAGCAGAGACATCTGTCTAATGCCCCTGCAGTTCCCTAGTTACTTACAGTTTTGAACTGAGGAGATCATCACATGTGGCATTTATTGCCTTTTACTAGAACGAGCTGTTGTCTGGCACTTTGCTCTGTATGGACAATGTCTGTTTTCTGCTTCTGGTCTCAGTCCTTTCTCCACATGGTCTAGGTACACAAGATATATATATATATATTTTTTTTTTTGATGGGGGCAGTGGTGATGTCAAAACAAGTGCCTAGAAAACAGGTCATAAAGCAAATCAGTATAGAGGGGAAACTGCTTCACTATGGGAATCATTATTTAATTGCTGGTTGAATTCCTGACTTCTGGCTAAATATGTCTGGCAAATATGTCAACCTCCCTCAAAGCCAAATCAAACCCAACAGCAACATTAGACTTTTCAAAAAATGTAATTTATATATAGGTTCTGGAAATCAGACAAAAATGTCCTATAGATTTTATATAAAAGCTCTAAGGGTACATAAAAATAAATCCATATCACATTATAACTTAAATGTCCTAGCAGAAAACAAAAGTTCCATATTTGATCCACAATTTTTTTTCTTTCTGAAAGCTTTTTTCAAGTGACTTGGATAGTCTTTTATAAAATTGTCCAAGAAAGTTTATAAGAAAACCCATTTCAGTCACTAAGGTAGCTCTAGTAAGCAGAGGGATTCAGAAGCATGCCATTAACTCTAGTCACTTTAAAGCATTGTAGCAGATGTTCCATAGTTATTTTTGTGATTATAGTAATGATGGCTCTTGGAATTTTTTTTTCTGAAAAGTATTTTTTAATGTAAGGACTTCTCATTCTACTTGCATCTCCCATCTCCTCAGGGTGTGCATATGTGCTTAGTGGCTCAGTTCTGTGTCCTACTCTTTTAAGGCCCCATGGACTGTAGCCCACCAGGCTTCTGTCCATGGGATTTCCCAGGCAAGAATACTGGAGTGGGTTGCCATTTCCTTCTCCAGGGGGTCTTCCTGACCCAGGGATCAAACTTGCATCTCATGCATTACAGGAGAATTATTTACTGCTGAGCCACTGGGAGAGCCTCATCTCCTCAGCGAAGTGAAAGCTGCTCAGTCGTGTCTGACTCTTTGCAACCCAATGGACTAGTTCCTGGAATTCTCCAGGCCAGAATACTGGAGTGGGTAGCTGTTCCCTTCTCCAGGGGATCTTCCGAACCCAGGGGTGGAACCCAGGTCTCCTGCATTGCAGGCGGATTCTTTACCAGCTGAGAAACCAGGGAAGTCCATCTCCTCAGAGAGACAACAAATAAAAGCCAACAGGAGACAGTTAAACTATACTTTCTTGGAAAGTTTTAGATGATCAGCTAGACCACTAATAGCCTCAAAATTTCATAGGCTTTCCAAATATTCATTCTCCTATGCATAGGTTTCTGGCTTTGATTAAAATTTTAAGAAGAAATTTCTTCAAGGTAGTTACTTAATGCCTCAGTGTTAATAGGCAGCATAGAACAGAGGCGCTCTGATATGTGAAACAATTAAAGATGGAGAACTTCTAAATTACCAGGTAAGAGCCTGGGCATTTTTATATTTATGTAGCTGGTATTCAGCCTTTCCAGAACATATTGTCTCCAAATTACTACTGATTTTCAGCAATCAATTGCCATTTATCAAGCATCTTGCAGAGTATATAATGAAAAGTAAAATAGATGGACCTTCCCATGATCAGATTTCATTCGAATCACTTCTTAGGCATTTTAACTGGGTTAGGATGTTACCTGGGAGAGGTGCCAAATAAACTAATCTGTGCTAATGTGTTAAAAAAAAAAACAAAACAAAAAAGCCTCTGCCCATAAAGAAGGGTGTATTAATTGTTCTAGAGCAGCTATAGGAGCACAAAAGAGAGAAACAATATTTCTGGATGAGGAAAAGTGAACTGGGAAAATTTCATGCAGGGGCTAGATACCCTAAAAATATTTAGATAGCTAAAGATGAGGGAAAGCACACCCTAAGAGTAAATAATTTGAGCTAAGGGTGGATGAAATTAGAGGTTTGGAAAAGGCGTAATGTTTTTATTTGGCTTAACAACAGTACTACAGTATTAATTCATAATCATTTCTGTAGTGGTAAGGTCAATCTCAACTGGGCAAAAAGTATCCCTGACAATAGGCTTTGGCCATGCAACCCCTTCCTCTCAAGATTTCTCACTTGATTTGCTGAGTTAAAGGCCTAGAGTGCCCAATGTTTAGGGTAATCCATTGTTTAGCCTAACTTAAGCCTAGGCTTCCTTCTAATATTTCTTACAACTCATGTTTTATTTTCCTTCAGATCATCACATTTTGATTTTTCAAGAGACTGCAGGCAATCTGAAAATACTAACATTTTCTTCAATTAGAAATTAGGGCACATTATGCAGAGGAAGGAAAACAATCTCAAACATGTACACTTATTTCCCTACCATCTCCCCAAGACCAATCTGTTTTAAAACTTAAACTACTCTTCCTTACCTGATCGTGACTTTCTTCATGTTTTCTGCACTAAGTCTCCAATTCTTTCATTCTTTGAGTTAATCCTATCTATTTTTTCAATAGATAGCTTATTTTCCACATCCTCTAAGAAGTCTTTTCTGTTGTCTAGATACACATTTTCTTTGAGATTCTACTGCGCACTTCAAGTCCGTAAGACAGACTTTACACTCCACTCTTCTCTAGTTGTTTCTTGTAAGTCAGTACAATATTACCAGTTAGGAAAATTCTTTGCGGACAGTGACCATCTTTTTTAGACTATTGTGAAGTACTGGGCATAGAATAGGTCTTTAATAATAAAAGACCATCTCACTTGAAAAATGTAAACAGAAAACTTTTAAAGCATTTTAAGAATTATTTTAATAGCTTTTTGATAGGATGAAATTATATTCACTCTCATTTATAGACCTCACGGAGAAGGCAATGGCAGCCCACTCCAGTACTCTTGCCTGGAAAATCCCATGGACGGAGGAGCCTGGTGGGCTGCAATCCATGGGGTCACTATGAGTTGGGCACAACTGAGTGACTTCATTTTCACTTTTTACTTTCCTGCATTGGAGAAGGAAATGGCAACCCACTCCAAAGTTCTTGCCTGGAGAATCCCAGGGACGGGGGAGCCTGGTGGGCTGCCGTCTATGGGGTCACACAGAGTTGGACACGACTGAAGCGACTTAACAGCAGCAGCAGTGTAGACCTCAAATTATCACCATGTCAGATTTTTACACTATTCAAAACAGATTTGCATATGAATAAACTGTCCTGCTCTACTTTGGTAAGGTATATAACATACATAAATATGTTATGTACATAACCATGATCAAAACCAGTCGCCATTCTTGGGATTTCCCTGGTGGTCCAGTGCTTTTGACTCTGCTTCCACTACAGGCGGCACAGGTTTGATCCATGGGTTCCCTGATTGGGGAAATAAGATCCTTCATGCCACACAACCCAGAGCAAAACAAAACATAGCAGCCATTCTTGATAATCCAATCCCTTCTGATACAATTTCTGGAAATAGGAGAGATTTACAAGTATTAATACTTGGTTGTGGCCTTGCTTGCCCGCCAATAGATTATAATTGAAAGGTTTGAAATTTGAATCCTTTAGACTGTACACATTTCAAGTGTGTTGTCAAATTACGAATACAATATAATTTTGTTCAGTTTGAAATAAAGTGAAATTTTGCTTAAAGGAAACTGGAATTCTTCAAATTGAATCCACCTGTATTTGTCTCTTGCACTCTACTTCAAGAAAAAAGTAAACTTTAAGAAAAATTATAACCAAACACCCTTTGGACATTATGGCTTAAAATACATTAAATACTACTCTTGAAAGTTCTATACCTATTATAATATTTTGTATGACTTGATCCTTACATAAAATTTAACATTTAGCATATTGCTTAAGACAAAATATACTGAAATTTTGTAAGTTTTATTACTGCTTTACAAAATATTCAAACAAGGTTTAAGGTCATTGTAAACTCCAGTTGACTAAATATCCAATACTTCACACTGTTCCATTAATTCAATTAAATGCTTTATCTGATAAACATTAAAATTTTTTCTTATTTTTCAAAAATGAGTGCATGCCTCTCCTTCTCCAAGTTTCCATGGAGCTGTTTTTCTTTCTGTTGGCTATGTTTCATATAGTCAAGGTTACAATCTGACAAAAGCGTGGGAAAAAAATCTAAAATTTTTTCTAGAATGGAAAAGGTAAATATGTAATATCCAAAATTCTAAGGTGGTAACTGAGGTTTCCACCTAAGTCTGCAAGATTAAAGAGTAACATGTCAGTATACAGAATTATTTATAAAATAAATACATTGTAGACTGACTCTGTCCTAGGATTATAAAAATTTAGGACAAGACAGACCTTTTACTTACAATTTACAGTGAGACTTGAAGAGAGCAATTTACTTAAGGTCACACAACTTTAAGCCAAGCCAATTTTTAAGTATTTGAATATGACCACATTTAACTTCTCTAGGATAGGACAGTTTAAGCTTCTGTTTACATTGTCATTCCCCTGGCAAAATAACCAAGCGGTACTAAACTTCTTTAGGACAACATTCACAAATAGGAACTTTATTATACTAAATTATAACTTTTTGTTCTGCTTCATTTCATGATCTTCTAAATCAGTGGGAAAACTTATGTTTCTCCTACATGCTTAATTGTTATCTAAATCAAATTCATTTTGATGACACTGAAGAGACTAGTATCAGAGGCAAATGACTCTGAACAAAATAACTTGTTGAATGAATAAATAGCTGTACATACATTACCAAATCAGATTCAAGTGATGGAGGTTTCATTGTTTGAGACTTAAAAATGAGGACAAAATGAGAGAAAATAACTTACAGATTCTCATGTCTAGAATCATCAAATTAATCTAATGGACATTTTCACTCCTAATTTCTTTATTTTTTGGAGGAACTGGTTATTTATTTCAAAAAGACATTTATCAATTTTCAGTATCAAAACAGTAACACTACTGTTTTTTTTTTTTTCCTCCCAGTTGGTCCCCAAAGAGACCATACCAAAGGAGAGAACATTTTAAGCCAATTAAGCTGCAGGTTGCACACCTAGCAGACCTCACTGAAACCTCATCAAAAAAGGGGGATTGGGTAGGGAAAGAAACTTGAAAAGATCAGCACACTGCTAGCCCACAGACTGTAGAGAGCTCTCACAGGCAGAGGGGTGACCAGTGTGCCTCAACCCCAAAGAAGCAAAGTTCCAAAATAATAGAAAAATTTTTAAAGGTTTGTACATATGCTTTTCAAGATTTCTCCAGCACCAACCGATACAAAGCACAATGAGATGGCACTTTTAGAGACAGCAGCTTCAGACCCAGAAAAGGGTGATGAGATGGGTTTCATATGGCTAAATCAGTGGCAAAACATAACTTTCTTTCCTTTCTTTCAAGGAGGCAGAAGAGCAAATAAGTGGTCACTTCAACATAAGCGGCACATGATCCATTCTGTGAGCAGTTGGGAACAGGGTAGAGCTGGGACAAGGATTTGGTCTCAGAGGTTTCACCATTTTAATTGTTTGGTCATCCTATTTCTTGATTTTCTACATTATTCTTAATTCTTATAGGAATCCTAATCCTGAATTATTTCTTTTTAGAAAGACCTATATTATTGCAATTTCTTTTCCTTAGGAGCCAGTAACAGAACCAAACACATAGTCTAAAAAGATTTACTCTAGAAAAATCTTGTTTCTAGAAGTTTCATATTTTCAACTATGAGAAATTAAATACAAAACTATTGAATATTAAAAGTAAACATTTCAAAAACAGAGGTTGTAAAGTTGTAAGACTGTTGATAACAGAATTCTAAAAATTCTGACTTACCACCATGTTAAATAAATCAGATTGATTCAGTATTAATTTAAATGTTTATGGGAAATCTACTCCATGTCAAGTATGTTTTCAGTTTAAAGTTCTTATTATGCATAAGGAAATTGTTACTTGAAATACATCAGATATCACAAATAATAAAATTACACATTTCTACACATGAACAAATGAAAACTACAAAAATTTAAGTAGCAGTTTCATATAAAAAGGTTATCATACTAAGACAGGAAATGAAACAAGATGAAAAGTAAACTTTGCCAAAATAAGGAATTTTCATACTAGATTGAAGACAAGGTTATAGGCTGATTTCATCATTCCCATGCTTCCTTTCACAGGTCTCTGGATAAATTCCATTGAGCAATTATCTATTTAAAAGGTAACTAACTGTTGCCATGTGTTGTATTTAGAATCTTGATGTCAAAATCCTAAACTAATGCAACAGTATCTTAGGCTTTTTCCTTATTTAAAAATGAGGGTATTATTGGCAGTAAGCAATTAATTTTAGAAAACATCTTAAAAATAAAAACAATCTCAGAGTGCAGATCTATCAGGAATATTATCAATGAACAGGTCTGTTAATTATAAAACACCCAAATATTTGGTAGGTCATGCCTAGTTTGGAAGGCATTGTAACTATGAAGAGCAAGAGAGACCATCACGCGAAATCAACCTGAGAGCAAGCAGAGTATTGTAAGGCTAGAACTTCAGTTAATTTGGGAATATATTTAGGTCCTCCAAATGTAAGTAGAGTCCAGAAGTCAGATGATTTCCCAATTCAGGGTCAACCAGCTGAATGCCATGAATTTAGGCAGGCAGCATTTAGAGGCTGGGTACTGTGTGTTCAGGAAGCTGGTTAAAGTTACAGTCGGAGATCAGCAAGAAAAGAACACGAAGACAGTGCTAGGAAAAAAGGTCACACCCTATGACCTCAGTGGCAAAGATGAAAGTGAAAACTGTTTCTTGATGAGAAACAGAGAGAGTCATAAATAGTTGTTCTGGCTGAATTCTTACATACAAGCTAATACAATTTCATTGGTCTAAGCAAGGTTGATTTGGATTTGGCTGTCTTAAGCAATGGAGTGTAGGGTCAGTCAGGTGAATGATAAAGTGGGGAAAATAGCCATCAAATCATTTTAATACTTTTAAAAATACTTAATATTTTATAAAACCCCAAATCTTGAGATGGAAACAGAGCTAACTGGAATTCCTGACCTCCATAATGCTTTCTTGTAACATTTCAGGAAAAACATCTCAGAAGCCACTTCAACCTACCAGTTTTCCTAAGACTTACATCAGGTATACTGTCAAAGTTTGTCTGTTACCTACAAGATAAAACATGCTCTGTGAAATTCTTTATGCCTTAACTAATGCATCATCTCAGTAATAGATAAAGAGCCTTCACAGACTTACTTTATGTATAAAATATAAAACTTGCTATTAGCTGGGAAGAACTATTTCATGTTTCTCATTTCTCTTTCCCTGTGATCCTTCAATGAAACTGTGATACTGTTGATCTGGAAATAGATTTGATCTAATTGATCTTAGGAGAATTCCACTGAAAGGATCTAACTTCTGGCTATCTAACAAGCCAGTTGTTTTGAGTAGTCATCCTAATATTGGTATCAATGTATTATTGGTATCAATGCATTCTAACAATCATGAAGGGAATTAACCTGATAGAATGCACCATGAGATTATGGGCTCACCAAATGGGCTAAGACAGTCTGGGCTCAAGCCTATTAGGCTTACAGGATAATCAGAGAAATAAGGAAAATAATCACAATATGATGTAACATAAGCAATAATGAAATGACTATAGGGATGACAACAGAAAAGGGAGTTGTTAATTTTGTGTGTATGTTAAGAGGGTGGGAGGAGGTTGCCCTTCTGAGACAATACCCCCGAGTATTTCTGAAGGCTCAGTGAGAACCTGCTATCCTGCCTAGAATTGCTCTATAGGACAGAATGAAGTTAATGATGATAAAGCCGGCCAGAAGCCCTTTAAATTGACATGAAATACAAACAAAATGGTATGTTTCACAGCTTAGGGTAATCTGCAAAATAAGTTTACAATTTAAATGTATAATTTTTCTGCAGCCTTCTAGTTACAAAAAAGTTCTATTTTCTCTTAGATTTTGATTAGCTTCTAAAGAGACACATGAAGCGAGATAACAATGCTGTCTGATGCTAGGATGCCTTAAAAGCAGTACAGCCAAATTTGACCTATAGACTTGTAGACTTGCTCTGCACAGTTAGGTGCTAGGGCAGTTTTCTCAGGGGCGAACACTGCTACTAAGGGCTGACACACACCAACACTCAGGACCAGTGTTACCAGAACACCATTCTCAGAGCATGTCTCCTTGCAGTGTGATAGTAGCAGCATCATGGAGTACTTCAGAAGTTAATTTGTGCTTAGTATAGTACTTCCACATACAAATCTATCAACATTCTTTGGAAAGTGTAACTATCATTTTGAGCCTTTTAGGGCTTAATTTCCACTTTGTCTCCTCTAACTCTTAACTATAAGACAAGAGGTTGTAGCTCATTAAGTATGAGCTCTGCCATCAAACTGAGCTTCAGTTCTGACTCCCCTTTTACTAGTTATGTGACAGTAGGCAATCTATTCGGAGAAGGCAATGGCGCCCCACTCCAGTACTCTTGCCTGGCAAATCCCATGGACAGAGGAGCCTGGTAGGCTGCAGTCCATGGGGTCACTAGGAGTCGGACATGACAGCGAAACTTCACTTTCACTTTTCACTTTTATGCATTGGAGAAGGAAATGGCAACCCACTCCAGTGTTCTTGCCTGGAGAATCCAAGGGATGGTCGAGCCTGGTGGGCTACCATCTCTGGGGTCGCAGAGTCAGACACAACTGAAGCGACTTAGCAGCAGCAGCAGCAGGCAATCTATTTCCCTGTGACTCAGTTTCCTTACAACATGGGAATAACAATGTGTCTCCTCCATTAGGTGATTTATGAGAATTGAAAGGATTTTTAAATGTAAGTTTCTGGCAAAAGATAAAAGCAATGTGTCAGCAGTAACTTGTCACTATTAGCACCTAAAGCTTGAGTGGTTTCCATATGCAGTTAAAAAGAAATCATATCCACAACCCAAGGGGTAAGATATTGCAATGTTCTGATTTGATTTGGATTACTTTTACTAAAATGACCATTCAAAATAAAAATTAACTGGCCTATTTCCCAGAGGGACAAATAAACATTAAGATGTGTGCAAGGGCTGATGTTCCTTATTGTATTAACTATGAAGAATCTCTATAAATTTGGAAGAGAACCATAGTAGTCTGAAAGCTAACTGAATTGTAAAAACTAAGCCAGCATTAAAAGATGTAGAAATCATCTCAGCCAATTCATAGCACTATTTACTCAAGCCTCAACTATGATGTGGGCTCAAGACTAGCAAATATATTACAGAATTGTTTCCTGTATGTTTGATGACAGATGACAACTCAATCCAGTGCCAATCTGAGTGAGACTGATCTTCCTAGGAACACTCCACTTAATAACTGAGCACCTACTATGTGTCTGGCAAGGTAATAAAATCTCCAGTTGAAGCTACATATATAGAATTCCAAAAGCAGTGATTCTAAGCCCAAGTTATGGCTCTACAGTCTTATGAAAAATCCAAGCACCCTAGAAAATAAACATCAAAGAACGTCCCATTGACACTATGACTTAACTGCCCTCTCAAAACTGTGATTAAGAATTTCTCTAGAGTTGGCCCCTTCTTGTTTATCCAACATCTTCAACTTTATTCTCCTTTGAGGTTTTAAGAGGAAAATGAAAACTTAATGTTCCAGTTCTATACTGGATTTATTCAACAGCCTTGATAAAGTAATCCTTCTTGAAAATAAATGCCAACTTGTAAGTTTTTAGTATTTAAAATTTATGTTCCAACTTTACTTATTATTAACATTTTCAGTTTTAAGACAAGTGACACATATTTCTCTAAACCTTGATCTTCAACTTTTCTTATATACTCGGTTCTTTTAAAATAATGGTTTTCAGTAAAACCTGTCCTAAAAAGAATCCAGAAATTTCCCTAGTGTCCTTTAGTCAGATAGCACATGTGCTCTTAAAGGCAAGTTTGTTCAAGCTGATGTACTGATTTTCTTCATCTCAAATGTTATGTTTAAATCTTACTCCTCCCTCCAATTTCATCCCTCGTGGGGTCTCTGGTAAAGCAGCCCATTTCTATAATGTACACTTCAACAGTCAGTAGAGATCCCTTACTTAAGAGTTTACATTTGCACCCCTGAAACTCCATCTCCTCAGTTTTGCCCTTCTGTATTTTGCAATACAGAATAAAAAGGTCTCAATATTGTTCTTTTTCAAGCAAGCTTCTCAATACCTTCAAGAACCCCTTAGGACATTTGCCATCTCCAATTTTTTCAGCTCTCTGAAAGCCCTCTAATTGGTTCACATCCATAATCTGCATGAGGCCTACACAAGCCACACACACCAGGACTTTCAACAGTGGTTTGGGGGAGTGTTTATTAGCATATAGCAATAAATTATAAGCCTAAATGAATAATTTTCATGCTAGTTCTGAAACTTGTTGGACCTTTGCCTAAATTCCAAATCATCTAATTTGGTTACCCCCCAAAAACATTTGCAATTCCCTTTATTACTGTCTTAAAGGAATTTAATATCTTAAGAAATAGAGAAGTAAACTCATCACGAATGTTTTCTGAAGAGTGTAACTATGTGGAAATTTAGTCATCAATTTTTAAAAATCCAAATTCCTTGAGTTTTTTAACTAAATACACCTAAAGAGTTATATTTTAAAAAATGATCCGAGGGCTTATGATGAACTTGAGCATTTTTGGGTGCCTTCCCTTTTTTCAAGGATACAATGGCCAACTAAAATGGTGACAAAACTAGCAAGAGCGCGTCTAACTTGGCACCTGCACCATAGGCGAGTTCTGGTGACAAACACCCCTCCTCTCAGTGTCAGATTTTAAACTCCCAAGTTTAACTGATTAGCGAAATTGTTGTATTCTAAATCTAAACTACTTTTAAGAGTTTTAAATTATAAAATACTGAAATGTGAGAAAAACAGATTGAGACTTTTGCTCTCTAAACAGGTTGCTGTAACAGGTCATACATTATGAATTCATGTCATGTCATGTTTCAATCCAAATTACTTAGTAAATGTTTTTTGAATATCGAATGTGAATCCCATAATTTTTGAACACTGGCTCAGCTTTTTGATAAATTTGATGTAATTACTGAGGTACAAAGCACAGGATTTAATTACTATACTAGTTTTAGACTTTCTTCAGCAAATCTTGAACAGTACATTTTCAGTAATTATTTCTCTCTCCCAATTAAAATCCTTCAATGACCTCCCCTGTCTCAGAAAGGCTCTCAAACAATGGAAAGGTACTGGAGACGACAGGCAGGTGTGGAAGAGGAGGCCAGATGGCAAACAAGATGCATTTTCTCCTCAAATATCTTGAGGAAGTTCAAAAACTTAAGCATTTTTACAGTAAACTATTATGGAACAGATGATATACTTAGTGGTTTTTACCTATATAGTTCTCTCTTGATCAACAAGCGGGTTAGGGAAGCTGACCCACCTTGTAGCTGAAAATCCATGTAAATCTTTACGTGCTCGTGTGCTAAGCCACTTGTTGTGTCCAATTCTTTGCAACCCCATGTTCTGTAGCCCACCAAGCTCCTCTCTGTCCGTGGGTTTTCCAGGTAAGAATACTGGAGTGTTGCCATGCCCTTCTCCAGGGGATCTTCCTGACCCAAGGATGAAACCCACGTCTCTCACGTCTCCTGCACCAGCAGACAGGTTCTTTACCACCAGTGCCCCCTGTGTAACTTTAGTCGGCCTCTACACCCACGGTTCTGCATCAATCAGATTCAATCAACTGTAGGTCGTGTAATACCGTAGCATGTATTTATTGAGAAAAATAAGACTCCCACAGTTCAAACCCACATTGTTTGGGGGTCAACTGTATTTTAGATAAACGTCAAGAAAAACTTTCTGAGCCAGCAGCATGTCTCGTCTCTCTTCTAGAGGGTGTTTTTTCCAGCTCCTGGCATAGTTATAGATTAGGAAATAAATTTGCTAATCCAACTATACATTTAGAAGGAAATAACATACTGTTAATAATAGTAACTCTCATTGGATGATAAAAATATAATTTTTAAACAGAATTTTTTTTGCCTTTTTTGAGGTTTCTATGCCTATACATTAGTTCTATGGTGGGAGAAAATTAAAAACTTTTAAAAAGACAAAATCCTTTTAAGATCAGAAAGTCAGTTTCGCTGTGCTATTAAATCTCTATAAACCAGATTTTTCTTTAGTTTATTAATATAGTTCCAAAATTAAAATATACAGCCACTCCTTTTCTTATACTTACCTTTTTAGGTTTTGGGGGCTGGAAGATGGGAGAAATGACAGCAAAGTTTTTCAACAAAGAATTCAAGTGACTCTTGAATTCCTTCTCAACCCTCCTTTAAGAAACAGAGTAGACTGCTCCCCCAAGGCCGGATTTTAAACTTATTTGATTTTTGAAATTACCTGTTTAGTTCCCAAAATAGTTAATTCTTCATTATCACTTCTCAAGTTCCTGAACCCATAAGAACTTAGGTTTTCCATTTATGGACTTCCAAAGGAGGTGATTAAGTGGTAAGGCTGCTTCAAGTATTTTGATTTTTCAAGGATCTTTTCCCAACCACCCCCCAAATCATACGTTTATTTATAATATAAAAAAATAAGATTTACTTCACACCATAGTACACCAGTAGTAACATTTTAGCATATGTATTCTTCTAATGATTCATACTATGTGGTAACGTTTTTCACATAACCAGGAATTTTCTAGCTTATTAAATACTCATTACATTATTTTAAATAGCTGCACAGTATTCCACTCAGCATGTTAATCAGGTTATTACTGGACACTTTAAAACCTCTCCCAATCCTCTAATATTATAAACAATACTATAATAAACACATGGATTACTTCTTAAATGGCTCTATTTGTCAACAGCACTTACTTGAAATAGAGAATCCATACTTTTAAGAATTCTTAAATATGACTAGTTCACACTCTATGTGGTATAAATATATTCACATAACTGAGAAAAAAATCAGCTGTATCATTTGTCAGCATAAAATTAATATTTGAACTTTGGGTGTTCTGAAATTCTGGATGTTTTAGTCTACCTGCTTTTTGTTTTGTTTCTTAAGTTTAAATATTTTTCTTCATATTGTCAATATTTATAAAAGGTAAATATACACGAATAAATGAGGTGAAATTAATGATAGAAATGCTGTATTTCTTTAAGTGAGAGAAAAAGGTTAAGAGCTACAGGGATAGATTTTTTGTAACATGGGAAGGAGGGATAAGACCAAACTATTAAACTCATGAAACATTCAGCATAGTGCATTTAAAAACTGTACAGGAATAAATTGGGGAAGAATTGGGGTGGTGAAACGGTATAAATAAGGGCACTGAAATTAGAAAAACAGATGGAGCAGGACTAGTTCGCTTGAAAAAACTGGAAAAACCTCAAGAAGGTTAGGGCAAGATCATGAGGTACAATAAGTCTGAATTTTATCCTATATGCAAAAGCAGTGCATTAGGAAGATTAAATTAGTGGGACATACCATAACGAATGAACGCTTTCAGGCAAGAATGGTAACGGAGTTGGAATAAGTGAGAAAAATGGTGGCAATTACTAGAATGGAGGAATCAGACAATTTTGGTTCGTCTGAGTAAATTACAAATGTGTCATTTACTCATTTAGCTAGCTTCGACTAGGCTAAACTGAGCAAGTAAAAACAATTTTCAGAGCCATCAAAACACAATTCATAAAAACCTGATCATCACACATATACCTATTAACCAACCATTTAAACATTTTACGTTCTAAATGGTCTCAGATGGACGTTCTGGGTCAGATCTAAAAAAAATACTCTTATCTACAAAGGTCAAATAGGCTGAGGCTCACACAACTCTCAAGGTAGTTTTAAAGAAGGAAAATTAAATCTGTATGTTAAGCCAAGAGCTTAAATAGCCATAAAATCTGGCTCCTAGAAACTTTAATTTATGAGCTATTATTCTCTCTTGTATATTTGATGATAGCCATCCAAACTTTCTTGCTGCTCTTTTCGGTAAATACCAAAAATGTTTCAGCCTCAAGGTCTCTGTAGGTGTTATTTCATCTGCTCGAAAGGCTCTTCTCCCAGAAACCTAGCGGTTTACTCCTTTAGTTTGTAGGTCTTCATTTAAATGTTATCTTTGTGAGGAATTTTCTGACTACACTATTGAAAAACACATCTGCCTGCCTGCCTTCCAGACCCGTTTAACCCATTCCTCCCACTTCACTTGCTTTATTTTTCTTCATAGAACTTACCACCACCTGACATACCACATATTAGCACCTATCCATTTTTGTGTATTCTATTACCCATGCCTCACTCCCAAAATTGTAAGCTCTATGAGGGCTGGAATTTATCTGCTTTGTTCAGTGCTGATCCTCAGTGCCTGTAATAAAATTTGTAGTCCTCTCTATATAAATGCTTCAAATCTATTTAATGCTCTTTGTTAAACATAAGACAGAAAAGACATTTATGGAAATATGATATAAAAATCTGCATAGACTATGTGAAAATGTACAAATTATCTTAAGAAATGATGTACCTACACTTTCTTTAGTTCTAACTATGGGGCAACGCTTTGTTGTTTCACACTAAATTGGCATTTAAGTGATCACATGAAAACTTAAAAAAAAAAATTATCCTATAGTTTACTAGCATATGTATTAAAGTCCAAAGGAAAAAAAAAGTTCTAGTGGTGCTATAAGAATTAATATCCCTGAAAATGTTACTTTCATAAATATAAGCATTTCTAAAGATTATAAAATAGTGAGATGTGGAAATAAGAAAACTTTGGAGTGATTTAAAAATTTCTACTACTTCCTAAAGATTTATTAATGCTAAGTGGTTAAATTATAAAATGATATACAGAATAACTTTAATAACAAGTTAATTAAATTGAAGAACATTTAGTATAAAGGTGGCTTACATTTTTTTCTCAGAATAATTTCTCAAAATCTAACCCTATAGCATAAATAAGATTCTCTAGGCAGTTTACATTTTTGCAAAACATGAATGTAATCATAAGAGTATAGTAATATAATTCTTAATAAATATATTCTTAGAATATAGTATCAGATTATTGAAGTTAAACAGAATTAAGGGGAACCTGTACTCATCAGTATGCTAATGTATTATTCATGTATTTTTATATGAATCCCATGTATTAATAATCAAGAAACAGACCCATACAGAAGTTATAAATGTTGAATTTAGTTTCAGTATAATACAAACAAAAACTCATCAACTAATTTAACACACTGCACAGTAATTTTAACATAGCAAGTTTAAACTTATTTATTTTGCCAACATTTTTTTCACTGCAAATAGCCTAAAAAAAAAAAAACAAGATATCAGAAATCTCTGGGATACATTTTATAAATAAGCAAGGTAAGAACATAAATTCTTAAATTCTACTGGAGAAATAAATTCCCCATTAAAGGGGCTCAAACAAAAATAAGAAATTCCTGATAAGAGATAAGAAAAGAAAATTTTAGCTGGAAATGTACTGATGATGGTGTTCCAGACATGCAAGTGTTTGGGTTGGCCAAAAAAGTTCCTTCAGTTTCAAAGTAAAATGACACATCTTTCATTTCTCCAAGAACTTTACTCAACAATGTATTCCTCATTTTGTTCCACTACCGTCTGCCATTTTTCAGGCAACTTCATCATTTCATCTTCCCCAATTTTAAAAAAACCTTTTTCAGCAAAGATCTGTTCCAGGTGTCTTTCATAGCCTTTCAGGGAACTGAAATTTTATTAAGAGAATTTTGTAAAAACCTTAAATGGAAAACAAAAAGGTGCAATGTCTGGTGAATACAGCAGATAAATCAAAACCTTCCAGCCAAACTGCAAGTTTTTGCCTGGTCATCAAAGAAACATGCAGTCTTGCAGTATCCTGATGAAAAATTATGCATTTTCTGTTGACTAATTCTGGACATTTTTCATTGAGTGCTGCTTTCAGTTGGTTTAACTAGCAACAGTACTTGGAATTAATTGTTTGGTTTTCTGGAAGGAGCTCATAATAGAGGACTCCCATCTAATCCCACCATATACACATCTACACATCACCTCTGGATGACTGGCCTTTGGTGTGGTTGGTGATGGTTCATTTCACTTGTCCCATGATCTCTTACATTGCACATTATTGTACAGTATCCACTTTTTAATCACTCATCACAATTTGTTTTAAAAATAAACAGTGTTCGTTATGTTTCAGTAGAGAATCTCGCATGTCAAAATATGGTCAAGCAGGTTTTCCTCTCAATTTATATGGAACTCAAACATCAAAACGATTAACATAACCAAGCTGGTGCTAATGATTTTCAACGCTTGATTTGGATATTTTCAGGATGTTGGCTATCTCCTGCATGGTATAACACTGATTGTTCTCAATTTGATCACTATCAACTTCAACTGGTCTACCTGAACGTGGAGCATCGTCCAGTGAGAAAATCTACAGTATGACCTTCACAAACTTTTAACACATTCAATCAGTCTTAGCACTTTCTCCACACAGTGCACAAATCTTTGTTTTTCAGTTGCATTTTTACCTTTTTTGAAATAAGCATAACATGCTGAAAATGTTTTCTTCCATCTTCAATATTAAAATAGCTACACAAAAATTGCCAATTTTGATTAAGTTTCTTTTCAAATGTACTCTGATGTGACAATTGTATACAATACAATCTAGGGAAGTTATTTCAAATGAAGTTTGGAAAAAACCGAACGAACTTTCTGGCCAACCCAATAAATGGTCTAAGTATTACTTACTAGAGCCAAATCTAATCTCAAAAGATTAGGATACTAATTTTTCTCCTTTTTGCTAATACTCAATGAGAAACAACGCTTAGCATAAAACTTTTTCCATGAATAAGGGCTAGTAATATCCACCTGCAAAAGGAAAAAAAAAATGATTTAGAATGTCAACTTCTAAATAAATACAAACACTTAGAGGTCAAAGTTTATTAAAGTATAATCCTGCTAATCCAGTTATGACTAACCAAGGATACCACTAATGATACTTGGTGGTTTAAAAACACTTCTAATTCTCTAACAATTAAAAGGACATATGACTAACTGAAGAAAATCTTTACTGTTAAATATGGTATTTAGTCTATGATCAAATTTTCAATTCTATGTCACGTATATGTGATCTTAAGATATCTGAATTTGAACACAGTATGTGAAATGAATTGTTCACCTACTAAAATATCCCTCTGGCTATCTCCTGAATACTTGCCTGTAGTCCTCTGAGTTAGCACCAAACTCAATCCATACTCCAAGTAACAGATTTAAGATGCTCAATACTGGAATTAGTTGGCATCAACTTAAACTTGAATGAAAAAGATTAGATGTTTTTTCCAAAGAAGACGGAAAAAATGAAATCTTAATATACACCCATATATAACTATTTCTTCTCTGCAAAATAAATGGCCATATTAAGACTAACATGAAAGGGTATAACGTTCATTTTACCATTCGCTCTTTGTATTCCAAAATTACACAAAGACAGAAGTATATTAACCCTTATAAATAAGACTTTAAGTCCTGTTGAGTTACCTAAATGAGTGTTTCATTAGGTATCGACAGGCTATTTCCTGTTCTCTATTAAGAGACTGGAAAGGAGCTGCATACTGTTTTAATAAATTTCAATGCAATAGTTTTTTTTATACTTTCTTACTCTTCCAATATTTCAATTTTTTCTTTAATCCATTCTCAGGATTCAACTTTTTATTTAGCCCCAAATGATCCTTTTTCACATCTTGAGCACCTAAAGGTTTACTTAGTAAAAATAAAATGCATTTAGAAGGCAGATTAGACAAAATACAATTTTCTAAAATCTGACTTCAAAATCAAAATCAAAATAGAAATCTAATTCCGGGGTTGTTCTGTAAAATACTGGAGAAACTCTGCAACTCATTCAATAAATATTTCTAAGTATCTACATATTAGTTCCTGAAGTATTTTTAATGGAATCAAAAATTATATATTTGTAACAGTCTTTCATGAAATGGCTGAGATGAAATAAGGGAAACAGGTTAAAAGCTTGATAAATGATTTTTAAAAGCCCTAAGGCAGTATTACTTCCTTGTAAAAGCTGGCATTTGATTCTAGCCAATATAGTGTATTACTTCTTTATTCTGGGGGAAAATTTTGCTGAGAAAAAGTGAGAATCTTCTTAAAAATGAGAACTCTTTTGCAGTAAGTAATTTTCTTTACCTTGAAATTATAATTTAAACAGAAGATGCTCAAACAAAACTCCTTAAGTTACATCTGAAATACTTTAAGGGTTTCCAAAATAGACAATGAAAATTGAAATGATTTTCTAAGAACTGCTTGTATTTTATAGATTTTCTGCTGGGTTACAATTTAAACGAGTGAGATATTTCTTGTAGAAAATAAGACCAGGAGTATGGTACACTACACAAACACACTCTTATCCTGAACATCAATTTTTAGTTTAATGACTTATTAAACAAATAAGGAACAGAAGGTAAAGAAAACATTTTCCTTCAAATTTTAATTAAAATTTTGATTGTTTGCATCTATAAAATTAGTAACTATAATAATTTTTATAGGTCTTATGCTAAAGTTAAATACTAGATATTAAAAAGACCAAACAAGGCCTTCATGTTTTTTATTTTACTTACAAACAAGAATCTGTGGCTAAGGATAAACAAAATTTTTTAGTAAAAACAAGAAAAAACCAATATGACAGTATAAAGTCAGAAGACACAGGTTTAATATTTTAATCTGCAAGTGTAGCAAATTATTTGAGTTTTCATTTCTTGAACTATCCAGCAAATATACTGGTCATTTGTAAGGTCTTTCCTACCTTTAAAGTTATGATTAAGTGCATCTTTGAAACACAGGATTTCAGGAATTTAATTCACATATTTTGATTCTTTCCCCTTTCCCTTATAATAGAATATTTAGAAATATTACTAAAAATTATCCTCTAAGTTCTGTTCAAAATGTATATTTTACAATATATATTTATCTGTGAGATAAACAAATGTCTTAATTTCACTTAAGTAGAGAAAGGGAAAAGTATTATTTCTGTTCTGAAGTAAAAACTGAATATTTCAACTGAATATAAATATACATTAAAATAAATTTATTGGATGCTGTATGAGCTTTCAATAAACTTGATGGCATTCAACACAATTATTAAATTACAATACACAATTTTAATATACATCTAAAAGTTAGTACTAACTTATTTTTATTCAATCATATGAAAATAAGACTATAATACTGAAAATTAATTATCAAAGCTGAAAATACACTGGTAATATTAATATACACTGAAATATGACAGTAGAGTATGGCCAACCTTACTTCAGCAGCACAGTTAATACTGGAGATAATTTTAGAATCTTAACTCCAATATTTACGTGCTGCTAAGGCACTGCTGACATTGCTATCATAAAAGCTATGAATAAAAAGAAATATATTTTCTTCAGAAGATCAGATCCTTGTATTTTTGAGGCAGCACAATATGGCCTGCACCTTTTCAAAATCCACAAACCATTATGTGCTGCTACTTTACTCCAAGGTTTTGTTTTTTTTAAACACATGAGCACCTAAAGATACAAAAAATTTTTTCTTTCAGAAAAAGATAAATACATTTAAAAAGCCATGTTTAAAGATTCTAACATTAACATAGCAGATATAAATAGTTATTTCTTGGATACTTTTGAGCAGCATAATAAAACTTATTCCTACACTGAATATTTAAGGAAAGCCTAATACGTGCAAAGCACACTGCTGTAAGTTAGGAACACAAAGATGTATAATATGAGAAATAGAAAATCATTTTTTTTTCTGGGTCAACTTACTAAGTCAATACAGTTAAACAAATTTTTTAATGCATTAAAATATATGAAATTACATTTTTCTTTTACAAACAAAAAGGGAATTTGTAAAATTTGGTCTTTACCTTTGTAAAAGCATTATTTACAAACAGCATTTAACTCCTTGCAGTACACCTCTCAAACGACATCTTCATCAAGTAGGTAAGATTTCATGTCAAAGGAAAAATAAGAAATGACACACAAAAGCTAAGCTTCATTAAACTTAAGCTAGTCAAACGCAAATATTACTTTTAAAGAGAAAAAAGGAGATCATGTGAAATATTTTAATAATACAGTAAAAATATACAGGAGGCCTAAAACTAACTTTCAATTTGTTTAAAAAACCCAAATATTATTTTACCTTGAATATTTATCTATTAGCTATTTTGTTAGAGTTGAATAACACTTTATATAGGAAATAACTTTAATAAATGAAGTCTTGGAAAAACGAGTTCATTTTGTATCCAGAGATGAGAAATAAAACAGGAAACCTGTGGTTGTTGATTTTCCTATTCTCTGGTTCTCACTCTTCACCAGATAAGGAAGTATACTCCTGAACAGTTTCCACATACATATGAAATTACTTCTCTCAAAAAGATACCAGGAAACTATCACCACTCTAGCTCAAGGTCTGCCAACTTCTTTTACTCCACTCTTCTAATCACTAAAATGTCTATGCTAAAGCCATACTACATCTATTCTGGACAGGTGATGTGCACTTGAAATGTGCCCCTCCCTAATAATATCTAATTGTATATACTAAGCATAACCGTCACATATTTCACATTTTTTGGGAGTCTTTTCCCATTAAAAGTATATGTAGCTAATTTCTTCTTTCTGGCCTACACATGGCTTATGAGATCTTAGTTCAGGGAGTGAACCTGGGGCCTCAGCAGTGAGAGCACAGAGTCCTAACCCCTGGACTGCCAGGGAATTCCCCTAAAACTATGTATTTGAAACTAAGCCAGGTGTGCCAAACTTAAAAAAACATAGTGTGAATACTGCAAAATGTAAACAGTTTTACAAACGTTTTAAAAAACTTCAGTTAGAATGTCTTCACTTATTATTTTTAAAAATTGCTTTTAAATATAAATTCTACCATTTTACTTCTGTGGCATTAAGTACATTCACTTTGTTGTGCAACTATCACACCATCCATCTCCAGAACCTTTTCATCCAGAACCAACTGAAACTGTACCCACTGAACACTGCTCACTTCTCTATTACCTCAGCCCCTGGAACTACACTCTGCTTTTTGTCTCTCTGAATTTGCCTATTCTAGGTACTCTGTATAAAAGGAATCATACAGTATTTGCCCTTTAGTGTCTGACTTACTTAACAAGGTTCATCCATATTGCATATATTAGACTTTATATCCTTCTTATGGCTGAGTAGATTCAATTGGGTAAATGCTACAGTTTATTTATCCACTAATCTGGGAAATAGATGGGGAATCAGTGGCAACAGTCTCAGACTTTATTTTGGGGGGCTCCAAAATCACTGCAGATGGTGACTGCAGCCATGGAATTAAAAGACACTTACTCCTTGGAAGGAAAGTTATGACCAACCTAGATAGCATATTAAAAAGCAGAGACATTACTTTGCCAACAAAGGTCCGACTAGTCAAAGCTATGGTTTTTCCAGTGGTCATGTATGAATGTGAGAGTTGGACTATAAAGAAAGCTGAGCGCTGAAGAATTGATGCTTTTGAACTGCGGTGTTGGAGAAGACTCTTGAGAGTCCCTTGGACTGCAAGGAGATCCAACCAGTCCATTCTAAAGGAGATCAGCCCTGGGTGTTCTTTGGAAGGACTGATGCTAAAGCTGAAAAACTCCAACACTTTGGCCACCTCATGCGAAGAGGTGACTCACTGGAAAAGACTCTGATGCTGGGACTGGCGGCAGGAGAAGGGGACGACAGAGGATGAGATGGCTGGATGGCATCACTGACTCAATGGACATGAGTCTGAGTGAACTCCAGGAGTTTGTGATGGACAGGGAGGCCTGGCGTGCTGCAATTCTTGGGTCGCAAAGAGTCGGACACGACTGAGCGACTGAACTGAACTGAATCTATGGATATTTGCTTTGTTTGATCTTCTGGTTATTGTGATAAATGTTGCTATGAACATGGTATATAAATATCTATTTGAGTTCAATTCTGTTGGGTATATACCCCATTATATATTACTGGATCATATAGCAATTCTTATTTTTTAAGGACCTGCCATACTGTCTTCCATAGTGCTGTACAATTTTACACTTCCATCAGCACTGTACAAAAGTTCCAATTTCTCTACATCTTTGCCAACACATATCACATCACTTTGCTCATTTTTTAACTGAGGTTTTTGTTTTACTTTTTGGTTGCAGAAGCTCTTGATATATTCTGGATATTTAACCCTTATCTTGCAATTATTTTCTATTTTGTCAGTTGCCTTTTCACTGTATAGACAGTTATCTTTTAACACACAGAAGTTCTAAATTTTGATCAAAGTTCAATTTAGTTTTTGCATGAGGCCTGCGTTTTTGGTGTCACATCCAAGAAATACAAGTCCAATGTCATGAAGCTTTCCCCCTGTTTTCTTCTAAGAGTTTTATTGTTTTAGTTCTAACATTTAGTCTTTGATCCATTTTAAGTTAATTTTTGTATATTGTGTGAGGTATCTAATTTTTCTTTAGGGTATCCAGTTTTGCCAAAACCGTTTGTTGAAAAGACTGCCCTTTTCCCATTTAGAGGTCTCAGCACATTTGTTAAAAATCACCTGAACATATATGTACAAGGGGTCTGGGGCTCCTAGTTTACTTTTAGGGGTTTCTCTAGTTTATTCCAATTGGTCTATATGTCTGACTTTATAGCAGTACCATACTGCTTGGTTACCATAGCTTTATATTAAGTTTTGAAATCAGGAACTCTGAGAGTGTCAACATTGTTCTTTTTTCCCAAGATTCTTTTGGCTATTCCCCTTCTGCAAAGAATGTCATTGAGATTTTGATACACATGGCACTGAATCTGTAGATCACTTTGTGTAGTATTTCATCTTAACAAAATTAAGACTCCCAATATATGAACATGGGATATCTTTTATTTATATTTCTTTAATTTCTTTTAGCAATGTTATATAGTTCGCAGTACACAAGTCTTTCATTATTGGAGTTAATTTTATTCCTAAGCATTTTATTCTTTTTGATGTTACTGTAAATGAAACTGTTTTCTTAATTTCCTTTCTCGATTATTCATTGTTAGTGCATAGCAATGCAACTGATTTTTTAATGCTGATTTTGCTTATTACAACAGGTTTGTGTGTGTGTGTGTGTGTGTTATGAGCATGGTTTTTCTACATATATCATGTCATCTGTGAACAGAAATAATTCTACTTTCCAAATTCTTTATACCTAAAATTGGTTCACAGCTACCTGGTAATCTTGGTCCTTTTGTTCTTCTAGAAAAACATCAGACAGGTGTCTCGTCTCTCCCTTCAAACCTCCAACATCTCCCTTTCATCCTCACTTTCATTCAGAAAACAGGAACTATCAGAAGAGAATTTCTGCCAATTTCCACCACAGCAATACACATATATGTGCCTGTGCCCATGTAACTCTTTCTTCTTTGTATTATGAACAATCACTGTTCATATGACCAATCCTGCCCCTTTCAATAGATTTTATCCTCTGTTGATAACTTAAGATATTCCTGTAGCACTCTCCCTTACATCTTTAATTTTTTTCTCTATTGGATCATTCCTATCAGCAAACCAACTTTGCAATTTCTCTCAATTTCACCTCTTAAAATTACTACTTTTCTGTGAAAATACTGCAGTTTTATCACTGATGTTTTAATAAACACAAAGATCTTCTCCTATCTATTTTTAATTCTGAGATAATTAAAAACCACAGCTTTCTATTTGAAAGCCTGAAAAACTTAAAATATTAGAAAACCTTTCCACATGCCAGAAAAATATGGAAATCCTTTATTTAAACATATTAACGAAGTTAAAGATTCCAGTGAAGCAATTCCAGCAAGGGAAGGTACATGTCTCTTTACTTGTGTTCAACATCAACAATAATTTCTTAGGCTGATAAGCTCTGATTTTTTTCCTTTCCATTTATAATAACTGCTGCCTACTTTTGGGTGCCAAAGTAAGTTTTTTATTATGCCTTCAAGAAAGGGTTAAATTCAAAATTTCTTTGACTCTATAGACAGTGTCTATTGTCACATGTTAGGGGCATTCAGATGCTAATACATGTCATGGAAATATTTATACTACTTTGTTGTTTATATATATATCCTTTATGTGTTACTAAAATACTTCAGATTTTTCAAATAGTTCTACTTTTAATCTGGTATTAACATAATTTATAATAGTAATTACTTCAAGTATGCTTCAAATTATGCATATAAACCTCTAAGGAGCTGGTGATACATAGTCCCTCGGGCACAGACTGACTCTCCTGCTCAGGACAGTGGAATACTACACAGGTGGTATGATATATAGATTATACCTGGAGAAAATAAAATTCACAGACAACAGATTAAAAAATTTGCTTTTCTTGTTTTTTTGGATACAAATGCTTAAAAACAAAGATTTTATTAACTAGATAAGATACATTTAAAATTCAGTGTTGAGAACAGGTTTGAAATGAAGCAATATTTAGATATAATCCAGAAAGCCTGTTTTATAATCCAAAGAAAACTCAGTTTAAGTGAATATAAAGTTGTACTGTTGCCACCTTTTTCCGATGAAGAAATTAATGATTACCTAGAAACTGTGCATGAAGTGGATTTCAATCGAAATAATTTATTCCAAAAAAGTCAGGAGATATATGTATTTATACAAGAACTATATAAGTATACATATATACATATAGTGCATGTACGCTAAGTTGCTTCAGTCATGTCCGACTCTTTGCAACCCTATGGACTGTAGCCCTGCAGGCTCCTCTGTCCATGGAATTCTCCAGACAAGAATCCTGGGGTGGGTTTCCATGCTCCCCTCCAGATCTTCCTGACCCAGGGACTGGACTTGTGTCTCTTATGTCTCCTGCACTGGCAGTCAGGTTCTTTACCACTAGCACTACCTGGGAAGCCCCATATATATAGTATTTTAAAAATGTTATCATTTTATCATTATCCTAACAATAGTATCCATATATACAAAATTAAATCACTTAGTTTTTTAAATAGTTTTTAATTTTTGATTGACTTCTCTCTACTCCCTAGATATGAATTATAAATATACCATGTCAGCCAAAAAGTGCAATATAAAAGGTTCAATGAGAACACAAATAAATATGCTATTTATCTTAACTTTCTTTCATTACTCTTTTACATTCAAATTTATGAATACTTACCCATTACTATTCTTTTTTTATCCTCTGTCAATCCATTCAGTTGTTCAATAAAACTAACTGGCTCTTTCTTTGAGATTATAGTTCATCAATTTCTTTGCCATTCATAATTTCATACCTTAAAATCAGGTCTAGGTACAAGATATCTACAACTGTATTTCAGCCTGACTTCCTGTCTTTAGTTAGCTAACAAACTTCTTAAAACTCATACATTCAAGAATGTATCTGTAGTTTCCCAAGTGGAGTGTGTACTCTTCTGCCTAGTGTCAATGTATAACCAGGCCCTCTCCAGTGTTTCCTATTTTTCGCCAATGAAAACACTCCACAATTCAAGTTAAAACATCTCTTTTAAGAGCCGTGACAACCAAATGCCTTACATGGATCTTTCTGAAATAACCAGAAATTTTAACAGGAGCTAGGTATCATTATAGTAAGAGGTTATTAATAATTTTGTTAGTGTGTTCTAAGTATGGTGCCTATATACTTAGGGGAAAGGGGTCCCTATAAATAGAGAAGCGTACGAACTATTTGAGTAGACAAAAGACCGATCAAGCCTGATGCTACTGTGGTCACCAGTTGAGTAGAAAGTGGAAAAAACACAATTACTCATCATTTGAGTAGTGACTATCCTCTCCCACTATGTGAAGGCTCCCGGGAGAACTGAGACACTTGTAATAAATTATTTTCCAATTCTTTCCCCTGCTAAGGAGAATATTCCACCTGCCCTTTGAATCTTCATCAAACCTACTAATGGAGGCTAAAATTAAACCCCCTTCCATTTATTCCTACTTTTAAGGACAACTTAAGTCTATCTTCTCTAGTGGATTCTTACTTCAGCCTCTCTGAAGAACTGAATTATCCATTTATAGTAAGTTTTGAATCCAGACAATTATTCCCAGAAATGAATACTGTGCTGAGCAGATAATTGGTTTCATTATTTCATACTTATCCTCCTTGCAAATTAAGACTAGCTACATGGCAATGCCTGCTGGTACAAACCATGCCATTCCTCCACTCCTATATCCCAGTCCACTGGAAACGTCATAGAGCCTACATCTTCACCAAGCAGTTACGAAAGGAACTCTGATGACTAAACTTAGAACCAAAAAAAATCTAAAAAATTCAGGAAACAGAACCATTCAGTTCTTGTCCTTTAATCTTTACACAATAGTTCTCAGTTTCAAGTCTGGTTGTTTGTATTCTGGCCTGCAGGCTCTTAAGTATCTCTACTGGCTTCTGAGGTATCAACTTTTCATTCTTACGGTCTTCTAAGAAAAAAAGTCATTTTGAAAGGTGAGGTAAAATAAATGTCTTGCTTAAGTCAATCTGAAAATAAATCTGAGTAAATGGGAATATTTACATAACTTAAATTAGCTTTCTTTTAATATTAGATAATAGACAAGAATTTCAAAAGAACAAAAATTATGCATTTTAACATAAGTTAATGATTCCCCCCCCCACCTCTTTGTAAGTGATATGCAACTCTAATTTTGTTTCCATTAATATTTTTGCTTAGGTTCATTTACTTTCTATCTGACACTGCTCTAAATTCAATTCATATAGTTTTTACATAAAGCATTACTGTATTTAACAAAGATATTAAAAAGTTCTAAACATGTCTCCTAAACTCTTAAATCATCCTGCAGTAGAAGTCACTAGTCAATTTCTGCATTTCTAACTTTATCAATGAAATGAGCAGTAGAAGTAATTTACTGAGGCAGCAACTAAATAGAACAGTCAATTTGGAGTCAGAAGACCCAAGATGGAATTCTGGCTCTGTCCCTTATGAGTCAAGATCTTGGATAAAATATTTCAGTACACAAAGCCTCAGTTTCTTCTTTGTAAAACGGGACCTATTAATGGCTACTTCATGAACCTGGTGTTAAGGCTGTAAAATCTTATAAACTTTTATGAGCACATCGAGAGGGGAACGAGTATTCAACAAAAACCTGCTGAATCCAAATTTACAGTAGGATCTGAAACACACTTCTGGCAGACTTAGGGATTCAGTGGCCTATGATTCAACATGAACCAACAGTACTGATGACAAAGAGAAAGTGGAATCAGGATACATTACTGTAAGTATCTTATTCATAAGACACATACTGTATTTTGTACCTCAAACCACACTGAATATACTGGGTTCAGTTCTATATACAGTAGTTTAAAAGAAATACTGTCAAAATGTGGCAGATCCAAAGTGAAATATTCAAGATACTAATGGTCTAGAATTCATATTGTGAGAACCAGTGTAAGGACGTGGGAATGTTTAGCTCAAAACACAAAAACTATTTTTAGAAGACAAATCAGGGCCCAAAATTAAGTTATATGCTAAACTGAAACCTGCTCCCTTACAAGACTTTTACTTTCTATTACCACAGAGTTATTACAGATATAAATACAATTTATAACACTAAGGAAGAAGTCTATTTATTACGGTTCTAATTCTAATATTCTGAGGGCTAAAATAAGATGAATACAGATCAATTTAAAAACTGACATAAAAAAATTCAGTGCATTTTACTAACCTGTCTTATTAAGGATTTGGAGGACAAACTGCCAATTTTAAGTTCTGACTATAGGGCACCAAATTCCAGAGGCATAAGAAACAGCTTGTAGAACCAAATTAAGGAAAATAAAACTGAAAGCAATTTTAATAAACTTATCGGAAGCAACAGGAAGAGCACAACTGACAGTCTAGGCAAAAAGTCAGGTGTGATTGCAGACAACTGGATATATGATTATATCAATCTGCATTCAATTTATTCCTATTTTTACAGAGAGGTAATTTTGTAGACTCAGATTTCAGAAAAATAGGCAAATGGTAAAACTGCAGAGAACAGTTTGGGATGTTACCTACTATATTTATGCTTAGAACTTGAAATACCTATTATATGAATATTTTAGCTATTATACTAATAGACCTCATTAGATTTGTATACTTATTTCCTACTTAAATCAAGGCTTGTGCTATTAAATTCTGCCTTGCCTTCATTTCCTAAGAAAACATCCAAAGTCAGTTCATAAATAGTACGTTTTCTATTATTCTTCTTTGAGTCATCCATCGTGAGCTGAGAAGTTGTTCAGGGTGGGAGAACAATGAATTTACTCCCTTTCTGTAGTTTTGGCGTTAAAATTCAAATTTTAGCTATAATTCTAGTGAGATAAAAAACACAGCATTGCCTTAATCATTAAAGCTCAAATTTAACCCATTCTCTTAAACATATATATGTCAAATAAACAAAATTTGAGAACAGAACACCTGGTATTTGGTTAAGCATTGTCTGCTTCTCAAAAAGTTATTTGAACAATGACTGGAAAATGGCTGTTACATATCATGAACTATCTCTGTTCACAAATTATAAAACAATATATATAGCTTTAAAAGTTTAGATTTAATGTTTACTAAATATCAGTTGATGATATTAAGTTTGCAAATCTTTCTTCATCACCAAATGCTGACAGTACCTAGCACCCTATAACATTTTCTGCTTCAGATTATAACATCCTTTACTAATCCAAGTGCCAAAAGAGCAATTTGTTTTTTTCCTCTTTTGGCACACATCTCCCAGAAATATTCACATTGCAAAATTATTCAAGATAATTAAAATTTCCTCATGAGTGGTATTTGTTGTTGTTTAGTTGCTAAGTTGTGTCCGACTCTTTTGTGACCCCATGGACTGTAGTCTGCCAGGCTACTCTGTCCATGGGATTTCTTCAGGCAAGATTACTGGAGTGGGTTGCCATTTCCTACTCCAGGAGATCTTCCTAATTTACGAAGTCAAGGTCAAAATTTTTTGTGGTAAAGAGACAGAAGCAATATTATTAACTGCTGACAATGAACCTGAAGATGCTATTTTATTTTGCACCAAATGATGTATTATTTTAAATTCACAAAACAGAAATATGTAAAAATCAAAAACATAGCTCAAGAAAGGAAAAAAGTAAGAAGTGTGACTATTTCTGAATATTTTATGTTAAGCAACAGAAGTTTAAGAGTTTTAATTGAAAACCAAACTTGAAAAATATTTAATCTCTACTCAACTTGTAGAAATGAATCCAAAGCACTATCATTTTTTACAGTATCAAACATATGAAACAAAAATATTCCATAACTTCTGGAACATCTATGTTCCACAAGTAAATAGTTAAAAAAATATCTTAAGGAAACAATGGCATTAAAATAAACACGAGAGAGAGAAGGAAAACACACACAACCATGAAGAATCAATGACCACTGTCACTATGGGCCTATTTTTCTGGGTATAGTTTAATTGGAAACATCACTATTTTAGTATCTAAGACTAAAAGGAACTCCAGGCATATTACCTAAAGGAGACAAGAGAAAGCATTCCAACTATGAAATATAGCAAATGACCTGTGTTTTAAAAGAGGCTGGAGAGTATCCAAGAAAGGCTATTTGCTTAGAAATTTATAAAACAGATGAAATGAGCTTAAGAATGTGACATCATCAGTACTTACAAATCTACTGGAAATTAAATGCTATCTATTTCCTTTTGAAAAGTGTACTGCCCTCCAGTCTACAGTAAGAGTGCAATACCAATTGAAAAGATTTCTTTTTCTAAGAGTTAAGTTGAAGAAAAAGCTGAGCTGGCTTCCAAGGGACCAATTATGAAACCCAAGCCCGGATTATATAGGATTCTTCGGGGATTTGCAAAGGTTTCCATTCTAGTTTTCCAAAAACAAAAACATAAAAGGAAAAAAATCAGAAAAAGAAGTGATCTATGGCATTTGGCTACTACTCTTCAAACTGGCTTATTATAATATTTTCAATATTTAATTCATTCCTACCCTAAAAACTAATTATTGAGTTCAATGGCTAATCTATGATAATAAAGTCACTCCTTGACACATACACACTATTTACTGGGTCCTTAATGCAATGGTATGAGGTAATGTAAGAGAAGCATCTGAAGCGCTAGTTTTCATTTACATAGGGCCCTCCGTCAATATCAAGAACAAAAACAGGAGCACTTGAATTTTTTGTTTACAAATGTAAAATTAACTGAAGGAATACATGATAACTAACCTCTTTGGTAGCTGATTTCAGTGTCTCAAATTTAAGGAAATAAGTATATTGGGCATTTATCATAACCTTGTTTTTGACAGTTTTTCTAGGGATATGATATTAATTTTAGCTAATTTATTAGAATTATTCCCTTAGCATTTGTAAGTTTCTCAAAAGTAAAATGAATTAAGGTAAAAATGTTTCTTATTCTAAGAAGGAGGTGCGCATGTGTATATATAAAAGGAAGGAAAAGGGATTGCCTTCCTGTTTTTCCCACCCCTTGAAGTTTAACAGCTAAATTTTAAGCACGTCACAAGAAGTCAGAAGTATAATCTAGTGAAATGTAGGATAAATGAAAAAAACTATCAGGTGGAGAGGACATTCCAATTTCTAAAACCACAAAATAACTGTTAGTAAACCTGAACAGTGATGACAATAAGTAGACTACTACTTATTTATAAGTTCCTTTGAAGGAAAAGGGTTTAAAATTATCATTCTCAGATATAGGGATGAGAGGGCTGAACTGTAAAATCCTTTCCAAGACAGAAAACTTACCCAAGGCAATGGCATTATTTGTGCTCTAAAATGGAGAAAGTTAATATCAAACTTCAACATGTTGGGGGCCAGAAAAGTTAGAAAGTTGTCATTCTAGGATAGTAGGAAAAAATTCTGAAATAAACCAAAGCATAATGCTAAATAGTAACTTTTTTATAGCAATGGTAGGAGGGCTGTCAGTTAATACTTACTAGGTAAGAACTGCAGGGCTAAGCAGGGGGCTCGTTATACTATAGTCTTCATTTTATTGTTAATAACCTAGGAAAAAAAAAACAAGAAAGCCTCAAAAAACTTTGATCACATTATATAAGGTAGAAAATTTTCAGCAAGTTGACAATCATCGTTTTTCAGTCCTTATGTAGCACAGGACAAACACAGGTTAGAAATACCTAGCAGCATTTATATATTAATATTTCGTTTCAGAGTACTATCACTAATTTTTAAAATTCATTTCTCTATTATTATTACTCTCTTGAAGTTTAAAAGTTGAATTTGTAAGTGTAACTAAAACTCATACTTTAATGTCTAACTTGGAACACACTGAGGCTTCTGGAGGACATCATATATTTGCAGATATTTTAAGATAAATTCAGTACCATAGCTCCACACTAACAATCTCTTTTTCTCACACACATACACATGAAAAGTATAAATCCATATATTACCCAATTCCAAGAATTCTACTGTAATACACTATAAATACTAAGCTTAAGTTGGAGCCTAGGATGCGTGAAGAAATTACTGAAAACAGTATGCTATGATCTATGGTCAAAACCAAGAAAACACAGTCATGAAATTGCTTGAATTAAAGAGTAAATGAAAGAGTAGTGATAAAAAAAGAGAAACTGTTTCCATGGTTGTCCTTTACTCATAAGAGTAGGAAGATTAAATGCCAGCAGGCAAAGAAAGGAAACAGCAGAGCTCATCTTTAAAAATAAAAGAATTTTAAAATATCCTAGCAGCTTAAGTTGGTTAGAGTGTTTGATTTCTGTGGGCCATGGTTATATGTTGTAGTTTATACACCAACTAACTGTTAAACACTTACAAGACACAGAATACAATAAACCCAAATCCATGTTCTTAATGGAGTATTCCAACTGTACATCTTACTATAGAGTATCTTCACCAAACATGACTATACATTTTAAAAACTTATTTGAAAAAATAAGTACTTCAAATCCACAGAAAAGTCATGAGAATAGTAAAATGAATCCCCATATCCCACCCCTGGCCTTCCAATGAAGCTGTATTGAATTCTAATGTTTGGTCATGCTTACTTTGTTTTTATTTTTTTTAATAAAAGACTTTACATATAGCTGAGTCTCTTTTGTAGCATACCTTGGATCCCATTCCCTCTCTAAGACATAACCATAATCCTGAATTTGGTATTTAATTCCTATGCATCCTTTTACACTATTATTACAAATTCAAGTATTAGAAGACATTCATCTGTGATGATCCACATGGCTCTCATTTTAATAGCTGGATAACAAACATTTTTCATCATATGACTATGTCACAATTTGCCATTCTCTGTCGCTTAACATTTACATTGCTTTCAATTTTTTCTATTAGAAGTAAAAATAAATAAGCCTTTACTACAAATGTCTGAGTTTATATAAAACATGTAGGAATGGAAGTGTTGAGCTAAAGCCTATGTATATTTTCATCCTTTAGCAGGGTGTTGCCAAATGCTCCCACAAGCAGCATATGAAAGGTTCCCTTTCTGAATTTTCTCCAATACATATTTTGAAGTACATTTAAGATAAATAGCTACTATCTAAATGGAAATTTAAAAAATTCAAGTGATCAATTCCTTCTGTTTTCATCAAGTACAGGTTAAATAGAAGTATACTAAATATACCAACAAACAAACTTAAAATTTGGCCCAAGGTACTCGAACAAAAATAAAGTTTTCATGATATGAAAGAAAAATCTAACAATGGAAGAAATACCAAGACTTCATTTAGAACTACTGTGTAAGAAATGATAAGATTCATAATTAGTTTCTGAGCTCAGAGGGGGGAAAAAAAAGCAGATAATGTAAATGGCTCACTGGTGTGAAGAATCCTCCCCTAAATAATTTTGGGCAGTGTTCTCACATGTGATACTGCTGGAAACAAAACAAAATAAAACCCCGACAAAACATCTCACTTAGCACTTGAAAAAAACACAGATTCCTAAGTCCAGCTCCACAGATTGTTCAACACATCTGGAAAAATGCTTTATTCTAGGTTATTTTGGTATAGGTGGTCCATAGACACTTTACACAGTAATTAGTAGTAATAACAAGATGTTTCCAATATAAAGCATTACATAACTCACTTTTTTGGTTAAGGATAGGTAATAGTAACTAATGTTATCTGTTAAATTACATCAGCTTATTAATGAAACATCGTAGTATTAGGGAAAAAAAAAACAAAAATCAACCAACCAAACAAAAAGATACCCCATGATTATCTCTTAAAAAAAATGAATGCTATGCAAATGTTGGACTTTAAGAACTGGGGTACTAGGCTTATATGCTAAAAACTTCATTTATAAGTTTTCCAAGAATGTTACAAGTGAAATCTGAACTTTAATAGATATCCAATATTCACTTCCCTTTAGCTACAACCTACTGGAATTTGGAAACAAAAGAGAAAAATATATAGACAGCATTTAGATTATGCACATTTGCAAATTCAAATAATTAAAAGTAAAAATGACTCTTCTATACTACTTGAAATTACAGTCTTATTTTCAAAAGATTAAGAATAATATGAACTTTCCAAATACTAATTTCAGCTATAAGACATTATTTTACTAATACTAAAAAGATTTATGGGCTTCCACCTGTAGCCCACTTTGTCTGTATACACAATGCCCAAGCAGTATAGTGTGTTGTTCTTTTTAGTTACAGTGAAATAAAAAAAAAATTGGCCTTGTTTAGACTGGGCTATAAAATATAGGCATTATGGGCTTAGAATATGGTCCCAAAGCGAAATAAATACTCCTATAACACCACAGTCAACTTTTCTTTCCTCAGTGTATTACCTAACTTGGGTTATCAATAACCATTAATAATTTATTCTAGCCTACCAGCTTAAAAGTGAAAAGCATGAAACATACCATAAATACTTTCAGAATCAAGACAGTTTTCCATTCAAACATATGTAATTAGCTGAATAAAAATAAAATAAAACCAGAGTAAATAGTAAAATACAATGTCTTGAGAACTATAAGCCTCTAACTGTTCTCTTTAAGCTGTTTTGGGAAGAAAATACCTTTTTGTCAAAGAATGTATTCATTTTACTATATATGGGTTACACTGATAGTTGGGCCCTTCCCACCTGGTCTGTAAAAGCTAGTGGGTGCAGGCTCCATTGGCCACCATTATTACTGATGCTATTCTGTACAACAGCTGACAAGCAGCAGCAATCTCCCAGTCCCTGCTCCGTACTGTAAAGAGCAAGAACAAGGGCTGTTGGTGATACCTGCTTATTCCCTGTTGCTGCTTCTGAAGCAGCAAGCTGAGAAAAGCACAATGCAACTTAGCACACAGAAGGAAAAACTGGTTCAGCTCAACCTATCTAGCAGGTCTGCTTGTATCACTACATGATGATATCAGTAAGAAGGAATTTTTTCTTTAAAAAGTGGGATGGAGAGAGAATTAAAGACAAAATTGGTGTTTTGATTAGAAAGGGAACCTGTAATGTATCTACATGTATCATTAATTTTTTTCCTTAATGACACTTCAGTTCCTAGTTTAGATTTAACTGCTCAATTATCAAAATTCTCAGAAGAGTTTGAACAAGGTTCAGGGTGAATTCATAAAGAATATCTCCCCTACCCGTTCTTCTAGAATATAATAAAGTATCTAAACTTTAATCAAGAGATGAAATTATATTATGCTTATAAAGAGCTCCAGTCTCCCAGGTTCCACATATCTATCTAATCAGCATCATATGTTTGACATCAGATACTATTAGCAAGTAAGATTTTACCGCAAAAGTTTTTACAAAAACTCGAACTATTAAAAACACTTTCCACATGTAATTAACCTCCTTTGAATGTATAATACAAAGCTAAAAACTTAGTAAGTACATAATATCAATTGATGACTAACAAATATTTGTTCTGTCAAATTATCTTTAAACTTAAATGTAATTCTATTTAAGGACTCATAATTTTAAATTTAAAAGAAATTTTTATTCTTTAACATCTTAAGTATTTCTGATTCTGAAAAATACTTAAGTCAGAAAAATTAGGACATCTGTAAATTTTTTAAATGCAAGAATTGGCTGGAAAGTTAAAACAGCTAGTCAAGAAGGCTAGGTGTGAGATTAAAATAAAAGTATAAGATAAAATAATAGTTACAATTTGGATACTTCGTTAAAAACCTCAATGTTAATTTTTATCAAAATAGAAAAAGTAATTTTTCCACTTAGCAGCAGCTCAATAACAATATTAATAAAAGCTTAAAAAAATTCTGAGGCTCACAGGATAACAAACTTATTAAATATATTTGTTTAGTATGAAAGCTTTCAATAAAAAAGAATAACAGCAAATATTAATGATTTTTAAAAATTAAGACATTTAGAAACAGTAATAACTTTAAAAAACTATTACCCAATCAGTCTTAGTAACTACATTTGAATCAGGCTGCATTTTTCTCTTCCAAGCGACTCTAACCATGAAAATAGGAAAGTAAAACTAAGCCAAATCACATATGTTAATAAAATATAAAAAGTGGTTTGTGGTGCTGAGAACTGAAATTTTACTTCAAAATGCTATTAAATTAAAAAAAATTAAGTCCAGACATTAATTAAATACTGCTTTTTGAAAATACTCATCAGAAAATACAATTATGATGCATTAGGTCTATATGAAGAAAACAAACAGATGAAGGATCTATTTGCTAGTCAAAAAAGAAAACATAAGATACACACACATACAAAAACTACTTCAAATAAACATTAAAAATTCTTTCCTTAAGAAATTGTATCTACTCTTTAATGAATCCTTGGCAACATGGTAGACCTCAAAGAAAATGGTTACAGCTGACAAACTTTTTAAAATATAAGTTGTCCTTATATACCAGTATTATACATCAGTAACAAATAATGGATAATTTCAAGTCCCTTCATATGTAGATACGTTAAACTGCCTCTATTCTAGTTTATCCAAATACTCTTTTCCCCCAAGGATAACTCTTTCAATAAAACTAGAACACTGACAGTATAACTGTATTTTATGAAAAGCTAAGAATTTTCCTGAAAATAAATGTTATTTAATCCTGAAAATGCATTTAACCAAAAATATAAATATTTCAGAAATAAGACAAATCTATCACTGAAAAAATATAACATGATAAATCCTTTTCATCATATCATGTTATAAAGAACTGCATGTTAAGGCTCAGTTAGATAACCAGGTTTGTAAATTTAAAACAGCCAAAATTCTTACAAAATGTCCTTTCAGGGTAGTTAAGGGATAGCCAATCACATGCAGCAGTTAAAGCCCTTATTAACCTGTCTCCTAAAATAACACACACTACTAATTATGTTAAAGTTTCTTACTCTGAAGAACTGACCAAATAAAACGGTTAATATCTGCACAATTCTTTTAGATATTCTTAACTAAGCTAAAAATTTGGAAGTTTATAAGCTATATAGATGGGACAGTTTTCTAATTCTAAATACTTGTATCCAAACAGTAAGTTTTGACAATTTCAGAGATCACAAATCATAAATTCTCTAAATTAGAAATAACTGTGTGGATTTACATCTTTTTCACAATATAAACTCAAAAGCTGTCTCTCTTCCCGTATTTAAGGCTGTGTATAAAGATATATGGATTGAAAGTGATAAGCTGAACTTGGATTTTTTCCCCCTTAGACAATTATATTTTTTCACTCTTCCCCAGAAATTGTATTTTTTACTTTTCATTTTAATATTCTCTCACCTAGAATGGTTAAGTTAAAGGGGAAAAAACTGTAGTCATTTTCATTCTATCCAAATTAAGCTGCTTTAAAAAAAAATTACACTCTCAAAGTTATCAAGACTTTCTGCATCTTGTATTTATCTCAAACAACCACTTTACAGTACAATGACACCAATATCTGAACTTCACTTTTATATCAAACTGATTTCTATCAAATTTTAACATTTTACTTAAAGATAACTGTTAACAGATTCACATTCCTGGATTATCAAATGAAACAAATTTCTGATTTTTTATTTTGGTATGTATCTCAATGTTCAAACATTTTAAAACACACATCTGATAATATACTTTAAACATTTTTTTAAAAACACTTTTTAAAGATAAAAACAGTTCTAGGACCATATGATAAATACACTTCACTCTTAAGACTAAATTACACTTTTCTTATGAAAACAAACCTTTGTAATTTCCTTTAAATACATAAAGTAAGCATTTTTTAGGTGAAAAAATTTAAAGAAAAAATTAGTGTTTTTTTTTTTTAGTAAACCTCAATTTAGCAAATAGTTTTAAAAATCATTAATGCTAATAATTTTTCATGTAATACTTTACTACTCAAAAATTAACCAAAGAATACACTGTAACACTGTTCAATGAGTTATCATTACAGCAGATTACAATCCAGAAGATAGTCAAAATTTTATTAGCTAAGTATCTGAAAATTTCAATTAAAACTATAAAATAAATCTTCTTTCAAAGTAAATAAACATGCTAGAAAAGTATAAACCATTTTATCTGTGATAAAGTATTTTGGAGGTAAAGACAACAAGTCACTTGAAGTTTTGGAATCCTACAGTTTATTTTTAAACAGTTTGCAACTTTTGATATGAACAATTTAAGTATTTTACTCAGAGTCCTATGAGTAAGAGGCTAAGTTTCTGCTTAGGAAAGTAGGTTTTTCAGTTTCAACCAAATTGCCACTTTTGGTTAGGACAGTACTTGGAATACTTCAAATCTCTTAAAATATTCTCATTATCTGATTTTGCAGGCTCCATCTACTACTATACCTGTCAAAGAGCAAAGCAAAGCACCAAATTCCATTTGATTTAAATCTACTATTTTATAATATGAAAAATCCACTATTTGTCTTTAACATATAACAATGTAATAATAACCTTAAGATGAAAAAAGAAAAATTATATATACATTCATTTTTAGAATAAGTAAATTCACTTGGAGTTGGACCAAAGACCAAATAAGAACATTAATTATATATATTAAAAAAAAAACCTGAAGTTTTAATAAATCAAGAGAACTCAACTGTGCCCACTTCACTGGATGATTTCTATCTATTAATAAATCTTTATTGATTTTAGCTTAGCAAAAAGTTCTAGCTTTACAAACTGTCTAGCTCAATCATATTGCAAGGATATAAAATTATATGCTTTTAAAATTCATTAGTATACCTTAATCTCCTATTATGTTCCAATGCATTATATGTTCAATCAAAGAAGTTAGCTTGTTCTCCAGAACTGGCTCTCTCCTAAAGGTCAAAACCTGCAATAAAAATGTCATGTATTATAGCATGAAGACACTCAACAGATTTCCGCCTCCTGCAGTTTCACAGTTGATCCCTGAACACAGAGGTAAGATCTTCAAAACAACCCCAATTTCGCCTATGTTCAAAGAAACCCTAACTTGAAAATAACGTTTTAAAAATAGAAATATCTTGATTAAAAACACCTGTGATATGCTTTATCATCCGAAGCCTCTTCAAACAAATCAGATTAATATGTTTCTGCTTTCATTTCTCTTTAGGGCATTCATTTTGAAAGCAGTGTAGATGAGTGTGTGTATTTATGTAGGTAGTTGTTAGAGGACTGGTCAAGAGACTCCATAAAGAAAATAGAAATATAGCTTGTCTATGCTTCTTAAACTCATAAAATCCACACAGTTTAAAAAGTTTTCAAGGGATAGAGACAAATTTTTAACTACTTTTCTTCCCAAATTATGTTTTAATGACAGAAATTACCACTATTTTTAACTTTAGTCTTTTGTCAAGCCTGAGTGAATAATAACACTGCTATTTCCAAATGTTTTCAAATGTTACAATCTAACAGAAGAAAATTTAGAATTTACTTTTAAGACAAATTAAAATATTTGTAAGTAATAAATGGATGAATGCTGAGCTACTGTTTTGTTTAATGTGTCCAAGTAGAGGTGGTGTAACTATATGTATGAAAGGGTGTTTTCATTTGTTTTACCTGAATCTTAATAACTTAGTGATAATCAACTGTATAAAAATATTAGTTAATTACCAAAGGCTTATAATACATATATGTGACCCACAACGCTGAGTTTTCCATTTTTATTTAAAACAATCCTTTATTCCTCTGCAGCCAAATATCTGATTGTTTAATGACAAAAAACACACATATATAACTCACAAACACTAATCCTGAAACCAAGACATTTAAAAATACTAGAATAATTTCTAGTCTTCCTCAAAAGATACAGTTTTCTATATGCGAGTATATAGAAAATGAAGCTATCTTAATTTTACAATTCACAGGATAATAGAAGCCAATATGTATTCCATGCCAAATGTTAAGATTTTAAATAGCAGGGAAAGAAAAAAAATACTAAAGTACAAAGAGGTTCAGACAGAAGACAAATATTAAACCAAATGTTTATGATAAAAAAGATGTTAAAAAATCTTGAAATACTAGAATTCAAATCTATTACAAAGCACAGCTTTTTACACTTTGAACCTACGACAAGTCTTTCCAGTACAAAGACTCTTTAGTGAAATGGGACAGGATTAAACAAGTGTATTTAATGTCTCAGAATTTGATGAAAAATATTGACTAAAATTCACACATCTATTTAATATCAATTCTAATACTTTAAACATCCTTCTAAAAGAAAGATGCTTTAAAGTATCTTTAATACAGGCAAAGAAAAAAAAAAAGGCAAGAAAAAATCATTTCCCAACCAGAAAGCAGTATTCTTAGGAAGGTTCTAGAGTCATTTGTTCATGCAATTAATAAGAAAAATCCATAAACACATATTAGGAATGTGATACTCTACAACTGATTTACTTCTGTTAATATTAATAATGATTTTAAAGTTCTAGTACTGTCACTTGTAAAAAATGCAAAAGTGGCTTAATCTCATTTTGACACTTATTTGAAAGAAAAGTGGTAGTTTATTACTGATTTCCTTTGGTCTTAAGGGATTTGGGGCTACCAAATCTCAGAAAGTCATAGTCTGAATTCTAACTACATGCCAAAATTGTTGCCTGGCACATAGTGTTTCTAAGTTTGCTGAATTAAAACAAAGTAAAACTACATGTATAGTAATACTCTGACAATTCTTTCTAAGATGGTGTTTTCTAATTATAATCAGACCAATAATCTGTTTCTTCTAAAAAAGGGTTAAAGAGAAATCAGTGACGATTACTCAAGCTTCATTTAACAGAAGGAGAAAAAAAAAAGGACAGTCAATTTTAGGCCAGTATTTTAGAATAAGACAAATTTTTTATAGAATAAAATTCCAAAATCATGTGTAAGTTTACACTGATATTTTTAACTGGAGAAAGCTTATGTATCATGTAGAATAAATATCTAATCTAGTCACTGGGCATTCCTTTTGTAAACCAAATCAACTGACCAGTATTTCTGATTGAAGTTATTTTGTGACATTCTGAACAGTTACTACATATCGCTTTACATAGAGATAAAAATATGTATGTTTCCACAAAACCAAAAACAAAAATGCAGTACACAAAGCATGATGAAAGGGCTCCAGAATATGAAAGCTATTTTGAAATTTTCATCCTTAGCTCTAAGATGAACGTTAAAAGTGATTATTAATTTGATTAGGAAAAAAGCTGTGTTACACACAAACACCTGAGGCTACATTTTGTAAATGTAGAACTAAGACAACTTATCAACATTAACACAAAGTCTAAAACTGGACTTTTATAAAACAGAATGAAAGGCAAACAAATCAAGATCAATGTTACCAGGAAGACTGATACCTTGCCTTCTCTAGTTCCCTCTGCCCCCAAACATGTAAACATAGCTTTAAAAAGAGCTGAGTTACAGTATCAACACCTTTCCCCACCATTATTTTCCTGTGGTAATGTAAGACTTTTCTAGTCCTTACAGTAAAAAATAAATTAAAACTGTCCATTTTTGCAGAGAAATATAGTGAATATACTTAACATACATCTGTTGGAACTCATATTTACATGCCCACAAGCCTAAAGCCAAAATCTTCCTCTTACTAACACCATGTAAATGGGAAAATATTGTGAATGCTGTGGATTTTATTTAGGTGCTAGTGTGTTCTCAAGCTTCAGTGTAATATTTACAATAAAGAAATCTCTTCACTTTTTTTTCAATATGGCTTCCTAAATATAACAATCCCACACCTATCACCTCCTAAAAAAAACAAAAAACTCCATAAACCGAAACATTAAAAAAGTATGGTTAAATTTAACCAGCCTGGTGGAATTTATAAAGTCTTTCCCCACCCCACCCTCAAAACTCTACAAGTCACATAATAATTTGAATGAAAATTAAAGCTCAAAACCTAAAATAGCAAAACCTACTGACTCTGGTATTTTAGGTAAAATTACATTAAAAATAGAAATAGAGTTTCATACAATTTCATTAAAGCAAATTTTTGAGAGGATAATTAGCATCTCTTATGAAATTTTCAACAGATGATTCAAAATAAAACGGCTCTGAAAAAAAGTAATGAACATAGGTTGTGTCGTTCTAATCCCTGTTTTGAAGGCAATATAAAATAGTATGATTTATAAACTCAGCTATTCCACTTATTAACATAAATTATATTTATAGATCTACAGATTCATAAAAAAAAGTCCTATGATCTTTTCATCTGAATATTTTCTAACAATGTATATTTGACCTAATGTGAGAATACAAACTCTTAAGTTTCAAAATTTCAATTACTATTCAAAAAAAGTATAAATTTCTATTAAAAAATCTTTCGAAACCCAGCTATGGCTATCTTGTTTATCAGTGAGTTTACCGATTTTCTTTGTAAACCACACCCGCCTTTTATCAAGATACAATTAAACGGAATGACAAGCTTTGTAATAAATAAAACTACATTGACGGTTGTCTCAAGCAACATCAAACAAAAATCAACTGAAAATCAACCAAATAAAACACAACCCATACACAATGTTGTATGCTATACATTTCTTCATAATGAATTTATGAATGAAATCATACACACTGCACCTGTGCTACTTACCTGTTGTACTGTCTAAATTAAGCAACATATATTTCTTGTAAATAAGGTTTTAAGTCCATTGCAATGGCTAAATTAGCAAAACCTATATATTTAAAATTATCTGTGAAACGTTTAAAAAATGTATTCAATTTCTCTGGGAAATGTGGAAAAGCTCATTCTTTACATTAAGAAAATTAAAGTTTCTTTTCATGGAAATAAAGGAAACAATTCTTCCGTAATCTGCATCTGACAAATACATGTAGCTTAAGATGAAAATTTTGTCAGAGGAACCAAAAAAAAAACCCCAAATTCAGTTTTTAACCAATAGAGAACAGGGGCAAATATATAAAAGTCTTGTAATCTCAGCCAGCAGAATTACAATTTTGCGAAAATTGTCTTCTCTAGGTTTTACTGTTAATATACATTTCAAAATCACTCGAAAATCCTTTATGGACGAAAAAAATACTACACACCAGCTTTTGAATTCCTCGTCTTAACGTTTCATTAAGTGGTTTTCTAAAAGTGTAATTTTTTGGAAAGTCAAGAATTATAATCTAGTGTTCAACATTCAAACCCCCCAGTCCCGCTTCCTTCCAGCCAATCAGGGGGTAACAAGTTCGGTGTTTTGGGAGCTCCGTTAGACACCATTTGAAAAACATCACATTGCGCTCTCCTATTCTCTTCGGGGGAAGATTCTAAGTGAGGGCGGGTCCCCCAATCTTCACAGAAATTAAGAACTCAATCAATCGTTACATCAATTCCAGGGGCGGGGTGGGGGAGGTAAACTTTAGGCAGGCAATCCTAAGAAGTGTGTGACTGAAAGCGTTATTCCTCTTTTTCGAACAATTGAATAGCTGCTGCAAAAATCAACTCCTGCATATTCGCAACCCAGAGTCGCGCGCCCCATACGCAATACATCACACCAGGAAAGGGTTAATCTAGGGTGCCTTCAGCGCAGAAAAGGATTTAAGATCCAGTACATTTTTAATGAGGAATTTTACAAAGGCCATTATCTACCTATAAAGTATTAAAGTTAAAGCCGTCACTGGCTCAAATCATTCAAGTGCAGTCGAGCAAAAATTGGTAGAAACTACGAGGAGGAAAAAAAAATCACTAAAGGGAAAGGCAAATAACAGCCCTTTCCCCTCCGCCTCGAAGTCAAGAGCGCTCCCAAGAAAAGGTGGGGATTGCAAAATTACCGTTAAGTTCTCCGGGGAAAGACTTTTCGGGAGGAAAACATCAACACAGTCTCAAAGATTGCCTTTTTTTCCTTGCGACATGTTTCAAAGGCTGGGGAAGGAAAAAGTCTTCTAAGAAAAGTGCGGCTCGGAGAAGGAAATCACAAGGTCGAAGCCCCATCTTTCATCTCACCCAAGAACACTCCCCCCGCTCCCCCCCGCCCCAGAAAGGACGACACCGTGAGAGCAAACGACCAAAATCCCGAGCAAAAAGCGAAAGTCCAGCATCTCTCCTAGGAGCCCGCTAAAACCTCAAAAGCCTGCCCCCGCCCCATCTTGCCCAAATTGGAAAAGCCAGACGCGGGTCAGTGCTAACCCTGCCGGGACCCAGGGGCGCGGAGCCGGAGGGCGGCGTGGATAGACTCACATCGCGAAGGCATCTCCCGCTTTGGCGTCAGAGACGACAATACACACGGCTGGGTCCCACGGGGAGGACTGTCCGCGTGTCGGACCGGAGGCACCCGCTACGCCGGGTCCTCAATTTTCTCCAGACCTCAAGTTTCTTGTCAAGGGAAGACGGCCGCCGCGGGCCGGGGAAACTGCGATAAAAGACGGCTCGGTTCGCCCACGGCGGGGGAGGGGGCGCCCGTCCCCCTCCTCCTGTCAAGGAGCCGCGGCCGGCCGAGCCCCAGCGCGCCCCGGCCCCGGCCCCGGGCGGGGGGTCCCGCTGACAGATCCGCTGGGCGGCGGCCGCGGAGCCGCAGCGCGTCCGCGTCCCGCTCAAACTGCAGCTCCCCTCCCCCCACGCCCGCGACTCTCCGCGCTCCCGCCACATCCCGCCCGCCGCCGCCCACTCAGACAACCCAATTACCCCCCAAACCCTATCTCCTTGCACTTTTTGTTTTTTTGCGATTAAAATGAAGGGGACCCACTGCCCCACTCCCTGCACCCCCCACCGCCTGCCGGTCCCACCACTGCCACCTCCCGAGTCCCGCTCTGCTACTTCTTCAGGCTCTTACCCGCTGCGCCAACCCTGACGAGGCTCCGCCAAGTGCCCTTTGCTCTAAGTAAATTTTTGGGATTTTTTTAGTGATTTTTCGGCCGAGTCTTAGAGGCGCTGTAGTCTCGGACAGGTTACTCCGTCTCTCCCGCTAGATTGATGAGATCAGGCATCACTCGAAAATGGCGCCGAAAGCGCTGAGGCTCCTCATTCAAATTCGTTAGAGCCAACCCCGCCGCCCCGGGGCATGCCGGGAACGCGGGCTGCCTCCCCAGCTGTCAATACCGCCTCCAAACCCCCACTACGCTAGCTTTCCCGACACTCCTGCTCATGCGCAAACTCCTACACCAACCCCTCGCCTTGAACATGCGCAGAATCCTCGCATGGTCGCCGCTCTCGCTTCGCTTCCTCAGCCGCGGTTCCTACCTCGGTTCCTGCGCCTGCGTGCAGCTCCTGTGCTCAGCCGCGGGGCTGGAGGGGCCGTGGGGACTGTGGGCCCGAGGGTCCATAGGTGACATTACCAGTCGGTAGACATTTATTCTACTGTTCGACGAAAACAAACAGGGGTACAGCTTAGGTGAAAAGAGAAACAGCTTATTGCCAGTGTCTAAACTCCTAACAACGGAATGTGTCTGGGAGCGTGTGTATGGATACACGTGTATTTTAGAGCAGCCCCGCGTGTTTGCAGAGCTCTTGCTGTAAGTCAGCGCTTTACGGGAGCTATCGCACTTAAGCCTCAGAACAACTTTATGAGGTAGGTACTGTTATTATTCTCCATTTGCAGACCAGGAAACCAAGGCCCAAAGAGTTTAAGTAATTTCCCTAAGGTAGCACAGGTAGCAAGCACGTGAACGAGTCCGCATCTGTCAGATTCTGGAGGCCGGATCATTCTCTACCTTGCTGTGTAACTTTTGATTGAATCTAGTCTCTCACTCTCTTCTCGTTTTTAAACATTTGGAGAGGTGAATGGGTTATGGGCAGTTTTGGGAATCACTTGGGGGATTTTTTTTTTAGTGGTTGGTAAGGGAACTTTCATGCATTGGAGAAGGAAATGGCAACCCACTCCAGTATTCTTGCCTAGAGAATCCCAGGGATGGGGGAGCCTGGTGGGCTGCCGTCTATGGGGTCGCACAGAGTCGGACACGACTGAAGCGACTTAGCAGCAGTAACAGCAAGGGAGCTTAATCTAGCAAAGATGGGTTTCTATTGTGCCACGCATTGGTAAAGTAATAACAACTAGATACATTGTATTGACTACTCTGGGCTGCCATGGTGCTAACTAAACGCTTTACAGAATGATCATGTTTATCGCCCACAACAGCTCTGTGAAGTAGGCATTATCTTTATTTTACACAAGAGGATACCTGAGATTCAGATTAAGAAACTCTCCCCAAAGTCTTAAAATTACTAAACAGAAGCACAAGACCTAGGCAGATCTATTCAGTGTCAAAAAAACTGGGCACTGTGGTAGGACGGTAAATGATGATAAGCTGTCAATATTGAACACCTTCTTTAAAAAACCTTTTAACTATTCGTTTGTTTGAGAGAATTATTTCACCTGTTGCCAGGCTAGTTAAGATTTAAAAAAAGACTCCCTTTGATCTTAAATGATTACATTTTAAGATTATTTTAAAACTGGTTGCTTTTTTCCTGATCCCAAGTTATTATGAATTCTCTAAAGAATCCAAGTTAAAAATCTGGGGCATTGTTACACCTTTTCCTAGTTTTTATTGTAAAACAACTTGTGATGAATCATAAATGTTTGAGTATACAAAGACATACATCATTGTGAGAGTTAAATTAGACGAGTGTGCCTCAAGTACTAAGAAGTAAGGAAATGGGAGAAGGTAGCATGGTTTGCGTTACTGAGGTACAATCAGAAGAGGAATGGATTTGAATAATTTAATAATTGACATCATCAAGTAGTATCATGGTTGCATAGTATGTGACTTACATCTCTATGGTACTTTTTGTGCACTGGTTAAGTGAATGACCTCTGGAACCAAACGGCTTGGGTTGGAGCTCGCCTGTTATTTACTAGCTTTGTGACTCTACAAGAGTTACTTTTTTCTCAGTTTGATCTTTTGTAAAAGGATTAATGCTAATACTTCATCCAGTTGTTTTAAGGATGTGAATGAGCTAATATATTAAAGGTATTTGAACAGTGCATGGTATATTAGTAATGTTAGCTATTGTTGTGGGTCAGTCATTAACACTAATCTTTGAGGATGGTTTCTTTAGAGGTGTTTCAAAGACCAGATTACAGTTAGGGCCATTAGGAATTAGCATTTGTGTTCAAGAGCCTCTTAAAATCATAAATCAGCCAGGCAAATTATTTTTGCCAAATGGAGTAATAATTTCTGTCAGATGAATAAAGATGTTAATTTGTTTTGCCATTTCATAAGAGTAACCTATGAAAATGGAATAGTTTTACTGCTCTGATTATTAAAGGGAGAAAAGGGGAAAAATCAGGCCATTCTAAAGTATAAAAACCATCCAAATTTCTATCATCTAGAGATAAACACATATTGTTTGTAATTTAACAATATACCTGTGGAGAGAATCAGCTAGCTGCAGTCTGGATAAGTGGTATATTTGGGGGAACTTATTTGCAAGACTGTACTAGAACATCATGAATTGGTAAAATTTTTATCCAGTCCATCCACTTTTAAGATTTATTCTGTCAGGAGAATTCCAAAGTGCTGATATTAGTAAATAATAACATTTATTGAGTACCTACTAGGTACTGAATGTCAGCTAAGCATGTATATCCATTTTCTCCTTGAATCTTCATAATAACTCACGCTGCTGGTACTAAGTTACTTCAGTTGTGTCCGACTCTGTGCGACCCCATAGACGGCAGCCCACCAGGCTGCCCGGTCCCTGGGATTCTCCAGGCAAGAACACTGGAGTGGTTTGCCATTTCCTTCTCCAATGCATGAAAGTGAAAAGTGAAAGTGAAGTCGCTCAGTCGTGTCCGATCCTCAGCAACCCCATGGACTGCAGCCTTCCAGGCTCCTCCATCCATGGGATTTTCCAGGCAAGAGTACTGGCGTGGGGTATCACTGCCTTCTCCAGTAACTCATGAGGTAGGTGTAATTATTGTCTCCATTTTGCACAGACTACAGTATATATAGAGGTCACTTTTAGAAGAATCAAGTCCTGTTTGTTACATATCCTATTTAACAAAAAAAGGATTTAAAAATCCTTCATGAAAGTTTCTTAATTCACTAACATGGGAGAAAGCAAAGTCAAGTAACTCGGTTCTTATGCCTGAACAAAAAAACCCAACTGGGGAAAAAAAAATGATTTTGAAAATGAAGAATTTTATGTTTGACCACAAGGGGGTGCAAATTCCCGAACTGAACTTGAAAGCAAAGAAAAAAGAGCACTTTTACTTCAGATCTTCAGATTCACAGGTAAAAAACTAGTTAAGAACACCTTCCTTGAACTTTAATACTTTATACAGTGATACACTTGATGAGAAGAATGGACTCAATTATTTAGGGACTCAATTGGGGCAGAAGTTTGCAGCTTTCTTTCATCTTCAGTACAGTGAAGAGTTAGCCACCCTACTCCCACCCCTTTCCACCCACCTAGTTTGTTTCTCTGCATACTCTTCTTGACTTGTCATAAAACTGAAGTCATAATTTAAAATTTGAGGTTTTACTTTGGAAACTGCCATGCAATCACCAGCAAATGAATGGTAAATATGGGTAGTGTGGAGAGCAGAGGTCTTGTAATTTCGATGCTTTTTTTACCCCCTCTTGCTGTTTCTTAAGAGTAAGCTGCAACTGATGAAATGTTGGCTTCAACATATTAGGTTATTTAGATAAACTGTGAAAGTTACAGGTCTGTTCATCTTTTAAGAAAGAATGAAGCCTCTTAAAACACTGAGCAGTAACCTGAAAACTTGGTATACACTGGTGAGTGTTTTAAAAACAGTTTGCATAGATGCAAATCGCACAGATGTAAAAGCTACATAAATAGCTTTTATTTTCCTGTTGGTCTTGTTTTTCTGAGGTGGACTTAATTTTTTTTAAAAAACTTTACTTGGAAATGATTTCAAATTTACAAAAAGTTGCAAAAATAGAAATAGTTCAGAGAACACTGGTATCATTTACTTGCTCTTTTGCAAATTTTCTCTCTCTAAATATATGTGTTTCTTTATATGCAATTTTTTTCTGAACCATTTGAGGTTAAGTTACATACATCTTGGCCCTTGATCCCTAAATACTTATTTCCTATCAACTTCATAAATTTACATTGAAAAAATACTTCAATCTGCCATTGATACAGGCGTTTTGTAGGTTGGTCCTTGTAGCACTTCCCCCTTCAATATAGGAGCCAGTCTGTGGTCAGGTACTACATTTAGTGGGTCTTGATTCTAGCTTCTTTTACCGGAACGCTTTCGCAGCCTTTCTTTATCTTTTATGACTTTGACATTCTTAAAGAATATAGTTTCTCCCTCCACCCTCCTTTTAGAGAGAACATTCCTTATTTTGTTTTTGTCTGATGCATCCTCATTAAGTTAAATTGAGGTTTTGCATTCTTAACTAGACTATGGCACAGGTGATATTGCATCCTTCTAGTACCACTTCTAGAAGCATGTGATAGCCATATGTCCCTCACTGATGATGTTCATTTTGATTATCTGGTCTTTATGTCGCTAGAATTTTCCAATGTTTGGTTAACTGGTTTTTTTTTTTTCTTCCTGGCAAATAAGCAATCTGTGGGGAAATACTTGATACATCCTACTCATCAAAGTTCCCATTTAAATTTAGGATATGTTACTGCCAATATAGTTTTACAATGATGGTTGTAACATGATTCAGCAAATCTGTTAAGTCCTTTAATATTGACCAGTCAGTCCACAGCATTCTACTGCAAACAGAGGGCCCTTTCTTCTCCTCTGTTTATTTATTATCTGCAATTAACTTATGAATTCCTGTGTTTTTCCACTTATGTATTTTGTTTCCTTGTGTTCTATCTATATTCGTTATGTGTATATTTTGTACATTTTTTTCTGAACCATTTCAAGGTAAGTTACACAGATCATGACCTTTCACCTCTATTTTAAAGTCTGTATTTGGTTAGTTTTGGTGTTTGAATTGTCCTAGATTCAGCTAGTGGGAGCACCTTTAATCTGGGTCCTATGCCTTTGTGGTGTGCCTACATGATTTTCTGGGAATACTTACTTGCTTTCCGGTATAGTAAGATGTTTCAAGTCTAGCTCCTGCCATAACCCTGGAGTTAGCTTATTCTCTAAATAACCCTGTTTCCTCTTAGTGAATATGGTCTTAGAGACCAAGGTTAGGTTCATTGCTGCTTCTTGGACCTTTTAGGAGACAGAGTTAGGAAATATATATGTATATATGCACATTAAAATATGCATATACTACTATATATCTGCTAGTAACATGGGTTGAATTTTAAATTATCTTTATTATAACTATAATTGAGAAGATATAGCAATTTATAAAGTTTGAATAAAGTCAAATCACAATTCACATTAATAACTCATGCAATTTTCATGTTCCCTTAATAAATGTCTGTACATATAATTTTATAAGGTCACAATATGAAATAGTTTTGTCTTTTTCCACTTAACATGTAAGAAGCGTCTGAGTTACTATGTTAGTTTTACAGTCTCATTCTGAATTTCTCTGCTACATTATCATTTAGTAGATTCTACCATTCCTCTGTTGATGGATATCTAGGTTGTCTCTAATTTTTAGTTATTATAAATAATCTTGAAGTGAATATTTTTATGCTTTTCTAATTGACTTTTCTTTTTTATTTATTAGATGATTTCTCAGAAGGGGGAATACTGGTTCTCAAAAGGTAGCTATGTTTTGATGAGTTTGATATGTAGTGGTACACAGATTAGTCACACATGTGAATAGGATATATAGAGATGAGAAATATGTAATCCCTATTAGCAAGGAGCTGAAAATCCAAGGAAAGATAAATTCTTTACAATTATAATTTGAAGTATATAGGAAGAACATTTAACTCAGGTTAGGAATAGGTGGCTCAGGAAAGCTTTCTACGAGGTGGTGGTTGAGCTGTGTCTTGAAGGATATCTTGGTGAAGACTTAAAGGATTGGAATTGTCCCAGTGTAAAAGAGAGAGCAGAAATAGGCCTTTCAGAGCATTTTGGGCAGAATCTTTAGAATGTAAGAAAACAAGAGTCAGAAGGAACCCTGGCATGGTCAAGAAGATTCAGGTAGTCTGTTATTTGTGGTCTAGATACCTTTGGAGGAGTTGGGAAAGGTTAGCCTGATCAAGTGGATAGAGGTTTAACCATGAAGGGCCTTACATGTCACTTTTATATTGATGAAATTGAAAAATCTGAAACCAATTAGTAACATCAGATTTATATTTTAGAAATTCACTTTAACAAGGGTACTGGAAAACAGATTAGACACTGCAAGAGCAGGGATAGAAAGTCCTACAGAGGCTATGGTATCAGTAGTATCCAGGCAAGAGAGAAAAAGTACTTGAAGCAAAGATTAGAAATGATGGTGAAATGAAGTATACACAAAACTGGATTTACTGCTTCAGTTTTAATGTGTAACTATTTACAGGTAACTGTTCAGCATCTACTCTGTGTTACATAGGGCTTCCCTGGGGGCTCAGTCAGGAGAGAAGCCACCTATAGTGCAGGAGACCCGGGTTTGATCCCTGGGCCATGAAGATCCCCGGGAGAAGGGAATGGCCACCCACTCCAGTGTTCTTGCCTGGAGAATTCCATGGACAGAGGAGCCTGGTGGGCAACAGTCCACGGGGTCACAAAGAGTCAGACACGACTGAGCGACTTAACACTGTGTTATGTGTTGTTTAAGGTCCTGAGCATCTAGGGGTGAGAAAAACAGCCACAGTTCCTCTCTCTGTGGTGTAGTCTACTAAGAGAAAAGAGGATTAAGTTAATAATCATACAAATTACCATTGTGATAAGTACAGGATGCCATGAAAAATATAGGATGCTATGAAAGCATACACAATGGGGACTTACCACTGGAGATTTAAATAAGGCCTTTCTAAGTGGGCAGGGTTGGGGGGGGGGTTGCGGGGGGAGGCTTCCCTGGCAGCTCAGATGGTTAAGAATCTGCCTACAATGCAGGAGACTGGGGTTTGATCCCTGGGTCAGGAAGATCCCCTGGAGAAGGGAATGGCAACCCACTCCAGTATTCTTGCCTGGAGAATCCCATGGACAGAGAAGCCTGGTGGGCTACAGTCCATGGGGTTGCAAAGAGTCAGACACAACTGAGCAACTAACACTTTCAAAGGAGGGACAGTTAAACTGAGATTTAGGAATTAGGTAGGCCAAAAAAACGGAAGACCACTCTAGGCAAAAGAGGAGCATATGTTAGTGTCCTGTGCCAAAAGGACCAGTAAATTCAATGCCCATATTGTTAAAGCAGAGTAAGCTATGATGGAGAAAGTTGAAGCTAAGACTGAAGAGGTTTAGGAGCCTTTGTATATGGAGAAGAGAGAAGGAAGCATGGTAGTGGGGCTCCTTGGTTTCTGGTATACCATTTCCTGAGATAGGGAAAAATGGAACAGGTTTGATGGATTTTGACATGTGAAATGTTGATTTTTATATGCCTCTGGGTTAAGTACAATCCTCCCATCCTTTGGAGAGATAACTGGATATTAGGATTGGTGTTTTGATTTGGAAGTCTGGAACTTTAGGGGAAGTTCTGGTGTGCGCTGTTATCTATAGATTTACTAGAATTTTATCTGTTTACTACAACTTGACTAATTGTAGTTGTAGATGGTAGTTTAAACTGTGGGATTGAATGAGATCACTGCAGGAGGTATGTAGAATGATAGAAAGTTCAACACAATCTTGGAGAACATTGTTAGCTACACAAAAAATGTATATACACAGGAAAAATTTGGCTATAAATGGTAAAGACACATGACAAATCAAAAAATATTTTTTAACATAAAGCAGATAAAGGGTTAATAAGAGGTCTATAAGAAAAACAGAACAGTTAACAAATACACAGCGAAAGAAGAAAAACATATACAGGTTTTTCTTGTTTTTCTTTTTAAAATAAGTTCTTGGAGAGGTTTTGTTTATTAATCCAACTTTAAGTACTTAAGGAAGGCAGTTATAGAAGTTATAAAATTCTAAAAGCTAAATATTTAAGAGACCTTTAAAAGCCTCCTTGAAAGTGATTGCTGGTAAAATTTACAAAGACTAACCAGAGCTTCAAGTTGAATTTAAAAGTCAAGGAAGAACTAAGTTTTTTAGTTCATAACTTTGATAAGAATTTAAATGACCTCTGAATATTCTTTTCGGTGCACAAAAGCCATTTAAAAAACCCCTCATATTGATGGTATGAGTGAGGAAAGGCTGGTGCAATCTAAGTTAAAGCAGGCCTTTTGAAAAGTAACTTAGCAATAATAAAAAGGGTGATAGAAATATTCATCTTTCCTGCCAGAAATTCCAATTTCAGGAATCTAGATGAAATAAATCTGAACTATGGGAAAAGATCTATACAGGAAGATGCCCAAAATATTAAATATAGTACTAAGTAGCAGAAAGGGAGGATTGGGTTGGAATGTCCAATAGTAATAAGATTATTAAGTAAATTGTGGGAAAATGACTGGACTTACTATTAGAATCATCACAAAATGATGCATACTAACTGGAAAACTGTTTATAAGTGCAAGATGTAGCAGTATAATTAGGATGATTAGAACTACTTTTAAAAATTACATAGAGGGGAAATACAAGAAAAAACTTTCAATCCATATCAGGGTTTTCTGATCAAAGCTAAAAATATACACGTTAAAAAGCCAGTCTAAAATTTGGCATTTTGATACTATCAAACGATCCTTCTGTGGAACATGGATATTCCATAAGCTAGTCCAGTCATTCTTAAACATTCAGAATATGTTTATAATTGCAGGACCCCTGTCTCTGGAATTGTGTGCATGTGTGAACTGTTTGCATGTAATTTTATTAGAGTTAGATGATGGTCGATGGAGTTCCTGAAGAAAAGCAGAGGAAAATGGTTCATTTATATTGTTGGCAGGATACTGGTTCTCCAAAAGAAGTCCACATCTTAATCCCTAGAATCTGTGAATATGTTGTTACGTGACAAGGGGTATTCAAGTTGCAGACAGAATTAAGGTTGCTACTCACATGACCTAAAAATAGATTATCCTGAATTATCTGAGTAGACCTAATATAATTCCACAGTTTTTCTAGATGTGGAAGAGGGAAGCAGAATAGCCAGTGTCAGAGTGGTGAGATGGGAGAGACTCAACCAGCTGTTGCTGGCTTTGAAGATAGAAGCAGGCCGCAAGCCAAAGGATGAAGGCAACCTCTAGAAGCTGGAAAAGCCAAGAAAACGGATTCTTCCTTACAGGCTCCAAGTTTCTTCCTTAGAGACTCTATCTATACCTTGATTTTAGCCCACTGAGACCCATTTGGGACTTCTGACTTCTGGAACTGCAAAATAATACATTTCTGTTGTTTTAAGCCACTAAATTTATGGTAATTGTTAAAGCAGCAAATAGGAGAATGTTGACTGCTATATGTAAACAGTGACTTTGCATGTGTTGATATGTGGCTGTGGTAGTGAACATGCATACGTGGAGATGTAGTTCCTGGTTCTGAGAATCTCGTGACGGCCTAGACTGTGTCCTCGTTCTGTGTCTGCAGCACAGTTCTGCTTACTCACTCAGTCGTGTCCAACTCTGCAAACCCATGGACGGTAGCCTGCCAGGCTCCTCTGTCCATGGATTTTTTTCAGGCAGGAACACTGGAGTGGGTTGCTGTTTCCAACTCCAGGGGATCTTCCTGACCCAGGGATCGAACCCAGGTCTCTTGTGTCTCCTAATAAAGATTTAATGGGAATGAATGGTACTTAGCACCAATTATTCAGCCACTTGAACAAATTTGAGAATTACCCTTTTTTTACTCTCTTATGTTCTGTGTGTCCTTATAATCTGTGAGTTAAAATGGTAAGAATATAAAATATTAAATATTTGTTCTATATTGATTGTAAAAGCTGTTTTTTAAAATTTAGTTTTTAACCTTTTATTTTGTATTGGGATATAGCCAATTAACAATGCTGAAGGGACTCAGCCATACATGATCCATCCTTCCCCAAACTCCCCTCCCATCTAGGCTGCCATAAACACAGCAGAGTTGAGCAGAGTTCCCTGTGCTATACAGTGGGTCATCGTTGGTTATCCATTTAAAATATAGTAGTGTGCACATGTCCATCCTGAAGGCTGTTTTCTAATTGAAATAAATTGATGTTTTTTGAGTATCTCTTACGGACAGAGTGTTCTGTTTTAAGACTGTTTTGTACTTGATGATTATCATATATTTAAAACATTGTGCTAAAAATAGCTATGGTTAGGATTTTTTCCCTAAAAAATGTTAGGAATATTATAACTAGTAAACTAGAAGAATTATAGTAAGGCAAAAAGAACAAGGTTTATTGTATAGCACATGGAACCTGGCTCAGTGTTATGTGGCAGCCTGGATGGGGGGCGGTGGGGGAGAATGGATACATGTATCTGTATGGCTGAGTCCCTTCACTGTTGACTTAAAACGGTCACAGTATTGTTAACTGGCTATACTTCAATACAAAATAAAAAGTTCATAAAAAAAGAATAAGGCTTAACAATAATGGCTGCTTTGAAAGTGTTTCTTATCTGTGTCATATATCTATCCATGACTATTTAGTTTCTACTATGAGCTTTTAATTTTTCAAATTTAATATTTACCTGGAAATTTTAAATTGAGCCTCTAATCAGATGAGTATATATATTTGTATATACACATATATTGATAAAAATATTGTATATATTGGTAAAAATACCAAATCTAGGTAATTTTCTATACTTTTTTGTTTAACGAATTCATTGAAAGTACTGTTTATCTTTTTTTAGGTCTGAGAACTGCCAGACCTCAAGATGGACAACAACTGTTTCATTAGATACAGCATCTAGTTCTCCAGTCATAAACTTGTACAGCATTCACTGAAATTTGTTGGTAATGTGATGAGTTCTTCCCACATATTCACCCATTTACATTCCCTTTTTAAAATGCAAGTGTGTCTTTTATTTCAGATATTGATAATATTTTTGTTCTGTGAAGTAACTTTGATAGTCTTTCCCTGTAACCAAATTGATAAAATAATGATACAGTCCTCCTCAGAAGGTACTTAAATGGTTCATAAGTATATGCTTTAGTTAATTAGGTATCAGTTAATAAGTACTTTATTATACATAAATATTTTGGGAGGACCCTTTAAAAGTCATCAAAGACAAAAAAAAAAAGAAAGAAACTACTTTTAGAGTAGTTTCTTTTTAGAGTATATCCATGTTAGTTATATGGGAGAAAACTTACACATGGATCAAGAGATATACTTCTGTTTGGGGAAATTTGCTTTACATGGTTTTGAACCCTAGTTTCTGAAAGTGGCTTAGGATAGATGCATACATATTTTCAACTCTGATTCTGTTAGGATTTTTCCCTATGTGAGAAATTGTTTTGCTTCTGTATTCTTGGCCACAGATTGTAGGACTGAATTAAAATTCATTCAAGAAAATTAGAGATACCAAGGGAACATTTCATGCAAAGATGGGCTCAATAAAGAACAGAAATGGTATAGACCTAACAGAAGCAGAAGATATTAAGAAGAGGTGGCAAGAATACACAGAAGAACTACAAAAAAGATCTTCACGACCCGGATAATCACGATGGTGTGATCACTCACCTAGAGCCAGACATCCTGGAATGTGAAGTCAAGTGGGCCTTAGAAAGCATCACTACGAACAAAGCTAGTGGAGGTGATGGAATCCCAGTTGAGCTATTTCAAATCCTGAAAGATGATGCTGTGAAAGTGCTGCACTCAATATGCCAGCAAATTTGTAAAACTCAGCAGTGGCCACAGGACTGGAAAAGGTCCATTTTCATTCCAATCCCAAAGAAAGGCAATGCCAAAGAATGCTCAAACTACTGCACAATTGCACTCATCTCACACGCTAGTAAAGTAATGCTCAAAATTCTCCAAGCCAGGCTTCAGTAATACGTGTACCATGAACTTCCAGATGTTCAAGCTGGTTTTAGAAAAGGCAGAGGAGCCAGAGATAAATTGCCAACATCCACTGGATCATGGAAAAAGCAAGAGAGTTCCAGAAAAACATATATTTCTGCTTTATTGACTATGGCAAAGCCTTTGACTGTGTGGATCACAATACACTGGGAAATTCTGAAAGAGATGAGAATACCACACCACCTGACCTGCCTCTTGAGAAATCTATATGCAGGTCAGGAAGCAGCAGTTAGAACTGAACATGGAATAACAGACTGGTTCCAAATAGGAAAAGAAGTACGTCAAGGCTGTATATTGTCACCCTGCTTATTTAACTTTTATGCAGAGTACATCATGAGAAACGCTGGGCTGGAAGAAGCACAAGCTGGAATCAAGATTGCCGGGAGAAAGCTCAGTAACCTCAGATATGCAGATGACACCATCCGTATGGCAGAAAGTGAAGAGGAACTAAAAAGCTGCTTGATGAAAGTGAAAGAGGAGAGTGAAAAAGTTGGCTTAAAGCTCAACATTCAGAAAATGAAGATCATGGCATCTGTTCCCATCACTTCATGGGAAATAGATGGGGAAACAGTGGAAAGAGTATCAGACTTTATTTTTTTGGGCTCCAAAATCACTGCAGATGGTGACTGCAGCTGTGAAACTAAAAGACGCTTACTCCTTGGAAGAAAAGTTATGACCAACCTAGATAGCATGTTGAAAAGCAGAGACATTACTTTGCCAACAAAGGTCCATCTAGTCAAAGCTATGGTTTTTCCAGTGGTCATGTATGGACGTGAGAGTTGGACTGTGAAGAAAGCTGAGCGCCAAAGAATTGATGCTTTTGAACTGTGGTGTTGGAGAAGACTCTTGAGAGTCCCTTGGACTGCAAGGAGATCCAACCAGTTCATTCTAAAGGAGATCAGTCCTGGTATTTCTTTGGAAGGACTGATGCTAAAGCTGAAACTCCAATACTTTGGCCACCTCATGTGAAGAGTTGACTCATTGGAAAAGACCCTGATGCTGGGAGGGATTGGGGGCAGGAGGAGAAGGGGATGACAGAGGATGAGATGGCTGGATGGCATCACCAACGCGATGGACATGAGTCTGAGTGAACTCTGGGAGTTGGTGATGGACAGGGAGGCCTGGCGTGCTGCGAGTCATGGGGTCGCAAAGAGTCGGAAACGACTGAGCGACTGAACTGCCTGACAGTTATTAATGGTAATATTTATTAAAGAAGTATGAATTACCCTGCTCCCAACCCATTACAATAAGGATACTTGGAAAGGGATAAACCCATTTGTTTCAGCTATCTAGCTTCTAAATAATTAGTGTGAAAGTGTTGACCTCAGATATATTAAATATAGTGTTCTGAAATATTGTTTTAAAATAATTTAAATTTTTTTAGTAAAGGAAAGTTAGCCTATTCGTGTTTGGAATCATAGACTTCTATTAGTTAAAGCACACCTATTTTGTGCTTTAACTAATACAAGTCTATGATTCTAAGGGCTTCCCTGGTGGCTCAGAGGTTAAAGCGTCTGCCTGCATAGCAGGAGACCTGGGTTTGATCCCTGGGTCGGGAAGATCCCCTGGAGAAGGAAATGGCAGCGCACTCCAGTATTCTTGCCTGGAGAATCCCATGGATGGAGGAGCCTGGTGGGCTACAGTCTGCAGGGTTGCAGAGTCGGACACAACTGAGCGACTTCACTCACCACTTCACACCTATTTGTAATTGCCCCCTGGAGCTGCTGAGAATAACTGAACCTCTACTCTCCAAATATCCTTAGTTTCTTTAGTGGCTTATGATTTTAAACACTTCATACTCTTGGTTCCCTTTTTTGGTTATTCTCCAGTTTAACAGAGCCCATCTCAAAAAGTGACACCCCAAATGGTAGATCATGTACCATATGTGGCCTGAAATACACAGGGGTCGGCTAACTTTTTGTCTAGCCATTAAAATGTGTGTATTTGAGGAACAATTTAAATAATATAAAGGACTGGTAAATAATTAAAATGGGTATATTCTTGACTCTGTGTCAAAGGAAAATTGAAGGGATTTAATAAATAAACTTCACATTGAGTGAAGTGGTAAAGAAACTGCAGGAGACACAGGAGATGTGGGTTCGATCCCTGGGTCAGGAAGATACTCTGGAGGAGGAAACAGCAACCCACTTCAGTATTTTTGTCTGGAAAATCCCACGGACAGAGGAACCTGGTGGGCCACAGTCCATGGGGTCGCAAAGAGTCAAGACACGATAAGTAAACTTTACAATGAATAAGAAACATTTAATGGCTTTCTCAGAGGCTTTCTTGACTTGGGAAGAACCTTTTCCTAGAAGTTGAGGAGGATAAGAATCTATTGACATTCATTTCTTACTCATTTCTAGTAAATAGAAGTCAAATTGGAACTCTCTGGGCTCTAGGAGATATGACTGAGCCATGTGACCAGTTTGGCTTCATGCTACATTTCTATTATTAATATGTAAAAAATTATTTCTTATAGAAGAAATATATAAAATATATATATATATATAAGGAAATAAGGAGAATAAAATACCTCACGTTCTCTTTTGGCAAAGAAATGCTTACGTGTTTTAAACAAATTAACTTTTTAAGGCAGCTCTGAAGAAGTAATTTATTTTAAATAGGTGAACAGTTTATAGCTCTTATGGGAACACTTTTTCCTTACTTTTCTTCATCATAGGATTAGGCCCTATGTTTTTAATTTAAGTCCTTTAATTTTTGCTGTTAACATTTAATTTACTTGATGACCCCATACTGTTAACTTTTGACCCAGTGAACTTGGATGGTATATACAGACCTCATAGCTAATTTTAAAGAAACCCTTAAACAAAAATAATGTTTGAAGTGAAACAGAAGATTAAATTCATGTCAATGTTCCATGTAGAGAAGTAGTACACATATACTTAACCAAAGAACTTTTTTCCCCTTTTGGAAGATGTATTTTTATAAACACGGGGTTTTTACAATTAGATGTTTATGCTGTTGGCAAAACAACCCAAAACTGGTGTGACTTAACTGCAGTACTTCTAATAAACTGTGAAACCACTGATAGAGTATAGTAGATAGGAAACCTTTTCCTGACAAGAAATTCTTATAGCATGTAGCTAAATCTAATGGTCCTTTCATCTGTCTCTGCTTATACTCAGTCTCCTTTCCTGTTATATAAAGTTGAGATTCCTAAAGTTTAATCCTTAGATGTGAAAAATGTTAGCACACATCAGTTTCAGTTCAGTCACTCAGTTGTGTCTGACTCTTTGCGACCCCATGGACTGCAGCACACCGGGCTTCCCTGTCCATCACCAACTCCCGGAGCTTGCTCAAACTCATGTCCATCGAGTTGATGATGCCATCCAACCATCTCACCCTCTGTCGTCCCCTTCTCCTGCCATCAATCTTTCCCAGCATCAGGGTCTTCTCCAATGAGCCAGTTCTTCACATCAGGTGGCGAAAGAATTGGAGCTTCAGCTTCAGCATCAGTCCTTCCAATGAATATTCAGGACTGATTTCCTTTAGGATGGACTGGTTGGATCTCCCTGCAGTCCAAAGGACTCTCAAGAGTCTTCTCCAACACCACAGTTCAAAAGCATCAATTCTTTGGCGCTCAGCTTTCTTTTTAGTCCAACTCTCACATCCATACATGACTACTGGAAAAATCATAGCTTTGATTAGATGGACCTTTGTGGCAAAGTAATGTCTCTCCTTTCAATATGCTATCTAGGTTGGTCATAGCCTTTCTTCCAAGGAGCAAGTGTCTTTTAATTTCATGGCTGCAGTTACCATCTGCAGTGATTTTGGAGCCCCCCAGAAATAAAGTCTGTCACTGTTTCCAGTGTTTCTCCATCTGTTTGCCATGAAGTGATGGGACTGCATGCCATAATCTTAGTTTTCTGAATGTTGAGTTTTAAGCCTGCTTTTTCACTTTCCTCTTTCACTTTCATCATGAGGCTCTTTAGTTCTTTGCTTTACTTGTTAATTATAATAAAGTTCAAAGCTTCTTCTAAATTACTTGATGTAAAGATAATTTATGTATAACTTTTATTTGCCCTTAAAACTGGATCTGTGAACTTACTTTTGAACATTTCCTCCCTAATTATGAAATAGTATATGAGTCCTGTCATTTATCAACCTGTGTTGATTACTATAGATAATTTCAAATATGTCACATTTACTTTATTCAAAAATGAACAGAGTTAAGCAATAACTGCTGTGTGCTAACTACCATTAGGTACAGGGGTATTAACAAGGCTTTCTGGAAGTAGTGCCAGCTATATGTGTTTCTATATAAACGTTCATAGGGCTTCCCTCATGACTCAGTGTAAAGAATCTGCCTGCCAATGTAGGAGACCTGGGTTTGATTCCTGGGTTGGGAAGATCCCCTGGAGAAGGAAATGGCAACCTACTCCAGTGTTCTTGCCTAGGAAGTCCCATGGACAGAAGAACCTGGTGAGCTATAGTCCATGGAATCGCAGTGAGTTGGATATGGCTTGCTGCTGCTGCTGCTGCTAAGTCGCTTCAGTCGTGTCCAACTCTGTGTGACCCCACAGACCGCAGCCCACCAGGATAAGGATATGGCTTAGTGACTAAATAACAACATAAAAGCTTCATGGTTTGCTAGTAAGATAACATGATTGTTGTTCCATAGTGTAAATACTAGAAGGAGTGTTAGAAAATGTGATTTTATTGTATTTTTTAAATAAATGGAAGTATTTTTCTGTAGTTTTATAGCCATGGAGGGAAACAATGAGATTTTGTGCTAGGATATTATGCCTGGAATAGAGATAAGAGTCTTGAATGACTCCCTGGTCCCCAGCTTGGTTGTACGGTACAGTTTTACTGGAATAGAGACAAATGGAGGAGGAATGGGGCTTCTACGTATGTGTGTATATGTAAAAGTGTGAAATGGAAAACTAGGAAAGAGGAGGGAGATAAGAAACTCAGTGAAGACATACTGAATATGGAAGATTAAGTGCCAGTGGGGTATCCATGTAGAGATGTTCACTAGGGAGCTTGGCATCTATGTGTCTGAGGCTGAGGAGAAAGGCCTGGGCTGAAGGCAGATATCATTAAACAGGTAATAGTTAAAATCAGGGGATGCCATTGCTCATAGAGATGGAATATATGGAGAGGAAATGAGAGCCAGCATTAGTAAATGGGCAAATTAAGAGGAGGAAGATAAAGAACTGATAAGAGATAGCAGAGGAAGGGAAGGGAGCACCAACTGAGCTGTGCTTGAGAAGCCGATGGGAGAGAAGGTTCAGAAGGAAAGAAGTCAGGAGGGTCAGACAGTAAACACGAGTGGAATAAATTGAAAAACATGATGGCAATTTTGTTATTAGTATTGTTTGCCAGAATGTTTGCAGTGCACATTCAGTGTACTGATGGTAGCAGAATTCTGTTTGTGTTGAGTTGAAAAGTATATTAAAATTGAGAGAAGTTATATTAAATTTATATTATTCTAAGTCTCCTCAGCTCACTCTCTCTTTTTTTTGGTCACGCCATGCAGCTTGAGGAATCTTAGTTCCCTGAGCAGCGATCAAACCCAGGGACCCAGCAGTGAAAGCACTGAGTCTTAACCACTGGACTGCCAGGGAATTTCCAAAACTTTTCATCTCTTATTCAAAATACAATTGAAGAATGATAGTTGTAGGGAGGAAGTTAAAAGATAGAGGAGGAGATTCTACAGTGAAGAGAGTTTAACCTATTTATAAACTGTGAGGAAGAGAGGGCAGAGAGGAGAGATTAAAAAGAGAAGGGATTAAAAAAAAATAGGAGGGATAAAGGTAAAGCCTTAAGAGATGAGGAAATATTCAATACTGATACAGGATCAAGGGTGTAAGTAGAGGAACTGAGCTGGAAAAGAAAAGGAAGAATACTTCTTCCTCTGAGATTAGAGAGGAGGCAAAGATGGTTACATGTGTAACTTAAATTGTGGGACTGAAATGGAGATTCATTTTGATTTTTTTTTCTGATAAAGGAAACAAAAGATAAATACATAGGTGAGTTTAAGTAAAAGTATAATACATGCTATAAGGAATGGGAGAGGGAGCAAGGTTATAAGCAGGAGAAATTGATGAACCTGGGAATCTAGGCTGGATAGGAAATGACGTGAAAGATTGTGGTTTGAAGGAAAATGGAATAGTTGAGAATTGAGGTTAAAATAAGGTAAGAAAGCAGGTGTTACGGGAGTAAATGGAGTGAATACATTTTCACACCTGTTTTTGTTCATATGTATTTCTGAGCAAAAGGTATTCAACTATAATATACTTTAATGACTGAATAAGTATTCTATTATAGAATATTAGGTTGTAAAATAAGCAGTTTCTTATTTGGGAGTCTTTTTATTGATTCCTGCCGATTTTTCTCTCCTGGTAAAAGGAACAATAAAATAATTAAATTTTTGACTTATTTCCTGAGGATGCAATCTTAGAATTGGATTTTCTGGTAGGTCTTCATAATGAGCCTTCTTATTTTGGGGCTTCCCTGGTTGCTCAGATGGTAAAGAATCTGCCTGCAATACAGGAGCCCAGGGTTCGATCCCTGAGTTGGGAAGATCCCCTGCAGATGGGAATGACTATCCGCTCCAGCATTCTTGCCTGGAGAATGTCATGGACTGAGGAGCCTGGTGGGCTACAGTCCATGGGGTTGCAAAGAGTCAGATGTGACTGAGCGACTAACACTTTTTCTATCTTTATTTTAGGCCTATTTCTAACAGGCTTGTTTATGTGCATTCTTACTCTATCCTGGACTGGAATCAGAAAATTGGACAATGTTGCAGGTTCTGATGGATGCAGGCACACTGACCAGCCAAAGTGAGAACTGGTAAGTAAAAGTCCTCCTTCACGGGAATAGTGATGGGTGTTTTAAAAACTTGGAATCAAGTATACTTTTTATGAGTATGATAAGAAATGATTCATGAGCTGAATAACAGGATATAGTGGTCAATTTAGAAATACATATTGAAATTAAATAAAAATCTCTATGAATAACCTACATTTGTTGACAGCATCCAATTTTAGGAAAGGTTTTAAAAAATCATGAATAATCATCAAAGTCACTGCTCCTCAGACTTTTCTACAAAAGTTTGGTTAATAGCAGAGAAGAGTGAATAACTGCCCCAAAATCTGGGTCCCAAGATAGAATTTTCTTTTTTTCTTTTTTTAGAATTTTCTTTAGTTTTGCACTTTGTCTTAAATTTAAAATGAAAGTGCATTATATACCATAATAGTCCTATGGTTAATATAAATATAATGCTTATAATTTTTTTCAAAATCTCTGAGTAAAATTGATATTTTAGAAAATGATCCAAGTTTATTCACCTTTTAAAACCCTGGAATGCTTAAAGTTCCCATTGCCCAAAGCTGGACTTGTATAGGCAAGGTTCTAGGCTATTTCATGGTTGTACAATACATTCGTTTTCAGTTCTTCTACAGTTTAGCCAAGGCTATTTATATAGTATATGGCAGGGAATTGATTAATTAATGTTTACCCACATTGAAACTGAGTGTTACAGAAACTGAAAATTCAGAGTGAAATTTCAACAGACTACACTACAAGAAATGTTAAAGAAGTCCTTCAGACAGAAGGGAAATGATACCAGGTGGAAATACGGATTTACACAAAGGGATGATAAGCACTGGAAAAGGTAACTATGTAAGATTTTTTTTCTATTTACTTCTCTTTTAAGATAATCAACTGTTAAAAAAAAATAATATTATGGGGGTTACAACATGCACAAGTAAAATATATAAAAACAATAGCACAAAGTCCAGGAAGGGAAAAAAAAAGTATGATATTTGCTGTACATATAGTAGTGTAATATCACTTGGAAGTAGACTGATAAGTTATATATAAACCCTAAAACAACCAGTAGAATAATAAAACAGTATTAGATAGTAAGGCAACAAATGAGAAAAAATGTAACCATAAAAAATTCAATCTGAAAAAAGGCAGAAAAAGGAAAAAAGGAACGATAAACAAATGGGACATAGGATAAATAGAACAAACAGAAAACAGCAAGATGATAGACTTATATCTAAGCACATCAATAATCACATTAAATGTAAGTGATCTAAAAATCCTCATTAAAAGGCAGAGATGATCAGACTGGATAAAAGCAAAACACTTTATATACAAAACCACAACAATGTTCAGAATGAAAGGATGGAAAATACCATGCTGATGCTGACATTAGTCAAAAGAAAACTGGTGTGGCTAGATTAACATAGCGAAAGAAGTAAGATTTCAAAGTGTTAAGATTTCAAAATATTACGAGAGATAATGAATGTCATTTCATGATAATAAATGGGCCAGTTAATCAGGAATACATAACAATCCTAAATGTTTATGCCCTAAATAACAGTTGGTTCACAATAAATGAAGCAAAAACTGATAGAACTGCAAGGAGAAAAAGAAAAATCTACGATTATAGTCAGAGATTTCAGTACGCCTCTTTTAATAATTGCTTGAAAAAGTTGAAGCCTAACAAGGATGTAATAAACTTAAATAACAGTATCCAGCAATATTACCTAATTGACTTCCTAGAACATTCCACTTAAAATAGCAGAATACACCTTCCCTTTCAAGTATGCATGAAACGTTTACCCAGAGTGAGCATATTCTAGGCCAGGGGTCAGCAAACTATTGCCTTACTGCCAAATCTAGCTTGGTTTTATATTGCCCTGTGAACTAAGAATGGTTTTCATATTTTGAAAGGTTTCTTGGAAAAACAGAAAAAAATTTTGACAGAGTTTTTGGCCTGCAAAGATTAGAATATTTTCTTCCTGATCCTTTACAGAAAAAGCTTTCTGATCTCTGTTTTAGGTCATGAAATATGTCCCAGTATATTTTAAAGGATCCAAATCATGCAAAGTATATTATGGCCACAAAGGAATTAAATAGGAAATCAGTAACAGAAGGCTAACTGGAAAATCCCTAATATTTTGAAACAAATATAATTCATTGATTAAAGGACTCAAAAATGAAATCAGAAAGTGTTTTGAACTGAAGGAGAATAAAAATACATTACTGAAGTCTGAATAAATGAAATGCCTGTATTAGAATATACCAAAAAAAAAAAAAAACCCTCAAAGCAATGACCTCAAGTTAAGAAGAGCAAATTAAACACAAAGAAGCAAAAAAAAAAAAAAAAATCATGAAATAATTTAGATTGAAGTGGAAATCACTGAAATGGAAAACAAAAATCAATTGAGAATATCTGTGTGATGAAAGCTTGGTTTGTTGAGGTCAGTAAAACTGATAAACCTTTAGCCAGACTGGTAGGGAAAAAAAAAAAAAAGACACATATCAGGAAGATTGGTAATCAGGAATAAGAGAGGTGACATCATTACAGATTCTACAGGTACTTAAAGGATGATAAGGGAATATTATGAACAACTCTAGGCAAACAACAACAGCAATTTAGATGAAATGGCCAAAGTCCTTCAAAGATTTTACAAATTACCAAGCTTACTCAAGAAGAAATAGATATAATAGAAGAAATAGATAACCTGAATTGTCATTTTTCTGTTGAATTATTAGTTTAAAATATTCCTATAGGAACTTCCCTGGTGGTCCAGTGGTTAAAAATCTACCTTGCAATGCAGGGGACAGAGGTCCTATCTCTAGTTGGGGAAGTAAGATCCCACATGCCTCAGAGCAACTAAGCCCACACCACAACTACTAAACCTGGTGCAGCCAAATAAATAAATAATTTATATATATAAATTCCCATCTTCCCTGGAGAAGGAAATGGCAACCCACTCCAGTATTCTTGCCTGGAGAATCCCATGGACGGAGGAGGAGCTTGGTGGGCTACAGTCCACGGGTTGCAAAGAGTCGGACACGACCGAGCGACTTCACTTTCACTTTATATATATATATATTCCTACAAAGAAAACTTCTGGTCTATAGGGCTTCATTGACAAATCCTTCCAAAACATTTAGGAAAAGAAAAATAATACCAGTTACACATAAACTTACAGAAAAGTGAAGAGGAGCAAATACTTCCAAACTTGTTCTTGGAGGCCAGCATTACCCTGATACCCAAATACTATGAAGACATAACAAGAAAACTCAGGCCAGTCTTCCTCATAAACATAAATTGAAAAATCCTAAACAAAATTTTATTAAATAAAATCCAACCATATACAAGAAGGATAGTATTGGGTTTATCTCAAGAACGTAGGATTGGTTTTAACATTAAAAAATCAATGAGTATAATTCACCATTTTAAACTAAAAAAGAAAAACTGATTATCTTAATAGATGCAGAAAAAAACGTGTGACAAAACCCAGTATTCATTCCTGATTTTAGAAAACTCAGCAAACTTGGAATGCAAGGATTTTTCTTCAATCAGATGAAAGGTATCTACACAAAACCTAAAATAACGTTGTATCTCCTGATGAAAGATGGCATGCTTTCTCCCTGAGATGAGGAACAATGAGGAACAAGGACTTCTGCCCTTACCACTTTTATTCAGTATTGGAAGTTCTGACCGGTACAATCAGGAAAGAAAAAAAAAAAATTCAGATTGGAAAAGAGGAAATAAAACTGATATAATCATCTATCTAGGATTTCTAGGTGGCTCGGCGGTAAAGAATCTGCCTGCAATGCAGGAGATGAGGGTTTGATCCCTGAGTTGGGAAGATCTGGAGAAGGGAATGGCAACCCACTCCAGTATTCTTGCCTGGGAAATCCCATGGACAGATGAGCCCAACAGGCTGCAGTCCATGGGGTCACAACGAGTCAGACTGAGCAACTAAATAACAATAAATCATGCATCTCTTCCTCTTGGTGGAACTGGTGAAGAGCTGCTAGGATAACTTGAATTTAGCAAGACAGTGGGATATAAAATCAATATCTAATAATCATTTATATTTCTGCATTCTAGCACCAAAGAATTGAAAGTGGAAATGTAAAAAATATACAGCATTTACAGTAGCATAAAAAATAAGTTCTTATGAGTAAATCTGAAAAAAGGCATGAAAGTCCTGAAACCTGGAAAGAGCAAATAGCACTAAGAAGAATGAAAGATGACTTAAGTAACTGGAGAGATTTACCTCCAGTTTACCTCATGGGTTTATATTAATATGTCTGTTCTCAAATTGATCTAAAGGTTTAATACATTCAAATCAAAATTCTAGTAGGCTTAAAAAAAAGTTAAGCTGATTCTAAAATTAATTCATATAGAAATGCAAAAGATCTAGGATAGCCAATTTTTATTTATTTGTTTTTGTATTGTTTTTAGGTAACTTTTGGAGGCAAAGTAGATTTTTAGTTAAGAAAAGTAGCATTGGAATCAGACAGATCTGGACTTAAATCCTAGCTCTGCCTACTTACTATCTACAGATAATCCAAGGGAACAAAGTCTTTTAATTTTATTCATTAAGTTTATTATTCTCACTCACTAAGGAGTCTGCTAAAAGGGAGAGAATGTTTAGTAAAGGGCATCTTCGACCTGAAGGAAAGAGTTCCAAAGCCAGGTTACTTCTTTTGAAATTGCTAACTCATTATACACAGCCGTTTGATGTTGTCTATTGCGTTCCCTTTTTAGGGTTTCAATCTGTTTTCTGTATAATAATGGCTTTCACATGTGCATCAACAGGCCCAACAGGTTATCAAGAAAGCTTGAGTCCTCTGTCTTCTAGTGATATCCTGCTTAGATCTGGCATTAGTTTCATTTTTTTCCTTCAAGCTATTTTTTCCAAATTTCTTGGCTATTTTTGGTGATAACACAAATTTTGGAACCTTCAAACTTGTAATCTTAGGTTATATCTTTCTTTCTTTACTTCCCATAGGTAAACAGTTGCTAAACTTGTTAGTTCTTCTAGTACTTCTCTATATTGCTACTTAATATGTTCCTTTGCATTTTGAAAATTGCCCATTTAATCCAAGCTCTTGATTGTCATTTTTTTTGTAGCCTCTTGTATTGTGGCTTCCCTTGTAGCTCAGTCGGTAAAGGATCTGCCTGCAGTGCAGGAGACCTGGGTTCAATCCCTGGGTTGGGAAGATCCCCTGGAGAAGGAAATGGCAACCCACTCCAGTATTCTTGCCTGGAAAATCTCATGGACAGAGTAGCCTGGTGGGCTGCAGTCCATGGGGTGACAAAGAGTTGGACTCGACTGAGCAATTAACACTTGCATTGCAGCCTCTTGTAGTCTCCCTAGCCCCCCATCCCATCTTATCCTCTTCCCTACTAGCTTACACAAAATACAGAATACTTTCTGTAAACAGTCTGTAAAGAAGCATTGCTGGATGAATTAAAAAAACCTTATTAAGTATCAGTAGCAAAAAGGAATTTACATGGAGTCTCCTTTCAGCGATTTTACCCGAAAGGAGGAGAACAGAACCTTCAGGAATTGAGTCACAACTCAGACAAATACCAAGTGGGAGATGTTTCTGGCAAGAGACTGATAATATATGATAGTAACCACTGGAAAGATAAAAGGAGCCATAAAATTGAACTTCCCACTAGCCATTCTTTCCCTTTTTCCTCTCTGCACACTTCAGCTGGGAATCTTTATGCAGGTAGTAGTTATTTGACTTGTATTATTCTGGTTGTAATAAAGTTATATCTAAGAAGCTAAGAGAGCTGACCAACTGAGAAGGGAAAGCAGTTTGTTCTGACCATAATGACAAAAGGAGTTCAAGGCACACCAAACATTTTTCTCCCATTTAGAAACATCCTAGTATTTAAGCATATAAATACTTGGGCTTCCCAGGTGGCTCAGATGGTAAAGTGTGTGCCAGCAATGCGGGAGACCTGGGTTTGACCCCTGGGTCGGGAAGATCCCTTGGAGAAGAAAATGGCAACCCACTTCAGTACTCTTGCCTGGAAAATTCCATGGACGGAGGAGCCTGGTAGGCTACAGTCCATGAGATCACAAAGAGTCGGACACGACTGGGCAACTTCACTTTCTTTAAGCACATAGGTGGCTCAGATGGTAAAGAATCTGCCTGCAATGCCGGAGACTGAGTTTGATCCCTGGGTTGGGGAGATCCCCTGGAGAAGGGCATGGCAACCCATTCCAGTATTCTTATCTGGAAAATTTCATGGACAGAGGAGCCTGGCCAGCTATAATCCATGGAGTTGCAAAGAGTCAGATGTGACTGAGTGACTAACACTTTTTACTTTAGTATTTAAGACTAATATTTAATTTCTCTCTACTCTCTTATTTGTGTTCTCTATTCCCATCATGTCTGTGAGATGACCTGCCTGGTCCTGCTCTGTAGTAGGTTTGTATAGTGTTGCATCTCTAGAGCCTTGAACAGTGCCTAGCATATAACATATAGGAAGCACTTAGTAAATATGGTATTTGATGAATAAATGAATGGTGATTTTTTCTCTCTGGGAATCCAAACCCATCAGCACTTTCAAAATATCTATGTAAGATTTTCTGATTCCACTAAACTTCTGTCCATTATCCATCTAGTTTTAAGTTACTTCATTTTCCACATCCCCATAGCAATTATTTGTAGCTTGTACTTGATTAGGGTATTCTTATTATGTTACTTTTCATATATTCCTGCATCTATTCTATGTATGTATGTTATTTTCAACTAGAAGATAATGCCTCAAATGTCAAATACCATATGTGCAGTTCAGCATTGCCTTGTGTGCTGCAGAAAGGTAGACCCTCAATAGATAGGCAGGCTACCTCCTTGTGAAACATATTCTCTGGGTCTGTGTGATTTGCCTTGAAAGGAAGTTAAGATACATAGATTCTGTTTTTTTTTTTTTTCCCTCATATATTGTGTGACTTTGAGTTAATTCATTCCTTCAGTGTTCAGTTTAAGAACAAGGTCAGGAATGGTTTCCTAAAGAAAAACATTTTAGACTTACAGCAGCATTTATATGTTGGTAACATTTCTCCAGAAATATTTAAGGTAATACACAAACTGGACTGGTCAGTTTTAATCTTTTTCTTGGAATTTCCATAGAAAAGTTCAGGTAGCAGAGACACTGAAATAGTGTTACATAGAAAATACTAACTGTAGAAAGAACCATAGTTTCTTCATAGGGAAGTCAGAGATAATATCCTGAATTTTTGCACTACTTAAACAACTCCTTAGTTATCTCACAACAGAATTAATGTAGGAAAACACATTCAAGGAGTTACTGAAGATCGGAATAAGATGGTGCAAACTGTAAAAATGCTTTCTGTAATGGGTTTTCAAGTATTTAAAGAGTCATTCACTCTCTGGCCTCCTCCATCTGCACTGTCTTCTGGCAACAATAAAGTTGTGCAACCTATGCATGAAAGCAGTTTCTAACAATGCAAAATCAACAGCAGTTTCTTGGTCATTTCCATTCCCTCCTCCATGAAAATGAACAATATTTAGGTTATTCCACGTATTTTTTTCCATGCCCCCCATAACTGTTAGGTTGCCAAAGAAAACTAATCAGGTAATGAATTACTGTTTGCCTTCATGTAATTGGTCTAAGTACAAGATACATAAAATCAGACATTAACGTGGTAATATGAGAGGAAGAAAAACATCAAACCATAGGATTGAGTTTTAGTTTTACTGACATTTATATATCATACTTCCTGTTTATGATTTCAGAAGTGCAGCCAGGCAGTGCTTCTGTGAAAAACTAAGTAACTGGGAACACTTTTGAGGATTAAAACGGCAACGTACTGAAAAAAAAACCCACTAAATTTACTGTTTATAGAATTACTACCTATGTTGTGTAAAAAAAGCTGAATCTCTTCAGACATCATTTATTTGTAATTAAAAGGGAACATGATGGCCTTGTGCCTTTAAAACAAACAGCCCAATTTTAAGTCTTAGTCCTGAATTTGAGTAGGTGATGGGATAATGAAACCAAGCTAACCTCCTTCTAATCTATATATCTCATACATATATATGTCTTTATACATATAGATGTATAAAAAGTAATTCTTGCAAACATTTGCTTTTATCCCTCATTTTGAGATTTCAGTTGACTGTTGTTATGCATTAATTAACAATTAGTTCTGCCTGAAGGAGGGACCTGGGACCTGCCTCTTGAGAAATCTATATGCAGGTCAGGAAGCAACAGTTAGAACTGGACATGGAACAACAGACTGGTTCCAAATAGGAAAAGGAGTATGTCAAGGCTGTATATTGTCAGCCTACTTATTTAACTTGTATGCAGAGTACATCATGAGAAACGCTGGGCTGGATGAAGCACAAACTGGAATCAAGATTGCTGGGAGAAATATCAATAACCTCAGATATGCAGATGATACCACCCTATGGCAGAAAGTAAAGAAGAACTGAAGAGCCTCTTGATGAAAGTGAAAGAGCAGAGTGAAAAAGTTGGCTTAATACTCAATATTCAGAAAACTAAGATCATGGCATCTGGTCCCATCACTTCATGGCAAACAGATGGGGAAACAAAGGAAACAGTGACAGACTTGACTGCACCCATGAAATTAAAAGACGCTTGCTCCTTGGAAGTTATGATCAACCCAGACAGCATATTAAAAAGCAGAGACATTACTTTGCTGACAAAGGTCCGTCTCGTCAAGGCTATGGTCTTTCCAGTAGTCATGTATGGATGTGAGAGTTGGGCTGTGAAGAAAGCTGAGCGCCGAAGAATTGATGCTTTTGAACTATGGTGTTGGAGAAGACTTGAAGTCCCTTGGACTGCAAGGAGATCCAACCAGTCCATCCTAAAGGAAATCAGTCCTGAATATTCATTGGAAGGACTGATATTGAAGCTGTAACTTCAATACTTTGGCCACCTGATGGGAAGTACTGTCATTGGAAAAGACCCTGATGCTGGGAAAGATTGAAGGCAGGAGGAGAACGGGACGACAGAGGGTGAGATGGTTGGATGGCATCACTGACTCAATGGACATGAGTTTGAGTAAATTCCAAGAGTTGGTGATGGACAGGGAGGCCTGGCATACTGCAGTCTATGGGGTCGCAAAGAGTTGGACACGACTGAGTGACTGAACTGAAGGAGAGAAAGGGTAGAGATGAATCTAATTCTTAAGTAAAAGGCCTTTTCTTCTACTACTAACTTATTCTATTTGAAACATAATTATATTAGTTAATTTAATTTTGGCAATGACTTTAGAATCTGTGTGTGTATGTATATATGTGGAGAGAGTGAGCACCCAAGTGGGCAGTGACTATTAACTAGGTATCAAAATCCAGGCTCTCACTTCTGGGCCATGCACATAAGTCTGTCTCCAGCCTCCCTTGCAGTTAGCTGTGGACATGTGACTTAAGTTACAGCCAACAGAATGAGAATGGAAGTTAACATGTACTACTTGGAGTGTGTGTGTGTGTGTGTGTGTGTGTGCGCGTGCGTGCGCACACACATGTGTGCTTAGTCATGGTCCAACTCTTTGCAACACCATGTACTGTAGCCTTCCAGGCTCCTTTTGTCCATGGAATTTTCCAGGCAAGAATACTAGAATGGGTTGCTACCTCCTACTCCAGGGGATCTTCCCAACCCAGGGATTGAACCCGTGTCTCCTGTATCTCCTGCACTGGCAGTCAGATTCTTAACCATTGGTGTCACCTGGGAAGCCTCTCCCCTAAAAAACTCACTTTCCTACAGGCTGAAAGAGAAAAGACCCTTAGGGTGATCTTGGAACTTTGATTCTGAAAGACAGTATGGAAAGACCTTGAAAAGTAATTACTGTAGTGCTTGTTTATTTTAGCAAGAAATGTCCTTGAGCCATGATATATTTTGGTGTTGATCTGTTTTGGCAATTAGCCTTCCTTAATTAATTCAGTATACAAAACTTATATTTGCAGTGTCCATGTGTGATGCACAACTCCTGCGGGCAACATTTACACCCACGGTGTATGTCAGTGCCATTTCCTGAAGCACAGTTAAGAGGCTACAGTATGTATACATATGGATATGTATAAACGTCCTTCCCAGACATTGTGCAACACTGTAGCTCTGCCAAACTAACTCCAGCTTCTCTCTTGGGTTTTATTTTGTAGGCGCGTTAATTTGTGTAAAGACACTTCCCTTTTGTGTTTGTGGTAATAAATTAAGGTGGAATGGATCATCCAGTAAGAATCTTAAGGGGAAAATGTGTATTTAGGAACCAAAGCAGGTCTTTTTCTTAGAGTTGTTTAACTGTAGCTAACTACAGACTTTTCTTATAACCTGTTACCCTCCGGCATGCATTAGGCCAGAAGAGTGTGAAAGGAGCCTTCTTCCCCTCTGCTCGCCAAGCTTACTGTTATGAGTTATAAAAACTTTTCTAGGCTTCATTTTCCTTATCTGTAAGATGAGAGTTGGATTATATGACCCCAAAGATACCTTCACTAAAATTCTACTATCTATAACTACAATATCCATAACTATTTGTAGAAATAATTGTTAATGTGAGTATTCTTTCAGATTCCAAATTGATACTATACAGGTGCTTAAAAGTAACTTGAAGTTATAAAAAAGATGTTTAACTTGTGGCAATTTACAATCCAAGAGGTACAACAGAGGTTCTACTCTTCTCCCAAACAAAAACTATTAAATTGGAAAGATTTTTAACTCACTCAGGATATTTTTTAGAGTAATTATAAAGCACTTTGTCACCTCTCTGATTCCTTTACTTTTTGGGTGAAGTATCAAAGCAGTGCAGAATTTGACATGTATTGAAATAATATATACCATATTACCAAAAAAAACCCACCCCTAAATAGCAGATTGTGCAGTTGTTTGCTGAATTTAGCAGCTAAAAATTTAAGTTTTACTTCACCTAATTGTATACTTACGTTCTAATGTTTCAACATAATAACAATTAATGCTTTAACAAGTTTAGGATCATGGCCAAATCACCCAAGTCACAGTTAACTTTTGCCAGAGTTAACTAAGTCATATGTGGCTTAGTGCTAAATCATGTTTTTGTTATAGCTGACAAAAATGAATCTTTACCTGTTATGTCTGCTGGTAGGGATTTTAATCTCATGGATCTCAGCTTTGGTTAAAACTAAAAATATACATTATCCAGACTTGATGCAGGCACAGAATTGGCTTTAATTCACATTCTTTTGCTTTGGAAGAGCTGCAGAAATAGGGCCTTCACTCAGGGGTGATGCTGTTTTAGAAAGGAGAAAGGACAGGCTGTAGATCATTGTCGAAAGTGGAGTTTTTATGTTAAGAGAAAGCCATGTATAGGCTGGAGTAGATGAGAAGGAATCACAAAAACTTTTTTTTCTGCAAAAGGAACAAAACAGAGTGAGAGCCTGCCATACTCTTTTGAGTACCAGTCAAGTATGGATTTTAAATATCTTTAGATAATTGCAGAAATTAGGAAAACAGTTTTTAAAATGAAGGCATACATAAATAAATTTTGGTATATCCATATGTCGGAATGCCATGCAGATGTTAAAAATGTTTTCAAAAAATTAAATAACATGGGGAAATGACCATTATAAATGATAGATTCTTTATTGCTATCAAACAGGAATCAATCTTATTCTTTCCAACCTCTGTATTCTTCATGCATTTCCTCTCCATCCCCAGTATAAATAGGAGCATAATGGAAGAAAGGTTTTAAGGACAGATGCATAGACAATGAATTTTAAAGCCAAAAGGGATTTTAGCCATCATTTAGTCAAAATTCATCATTTTGCAAAGGAGACTGACATCAGACTGACACCAGAAAATTAAACATCTTACCAAAGATCTCAGTATCAGCATTGCTACTTGCTAAAACCTGGGTTTCCTTGCTCCCCAAATTTGGCACATTTTAAAGGTGGCTCAGTGGTAAAGAATCCACCTACCAATCCAGGAGATGTGGGTTTGATCCCTGCATTGGGAAGATTGCCCTGAAGAAGGAAATGGCAGCCCACTCCAGTATTCTTGCCTAGAAAATTCCTTGGACAGAGGAACCTTGCAGGCTACAGTCCATGGGGTCACAAAGAGTCAGACACAACTGAGTGACTGAGCACGTACACACACCTCCTACTGTAATATGCTACAGCTGAGGTAGGTCAGGCTAGGTACTTGTGGCAAGGGAGTGTGCAGGGTACGAGGGAGTGAGTCATAAAATATCTAAAATATTTTAAATAAGATGAGTCATAAATAAGAGTCAAAAAATATCTGTAGAGATCCATTTCTTAATAATTCTAAATCTTCAGTTTTTTAACTTAGTACCGCTCTAAAAATTTTGGGGGGTAGAACTCAGATCACTTCTTTGTCTCACAGGAATAATACTGAGTAACAGAAGCGACTAGATTACAACTTATGACATTTACTTATTTGTTCATTTGCTTTTGCCTGTCTCTTCCACTAGGATATATTTTCCAGGAAGGCAGGCCTGTATCTTTTTGCTCCCTCCTAGCAACTGTTTGACATATAAAAGACGTTCAGTAAGTATTGAACATCTTTAATTTGTCGAGTGAATTAATAAATGGTAGTACTAAAAAGCAGTACTCCTTATTTACTTTGATTTCTTCTCGAGGTTTTTCCAAATTTTGTGATTCCTTCATCACTGTAAATTAATTTTAGAATTGGGTGAAAGAAGGCAATGGCACCCCACTCCAGTACTCTTGCCTGGAAAATCCCATGGGCGGAAGAGCCTGGTAGGCTGCAGTTCATGGGGTCGCTAAGAGTCAGACATGACGGAGCGACTTCCCTTTCACTTTCATGCATTGGAGAAGGAAATGGCAACCCACTCCAGTGTTCTTGCCTGGAGAATCCCAGGGATGGCAGAGCCTGGTGGGGTGCCGTCTTTGGGGTCACACAGAGTTGGGCATGAGTGAAGTGACTTAGCAGCAGCAGCAGCAGCCCCATTCATAGCTCTGCATTTCAGTCTAATACCTTTGAACTGTTTTATAATATTAATTTTGGTACTCTTAAACTCTTGTGCCAAATTTGCCAGATTTGAGAATGACCATGATCTGTAATTTTATTTAGGTTTTTATCCACACATGCATGTGTACACTTACACCATGAATTAGTGGTGTACACGTGAGATTAGTGGTGTACATGCAGGAGACCCGGGTTCAATCCCTGGGTCAGGAATATTCCCTGGAGAAGGAAATGGCAACCCACTCCAGTACTCTTGCCTGGAAAATCCCATGGACAGAGGAGCCTGGTAGGCTACAGTCCATAGGATCGCAAAGAGTCGGACATGACCGAGCAACTTGTCAATGTCAATGTCAAATGTAAGACTAAACTGATGAGTCAGGAGGCAACACTGTTGGGAGAGCATATTTGGAAATAGGAAAAAAGAAATGGTAATACCTTGAAAAATAGAAGCATTAGGCTGAAAAAAGTAAACATTTAAACTCCTATCTCAAATTAAGTGTAAATTTTAAACCTGATGGAAAGAAGTAAATAATATTTGGAAGAGTGGATTTTTCCTTAAAGGTAAGATATTAAAAACAAAGCAAAACAAAAACACTGAGCCTAAATTTAAATATTAATCTCAATTTTAAAAGGTAAGCCTCATAATTTTTCCCTCAGGCTTATTTTCAAAACATGTATGTAGAGAATTAAGAGATTTTAACAGCAAAATTTTTAAAGATGAAGAAGCCTAAAAATGTTGGCTATGTAGTCTGTTTCTAAGAATTGATTCTAATTTAGGATATAATCTGAAATGCTAAAATATATTTATGCATAAAAAGTTCACAGCAGCATTATTTATAAGAAAGGAAAATAGTGTAAGTGACCACCTAAGGAAACCCTACTCCACACAAGGATCTTTATGCAGCCATTGAAAATGTTTTTAAAGAGTTCTAAATGACTTGAGGAAGCATTTCTGATAAATTGTTATGAAAAAAGTCAGTGACTGAGGAAAACAGTTTAAACTTCATATGCTTAAAAAACTTCATGGAAATATGTCAACTGTAAGTCAGTTACCTTTAAATAAAGGAATTATTGGTTATTTTATCTATATTTTCCTAAAATTAAAAAAAATTTTTTTTCTTTAAACATAATTTCAAATTTTTCTTTACTTGTACTACTTTTATAATCAGAAAAAGAAACCTATTACTTGGCATAGATATGTGTTTATGTCCCAGTGATATGTTTTCAGTATCATCACATGAGTATAAATATTGTTGCCAGAAGAAAAGTTTGATATTACTTAAATCCAAATAATGGAGTTTCCAAAACAAACAGTGATACATATCCTATAACTTGTAAAATTATAGTGGTTTAGTATAATTTACTAGTTATTTCAACATAGCAGGCTCTCAGTATGTTTGCTGATGATATGGATGGAGAAGGGACACCTCAATTAATTTACCAAGTTCTTTGAATCTTGTCAGTTAGCAACTCTCCCACCAAGAGATTAATGATATAGTCTGGTGTCAAAAAGCTGTCCATAAAATCTCCCTTAGTTTGTGTGGTGCGCTTTTGCAAAGTGTTATTTTGTACTTCAAAAAGAACAGCCTCTTAATTGCTAATTTTTTACAGACACAAAGGGAGAAAAATTGGTGTTACCTTGTTTATATTGGCTAGCTATGAGTTTCAAGTAAGATTCTGTGATCTGACACCATCAGTAAAAAAGGTTTCTTGTGGAAATAACTGGCAACAATACCTACCTTGTAGGGTTTGTTATGGTTTAGAAATCATGTATGTAAATGCCCAGTATAGTACACGGAACACAGGCATTCAGTAAACAGTGGCTATTATAATACTACAATATGTAATATTACTATGATTTCTTATGTCACATTACTATATATAGGGTGAGTTGAAAAAACATAAAGTGCAGTCTACTTAAAAACATTCTAGACTTTCAGATTAAGATGGGGGAGTGAAGGCAGATCACAAAATCTTCCTCCCCAAATACTTGACAAAACAGTTTGTGCAAAAGAAAGAATAAAAACTCCTTTAAAAGCATTACCAGAAGTAGCAAGAAAAAGAAAATGTCTGCTATCTAAGCCAATGAAGGCCAAAGTAATACTGTCATTTCAAAATAAATAAATTTGCAACAGCAAGAAATGAAAGCAGCATGGTTGGAAATCAGAATCACCAGAAACAGATTGGCAGCTGCAGCACATCCCCGAGTCAGTTCATCAAGATGACGGCGCCTCCTCTCCTCTCTCCTACATCTCCCACGTTTCCCTGCTCCTCACTTCAAACTCTGATTTTATTGATAAATATAAGCTCTCACAAGAGAAACTCATCTTTCCCACACTATATCGATCAACCTGCCTTCATCTGTACTCGTATAAACTCTCTCTTTTGAAAAGGGTTAGGTAGCCCTGCTCTTAACTAAGGCAAGCCCCTCCACTAGTGTCCTGAAGCCCACCCATTCTGACACAGTCAAGCTTTGTGTCCTGTGATTATCCCCTCCATTTCCTGCATCCTCAGTCTCTCTCTCTCTTGGATTATTCCAATCAGTACTTCCCTGGTGGCTCCGTGGCAAAGAATCCACCTGCAGAGCAGGAGACACAGGTTCGGTCCTTGTCAGGAAGATGCCCTGGAGAAGGAAATGGCAACGCACTCCAGTATTCCTGCCTGGGAAGTCTCACGGACAGAGGAGCCTGGCGGGTCCAAGAGTCACAAGAGTCGGACACAATTTAGCGACTACACCAACACCACTTCCAAACATACTGTACTACTTCCCCTTCTAAAAATACTATCACCCTAGATCTCATATCCCCCTCTGCTTTCATGGAAGTAAGAGCCCATTTTGTTCTGCTGTGCTTTATAGTAGACTTTTAAAAGGTTGTTTGTACTTGCAGTTTCCACTTCCTCATTGTATATCATCTCTTCAATCCATTCCAATTAGATTATTGTGTCCATAGGTCCACCTAAACTGCTCTTGTTGAGACCGATTACCTTCTTGCCAGATCATTTTCTTCTTCCCAAATGTTTGATACTCCCAGGCATGCATATTCCTCACCCCTCTTTTTTTCTTCTCTATCAGTATTCATCCCCTGCCACTCCCTGAGTCACCTTATTCAGTTTTTCTGGTTTTAAAATGTCTGTCTCTGTTTTTCAGTTCAGTTCAGTTCAGTTGCTCAGTCGTGTCCGACTCTTCACAACCACGAATCGCAGCACGCCAGGCCTCCCTGACCATCACCAACTCCCACAGTTCACTCAGACTCATGTCCGTCGAGTCAGTGATGCCATCCAGCCATCTTATCCTCTGTCGTCCCCTTCTCCTCCTGCCCCCAATCCCTCCCGGCATCAGAGCCTTTTCCAATGAGTCAACTCTTCACATGAGGTGGCCAGAGTACTGGAGTTTCAGCTTCAGCATCATTCCTTCCAAAGAAATCCCAGGGCTGATCTCCTTCAGAATGGACTGGTTGGATCTCCTTGCAGTCCAAGGGACTCTCAAGAGTCTTCTTCAACACCACAGTTCAAAAGCATCAATTCTTTGGTGTTCAGCTTTCTTCACAGTCCAACTTCTCACATCCATACATGACCACTGGAAAAACCATAGCCTTGACTAGACGGACCTTTGTTGGCAAAGTAATGTCTGCTTTTAAATATGTTATCTAGGTTGGTCATAACTTTTCTTCCAAGGAGTAAGCATCTTTTAATTTCATGGCTGCAGTCACCATCTGCAGTGATTTTGGAGCCCCAAAAAATAAAATCTGACACTGTTTCCCCATCTATTTCCCATGAAGTGATGGGACCAGATGCCATGATCTTCATTTTCTGAATGTTGAGCTTTAAGCCAACTTTTTCACTCTCCTCTTTCACTTTCATCAAGAGGCTTTTTAGTTCCTCTTCACTTTCTGCCATGAGGGTGGTGTCATCTGCATATCTGAGGTTATTGATATTTCTCCCGGCAGTCTTGATTCCAGCTTGTGTTTCTTCCAGCCCAGTGTTTCTTCCAGCCCAGCGTTTCTCATGATGTACTCTGCATAGAAGTTAAATAAGCAGGGTGACAGTATACAGCCTTGACATTCTCCTTTTCCTATTTGGAACCAGTCTGTTGTTCCATGTCCAGTTCTAACTGTTGCTTCCTGACCTGCATATAGGTTTCTCAAGAGGCAGGTCAGATGGTCTGGTAGTCCCATCTCTTTCAGAATTTTCCAGTTTATTGTGATCCACACAGTCAAAGGCTTTGGCATAGTCAATAAAGCAGAACTATATGTTTTTCTGGAACTCTCTTGCTTTTTCCATGATCCAGCAGATGTTGGCAATTTGATCTCTGGTTCCTCTGCCTTTTCTAAAACCAGCTTGAACATCTGGGAGTTCACGGTTCGTATCTGTGTTTTTAGAACTTCTTAAATTTGTATTCTATCCTTAATACCTTTGTTCAGCTCCAAACTCATATCCAACTCCCTTCCCAGGAACTCCACTCATATATCTAATAAGGACGTCAAAATTAATTCATTCCAAACAAACATGTTAGAGGTAGAGAATGGGCTTGTGGACACGAGGTGGGGAAGGAGAGGGTGGGATGAATTGAGAGAGCAGCCTTGACATATATACACTGCTGGTGCTGCTAAGTCGCTTCAGTCGTGTCCGACTCTGTGTGACCCCATAGACGGCAGCCCACCAGGCTCCCCCATCCCTGGGATTCTCCAGGCAAGAACACTGGAGTGGGTTGCCATTTTCTTCTCCAATGCAGGAAAGTGAAAAGTGAAAGTGAAGTCGCTCAGTCGTGCCCAACTCTTAGCGACCCCATGGACTGCAGCCTACCAGGCTTCTCCGTCCATGGGATTTTCCAGGCAAGAGTACTGGAGTGGGGTGCCATTGCCTTCTACTACCATGTGTAAAATAGGTAGCTTGTGGGAAATATCAGCTTGGTGCTTTGTGATGCCAGGGGTGCGTGTGGGTGGAGGGTGTGGAGGTGGGGGTGGGAGGGAGGCTCAAGAAGGAGGGGATGTATGTATACTTACAGCTGATTCATGTTGTTATACAGCAGAAACCAACATAACATTGTAAAGCAATTATCCTCCAATCAAAAACTGAAGAAATTAAACGAAAAGGAATACAAAGATTAACGAATGAGAGATCTGAGTAGTCTAGTCTGGCTAAAGGAAACAGACTTGGGTAAATCATAAATTTTGCATTTGTTTGTATTTAAATAGTAAATTGGCAATAACATACTCAAACATATGGATTTTCTTTTTCCTCTCAATTTACTTCTGCCTGAGTTTTCCCCATGTCAATAAATGGCATTATTTTCATCCAGTTGCTCAAGACAGAAACCTAGAGGTCATCCTGAATTCCTCTTTGTTCCAGTTATTAGACTGTTAACTTTTAGCAATAACCCCTTCCCTACTCTGCTTTGTGCTGCTGTGGCTGGGACTTTGCAAGCTACATTTTCACTTTTTTCAGCTGAATTCTTGCTATAGTCTGTAAGAGGCATTAGATAAAAGACTAAAAGTAAGAAGACAGAAAAAGAACTTGCTCTTCTTCCTTGTTGACTTTCCATACCTGCCAGCATTGCCCACTGGAGACCTTCACCCTGACAGCAGCAGTTAGCCCCAAATTTCAATGATCTTCCACTCTCCTGGAAGCAACCTCAGCGTACCCTCTCAGAGCTACCAGCCAGTGGGCAACACCTCCTACCGCAGGCCAGGCTTCCAGCTCTGTGAGTCCCTGCTCCTGGTTCCTGTGCACTATGCTCGAGCTAAGTCGCGTTAGTTGTGGCTGGCTCTGTGCAACCCCACGGACTGTTCTCCCTCCAGGCTCCTCTGTCCATGGGGATTCTCCAGGCAAGAATACTGGATTGTTTCCATGTCCTTCTCCAGGGGCTCTTCCCGACCTAGGGATCGAATCCGCAGCTCTAACGTCTCTTGTGTTGACAGGTGGGTTCTTTACCCTAGCACCAAATGGGAAGCTGGGTTCTAGTAACTTCAGGTCTTCCTCGGTTAATCCGGGACTAGATGACTTCCTGAAGTTATTACTCTCTTATCTTAGTGCTCCCCTTTTCCTTTTTCGGTTAGACAACACTTGATCAATTTTTTATGCTCAATTTACTGTTGTTGAAATACTTAGCAAAAGCCAGAGTGCCTCCTCTAAAGCAGTGGTCCCCAAACTTTCTGGCATCAGGGACCAATTTTGTGGAAGACAGTTCTTCCACAGACCAGGGGTGAGGGGCAGTTTGGGGATGATTCAAGTTCATCACATTTACTCTGCACTTTATTATTACTACATCAACTCCACCTCAGATCACTAGGCACTAGATCCCAGAGGTTGGGGATCCCTGCTCTAAAGCACATATGGTCCCCCTCTCCTTGTCACAGAACAAAATTCAGCCTCCTCTCTCAGGCCTCCAGCCTCTTTTGTGACCTGGCCTGATTCTCTGATCTCACCTCTCACCAGTTTCTGATTTCTCATCTGGCTCTTATTCTGTCTTGAACACACTGCGTTTCCACCGTGGGGCCTTTGCACTTGCTCTTCTCTGCCTCTGCATTGCCCAGGTCTTTGCCTAGCTCACTGCCTTGCTTCATTCATGTTTATTCTCAAGCGTCATCTCAGAGAGACCTGCTCTCACTACATTATCTAAAATGCATGATTCCTGCCCACAACCCTCCCTTTCCTTACTTGGGTTTCTTATTATGATCGTTACCTGATTTTGTTATATTTATTTCTCTCTTCCCTATTCTCAAGTAAGAGCTCCATTGCTTCATACTAAGGAAGGGATGTGATCTCATTTACCACTGGTGCTGGCACTCAATACATTCCAGTTGACAAATGAATTTAATAGTGAATTGCAGTGAAAATGCAGAAGAAAAGTGGACCAAAGTAATTGCAAAGAAGATAGTATGCAACTGAGACAAAGACTACACAATAGAGCTGGATTCCACTCCCTGAGTACATAATGCAACAAATGAATCAGAAAAACCACTTAGAGATTAACAGAAGAGAATTTCCACAAAATTATGAAAGAACTCAATATGCAGAATAACATAGTCAAAGAAAAAGGGACATAAATATTCGCTATCAAGGTGTATACTGGTTAAGCTATTAACAATGAAGAATGAAGGAAGAACTTCAGACCTCTAGGCTAGAAAACTAAGTAACATGTAAGAGGAAATCATGCTGGCCTTAGACTTCCTCTAAGCAATATTCAAAGCAAAAATGTTTGCAGTTTTAAGGCAAAGCCAGCAAGACCCCAAACTATGATATCTAAATAAGTGTCATTCAGAAACTGACTGAGAAAGGCAAATATGGCATCCATGAATCCCTGGTAGGAAAAAAGAACAAAACTACTTAGTGAAGAGCAGATGAGTGATGGATCAAAATTAGTAGGAGTTAAGAATTGAGGTGTGTTGTGACCACTGGATTTTAAAATAGAGGTCATGACCAAAGGAAGTTAAAGTTACAAAACAGAAACATTAAAACCTTCACTTAAAATAATGACCAAAATAATACATTTTTTCAGAGCAGTCAACCTGTGTCTCTAAATTGGAAACATACAGATAAAAAAATCTCCAAACTCTTAATTTTTTAAACTGGATATTTTACGAAATAAGATCTCTTGTTGCGCAGAAACATATTTTCTGGAAGTTCAGCAATTCCTTCAGCTTATAATAGTGCTACCGTATTCAAATAATTTTAAATTTAATATTTAAAAAATTTAAAAATAGTGTACACATTCTCATCTTAAATAAGATTATTTATTTGTATAAGTGCATAGAAGTATGCCTGCTATGATGGTCATTTAATACTGATGGTAAAGTCTGGGATCTGAAGAGATTTAAAAATCTTCCTGTGACTTTCTATATTTGAATTATTTATAAATGAACATGTATTGTTTTTATGAAACCAGTAGAAACACTATCCTTAAAATACTATTATATACAACACTGCAAATACACTTAATACTACTGAACTGTACGTTTTTAAATTGTTAAGATGGTAAATTTTACATTGTGTTTTTTTAACTCTTTTTTTTTACCACAATTGAAAATAAAAAATATTGTTATAAAAGTTTTATATAAAATTGGTTCAGCCATTATGGCTTTCCAGATGGACTCTGACTATCTAAAGTTCTCCCCAAATCAACTTTTCCACCAAACATTACTCCTCAAGTTATACCCTTCAAATAATACTCTGTATTTGCTTATATCTTATCTGATTTAGTTTTAGAAACAGAGATCATTCACTGGCAGATGTTGTTATAAATATGCAAAATAAAAAGATGCATGTAAAAAGTAACTGTTGTATAACGCTATTAAATATCTTAGTGTTATAAGAATGTAAATATATGTTATTTGATTTGTATATTTGGGAAGAAATCTTTTAATGATTTTTTTCTGATGGTTAAAATACATGCTCATTTTAGAAAATGCAAAAAAAAGGTAAAAATTACCATAATTACATAATATACTTTGGTATATTTTCCCCTCAGCCCACGAGGAGAAATAGTTTTATAACCTAAAAGATTTATCTGTACATTAAACATTAGCATTTCTCTGTGGTATTCAGTATTTTTAGTGGTTACAAAAATTCCATTAGATTGATGTACCTTGGTTTATTTTATAACTCCTTTACTATTGAATATTCAGATGGTCTCCTATCTATAGATACTGTTATAAGCATATATAAATCTTTGATTTCATATCTGATTTTTTTTTTTCAGGATTGGTTCCTGTAAGTGAAACTACTGTATCAAAGATTTGGACATTTTTGACTCCAGAAAGGTAATATAGTAATAGATGGGTGTGTAAATTACATTCTTAGTAACAGTTATTAGCACTTATTTTCAGTCTCTGCCAATCTGATGGAAAGACTCTTTCTGTAATTTAGATAAAGTTGCATTTTGCTCATACACTCATATTAATAACTTAACCATTTTAGGGACTTACAGTTCTTTATAGAGCCTTGCCAAGATATTGAAGAAAATATATTTTGTTTTTGGCTTTGGCAGCATTTAAGATAAATTATAATTTGAACACACAGAAAGGTGAGGAAAAAGGAACATAAAAAAGGATCCAAATTATTTTACTCAATAAAAAGATTGTATTTTTTTTTAGAAACAGGAAAGTTTTATGATCATCTAAGAAGCTTGATATATAAATTGATTTTCCATTATAGAAATGGAGAATACTGCTGCTTTTTACATTTCCATTAAATATATATGCAATTAATTATTTCTTGGGCACAAAGGAAGTTCAACACAGTACAAGAACATATTCTTGTACTATGTACAGGCCATTTTCTGACCACAAAACAATGCTCTGTGATGACCTAGATGGCTGGGATTGGAGGTAGGGGTAGGGTGGAGGGAGGTCCAAGAGGGAAGAGACACATGTAGTCTTCAATTCTTAATGTAGTAGTAGAGCAACATTACTATCAACCAGCATCATCATGTTTTATTTATGGAAATCATTGAATTTATTGCTTAAGGTGCCATTTTTACTACAGAACTTTTCAGAATGCTTCGAAATACTTAGTCTATAAGGTTAAGAAAAACATTCACTGGATAACTACTTTGAAATAATTTCCACAACCCTGTCTTCATTCAAGAGGCCTAGAAACAGACTGGCTCACTTCCAACTTCCTTACTTGTTATCTTTGCTATGAAGTCATTCTATAGATAGGTTAATAAGCATTCTGGCATACAGCAAAATTGCATCTGTAAAACTATATGGCACAGTTTGGCTGGGGTTGTTCCTCCTTCGGAACTGTATTACGTAATTTTAAAGTGTTTACTTAAGCTCCTTTGGGCTGCCTCCATGGTAGCTATGAAGTCACTGAGAATTAGGAACAGTTTGGGGCCTGATCACAAAGTCTATTAGTTTAATGTGAACACTGTCAATTTTTTTTTTTATCATTGCTGTATAAGGAAGTTTAAAAACAAAGATATTGATTCATTTTATTTTTTAAAAGAGCTTGCTACTTCAAAAATTATGAAATATAACACAAAGCAATCATAAATGTACATTTGCTCATTACCTAAATGTGCTTATTTTAAAACTTGTAATGAATTCACAATGTGATTTTGACCCAATAGAACTATAAATAATTATGCAAAATTACCAAAATGTATAGAGCACAGCCTTTAGCAGAGTATGAATTATTAAAACAGCCTAAGCCTTCTCTAAGTCATAAAGGAAGTTTTCTATGAGAACATCAAAGGTATATAAACTGTAATAATATCAGCTTTGGGAGAATTTAAAAAGATACCAGGTTATAAGAAAAGACTATTTTATCTTGATTGAATACAGAAAGGTATTTTCAGTTCCTTAGAGAACTCTTAAGCTCCTTTACCAACCAAATAACAGTATGTCATGCAGTTCAGGCAGTAGGCATTGTAAAAGTGAAAGAAGAGCTATTCAAATTTTGTATGGTAATAATCAAGTTTTATATCAGTTCAAGGAAACATGCAGATTCTTATACCTAAAATCTCAACCATCACTTTAGAATTATACTGAGTTTTATGAATCAACAAGCCCAAGTAAAAAAGATCCTGATATCTAAAAATGTATAACCCTTTTTAAGAACTGTCATTCTGTCTTAATTATATAACATGAATTTATTATAAAATTACTTAATGGAATAATCTCCATGGCATTTTGCTTTTAAACTTGGAGAAGTCACTGGTGGTCTTGCAATGAGCTAGTAATATCCAAAGTCAGGGACAGTTTAAGGAGGCAGTGGAAAACTTTCAGGACCTGATCATGTCTTTGAAAAGTGCAGCCACTGGGAGTGTCCTACCTAGCTTTGGAGAGACAGGAGTCTGTATATGGAGGCCTGACCTGGAGGGGAGGGAATGGTCATGGAGGAGAAAAAGGGGAGAAGATTATGAGATTGCCCACTCAGACTGGCTCTCAATTAGCTTTGCTGTAATGATGAAATACTTGGATTTTTATATTCACTTCTAATATCAAAAAAGGATATTTGTTATGTTTAAACAGTTTTTATGTACAACGTATTGTTTAAATCTGTTTATCTGAAGTTAAAATGTGTGGTGATTTTAAACACATGGCAAATTCTTTGACGCTCTTCCCAGTAAAAGGCAGAGTCTGATTCTCCTTCTAGAATCTGTATGGCTTAAGTGATACGCCTCAGAGGAACAGAATGTGATGGATAGGATTTCTAGGATTAGGTTCTACAGCTTCACTTGGCTCTCAGTGTTGGGACCCTTGGAACCCAGAGCCATGCTGTGAGGAAGCCCAGACCACAAGGAGTGGCCATGTGCAGGTGTTCAGGCTGAAAACCCTAGCTAAGATCCTAGCCATCTGTGAGCAGGGATTGCTAGATGGGAAAGTGAACCACCTTCAGATGATGCAAGCCTTTAGCCTATGAGCTGCCCCAGCTGACTCCCTGTGGGCTAGAAACAAGCATCTTGCAGAGCCCTACCCATAACTGCATATTCCTGAGCAAGTGTTGGTTTTAAACCATTACGTTCTGAGGGTAGTTTGTTTTGTATCTGAGTTTCTGCTTCCATTAAATCTCTAGCTCAGGTTAGCTGTGACAACTGGGAAACCTTTTCCCCTCACTTTTTGTTGTTTCCCTAGCCAGACTGAGATCTTAAGCACTTCTGGGTACTAACTGTGTATGATTAAGTGTGGTTTTGAAGGGCCATGAGAAACAAATACCACCCTTATGGGAATTCATTCTAGCTCATGTCCCTTTCCTTGAAGGTCTGGTGGTTGAGCAGGGCAAAAACAAAGCTTGATTCCATCTGTCTCTCCTTTTCTTCTTCTCTAGCTATCCACAGTTTTTAAAAAGAGAGGAAAGCAAGATTTTATCCTCTCCTGCCCTTGTCTCCCTTCTGAATTCAAATCTTTGGGAAGGTGCTTTCTTTTTCACTGGAAGGGTACACAGCCTTTTCAGTGGATTTTCAGCCACAGCTTTTCATTCCTTTTCAAGAAAGCAAAACAGAGTTCCTCCTCCTGAACCAGAGGCCCATTTCTCCTCCCAGTCCACAGCCCAGACCAGAATGGGGATCCCTTGATCTGGCCCGTCAGTCACTTTCCCATTCTACCAGCTCTTTCAAATTAGCTTTCTTGAACCCCTCTCCTATCCCCACTGCCACTAGGTATACAGCAGTGGTCCTAGTTGATTCTTAGATCACAGGCTATTTTATTTTCCATCTTCCTGTCTCCAGGACCCCACCTGGTGGAATCTTTTCAAGGACCTGTATTCTTTTCATACCTGACCATGCATTTCCATTAAAAAAATGAAATCCTTTTATGGTTTTCCCTTTTCTGTAGGTTTAAATCCTGAGGCCCAATAATCATTTACACACAGAGCAAACACTTGAGATTGTATGCTGAATTGTAGTAGAGGTTACTCTGGAGAGAGACCAGATTGCTTTCCCTAGGTTCTCAAAAGGGTATTCATGCCCCCAAAAGCTAAACACTTGTAGGTCTCAAGCTACATTCCAAACTCCCCAGCGTGGACTACAAAGTCCTGTGTGACCTGGCCTTTCATCCAGCCTCCCTTCTCCCCCTTTTCACAGCCCACCCATTCTTACTTGGCTGTAGTTGTTCACTACAGGCTTTGTACCTGCTACTTTGCTTGTTCAGCTTGGGAAAACTCTTTCCTTAGCTGGTCTAACTTCTGCCCATCCAGGAAACCGTCTTCTTTCTTTTAAGAAGCACCTCAGGTCAGCTACCTACAGGAAGCTATTCAGGCTAAGCAGGCTGGGTGTGAATTCCTGCCTCCCTGAAGCCAGGCTAGCAACTGCTCTTTCTCTTAGCGTCTGCCTCTTGGATTTCCAAACTAGGGTGGAGGTGGGAAGAAAATAAAACAGTGAAGTAAAACCTGTAAAACAAGCAGTGACTAATAAATTGTTTGTGCAGCACTTACACTGAACAATCATCCCAGGCTGTAGTATACACTTTTGTAGTGCTTTCTTAGGAGGGAGAGATTGGGTAGCAAACGTGTAATTTATATTTGCCCCAGAGTTTTGACGATAAATACAACAGACACCTTCCTGTTAAGATAAGATAATTTCCTACAGGAATTTTCAGCACCATCCCATTTTCCTTTATCTTATGCCCAGCCACCAAATGGTGTTATGTATTTAACAAATACTGAAATTAATAAATATAGTTCTGATATTCTGCTATCTACTAGGATTGCTGGGTCATTTATCTGAATTGTTTCTCCTTGGTTCACGCAACATCACCGCCCCCAAAAGGTCTAACACATCGTGAAGTGTCCTTAAAATTCTCCACCTACCCAGGAAGACGCTCCTACTTTTTGAGATACACTGTGTACTTGTGAGGTCTGCTTTCTCTCACAGCACAGGCTTTTTTAAGTCAACCCTTTACTCGTTCAGAAAAAGTTAAGGCTTAATTGCTGTCTTGAAACAGAGCTCTTTTCCCTCCTCGGGCGGACGGATCTGAGAGAAGTGTATTTCCCTGCTACTAACGAATCAACTTATAAATAGCGCTTACCGCGCTGAGTCACCAAAACCCGGAGTTTCCCCAAATAGCTTTATAACGACTGCTGGAATCGAGTGCTCCGGAACGGTGACAAACGCCTGTCACAGGCGAGGCTGGACGCTAGGCTTGCGCCGCCGAGCGGGGTCCCCAAACACCCGGCTTTCGGAGAACGCGGGCACGGCAGCCTATGTCCCAGCCTGGAGTTGAGAGTCTGACCTCAGGAGCGCGCTGGGCGCTCTCGGGACGCGGCCAAGACTTGGCCTTGACCGTCCGGGGCCGTCCCCGCCCCCTCTGAAGCTGGGAGCCGCGGGGGGCCGGCACCAGCCTCCGCGCGGAGCCGCCCGCCCGCTCACACAATGGGGCGTGTCGGGGGAGGGCGGCCTCAGCCACCGCTCTGGGCCCGGGCCCCGGGCAGCTGGGGATGAAGCCAGGAGCTGGGGCAGCAACGAAAACCCCCTCCACCCGTCTCCTGTCCGCGCACTCCCACACTTCGAAATGGCTGCACCCGCCGCTTAGGGGGCTGGTTGGGGGGGGAACGGAAGTGCCACCCCCTGCAGTCAGGGGATGGTGACGTCATCCCTACTGTCAGCCTGTAGCGGGGGCGTCTGCACATCACGTGACCCCCCGCTCCTAGCCGAACCCCGCGCGCGCCAGCGCGCGCTCCCTCCCCCACCAGCTCTCGCCCTCCCCACTCCAGCGCGGCTGTCAACAGCGCCAGCTCCGCCCCCTCCCCCGCGCCCAGTGTAACCGCCACGGCGGCGCGGCGAGCGCTCGCGCTTGGGTCCGGGCGCCCCGGAGGAAAGCGTTGCCTTCTGTCCTCACCTCGCCCCCCTCCCCTCAGTCGCTGGCGCGGCGGGTCGCGTGGGCACCGGAGCCAGGAGTGTGCGGTGGCGTGCGGCGACAGCGCTTCTCCGCTCAGCCCTCCCACAGCAGCTGCGCGGGACGAGGTGGGGACGCTAGGTCCGAGCTCCGAGGGGTCGAGCTGGGCTCAGCAGCCCCCTGGTCCTGGCGCGTCTTCCCTGGGGGTTCGGTATCCCAAGCAGGAGCTGCAGCAGGGAGCCCGCCGTCGACCGATCGCTCGCCCGCCCGCGCCCCCGCGGCGCTCCCGCCTCCACTCTCCTCGCCGCCTGGGCGGCGCAAGCTAGTCCTGGCTTCGTCTCTGGCCGCGGCGCGGCCACCGGCTGTACGACGAGGGGGGCCAGGCGCTGACCGTCTCCGGAGCCCCTCGGCCACCCCGCCGTGCACTGCTAGGCTTCCAGATTGGGTGGCTGTCACTGCTGCGCCTCGCTCTAATTTTTTCCCCCTTTATTCCCTTCTAAAAGTAGAGGCTTGGGGGAGGGAAGAGAAAACCCAGTGTAGAAAGGGGCGGTGCGGACTGACCTGTCAACGGTGGAGGAGGAAGACCCCCCGATCCGGGCGAGCTCTCGAGCCCGCGCAGGGACCGGAGCCCTGGGTTCGCGCGGAGAGGCGCGGCGGCGGCGGCGGCGGCGGCGGCGGCAATGCCTCAGCCAGGTGTCCCCCCTCGGCGGGGCCCGCGCTGCCGCGCCCGCCCCCTCCCCCGGGCGCCGCGCTCCCCGCCCCATCGCCAGGGACCAGGGAACCCCCCAGCTCGATTTTTTTGTGCAGTTTCAGCAAAGCTCCGAGGAAGTTGGTCCTTTTGTTCCACTATTTATAGATTGCGTCAACATTGCGAAAAGGAGAAGGCGGAGCGGTGGCCCCTCCCCCCTCCCCTCCTCCAGCCGGCTCCTGGGAGAGAAAAGCCCCAGCACACGACCTAAGTACACAGCGCGCCAGCCGCCCGCCCGCCCCCGGCCTCCCGCTCGCCGCCTCCGCCGCCTCCCCCTCCTCCCTGCCCGGGCCAGAGCGCTGCCAACCCCGTCACGTGCCCGCCCGGGAAAACCAGCTCCCCGGGGCTCCGCGCCGCCCCCCAGGCTCCGTGGCGGCGGCCGCCTCGCTCAGCTGTGCGCCTGGCTCGTGGGCTCCAGCCAGTGACCCAGGCGTCGCGCACAGCGTGGGCACCCGCACCCTAGTCACCCGGGGTCCGCGACTCTCGAGAGTGCTCGCCAGCCATCGGCGCTTCCGCCCTCCTCAACCTCCCAGCCACCACCACCCCGCCCGATCTCTGGAGCGCCACCGCCCTGGCCGCCGAGTGTGCGCGCGTTCGGGCCTCGCTGCAAGCTGGGGGCCTGACTGGGCCCTCGCGCGGCCGCTTCCCCAGACGAGGGGATGCCAGTCCCCCTTTCCCTTTTTCTCCCCCGCACGATCGGCTGCGGGCGGGGGACCGAGGGACGCCGGGGTGGCTGGCGGCCGCCCGAAGGCTGGCGGGCGGAGCGCGGGAAGTACGGTGCGGCCGTTCCGAGACGCGCGGAGACGCCCTGCCTCCTCCGCAGGTGCAGCGGGGCGTCGCGCGAGCTCAACTTACTGCCTCCCGGACTTCTGCGGACCGAGGAGTTTTGCAGACCTGAGCCTCCGTGGGGGTACTGGAGTTTCTGAGGAGTTACTGGAAGCTAGATCTGTGACAAAAAACATTTGAACTTTCTTCTCAAACCTGATGACGAAGTGATAGGCCCCGGCATACGCCCCGAAATGAAACTGAGCTCCCTTGCTGGCCTAAAGCTTCTGTTCCTGAGCTCGATGTAAACAAGGAGGGCGGTCAATACTAGAGAAAGGCCTTATTAAAAAAATAATAAAACAAGTGCAAGTAGCTGGTTTGAGTGTAATTTACCTTCGCAGCTTCCGGTCATTTCCCTTAGTGATTTATTTAGATCTTAGTTTAACTTTCCAGAGTCGGAATAAAAATAATTTAGCCCTTCAGATCACGGGTGGAGAAAAGTTCGAACTGAGCTGGGACGAGTGCAGGAAACGCGTCGGACCTTTCCGGGCAGCTGGACAGTGTGGTAAACAGTCTGGAAGAGTTATTTTCTAAGGAGTTTGGAGAGACTGTTCCCTCGCACTCACCCTCGTTCGGGCTCAAGTGCAGGCCGCCGCGGGAGGAGGGCGGGACTCCGCCCCGGCCCTTGCCCGGGAGCGGAGCTTCCGGGCCCTGCGTTGGGCGCGTGCAAACCTAGGAGAGCTTTCGCACGGGCCACTCGGGGCAGCAACAAGTTTACCTCTATTTGAGAAACCTTTCCAAGTTTGGCTTTTTTCTTTTTTTTCTTTAAGGGGGAGACCTCAGTCCATGAGTTGATCAGTTTAGGATACATGTGCTTTGCTCACCATTAAGAGAGAGGCGAGATAAAGTGAAGCGAGCCTGTGCAGTGGTTGCTGGGTTTTTCCAAAGCGCAGAGCTGAGTGGACGAGCAGCAAATGGGACTGGGCGTTGGTGCCCCCTCACACCTGATGGTACTCAGCTTGGGGTGGGAGCCGGATTCCTGCTCTCGAAACTTCTCTCTGTTTCCTTCCAACTTAGTGAAAGGCTCCGGCCGCCCCTCTTCCGGCCTTTCTACCCTGCCTATTCGTCTGTATCTGCAAGACACAGTCCTCCGAAGCAGGCGAATTCGTTTCCGCGCCAACTTTGTTGCTTCAGTATCTACAAATCACGTTTCTTTACACGAAGAAAACAAGCCAGGCCTGCTGGCCCTTTTCGCCCATGCAAGGGACAGGGGTCCCAGGCCTCAGCCTGAGCCTCCCCCTCTCCCCGCCCAGCCTGGGACGGAACCGCGGTGTCCCCATCACTTTTGTCAGGACACGCGTTTTCCACCCCCATTTTGTTCTTCCGCGGTCGTCTCAGCTGCGGAGAGAAGGGAGCGAAAGCAAAACGAAAGCACCCGGGGCGCATCAGTCGCGGCGGCTTCCCTGAGCACGGCCGTGGGAGGTCAAGGTCTGGGGTTGGGAGGCAAGAGTGGGCATGGGGGCTGCGTGGAAACCGGGTGGCGGGTGGTCCCCGCAGGGCCCCCGGGAGCTGCCCGGAGCTCCATCGCTCCTCCTCCCCCTGGAAAAGGCGTCCGCGTGTGAGAATATACCAGCCCCGAAGGGAAAGTTTGGCCTGGGTCTTGAGTTGAAACTCGAGACTGATTGGGACCGTGCGGAGGGGACCCAGAGGCCCAGGAGTGTGGCGCGGGGGCGAGCGTTGGCCCCCGGCGACTGATCCGGGGGAGAGGCCGGGACGGGCGAGGGCGCGCGGAGGCCGCCGGGGACCGGAGGCCCACGGAATTGTCGCTCCAGTCAGATTGGATAGGCTGCCCGCTTACCCGCAAAACCCAGAGTTCTTCGCCGTATAAAGACTTCAGGAAACTTTAGTGACAACCTCCGCGCCCGCCCCCCTCCCTCTCGGTAGTCACTGCGGGGACAAAGGCGGCCTGAGCAGATTTGGACAAGGCGCGGCCTCTGTGGGCGGCCTTCGCGGCCTCAGACTTCTTCAGTTAAGAAGAGGATGAGTATCTTTACGAAGTGAAGTTAACCACCCCCCACCACCACCCCTCACTGGTGACAGCCAGAGTCTGATCTGCTAAAAGGCGTCCCGTTCCCCCCACCGTCCCTTGCAATGAACCAACACGGGGAGAGTGGCCTGCAAGATGCTCACCCTGTCACTCGGGTACATTCGTCCCTGTCACTCGGGTACACTTATGTAGCCAAAAGCGCGAAAAGTCCCACCTTGCCCTAATAAACAACTAACTTCATTCTTGCCTGGCACCTTTCTTGTCGCAATAACTGTGGGTTTTGGCAAGTGTTAAAAATACCATTTGATCCTAAATGAGTCAAACGTGGAAACAGTTTTCTGTGCGAGTAGTTTGAGTCTGTGCTTTCTCTCACTGGCACCTAATACACGGCGCAGCCCACAGCCGTGACACCTCAACCCGTGCAGGGGCGCTTTCGCGTGGCACCTTTTCACTCCTTAAATAAGTAGACTTGGAATTGTGTGCTTGTGTGCATTGTTTAGGTCCTGCATCGCTGGTTATTCATTTCACCAAAAGTACTCAAAAACGGCTATACTTTTAAAAGATGCAAAATTGAATTATTATAAGCGAACCTCGGGAAGGCAGTCTTAATTTCCTGCTGATGTTATGCCGGTAATAGGCAGTAGGCAATCCCAGACTAATTATGTTCGTTTTTATTCCTTTCCTGTTCACCACAACTGCAAATACCAGAAAGTTCTGTGAAAAACATGGCCCACTCCACCCAAATTTCTTTATACAATAATGAGAGGAAACTTGCAGGTGAAATACACCCGTAGGCTATTACTTTGGGAAGGAGTCTTCTATTTCTTAAAAAAAAAAAAAAAAAAGCAAACTCAGCAAAAGCTATTTTTTGACTCAACAGGGTGATTAAAATGCCTGTTTTCACCATGCTCGCCCTTTGGTTTCATATGTGGCCACTGTTCTCACTTTCTTGCAAGTTTCCCCCCTTGTAACTTATTTCTGTGAAACAGAGATTCCATCAGGTTATCTTGCTAAACTGGGCATCTATAATCTTTTATCCTCCACCTCACTTCACACACGGCTTTGAAAGCCCGTAATTGTCTTTACTTCGCACCCCCCCCTTTTTTTTTTTAAATTAAATCTACGCATTCGCAAACGATGCTTTGCCTGGGCTAGAGTACCTAAAACGTTACCCGCCCGGGCAGTCCCTTGAGGCATCGAAACTCCAACCTTGCGCAGGCCACTGGAACCCGCACCAGAAACCTCGATTTGGAGTCCAGTTTGGAAACAAATCCGTGCTTTTCGCGGTGAAATGGGAACTTGCCCAAGCGATGCATCTGGCTTTAGATTTTATGGGGAATATGATCTGGAAAAGGGAACGCCTGTTTCAGGCGCGGCAACGTGCCCCGCGCAGATCCCCCGGGGCTCCCTCATGCTCAAGAGCGCGCGGGGCCTCGACCCGCAGGGCCTTAGCCAACCTCTGGGCGCCCGGGTTTGGGTGAGCCCCACACCCTGGCTTTCTCCCTTTCCGGCTTCGCCTGGGGTCGCTCTCCGCGGCTGACGAAGCTGTTAGACCCAAGGAGAAAGTTAAGAGACTGAAGATCAGATGTCCTTAAAGGGGCTGGGGAAAGGGAGAGGCTCTTCGCCGTTAGTGCCGAGAAACTCGGATACCCCGCGCTCGCCGTGAGGCGAAGAAAACTGTCCTGGGGGAGCACCAGTGTTCCCGAGATTTTGCCAAAGTTTGGAGAGCCCGGAGGTAGCGTGTCCCCCACCCCCGCCCGCCACCGGGTTGTTTCACAATCCCCTCCGGGCTGCCTTAGGCGAGGGCCCGCGCGGGTGGGGCGGGGTAGGGTGAGGAGGGGAGGATGGGTTTCCTCCGTTTCCGCCCCCTCCGCAGCGGAAACGTCGAAGGGGTTAAAATGGCGCGGCGGAATGCGCGCGAGGAGAGGTGCCAGTGTTCGGCCCCGACGGGCGGGAGAAATGGGGTGAGGGTGTGGGATCCCCGGAAAGGGCCGGGAAAGCGGGCACCAAGGGGAGGTGTGAGGCCAGAGTGTTTGCCATTGGGGGTTGGTTTCAAGGCAGTTGCCGATCGTAGTGGGGACCTGAGCGGCACTAGGGAAGTTAAGCAATGGTTAGTGCCCGTCTTGGCCCGCCCTCGGGCAGGGTTATGTCAGGAAAGCGTCCTGGCACCGAGCTCCGGCCCGAGGAGACGATACTCCCCCTCGCGCGCACTCCGCGAGCGGGGCCGGGCGGGTGCGGAGGGGCGGGCGGTGCGCCGCGCGAGCCCAGGGCGCTGAGGTCGGCAAGTCGCCTTCGGAGCGGGCGGCGGCGCTTCTCCAGTCTACGTGGAAAAAAATAAAATAAAACTACAGAAGCACCCCTCCTCGGCAAGCGGCCCTTTAGCCCTGGAAACGAAGATAGAAAGGGACTCAGGGAACCGGAGAAGCTCAGTATAGTACTTCCCAAAGTTTCCAGGTTTGTCCAGCGACTGGGAATCCTGAGAGCTCTCCAAGAGTTGAGCCCATTTCCCCTTCCAGAACAAAACTAGAGCGTTCCTCCGGAGGAAGGCTGCAGTTCAGGCCCCGCGGGGAAGCCGAGCAGCCCCCGCCGGCTGACTTCGGGCTCGCTTCTTCCTAGGACAGCGGGGAGCGCCCTTTCTGAGCCGCCCCGGGCGGCAGGCGCGCGGCTCGGGGCGCGCTCGGCGCTGGGCCCAGCTGCGGGCTCGGACGTAACGGCAGGAAACTCCTCGTCCCGTTTTCAATCTCCCAGTCAAAACATTTGGCTGAATCTCGAAATAACTTTTTTTGATAGTCCGGAAAAGAAGCACGACAAATAGACTCACCATCGAGCCTTGCGTCAGCGAACCATTTCCCCTGGACTACAGTGAGATTGGTTTTTTCATTAGTTGCAAGAACTGAATTTTTGATGATTTACCTGCCTGCTCAGGCTCCTGGGTGTATTCTCCTCCCCTTCATTCCCACTTCATCTGGTTGTCAACTCGGTTCTCTCTCTCTGTCTCTTTTTTAAAGCTCCTGATACTCAACTTCATCATATCCTTTGTAACACACGAAGCCTCTAGTCTAACTCAGCCTCTGTCAATGGTCAGTGTAAGCCACAGTGTTTGTGTCGTCCTTACAAAACGAGTCATGTTTTCGGTTCCTTTGATCCACAGAGACGGAAAAGTGTTGGTTTGCATGTTTCCCTCCCCACCCCTCATTGCTTTCAGTGACGGCACTCTCTTCCTAGTTGCAAGTTCCCTCTCCTGCCAAACATAATAAAGATTTCTTTATTTTTACACGGACCTAAAGAGTTAGGAGAAATTCGGTGAGTGCTGACTCACCTTTACTCCCCCTCCCCCACAGGATTAGCACTAAACGATGTAATCAGTTAAACCAACAGACTTTAATTCATTAAACATGGATCTCTCCATTAACCTTGGCAATAATATCACTTCGAAGAAGGAAGTAATAAAAACGAAATTCTTGCGAATAAAATAAAATTATGGAAGCTGTCCACTTGAGGTCTTGGATGCAGAAGAAAGGGTTTGGTCTTTTTGAAAAGAGCACCTATTGATCAACAATTATTACTATGAAATAAAATTTGTAAAACCAGTTCTACCAGGGTGTGTGCGCATAGTAGGTACTCAATGAGTATTTCATCTTCTTTTCTTCTCCACATCCTTGGAAATTTTGGCAGGAGATACAGACTTCCCAGTGTCTAAGGAAATTATGCTCAAACTTCACTTCTGGTTCATGTAATCTCCACTCTATCAAAAAAAAAAAAAAAACCTCACAAAATTTATCCAGGGAACTTTAACAGCTTATTAAAACTTAATGGAACTAGCTAGACAAAATAAAAAGTATAGTGATTACATACGTATAAATCCGAAACATTAAATTATTTCGAACTTTCTCAGTGGCTGTAATAGGCAAACCATTACCATTCGATTTCGTTTACCGATTTCTACAGTAAAAACGAAAATTGTGGGCTCCTGCTCATTTCTCGCGTTTCTGCTAGAGCAGCCTTCACCCACACACTGATCTATCTCGACCTCATATTTTTCATAGCGCAAATTTTACCAGACGCTGCTCGGCTATTCACTTTTAAGACTTGTGCTCTCTTTCTCTCTTTAATTTAAAAAAATAAAATGAGAAAATAGAGAAGGAGGCTGTAGCACTCACGGGCGGAGGAAACCCACCTGCCCGCACGTCCCTCCCGGGTGTCGGACTCTCAGGAGGAGAGTCGCCGGGAGCGGCTGGCGTTGGAGATCTCGCCCGGTCATCTGGTCCGGGCATATTTTCTTTGAGTCCCATTCGCCCGCAGTAAACAGTCACGTCGTAGTGAGTTTCCTAGCAAGTTTGCAGTGCTCTTTAAACAACAGAGAATTCCCGCATGTTCGTCTACGCTTTCAGGCTCCTCTTTCAAATTGTTAAGTATTTTTAAAAAGTGTTCCGAGCAGCCCTTTGGCCCTTTCTCCTACATGATGACGAGGCAGGTCACGACGGGTGACCTTGGTGTCTGCGGCAGGTCTCAGCCTCCTGGAGCCCGGCTGCCCCGTCGGCGGAGACTGAGAACCCGGGCGCCGAATTGGTCCGTGGCTCGCGCCGAGGTGAGCGCGTGGGCACAGCGTGCGCTTCTCCAGCGCTGCGCCCAAGTTGAATGCGCCGCGCGAGAGGAAAACTTGGGGCACCAGTCTCCTCTTCTGACAAGCGCTCGGGGCTATCTGTGGAGAGACCTAGGGGCGCGGTCGTGCTTGGGGACCAGGTTTTTACTTCTGAGATCTATATAACTCGTTCTAGAAAAATACCCCGTACGGAAGCCCACCATACAAATACCTCCCCGACTTGCCCTCCAGTGGTCTGCAAGCCCCTCCCCTGCACCTGGGTTCCCGCTCGAGCAGAGCCCAAGGCGGGCCGCCGAGGTCACGTTAAGTTCAGAGCCACGGATCCAGGTCAGATCGGATAAAACAGATTTGTAGTCCGGCCCGGAGCTGCTGTCTGGGGCTCAGCCCCGTACCTACTCAAAATCCTTCCCAGAGCATAGCAGTTGATGGTTACTGGACTTTGCGCAAACTGGACGCCGCGCCTGAAGGGCCGGCGGGGTCACTGGCTGGCCTTCGCTGGGGTGGACAGGTCCTTACTGTTGCAAACCGAGACGTGAATGGAGCCCCCATGCTCCACCACCCCCGCGGCCCGGAATAACTCCAGGGCTCTCTGGTTTGGAGGGTCATGGGGTCGGGCGGGCCAGGGCTCCCAGGACCCCGGGGGTCCCGGCCGGGCCTTTCACTGAGGGGCGCGGGGCAGCGGGGACGGCGTCGCGCGCGGAGCCGGGGTCACAGAGCAGCGGCGGCCGAGGGCAGCCCATGCGGGCTCCGGCGCCGCGGCGAGGTCGGAGGCGCTTCCTGGCTCGGCCTGGAGTGAGAGGCGCGCAGGGGGAACCGCTTGTCGAGCTTCGAGGCGCAGGCCAGTCTGGAGAGGAGGGGAAAGAGGGGCGGGGAGGCGCTCTCTGTTCCCACGGGTCGGGAGGGTCAGCGGAGGCGCTCGGGGTGAGGGTCGCAGGAGCGTCAGAGTTTGCAGCGGTCACGCCGGGCCTGGCCCGAGCTACCCCGAGGCGCTCCCAGCCCTGGCGACGCGGCCTCCGCTTTCGGGGTGCGGGCCGCAGTCCGGCCGCGGGTCGTCCAGTCGCGGCCGACCTGGTTCTCAGGGAGGCCCCTGCAGATGGCCGGACGGCAGGGAACCCCCAGGCCCCGGCCTAGACGCGGAGGATTCACAGGGGTATTTCCAGGCCCCAGCGGCCTCTGGGTAGGGGTTAGTTCAGAGTCAGGTTTCTGCTTCCACCAAAAAAGAATGACAAAAGGTTCCCAGATCTGCGGTGAACTCCAGGCCGACTGCTTTCTTAGGATTTTCTAGGTATTTTTGCCTGTAGAAGTGAATTTGAGCCGTTCCTCTTTAACCTCCCGTGAGCTGGCCACAGGCCTGTTCACGCTTCGCCCCCTGTTAGGTCTGTTCCTCCTTCTTGGGGCCTTGTGTGTCCCACACGCTGCTGGGCCTGCGGGGGAGGTCCCGCACTGGCACTGTGCGGGAGGTGCGCTTCTCTGCCAGACGTCTGATGCGAGTGAGAGGCCTACCTGGAAGACAGCAGGGAGGCATGGCAAGGAGGGGGAGGCCCTGAGCTGTGTGTGCAGGGCTGGGGGTGGTAAGGGCAGCCTCCTCCCTGAGAAAAAGAGGCCTGTGGAGCTTTGCTGCTTGGACTAGGAAGACAAGGTGGATATGCCCAGTCTAAAGGTGGGTGGGGCAAGGCCCCAACCAGCTCCCAGAGACCAAACCAGGATGGCAAATCTCTGTTTTCCTGCTGTTTCTTGTATTTTAATCCCTTCCCATTTGTTTTCTGTTTACTCTTTAGTCAAGTGTTTCTGAAAATCTTGCCAAAAGGATGTCATTCGTTTAAACAGATAATTATTGAGAGCCTACTATATGCCTGGAGCAGAAATGGGATAATGAATAGGACAGTTCCTGTCCTCACAGGGCTTACCATCCAATTTTCTCTATAGAGAGAAAAAGACAGGCAATTAAAATATGCTGTGAAAAGGGACACGTGGGCACATATGTGATGAATGGAGCAGGACAGTTTAGGGCTGTTGGTAAGAAATTCAGGAAAAGGAAATGGTAACCCACTCCAGTATTCTTGCCTGGAAAATCCCATGGACAGAGGAGCCTGACAGGCTTCACTGTCCATTGGGTCACAAAAGAGTCTAACACAACTGAGTGACTGAACAACAGCAACAAGCAATTCAACATTTCTGGAACATAGAGTGGAGAGGACTGGGTGGGTGATTAGCCTGGACCCAAGAGAGGAGTTTAAAGGAAGAGCAGTGCGTCATGGGGCCGTCCTGGTGGTGCCACAGGAAATGATGCTGAGGAGGCCTTGTTGCTGCTTTAGATCAGATGCCCTCTACATTTCCCTTCTGGTGTTAAGATTTGAAGGATTCACTTTTATTTTATTAAGGGGCCTGGTATTCTGTGCTACCATCTGCTGAGGCAAGTGAAAGTGCAACTGTTAATTGCTGGGTCGCGGCCAAGTCTTTGTGGTCCCATGGACCATAGCCTGCCAGGCTCCTCAGTCCGTCGGATTCTACAGGCAAGAATACAGGAGTGTGTTGCTATTTCCTCCTCCAGGGGATCTTCCCCATTCAGGGACTGAACCTGGGTCTCTTGCATTGCAGGCAGATTCTTTACCATCTGAGCCATCAGAGAAGCCCAATATAGGTGCATATATAGATAAATAAAACATATCTATACCTATTCTACTGCATAGTTAATATTTCAGACCTTGAAAAGAAAAAGCCCCTAAAACTAAAATTTTTTTAAAATTATTTTTGATCATGGCTTGAGGCTTGTGAGATCTTAGTTACCCGACCAAAGGTCAAACCTGGGCCTTTGAGTTTTAACCGCTGGACCTCCAGGGAATTCCCCTTAAAAACGGATTTTAAGAGAACTCATCTAGTATAAAATTTTGTGACAATATTGCAGTTAGAAAATTGATATTTGAGGTGAACCCTAAAATAATGAGGAAGACATTGTTCTAACCACATGAATTTTCAGTCCAATGGAAGATACAGAGAAATAAATACAAGCTGTTCTGCATCTCTGATATATAAAGGGCAGCAGAGAGGGCAGGCTTTAAACTCTCAGAAACCGGATCATGGAGTGGGGCAGTTAGCTCATAGTAGTTCAGAGAAGTCCCATGGAGAAATTTGGATAATATTCATAGGAAAAAGAAAGCTTTCATGCATTGACACAGTCCTTTCCCTCCCAGAAAATGTTGGAGTCTTCCCGAGATTTGGAAGTCTCAGGACTGCTTGAAGCTAATGACTCTGCTCTACAGGGACAAAGGAAAAGTCTTGCAACTAACTAGAGCTTAAGATATGTTACATTAATGTCCTAGTGCTTAATTATGAAAATACCTAGACGTTGTACCTTTAATTGGAGCTACTGAATCCTTTCATAGCATTTTGGCAGGGGCAGGTTCAGTTTGGTTCAGTTTATTTCAGTTGCTCAGTCGTGTCCGACTCTTTGCAACCCCATAGACAGCAGCACGCCAGGCCTCCCTGTCCATCACCAACTCCTGAAGTTTACCCAAACTCGTGTCCATTGAGTCCGTGATGCCATCCAACCATCTCATCCTCTGTCGTCCCCTTCTCCTCCTGCCCTCAATCTTTCCCAGCATCAGGGTCTTTTTGAGTGCCTGCTGTGTTTCATAGGCACATCACATATATTGCCTTTTCTAACCCACATAACAACTCCATGAAGTAGGTGTTTATATTTCCATTATATAGATTAGGAAACTGAGGCCTAGTGAGTGTATTATACAAGGTCACTTGGCAAGTAAGTTGCAGAGCTATCTGACTTCAAGTCTGTGTTCTGTTTACTCTTCTCATGAGGTCTTTTTCCAACCTGGAGGGTGATGAGCCTTGAAAAGAAAATCATATTAAGAGAATTCACATCTCAGGGCTTTCAGTCCCTGTGGGAGAAAATAGGGTTGGGTGAACTTATAGTTAGTTAGTTAGTTCAGTCGCTCAGTCATGTCTGACTCTTTGCGACCCCATGAATCGCAGCACGCCAGGCCTCCCTGTCCATCACCATCTCCCAGAGTTCACTCAGACTCACGTCCGTTGAGTCCGTGATGCCATCCAGCCATCTCATCCTGGGTCGTCCCCTTCTCCTCCTGCCCCCTATCTCTCCCAGCATCAGAGTCTTTTCCAGTGAGTCAACTCTTCGCATGAGGTGTCCAAAGTACTGGAGCTTCAGCTTTAGCATAGTATCTATTAATTATTACAGGGTTGCCAATAGAAAAATTAAGAAGATTACAATATGTAGGAATGTTTTATACAGATTGAATTCACACATGTGATTAATTAGTTTTTACCATCTTTGCTAGAAAAATTTCAGAATAAAGAGATGCTGATGTATTAATTTTTATTATACAGAGAAACACATATGTATAGTCTTCTATCTTATATTTAAATGGAAACTCTCTTTTTGTCTCCCAGTTTGTAGTCTCTAGGTCACTCTCCCTGGGTTGATGTGCTCAACACTCTCCTAGACACATTTACTCTTTCAGACAAGCCTGCTCTTTGTCCCTGTGTATAGTGTACCTGCACAAAAAAATAGAGGCTCAGAAAATTTAAATAATTTGTTCAAGATTACACAGCTAGTGAATGGAAGAGCTCCAGTTCAAACACAGCAATAAAGAGTATGTATTTTCACTAAAACACACTGCATTCTTGACTGTGCAAATACTAAAAATTGTGAGTACTTGCTAGTCATTTTATCCCTCCTTGGCCTGTGTCCTCAACTAAAACAGCTGGATAACTATTCTTATCCTGTTTACTTCATGGAGCACTCTTAAAACTCAAAAGCACTGTAAGATTTTTTTTTTTTGTTTCTTAAAGCTAATCTTAATTGTTTATCTTAATTGACTCTCACAAGAGAAAAATCATATAAACTCTAATAGCAAGTTTATTATTAATAATCTATTGATGAAAAAAAAAGCTTCTACCCTAATAGGATCAGAATCTGATGAATTACTGCTGTTCTTTGTTTTATTAATTACTGTGATGCCAAACATTTATTGGACATAGACAATTGCCTTGAGCCTGTAGACACAGAAACTGTGGCAAGTTACTTTTCAGAAAGGGGCTTCAAATCTAGTGGGTGAAGGAGAATATATAAGCAGTAGATTATGAAAAGGTGCTAAAAGAGAGGCCCAAGGTCTCTTGGGATCCAACAATATTCTGCACCTCCCTCACCAAGGCTAGAACCTTTGTTTCCCCAAAGTGTTTGTCAATCTAGAAGACACCTGGGCTGCTCATTGAAAAGTGAAAGTGAAAGTGTTAGTCACTGAGTCATGTGCTATTCTTCAACTCCATGGACTGTGGCCCACCAGGCTCCTCTGGTCCATGGCATTCTCTAGGCAAGAACACTGAAATGGCTCATTAAAAACATAAAATCCCACTCACTTTTGTAGAGTCAGATTTTCTGGAAGTGGGGCCTGACTCTTCATTTTAAACAAATTCTCCAATAGCTCTTATTCTAGTTCTAGACCAGAATTTGGAGAAAATAACTAGACCACTTGATTACAGTCAAAGTGCCCTAAAGGAAAATAGTCCCCCAGTGCCTAACTGGCATGTGGTTATACCCTACCATCAAAAGTTAAGAATTCAATACCACTTAGGGAATTCAGTGTACTAAAGCATAGGAAAGTTTGACAGGAAATTTTCAAAACAGATGATGATGATGGCATACAATTATAACACATTATATTGGGGAACATTTTGGCTGATAGTTTTACCCGTGAGTTCATTTAAAATTTGTGAGTGGATGCCACTCAACTCCATCTAGCTGATTAAATAAGAGTAGAGTAGAGAGTTCCAAATGCTCTTTTTTTTTTTTAGGTCAAGGAATCTTTTATTCCAATGAAACTTTAATGGGAGGCTGACGTATAAAGAACTGCTGTGGTTGAAGAAAAGGATGGGTGAGGAAGAGGTGGGCTCTCTGAAAACCGCAAGTGCAGCTGTGAATTCAGCAGCTTGTGAGGGACTTAAGCCAAGGACTAGGCTTGTGTCCCAGGTCCTGGCACTGTGTGGGCACATATGTGCACAGTGTTTGATGACTCCTGTGGACTAAAGTTATCCGCTCTGTCATATTCCTATGTTGAAACCTAATCCCACACCAATGTATGGGTATTTTGGAAATGGGGTCTTTAGGAGATGATAGATTATGAGAGTGGAGCCCTCGTGAATGGGGTTAGCGCCCTTGTAAAAGAGACCCCAGAGAGTTTCTTTGCTCTTTCCACCAGGCAAGGCTACAGTCAAAAGACTTCTGTCTATGAGCGAAAAAGCTGACCTATACCAGACACTGACTCTGCTGGCACCAAGACCTTGGACTTCCCAGTCTCCAAAACAGTGAGAAATACATTTCTTGTGTTTATAATTACCCAGCATTTGGCATTCTGCTATATCAGTCCCAAATGGACTAAGACAATGACTGAGTGAATAAATGAGTAAAATGTCATCATTTCTGTTTCAAAATGTAATTGAGAAATGCAAAGCTTGCTTTTTTTTTTTTTTTTTTAATCAGTAAAGACTAAAGTAAATAATCCATTTAGCAGCTCATTTTCATCTGCAAATTCTTTTGGCCACATAATGGTCCTACTTGCCTTCTTTGAACATGAATTTATGAAGCATTTGGTTTTTACAGTCTAATTTCCTCTAGGACTGTTTCCACTTGACTTAGTCATGAGAAGAAACCAGGTGAAGTCAGGAAACCTGGCACAATGCAGGCTGATTTGTATACGAGGGAGGTAGTAAGATAGGACAGAAAGGAAGAAAGGAAACCGTTTCTCTGTAAGAATCTCACATGATTAAGTTTAATGATAAAATGTGTTCTTTATCGGATGATGAAAATAATATATATTCACTGTAAAAAGTTTGGAAAATACAGTAAAGCACAAAGAAGGAAATAGACAATTATTTTTTCCTGTCATTACCCAGAGATAGTGCTATTATTGGTATCTATCATTCCAAGCATATCTTTATACAGTAGTCTTTAAAATTTTTTTTAAAGTTAATTAATTTATTATTGACCATGCTGGGTCTTTGTTGCTGTGTGGGCTTTTCTCTAGTGGTGGCGCACCGTCTTCTCATTGCAGTGGCTTCTCTTGTTGCTGAGGGGCTCTAGGGTGCCTGGGCTGCAGAAGTTGGGGCCACTGGGCTCTAGAGAACAGATTTAGTAGTTGTGACGCACGGACTTGACTGCTCCACAGCCTGTGGGGTCTGCTTGGACCAGGATTCAAACCCATGTCTCCTCCATTGGCAGCTGGACCCTTAAGCACTGAGCCACCGGGAAAGCGCTATACAGTAGTCTTTTTTTTCTTAAATTAGGATCACATCCTAATGTGTCTTAAACTTGCTTTTATCATTAAATAATGTACATGAATATTTCCTATGTCATTAAGTATTCTTCTGTAACATCATTTTAAAATTTCTACATTATAATCTATGGAAGAAAGAATCACGTTTTGTCAAACTAATTTCTTATTGTTGAACATTTGGATTGTTTTCCATTTTTTTACTAGTCTAAAGAGCGTGACACTGAGTATCCTTTAATCTTTGTGTGTCTGTGTCTCAGTATTTAAGGAATGCATATTTTTTAAGGCTTTTGACCCCCCGGAATGGTTGGACTCCTGCTGACAATGGATGCAAGTTCTTGCTACTCACCCTATAATGACAGTCTGGCTGTTTATGGTCTGTACTGGTTATTTGATAGTGAGCACACCACTTTCCTAGCTTTGGGAAGAAAGGGAGGGTATTAAAGCCCTGAATGTAGTATAGATATTTTTCAGATATTTGCAGTTAAAAATCTATCTCAATATTTTGCTTTTTCTTAAAATGCAGCATTGTCTGAGGAAGGCTGATTAGCTGGCTATGTGGCTGCTGCCTCATGCCTGCAGGGTGTTCTGAGTGTTTTCATCTTGATTTCAGAGCTTCATGCTTGGGCCTAAATGAGACATTACCCCAGAAGAACTTCTTCCACCATGACCACCACCACTTCTGAACTGAGTCTGTCTTTGGCTGTGAATTTGCTTTGGGGACTTCTCTAGAAGTTAAATTTGTTTGTGTGGAGGTTGAAACTAGTCATTTGACCACATATGTGATATGAGTCACGTTAGAATAAAGATCTAGGAGGGTGGTAAATTGTTCTGCCTAAATTGCATCAATAATGGCAGTGGATATTATCACAGCTTACACACAATGTCTTTCCCAGTCCTCTCAGTTCAGTCTGGGTTTGAGTTTTTTTTAATGATCTGTACACAAAAGTGGTGTGTGTGTGTGTGTGTGTGTGTGTGTGTGTGTGTGTGTGTTATTTTGGAAATTTTGAACAGGATTTCCATATGTAGTTGTGGTATACTGCTATAACCAAGTGTTAACTCAATATACACACATTACCCATTTAGGGAAAGTACACTGACTTTCTTTTTTTTTGCTTGCAAAACTGAAAAATTGGCAGAACCTTTAAATTGTAACTTGGCAGTATTGCAATTTACAGGCAAGAAAGGCAAGCTCAACTGGGTGAAAATTGTTTGAGAAAAAATTTTTTGAGTCTTAGTGAACATCATGTAGCTGAGTGTGCACACTTGGGCATTTTCTGCTTGATTTTTAACCACATCCATTGGCACTGCCAGAGGTAGTTAAAGCTTCCTAGTGGCGGCGTATGAGGTGCAGAGGAAGGTGTGAGGATTTATGACTATCCTATCCATGCAGGTAATGTTAAAAGTACTGTTGGTTTTCTTGTTTTGAAATATAGATTGGGGAAATATGAAATGTGACTTTATCTGAGCTTCATAAATCCACCTTAATCGTGAATTATATAAACACAGACCTGGGGGTTGGGAGGTCAAAATTAGACATTTTTCAGGCCTGAGCTTTCTCCGTGGGTTCTTGGAAACTTCATGGTGCCCGAGGCGCAGCAGGAACCTGACAGCTCTGAGAACGGACTTTCTCTGCTGAATGCTGGGGCCTTTGAAATCATCTTCAGAATGAGAGGAGTCATGAAGTCATGAAAAGCTCTTTCCTTTTTAAAATGTTCAGACAGTAGCACAAACATCTGGGAATTTATTTAAATACTCTGGTTCCCTGAATTACCCATTTCCTTAACATATACTTTACTTATTTTTGCAAGGGGGATAAATTTCCACTTTGTGTTTTTCCCAGTTCCACCGTGTTAGACTCTTCATTTTAACATTTAGTTTGCTTCATACTTAAGAGTACAAAGGAGGTTCTATCACTCAAGCTATGATTTGGGGGGTAAGGGGAGTAGGATGTTGTCAGGGATATGAAGCAAAGTGATTTTTGTGTGGTCAAGTTTCATTACATTACAGTTTCATTTCTTATAAATCAAATAAAGAGATGACCAAAAAGAGTGTATCTTTTCGTCTCCATTTTAAAACACCAACAAATTATTAATTGACACCAGACAAAAATGAAACAAAATAGGTAAATACAAAATAGAATTGATTATAAATCTTAGAAATGAAAAGTACTGTCATTGAAATAAAAAAGTAATTACTTCAGTTATCTGTTACACTGGAGTGTATCTTTTGAAAAATAATTAAACAACAGTATTTTACTCAATCCTTGAATTAAGCAAAACTGCCACTCTCTTTCTGCTTTTCAGAACTTAATTCCTCTTTCCAATTTCAGAAGTCATGAGACTTCTCTTTCTTTCTCTTTCCCTCACCCTGCAATGTCTCAAGTGGTGAAAATGTATAAGTAGTCGAGGGAGGTGGGGAGTAGTGGTCAGAATTCTCAGGAAGCTAGAATAAAAGAAACCAGCTTGATTTCTGCACTTGGAAAATAGTTTATGTCTATTTACGGATATAAGATCTGGACGGATGTAAAAGTCAGGACTTACTTAAATATTTCAGCCTGTAATATTAGATGATGAGACAGTGCAGTGAATATAGCTTCCTGGTTTGTCAGTGTGGTTTGGTCTCTTTTTCTGTTTTACTTGTCATATTCGTAGTAGGTTAAGTCAGCGTGGTTTTAAATGTTCAGGACGGGGCTATTTTAAAATAATAGGACTTTGTTATTGTATGTAGCTTGCCAGTTTATGATCAATTAAAATCTGAGAAAAAATATGAGTTCTCTCGAGTAGCATGATGATACTAATAAGATTCAATCTAGTTGATTTATTTAGTAGCCATTTTAGGACATCACAGTTATTACTGTGAACCTCAATGGGTTATAAGCAACAGTTGCTACTGTGCAGCATCAGACATGGAAATGTGGGGACTGGACTTAATATATACAAATTTAGTTGGTATAAGCTGGCAGTTGCCTATTTTAATATCTTGTTGCCATTTGAAATACTATTCATTTGCTCTCATCTCATAAAAGGAGGTTGAAGGACATATTTTTAAAAATTCTAGCTACATGAACTGGTTAGTTTATTTTTAAAAAGTTAAATAATAATTAATTGTGATTTGTGGGTCATTTCTTTCCCCCCATTGTTTTAATATCTGTCTGCTTAAATAAATGAAGGAATATTTTGGATATTTCCTCCTTTACACTAAATTGAGGAGTATTGTGAAGTGAGACTCTGGCTGACTATGGAAAGGTATATATTTGTACTCTATTCTCTGGGTTTTCTTCTCAGTGTCTCTTTCTGGTTCAGATGGAATTGTCCATTTTATATCTAGGTCTGGAGAAATAGAAACTGAGGGAGAGGGCCCTTCTAGGCCCCGATTTTCTGAAATGTCATGTTGCCTGATGTGAACGAATACACAGTCGTACTCTTGTACCTGTGACTGTCCGTGAATACAGGCACAGATCCCAACTAGGAGAAAAAGAGGCCTAAGGCCTTCGAAGTATGGGGATGTGTTGCAACAGGTCCCAGAAGTAGCAGTTCATCACTGAGATCCAGAATGACTCATTTCGTGTTGTGATGCACAGAACCAAAGCAAGGTCTTCACTAGCCAGGGTGAAAGTGCCCAAACCTATCTGGTTAATGAGAGGGCTGATAGTTTTGGGTGTTTCTGTTTGTTTTGGTGTGTGTGTATGTGTAGAGGGTGTTTGGTGAGAGCCAGGCAGTGTGAGAACAGTTCCGGGGGTCTGATCCCTTTGGGAACAACCCCAAGTTTCTCATCTGAGCCTGGTAATCTTTGACTCTCATTTAGCACAGTACTCGGCTCCTGACGAGTGGCTTGTTTCCTTGCTGGGGTATAAACTGATCCCTCTGCCACATGGTTGCCTCCTCTCTGTCTCCACTCCCTGCCCCCAAATTTGGCCTTTCCTCTTGAGATCTGGGTCACAACCTTTGTGGAAGGGTGGAAAAAAGTAGAATTGGCAGTTATCCCAGTGATCTGAATTCTAATTAATTAAAGTCTACTTTTATTCTACTTCTTTTTTGGTAGGAGGGAATATTGCCTGTAGGCATTTTGTGGGAAGGATGCATTTCTTAATGACTAACTCTACCTCTAACTTTTTTGGACCCAAGGGGGGATATAAAAAATAATTAGCTACAAGGGGCACAACTGAAAGTATGAGATTTACACTCAAGCCAAGAGCTTTATTTGCATATCAAATAAACGACAGAGTCATGCTTGATGTCTCAGAATCTCTAGCTATCATAATCAGTAAAGAAAGTGAAACCAGATGTTTTCATTTAAGCTTGAATTGTGTTACTATCAAAATAAAATAAAAATCAAGTTTTCTTTAAGTGTTCTTCTAGGTCCCATCTAATTTTTTTTTTCCTAGATAGAATTCTCAGAAAGGCCAATGGCATTTTGAGAGTGGAACCTGGAGTTTTGCTGCATTTAACAGTTCTCCCTGAAGCTACGTACAAATTTTGTTCATTTGCCCTTTTGCTGTATATTTCTTAAAGTGCTATTTTTGTTGTGGTTTCAGTGATTCTCATCCAAAAACATAGCAGTCTCATGTCATGGAAAACACTGGACTGGGAGAACCAATTCACGTCTCAGTCCTTCCATTAAACGAACAGATTTGAGCTTTTGGAAAACCGCTTTAACTCTTTGGACTTCAGCTACGCTAGCTGCATGTCGGTCTGCCACGTAAGGTCACTTCTTTTGTCTAATATTTTATGTCTTTATTAGAACAAGCACATTACAACGAGCTACAAGGATGCTTGTCTGTAGAAAACTGACATCTCAAGCTTCAGAATAGCTTTAAAGTGAGTGTCAGTGTTGGCAGAGTGTATACATCTTAGCATTAGAAAAGCAAAGACCATTAACTTATTGAACTGACAGTTTGAAAAAAATTTAAATGTATTAAGAATAACATTTACTTTTTTCTGTTATGCTATGTTCATTGCAGAACATCTGTGAAATTCAGGAAAAAAAAAGGATCTTAATATCACTACTCAGAACTAACCAATAATATTTTGATATATTTTCATCCCTTTTGGCTCTTTATATTTCTCTTACATTCTATGCCATATATGATTTATTTTTACAAAGTTTGCGAAGTATTTTTACATTGTTTATGCTGTTTTGTGTTTTTTTTCACTTGAGAAAACATTGTGAGTTGCTTCCCATGTCCTTATTCTGAAACATAATTTTTGAAACCTGTTTATTTTCATGTTTGAACTGTAAAACAGATATTTGCCAGATATAAAGATTTAAGCAATAACTAGTTTCATAAAGCAGAAAATTAAACTCTCTTCACACACTGCCGACTCACTCTGTCTCAGTCATATTCCCTGGAGGTAACTCTATTTAAAGCTTGGGGTATCTTATGGTCATTAAAAAATGTAAGTATTTAAATGTATGTGTATGTGAGTTTTTTCTAAATAAGGTCATTTCACTCAAGCCACTTTATACTTTGTGGGTTTTCTGGCAGCATCACGGGTGCATGGTTTCTTTATTTTTTTCTTCCAGTTTTATTGAAGTATAATTGACACATAGCACTGGATAAGTTTAAGGTATACAGCATAATGATTTGACTTACATGCATTGTGAAATGATCATCACAGTAAGTTTAGTGAATATCTGTCATCTCATATAGATGCAAAAGTAAAGGAATAGGAAAGATTTCCTTTTGATATGAGAACTCTTAGGATTTACTCTATTAATCGCTTTCGTATGTAACATAAGCGGTGTTGATTATCATGTTGTATACTACATCCCTAGTGTATATTTATGACTAGAATTTGTACCCTTGGATCACTTTTATCCAGTCTCTCCTCCCCTTAGGCTCACCTCTGGTAACCACAAATCTGGTCTCCTTTTTTCTGTGAGTTTGTTTGTTTTTGGAATATAATTGATCTCCAACACTATGCTAATTCCCATGTGCAACATAGTGATTCAATATTTCTATACGTTTCAAAATGATCAATGGGGTGGATATTTTCTAGAGTATGTATAGCCAGAATTACCCTACCGCAGTGACTTCACAGTGATTCCATCCATGGGGTTGACCAATTTTATTTAATCAGTCTCCTATTGATGGACACTGTGGTTGATTTAAAATTATTTTATTTTGCTATTAAAAGTGTTGCATAAATATCGTATGCCCAAATTTTGGGGTCATCTTTGATTATTTCCCTAGAATGAATTCCTAGATGTAAAATGACTGGGTCAGATGAGATTTTTGGTACTTATTGACAGTTTTCCTACAGAAAGGTCATTTTTTGATTTGTGTTAGTCACTCTTTGCCACCCCGTGGACTGTAGCTTGCCAGGTTCCTCTAATCATGGGATTCTTTAGGCAAGAGTATTGGAGTGGGTTCCATTCCCTTCTCCAGGGAATCTTCCCAACCCAGGGATTGAACCTGGGTCTCCCACATTGCAGGCACATTCTTTAAAGTCTGAGCCACCAGGAAGGCCCTGTGATTTTTGGTACTTATTGACAGTTTTCCTACAGAAAGATCATTTTGGTTTATATTCCTGAAAACCATACATGAGAAGCTCTGTCTATTTCCAATTCAGAACTTGTCAAAATTTAAAGCAAAGTTTTCATCATCACTATACCAGTTTTTACCTCAGTTTTAGTTCAGGACATTCTTTTCAAAGTATAGGGAAAAAAGGGGCTTCCCTGGTGGTCCAGTTGTGGGGACCCTGTGCTTCCAATGCAGGGGGTGCTGGTTCGATCCCTGGTCAGGGGACTAAGTTCCTGCATGCCTTGTGGCACAGCCAAATAAAATAAATAAAAAGTGTCAGTTAACAAAAAGTATAGGAAGAAAAAGTAATTCAAAATCTCTGGGTGTCTTGATCATCTTTGATTCTTCTGTTGAGACTTTGTAAAAGATGCTTGGGAATTTTAAGTTTTACTATGCTATATTTCTATTTTTATTTAGCATGAAGGACTCATAGATTAATAATTTATATATTTCTTTTAAATTTTGAAATTGGCTGGCTTAGGTTTCCTCTTCTATTAAAATATAAAGTCCTTTGGGAATGAAACCTGTTAAAGGACATTGTCATTCATATTCTAGAACTAGATTCTGGTTTGATTGAGCTTTTAAAAATCTTTGTCAGTAGAAGGGAAAGAGAGTCCAAGACTGGAGGACAGGGTACTTTACAGGAAGGGTCATTGTTGGAGGGCTAGGGGACCAATGGAGAGCCGGTGTAATGAATAGCAATTTAAATACATTGGAGTTAAAAATTACCAAGATCCAAAGCCTTTTAAAAGTATTAACAGTAAAGGTAACCATATTTTATTTGCATTGAACAACACAGGTTAGCACTTCGGTTTTAGCAAGCTGTAAACATTAGTTGCAAACCACAATTTCATTCAGTCTTTAAAGAAATGTATTACATTTTAGTTGAATATTTTCCTGGTCTTTAGATTTTGTGACTGGAGATACACTGGAGTTATTGCTATGCCTCTTTCCTAGAAAAGAGAGCTCCCAAATGGGCAATGTTTTGAAACACAGCCAACAACATTTTAATATAGCACTCTTCCGTGGGGGTTCTGTTTATGACAATGGAATGCAGTAACTAGCCACAAAGGAATTGAGGTCGTGGTGTAATGGGGAGCAGGTTCAACCATAAGCCAGGATACTTGTGTTTGATTCCTGGCCCTGGAGGAATTAAATAACCCGCGTAACTCTGGACAGGTAACGCAGGTCATGACAGGGTGTGCTGCGCTGTGCTGTGCTTAGTTGCTCAGCTGTGTACAGCTGTTTTCCACCCAATGCACTGTACCTGCCAGGCTCCTCTGTCCATGGGGATTCTCCAGGCAAGGATACTGGCATGGGTTGCCATGCCCTCCTCCAGGGGATCTTCCCCACCCAGGGATTGAATCCAGGTCTCCTGCATTGCAGGCGGATTCTTTACTGTCTGAGCCACCAGTGAAGCCCAAGAATACTGGAGTGGGTAGCCTATCCCTTCTCCAGGGGAACTTCCAACCCACGAATTGAACTAGGGTCTCCTGCATTGCAGGCGATTCTTTACCAGCTGAGCTACCAGGGAAACCCCTATAACAGGATAGGCAACTAATAAATAACAGTGTGAATGAGCAATTCAGTTTAGGGCCCTAACACTCCATGGTATCTTCACTAATTTCAGTGGTCAAAATACAAGTGGGAAAAAAGAACCCCTAACTCAGGTCAGGAAGCAACAGTTAGAACTGGACATGGAACAAGACTGGTTCCAAATAGGAAAAGGAGTACGTCAAGGCTGTATATTGTCACCCTGCTTATTTAACTTATATGCAGAGTACATCATGAGAAACACTGGGCTGGAAGAAGCACAAGCTGGAATCAAGATTGCTGGGAGAAATATCAATAACCTCAGCTATGTAGATGACACCACCCTTATGGCAGAAAGTGAAGAGGAACTAAAAAGTCACTTGATGAAAGTGAAAGAGGAGAGTGAAAAAGTTGGCTTAAAGCTCAACATTCAGAAAACTAAGATCATGGCATCTGGTCCCATCACTTCATGGGAAACAGATGGGGAAACAGTGTCAGATTTTATTTTTTTGGGCTCCAGAATCACTGCAGATGGTGACTGCAGCCATGAAATTAAAAGCCGCTTACTCCTTGGAAGGAAAGTTATGACCAACCTAGATAGCATATTGAAAAGCAGAGACATTATTTTGCCAACAAAGGTCCATCTAGTCAAGGCTATGGTTTTTCCAGTGGTCATGTATGGATGTGAGAGTTGGACTGTGAAGAAAGCTGAGCGCCGAAGAATTGATGCTTTTGAACTGTGGTGCTGGGGAAGACTCTTGAGAGTCCCTTGGACTGCAAGGAGATCCAACCAGTCCACCCTAAAGGAGATCAGTCCTGGATGTTCACTGGAGGGACTGATGCTGAAGCTGAAACTCCAATATTTTGGCCACCTCATGCAAAGAGTTGACTCACTAGAAAAGACCCTGATGCTGGGAGGGATTGGGGGCAGGAGGAAAAGGGGATAACAGAGGATGAGATGGCTGGATGGCATTGCTGACTCGATGGACATGAGTTTGAGTGAACTCCGGGAGTTGGTGATGGACAGGGAAGCCTGGGATGCTGTGATTCATGGGGTCGCAAAGAGTCGGACCCGACTGAGCGAGTGCACTGAACTGAGCTGAACCACCAAGTTCAGTTTTGGCCATGCAGACAGGCCTTTTCTTCTTCTTTGCCTGTTTCTCCACTATAGTAAACTATTGGTACCAGTGATATAGCCTAGAATCTGTGACTTTATTTCTTCATTCATTTATTCAGCAAAGGTTTCTTGACTACGTGTCAGGTCCTGTGGTACTCCCTTAAATTCACAGTGGTAGGAGCCAGGGGAGTCTGACCGGAAGGCACACATTAAAGGAGCCCACCCTACTCCTGGCATCTCTGGGTTCTGCATGCCTTGCAAATGCACTGGCCTCTTGAGAACTTCACCGCTGGCTTCCCAGTGGGAGGTATGAACTCATCTTTGCAGTTATTGCTGTTTGATCCTTCTTCAGTGTGCCAAGATTGGAAGCAGGGAGGAGGAGAAAAGCCAAATTTGCATATTAAAAGTATCTCTGCCTCAAAGATTTTGAATTCCTGAATTTCATTGTTGAACTAATATCTTTAGTCACTTATTTTACAGATGGCAACAATTTGTTTTTGATGAGTAGCTCAATACCTTCTCAACCAGTGACCAACCAACGTGTCCACACAACAGGATGGTAAATTAAAGACACATTCCAAAAACACTTTCACATACACAATTCACTGATGGATGCAGGAACGTGCACACAACTATTAAAGTGCACTGCCTTACTGATTCTTGAGAACAGAATTGGACTTACAGTTGGGGAATACAAATGGAACCACGTTTATTTTGGGAAAAATTATACCTTAAGAAAAAACAGTTCTGAGGCAGAAATGTGGTATTTGAGAAACAAGAACTTGTAAAACACCTCACTTTGTCAAAACTGGCATAATAGAAGCAGCATCTTGACAAAGTGTACATAATCTGTATTTCATTTTATTTTTTAAAATAATTTTATTTGTTTTTATTTCTGGCTATTCTGGGTCTTTGTTGCTGAGAGGGCTTTTCTCTAGTTGCGGAGAGCGGGCTGCAGTGAGTGAGCTTCTCATTGCAGTGGGTTTTCTTATTGCTGAGGACGGGGCTCCAGGCCCGCAGGCTCCAGCAGTTGCCGTGTGTGGGCGCCATAGTTGCGGCTCCCGGGCTCTAGAGCACAGGCTCGGTAGTTGTGGTGCACAGATTTAGTTGCTCCACAGCACGTGGGATCTTCCCGGATCAGGGCTCAAACCCGTGTCCCCTGCATTGGCAGGCGGACTCTACCACTGAGCCATCAGGGAAGCTCCTTATTTCACTTTATTGAGGCCACAAAGTAAGGCAGGTTTCATTTTCAATTTTCCAAAAACTGCTTTTCTTTTTTTTTTAAGTATCCTGTTATAATTGAGAATAAAAAGGTTAACTGTGTATACTTGAATGCATTAATTGTATTCTTATTTAATAAAAATTGAGAAAAAGACTTGTAAAGAGAACCCTTGGGGTACTGAGTATGGCACGTTCTCTGAGGCACACCCTGGGTGCTCTAAGAGACAGTTTCATATTTTCTGCCATCTGGGATGTAGATCAAAATTACAAGGCACGTCGGACCACCTTAGGACAAGGAATGATCATGTCAGGCATCGATCATGCTCTCTGTCTTGATGAAAGATGGGATAGCGTCAAACCATGCATTTCAGTGTTTGGTTTAACATTTGCATTCAGCATTTACTAGCTAATGAGTTACTGGAGATTGGCATTCTTTTGGACAGCCGATATTATCTAGCTGTTTAACTGCAGTCTAGCCTGGAGAATCCCAGGAACGGGGGAGCCTGGTGGGCTGCCGTCTATGGGGTCGCACAGAGTTGGACACGACTGAAGCGACTTAGCAGCAGCAGCAGCAGCAGCATGGTGTGGAAGGGTGCCTCAGACAGCATGTTTTCCAAGTGTTGGACAAGACTGACATTCACCAAACTTGCAACATGAATGAAAAGTTATCCAATGATAGTCTTGAAAATGCAGTGACTCTATAAGTAATTGTGGAACATTTATATGTTCATTTAAAAAATATTGGTGGAAAATTTAGGATGACTAAGAAAGTTCTAAGACTATCTTGGCTTTAGGAGTTACATTTCAGTATCTTTCTCCAGTTTTCTGTCACCCCTTTTGACCATCCCCACACCTTGTTTTACAATCTTCAAACTCACTCCTCAGTCCATTTTAATGGACTCAGCATTTCAGATTTTATTTTTTATTTATTTACTTTTTAATTAATTTTTTATTGGAGTACTGTTTATTTACAATGTTGTGTTAGTTTTTGCTGTGCAGCAAAGTAAATCAGTTATATATACACACACACATATATATATATGTCCATTCTGTTTTAGATTCTTTTCCCATATAGATCATTATAGATAGAGCACTGAATAGAATTCCTTGGGTTATACAGTAGGTTCTTATTAATTAACTTTTATATATTTGTTGCTGTTCAGTCATTCAGTCGTGTCTGACTCTTTGTGACCACATGGACTAGGGCACATCAGGCTTCCCTGTCCTTTATTATCTCCTGGAATTTGCTTAAACTCATGTCCATTGAGTCGGTGATGCCATCCAACCATCTCATCCTCTGTCGCCCTCTTCTCCTTCTGTCCTCAATCTTTTATATATACTCTGAGCTGGTGGCTCAGACGGTTAAGCGTCTGTCTACAATCTTTTATATATAGTAGTGCGTAACTCAGCTGGTAAAGAATCCGACTGCAATGCAGGAGACCCCAGTTTGATTCCCGGGTCAGGAAGATCCCCTGGAAGAGGGCATGGCAACCCACTCCAGTATTCTTGCCTGGAGAATCCCCATGGACAGAGGAGCCTGGTGGGCTACAGTCTATGGGGTTGCAAAGACTCAGACACGGCTGAGCGACTAAGTACAGCACACACAGTGTGTATATGTTATCAGATTTCACTTTCTGTTTTCTAGAAATTTATTATATAAATTATAGCAGGAAGAGAATACAGATGAAAGAAAAAATTAATCAAAAGTTTGACAAAACAGGACTATATGAGGGTTAAAGGAGCCAGGATTATTTTTGCTTAGAAGAGAGAAACTTGTGGGTGCCTTAATAAAACTTTTCGGGTATATGAAGGGTTATTGTATGGAAACTGGTAACCAGCTGTTCTCTTTGCTGCTAAGAGGAGAACAAAGGGAAAAGTTCTCTAATTTCAGCGGAGGGAAGCTAGGTTGAACACAGGGGAGCATTTTCCCAAAGTGAGGTTTGCTAAGCATTGGAATGGATTACCATGAAATCTCTTTCTGGAGATGTTTGCAAATAAGTCGCTAAGAGTCCGACACGACTAAGCGACTTCACTTTCACTTTTCACTTTCATGCATTGGAGAAGGAAATGGCAACCCACTCCAGTGTTCTTGCCTGGAGAATCCCAGGGACGGGGGAGCCTGGTGGGCTGCCGTCTATGGGGTCGCACAGAGTCAGACACAACTGAAGCGACTTAGCAGCAGCAGCAGCAGAAACTGATGTGGGAGGAATGGTTTGGAGAGGTGGAGTCTTGCCTAGGGCCCTGGAAAATCAACAAGGTGATCTGCCCCTTGCTGGTCCCTACACCAAGCCAGCTGACCTCAGTCTGACAAGGTATGGAGGAGTGCCAGGTTAGCTCTTGCCTTCAACTATTTTAGCGGATGTTGAGCCGGTGTTCACACTGCCGCAGGCTTGGTTTTCTTGGTATCTAATTATTACTTGGTGGGAAGTAGTGACTGGGCCAGGAGTGGAAGGAGGTAAAGAATGCTGCCTTGTCACAGGCAAAAATGCGCATAAGCCCCCTTCAAAGAATTCTGAGTGAATGAGGGAAAAGTCGATGAAGGGTGAGGGACCCTTGTAACTTCTTTTTTCCTTTCCTTCCTTTCTTGTTTCTTTCTTTGCCTCAGATACAGTTTTTTTCCTCAGCAATATAATTTCTGTGTGTTCATTCAAACTGCTTCTTCCTTAAATTTTTTGAGATACAGAAGTATGTGTGTGTCTCCAAAGAAGCATTCCATTTAGTTCTTGTTGATAAACTTATTAGAATTTTAGATTTTTAGGCTTGCTTCAAATCTTGGAGTGGCTATCTCATTTAAAACTGTGGAAGAGTTTTTCTAAGCTTATTAATAATCCCTAAATTGCATTGCCATGACAGTAGCGAATACTACACATATTACCACAAGAATTTAAGTAAAATCACATTGGCCAAAATAACTCAGTGTGCTCTTTTTAACCAAATTGCTAGTATGATACTTTTACTGAATTGAATTTTTCTATTTTTAAAAATTTATTGTATCATTTGGACACAAGAGATTTGACAATATTTACTCAGTTTTAAGTACTAAAATTTTGCATACTGGGTAATAAAATATTCTTGGTTGCTTCAAACACAGTTATTGCTATAGAATTACAATAAGAGATTGAATCAATACTAATAACTGATTAGAAGTATTGATAATAACACTAATATTATTGGACTCCACCTCTCCACACACACGTGCACACACACACAGTCAAATGTAAACTGAACGCTTAAGGTGAAAGATTATACTGCATTTTTAGCCTAGAGATTTCTCTCTTTCAACTGCTTTAAGAAGTTTTGAGAATAAAACTGTTTTAAACTTTCCTTCTGACATCACTTTACAAAAATGTCTTTAAAGAAAACGAAAGTAACATTTTACCGTGCAGCATCAGGCTAATGAACATGGACTATTCTTTCTGTTTTAGTCACTGCCTTTAATGCCCCATTCACAAAGATACATAAAGAAGCAACTGCAGTGAGGACGTGGTTTGGCAGGCAAGGAGGGACTTCTGCTCAGTTTCCCACCCCACTGCCTAGCTTTGAACTATTAATATAAAGTCTAGAAACCTGAACTCTTACCTTTCTCTTCCCTGATAGGGGTAACCAGACCTATTCATATTAACATGGTCAACATCCCTAAAAAATTAATCGGTCAGTCTACTAGTCTTAGGGTTTCCTGAATTTTCTTTGTTCTTGCAAGATATTTAGGTCTATAAAACCTGATTTATTCAGGAACACCAGCAGGCTGCTTAAAGTTGGATTTTTTCATCTAAAGAATATAACAAACGAGAAGTAAGGGCAAGAAGTCAGAGAAAGCTTGATGCTTCCGGCCCAGGTAACTTAGTTAAGTCAGCAAGTCTTTCAGCTTTGCTAAAAGCGACAGGCAGAAGCTTGGGTTTGGTCAGTAGTCCGTATGTGCCTCTCTCTAATTGGAAAGGTCATATGTTACAGAATACTTTTCCAGTTCTTCAAAACTTGCTGGTGGGTTATCCTGATTTCTTGAAACAGTTTTTGAGCAGAGCTAGACTGTTAGATACATCTTCTGGGTTCATAGTAGCATTTGACACATGTGCACACATACACATTCTTCAGACTTCTGTGTGGTCAAGAAAGCTTGCTGTTCAGAACTCAAAGTTGGCCCAGGACACCAGACTATAGTGCTTGCTTTGTTTGTTTTGTTTGAACTAAACGTCTTCAAGTTTCGTTTTCGATTTTTATCGTAAAAACTGTGAAGGGAAGGTATTTGCTTGCTGTTGGGATTTGATTCCATCTTAAAGACCTGGAGCAGAAGTTTTATACAGATTTCAGAAAGCTGGTGTTTTATGATGCATGTGTAGTACAAGGTATAAAAATGCAAAGTAACCCAGTAAGAGTAAAAAGCAACATAACAACAAAAAAATCCCAAGTTGAATACTTAGAACACCTCTCACAAGAGAAGCCCAGACCTTTAAGTAGTTGCAATATGCATATAACATGAGATATCTGTGAATGCTGGTCCCTAACAGTTAATAGATCTGACGGGCTCATATGTTCCTGTCCTTTTATTCATGTGGCCTGCTATTCATATATTCAGATGCAGCAGATTCATGGGAGAATTTCTAGCAGGAGTTCTGGTATATTATTCTGTGTTATGGTTTCTCTATCTGTTTTTATGATGCACATCCTGTTGATTCTGCTCATGAAAGTAGAAAGGAATTATTTTGGAATATGGCTGCATTGTTGATATACATTTGATACTTTGTCTAAGATACTGAAAAGGCAGGTAAAGGCAAGAATATTTTAGCTTTTTAATTAAGATATACATTTCCTACCTGCCCAGCCTAAACACTGTTTTGGAGGATTAAAGGGAAGGGGAGGGTTCATGAGAGATCACTTTTAAAGGAAAAAAGAATGATATATCAAGTTAAAAAGCAATATTATAAACTGCTAAAGGACCATCGTTTCAACACGAATAACATGCAAGTTATATAAAAGCCCTGTGTATGATATGTTTATTGTTTTTAGTTTTTAGGCTTTATAGTCTTTGGGGACTTTGCTGGCCTGGATTTCTAGTTTAGTAGAGTACATTCAGCTGCATTGTGCATTTGAGTTCTATGGACCCCTTGTGCTTCATCCCTATTTACCTCATCCTTGTGGGCAAGCATCTGCTTTTTAATCTTACTTCTTAGGACTGCAGCTGGATTCTGGAATTCTGTGGCTGTCTGGTATTTTCTTCTGCATATTAATATGATTAAATTGTACCAATGGTTCTCTTTTGATCCCTTCAAAATGAATATGCTCCTAATATTTTTAGATTATAAAAATGAGGTAGCTTTGTTAGAAAATATTCAAACAGTATAGGAAAGTATGGAGGTTAACAACAAAAAAGACCTCGAGATAATGCTGGTAGTATGGTAACACATTCATGATCATCCTTACAGATGTTTCTCAATATGCTTATGTTCACATATAAATACATACTTTTACATGCCCTTCTACGTAAATGAAATAATACCAAAAAAACTGCTTTGTAATCTTTTCCTATACTAATAACTACAGATCTCATCATTATTTTACTGGATGTCTTATGTATATAATGTGTATAGAATGCTGCCTGGCATTCAATAGGCCCTTAACCAATAGTTGTCGAATGGATGAGCAATAATTTATTTAACCAATCTCCTGTTTTTAAATTTTATTATTATTATTATTATTTTGGCCATGCCACTCAGCACATGAAATCTTAGTTTTCCCCAGCTAGGGACTGAACCCACGCCCCCCTGCATTGGAAGCACAGAGTCTTAACCACTGGATCGCCAGAGCAGTCTTAACCAATCTCCTATTAATAGACATGGTTTATTTCCAATTTTTCACTATAGTAAATTACACTGCAATGAATATCCTTTTGTATCGTCTTTGTTCCCATGTACAATGATCTGTTTAAAGAAACTTCTTAGAAGTGGGTCAAATTGCTTAGAATTGCTGGTTCAACAGTTTGATAGTGATAAACTTGCTGAGTCACTAAATTTATGCTCAAGTTGTTCAAATTTATACCATCATCAATAGTACACAAAGGTAGCTGTTTTTACACATTCTCCCCAATGCTCTGATTGTCAGTCTTTTAAAATTTGCCATCTTGAAAAATTGCTCTACTGGATTTATTTGCATTGCATTGCTAACATCACAAGCAAAACTGAATATGTCTTTGCATAATTATTGGCCATTATTCATTGTGTGTTCTTTGTCTAGTGGTTTTTCTTGAAAGAGAGAGACCTGTTTTATTCTGCTGAAGTCATCTAATTTTATAATCCTAAGCTATATCCCAAACAGGTGACAAAATACTTCCTTTAGTCAGGTATACTGGTAAGTGAACATGTGGACCCATAGTCCTCATTTGTCAGAGAGAGCAAAGAAGAGAATTTGGAGGTTTTACCTCTTAATGTAGTGTCTTTTTGTCTGAGGACCACAACTGAAGTTTAAGAATTTATTAAAGAGACAGTAGTCATCTGGAGCAAAGATTATGTTGTTTAATATCTGGGTTCCAAAAAAGTGGGGAAAAATCAGTTTCTTATTTATGCATATTAAAATAACACTTTATTTCCAACTTCTGAATAAATGTTTACTTTTCTTTTGTTTGTTTTTTTCAGCTTTATCATCAGGGTTCTGTAATGTGTGTGTGTGTGTGTGTGTGTGTGTGTGTGTGTGTTTAATTAGAGAGAAACTCCCTCCTAACTTTATATGTAGTGTTGAGACCATCACTTTTTGAGTGAGGCTATTTTTTTCTCAGACTGAAGTTGCTGCTGAATTCCCAGTATGAATAAATCACAAGGGTTTTAGTACCCTTCCACAGAGTGATAATAAAGTGCTTGTTTTTAAAAACAGTAGGTAGGTTATGTCCAGTGGGGTTAGTTTAAATTCTTAATTTTCCAGACCAACATGCCAGAAAATGAAGCTCGGTTTCTTGGTAATAATAAGGTGAACTCACTTCCAGCAGAGAGATTTTGCGGCTTGGGATGTGCCCCTGTATTTCCCCCTTCTTGAGCTCCCTTTTCCACTTGGCACACCTTGCTCAGCCCTCTCGCCTTGCTTGGAAAAACATCCTCATCAGTGAGTACTTGTCGGTTTAGGGTGATAAGGATTAAAGGAAAGAGGGCTTTGTTTCAATTCAAATAACTGCATTAGTCACAGGGATACTTAATCCATTACACATTGTAGAATCCTCCAGCAAACTCCTTTTGTTCACCAGAGTGTTTTGCACTTAGTTAAGGGGAAAAAAATGAACAAGTGAATGCAAACTATGGAGGAACTGTCCAGTTCACAGAGTTCCGATTTTCCTGATTCTAAATTGTATAAGCGTTTGTTGTTGTTCAGTTGCTAAGTGGTGTTCCGACTCTTTGGGACCCCATGAACTGCAGCACGCCAGGCTTCCCTGTCCTTCACTACCTTCCAGAGTTTGCTCAAAATCGTGTCCATTGAGTCAGTTTTAAATTTTAATTTTTAAAATATTTTAAAATTGTCATTAAAATATACATAACATACAATTTACTATTTTAACTATTTTAAGTGCATTAAGTCAGTGGCATTAAATACATTCACATTATTGTGCGGTTGTCACCACCATCCATCTCCAGAGCTCTTTTCATCTTGTAAAATTGAAACCCTGTGCCCATTAAACAAAAACTGCCCATTCTCCCTTTCCCCTGACCCCTGGCAACCACCATTCTATTTCATGGAGTCTTTTTTGAGGGATATTATATCTCTTTCTTTTAAAAAGAGGGTAGAAATCCATCTTTTTAGGAATGGTTTTAGGTGCATTCCTGCCTAGACACACAGTTGGACAGTCTTATACTTTATACATCTTCCTGAAATGCATTTGGATCATTTCTACAGAAAACTTAAAAAAAAAACACTTCATCTTGCATCTCTTATCCCACTAACTTTTTGAAGCCATAAGAATATCTTATTAAGGATTATGCAAAATAACCTCCTACAAATCCTGATATTATTACACCGCCCCAAAAACTTCAAAGCATCAGGAAAGTTTCTTTTCTTTTTTTTTTTTTTAACTAAACCAGATTCAGCTGGCTACCCCACTTGGCTACAGAGTACTAAAGAAGAGACTGAACTTGATCCTGCAGCCCTTGCATACACAACACTCCCATTGACTCTAGAGAAGACTTAAGTGCATGAAAGGATTCCAGGATCAAAAGGTTAGCTCTACGGGGAGCTGTGTCTGCCTCCAGCAATCCATTTTTTTTTTCCCTATTGACAGTGAAAACGTTTTATAGTATTTTTTCAAAGTTTTTCAAAAACAGGCTGCTTGTGAAAAAGTGAAAAGGCATCTAATTGAACTATATCCAGAGGAGATCATGGCTGAGACCAACAGGGAGGAAAACATTTCTAAATCATAGTGATATTGGCCAAATCATTTGTATTTGAAAAGTTAAGTGCTGGAGGCGCTGGCTGAGGGGGGTTTTCATTATGAGACCTGGTTGGGCTGTGAAGCAGACTATGAGATAAACTAAAACACAAAACTTGGAGTTTTTATCCTTGTCTGCTAATGACTTAACACTGGCAGGCTACATTTTAGGAAATCTGTGAAATAGGGAAAAAATACATGCTATACCTAAATAATATAAATGTGCAGATGCTTAACTAATATTTATTCATTTCTGGGAAGACAAATGCCTTAAAACACTTCAAAAAGAGAAACTTCCTTAAGGAGAGTAATTAACATGGAAGAGTAGTAATAACATTTTTGAGGAAAGTGAGATATGGTTCCATGTGTGAATTTTCTACATCTGTTGGAACTCCTTAGAATGTGTAAAAAGTCATTCATTTATCAAATATTTTTGGGTGCATTTACTATCTGCCAAATATTAATCTAATAGTTTTCTAAAATTTCAATTGAACAAGGATACAAAGAAATGGATTTACATTTAATAAAACAGGATGGATAGCTGGGGATACACATGTGTGTCTCAGATATTTTGCATTTTCAAATCACTCTTCGGTAGTGAATTTACCTCAATTTTCTCCAGCTTTACCTGGAATGTACAAATCTTGATTGGAAAATGGCTTCTGTGATCTTCCTCCTAGGAATAACTATTAGAATATTTATCCTAATACATGTACCAGGACAGAGAATGCTACCTTGAGCTGACTTGAAAAGCATGTTTTATATTCAGAAAACCGATGTAATGTCATTAAAGTTTTGATCTTAAGCATCCTGCATCGTATGAGCAATGGCAAGGCTTGGTGAGGAGCTTGTCTGAACAGTTCTCTGGCCTTTTCACATAATTGGGCTTGACAGTTTTCTGCCGTTGCACAGGATAACTGCAGTTGATGGTGTTCATGTTTTTACTTAAGGGCCATTGAATTGTATTAGAAACTTTATACTACTCTCTTGTAATCCTGTAAGTCAGCTTTGAGTCGCATGATTGAAAGTGAAGAATAATAGACCACAAAACAAAAATTACTCATGCAGTTAAAGCTTTCTCTGTGTAGTTTTAGAAACAACCAGTCCACAGAGAATAAGGCTTATGAAAGAAATGAAAATACATGCTCATCCTTACCCACTCCTTGTTGTCTAGGCCTGTTCGGATCTGGTGAAAACATGAAGCCACTTACCCTAAGTGGTATTGGATAGCTACTTTATTCAACTTCTGGAAGGTTGATGCTTATAGAGACAGGATTTAAGATTTGAGAGGATGGGGGAAGGTGCTAGCAAACTCTTCTAGGTAGCACATGCCCAAAGACCCACAGAAATCAAGTGTGTTAAAATTTCCAATCGCTTTCAGTTTCCTTAGGAATTTTTACATGTTTCCTGGGTTATGTCCTTAAAATTTTGTTTTTTATTGGAGTGTAGTTAATTTACAGTGTTATATTAGTTCCTACTGTAAGGCAAAGTGAATCAGTTATACATATACTGAAGACCACTCTTTTTTAGATTCTTTTCCCATATAGGTCATTACAGAGGATAGAGTAGAGTTACCTGCAAGAATTGGGGCTCCCCGGTTGGCACTCGTGGTAAAGAATCCGCCTGCCAATGCAGGAGACGTAAGAGACTCAGGTTTGATCCTTGGATGGGGGAGATCCCCTGGAGGAGGGCACGGCAACCCACTCCAGTATTCTTGCCTGGAGAATCACATGGACAGAGGAGCCTGGCAGATTACAGGTCTTAAGGGCGCAAAGAGTTGCACATGACTGAAGTGACTTAGCATGCACATATGTACCTGTAAGAAGCATCACTTCTGCTCAGACCTCCCTGACATACCACCCTCCCTGAATCAGTTCCTCCTCTGTGCCAAAATTATAATTAGTTAGCACATGGATCATAATCAGTACTGCTTCGTGGTATTTTCTTTTCATGAGTGATTGCCTCCTTGAAGGAAAGCAGTGTATAGTATCCACTTTTTTATTCCTACAATCTCACACGATAGCTGACACATTAGTAATTTAACAAATATTTACTGCTTAAACAAATTCAGTGCTATAGTATGATTTTTAATAGCTACCTAGTATTATATATCCTATCATGGGCTATGTACTTATGCAGTGGTTAAGTTGACTTGCTGAAATAGATCTAGAAAAGACCGAGGGCAGTGACTGATTGACAAACGGTTCTTGAGTGCACTCAGAAAATCAAAGAGGAATGACAGGGAGCAGGCTCCCAAATTTCTGTTCCAGCCAGTTAACATTAAGCTCTAAAACTTGCCCCTAGTGTCATCCCAGGGCATTATTTCCCAGAAGAACCCTACTAAAATTCAAAGATGTCCCTTTGTAGTGTTAGCACACTAATTGAGGTGATTTTTGTCTAACTAAGCAGTTATCTATGGAACCAAGAAAGAAAGGTCCGGGAGGAGTAGGATGATAGATATCCAGGTGTAGAAAAGAAGTTGGAGGAATAAAGGTCCTGAGAATATAATAACGTTTGTGGAAGGGAGGCCAGGGTAAGCACAAAGCACGGAAATTTGGCAGCTTGATGTAGCATACACATCCTAGATGCGGGGGCTTTGTTGGGGTGGAGGATGATAGAAACAATGGAGTAAATCTGATAAGGAGGTTAAAGATCCCTGAAGACAAACGCAACCTATTTTACAACCTGAATTGAAGTTTGGTCTTTTGTTTGTTTTTTATTTTTCCAGAAAAGAAAATCTTTTTTTCTAATTAAGGTTGCTTTACAATGTGTTAGTTTCTTGCTATACAGTGAAGTGAATCAGCTATATGTATATATATGCATCCTCTGTTTTGGATTTCCTTCCCATTTAGGTCATCACAGAAGATTATGTAGAGGTCCCTGTGCTATACAGTAGGTTCTCATTAGTTATCTGCTTTATAGATAATTGGGCTTCCCTGAGAGCTCAGTTGGTGAAGAGTTTTCCTGCAATGCAGGAGACCCCAGTTCGATTCCTGGGTCACTCAGGAAGATCTGCTGGAGAAGGGATAGGCTACCCACTCCAGTATTCTTGGGCTTCCTTTGTGGCTCAGCTGGTAAAGAATCTGCCTGCAATGCGGGAGACCTGAGTTCGATCCCTGGGTTGGGAACATCCCTTGGAGAAGGGAAAGATTACCCACTGCAGTATTCTGGTCTGGAGAATTCCATGGACTGTACAGTCCATGGGGTGCAGAGTCAGATACAACTGAGTGACTTTCACTTATTTACTTACAGATGTGGCTTAAAGCTCAACATTCAGAAAACTAAGATCATGGCATCTGGTCCCATCACTTCATGGGAAATAGGTGGGGAAACAGTGGAAACAGTGTCAGACTTTATTTTGGGGGGCTCCAAAATCACTGCAGATGGTGACTGCAGCCGTGAAATTAAAAGACACTTACTCCTTGGAAGGAAAGGTTATGACCAACCTAGACAGCATATTAAAAAGGAGAGACATTACTTTGCCGACAAAGGTCCGTCTAGTCAAGGCTATGGTTTTTCCAGTGGTCATGTATGGATGTGAGAGTTGGACTATAAAGAAAGTTGAGCGCTGAAGAATTGATGCTTTTGAACTGTGGTGTTGGAGAAGACTCTTGAGAGTCCCTTGGACTGCAAGGTGATCCAACCAGTCCATTCTGAAGGAGATCAGTCCTGGGTGTTCACTGGATGGTCTGATGCTGAAGCTGAAACTCCAATATTTTGGCCACCTGATGCAAAGAGCTGACTCATTGGAAAAGACCCTGATGCTGGGAAAGATTGAGGGCGGGAGGAGAAGGGGACAACAGAGGATGAGATGGTTGGATGGCATCACTGACTCAATGGACATGGGTTTGGGTGGACTCCGGGAGTTGGTGATGGACAGGAAGGCCTGGTGTGCTGCGATTCATGGGGTCGCAAAGAGTCAGACACGACTGAGCAACTGAACTGAACTGAATAGTGGATATATGTCAATCCCAATATCCCCATTCATTCCATCCCCACTTGGCAGGGATTGGCTGTGACTCATTGTGGGGGCAAGGACATTGATAGCTGAAGCATCAGGAAGACATTACTAATGTTATTACTATTATTTTTTATTTTTCTGTTGCTCTTTTTTCTATTATTCTTTCAATTTTTTAAATTTGTTTTTTATGCTTTTATTTTTGTTTTTCTTTGTTTTTTTTTTTTTTTAAAGTCTCTTTTTAAACTCTATTTTCAATTTTTACTCTACTTTTTTGGAATTTGGTCTTTACAGTAGCTCTTCATGGGAGATTAGAAGGCCTTTGCCTGTGTGTGGAAAAAGGCTTCACCTTAAGTCTTTACTCTGCTTGATTGAGGTTGCTTGGGTTGGGGTGCTGGCTCAAGGAGAAGTTCTGAAGCCAAGTCCAGACTCAGGGGAAGGCATTCCATCATTTAATGATTTCTGCCACAGGTCCAAGGGGAATAAGCAGTCAGTCAATGCAGCCATAGATTCTCCTGCATTTTTGAGAATTAAGTAGATCACCAATGACAGTGACAACCCAGTCCAGTCCTGACAAGAGTGAGAAGAGCTTGGGAGATCTCGTTAATGAATCTATAAGAGTTAATGACTCTACAGGAGCACTGAATGCCCTAACTAAATATCCTCCTTGCATATTTGTATAAACCTGGAAAATTGCTTCTTGAAGAGAAAAGGAAGTGATATTTTTAGACTTGGATCAGCATTTCCAGCACATCTATTGATGGGCTAGCTCTTCAGTGTTTACATGGCAACGGGATGAGCTATTATTAGTACTGCTCACATCATGGGGTATCAGAATGTATTTTGTTGTGATAGACCAGCTATACAGATTGTTTTTTGATTTTTTTTTTTCCGAAAAAGTTGAGTGCATTGATTTATTGGAATTACTGTTGACGTTTTAGCTATGATTCTGTTTTTTCTCAAATATCAGACTAAATTCTCTGTTCTTGAGAGAAGATTTTTGAAGACAACAGAACACTAAATGACATTTTAGTGCAATGGTTTTTTCTTGAATGTTTGCTATGTTTCTGACACTGTGTGCTGAGTGCTGTAGTGGATACCACAGAAATGAAGAGAATACCTCAAGGAACTTGTAATTTATTGAGAGACAAGGCATCTTCTTTTTTGTAATGTGTCTATTCAAAATGTTTGCCCACTTTTTCAAAAGATAAAAAAGATTTTTATTTTTATTATTTAAAAGCTTTGAGGTATAATTGACAAACAACATTATATTAGTTTCAGGTGTACAACATAATGATTATATATTTGTATTTATTTTGTATTTATTGCAAATGATCATCACAGTAATTCTTGTCAACATCTGTCACCATCGTGCCCAGTCACTTTTCAGTCGTGTCCGACTCTTTACAACCCCATGGATGGTAGCCCATCAGGCTCCTCTGTCCATGAGATTTTTCTCAGTAGGAGTACTGGAGTGAGTTGCCATGCTGTCTTCTGGGGATCTTCCAGACCCAGGGATCGAACCTGCATCTCCTGCATTGCAGGCGAATTCTTTACTGCTAAGCCATCAAGGAAGCCCCTCTCACCATATGTAGTTACAAAATTGTTTTTTCTTATATTGAAAACTTTTATGCTCTTCACAACTTTCAAATATGTGACACAGTGTTTCCTCCTTATCTATTTCATTTATTCCACCATCCTCCACTTCTGGCAACCACTAATTGGTTCTCTAAATCTGTAAGTTTGTTTTGTTTGTTTTTTCTGTTTTCCTTAGATTCCACATTTGGGTAAGATCATTTGGTATTAGAGACAAGGCATCCTTGAATCAGGGAAATAATAAGATAGTATATGATACATATGGGGAAACCCAGGTTGGTTCATTGGTAAAGAATCTGCCTGCCAATGCAGGAGATGCACATTTGATCCTTGGGTTAGGAAGATCCCCTGGAGAAGGAACTAGCAACCCACTCCTGTATTCTTGCCTGGGAAATTCCAAGGACAGAGGAGTGTGGCGGCTTACAGTCCCTGGAGTGGCAAGAGAGTCGGACGTGACTGAGTGACTAAACAACAACGAAATATAATACATAGATTCATAATGATTTAGTAGTTTAGAGAAAGGAAGGAACAGTGGGATTATTTAAATAGCTAATATACCCATCGTCTGTTCCTCTCATTTAGTGACTCTGGAGCCCTATGAGAGAGGGGATGAGAAGAATGGAAGAAGGCTTGCTCATCTCTTACTTCTTTGCTCATGCGGTGTTGCTCTTGTGAGTCAATGTCTATGGAAATTTGGGGAGTGACAGGAAAATCATTTTCAGAAATGCAGATGAAGGTAGTGATGGTGGAATATTAACCAACAGTAGCTCTTGCTTTCTGTCCACCAGCCCAGAGAACTGAGTACACATATATGCTCTTCTAGGTACTGCAGATCATTCCTGGATGGTCACAGGTCTGTCTGAGGTCACAGGGACTTACTTTAATTTCTGTTTTTTCTAGTTAAGCTGCTGTTTCAGGCAGGGAGAGACAAGAGCCACACATGGCTTCCCCCTTACTTCCTCCCTTCTCTCACCTCCCTGCCCCATTCTTTATCATTTCACTGATTTCTTTTTCTCTCTTCCTCCTAGTGGTTGTATCTGCTTTTCCCTAGATTCCTAGTTTCCCTTTCACAACTCTCCATGGCTCTCTACATGCCATTTTCTCTGTCTAACCCAGAAGCAACATTTAGAATTGGACACGGAACAGTGGACTGGTTCCAAATTGGGAAAGGAGTATGTCAAGGCTGTATATTGTCAACCTGCTTATTTAACTTATGTTCAGAGTACATCATGCAAAATGCCGGGCTGGATGAAGCCCAAGCTGGAATCAAGACTGCCGGGAGAAATATCAGTAACCTCAGATATACAAATGATACCTCCCTTATGGCAGAAAGCGAAGAGGAACTAAAGAGCCTCTTGATGAAAGTGAAAGAGGAGAGTGCAAAAACTGGCTTAAAACTCAATGTTCAAAAAACTAAAATCATGGCATCCGGTCCCATCACTTCATGGGAAATAGATGGGAAAACAATGAAAACAGTGACAGACTTTATTTTCTTGGGCTCCAAAATCACTGCAGATGGTGACTGCAGCCATGGAATTTAAAGACAATTGCTCCTTGGAAGAAAAGCTATGACCAACCTAGACAGCATATTAAAAAACAGAGACAAGCCTTTGCAGACAAAGGTCCGTCTAGTCAAAGCTATGGTTTTTCCAGTAGTCATGTATGGATGTGAGAGTTGGACTATAAAGAAAGCTGAGCACCGAAGAACTGATGCTTTTGAACTGTGGCATTGGGGAAGACTCTTGGTCCCTTGGACTGCAGGGAGATTCAACCAGTCCATCCTAAAGGAAATCAGTCATGAATATTCATTGAAAGGACTGATGCTGAAGCTAAAGCTCCAATTCTTTGGCCACCTGATGCAAAGAACTGACTCATTGGAAAAGACCCTGATGCTGGGAAAGATTGAGGGCAGGAGGAGAAAGGGACGACAGAGGATGAGATGGTTGTATGGCATCACTGACGTGATGGACATGAGTTTGAGCAAGCTCTGGGAGTTGGACAAGGAAGCCTGGCATGCTGCAGTCCATGGGGTCGCAAGAAATTGGACATGACTGAGCGACTGAACTGAACCCTGAAGAAACGAGAAGAGAATGCAATAATTGTTTCCAAACAAGACTTTTCCCTTCTTTCCATGTTTGGAAAAACACCTCCTGGAAAATTAGCTCTTGAATTGTAGGAACTGAATTATTTTTGTTGTTCTGTACACATCCCAGTGTGTTTATGTCATTCCATAAAGTTTAATTGAGAGCAATTAAGTCACCTATCATATATAAGACATTCTGAGCTTCATGCTAGATAAATGATGCATTGCTAATATCTTACACATTCATTCATTCACTGAATAAAGAGATAAGCAGAAGCCAGATCTCATTAGGCCTTATAGGTCATAATGAAGGATTTAATTTTCTTTCATTTCTTTTTAGATTCCACATATAAGGGATGTCATTCAATATTTCTCCTCTGTCTGACTTACATCACTCAGTATGACAATCTCTAGGTCCATCCTTGTTGCTACAAATGGCAGCATTCTGTTCTTTTTAATGGCAGAGTGATACTCCATTGCATATATGTACCACAGCTTCCTTCTCCACTCCTCTGCTGATGGACACAGGTTGCTTCCATATCTTGGCTGTTGTAAATAGTGCTGCAGTGAACATTGGGGTGCATGTATCTTTTTGGATCATGTTTTTTTTTTTTTTTTTTCTGGATATATGCCCAGAGTGGGATTACCGGGTCATATGGTAGCTCTATTTTTAGTTTTTAAAGGAACCTCCATACTGTTCTCCATACTAACAAAAGGGTTTAGTTTTGACCCTAAGAACTGTGGGAGATTTGGAGACTGACAGAGTCTGATTTGATATTTAAAAGTTGTGGCTGCCGTATGAGAATCCATGAAAGGGCAGGATGAGGAGAAGCTCCTCTGAGAAGCTATTACAGAATTCCAACCTAAAGATAATGGTAGCTTAGACTAGGGTGTTTGGAGTAGAAATGGGGAGAAGTAGACCAATTCTTGCCAAAATGTGTCTTTGCAGGCCCAATCCTATTTCTCACACTGGTGTCGCCTTTATTTATGGCTAGAGGCTAGCTACAGCATTCACGTTCTTAGCTTAGTGTCTGAGCAGCTAGCTGATTTAAAACCATAGAAGCTGGGCAGCACTGGATTGGATGTAATTCTGACTTACTAGCCGTTCATGCCTATTGTAGGGCCCTGATGCTGCTCAGAATGTGTGACAACTTGATTACTACATTCCTCTGGCTTAAAATATATTTTTTAATGAGAAAGAGATGCTGGGAACTTCCCTAGCAGTTCAGTGATTAAGACTCTGCGTTTCTACTACAGGGGGCTCAGATTCATCCCTATGGCGTGGTGGTGGCCAAAAAAGTAAAAATACAAGTTAATTTTTAAAAAAAATTAGAAAAGAGATTTTGGAACTGATAGTTTAATAAATTGCAAAATGCTTCTCTCATCCATTTCATACTTTATTGGCATTGTTGTGTGAGGTGTTTCATCCAATCAGTCTATTAAAATGAGAGTTTTAATATTTGGAGCATGGGGATACCAGTGTGGCCTTGGAAAGTGCCAATCAGCACTAGGCGTGACAGGAGTCATTTTCACACATAATTACTAAGGGCTGGGTGCGTGCAAGATAAGAAGCAAGGTGTGCCTTTGCTTCCAAGAAAGCTGAGGAGAGAAAGTAGCAAAGTTACTGGAGAGCTTTCAAGTGCTGGCCTTTTCCAGCCTCCACCATTCAACCTGGGTGGGTGCTGTTCTTACCCCTATTTTATGACAAGCACAGAGGCACCGTGTCTGTCTCAGGTCACACTGCTGTTCTGTGCAGAGCCGTGAGCTAAGCCCAGAGCCCATGGTCTCCCCACGCTGTAGGTACCACTTTATAAGATGTCAGATGCTGGACTTCCCTAGTGGTCCAGTGGTTGAGAATCTGCCTGCTGATGCAGGAGACACAGGTTTGATCCCCGGTCTGGGAGGATCCCACATGACACAGAGCAACTAAGCTCGTGTGCCTCGACTACTGAAGCTCACACACTGCAACGAAGAGTAGCCCCCATTTGTCCCCGCCAAAGAAAGACTGTGGGCAGTGTCAAAGGCCCAGAGCAGCCAAAAATAAATAAATAAAAAATTAAGAAAAAAAGATGTCAGATATCTTTTGTTTGAATACTCCCTCAGCTGCTTCACAGCTACAAGATCTTGGAGAAAATGTTCTAATCTCTCTGAGCCTCAGTTTCCTTATCTGAAAAATATGGATAACAGTATTTCCTCAAAAGGGTATGCATGAAGCGTGTATGTGTGTTTCTGGTTGACAGTAGACAGGAACTACATTTTGTGTTCCCTTTCTTTTGTGACCCACCAAGAGGAAGTGTGATGTGATTCTGTTGTAGAGTCCTAAGCAAGCATGGCAAGTTTTTTTTTTTTTCAATTTCACCACTGTCAGAAAAGCTTGCATTAGAAGTTTGGGTATGGGGGTTAGGAGAAGTCTGCGAGACTGTGGGATTTGCGTGCAGAATATCTGTGCCTAGGAAGAAAGGCATTCCCAAGCTCCGTAGGCCATCGCACCAAATTCAGGTAGCAACAGGAGGGGAAGGAGGCATTGTTTATGTAAGGCATATAGTAAATGAAGCCCTGAAGTCCGGTGGGGTCAGTTTTGTGTGTCATTGGGAGCTGAAATTAATGGATATTTCCCTTTGAAGGATCAGCTCTTCAGACAATAGCAAATGGAATAAAGGGACTTGACACTTTTTGTGAGGGATCATGTTTGTTTTTTCCAATCTGATGGAAACCAATTTGCCTCCCCTGAAACTAGACATGTAAGCTTTGATAAGCTGACAAGAGGGGGAAAAAAACAGCAACCACAAACTTTCAGTCTGTAGCAGACTCTCTGTCTCTCTCTCTCTATATATTTATACATATATGTGTATATATATGCACATTTGCAAACAGTTTAATTAATGGTTTATTTTTGCCTGCACTGGGCCTTTATCGCTGTGCGAGGGCATTCTCCAGTTGCTGCAAGCAGGGGCTGCTCTTCACTGGGGTGTACCGGTGCACGGGCTCCTCATTTCGGTGGCTTCTCTTGCTGTGGCTCCCAGGCTCTAGAGCAGGCTTAGTTGTTCCACAGCGTGTAGGACCTTCCTGGACCAGGGATCGAACCCATGTTTCCGGCATTGGCAGGTGGATTATTAACCTCTGGGCCACCAAGGAAGTCCTCTAGCAGACTCTTAAAAATAATGTGTGAGACAATAGTCCTGCTAAACTTTCTACAAAGTGATCCTTACATGCATGTGAGGAAGACAAGAAACTACCACTCTGGGAGAAAAAAATGCCAAAAAGGTAATCTTAATTATTGAACTGTACCATATTGGCCTGAAGTTTTTTAAAAGTAGAGTGTGGAGGCAACATTTAGGGAGGATTCTCCATCTCGCTGGCTGACTATGCTTCCATTATTGACCAGAGATGTATCAATACATTTTTCGAGAGTGATACAATTAATACCACCATGAGAAGTTGTTAGAGCTTAAAATTGGTCAAGAGTTCATTATACAACTTGTGATTGTCATTATCATTCACATTTGGCTCTGTTAGGTTTTTGTTCCAACTCTGTGTATATTATAAACATAAAAGGTTTCGAAGATAACACATTGCAAAATTTTGAGTGAAGGATTCGGTGAATTTTAGACAAATACTTTCTGTGATCGTCCAAGTGACATGTGTCAGAATGTCTCAGAAGATGATAGTTCTTCAGAATATTCTGATTCAGATGATGTGAATATTAGACCAACAAAAAGATAAAAAACTCCAGTGATGGATTCTGATACAGAAAGTGAAAGTGAAATTCATGGTGCTGGAGAATGCTTCCTTGCTTCTACAGAACAGTGGTTTGAAGACAACATTTCAGAAAAGTTAGAAGAGGTGTGTCAGGTGTACAAAGTACTATTGAATGGAATAACCCACAAAGTGTTAGAGAAATAACATAATTAATTTTTGACTGACCAAAATAAAAATTGCCAACCACAGGCATTACTTTTTGCAAACATTTCTCTGGTCAATGATGAATTAAAATCACTGAAGCATGGACGATTGCTGGACCTTTACTCTTCTTTCCTTACTTGTCATCTGCTTTGAACCAAGTCTTACAGGTATATAGAGACACCCAGAGGCTTTGTTAGACTCATCAGTATCCTATCTTTGGATTGCTTCTCTTCCAACTCTGTTTTCCTACAATACGGTCTATTTCACACCAGCGGCCAGGCTCCAGCAATCAAATAATGAAAGCTCTGAAAAAGGTGCTACCAGTGTGTCCACAGGATTATGATGTTTCTAAGTTTTGCAAAAGCAAGATTAAAAAAAAAATATGTATTTATTTATTTTTGGCTGTGCTGGGTCTTCGTTGCTGCTTGGGCTACTCTCTGGTTGTGGTGTGTGGGCTTCTTGTCTCAGTGGCATCTCCTGTTGCAGAAAATGGGCTCTAAGGCATGAGCGCTTCAGTGTTTGTGACATCGGTTCAGTATCGCAGCTCCCGGGCTCTAGAGTATAAGCTCAGTAGTTGAGATGCATGGGCTTAGTTGCTCTGTGGCATGTGGGATCTTCCTGGGCCGGGGATTGAGCCCACGTCTCCTGCTTGTATTGACGGGTGGATTCTCTACCACTGAGCCACCAGGGAAGCCTGCAAAGCAAGATGTTTTAAATGCAGGTACTCAAGATCACCTTCTCTTTCCACTCTGATTTCCTCTCTGTCACCATTTGTCAGCTGCCGTCTGAGTGATGGGTATATTTTGGATCTGGCTAAGAGGAAGTTGAATGGGGGATCCAAGTATTGATAGTTCAGTGGGATAGTTTTACGTAGTTTGCAGTCCCTTTTATAACCGTCTAGGTGAGGAACTACATGGGACTTCCCTGGTGGCTCAGGGAAAGGATCTGCCTACAATGCGGGAGACCTGGGTTTGATCCCTGGGTTGGGAAGATCCTCTGGAGAAGGAAATGGCAACCCACTCCAGTACTCTTGCCTGGAAAATCCCATGGGTGGAGGAGCCTGAGAAGCTACAGTCCATGGAGTTGCAAAGATTTGGGCACGACTGAGCGACCTCACTTTACTTTACTTTAGGTGAGGAAAGGCTTCTTTGAATACTCCTACCACCTTGGATGCTTACCAGCATGGTGAGCACCAGAGGTCCTAAGGCTATGAGCCAGTCCTCCGGCAGTCATCACAGGAAGTACAGGGGGACATGGAGGGAAAAGAAGGTTGGAAGCAAGGTTTGAGTTCAGCTGCGGAAAATTCTTACCTTCAGCAGACATAAAGTTGTGAGAAGATTGATGCTGTCTTGTCTGGAAAATAGTTGATTATGTTGAGCATCCAATTATAAACTCACTGTGTGAATGAATAGTGTGGAATAGATTTTGTTAGAACACTTGTGCTTGTAGGGTGCAGGCTGTAGGCAGTACAGCAAGAATGTCTGTGGGAGAAGATGCATGTTTCCAGCATCCTATTCTGGGTCTCATCTTCTTGTATCTATTGCATCTTGTCCCAACAAAACTTGGTAGTTTCTGTGGGGAAAGATGACCAAAATTGCCACCAAAGCAAAAGAAACGCTCTGAGAAACTAGTATTCAGGTGACAAAACTCTCACACACATTCATCACACACATCTCACATACAACCCACAGTACGTGGCATAAGAAGAATTCAAGTTTTCTGTTACATAACTCAATGCAATGTAGAAACGTTAGAATTGTTCTTGTGTGTGTCTTAATTTCAGAATAGTTTTGTATTTTTTGCCAGTATTATTGTTCTTACAAAAATTCAGATGTGACCAGAAAGATGTATGTGTCTTGAAAGCCAAAAGTGGAAATTGAAAGAAATTATTTGTGGTACTTGTCATCGCTTAAAAAATTGTAGGGACTTCCCTGGTGGGATGACTGGTGGTTGGCACTTTGCCTCCCAGCCCAGGGGGTGTGGGTTGGATCCCTGGTTGGGGAGTTAAGATTCCATTTGCCTTGTGGCCAAAAAAATAAAACATAAAACAGAAGCAATATTGTAACAAATTCAATACAGACTTAAAAATGGTCCATGTGGAAAAAAAAAGCTTAAAAAATTGTAACGTGTAATTACTCATTCTCCATAATTAATTTTTGTATTGAATCTTGTATTTTATTTTCCTTAAAGAGAGTATCAAGTTAAAAAATTCACAATGTGAGAGTTAAGTTTTATTTGGGGCAAAAGAAGGACTGCAGCCTAGGAGACAGCACCTCAGATAGCTCTTAGAAACTGCTCCAAAGAGGCAGGGGAGATGGTCAGTATATACGTGATTTTGGTGAAGGGGGAGCCCATGAAATCAAGCACATTGTTTTTTTTTTTTTTCCAGAAGGTTTCTGCTAGTCATGAGGGAGCAGTCATCACCATGAAGGATTTTACTGCTTTTCTAGGAGACACAAGAATTGGGGTCATAAAATCAGCTCCGGAAAATATCTAACTGTCTGAAGACCTGTCCTGCCAGTCCCTCCTCCGCCTTCCCTGAGGACAGCATGCCTCATTTCTCCTCTCCACCCTGAACTCCTTTCAGGAGGTGTTGAGGATCTGCAGCTGCAGCAGCACATGGTTTAATCCTTGTTGAGGTAGATGGCCAGTGCCAATTTGGAGTTGACGGGTCACAACGTTTGTATGAGCTTTAGGCCCTGTGGAGCCTGGGTCCGCTCAGCTCCATACCTTCACTCTTATGTGTGTGTGTTCAGTGGGATCTGGGAGTCGTGTGTGTGTGTGTGTGGGGGGGGGGGGGGCGCTGCATGCTGAAATAGAAGGAGAAGCCTTGATTCTACCACCTACAAGCTGTGTGGCTTCAGCAAGTTTCTTAGCCTCTCTGAACTTCAGTTTCCTCAGCTATAATGTTTGGATGATCCTTCTTCACAAGATTGTTGTAAGACTTCAAAGAATACTTAACATAGTGTGGGGCATGTGATCAGCACTCAATAAATCTTACTTCCCCTTTTTCCTGTCTCTCTCTGGAATGGTTCATGGGTTTATCTGAGGTCAGGGACTCAGGGGAGGAAATATTTTGTCTTTTCAAAATGAGTTTTGATATAAGGATATTAAAAAAGAGTGCTGGGGTTTCCCCTGTGATTCCTGTCTTTAACAAGCCCGATACAAAATGAATCGCAACGATATTTTCTCTGAGTATAAGCAAAGAATGAAGTGCTTTCAACAGTTGTAAAGAGTATTGGGCTGAAAGTTCCAATTCAGTGTGTCTGCCACACGCACACACACACATATATACACACACACACACCACACGCATGCACACTCACACACTCGTTCTCCTATTTGTTTGACATGGCTCAAGGATTAGATGATTCTGAATCACTGAAGTTTTTCTTAAAAACTTCATCTGTCAGTCAAAAATATTGATTAGCAAAGCCCCAAACCATGTGTTAGGTTCTCATGAGATATAGAAATCTGGGAACTGGGATTTGCAGTTTGTGTCTTCATGAGCAAATAGTTTCTTTCTGGGGTGTGCCCTGGAACAAACAGCACAACCCTTCTGATAGGGTTGCTTCAGTCACATACATGCAGACATAGTCTCTGGGTGGTGGGAGTGGGAAGTGGAAACACAAAGTTTGATGAATCCTGACTTGCTGTCAGGGTATCAGTCAGCCTGCAGAGCAGACTGACTAATGTCTGTGATGTTGGACCATGAACTCTTTTCTTCAAGGGCGAGATCCAATAATACCTTTTTTTTTTTTTTTGCAGTTCTTACCAGGGCTAACGTAGTAGGTGTTCACAGTATCTATCGAATCAATTTATAATCTATATACAGTAGAATTAAAAAGAAAGACTTAAAGTGCCCAAAGGGTTTCCCTTTTTGAAAAAAAACCTGCAGCTTTTGATTAATAAGCATAAATACTATGTCTCTTGCCGTGATATTTTTGAAGAAGGGGAATATTTTTCAAATGGGAAATCAGAATTGGTCTACTTCACTTATTTTGCTGATAAGCTCTTCCTTCTTGGTGTGAAAGAAACCATCTTTTCTTACATAAGCAAGTCCAGGGTCATCTGAGAAATTAGCATACTTGTAAAGACCAAAAAATCACAAGTAGACTCTCAGCTGAGTGAAGAGCAGTTAGAAAGAAAACCTGTTTTCTGAGATTACCTCTGTCCCCCTGTAACTGTCATACATAACTGATTTCTAATGAAGAGGAATTGTTGGTCAAGTAAGAAAGAGTCTATGTAATATATGTCCTAATGGATTATTCGTTTACCCTCTGCATATTAAACAAAGCTGGGTGCATATAGTTTATCCAAATTTGTTTGAGACTATCTTGGTTAATTTTCCTGTTTTCTGAACTACTGAGTGAAATAAACTCACTCAGGTTGTCAAAGTGAACCCACTTAACCTGGTTAACATCATGGTGTCTGGGTGAGATCTACCTGGGGTCTCGTCTATTTGGCTGCTAAACACACACAGACAGACATACACACTTGTTTAAAAATATTTATCCATGTACACCTTGTGTTAAGGGTGTGCTGAGGACTGTGGGTGTGAGCAGGCATGACCCTGTCCCTGATCAGAAGATAGGACCATGCAGCCATATCTCTTTTTTGGGTTTTGTAGGAGGCCTGGGGCTAATGCTAAGCTTCCAGCAGTGTGTCCAGAGGTGGCTGGGTTTGCTCTCTCAACAGACAAGACATGCAGTTTATCAGAGACAAATGCCCCATTTGTTGTCTTCTGGGCCACTTAAACCTTCATCTATTAATTACTCATATAAAACAACAGAAAAGTTTAAAAGAATGATTGTCTCAGACAGCCATATTTTAAATTCAGACTATGGAACAGAAGTTAATTGATAATTTGAAGGCCCTTAGTAATAACTACTCTTGATTGCAGCAGTTTTGCTTTGAGCTGAGGTTATTGGGATAAGTTTTAATTCTGGTTGGAAAAGAACATGGAAATAGTACTTACCTTATATTGTCATATTTTTAGTGCTTGAGTATTTGAAGTTACGGAGCTGTACTCTTTGTACGTTCAGGAATGTTAGTTATTTCAGACTGCAGCATGACTGGCTACAGCTAGCTGAATAAAATCCCTGCAGTTCATCCGTTCTTCTCCTACCAGCAGGTGTCATTATGGAAATATGAAAATACTGTAAATTCCAAAGTTGTAGGAACTGGCTATAAGAGAGAAAAGGAGCACTTTGGATATTAAAAAACAGCGAAGAGAAATCATCTGGTACTAACCAAGGGTGGCATGTTTAATTACTAATTTGGCAGTGTTCTACAACATAATGAAACCGACACAGGATTTCAAGGCACATACATAATTTATTTTAATTAGGTTAAGCAAGCATTTATTAAAACCTACTCTAGGCTCATAGGAGTCTCAAAAGGGAAGTAAGACATAATTCTTATCCTTAAGGAGCTGGCATGATATCTGGGGAGAAAAGGGTATAGTTATGAAATATTAGTGAGCAGAATGAGTCGGTCCTTTTTAACATGCCGATTGAAATGCATAGATAGTAAAAGTCGCAACAATTCCTGCTGGAGCGGGTGTGTAGTATTGTCGACTCTCGGTTCTTCAAAGAATACTGTTTACATATTTAAGTAGAGCGGAGCTTCAAAATTATTTGGTAACTTGATGGCTCATTCTTTCCTTTTTTGCTAACTGCTATCACCCATCTTTCTCCACACATTGAAAGTGATAATTATAATGATTACGTATGCATCGGTTTACCAAGGATATAGTAATTCGTTGTAATAGTTTGCTATTATCAACTGATAATATGACCAAATTTTTCTAAAAGCTAAGGTCGACTCTACAAGTGGGCTTTTTTATCAGGAGACTTATACCAGGAGCCTTGGTAAGAGTATTAATGTCTGGATCAGGAGCAATGCTTCATCTATTCAGTTTTTCCCTTCTAGACTCTGGGTTCTTCCAAGGCATCGGATATGTGGCATTCCTCTTTGCATTCCTGCTACTCTAATTCTGTATCAGTACCTGTTTGTTGAATGGCTAGGTGAATAATAATAATGCCAAAGAACAGGATACTGACAATCCTTCATACATTATGGTGCTAGAATGTATGTTGCTATTAGACTAAGAAATATCAGATGAGTAATTCAGAAAACTGGATTGAAAATTTGAGAGTATAGATTCTAAAGTTTTCTCCTTTGGTTCCATTAGTCCACCCAAGGAAATCTGTCTCAAAAGTTATTTCTCAAACACCTTCTCAGTTTTTTAACACCCATTTCCCCCAAACCTCCCAAAACAATCACAAGAAGAACCAAATAAACATCAAATCTGAACCTCTCCTTGGCCCAGAGGATGCCAAGTTCATGTTCCACTACCCAAAGATTTTTTGGCATTGGCACATTCAAACTCAGACCCTCATCTTCCTTATTCTAGAAGATGTTTAGACAATGGGGATATTTCATTAAAATAACTATGAATTGTTTAAATAGTATGTGCTACACATTTTATCCACAGTACCCCCAACCCTGACAGGACATCCAGATGAGATCCTGAATTTGGATGGGGTGATATGGGGTAGTCATTTATTTTAGCTTCTCACTGACAGTACATGCAGAGATACTGAACCCAGGTCAGTCTGACTACAAGGATTTCTCTCTTTCTGCTATGCCAGAAGCTTAATGCAAAGATTCCCTGCCAAAATTGATAGAGAAAGGAAACTAAATAAAATAGCTATTTCCTTCAAAGAGTTGGACACGACTTGCACAGCACAGCAATTCCTTCAGAAGATTATTTCAGCATATTATAATCTAAATAGAATGTGCTTGACTTTAGACCAGAGGATGTAGTGTTGTTTTTTGATAACTTTTTCAATAGCTTGTTTCTGTGGTAGTGATCCGTCTTTGGCAGAGCAGGCAGTGTGTTTGCTGTACCCGTAGAGGTCTTTTACTTGAAGGTTATTATTAATTCACCAGCCACTACATGGTGAGGATGATGTCCTCAGCATCCTTTGGTAGACTGAACTAGCTATCTTTTTTTGTATCACTTACTTAAATCTCTTACTGAAATCTCTAACTATTTACTGGACTTCCCCATCTTGCTTTTTTTCTCGTCTCGCCTCCAACTTTGCATGTAAAGAGGGAAATCATTTTAACTTTGTAAACTACTTCTTTCTGTTGGTCCTATCTTATCTCTTAACGGTACCATCATCTTTCCAGTCCCAGGCTAAAAACTTTGACATTTTCTTTTTGTTAAACCCTTTGTTTATAAATCAATGAGTTATTTATACTTCCTTTGTGTTGCTTTGTTAAAGGTTCTTTCCTTCCTTCCTATTTCCAATATGAGGACTGCTGGTGCTTTAGACCATGCATCAGTGAAACAGCCTCTTGGATCATCTCGTCATCAGTTTCTCCTCCTTTTTTTTTTTTTTTAACTCCATGAATGACTGTGAACATTTTAGTTAGACTCATTCAAACACTAGTGCCAAGCCCAAACTCTTTATCAGAGTTGCCATGTCTCCTCATCATATTGTAACTGATAACCTCTCTAACTCTAATCTTGTACGTGTCAAATGTTTTGCTCCAGTCATGTGGAAAAATTCAAACTCCTAGTATATCCACTCTCCTTTTGTGCCTGGCTTGTTTGACTTAGTATAATGTTTTCAAGGTTCATCTATGTTTTAGCATGTGTCAGAATTTCCTTCTTTATAAAGGTTTAGTAATATTCCGTTGTATGTATATTGGAGAAGGAAATGGCAACCCACTCCAGTATTCTTGCCTGGAAAATTCCACGGACAGAAGAGCCTGGCGGACTATAGTCCTGGGTGGCAAAGAGTTGGATATGACTGAGCACATGCACACGTATTTTATGTATATAACTACATTTTGCTTATCCATTCATCCATCAACGGACAGGACATTTAGATTGTTTTAACATATCCTACTAATTGCAGACAGGTTGATCTTCCTACTCCTTACTTCAGTCATGTTACTCAACTGCTCAGATGTCTTCAGTGAATTCCTTCTTACAGACAGAATCAGGTGCAGTTTTCACAGCCTATATCCACTGCTCTCCCCTACCTGGGTCCTGACCTATAGACAGAATATTAGATGTAGAATATTCATCTTCAGCACTTATTTATGAAGCAAATATTTTTGAATGTTTGGTGTATGTTGGTCCCTGAGATAAGTGCTGTCAATGCAACAGTGAACAAAATAGACCTGGTGTCTCTCCTCATGGAACTGACTTCAGAAAATGATGCAGATGCATCTTCTAAACTAAAATATATCCCTATACATTCAATTAGGCAACCTTTTAGTATAAGGTCAAGGCATTTTCTTTGCAAATGGGCCTAATTATTCATATCATCTCTCTCACATAAATCATATACTCAAAATGAATCACTTATGGTTTCTGGTTTCAGTTTCTTTAAACAGGAGCAAGAACTTGAAGATACTTGTGATGTGATGAGTGCAGCGTCCTTGTGTATTTTTATGCTGCTTCTCTGTCCTTGATAGTTGTATCACTCACAGCCAATTTAAGAGCAGATTTTCTTAGAAACTCATCTTTATTGATTATGTAAAAGAACTCTATTTGCTTTTTCAAATGTAACTCTCTTCTCATATTTCACCAGCTCACACAATATTTAATTGAATTATATCATTATAGGAAGTACAAATGGCACAACTTCACTACCAATTGATACCTGGAAAGCCTACCGTGCAATTGGTAGGAGAAGAAACCTGCAGGCTTGTGAGAACTAAAGATGCTGTGGTGTCAGCCTGAATGTTTTCCTGAGGACATAGAGCTCTATGTCTTTTGTGTGTATAGGACTTTCATGCCTGTTAAATATATAGTCTTTAGGGCAGGTTGGCTAGAAGGACTTTTACTGTGTTTATTCTGTTGTTCTTATTTTTTTGCTCCTCCGTCCATGGGATTTGCCAGGCAAGAGTACTGGAGTGGGTTGCCACTGCCTTCTCCATTATTTTTTTTTAATGTGGGCCATTTTTAACATCTTCATTGAATTTGTTATACTACTGCTTGTGCTTTATGTTTTGGTTTTCTGACCTTGAGGCATGTGGAGTCTTAGCTGCCCGACCAGGGATCGAACCTGTACCCCCTGCATTGAAAGGAGAAGTCATAACCACTGGACTGCCAGGGAAGTCCCTATTTGTTTATTCTTATAGACAACGGTGTGGAGAAGGGAATGGCAACCACTCCAGTATTCTTACCTGGAGAATTCCTTGGACAGAGCCTGGCAGGCTGTAGTCCATGGGGTTGCAAAAGTCAGATATGACTGAGCAGCTAACACACACATAGACAATGGTGTGTGTGTGCTTACTAGCTTATAATAAAGTAAGAGCTGAGGAGGGATCTGTCAGGAATTGGTAGAATTTGTGTACACTAGAACTGCACAGAATTGGCGAATTTCCTTCCGGGTCAGTTGCACAAATCCTTCCTATTCAAATAATAGGAACAGGAAAACTTTGTTGGAGGTAAATTTACACAGACACCCAGCATCCAAGGGTGGAGGGTGACGAAGAGGCAGGGTCTTAGGCTGTAACAACTGGCCACGTTATCTCTGGGCAGAGGAAATATTTTCATACCGACCACGTCTGCCAGGACCTCCGCTCCTCCACCAAGCGCCCTGGCCCTGTATGAGGCAGACTCACTTCACGTGTCTGCCTGCCCTCTGGCTGCCCTGGCCCTCCTCAAAGGATGTGCTCATGGCATTCTGCCAGGGTCTCCTCTGCTTACTTCTGGATGTGTGTGTGGAAGGAGTTGTGGGCCAGGGTGGGAGTCAGGGTGCAGATCTTGCACCTTGGGCGTGTGTCCCTCAGAAATTCCTCAGCAGTTCTCACAGTGGACGCTTCGTCCCTACTTCCCAGTCCGATACTGGCTGCTCTGTTTTTATATTCCCTTTGTCTTTTCCATGGAAATCCATATTTAAGGGGCTGGAATCCTGTCATGTTTTATCCCAAAGCTCCTTTTCTCTTTACCTCAGACTCTCTGTTTTAGGCTTTTGGACTGGGCTTACGATGTCTTTTTCCTCTACTGTAATTGGATGATAAATAAACTATAGGTTCTAGTTAGACAGCTGGCAGTTCTTTGTTTCTCAGTATTAGTACCATTAAGTTATTCTTCCTCTTTAGATTCAAGGCCAGGGAATAATAATACTGATAAGTTATTTTATGCTGTGCTTGATGGTTTCACTGTGGCTTTTGCTTCATTTAATGAGATAAATAACCAGACTCATTGAGAGGGACGGTTTTGGAACAAAACATTTACTGAGGTAAGAAAGGAGTTGGATTCTTCTTTCTATTCTCCCTTTCTTGCAGTCCCTGTCTAGGAACTTTTAACTCATTACTGACTGGGGATACTAATTTTTGCAGACACTAATACCTGTGGCCAGTGATTTTTATGTTGGCTGGCTAAAAATTAATTCTATTATTTCACTAACACTTTACGAGTTGTGTGCATGTGTGCTAAGTTGCTTCAGTTGTGTCCAACTCTTTGCGACCCTATGAATTGTAGCCACCACCACCCCCACCCCCCCGCCCCGAGGTTCCTCTGTCCTCCTCTCCAGGCAAGAATACTGGAGTGGGTTGCCATGCCCTCCTCCAGGGGATCTTCGTGATCCAGGGATCAAACCCATGTCTCTTACGTCGCCTGCGTTAGCAGGCGGGTTCTTTACTACTAGCGCCACCTGGAAGCCCAACACTTTGAGGGTTATTACATACAATAGTTACGCCTGACATACCTGTAAAGTTTTCTAATTTTTGTGAAATTTTGTCTTCAATCCACTTCTATAGACGCAATGGAGCATCCTCCAACACTGTGAGTTTCATTTTCACTTTGTGTATCAGAATCAGTCGCTAAGGTTTTTTATCTTTTTGTTGGCCTAGTATTCATATTGTCTGAATCAGAACTATATTCTGAAGAACTGTCATCTTCTGAGATACTAGTACATATGTCAAGCAGAGAAAGTATCTGCATAAAATTCACTGAAAAAGTCTTTACTCAAAATTTTGTGCTGTGTCATTTTTGAAAATTTTATGTTTATAATATATGCAAGATTGGAATAAAAACCTAATGGAGCAAAATGTAAATGATAATGACAATAATAAATTGTATAATGAATCTTTGATCAATTTTAGACTCTAACAGCTGCTCATGGTGATGTTAATTATATCACTCTCTAAAAACATATTGATACATCTCTGGTCAAAAATGTTCAGGTAGCAAAAGACATTAATTCATCTCTAGTCAATAATGTATTTTAAATTATCTACTTTCAGCTTTGTCTCATGCAGGTACAAGTACATTGGGACAGTAGCTTATCAATGCTCACTGTTCTTTTAAAAATTATAGTTTTTAACAGAAAAGAAAGACAAATCAATAAACAATGTCAAGGAGAGCAAAGACCATGGTCTCAGTCTTGAGGACAGCTTTCAGAAGACAGTGACTGGGCTTTCCTTGTCTTTGATCTTGTTTTCTAATTGCCCAAAAGTGCATTGTCACAGATGGGCACATTTTTGCTAGATCAAGGAAAAGATGAATTCTATGGCTTAGGAACAACCGTTTCTTCAGTTCCTGAACTACAGGCAGGAAATGGTCTTTTTGAGAAATGGCAACTGGATTGCAGGCATCTTTCTTCCCTAAGAAGATGAAGTGGACCCTCTGCCAGCCTCACCACATACAACCCTTGCTTTATGTTAACTTGGGTCACAGTCTTAGAGACTCTGTCCTTGATCTCTGAACTTGAAAATCTCTTGTAATACTGTAAATTACCCTCATTGGCTTCCCTTTTTGAGCTCTAGTGAATAATCCAAGTGTTCTCAAATTTCTGTGCTAAATATGTTCCTCCAGGGATCTGCAGTGAAAATGAAGCGTTGTTTTACCACTGAACACTGCGTGAACCCAGTCCCTGCTTTGATTTCGAAGCTCTGACCATATTTGAGGCAATTCCCCTGGCTTACAGCTGTGTCTGGCCTCTTTTCATTGCCTCTAGGGTCAGGAGCCTGACTGCATAAAGGTGGGGTGAGAACTGTGGCCTGCCGTAAGGAAAGGGAAAGTCATTGCTTACTTACCCAGTAAACTGGGGGGCGTCAATAAAAAAGACACTGAAAACAATCCCCTCTTAAGACAGTCAAACATGAGAAATGCACGCAGGGTGGTGCGCGCATAATAGATGCTCAACCAGTGTTTGTTGAATGGATAGCTTGGGGCAGCCGAGGGCGGCCGTCGTGCTACTGCCAGCTCAGCCTCTCTGGTGGCAGCCTCCGTTTCTCTTTATCTTCTCAGACCTTTTCTTCATCCCCTGCACCCTCATCACTGCTGGCCCATTGTTGCCCTGCCTTTTCTTCTCTGCTGCTGCTGCTAACTCACTTCAGTCGTGTCCGACTCTGCACGACCCCATAGATGGCAGCCCACCAGGCTCCGCCGTCCCTGGGATTCTCCAGGCAAGAACACTGGAGTGGGTGGCCATTGCCTTCTCCACCTTCTTCTCTAACCCAGGGGAAAAGACAAGGATTGGTTTGGGAATCGAATTCTTAGGCTGGACTTGACTGATGGTAATTAAAAGACATAAAAATGAGGATACTTCAGAATCAGATCCACTAGGATTGAACCTGGGCCCTTGGCAGTGAAAACGCAAGTCCTAACCACTGGACAACCAGGAAATTCCTATATCTTTCTCAATTAGTGTTTTTGTTTTCTTAGGGTAAATACCCAGAGGTGGAATTGCTAGATTATATGGTAGTTCTACTGCAATCTCATTTTGAAAAGTGAAAATAAACTGGCAAAATTATTTTTAAGAATACATTTAACCTGAAAGATTCAAAATAATATCATTTCAACACGTAATAAATATAAAATATTATTTATGAGATATTTTGCTTTCTGTTTTCTATACTAAGTCTTCAACCTCAGATGTGTATTTTAAATTTATAGAACATTTTAATTTGGACTAGACACAGTCTTAAGTGCTCAATAGTCACATACAGCCAGTGGCTATTGTACTGGACAGCAGAGTTCTGGGCGAATCATAGTTAATATGTTAACCACAGTTCTATTTGATTGACTGAGTCTGCTGCATACTGGGCTTTGTGCTGGACACTAGGAATAAAGAGATAATTGGTGGTAATTGTAATAACGATGGTGACGATTATTAAATTATTAATATAACTTAAAAAAGAATCAGATCCCTATGCGGCTTCTCTGAAATGCAGACATAGACACCTGGCTCTAGCTTGGTCTTTCCTGTCCAGATGCTTGGGTAGGTGGGATGGTCATCAGTGGCCACCGGGCTTTCGTAGAAGAATATCCGAGATGGACTTCTTGTGCTTTGTAACCCATGGGGTTTAAAATCAGCTGTGTTCACAGTACATCTTATTCCAGCCATCTTTGGATGACTTGTAGGCTGGTGATTCTGGGACTGGGAAGTGTTCTTCTCTTGCTTCTCAGCTTTTTAGAACACGCTTTGTGTCTGTGTGTTGCGTCACTTCTGGTTTTCATGGGGCCACAACTCGCGGTTAAGTTAGTGGAAAACAGAGCGTGACTTCTCTTAAACTCTTCTGGGCCGGTGTCTACTCTGGAGGTGGTTTCTCTTTTCTCTACCTTCAGGATAATTCTGAGAATTCAAAGAAACTTTGGTATCTTTTGGATTCCAGAAACGTGTATCTGCTGGTGAGACTAAACATTCATGCACGCTTAGTGTGAGTGAGGCTGAGTCATGAGTTGTAGGGTCAAATTCAACGCTTTAATTAGGGTCAAGTCCACTTTGATGTATCTTCTTTCCCACTATGTTTTCTCTTCTGAATAGACTGGAATCATATCAACTATATGTTTAGCTTAAACAAATGCAATTATACTTAGAAAATTTTGCTCCCTCCCCCACGCAGTGAGCGCTTCCCTTGGGACATGCAGGAGATGATCGAAAACAGCCTGCCCTTCCCTCGGTTGTCTTAGTTCCCGTGTGCTGCTCGTGCTATGAACTTTTCCTCCTGTTGAGTGGGGTTTTGATATTGATTGATATAACATATTGTTGTTACCATATAGTCTCTAAACAGAAGCCAGGTCTCTGATTTTAACCAAAACCATGGTCATCTGTTTTACCTTTGGAGGAAAATCCGGGCGTGTTGGCCTGAACTGAGGGACTGTGTGTTTCCTGCATGGTGCCCTCCTTAGGGATTTTCTAGGGTCATTTTGATCCTATGTAATTTTAACCCTAAGTGCTGATTTTAGAATCTCTCCCCTAAGATATCACACTGTGGTAATGTCTGGTTTCTCTTTCTGGTGCCTTTTGTGACATAATTCAGACTGGTGACATGCTGTATTCCTTTTTTTTTTTTTTTTAATTTTTGTGTATTTATTTTCTGGCTGTGCACAGGCCTTTCTGTAGTTGTGGTGAGCAGGGCTACTCTCTAGTTGCGGTGAATGGGCTTCTCACTGCGGTGGCTTCTCTCATTGAGGAGCACAAGCTCTAGGGCTGCAAGCTTCCTGGAGGTTCCTCGTGCCAAGTAGTTGCAGCACAAGGGCTCATTAGCTGTGGCTCCTGGGCTCTGGAGCGCAGGTTTGGTAGTTGTGGCGCTTGGTCTTAATTGCTCCATGGCACATGGGATCTTCCCAAATCAGGGATCAAACCTGTGTCTCCTGCACTGGCAGGCGGATTCTTTACCGCTGAGCTACCAGGGAAGCCCCTGCGTTCCCTTTTTAATGTAAAATATTTTCTAGTCTTCCTAGGTGATGAGAATATAGTTGGAGCTGGTATTTGTTGCCTTCTCTACATGTGCTGTATAGAGTCTACAGAACCTTACTGTTGATCTGGGACATTATGGAGGAAACTTAGAGCCATGCCCAGAGTTAAAATATCGGACGAGCTCCACGTTGCTCTTTTAGAGCTGATTGATGAATGCTTATGCCACAAGATACTAAAAGTCATAAAAATAAGCTAAGATTTCACCAGAGTTCCATCCTTCCATGTTCTCTTTATCATGGATCATCAGTTGTTATAATAAAAGGAAAGGTCTTCCCTGGCAGGGGCTTGGGAAATACGTCGAAATCTGAAGATGGACTTTGTCTAAATGAAACTCACATAAAGCCAGGCTTCCTTGTATAGCTCTAATCTCTTGTAAGTACAACTTTCAACAAAAGGTAACTCAAGAAACCTTGAACAATAATCTAAATATTTACCTTAAAAGGTTTATTTTTATTTATTATTATTTTTTAAATTAATTAATTAAATTTTTTTTTAATTTTAAAATCTTTAATTCTTACATGGGTTCCCAAACATGAACCCCCCTCCCACCGCCCTCCCCATAACATCTCTGTGGGTCATCCCCATGCACCAGCCCCAAGCATGCTGTATCCTGCGTCAGACATAGACTGGCGATTCAATTCTTACATGATAGTATACATGATAGAATGCCATTCTCCCAAATCATCCCACCCTCTCCCTCTCCCTCTGAGTCCAAAAGTCCGTTATACACAGCTGTGTCTTTTTTCCTGTCTTGCATACAGGGTCGTCATTGCCATCTTTCTAAATTCCATATATATGTGTTAGTATACTGTATTGGTGTTTTTCTTTCTGGCTTACTTCACTCTGTATAATCGGCTCCAGTTTCATCCATCTCATCAGAACTGAATCAAACGAATTCTTTTTAACGGCTGAGTAATACTCCATTGTGTATATGTACCACAGCTTTCTTATCCATTCATCTGCTGATGGACATCTAGGTTGTTTCCATGTCCTGGCTATTATAAACATTGCTGCGATGAACATTGGGGTACATGTGTCTCTTTCAATTCTGGTTTCCTCGGTGTGTATGCCCAGCAGTGGGATTGCTGGGTCATAAGGTAGTTCTATTTGCAATTTTTTAAGGAATCTCCACACTGTTCTCTATAGTGGCTGTACTAGTTTGCATTCCCACCAACAGTGTAGGAGGGTTCCCTTTTCTCCACACCCTCTCCAGCATTTATTGCTTGCAGATTTTTGGATCGCAGCCATTCTGACTGGTGTGAAGTGGTACCTCATTGTGGTTTTGATTTGCATTTCTCTAATAATGAGTGATGTTGAGCATCTTTTCATGTGTTTGTTAGCCATCCGTATGTCTTCTTTGGAGAAATGTCTATTTAGTTCTTTGGCCCATTTTTTGATTGGGTCGTTTATTTTTCTGGAATTGAGCTGCATAAGTTGCTTGTATATTTTTGAGATTAGTTGTTTGTCAGTTGCTTCATTTGCTATTATTTTCTCCCATTCAGAAGGCTGTCTTTTCACCTTGCTGATATTTTCCTTTGTTGTGCAGAAGCTTTTAATTTTAATTAGATCCCATTTGTTTATTTTTGCTTTTATTTCCAGAGTTCTGGGAGGTGGATCATAGAAGATCCTGCTGTGATTTATGTCTGAGAGTGTTTTGCCTATGTTCTCCCCTAGGAGTTTTATAGTTTCTGGTCTTACATTTAGATCTTTAATCCATTTTGAGAAACTAAAGACCTATATATAGAAAACTATAAAACACTGATGAAAGAAATCAAAGAGGACACTAATAGATGGAGAAATATACCATGTTCATGGATCGGAAGAATTAATATAGTGAAAATGAGTATACTACCCAAAGCAATTTATAAATTCAATGCAATCCCTATCAAGCTACCAGCCATATTTTTCACAGAACTAGAACAAGTAATTTCAAGATTTGTATGGAAATACAAAAAACCTAGAATTGCCAAAGGAATCTTGAGAAAGAAGAATGGAACTGGAGGAATCAACTTGCCTGACTTCAGGCTCTACTACAAAGCCACAGTCATCAAAACAGTATGGTACTGGCACAAAGACAGAAACATAGATCAATGGAACAAAATAGAAAGCCCAGAGATAAATCCACACACCTATGGACACCTTATCTTTGACAAAGGAGGCAAGAATATACAATGGAGTAAAGACAATCTCTTTAACAAGTGGTGCTGGGAAAACTGGTCAACCACTTGTAAAAGAATGAAACTAGATCACTTGCTAACACCGCACACAAAAAGGTTTATTTTTAAAATATCTCAGCGATTCATGGGGTCGCAAAGAGTTGGACACGATTGAGCGACTGAACTGAACTGAACTGATAGCAGTTTCACATAGTGAAATCATACAGAAAGCTTCCTAAAAATTCCTTTTGCACCCTTTTCCTTCCCACCAGCTTCTCACTCAGGACAATGGTGAAACTTTCTCTTGTTCCATGTGGAGCGCACTTTTGGGTGTGCTCTCCCACACCACACACTCATTTCCTCTAGAATGTGTACTCTTTAGCTCTGGTGGGTTTCCTTGTGAACATAAGCTACCCTTGCCCCAGAATTCTGGTGAATGAAAATTTCATATCATTTTGAATGTTTTACTGTTATTTACTCTTTGATCTTGGCTTGAGACACATTGCTTGTTCTGAAGTTGATATAATGTGTTTAGTCAAGTCTTCTAAGACCCTGCAAACCAGATCAACCTGCCTTCACTCTTTCATTAAATCACTGGGGCCACTACAAGGGGAGGTGTACAGTTCTAGTTACAGTATATACCAGACAGTGGGCCCAAAGCAGCACTCCTCACTTCCTCTCTTGTTCTCTCTTTAGAAATTATGTTGTTTAAAACAGCATGCCTCCCAAAAGTCATACGAAGTGGTAGCATGCATGCATGCGTAGTCGCTTTAGTATGTCTGACTCTGTGACTCCATGGACTGTAGCCCTCCAGGCTTCTCTGTCCATGGGATTCTCCAGGCAAGAATACTGGAGTGGGTTGCCATGCCCTCCTCCAGGGGATCTTCCCCACCCAGGGACTGAACCTGCATCACCTGTGTCTCCTGTGTTGCAGGAGGATTCTTTACCACTGTGCCACCAGGGAAGCCCCTGAAGTGGTAGGTTTAGATGGAAATGGGTCTGACTGACTGTGGCAGCTCTAAATACGATGGTGGTGGTGGGGGGGGCAGTTGCTAGTGCCTTTTAGGTCTGGGTGTGACTTCTACTCCCAATCATTCTCTGAGTTACTGCCAGAGCAGAATGTATGGCTATGGGTCCAGGGGAGAGGAAAACAGCTAAGGCTACTTGATATATCTTTATTTTTTATGCAAGTTTGCTATAAAATTTATAGAAGCATCTGTATTAGGGTTCTGCAAAGAAACAGGATGTGTGTTATAATATATATATGTGTATATATATATTTGGCTCAGGTGACTGTAGAGGCTTACAGATTCCAAGATCTTCAGGATGGGTGTGCAAACTGAAGACCCAGGAGAGCTGATAATGTAGTTTTAGTCAGAAGGCTGGCAGGCTTGAGATGTTTCAGTTCAAGTCTGGAGAGAGGAGAAAATTGATATTTCAGCTTGTAGGCAGTCAGGCAGAGGAAATTCTCTCCTACTCATCCCTTTTGTTCTATTCTGGCCTTCAACGGATTGGATGGGGCCCACGCACAGTAGTGAGTGCAATCTGCTTTACTCAGGCTATCCGTTCAAAGGTTAATCTCATCCACAAACACCTTTACAAACACACTCAGAATAATGTTTGATCAAGTATCTGGGTACTCTGGAGCCGAGTCAAGTTGACGTATAAATTTATCCATAATAGTATTTACAAGATTGTGGGAGTATATAATTTACAATTAAATTTCCATTTATGTACATGGATGGGGCTCAGATGGTAAAGAATATGCTACAATGCGGAGACCCAGTTTTGGTCCCTGGGTCATGAAGATCCCCTGGAGAAGAGCATGACAATGCGATTCAGTATGCTTGCCTGGAGAATCCTGTGCAACAGAGGAACCTGGCAGGCTGCAGTCCATGGGGTTGCAAAGAGCTTGGCACGATTGAGCAACTTTCACACTTTCGTGTATGGGTATCCCTTGATGGATAAGTAAGTAAGTGTTAGTCGCTCAGTTGTGCCCGACTCTTTGTGATCCCATGGACTGCAGCCCACCAGGCTCCTGTGTGCATGAGATTTTCTAGGCAAGGATACTGGAGTGAGTTGCCATTTCCTTCTCCAGGGGATCTTCCCAACCCAGGGATCGAACCTGGGTCTCCTGCACTGCAGGCAGATTCTTTACTGACTGAGCTACAAGGGAAGCCCCCCTTGATGGATATGATCGTGTTTTTAGAGTTCAGTAAAAAGAAAGGCATGGGAAAGCTGTAATAAAATTATTTATCTCATGTGTTTTTCTCAAAGGGTTATATTGATCCAGAGATATCTTTTCTTCCACTCCATTTAACAATTTAGGGTATATATTTTATATGGCTGTCCTTGACATCAGGAAATAAGATAGTTCTTTCTCTGTTCTATGAAAAGTTGATGTTCTTTTTCACCATAGAAGGTGCTATATCCACTCCATAAAGTCTCTACATGGTTTACCCACCTCAAAAGGAGTAGTTAGACCAGAGTTTCTGCCTGAATGATAGCTTAAAGAAAGCCTGTGGTTTTTTTCCCCCATTTGATTCATCTAACTTATGTTGTCTCAGAGAAAGAAACCTGCTTAAGCTGACTCACCTCAGTATGATGCCTTTGGGTTTTGTATTGTCAGCTTTCTTTGTCTGAGAATTTGACTGAGAGACAAGTCTGTCAACAGACTGGCGGTTATTTGGGCCACAGTGCAGGGAAATACCTTTTGGGTGGGACAGGCTTTCTGGGTGTGGGGCTCTTTCTTTCAGAGGTGGCTTCAAAAGAGGGGTGGAAATATAGCTCCTAACTTTCTTAATCCAATTAACTGGGAGGCAAAATATGCTGTAATGTTGTTATTTTTGTGGTAAATCTCAGAGATCTTTGGACCAGTAACTGGCCAGTGGGCTTTCCTGGTGGCTCAGCTGGTAAAGAATCTGTCTGCAATGTGGGAGACCTGGGTTTGATCCCTGGGTTGGGAAGAGCCTCTGGAGAAGGGAATGGCCACCTGCTCCAGTATTCTGGCCTGGAGAATTCCATGGACTGTATAGTCCATGGGGTCACAAAGAGTTGGACTTGACTGAGCAACTTTCACTTTCAACTGGCCCAAAAGAAAGACTCATGAGAACTGTTGGCTTCACCAGAAGTCCGGGTTCATTCTTATTGCTGCCCTTTGTGTCTTCCAACCAGACTGCTTGGTCACACCCAATCCCTTTCTCACTCATGTCCCGTCCTCGGTGTGGCTGGTACAAGTGCACCTCATTGGGTGCACTTGATCTTCTCCAGAGAGATCTTCTCCTGGGCTGTTCTTTGTACTCATCCAGAGTCTCAAACTTGACCATTGTCTTTCATTTCTAGCTCTGTGCTTGCCCCTTTTGGTTGATGAGATTTTCAGCTTCTTTCTCTTCTTGACTCCTCTCTAATTCTCCTCATTTCTAAATCCTTGAAATAAACACCTCTTCCAGCTGCACTCTGGACTCTGGGGCCTCACCCTGTGCTTCCTTACCTAGGCCATGGTGGGAGGGGTAAAGGAAGAGAAATCCAAGAAATATCCGATGATGTCCAATTTTCAAAAAATCCTGCGCTTAACCCCATAACTAACTTAAGAAATAACTTTAGAAGCAGAATCATTTTATAGTGATTTGGATCGACAGTGTTAGTCACTCAGTGGTGTCCAACTCTTTGCGACCCCATGGGCTGTATCCCACAGGCTCCTCTGCCCTTGGAATTCTCCAGGCAAGAATACTGGAGTGGGGGCATTATATTCACTTTGTATTTACATCTTGTCAAAATAAACTCTACAAATTTATTTGTTTTTAGAGTGCTTTTTTGTTTTTAAGGAGCTTCCCAGGTGGCGTGTGGAAGAATCTGCCTGCCAATGCAGCAGACACAGGTTCAATCCCTGGGTCAGAAAGATCCCCTGGAGAAGAAAATGGCAACCCACTCAAGTGTGCTTGCCTGGAAAATTCCATGGGCAGAGGAGCCTAGTGGAATACAGTACCTGGGATCGCAAAGAGTTGGACTCGACTGCGTGTGCACGCACACACACACACACACAGATTTGGATTAAATTTATATATAAAATAAGTAAATATAATTATTTCATTCCTACATTATTTTCTTTTCCAGACTTGTGCTTGCTCAGGTCATAATTTTACTCCTGTAGAACGTTAATAGTAAATCACTAAGGGAAATGTAAAATCTGATAAGCAGCCTTTAACATGAATGGGGTAGAGGGCGAAGCCAAAGGGAGAAAATAAGGAAATTTGAGAAATATCTATTTTGGAATGGATAATTTTTAGATTATGTATCTATCTAGTAAGTTCCCAGCATTTTGAGGAGCAACAGGAGTTTGATGACAAAAGAATTAGGTGACTAAAACACACAGGAACCCAATCCTAGTAATTAGCCTTATTTAGGTATCACAATGTTACTTTGCTCAGGGACTCAAGCAAAAAAGTCTGTCTTCCAAAGTTTTCTAAATAATGAAACATTGTTTTAGTTGAATAAAATTTTTCTACTGCAAGAAAACTCTTTGTCAGAAGGAATTAAGAATTAATTATGCTCATATAATTGGACTTGGTTTTGCTCATTCATAGTGAAAAATGGTGGTGGCTTGCATTGTTTTCACCCTGGGGCTTGCTGGTCATAAAGCACTCTAAAAACAAATTAATCTGTAGAGTTTATTTTGACAAGAAGTAAATACAAAGGTAAAACATAGTTTGTGTAGTACTATTATCATGGCACTCTTGGGCATAATTTATATATAAAGAAAATAAAAGAGCAAACATAACTTTCAAGCTGATTGCCTGTAAAGAACTTAATTGAAAACAGTTTTCTCCTTTAAAAAAGTGATTTATTTTAAATGTGCTTTTAAAAACAAAGGTCTTATTGATAACGATTTTAAGTAGATTATCTCAATGTGGGGTTTAAGTAAAAGGTCAAATCTTGTCGAAGTATTTTTGGTATGACTCAGTTCTGATCACAGACACACTTTATCAAGAAAATGAAATTAGTTAACATTTTCAGGTTTGAGTACTTGTTTAAAGAGGCAGACACTTTTTTTTTTCTTCCCACAAATAAAGATTTCAGGGAGAGAACTTTGATTAAGAAACATGGAAAAATAAAAATGCTGTTGTATACGTGTTCTTTAAATAAGTTAATACTATATGAGAGGGGAAAAGCATTGGCTATGCTACACTAGAAGGAACTTAACGCACATGTGTAATTTTTGCAGCGTGGTCCGATGAGTCTCAGATCTTTTTTGCTTGAAATTGATTGCATTTATTCAGTTTGTTCAACTAAGGGGCCTACATTTTGTATCAGAAAATGTGGAACTTTTAATTTAACATCGGAGTTGATCTTTCACCTACTCTAGACCCCATCCTGAGCATCTGTGACTTGCTTTTCTCCTGGATCTAGTATGATTCCTGCAATTGGCCGATGATGGTCATGCAGCCAGTCACAGTAGGGCAGGCTCCATCTGCTGATGGGCTGTGTGACTCAGCACCCACAGATGTTTAGTCATTTAGCTCCCTTCCCAAGGAATAAGCCCCAACCCTTTGAGCAATTAACCTTTGTGAGCCTAGAGGTTCATCAGAAGCAGGGGAGAAAGGATCTTTTCACTTTCCTTCTCAGTCCTGCTGCTCTCCCCGGCTTTGTGAGTGACATCTGAAGTCTCTGCTCAGCAGAGAACAAGTTGGGACTCAGGTCCGTAGAAGGCACTGCTTGGTAAAAGCTCTGAGCATCCTAAGCTATTAAGCAACAAAAGCCTATTATTCCTACTTCTTCCTGATGGGGAAGCCTCTTTAACATTGAACTTCATTGTCTTTACACCATTTCCTGCTAAAAGGAAGTGGTTTTCCTTTAGGAATCTGAGCGGGACCAGTGCTTGGGTGGCTAAATCCTCCAAGCCTCCCTTCTGTTTGCACCGCTAATAACCTCTGATTCCCTGGTGGTTCAGATAGTAAAGAATCTGCCTGCAACGCAGGAGACCCAGGTTTGATCCCTGGGTTGTGAAGATCCCCTGGAGAAGGAAATGGCAACCCACTCCAGTGTTCTTGATTGGAGAATTCCACGGACAGAGGAGCACGGGTCATAAAGAGTTGGACACAACTGAGTGATTATTACGTTCACATTTCACAGTCTCTGATTAGATGTGAGAGATACTGCCAGGCTCTTCCTGCATTTCCATCTTAAACTCTGGGGAAAAAATGCCAAATCTTGGCTCCTTCCCCTTTAAAATTGTTCTTCCGCTTTGCTGTGTATATTGGGGTTAGAAATACTGACTAATGTTATGCCCCACTTGCTTTCAGCTTGCCTGTTCTCCATTACCCCCTTTTTCCTTACTGACAGAACCCTGATTTTTTTCCTTATTGACAGCAGCATGCCCAACCCCGGGCAGTGGATCATGATTGGTCTAGGCTAATTAAGATATCTTTTGCAGTCTCCTTTGCAGGTAGAGGTGGCTGAGTAACCTAGTTCAGAACAGCAAGACTTAAGTAACAGAAGTCCACTGAGAGGAAGTGAGTGGGGAGGGGCAAGAGAAGGCAGATTCCAGGGAAAATTTTTGTGCTCCTGATAAAAGGGTACAGAAATTGCTGGGCTTTTTTGCCCCTTTATCTTGACGTGACTGGAAGTGAATTGCATGGGGCTGGTGCAGCTATTCTGTGACCATGGAGTACAAGCAGGCCTGACTCTGTTATGTGAGAATGATAAACCCACACCCACATAAGCTACTGTCATTGCCTTCCATTACTGGGTACAAAAATTTTTTTAAATTAATTAATTAACTTGAATTGGAGGCTAATTACTTTACAATATTGTAATGGTTTTTGCCATACATTGACTTGAATCAGCCATGGGTGTACATGTGTTCCCCATCCTGAACCCCCCTCCCACCTCCCTCCCCATCTCATCCCTCTGGGTCATCCCAGTGCACCAGCCCTGAGCACCCTGTCTCATGCATCGAACCTGGACTGACGATCTGTTTCACATACGATGATATACATGTTTCAATGCTATTCTCTCAAATCATCCCACCCTTGCCTTCTCCCACAGAGTCCAAAAATCTGTTCTTTACATCTGTGTCTCTTTTGCTGTCTCACATACAGGGTCATCGTCACCATCTTTCTAAATTCCATATATATGTGTTAGTATACTGTATTGGTGTTTTTCTTCCTGACTTACTTCACTCTGTATAATCGGCTCCAGTTTCATCCACCTCATTAGAACTGATTCAAATGTATTCTTTTTAATGGCTGAGTAATATTCCATTGTGTATACGTACCACAGCTTTCTTATCCATTCATCTGCTGTTGGACATCTAGGTTGCTTCCATGTCCTGGCTATTGTAAACAGTGCTGTGATGAACATTGGGCTACACATGTCTCTTTCAATTCTGGTTTCCTCGGTGTGTATGCCCAGCAGTGGGATTGCTGAGTCATATGGCAGTTCTATTTCCAGTTTTTTAAGGAATCTCCACACTGTTCTCCATAGTGGCTGTACTAGTTTGCATTCCCACCAACAGTGTAAGAGGATTCCCTTTTCTCCATACCCTCTCCAGCATTTATTGCTTGTAGACTTTTGAGTAGCAGCCATTCTGACCAGTGTGAGATGGTACCTCATTGTGGTTTTGATTTGCATTTCTCTGATAATGAGTGATGTTGAGCATCTTTTCATTGGGTACAAAATTTTTAATTGACACACACCTAAATGGAGATATGAAAAGAAAATACAGTTTATTTAGTTTTTTATAACTGATTTCATCTTCTTCCCCAGCTTTCAGGTTGGAAATGATGGTGGTGGAGGTGACAGTAGATAATGGCACTTATTAATTAATGATAATTTAATTTATTTGGGGTAGATGACCCAGTGGTTTGATTTTTCTTCTTCTACCCGTATGGCTCTCCAAGATGATATCTGGAAAAATGGGCAGGGTTTCTTAAGCAGTGGCATGCTCTAGCTGGCTTGCATCAGCTTACCAGAACTGATTATTTACTTTTGGGGAATTTTGCAAGTCAGTTTTTAAATACAATATTCAATAACAGCTAAGTCGCACAAACTTACAATGAAAGAAAGAATACTGACAAGAAAAGTAATACTCAGAATTCACCACTTCCTAATTTTTGACTATACTTTACTGTTATCTGTGCTATTGAAGTTCTATCAGCTGTATCTGTAAGTGGAAATACTGTAAAATTGTAGCTTCTATGAACCTCATCTCTTCCCAACTCTATGTTCGATGGTGCAAAGGTGAAATCTTCCTTGGTGGCAGTCTTTACACCAAGGATATCTCTAAATACCACAAACCAGGGCTTTTCCTCTCTGGAGAGTCTGTTGTCAAATATTTAACTTATTAGAGCATCACTGGTGTTAAGTGAACTCAGGGTCTGTGCAGAGGCTTAGGCCTTTGTGTTGCCCCCTTTCTGTACATCAGTGTCACCTCTGCAGGTCACTGACCAGCTGCTGGTATCGGCTTCTGATGAGCCCGGGCCTCTCCCGCAGTCTGGTCGGGCCTTCGTGGCTGTTCTTTAGATGACCTGACTCACCTCATCTCTTGCTGACACCGCACATGCTCCTGAGGTCTGTTGGGATTCTTATTTATTCCCAGACTGGGTGGTTTGTTCTGCGGTCCTTGGTCACAGGATCTTTCCACTGCTACCCTGGCAACCTCCATGGAAATTCATCAGGAAGCCCTCCATGGGGAACATCGGAATTTCTGGATCCTTTCTATTCATACGGGAGCTGAGGAAGACTTTAGGGTGCTACCTCAGACCTTTGTATTCTTTTTCTCTTTCTACTTTTTGGCTGTGTCACGTGGCGTGTGGGATCTTAGCCCCCAAACCAGGGATCGAACCTGTGCCCCCTGCAGGGGAAGTGCAGAGTCCTAACCACTGGACTGCCAGGGAATCCCCACAGATCTCTTTCTAATCAGCATTTCCCCTTCCCCTCCCCCCATGAGACTCCTCTATACTGATGAGAAAACTATTCTGGATGAGGTTTCTTCTTGGAGCCCCAGTAGGAAATGGGGGCAGGAACCCCTCAACTTTGGACTTTTCCCTCAGCTTTTACCTAATGACCTCTTACTTTGAGATTTAGGCCCAAGGCAAAGAAACCAGGCCACACTTGTCTCTCTGCTTATGTCTCTTATTTTGAAGTCACCATTTACTGAAAAGTTTAATTTCCCCTGTTGACCGGGAGGAAATATTTCTAAGTCATTCCCTCCTTTCTGTGGAGTTGCTTTTTCCCCTTCTCTGAGGGCATAATGGTGGAAAGGCTGCAGAAAATCTGATTTATAGGAGAGAATGAACTAAGAATACAACTTAACATATATAAAAAATGATCCTCATCATGCTTATTCTTATGCGTTGTCTTGCCCCAAACTTCACCCTTCAGAACTCCATTAACTGCTCCAAGGTAATCACAAATCTAAGAATAACGACTGAGGTGAGGACTAACTGACAGGCATTTGTCACTGAAAAAGCACTGAAAAATGTCGAGTAGGTGTATTACCCTTTATGTATCAGTACTTCCAAAGAGATTTTTTTTTTTTGACTGTGTTGCACAGCCTGTGAGTTTTTGGCTGTGTTGCACAGCCTGTGAGATCTTAGTTCCCTGACCAGGAATTGAACCCTGGGCCCCTGCACTGGAAGTGCAGACTCCTAACCACTGGACCACCAGGGAATTCCCAGAGATCTTTTGTAATTAATAAAATTGTTGAATATTTTTGGGTATTAGAAATAAAAGTGGGTGTAAAAAAATAAAATTGTCTTTAAGAGGTTACAATATACTGTTGCAGGGGCAAATTAGGCTCTAGGCAATGACTGTTGCCAATGCTTCACTGTCCCCACTTGCAACAATTCTTTCAGTGCCCCGGCATCTCTGTGACTTCAGCTGAGTCCCAGTCATCTGTCAAGCAGTCACTTCCTTTGCTAATTTGGTTTAAGATGTCACAACCTCCTTCATTTCATTTAAAAACTTAAATGTGCTCTTGTTCGTATTGTTTATAAATGACAATTCATGTTCCTTTTAAAGAATTTATTTATTTGCCTGCATTAGGTGTTAGTTTCAGCATGCAGAATATTCAATCTTTGTTGAAGCATGTGGGATCTTTTAGCTGCAGCATGCAGGATCTTTATGGAGAAGGAAATGGCAACCCATGCCAGAATTCTTGGCCTGGAGAATCCCCTTGGACAGAAGAGTCTGGCAGGCTACTGTCCATGGGGTGCCAAAGAGTCAGACATGACTGAGCAACACAGCACATGCAGGATCTTTAGTTGCGGCACGTGGGATCTAGTTCCCTGACCAGGGATCTAACACTGGGAGCTGCATTGGGCGCAGAGTCTTGGTGTACGTGCGTGCCAAGTTGCTTCAGTCATGTCTGGCTCTGTGCAACCCCGTAGACTGTAGCGCGTCAGGCTCCACTTTCTATGGGATTCTCTCATGGACAAGAATAGGCGAGAACGCTGGAGTGGGCTGCCATGCCCTCCTCCAGGGGATCTTCCCACCCCGGGGATGGAACCCGCTCTCCTGTGTCTCCTGCACTGGCAGGTGGGTTTACCACTAGTGCCACCGGGGAAACCTATCTTGGTGTGCATCTTTACTAATCATTCTACAAGTTGCCTTAAGCGGCTGCAGGATATAGGTCACATCCATTTTTGCCAGTTATAAACAGTGTGTTTGTGGTTTAACAATAACTTCAGACCCTTAACCATTAACATTCAGAACTTGTCGCAGAGTCGCAATCGAGCACACACACACACAGACACACACAGACACATAGACAAGTCACGGGGAAGTGATTTTTGGCAGGGAGGTCTTCTTGGTGTGCCTAAAATCACTGCATACCTTTGTTTTGCTTCTCAAACTCAGACCCTTCCCCCCTCTTTTACATCAATCAAAATCCTCCCTGTCTCTCGGGGTCCACTGAAGTTTTGCCCATTTAACCTTCAACTATCTTGCTCACAGTATTCTTCCCTTTCCCTGAATCCCTCATTACATGTGTTGTTCATTTAGTACTCATTTGTACATTTTCTCAAATTATTGCCAAACTGTTTAATGTCTCGTAGAAGTGTTTAGGGCCAGAAAGCACTTTCACGATCACCCAGTTTATTTAAAAAATGAGACCCAGAGATCTTGTTATTACAAAGATTCTAGAGTTTGGATTAAATCCCTGTTCCCCTGACTCCCAGTCTGGCTTTTCACTATCTCAGATTGCACCTCCTCATTGACTAAGCTAGCTAATAAGCCTTAAATGCTAGGAGCTACTATCAGCACATTCTCCATTTTAGGGATGAGGAAACTGATGTGCAGATAAGTTGAATACTTCAACTCAAGGTCAAACAGTTTGTAACCACGTGGAAACTGGCTGCACCCAGACCACTGACTCCAGGATTCCTGCTATTAATTCCACTTGGTATTGCCTCACAGCCGTGCTGTAACTCCAGAAAGAGAGTTGGATGAGAACTGAAGACTGGGTTTGACAAATAAGAATTTTTCTACTTTTGCTAGGGAAACTTCAATAGAGGAGAAGGACTGGGAACTAAATTACAGGAAGTGAGAAATGAATGGGAGTTGAGGCAGCTGAGGGCCCCCGGACCACAAATAGACTTGGTGGTGAATGAAAGGGCACGCAGGGTAGTGGTTTGAGGAGTAGGTGGAATTGAGGGAAGCCTGGTGTTATTGACTGATGGGTTGGGTGGAAAAAACTCAATAACTGATGAAACATCCTAGAAGAGGAAAACGAGGATGGGCTCAAAATGCAGGAGTGATGGGGTGTAGAAAGGAGTAGGGTACTTTTCTTTTTGGACAAGAAAGAAGTGGGGAAGATGAGTGGACGTAAAACTGGAAAGGTGAAAGGCATAGACGTTGTGGATGACTCTTTCATTTGGAAGTTATGGGCTAGGGTTAGGATAGGGGGCTCAAAGAACCTGGAAGAGTTTGGAAGTACTGCTGTGGGGAAATGGACATATTTAGGGCAGAGCTGAGCTCTTAAATTTATAACTTAGGTAATCAACAGGGTTTTGAGATTCTCTCTGCTGCTGTTGCTGCTGCTAAGTCGCTTCAGTCGTGTCCGACTCTCTGCGACCCCATAGATGGTAGCCCACCAGGTTCCTCTGTCCCTGGGATTCTCCAGGCAAGAACACTGGAGTGGGTTGCCATTTCCTTCTCCAATGCATGAAAGTGAAGAGTGAAAGTGAAGTCGCTCAGTCATGTCTGGCTCTTAGCGACCCCATGGACTGCTCTCTAGTAGTGCCAAAAAACTTAAAACTAGCAATCAGTTCTAAGGGGACTGTCAGCGAGAGGAAACAGGTCAGGATAACAGGGCAAGAGAACAGAAATGTTGATGAGGACATTGTTGATGTGATTGCCAAGTATTACTATCTGTATTATCGATGACCAAGAGTTCAGGGCTTGTCATGGATATGTCTCATATACTTTTACATTAAATTTTTTAAAAATTAATTAACTAATTAATTTTATTTTTGGCTGTGCTGGGTCTTTGGTGCTGCGCGGGCTTTTCTCTAGTTGCAGCAAGACAGGACAACTAGGCAACTAGACAACTCTCTAGTTGATCTGCGCAGGTTTCTCATTGCGGTGTCTTCTCTTGTTGTGGAGCATGGCCTCTAAAGCACATGCTCAATAGTTTTGGCACACCAGCCCAGTTGCTCCTCAGCATGTGGGATCCTCCTGGATCAGAGATCGAACCTGTGTCTCCTGCATTGACAAGTGGATTCTTTATCGTTGAGCCACCAGGGAAGCCCGCTTTGCATTTTTGATATGCTTAAAGACAAAGAATACACAGGCATAAATATGTTTTCACATTAAACAACCAAAGTCGACTTAATTCACTTCTCACCTTTCCCTACAAACTTTTGTCCCGAGAAGATGGAAGGGAGGTGTTTACCCAAGAGTACATTTTATCATTTCGTGTGTGTTACTCACTAAGTTGTGTCTAGCTCTTCGAGACACCATGGACTGTAGCTTGCTAGGTTCTTCTGTCCATGGAATTCTCCAGGCAAGGATACTGGAGTGGGTTGCCGTTCCCTTCTCCAGGGGGTCTTCCTGACCCAGGGATTGAACTTGGGTCTCCTGCATTGCAGGCAGGTTCTTTGCCATCTGAGTCAATAGTGGTGGGTATATGTTGATGGGCGGTAAGGGAAGTGAGAATCTCTTCCAGCCACCCGTGGGACCCCTAGAGTGCTGAGTCACTGTCTTTAGGATGGACAGAGATACTGTGTCTTTTATCAGATGCCAGGAGTGACTTCATGGTGACAGTGCTCTTGCTAGGCCAAGAGCCCCAGGAAGAACCACATGCCCTTTGGTTTATGGGGCTAGCTGGGAGTAGCCATGGTTCTTATCAGTTGCCACCTGCCGTCAGCTGTTTTCTCTCTACGTGGTCCCAACCAATCTAGCACACTTCTTAAAAGTTCAAACCGGCGCTTATATCACCATCATAACTGCTTACAATTGTAGGCCTAGGAGATTTTGCTAATTTAATCAGTAGTTTGGTGATCAAAGGGAGAGGGCTTATAACATGGGCACTGGGCCAAAGAAATAGTCTCACGAGGGGTTTTCCTGGAGTTTTCTCTGGCCGCAGGGATGGAGGGATAGGTGTCAGGCAGGGCTGATTAACTGGGAGCCCAGGAAGGGTGGAGGGGCTGGGTGTCTGGTGAGGCGGAGAAAGGTTTAATGGGAGAGGGGGCGAGGGAAGAGTGTACAACAGGAAGCAGCGTTTTTAGGCTTATGTTTTAGGTGCATTCTGACGCAGGGTAGTATGACGTCTCTTGCTCTGATGCAGAGGCGAGCGTGAACTTGGGAGTCTGACCAGCATTGTTTAGAATCCCAGCCCCTGCTGTCTCCAAATAGGGGTGCTATAGCTGAGCTTTTGGTTTGCTGTGAGAGTTATAGATAAAGATGTGAAATTACTGATAGAGTGCCTGGCACGCACTATCTGGCAAGTCGGATTGGCCGCGTCATCAAGAAGAACACTGAAGTTACTCGGATGCTGGCAGGAGTCCAGGGGTGAGAAAGACTTGGAGCCAGATGCCAAGACCTTCAGACCCACTGGGGGAGTGGGTGGAAAAGGATGGCATTACACGATGGATAGCACATGCTTCAAAGGAAGAGTGCCGTGAGGAAAGATAGAACAGCAATGGTTTGGAAAAGACAAGGCTCTTCCATAAGTGGTGCTAGGAAAACTGGACAGCTACATGTAACAGAATGAAGTTAGAGCACTCCCTAACAACCATACACAAGAATAAACTCAAAATAGATGAAAGACCTAAATGTAAGACTGGACACTATAAAAGTCCTAGAGGAAAACCTAGAAAGAAAACTCTTTGGCATAAACCACAGCAACATCTTTTTTCACCCACCTCCTGGAATAACAAAAATAAAAACAAAAATAAACAAATGGGACCTAATGAAACTTAAAAGCTTTTGCACAGCAATGAAAGCTATAAATAAGATGAAAAGACAACCCTCAGAATGGGGGAAAATATTTGCAAACGAAGCAACTGACATGGGACTAATCTCTAAAATATACAAACAGCTCATGAAAGTGCAATATCAAAAAACCAAACAACCCAATCAAAAAATGGGCAGAAGACCTAAATAGAAATTTCTCTGAAGAAGATATACAGATGGCCAACAAATACGTGAAAAGATGCTCAACATCCCTTATTAGTAGAGAGAAGCAAATCAAAACTACAATGAGGCATCACCTCACACCAGCCAGAATGGCCATCAGGAAGAAAATCTACAAACAATAAATGCTCAGTCGCTTCAGTTGTGGCCGACTCTTTGTGGCCCCATGGACTGGAATCTGCCAGTCTCCTCTGTCCATGGGATTTCCCAGGCAAGAATACTGGAGCGGGTTGCCATTTCCTTCTCTAGGGAATCTTCCCGACTCGAATCAAACCCACGTCTCCTGTGTCTCCTGCACTGCAAGCGGTTTCTTTACCACTGAGCCACGAGGGAAGTCCCTGAAGCTCAGCAAATAATATTAATTTTTAAAACTTGCGGTAAAACACACATAACATAAAATTTACCATTTAAAAAAGTCAGTTTTAAAAAAATATGTTTATTTTGTTGCATCAGTTCTCAGTTGCTTCATGCAGCGAGAGGGCTTAGTTGACCTGCAGAATGTGGGGTCTTAGTTCCCCAACCTCATCCTCTGCCTTGCAACGCAGATTCTTAACCTCTGGACCATCAGGGATGTCTTTAAAATTCAGTGTCTTAGCCATGTTTAAGTGTCCAGTCCCAGGGTATGAAGCATATTCACACTGTTGTGTTACCATCACCTACCATCATCTCCAGAACTCTTTTCATCTTGCAAAACTGAAACTCTACACCCATTAAAAAATTTCTCATTCCCCCTTCTCCCAGTCCTTGGCCACCACCATCCTACTTTCCATCTCTGTGAACTGGCCAATATGATTTTTGTTTTAAGGACTTCAAGGTCTTCGCTGCAGAGGAGCAGAGAGGCAAGAGAACAAACATAGGAGTTAGAGGTGTAACTCCCGGTGGCAGGAGCCTCACCCTTCTTCTCTCTCTGGGTTGTTCATTTTCAGTCTCTTGTAGATGGGGAACATCCACAAGTGCAGTCTTGCTGCCTCTTACTCCTGGGTGTAGGGCATCTTGGCTCCTGCAGGACTAAAGGTTCCCCCACCGCCTGCCCCTGCAGCTAGGAGGCAGGTCTCCAGCCCTCCTCCACAGGAGCAGTCAGGTCAGTCTTTGCCATGGATGAAGGACCCTGAATGATGACACGGTGACCACTACCCCCTTTCTCTAGGACTTCCTTTCTCAGGCAGAATCCACCCAGGGCAATTATGGATTTGATAGGTTGATTTACCACTCCTCTTGAATGCAGCGTCCCTCCTTCGTGCTCTCCTTTTGGATCCTCCTCCTCCTCCCATCCTCTGGAGGAGGAAAGTCTGCTACCTCACTCTCCCCCACTTTTTTTGGTCTGCACCAGCATATGGGATTTTAGCTTCCTCCCCAGGGATGGAACCTATGCCCCATGCAGTGGAAGCACAGAGTCTTAACCACTGGACCACCCACTCATCCCTTTTTGTATGTTACACACTTCAGCTCATCAGCTTGTTGGCAGATGCTTCCTTCCTGGGGGAGGGGTAGACCTGGGTCTTTTTGTCTGCAGGAGGCTTGTGGGCTCTAGTAGTGGGCAACTCAGCAGTCCCTTCTCCCTTGGGATTCGGTGGGCTTGGCTGAGCACAACTTCGAGAAGAACTAGGGCAGCTCTCAGACTGTCCCTCGAAAGCTGAGCAGACCCTGTCCTGGCAGTCACTTCACTGTGCGTGCCGTGTTTTGTTTCTCATCACTAGGATCACTCTGTAAGAGAAGCATGTGTGTGCACGGGTGGGTGTGCACACGTGCACGTGTGTGAAATTCTTAGGAGCTGCCCATAAAATTGAAATTGAAAGCCATCACAAGCTCAGATTGATGTTCTGAAATCAAAACCAGTTTGATAGAGCCATCCTTTGATTTGGCTACAGTTTTGTTACAGTCAGGCACTGATACACTATACTTCTCTTTTTGCATGCGTGCTAAATCTCTTCAGTCGTGTCTGATCCTGTGCCACCCTGTGACTCTAGTCCATCAGGCTCCTCCGTCCATGGGATTCTCCAGGCAAGAATCCTGGAATGAGTTGCCATTTCCTCCTCCAGGGACCTTCCCAATCCAGGGACTGAACCTGCATTTCTTACATCTCCTACCCCTAGCACCAGCTGGAAAACCCATACTTCTTCCTTATCGCAGTGAAAAGATACAAGCAGATTAAGAATTATACACTGCTAAGCTGCTAAGTCACTTCAGTCGTGTCCGACTCTTAGCTACCCCATGGACTGCAGCCTACCAGGCTCCTCCATCCATGGGATTTTCCAGGCCATATGTAAAATAGATAGCCAGTGGGAACTTGCTGTATGACTCTAGGAACTCAAACCGAGTCTCTGTGAAAGCCTAGAAGGGTGGGATGGGGTGGGAGGGAGCTTCAAGAGGGAGGGGACGTATGCATACTATGGTTGATTCATGTTGATGTGTGGCAGAAACCAACACAGCCCTGTAAAGCAATTATCCTTCAATTAAAAACAAGTAAATTAAAAAAAAAAAGAATTTATGGTAAAATGAACTACTGGAGGCATTATGCTCACTAGAATCCCACACTTTGAAATTTGTTATCTTTACTTTCTTGCATCAGGCCTTTTAAATCTTGGAAGGAGAGCAGACGTTTGGGATCTCCTCATCTTTTTTTCTGTTCTGTTTGAAAATAAATTCCCTGAGTGTGACAGTTTGGACAAGCTGTTTGGACTGCCACTGTGGAATGCTCCAGAGGTGGGCAGGCAGGAGGGAGGCCTCTCAGTTCCATGATGAAGGGGTGGCTGCTCTGGGGGCTCCACTCAGCTGTCTCCAGCGAAATACAGTCAGAAGAATCTGACCCACAAGAAATAGCCTGAATCCTCAGGCCAAAGACATGCTTTCAGATTTGCTTAGTTACTTAAACTTGGTTCCCGGGGCAGGCCTTTGGTTGTCATTCCCAGGTATCATTCAAACAGGACCTGTGGGATCCTTAGGAAGGCTGGCCCATTAGAGCTACTGATGTCTGATTTGAGCATCTAAGTGGAAACATTTGCTGGATCTCAAATGGCCTGGCAGATTTTTAGATTTACTACTATTCATTTCTGCTGAAATAATAATAATCCACATCACATACATGATTTCCCTGTATAGAACAGTGGTTAGAGCAGGAGCCTGTGGGGTCAGCCTGCCTCGGTTTGGCTACTAGTTTTGCCTTTTGGTGGAGAAGGAAATGGCAGTCCACTCCAGTATTCTTGCCTGGAGAGTCCCAGGCAAGAGGAGCCTGGTGGGCTGTAGTCCATGGGGTCAATAAGGAGTTGGACACAAGTTAGTGACTACGTTGTATCACTTTCACTTTCTTTTTGCCTTTTGGTGCCTCTGGTTTTTATTTATGAAAGAAGGATAGAGGAACTCACTTCTTAGGATTGTTGTAAAGACAAAATGAGTTAATGCCTAAAAAGTGCTGAGGGTAGTGAAATGTCTAGCGAATGTGCTCAGTGAAGCCGCTGTTTCCATGACATCTTACAGGCACTTTAGGGGCAAAGCTCTTAGGAAAGTGTTTATTTCTGTGTGGGCAAGATGGTGGGGCAGGCATCTCTCCCCCATCTGTGACCTGGAATATTTTTTTAAATTGTTTTTTAATTGAAGGATAATTGCTTTACAGAATTTTGTTGTTTCTGACCTGGGATATTGCTACTCTTGTTCCCCGCAATCCTCAGCAGCTCTCAAGAGAGGCCGGTTGCCCTGAGCTGTACATTTCCCAGGGACCTGTGCATTTTAACAAAGTATAAACAGATGAATGGAATTGAGGAAGGACTCTGGGGGACTGGTTAATACTTTCTATATCCCTGACCAGCATTCAGACAGTTTGAGAAGGGGTTTTGGGAGGAGTAAGAGAAGTTGCCCAGAGTCATAATGTAAAACCCAAAATGCACTTTCCAGAAGTTATTTGCCCCACTCTTTCTGCCAAATAGAGATTCTCTGGTTTACAGACTCCTCAGGCAGGTGTAGACTTTAAGTACATGCTTTATAAATTGCTTCAGATATTCAGATGGCTTTTTTTCTGAAAATCTTGCAGAGGTCTGATGCTGAAGGCCTAGGAGTTTTATTTGGGGAGCGAGGGGAAGCAAAGAAGGTGCATTTTGGAATGCAGTTCCCTAGAGGAGGGGTGGTTTGGGTTGAGTGCAGTGGGGGCTGGGACCAGAGGTGGCATGTGGGCCTTGGGTATCTGAGGGCCAAAGAGAGGTAACAAGGAGATGGATTAGGGTTCAGAAGAGAGGTGAGAGCTTGCCCAGGACAGTACAGGATGGAATGACTATTTTAGAACAGGCCTCGGTCAGACCTCAGATCTTTCACTTACTAGCTCTGAGAGTAAGTTATTTAATTCTCTAATTGGTGGGCGGGGGCAGGGGACAGGATTTCTTTCTGGGACCCTAATCAAGTATCTGATGCTACAACTTAATTTTTGTGATTTATTACTAGTTTGTATCACCGAAGAGGAGCAGGATTTGAGATATCAAATCCTTTTTTTTTTTTTTGGTTTTCACACTATATTCAAAGGTGGGTGGAGAGGTTTATTAGTTTGCTAGAGCTGCTGTAACAAAGTACCACAAACTGGGATGTTTAGAACAACATGATTTTATTGTCACTTCCCAGTTGGTGATGGACAGGGAAGCCTGGCATTCTGCAGTCCATGGGGTCTCAAAGAGTCAGCGACTGAACTGAACTGAACTGAGGTTGGCTTAGTGGTAAAAAAATCTGCCTGCCAATGCAGGAGACAAAGGAGACGTGGGTTCGATTCCCGTGTCAGGAAGATCCCCTGGAGAAGGAAATGGCAACCCATTCCAGTATTCTTGCCTGGAGAATCACATGGACAGAGGAGCCTGGTGGGTTACAGTCTGTGGGGGTCACAAAAGAGTCAGATATGACTTAGCACGCATGCATACATGCATGAGTAGGAGACCAACTGAATACATTCTGATGGTCTGTCCATTTCCTGGAATATTATGTAGCTGAAGACATGAGGTAGAATCTATTGGCATTGATTCATATTTATAATATATAGTTGAGAGAACACAATAGTATGTATAAATAAAACATCTTTATACAAAAATTTTTTCTTAAGCCTAGTTAAAAGTATAAAAGGATATATAGCAAAATAGTAATAGTGATTATCCTGAGAGATTGAGTTATTAATTGTTGTTGTTTAGTCACTAAGTTGTGTCTGACTCTTTTGCAACCCCATGGACTGAATCCCACCAGGCTCCTCTGTCCATGGGACTTCCCAGGCAAGAATATTGGAGCGGGTTGCCATTTCTTTCTCCAGGGGATCTTCTTGACCCAGAGATCAAACCTGTGTCTCCTGAATTGGCAGGCAGGTTCTTAACCACTGAGCCCCAGGGAACCCCAAGTTATTAACTACCTTCTATTAAAATACTATTCTATATTTTCTGAATTTTTTGCAATAAGTATGCATACTTTGGGCTTCCCTGGTGGCTCAGAGGTAAAGACTCTGCCTGCAGTGCAGGAGATGTGGATTCAATCCCTGGGTCAGAAAGGTCCCCTGGAGAAGGCAATGGCAACCCACTCCAGTATTCTTGCCTGGGAAATCCCATGGCCAGAGGAGCTTGGCGGGCTACAGTCTGTGGGGTCACAAAACAGTTGGACATGACTTAGTGACTAAACAATAACAACAACAACAATACATACTTCGTAATAAAAATAACAATGAATTAATATGAAAACTGCCTTGGGATGCTCTGGATGGCCACTTAACATCTGAAAGTTTTGCTTTTCCCAACTCCATAGTTCTTGCACAACTGGCCTCCTTTAGATTCTGATATTATAAACCTTCACACTTTTGATCAAAAGCCTTATATTTGATCGAAGCTCAATGACTGCTTATTGCTACTAAAACTGTTTAAAACCCATTCTACCTGGTGAGCTCTGATCTTCCCTAGTTTGCTGACCTTGATTAACCTCATGAGCCTGAGCTCATCTGGATGAGCCCAGAGAAAAGTCTACCCTGTTTTCAAAAACATCAACACCTCACCATCTGCTTGTGAGGTTTCTGAAGCATATGGATCAGCTCAGAGAAGAGCATTCCAGACCCTGCAAGAGCATGCCAACTCAAATTGTCTGCTCTTCATCACCTTCATTAAAGCTTGGCTGAGAAAAGTGGTATTTATGGGAGATTGTTTAGAATTCATCTTTTCCTCTAGATGCTACAAATTCTGTGCTTGAATCAAGCCAAACCAATGGAAATTTTCATTCTTGGAATATATTTTCTAAGTTTCTCATGAAATTATATTCATTAAATATTATCCTAGAAAAACAGGAAGTTTATCAAAAGGATACAGTGCTGTTGTTTCACAAAACTCTCTGAAAGAATTCCTCCAGGGCTGACACAGACACAGAGAACAGACTTGTTCACATAGTGTGGGAAGGAGAGGGTGGGACGAATTGAGTCGGTTATGCCATTCAGCCGTCTCATCCTCTGTTGTCCCCTTCTCCTCCCGCCTTCAATCTTTCCCAGAATCAGGGTCTTTTCAAATGAGTCAGTTCTTCGCATCAGGTAGCCAAAGTATTGGAGTTTCAGCTTCAGCATTAGTCCTTCCAATGAATATTCAGGACTGATTTCATTTAGGATGGACTGTTTGGATCTCCTTGCAGTCCAAGGGACTCTCAAGAGTCTTTTCCAACACCACAGTTCAAAAGTATCAATTCTTCGGTGCTCATATAGGGCATAGACTATGACATAAAACCTTATTTTATTTACTTCTATCTTATCTACTTCTATCTATTCCATCACCTTTGGAGGTGATATATACTTTATTACCTGGAATTCCCTTTACTAGAAGTCCTTGCCTTGGGAATAACTATTTTCTTATGTTGCAGATTTTAACAACTGAAGAATGTGGGAATTTCCTGGTGGTCAGTGGTTAGGACTCTGTGCTATCGTTGCTAAGATCAGGGGTTCAGTTCCTGGTCGAAAAACTAAAATCCTGCAAGCCGTGCAGTGTATAATAATATTTTCACTTTAAAGTACTATTTTTATTATAAAAAATAATAAAATGTAAAAATATGACAATAACTAGGTATAGAAAATCACTTAGTACATTTTTTGGGGGTAGGAATGGTGTTGAGGTGACTGTCAGGGACATCACTGCATCACCTGAAAGAGTTTCAGATAACAAAATTGCTTTAGAACATTGTGCTAAATATTAGATTAGAAAATAAAAATATAACTGATTCTTACTTTTCTTGGTGGCTCAGAGACGAATATGAAGCTCAGCAGTAGCTATTATCCTAGGCTCCTATGTTGTATATTTGTGTTTTTCTTTTTGTTGGTCTAAAACCACTACTTTTGTTTAGTCCTGATGCTCTTCTTTTTATTTAGTTTTATCGATGATCGCACGTGTTTTTATTGGAAACACCTCAAAATCTTGAGAAGGGAAGCCAGTCATAAATAAAGGCCATATTGTGAATGTTCAACAAGAGTTTCTCAGACCACTCCACATGTGCCTTTCCATCTGTCTACTTCAAGTTAGTTTTAAAATTGCTGGTTCTTATAATCTAAAGGGATTGGTAATGTGGATATATCGCACAGAGATATACACAGCAAGAACTGTAGGGGAGCTTTTCTATCACCCTATGAAGAACAGTACCTAGCAGTTCGCGAGAATATTTATCCATAGGTTGATGCCCTAAATACTTCTGTGCGTGCTTTTCCCATGTATCAGCATATAAAGTTTATTTTGCATTAACAAAAGTTAGCTTGTGCATGTGATAAAATAAAAGCTATTTGTTATTGTTTGTTAATTCATATGATGACTTTTTAATCACTCTCTTTTGTTGTGCTTCATGTCCAGCTGACGACATGCATGCACTTTAGCATACGTGTCCTCAACTAGAGTTAAATATTTTCTATGATTTTTTTTCCTTTTTGCAAAAAACTGTACATACCCACTGGAAAAGTTTTGATAAATGCATATAGCTGTGTAATCCAAATCACTACTAAAATACAGAACATTATCATTCCAGAAAGTTCCTTCCATGCTCCTCCCCAGTCCATCCCCATGCCCAAATCCCTAAGGCAACAATGGTCCTGATTTTTTCCTATCATAGATTGGTTTTGCCTATTCTAGAACTTACAATTAGAATTACACAACTGCTTTTGGGAATAAAAAAATGTTTCTTTTATTGTTAGCCCTAATTAAGTTTCTGGGGTGATGACATATGGCCTTCAACATCCTAAAGTACACAAAATCATAGATTATTATCAGTGAGGTATGATCCAGTGCAGAGCAGTAGTTTACCCCTGAATATGGTGGACAAGAGAGAGCCTGGACTATCTTCTTGGGCAAGTGCGTGAGTGGGCGCTCAGTCCCTCAGTTGTCCAATTCTTTGAAATCCCATGGACTGTAGTGGACCAGGCTCCTCTGTCCTTGAGATTTCCCAGGCAAGCGGAAATTGGAGTGGATTGCCATTCCCTTCTTCAGGGGATCTTCCGTCCCAGGGACCAAACCGGTGTCGTCTACATTGACAGGCGGATTCTTTACCACCGAGCCAGCTGGGAATCCCCTTTTGGAGAAAATAGCTTCCATTAAAATTTCTCCTGTGGCCCTTTTGGAAGGGAGCCTAGTGAGCAATCAAATACACCCAAATAGGTGTCTGGCCAAAGATTATTTGTTAAGTCAGCTCAAAGCACGGAGACATTCTGCTGGCTGGCTGCCCCCAGGGACAAGGACACATCCTGCCTGGAGGCCCCCAGCTCAGGGGAGGGCCAGAAGAAGGAGAGCGAACCCAGGAAAAGGGTGGGCAGCCCATTCTTGACCGCTTGACCCCAGGCACTTCTATTTTTTTTCTCCTCATTTTCTCCCTTGGCCTTCTCTGTCCTCTTGACCTTTAATTTCCTTTCTTTTTTTCCTCTTCCTTTTCTGCGATTCCCTGGATCAGCCCAGCATTCTGATCCTGGGGCTCCAGGTCTTGGCTGTAGCTCCCAAAGCTCGCCAGACACTCTTCCCACAGCCCTCCACGCCTCCATCCCTCCACACCCACCCGCTCGCTCGCTGCGCTCCCTGGTCCCGCCTAGCAGGGCTGGGGAAGTGAGAGCTGCTACCCCGCCGCCGCCGAGGCTATGAGTCAGCATTTCTGCTCATGGACGCGGGCCTGGGCAGAGACCCTGGGAGAGGATGTGCAGGAGGCGCATTGCTTTCCCAGACTGGAGCTCCAGACGTCCCTAGGGGCGGGGGTGGAGAGGGGTGGTGGTGGTGGGGGGAGAGCGGTGAACTCAGAGGGCTTCGGGGGGCCAGGAGCACAACTGCTGTGGTATTCCTGTGTTCTTACACATCACTGGGTTTGTTTCTGTAAACTTGTCTCACAGTTCTGAAATTTGTGCTTAAAATCTTTAGCACTTGAAAATAAATTCTATAGAGGTCTCAGAGATTTGAGGAAATATAGCTACTAAGTGTGAGAAGGAAAAAAATACAGACTAAATTACATCTTGTCAAAAAAGTATAATGTGATTTTCCAAACATGGTAACCGGTTTTTTTTAAACGGTTTAAAACATCTTTTTGTTCATATTAAAATTTTCAGTTTGATGTTTGTCAAAAACTTTTAATAAACTAGGCACATAATAGGTATTCAGTAAGTTTTTGTTGGTGGCAGGAAGTGCATTAAATTAGAGATCATAAAGACTGAGATTTTCTACTATTTTTAGCCAAAGAACAATGTGCACTTTTGAATTCAAAGATTCCTTATTACTGATTGGAAGTTAGCCAGTGCTTTGCAAAAACCGGTTACCGCATAATTGGTATATGATGGATCTTTCCAAGTTCAGGCTTGATATATAGTGAATTATGTAGCTTTTCTCCAATTTTGAACAAACACACTTATTCCCCCCAGTCCCTCCCCACCCCCCAGTTTATTTATCTTCATGTAGCTTATGTCACAGAGTTTATTTCAGTAGTCACTTAAAACTAAATTCTTGAATTCTCACGTCATATAGAAATATCCCAGGAACACTTTCTGGATTGAGCAAGATTTTTATATCAGTTCATGAGGCATAGTGTTGTATTCTTGTAGTTGATTGTTGCTACAGCCAGTTTGCATTTCTGAATGTGGTGACACGATTTTTAATTAGTCACAGCCACTGGTGAGGACAGTTGACTAATTTAAAAAATGCTGGACAAACACTTGGGCGTTGTATCCTGCTAACAGTCTTCACAGATTTTTCCTTTTGTCTAACCTAGATTTCTTTTGATGAGGTTTAGACTCATTTCCTCTTGTTTGGCTCTGAATGGTGACTAAGGCCAGCTGTACTCCAGCCTCTGAATACTGCCCGAGCTCCGAAGCAGTAGCTCTTTCAAGGCCCCTTGGAAGAAACGGTCCGATTCCTGTGTCCTTTTCTCTTCTATGGGGAACATGGAATTGCTTTTCCTGGGAGCTGATTATAGGTTAAGCCATATTGCATCTCTCAGTGGTGTGGTATGTGATTCATCAGGCCTCTGTTGAGAACGTATTAGTTACTCAGTGTCTGACTCTTTGCTACCCCACGGACAGTATTCCACCAAGCTCCTCTGTCCATGGGATTCTCCAGGCATGAAAACTGGAGTGGGTAGACATTCCCTTCTCCAGGGGATCTTCCTGACCCAGGGATTGAACCCAAGCCTCCTGCATTGCAGGCAGATTCTTTGCCACCTGAGCCACCAGGGAAGCCTTCTTTCAGGAATGAGGAGCAAACATTTTGGCTGCTCTTTTGTCACTGAGCACTGCAGGTAATGGAGTATTCAAATACCCTGGAGACCTGCATGTGCGCTGCTGCTGCTGCTGCTGCTAAGTCACTTCAGTCGTGTCCAACTCTGTGCGACCCCATAGACGGCAGCCCACCAGGCTCCCCCGTCCCTGGGACTCTCCAGGCAAGAACACTGGAGTGGGTTGCCATTTCCTTCTCCAATGCATCAAAGTGAAAAATGAAAGTGTAGTTGCTCAGTCGTGACCCTATGGACTGCAGCCTACCAGACTCCTCCATCCATGGGATTTTCCAGGCAAGAGTACTGGAGTGGGGTGCCATAGCCTTCTCTGCATGTGCTCTAGATAGAGCCAAACTATTAACTGGTGCCATATGAAGCAGATGTCTGTCGGAACAGCCTCTCTTGTCCATGTCAGGATTTTTTCAGTTTAACATGAATGTAACATGTTAAGAGACATAGAAAGTGTTCTGAGATTAGAGAGTCTATTTGAGTAACTAGGAGTTCATATCTATTAACAGAAATATGGCATGAACTCTGTCCTAGGCCATGAATCCAGGTATTTTTGTTCTAAAATGGAACATAGTCCAGTTACAAAGAGTCCACTTTATTTTAGAGCAATGGGAGACTGGTAAATTCTTTTTTTTTTTTTTTTTCCTACCTTATGATAAGAACTTTTAAAAAATTTTTATTTTTACTTTATTTTGCTTTACGATACTGTATTGGTTTTGCCATACATTGAGGTAAATTCTTTTTCTGAAAATCTTTTTGGAAATCAGGATGAGGTTCAGCCTCAGTAAAGTGTTGTTCAGAGACTTTCAGAGGAAGGGGAGAAAAATTTCAGCATGGTACACAGTATGAAGAAATGTCCAGAACAGCAAGTCCATAGGGACAGAAGCTGGATTAGTGGTTGGCTGTGACTGGGGGGAGGGGGAGGGGAAATGAGAGAGTACGTCTAATGAGTGCTAGATTTTTTTTTTAGGGTGGTGAAAATGTTTTGGATTTAGATAGTGGTGATGGTTGTACAACTTTGTGAATGTACTAAAACCACTGAATTGTACTCTTTGAAAGAATGGATTTTATAGTTTGTGAATTATATCTCAATTTAAGAAAATGCGATTTGAAGAACAATACAAAATACTGTTCAGTAATCCTCAAAATTGTCAAGGTCATCAAAAACAAGGAAAATCTGAGAAACTGTCATATCCGTAAGAGTCTAAGGATATCTGCTACTAAATATAATGTGTTTAGGGTTAGACAAAGGACATAACAGGAAAATTGAGGAAATTTCTGTGAAGTGTTGTCTTTGTTAATAATAATATATCAATGTTGGCTCATTAATTGTGAGGAAATCCCATTGTAGAGAAGATGCTAGTAATAGAAGAAACTGGATGTGGGGGTGTATGAGAATTCACTGTATTAATGTCACAATAATCTAAAGTATTTGGGAACAAAAAGTCAAGGAAAAAAGTAAGTAATAGGAGAAAAATTTAATTCAGAGCCTATTGGATTATTAGACGTTAACTCCTAGAGATGAATAAAATCTGGAGGTCCTTCTAACTTTAGAAATGTGATTTCCTATACAGTTTGGCCAACTGAATTTTGGGCTATAAGTTTCACCAGCCAGCTTCTCAGCCAGACTTGAATTAATCATCTGTTCGCAGACTCCAGGGAGACAGAAACACCAAGGGAAGACTGATTCCATCAGTGGAAAGCCACCTTCTCAGACCCGCCCCTCCCCTGCCTTCTGTGCAACTTTGGTGGTGGTGGTGGTTTCCTTGCTGAGTTGTGTCCGCCTCTTGGGACCCCATGGGCTGTAGCCCGCCAGGCTGCTCTGTCCATGGGATTATCCAGGCAAGAATACCAGAGTGGATTGCCGTTCCCTTCTCTAGGGGATCTTCTGAACCCAGGGATTGGACCCACGTCTTCTGCATTGCAGGCAAATTCTCTACCACTGAGCCCCCCGAGAAGTCACTCTAGTTGTCCTTTGAGCTGTTATCATATCGTGTGAAGGTGATGCACTGACCGTGTGCCAGGCACTTGCTGAGGTATTATTTCAGGCATCTGGGGGAGACCAAAGTAAACACAGGCACAAAACCACATATTAGAAGCTAGTTGCACATGGTAATTAAGTATGTTGTGATTATAAGCATGATGGACAGGGTGCTTTGAGAGCAGGTAGCAGGATCTCACCCCGTTGACAGTTATAGAGGGAATGCATCTGAGCTGCAAGGAAGGATCAGGGGCAGTCTTTGGGGGTGAAGAGGTGGGAGGGGCATTTCTGGCAGAGGAAATGGCATTGGCAGGTGTCTGAAGGGCACAAGGACTTGGGAGGAACTGAAAGAAGACCCCTGTAGTCCTGAGGTGTGGGCACAGGTGCCCGGGTGGAGGGCGAAGATTGATGTGCGATTAAGCTGGAGAAGTAGGAAGGGGCCATTAGGAAGTCACTGAAAGTTTTTAAGCCTGGAGGTGTCTTGATCAGAAGTGGATTCAAAAAATAATTCTCTTTGCAGTGCACAGAACGGATGGGGGAGCAACAGTGGGGTGGGGAGGCTGGGTAGGAGGCTAATTCAGGGGCTCAGAGAGGGAGACTGTGGTCAGGAGCAGTGAACCAAGCTGAGAAAAAACTGGGAGGTGGAATCAACGAAAAGATTATGCAGTGATAAAGAACATAATTTATACATACAAAAAGCACAAATACACAGTTTTACTAAAAGATATCAACACCATGTGTTTGTTAAAAAGCAAGAGACAAAGCAACAGACTAACACAAGGAAAAACGAAAACCACTGTTCTGGTCTGAAAAACCAACAGTCCAGAGAGAATAATGAAATGCTTGGGTTTTTTTTAAGGCACAATTATTCTTTCAAAATAGCCACGACAGTGTTTTTCAAAAAGTTGGCTTGCTCCTTATCAAATTATGAAATTTGTCACATATGATTTGTGTCTGTTTTCCACTTTGCCAGTGGTTTGGAGAGTCGTGATGTGTCTTACGAAGATAGACTAAAGAGAGTGCGGATGTGAAAGGAACTTGCTGAGGCAGGCCTGGCCCAGCCGATGGGGTCAGTGCCCAGTGAGACAGCTTGGGGACCCGGTCCCAGCGAGGGTGTTCAGTGACAAGGCAGGCCCCGGGGCAGGGTCAGCTGTGACTGCAGACAGACTCACACCCACAGCGTCTACGATACCCACAGCTGCCGCCGGGCTGCATTACAAAGGTGTCTCGGCAGAAGCATTTTGGCTGTCTGAAATAACGGCCTTCACACAATCCTTAGACTATATTTTACAAGTTCGTTTTCTCACACACAGGCACACTTTTATGGAAGCTGGAGCATTTTGCTGAATGACTTGTAGTGCACTGCTGACCAGACAGGGCATTTCCAGACTTAGATTATAAGAGAAAGACAGCAAGTGGTAAGTTCAGCTGCAGGTCAATGGACACTTGTACCATAGCTCCCTCCCCAAGCACCGGGCGCCTTTATCCCAGGGGACGCTCACTGTAAAGCACATTAGACAGAGACAGTCCTGCGTGGTGGCCTTTATGATGGTTGGTTCCGTTTGCACAGGGGCTGTGTTGTTATCACATTGTAAACATTGTTCTTAATATCAAAGAAAGACTGGGTGGAGTGTCGAGAAGTGGCATGCAAAAACTAGAATAGAATTGCCAGTGGTTGATCTCAACTCTCTTCCGAGCGATGAGCCACAAGAGGCAAGTGCTGCTTGTGAAAAGCAAAGATGGTGACAGAAACCGATGTTTATTGATTTTCCTTCAAATTATGCGCATCCTACATTTTTTTTTTTTGTTTTTGTTCTTGGTGACAAGAACCGAATATTTTGGGTTGGGATAATTTGAAGGGGAATAATGATGTTCCCTGACAGATAGCTTTCTGAAAGAGCTGAGAGTTCATCCATTATTCCATATGAATCAAAGTCTCTTGGAGTTTTTCCAATTATGATCACATTTACCATTTAAAGTTTTTGCCCAGTTTGTCCAGTTTGATTTTTAAAAATGAGGAGGATGGATTGTGTGTCAATTATATTTCCATTAGAAAGAAACACGAGGGAGGGTTAAAAATTAAAGTAATAGCAAAGATAGGAAACAATTTTATTTTTTCAATTTTATAATATTTTATATAACTCATAAGACACTGCTTATATAATAATTCCCACAAAGTTGCTAGAGAGTGTACAATTTCCAAAAATGTCTTGGGTTTTTAGAAACAATTTTACTTTTCATAATTTATTTAGTTATTATTACATGTATGTATTTGGATGTGCTGGGTCTTAGTGGCAGCTCTCAGATTCTTCAGTCTTTAGTTTGAGCATGGGAACTCTTAGTTGTGGCCTGTGAGATTTAGTTCCCTGACCAGGGATCGAACCAGGTCCCTTGCACTGGGAGTGTGAAGTCTTAGCCACTGGACCACCAGGGAAGTCATAGGTCATTCAACTTTAAAATGAGTCTAAGTTTTCCTTGAGGCCATCTGAATGTGATTCAGTCTTTAGAAGAGAAATTATCTTTCACAATGATATCTGCCTGTCTGGTTGGGAAAACTGGCAGCATGAGGGATAAATAAATCCCACTGGGAACCAAATTTAGCTTTAAAGTTTGGTTTTAAATCACAAAATATTTTAAAGATGGCTACTTCCTTGTTCAGTCCAGGTTACTCTGGGGCAACCATCATTACTTCCATTCATTCAAAGCATACTTCCCTATGTATGTTATGTCTCACCTTTGGTGAGATTTCCTTTAAAAAATACTATAACTGGTATGGCTTACTCTTTGGCTGTCACAAAACAAAACACCAACTGCGCAAAACCTACCTGGGTCCTCTGAGGTTGGAGTGAAACAAAGGGGGAGGTTGTGAAACCCAGCCATGTGCCTGATGACTAAGATGGAACCCATGTAGGAGTTAAGTCAGTAATAACATGCCTCTTGCTGCAGCTCAAGTTGCCTGCAAACCCCCCACGCTTTTTAGCAAATATTACTTTTAATGTCAGAGTGCACAGAGCTGTTCTCGAGGGTTCGGCTAAATTTGACTCTGTGGGAGAATAAACCTAGAATTCCAAATGTGGTGATCCCAACAGTGTATGTGATGCAAGACCAATTTTCCACTTGTGCCGGGTGGGTTTGTTCGAATCTCACACAGAAATGAGAGATGCCAGACAGAGTGTTGACTTGCCCCAAACATAAGGTAGTAATTTAGGTTTTATTTTAAATAGGCATTAGAGTCCGGGTAATCCAAAATTTTAATTTAGGAAGGAGCCTGGGAGAATAGCAGAGGACAGGAGCTAGGTGGCCCTCCAAGGAGGGGTGGGGAGTGGAGGAGTTGGAGGCCTCACAGGCTTCCATCCGTTTCTGGAAGGGTTATTTTGTGATACAATAGAGGCAAACCCTAAGTCTGTGTCTTACACACGAGTCTGTAGCCAGACCTAAAGGAGGTTCTGGCATTGTGATTTGGTGTGGTATTTTTTTTCTTTAATGTGCAGATAATAGAGTAACCTTTAATGGTGAAAGCATTGTAAGCTGACTGTGGCGTTTCGACACTGACCCAGTTTCAGCAGTGACCAAATCAGGGTGGCCGGAGAGAAGGGGGGCTTGGAGAGCAGCTTGAACAAAATAGGTCAGATGGTTTCTCCCAGCTTTTCTCAGACACTCACAATGTCTTGCATTCTTTACACAAAGCCCAGGGGTTGCATGAAGAATTTTTGTCCAAAATGCTGCTCTAAGCAATTTTCTCTTGGTTTAAGCTAGTGCTTGTGATGCTGGGTCATTCCCTTGGTTTGTGGAGGATGTTTGGTGTAGTCAGTCAGTAAATATTTATTGAGCATATGCTATATCCCAAGTACTATGGAGATGGCTGAGAATACAGCAGTGAATAAAGCAGAGTCTCTGTTCTCATGAAGCTTGCTTACTAGTGCAGGAAAGCCTGAGTTCAAATCCAAACTCCATCAGTTATTAGCTTGTTGGGTTACTTAGCTTTGACTAACACATTATTGACTGGGGATGTATTAGTGTGTCTTTTGTTTTCTGGTAATTATTGACTGGAGACGAATCTGTGTTTCTAGAGAGTGATACAGTTAAAATCACTGTGCAGTGCTTAAAATTGGTCAAAGGTTCAGTATACAATTAATGATTGTCACTATCATTCACAGTTTGCTCCATTAGGTTTTTGTTCCAACCTTGCATCTATTATATACATAAAATTTTCAAAAATGATGCATCATGAAATTTTAAGTGGAGAAGAATATTTTGGTGAATTTTAAGCAGATACTTTCTCTGACTGCTCGAGTGACATATATACTAGTAGCTCAGAAAATGATAGTTTTTCAGAATATAGTTCTGATTCAGACAATGTGAATATTAGACCACGAAAAAGACAAAAACCGTTAGTGATGCATTCTGATACGGAAAGTGAAAATGAAATTCACGATGCGGAGGAATGCTCCTTTGCTTCTACGGAAGAGTGGACTGAAGACAATATTTCATGAAAATCAGAAGATTTTTCAGGTATTTCAGGTTTAGTTATTGAATGTAATAATCTGCAAAGTGTTAGTGAAATAACAGAATTGTTTTTTGGCTGGCTGAAATAAAAATCGCTGGCCACAAGGGTTGCATGTGTGTGCTAAGCTGTGGGTTTCCCAGGTGGTGCTGGTGGTAGAGAGCCTACCCGCCAATGCAGGAGACATAGGAGACACGGGTTTGATCCCTGGCTCGGGAAGATCCCCTGGAGGAGGGCATGGCAACCCACTCCAGTATTCTTGCTGCAGAATCCCCATGGACACAGGCATTAGTTTCTGCCAAAATCCCCTAGTCAATAATGAGTTAACTTCTCTGTGCCTCTGGTTTCCATGTTTGTAAAATGGGATGACAAAATGGTACTTAATTCAAAAGGTTGTTTTGAGGATTAAATGAAGTATTTCATGTAAAGAGCTTACAATGATGGATGCACTGTAGTAAGCACTAAATCTTAACAGTTACATATCAAATGAGCTTCAGCTGCTGTCTAAGGGAAGCGCAAGAAAGCGTTCATGCATCTGGTTAGTACAGACAAGGGTTCAGACGAGGCCTTCCGTTGCATTGGGTGTGGAGTTCAAAACTTGTGAAAAGCAAAGGGGCTCAGAAACTCTCATTTAAGCAAACATTAATTTGAAAAAAAAGCCTAAGTGGAAAGGCAGTATAGAAATTCATGGACTGTTCTTTCCACAGGGCTTCAATGATCACAACTGTAGTTGAGAAATCTTGCTTGGAATTAGTAGGTAATAAAAATTTGGACCCCTTTAGGGGAGGAGATGCTCCCCATCCCCAGTGAAAGACACGTTCTGTGGACTTGCTGGTGGGCCATCTGGTCTTCTGAAACATTGATACTACACTTGTGCTTTGTGCAGGGGAGAGTGATTTGGTAACTCAATTTTTCTATGAAATCTTGAGAATTCTGTAATTTCGAATCCTGGTGTTAATATAAATTAGGTTGTTTGAGCTTGCTTATCACTCCACTACCACCTAGATCAGTTTCTTTATCTGCAAAACAAAGTATGTTAAAAGAGAAACCTTTGGTTAAAGCGATAGAACTTAGGAAGGAGTTCTACGTCACTAGATGCCCACACGGCTAGGATTTGGTTTAGCAGATGGCAAAGCACATGTATCACTATGTTACTTCAAGGCGATACTATTCATACCTGGAGTGGGTTCTGATGGGCAATGTCAGTCCTGTTATGTTGAAAGACATGACACTCTTTAAATAGAAAGCCAGTTGTTTGCCCCAGATGCTTCTAGTTTATTATGGTTTGCTCCTTTGAAATGTCCAAATATGGTTCTGGGGAAAATGGGTACAAGTTCTTTCTTTTTGGAGCAAAGGCTTTTTGGAACTAGGGCTGTGTTACTGATGAAAATGTTATATTGGGTCTCATGGCAATTCATTTATTGCTTTCTTGACCTTGTGTCATCCAGGGAGTGTCAAACCACATGGTGCTTCTGAGCCCCACGATTTTTGCAGTTAAGTCTCTGATTTAGCTGACAGATGTTAAAACACAGACACAGCCAGCTAACTCCCCAGTGACAGCACAGATGCAGAAACTGAAAAAAATGCAGTTATTCTAACTTGGGGAGGGATTACACTGATGCTCCAAATTTTCCTACTGATAGCCTTTACATCCCCCCCTACCCCCACCCACCCCGGTAGCCTGATATGGCTTAGGTTAGGGGAAACTGAATCTCTTTCCTTTTTGTTGATTCAGTCTCCCATCCATACACCTAAGAAACTGTGCAGATCTGAAGGACCACAGATCAGGGGAATATTAGCAATAATATTGGGCTCAAGTCTCTTTTATGGTGAGCCCAGCTCTGGCTGAGGAACCTTTGGCTTTCAAGAGAAAAACAAAAAGATCTTTGATCTGAAGGGAACTTTCCTTGATGCCTACCCAGTTATTTTATGGATTAGCAAATGGGAAACCCACAGTGACCTTCTCTGGGTCACAAGTGAGACTAGTGGACCCAGAACTAGAACCAGGTCTTCTAAACTCCAGGTCAGTCATTTCCCGTCAAATCTTGCCCCCTTTCACATCCTCAGCCTTTCCTCCAGCTCCCACCTCAGGTTAACCCTTGAGATCAGTGTTGGGGACCAGGGATGCACAGAGGTTGAGTAGGACCTCTGGTTCTGCCCTGCATTGGGTATGCCTCATCGCAGCCCATTTCCTTTTGGGAAATGCTAACCACAAGCATGGTTAGATTTTTTTTTTTCTTTGTCTGTAGAGCTAATTTAAACCTGTGAGTTGATAAATGAGGAAACTGGGGCTCAAAGAGGGGTTGTAACTTACTCAGATTTCCATAGTTCTCCAGGAAGACAATGAACAAATACTTATGGAGCACTTATGATCAGCCAGTTTTGTGGAACCTGCTGGGGATTTGAATGAGAAGAAGACAGATGTGGTTCTTACCCTGGAAGAACTTACTGTCTAGTCGCAAGATAGTCAGAAAACAAACAGCCACAAATGGGAAGAATTTTAGGAAGGGAAGGTGCAGGATCCTGTTGAGAACTTCATCTGGTCTTTCAGAATGTTTGTAGAGAGTTAAAAGAGAGGGAATGATGCCTTTGAAGTGACGTGCTTTCTTGCCCTATGGAGATATTTGAATCAATCAAAATTCTCTTTCAGGTAAGGTTGTTCTGGCACTTTTCAGATCCTTCCTATCATTACCCTATTATTTACTACACTGAAGCATTTCTTCAAATTATGGCCTCACAGGTCACTCTAGGACAAAATGAGGTAGTAGGGGTGGGTGTGCAGAGCTCATAGGGGAACTGAGGCCCAGAACACTCCCGAGGGAAGCTGCTGTGTCCTTGGCATCTGGTTGCCTCTAGAAAAACAAACAAACAAACAAACAAACCTACAAGTTCATTCATAGATTTGTAACATTTGTCAATTGCCTGTATTTTCCTGTATTATCATGTTTTCTGGTAAGAAGGCCCCTTCTGGCTCCCAGACCTCTTTTCTCCATGTTCTCAAACTTTGGAACTTTCCTACATGACAGCCATTTTTCTTTCACTGGCCCTCTCTCCCTGTCCCTTCACCCTCTTCTGCTCAGAGCCCACCTCTTCCTGAGCAGCCCCACCCCTTCCTCCATCAGCCGCCCACAGCCCTTGTGCACCAGCTGCAGCTGGTTTTGTATATGGTTACATATTTAAAACAATTTGTGTTCCTGTCTGTTTTCATTATGTGCATCCTTTCTTCTTCTCTGGATGACAAGTGTCCTGGGAAGAGGGTTTGGGGCTCCCATTTCCTTTAGGGCTTAGATTAGCAAGAGAGCAGGAGCTGAGGGGATGCATGCCAGGAGAGCTGTGGACAAGAGCAGTTGTCTCAGGCAGGACAGCAGGCTGAGGCACTGGCTTGTCGTGTGACTGTAGACTGGGTTTCGGCTCCCTTGTCTATAAATACGTACCAGCACAGTGCCTCCGCCCCATGGGATCTAGTGATGTACTGTCAGTAGATGGTGTAAAGCATCGGACTGGATTGCAATGTCCTGCTCTCAGACCCTGCTGGCTATGTTGCGGGCGGGGGGCGGGAGGGCAGGAAATGTGACACAGGCTTTTATTTGAGTTGGCTCTGGACCCAATCCTAGTCTTTGCCAGACGGATGGACAGTGCTGAGTGAACCAGATGACACAGTCAACATGGCTATGGGTCCTGGCAAGGAGACTCCTCAAATAAGAAGACAATGTCTTGGAAAAATTTTAGAATTTGATATATGTGTAATAGTTGATACACACACACACACACACACACACACACACACACGTCTCTGTGTATGTGTGTCTCAGTACTGTGCATTGGTCCAGGACCCCTGAGGGTATTAAATCCTCAGGCGTTCAAGTCCCTCATATACAACGGTGTAGTATTTGCATATGATTCAGAAGCAAAGGAAAGCTTGATTCTCTGAGCCAAGAATGGAGGGGTACATGCTTGTACTCCAGAGAACATGCTTTCCCTGCCAGACTGTGGGCCAGGTTGCTTTATCGAGTCTGGTGGTGGGGAAGTGTGGGAATTCTCGTGAGGCAGGCACTGCTCTTGGCTCTGGATCCAGTGCCTGGGGCAGCATCTCTGCACACGGCCCTCCCCCGCCATCTTGAATTGCACTGACCTGAGTGGTTTCTGCATGTGCCCACCCAGCTGAGGTGTGGGTGCAGCCAAAGTGCCAAGTTCAAGTCCTCTGCACGTGGCGGCCTATGAGCAAGTGAAACTAGACTAAGCACAAAGGAAAGAAAGGTTCGACTTCATTAGTCACCCAGATTCTCTTTTTATTTTCCGGGAATGGTTAATGGGCTTTGCCAGTGACAGATTTGCACAGTTAGCAGCATTATTCATAAGAGCCAAGAGGGGGAGACAAATCTAAGTGTCCATCAATGGGTGAGGGGATTACCAAAAGATAGGATAGACATGGGCTTCCCACGTGGTGCTCGTGGTAAAGAACCTGCCTGCCAATGCAGGAGATGTAAGAGATATGTGTCGGGAAGATCCCCTGGAGGAGGAAATGGCAACCCACTGCAGTGTTTTTGCCTGGGAAATCCCATGGACAGAGGAGCATATCATAGAACATTAGTCAGCCTACAGCTTGATGAACGTCAAGGACATCGTGCTGAATGAAACAAGTCAGTCACAAAAAGACAAATACTGTGTGATTCCTTTTATATGAGGTACATAGACAGAAAGTAGAATGGTGATTGCCACAGGCTAGAAGAGGGGAGAATGGGGAGTTATGGTTTAATAAGGTGGTGAATTTTAGTTTTGTAAGATGAAAAGAATTCTGAGATTGGTTGCACAGTCTAAATATACTTAACATTACTGAACTATACCCTTATAAGTAATTAAAATAGTAAATTTTATATTGTTTATTTTATCACAATAAAGAAAAACAAACAAACAAAACCCTCTAATGCCCAGGTTATACCACAGACCAATCACATCAGAATCTATGTGAGTGAACCTCAGGCTTTGTATTTTAAAACTTTCTCTAGGATTAAACCAAAGTAGAGAACCACTGGACTCCAGGCAGGCAATCCAGTCCCCAGGTCACCGCTGTAATCCAGGAGTGCAATGGGAAGGAATGGAGTTACGGGATAAAACAAATTGCTTGGTTTGGAGAGAGACATGGGTCACCATTCAGTGATAGATTAGATATGGGTAAAAAGACAGAGAATGTATCAAAGAGGTTCCGACTATCTTAGACTAAATGGTGGATATGTAGAAAAACTGGCCATTTATCAGGAAGTGTTTGGGGAGGTTTTGGGGGATGATGATTTATTTGATGATTTGGTGATGTACTTGAGTAGAAATTTTTGGAGGCAGCTGAAAATTTTCATACTCAAAATAATTTATCCATTTTCTCCTTAGAAACCAGAGTTCTATTTTTACATTAAAAATTAATTTTTATTAAAAAAGGACCAAGGGCAGAAAAACTGCCCTATGGCTATAATGTCTTCAGGAGCCAGTGATACACCTCTTATTTCAGAGCTCCTTTTGGCACAACTGGTGGGGAGCTGTGTCCTTCCCGTGTTTTTCTCCCCACTGCCTCTGAATGTTCTATGCAGGACCCCAGGTACGTGTGATTGCCAGTTCCTCCCACCTTTCTAGAAAGCTCATAGTCATCAAATTCACATTAAGGCGATAGAAACTCCCCACAGTCATTTTTCTGGCAGCACTCACACTTGAAAAACAAACTGAATGGTGAGAAGCACTTTTAATGAAAAGGAATAAAACTTGAATGATGGCATTGCAAGAAGGAGAAATTTTGTAGAAGAAATTATGGTTCTCTCAGGTCTCCAGAAAGCACCTCCCTAAAGAATCCTGGTTACATGTGCAGACCGAGGTGAGTGGGTGGGGGATTCAGTGAATCCCATGCAGCCAGAGTGGTAGATAGTCGCTGGCAGGAGGTTACCAACTCACCTGGGGGATCTCGCCACAGATATGATGGGGACAAAAATCAGTGGGACATTAAACATAGCATGTTCCTCTGGCACAGAATCATATTTTTCAAGCAGCACAGAGTCATGCCTCCCTGCTTTACCCCAAAGTGTTCAGGAGACTGAAAATTCGAGGAAGGTCTCAGAAACTTTCCCTCACACGGACTTGGACTTGCCTGTATCACAGTGCCCACAATTGCATGCTGTGACTTGTAGCCATTGCCATGTTTATTTTGGACAGTTTAAGGGGGGAAAACCCAGGCTACCCTGGCAAGAAGAAGAAGGAAAAGAGTCAGACATAACTTCTGGAAAAGCTTGCAGTGGTGTTGAGCTTTTATCTGTCTTTCTAGTTCAGGGTCTGGCACATGTAGGTAGTAAATAGACTCTGTTGAACGAACGAAAGCATAGTAGAAATAGTTTCTGCATGATTAATTTCACGGTTGTAATTCTGTTGTGCCATGTGTGGGTGGCATGTAGAAGGAAGCCCAGGAGGCCTGGATTCCAGTTCTGGTTGTGTCACTAACTAGTTCTGTGATATCGGCTCAGTCACCGACTTCTCTGAGCTTGTTTCCTTGGTAAAGACGGGTCAGTGAAGCTATGTATCTCACCCCTATGGTAGTTATTCGCTGTTAAATGAGATAAAGTGCATGAAAGTGATTGAAAACTCCGAGGTGCTCTACAAATACAGAATACAATCATTTTGAAAGCACTTAGCTTTGTAGAGGATTGTGTGAATTAATGTGTATTGATGAAGAAACACGTTTCATTAGGTAAAAACTGAAAGTAAAACTTGCATACTTTAGAATGTGAATATAAACGCGCCAACTTTTGTAACACTAATTTCAAGGTGTAGTATATTAATTTCAAGTAGGACATTTATGAAAAAAAAAAAACATAAAAACAAAACTGAGATGTTAAAAATGTTCAACACTGTTGCCTCTAACTTATTCTCAGAGCCCAAGAGTTTTACAGTTCTCATGTAAGAAATTTACATGAGGGTTAAATACCGGTCAGTTGTGTTAGTCACTCAGTCGTGTCTGACTCGTGGCCACCCCATGGACTGTAGCCTGCCCAGCTCCTCTGTCCATGTGATTTTCCAGGCAAGAATACTGGAGTGGGTAGCCATTCCCTTCTCCAGGGGATCTTCCCAACCTAGAAATCAAACCCAGGTCTCCAGCATTCCAGGTGGATTCTTTTCCATCTGAGCCACTGCTGCTGCTAAGTCGCTTCAGTCGTGTCCGACTCTGTGCGACCCCATAGACGGCAGCCCATCAGGCTCCCCCGTCCCTGGGATTCTCCAGGCAAGAACACTGGAGTGGGTTGCCATTTCCTTCTCCAATGCATGAAAGTGAAAAGTGAAAGTAAAGTCGCCTAGTCGTGCCCGACTCTTAGCGACCCCATGGACTGCAGCCTACCAGGCTCCTTCATCCATAGGATTTTCCAGGCAAGAATACTGAGTGGGGTGCCATTGCCTTCTCCTACCCATCAGTATCTGTGACCAGATCCTGAGATCTTGCCATGTACACCAGGTATCAGAGTTATGTTTCTACTGCTCTTCTTGGAGTAATCACTGGTTAATTTGACTAATGGTTGCTAGTCTTTCCAAGTATATATATTTGTGTGTGGTGTGCGTGTTGAGTAGCACAACAGTTTCATTAGCCTGGCAAAGTGCTGCATCCACGTATTTATAGACAAAGGCCCTTTTGATGTGTTAATGATCTTAAAAGGCTTAGTGCCACTGGGAACTGTGTGCATTTTTTTCTTAATCTCATCTGAATCTTAAGTATTTTCCTGGATGGCCATTGAACATAAGTTTAATGTTAGCTGGATGAATAAAGTGTTAGTTACTGTATTCTCTTCAAAATAAACATAGCCTTGTTACAGCAACAGTGAGGTGAGCTTTTATTTGACTCTGGCAAAGATGAATTTTGCTTAAACATTTTGTAGTGGCTTATAAAGTTTGGCTTCTCTATAGTATATTAAAAGATTTATTTAGATATTGATGATAAATTTGGTCAAACTGACAAAGCATCTTTCACTTTTTGATGATTTCTATTTTTTTTCCCCCAAATATAGCTAAAGCTTTATCTATCATCATGGAGAGTTAGAAAAGTCGAGTGACCACTTCTTTTTTCAAACCGATATACAGTAATTTTCTATATTACATTTCGCAGGTACCATAATCTGGGAAGAGTAGTGACAAAACTCAGATACACGGCAAGGAAGCTTGAGTAAACATGCTAAGGATGATGCGCGCCTGTTGTATGCATCTGGTGTTATGCACTTAAACTAAATAGGAAAATCTTACTCATCTCGGTAGAAAAACAGGGTAAAGATTACAACTTGGGGACTTCGTGATATTTTGTCTGTGTGCAGTTTGTCAAAAGGCAATTTATCTAAAGCTGGAAAAGGATATGGTTTGGCTGACTAAACTGTGGAGTGATACAAATGATACGTAACGATAAAAATGCTTAGGGGAATTTTCGGGGCGCTCAAATCAATTGTACAGTACTGTGTGGGTGTAAAGAGCAGACTTCTTTCTCTGCTTCTCTATTTGCACCAGTTTTCAAAACTGTGAAAGTTGCTGACATTTTATACCACATGCTGGACCGTTGAATCACAATTTTCGTGGTCACTTGTAAATGTGCCTGGTGGCGGAGGAAAGCTTGTTTGTGCTCCCTGGGACAAACGTGTTTCTCCTGTGCCCCTCCTCGTTTTCAGTCGCACCGGGTCCTTTTGTTTTGGAATCCAGGGGAATCCAGGGCTCTCTACTCTGAGAGTGACTTGGGAGAGCTCTGGAGCTACCTTGTTTCCATAGATGTTTCCTGAAGGGAGGCCGAAAGTCTGATTCAGAAACACAAATCTTCCAGTCCTCAAACAAAAATGATCTTTCTGATCGTGTGCCGCCTGAAGGAATTTCTCTCTCCCCAACACTGGGATTGGGAAGTCCTAAAGATATTTCAGTGGGGCTAGTTAGTTAAGCTCATTTTCTGTCTCATCACTAAAACGGGGCTACTGATAGTTACTGATAAATGATCAGTAATTGGTGAAATGATACTAGTATTTAAAATGGGGCTACTGACTCTTATTAAAGTGGGTTTTGTGGCTATCAAATGAAACAGTGTGAGCCAAATGCTTGATGTAAGGCTAAATAGTAATAGTTGTAGTTATTACTATTTTTCTTTTTGTTGGAAGGGAGGAAAAGGAGGAGGGATAGGCCACTGACATAGTAGGGGATTTTTCTCCTTCCCAGTTACACCCTGGGAGGTCGCAAAATTGGTGCTGAAGAAAGGCTTTGTCCTTCATGGTCAAAGAGGGCTTCTTCGGGGTTGGTTTGGGGGGATCAGCAAGAGAAACCCCAAATGAGGTGAAGAGAGAGGATGTTGGAGGGTATCACATTCTAATGTGTTCATTTTTAAGGTTCTTTAACTTTTCAAAGCACCAAGTCATCTGCTGACGTGTTTTCACAATGTATGGGTAAAGTTGGCAGAGTAGGTATTCTTTCCCTACAAGGGAGGAAAGCAGAGCCCTGAGGGGTAAAGGAACTCACCTTTTGTCATACAACAAGTTAGTGGTAAAACTGGGATTGGGACCCCAGTCTCAGATTCTGAGCACATCACCCATTCACTATGTGACATCCTCAGAGTCAAATGACCTTGTTCACAGGCTTGTGTTCAGACCTGGGTCCCAACTGATGAGCCTATTGTTGGCAACCTGCAAAATAGCAGGAATGACAGACATTGTAGATTCATGGTCCAAAGGACCAGTGTCAGCGAGAGATGGCTGGAGTAACAGCATCTGAGCCAGGTGAGTCTTCATTTCCTGGCTGTGAGGGAGGTTTCTACCTGAACCTGGGCCAGGCAGAGTCACTGACGGGGGAGATCTGACTCCAGCCCAGAGCCCTCTCTACAGCTTTGCTGCAACTGAGCTTCAGAGTCCCGTGACTACGCTGAAAGGAATGAAAAGGAGTTGCCGGTGACGTTGAGAAATGTCAGGAAAAGTGTGATTCTGACAGCATTCCATCAGCTTTTCTCTTCCTTTCCTCTTTTTTTCACTCCATTTATAAAAAATGGGTCTGGAAAATTAGAGAGAGACTCTATAAATGTTAAGCCTTTGTGTTATGACTTGAATTGCAAAATCCTTGGGGGCATTGAATTTCCAAACATTTTGGGGTAGCTGCAAAATTTAATTTTAGGTAGAAAAGAGTTAACTGAGGGTCAATGTAATTCCCAAATCATCAGTGTGCAAATCATCTAAGCATATGTGAAAAATTCAACAGCTTAAAGGTAATTTTCTGGGAAAGTAAAAATAATACACTGGTATTTAGCCAGAAATAAGAATTTGGAACATTTCTTTATGCATAGGAATTCTCTAGTAGGAAAATCATAAGTTAATGTGGAGTACTTATAGTCTATTTATTAACTTAGGGCTTCCCTGTTGGCTCAGACAGTAAAGAATCTGCCTGCAGTGTGGGAGACCCAAGTTCAATCCCCGGGGTTGGGAAGATCCCCTGGAGAAGGGAATGGCAACCTACTCCAGTAGTCTTGCCTGGAGAATCCCATGGACAGAGGAGCCTGGCAGGCTATAGTCCATAGGGTTGCAAAGAGTCAGGCCTGACTGAGCGACTAACTTATAGAGAAGAGTTAAGGTGGTATAAATAAAACAGATATTTTAAAACTAAAGCAGATGAACTCAAGGCAGAAACTAGAAAGAAGAAAGGAAAAAGGAGAGGGTCATAGAACATTAGTGAGAACTCCTGGTGTGGGAAATTTTGATTGAGCGTGTACAACAAGTGTGTACTTGAATTTCCTTGTGGCCTGAGAAAAGCTGGTGCCAGAATGAATTGGATAGCCCTCATTTCCTTTCTGGTACTAGAGTGCCTGTTTCATTCTTTCACTCACTCACTCCCTCCCTCCCTCATTCACCCTTTTCAGTGAAACTTATTTATCTGTCTTTTATTACTGTGGCTCCATGCTACGCACTAGAAATATGGCAGTGAACATGGTCCAGAAATAGTTATCTTCATGGAGCTTATAGTTTTCTTGGGAAGGCATGTAGATAAATTATTACTATATGATAAGATGTGTACGGATCGGCTAGACATGCAGAGAAGTATGAGAGCATCCAGTAGATGCATTTAATCTTGAGTGGAGGTTAGGGAGGTTTCTGTTACTCAGTGAAACATTTTAAGCAACTCCACCTTGCTAGTAACAAATAGCTTGCTGTTGGATTTCAGGACTACTTTTCAAAAGCAGAGTCTGATTTATTTGCACACGATTTAAAAACTAATGAATTGAACCAATGTCAGCAAGCACTCTGGGCTTCCCTGGTGGCTCAGTGGTAAAGAATCCATCTGCCATTCAGGGGACACAAGAGACTTGGGTTCGAACCCTGGGTTGGGAAGATCCCCTGGAGAAGAAAATGACAACCCACTCCGGTATTCTTTGCAGGAAAATCCCATGGATAGAGGAGCCTGGCGGGCTATGGTCCATGGGGTCGCAAAGAGTGGACACAACTGAGCACAGCAACTATCTACTGTTTTTTATTTGGTGATTTATGGCTTGAAATAGGGCCTGCCTTATTGAATGTTTTCCTTCATACGTGATTTCTATCCTGTTTCTGGGTCCCTTTGCTATCTCTACTGATAGCTTTAATATGAGAGCTTGGCTTAGTCATAAAACCCTGTTCTGTTGGTTTACCCCAGTCTTGAATGATAAAATAGGATGAGCTAATTAATCAGAATATTAACACTCCCAGGACCCTTTGGGGAACTAACTAGAGTTTTAAATGCAATTTGAAAGGTAGAGTGGTACAATAAAAAGATGAAAATCTTTGTTTGAAGAATAGTATTATAAGATACATGTGAAATATTTTGCTGGGCCATCAGAAGAGTTCAGATTTTACAGTATAGAGAATTCCTCTAAGGCAGAGGCAGAGTAGTGTATTTAAGAATGTGGGAGAAAGTCCTGTTCTGGTTCTGCCTCTTTCTAGTCATGAGAACTTGGGTAGGTTATACAATCTGTTGGTGCCTCCATTTCTTCATCTGCAGCATAAGGATACTGATATTTATCTTGTAGAGCTGTTATGAGGGCTATATGAAGAGACCTAAGGAACTCAGCCCAGTGCCTGGCTCTCACAAAGGCTCAATAAATGTTAGTTATTCTCAATATTAGGATAGAAAATATAGGGTTTTGACAGTATTTTAGCTTGCTATAATATTTGAATTGGAATCTACAAAAGACATCTCTTTTAAGAGGAAGCAGAATGAACAAAGGACAAATGGCCACAGTTTTGTTCATCCAAAGATTCCACCAAGTCAACATGAATGAGGAAAAAGGGTTATGAAGCAAACATCTACCTTGTTCTTGTAGTTTTCGCTACACTGAAGAAGTCAGAGAAGCCCGGGATTCTACAGAGAAGTGACCTTTGAAAGAGGCAGGGCCTGCTGAGACATGGAGAAGCTGTAGGCATGGTGGTTAAGAGCACAGACTCTAGAGCCAATCTCAACCCCAGCTACATTTGGTGCCTGGGTGACCTTGGGCAAATTACCTAACCTATCTGTGCTACTATTTCCTCCTGAGCAAAAGAGGATAATAAAAGCACCTATGTCACAGGATTCTTGTGAGGATTAAATGAAATACTTGAAAAATGCCCCAAACAGTGATGGCCTGTCACTCTTAGTAAAAGTAGCTACTACTATTCGTTTGACTAGGATGTAAGCTCTTGACACAGCAGGTACTTTTTGCCTGTTTTCTTCTTTTCACTCATGTAGCTCCAGGACTTGAAAAGTGCCTGACATGGCAGCTGCTCAGTAAATACCTGCTGAGTGAGAAAATATATGAAAGCTCTGTTAGTCAAATAAGATTAAAAAGCTGGGCTAAAATGTTGAAGATAATTGAAGCTAGGTGACGGGTACATAAGGATCTGTTAGATGATCCTCTCTACTTTTTGTTTGATTGAGTTTATAATAAAATGTAAAAAAAGAGACTGAAAGTGAAAGTGCTGGTTGACTCTCTGTGACCCCACCAGGCTCCTCTGTCTATGGAATTCTCGAGGCCAGAGTATTGGAGTGGATTCCCATTTCCTTTTCCAGGAGATCTTCCTGACCCAGAGATCGAACCTGGATCTCCCACATTGAAGGCAAATTCTTTACTGTCTGAGCCATGAGGGAAGTAATTTAAAAAAAGAGAGACTAGACTGATGTAATAATTGGACAGAACCAGGCATTAAAAAACTTTTTTATTTTTTGTTACAGCTTAAGAAAGTAAAAAGACATTTTATACTATAAAACATATGCAATGTTTTGAATATACACTACAGTACTACTAGAGACTGGGGAAACTGTGTTCCCCAAAGGACACTTGTTTTAAGGATTCTGATGGCAAGCAAGAATTTAGATAAAAATGGACAGAGCTGATCTGTCAGCTGGCACAGTTGTGTCTTATCATTACCCTGTCATCACACACCACAGGGCTGAAAGGGGCCTTGGAGGTGGTCCATCTGCCTCCCTTGGAGGTTGCTCAGGTGTCTGTCTGCATGGTCCCCTCCCTGTTTCAGCGCTTTAGCAGTTCCCTTAGCTTCAGGCCAGAGGTCACCATCCCCTCCTCTAAAGTCTCAGGAGACTCCTGGCCCTGACTGACACAGCCTTCCCTTTGGACCTTTGCCCAGATCACGCTCCAGCCCTGTCAGTTCTCTTGAGTGTCCCTTCTCGTTTTGCCCCATTCAGGTGTAATAACCTGGCCATGGAACATACACCTGAGTCCTCATGTGACTTTGTGTGGGATATGGCCTCTGGAAGCTGCCCATGGTTCCTTGTGATAGCTCTGGTGAGAGGACTTTGCTTTGTAGGAAACTTTGTTCAGGCCCCCAGGGTTACTGGTCAGGATTTTCCTCCTAGCCTCTTGCCCCTTGGGAAGCATTATCATAGCGGTGTAAAGAGACCCGTTTTAATAGTTCTTAGATAGAGTCTGTGGAAAGAGAGCTCCATAGTCACCATCCTTGAGTTTTCAAGGTGGGAAGCATGGAAACTTTGGAGAGCATTTTTGGTAACACAAGAACTTATTTTAAATACGATACAGTGGATTCTTGTTATTCATGGGAGTTCTGTTCTGTAAAGTCACTTTGAATGCTGAAGTAGTGAATACTGAACCATTGCTTTTAGGGGAAACATGGGGTTTGGTTCCTACCAGTCTGTGATCATAACATTTTTGTCATCAATCAATACAAAACCTTGTTTTAGGTGTGTTTGTGTTTAGATGCCCTATTTGCTATATTCATTAGCATTGAATTCACAGCCATCAGTGCTGTAACTGAGGTGTGAATAACTTATCTAACAGATCTGTCCCCTGGGAGCTGCATCTCAGCCTTCTTGCACTTAGAAACACTAGATGGGACTTCAGCTCTATGTTTGGGGCCATGTTGCACAGCAAAATTACCAACAAAAAGCACAATGATGTGAAAACCTGGCACTTAGCGGACCTTGCAAAGGGCACTCTTTTATATCATAAGAATTGAAACAAGAAGGCAGAGCGTGACTTTGTTTGACCCCAGCTGAGAATGTGTGCATCAGGCAATACAAAATTTTCACTGCTTCTCGTGTCTTCAGACAACTATGAAAGTGCTGCATTGCTTTGGGGCTTACAAAGAAAGTTTAGCAAGTAGAAGAATTCGCAAATATGGAATCCGTGAGAAATGAGGATTGACTGTATATCCATGAAGTTTGTGCAGTAGGTCATTATATTTAATAAAACAAAAGATGCAATTTACTACATGTGTGTTACAAAAGATTATATGTAGTCATGTAAAATCATGTTTCTTCATTCCATATCTTTGATCCAGGAGATCTGGAATGAAAAAATTAGATTATAAGGTGAGCTAAAAAAATTTAAAGATTTATATGATCTCTTAAGCTTTGAACTTTTAGGCTATAGACATTATTTATATATTTATATACATTTTATGTATTTATTATATTATATCATGTCATATTTTGTCTTCTGTATAGCTCACTAGCTTAAAATTTCCTTTATTGCAGTGGAAAAGGTTGAACTGAGACAATTTTCAGTGATTATCTGAAATACTGTGTTTATACCTAAAGAATATATTAACATCTATTTTAAATTATAGTTGGTTTATATGGAGCCGATTATACAGAGTGAAGTAAGCCAGAAAGAAAAACACCAATACAGTATACTAACACATATATATGGAATTTAGAAAGATGGCAATGACGACCCTGTATGCAAGACAGGAAAAAAGACACAGCTGTGTATAACGGACTTTTGGACTCAGAGGGAGAGGGAGAGGGTGGGATGATTTGGGAGAATGGCATTCTATCATGTATACTATCATGTAAGAATTGAATCCCCAGTCTATGTCTGACGCAGGATACAGCATGCTTGGGGCTGGTGCATGGGGATGACCCACAGAGATGTTATGGGGAGGGAGGTGGGAGGGGGGTTCATGTTTGGGAACACATGTAAGAATTAAAGATTTTAAAATTAAAAAAATAAAAAACTATTAAAAAAATAAATTATAGTTGGTTTATAATATTATATTAATTCCAGGTGCAACATAGTGATTCAGTATTTTCATAAATTATACTTCATTTAGAGTTGTTATAAAATATTGGCTATATTTCCTGAATTTTACAATATATCCTTGTAGCTTACTTATTTTATACATAGTAGTTTGTATTAAACACTGTAAGTCTAACCTGAAAGTTTTTCTCCTGCACCCTGGTGAGGAATTATCAGTAGGAGGTATCTAGTGTTATTATCACTCTGTAAAAATCATTTCTAAATTTACATCTTTAGCATCTTTGAAGGACAGAGAAGCTTCACATTTAAGATATTATGACGGGAAAGCTGCTGTAGCTTTAAGTGGTCATATGGAATATATTAGGACCTTTCACTGAGAAGCAGAGGAGAGTTTTGGCTTTCTGGATTAGCAAATCAGGAGATAGAAAAATGGAGGTTTCAGACTAGGAAGGCTTTCTAACTCTAAGCAGCTAGCTAGTGGGTGCGTTTTTGCTTCCCCAGTCTTGGGAGTCAGCCTCTTGTAACTCAGTTGTGGAGTGCTTATACCCCTGTTACCTCATCTTCACGGATGTAGCGTGATGATGGAATTTTGGGGATGACTGGACATTTTTTAGTGCATGTTGATTGCGAGGAAGGTACTTTTCAGGATCCACTGGTGCTTGAGGCAGTGGTAGGAAAAAAAAAGCTATCCAGGAAGATAAATCAGAACAGTGCGTACTCTTTTCCTCCTGGGATCCAAACTGTTCCTGAATATCACACCAGCAAGGCAAATAAACGATTGAGTGTCCATCCAGACACTAAGAGCAGGGATAGATGTCATAAGACACACCCCACCTGGCCCAGACATGAGGAGGTAGGCTCACTCCAGGTGTGAAATCCTTTCGCCTTGTGGACTTTAATTTGGTCTTAGGGATGTGTTACAGGAAGTATGCTCTAGTGGACTCAGTTGGAACCCTCTCACTGGAGTGGAATGTTCTGTGTGAACTTGTTTTTACACAGTGGAGAATGAGGAAGTGATATATGAAACAGTTAAACCTTAGGTGTGTGGTTCTTACAGGGTACACAGCGCAGAATGAAGAAACACAGAGGATGTTGGGGTGAGGAGAAGGAAGCATGGAAATAAGACAGAGGTTGGATTCGAGAGTCCAGTTCACTCCCAGTGGAGTCACTTGGCACGCTGCACACGTTAATCACAGCACATGATTTCTCAGTTGGGTGCTGGGCACAACATCTGCTGGGAGCTGGACCACGGTTCCCTCAGTGATACGTCTTCTCTCAGCCCTCAGTGTGTGGTCAGGCTCACTGCTCACAAATTCCACCGAAAATAGTCTTTCTTTTTCACACTTAAAAATTCTTTCCAAGCAAGTGTTTCCTTTTAACATTCCCAAAGCAGATTGACTTTTTGAGCTTCGTGTTGCTTCCAGCTCTGTCAATGCCGGCTTCCAATTAGTCCCAACATCTCATTGCTGTTTTCTCTTAAGAAGTCCTGATGGTATTGCACTGACTTAGGGTTCAATCTGCTTATGCTTTTTGCAGTGCTCATTAGACCGGCATTTCCACCGCTCTGTCTCTCTGGTCTTGGTCTGGGAAATGCTTGTGATTAACATGAGGGTCTTGATAGTCATTCTCTGTCACCTTCAACCCATCAGTTATGAAACAGTTATATCCAGTTAAAAGAGGAAAGGGATATCATGGAGAGAAAGGGGGGCATTAGATATTAAAAGTCTTGAGGAAGGGAGGCCACAGGATGAATACCATTGCATATTAAGTTGCTCAGCCCAGTACAAGTCACAGGAAACAGCAATGAACTGTTACAGAAAATTCTTTTGAGCTGTCCTCAGCCCATTCTCTTCTGCTTCTGTTGCTGTATTTGGACAGACATGTGCCTCCACACATATGTCCCGCCCTGATGTGATTTTTTAATAAACTTTTTATTGTGTATTGGGGTATACCCCACTAACAATGTTGTGGTAGTTTCAGGTGAACAGGGAAGGGACTTAGCCATACATATATATGTATGTATTCTCCCCCAAACTCCCCTCCCATCCTGAGTGCCACATAACATTGAGCAGATTCCCCTGTGCTACACAGTAGGTCCTTGTTGGTTATCCATTCTAAATATAGCAGTGTGCACATGTCCATTCCAAACTCCCTAACTCTCCCTTCCCCGCATCCTTCTGCCTGGCAAACTTAAGTTCCTCCTCTAAGTCTGTGAGTCTGTTTTGTAAGTAAGTTCATTTTCTATCATTTCTTCTTAGATTCCACATAGAAGGAATGTCATTTGATATTTCTCCTCTGTCTGTCTTACTTCACTCAGTTTGATAATCTCTACATCCACCTGCCCTGCCCTGACTTCTGACTTGGTTTTATCCCTAGACATTAGGTTCTAGGCCATCTTTACATCTTCTTGTGTGAAGGTTCATGCCTGACTGCTCGTTTCAAGTCCTTTTCATCCAGGAAGGAAAAGACCTGATCAGGTAAGGCAGTACCCGCTTTTCCACTTCCCTCCTTTTTTGCGTCATTTCATTTTCATTTCTCTGTCTAGCACTTAATACTTTCTAGTGTAGTCATTAGTTGACTGGTTTATTTTCTGTCTCCTCCAACTAGAATGTAATTCTATGAAGGAAGGGACACTGTCATGTTCAGTGATGTGGTCTCTAGGGCCTGGAACTGTCCTTGGCACAAAGAGCCTGCAGGAAATATTTCTTGACTCACTGACTATGGAATGATGAGAGAATACTTTTGCATCTTGTGTTTTGTGTGTATGCAAGTGGTCAGCAAAGTGACTGGCCTGTAGCAGGAGTTGTAGCAGGAGTTCACATAGACTCTCCCTTCCCCTGTTCACTCTAAAATGCAGGCTCAGTTATAGGCCCAGGGGTAGTAGGATCACTATATTGTTGACTCTTAACTTTTAACTCGCTTAGTTCCATTTCTGAGTTAGTTTTGGCCTTTGGCACAGGCCAGGAGGGTGCAGTAAAAACAAATGCACCTGACTGCTAGCATGGGGATCTTGGGTTGCAGTCTTGGTTTCAACTCTGACTCACTATGTGAACTGTGGGCAACCTACTTAACCTCTCTGCTTCTGTTTTTCATCCATAGAATGAAGAGGTTGGCTAGATGATGCTTAAGGTCCCCTGCAGTTCTTGCATTTTATCGGGTCACCTATTTATCTTTCTTTGAACGTGAGCACAGACTATTCTCTTCATATGAGAGTAAACATACTTGCAAGGTGTTCTGCAACCCTTAACGAAGTGCTGAAAACACTTGAAGTGTAGGATCGCTATGAATATGCACCACTCGTCTCTTTGTTTCATCAAAGATCCTCCAATCACACATTTCTCTGCCATGTGCTTTAGGAGTCTCTGTACTTGAAGTGGATTTAACAAATCACCCTTTATATTTACATAGCATTTTCATTGCAGGGTATCAGTGTTTCTCTACAATCTGTCATGAAGTGCTATTGTTTATCAAGAAGTAAAAGGATGAGCTGCTTGAATTCTTAAGGGTCATCAATACATTAGATTCTGTCACTGCCACATGTTAGAAGCCCGGAGTTACGAATACATCTTAAAATTTTTAATGCACTACATAATCCCACCAGAAGCACCTGGTTTCTACATGAGTTAAGCATATCACTTGCCAAAATGTTACCCCACATTTAAGTGGATCTGCTGAGTGTGCTTCTTGACACCTTTATTCATTCTTCAATCGATTGCAGTTTGAACCCTTCTCCTTGGTTCTCTGAACCTGCTCATGCGTTTTTTTTTTTCAATGTTTAATTTTTAGTTTTTATTGAAGTATAGTTAATTCAGTACTATATAAGTTATAGGTGTAGAATATAGTGATTCACAAATTTTAAAGGTTATACTCCATTTATAATTGTCATAAAATATTGACAATATTCCCTGTGTTGTACGATATATCCTTGTAGCTTATTTGATACATAATAGTCTGTGCTTCTTAATTCCCTACCCCTAGGCTCCATCACTGCAGATGGTGATTGCAGCCATGAAATTAACAGATGCTTACTCCTTGGAAGAAAAGTTATGACCAACCTAGATAGCATATTCAAAAAGTCCATCTAGTCGAGGCTATGGTTTTTCCTGTGGTCATGTATGGATGTGAGAGTTGGACTGTGAAGAAGGCTGAGAGCCGAAGAATTGATGCTTTTGAACTGTGGTGTTGGAGAAGACTCTTGAGAGTCCCTTGGACTGCAAGGAGATCCAACCAGTCCATTCTAAAGGAGATCAACCCTGGGATTTCTTTGGAAGGAATGATGCTAAAGCTGAAATCCCAGTACTTTGGCCACCTCATGCGAAGAGTTGACTTATTGGAAAAGACTCTGATGCTGGGAGGGATTGGGGGCAGGAGGAGAAGGGGACGACAGAGGATGAGATGGCTGGATGGCATCACGGACTCAATGGACGTGAGTCTGAGTGAACTCTGGGAGTTGATGATGGACAGGGAGGCCTGGTGTGCTGCGATTCATGGGGTCGCAGAGTCGGACACGACTGAGCAACTGAACTGAACTGAGGCTCCTTCTCTTACTTTGAAATAGGTGCTGCCATCTAAACACTAAACCTGCAGTCATTTGTTAGTCTGTGTCTTATTTGATGGATCCAGGACAGGCTTTCCTTGCCCTCTTACTATGTCCTACTTCATTCTTGCACTGAATCCCACATCCATGCTTTGTATACTGGCTTCTTCGCCTAGAATGTTGCCAGCCCAACCTGCCTGGCAAACTCATGCTCACACCTTTGAAGATGTGACTTAAAGATCTCTTTGAAGCCGTTCTGACCTTCTCTCCCTATTCTGGGAAAAACTAGTTTTCTCTCCTTTATATTAGCATTATGCCAATACATACCAAAATTACAGTATTTATTCTCTATGGAACAACAGACTGGTTCCAAATTGGGAAAGGAGTATGTCAAGGCTGTATATTTTCACCCTACTTATTTAACTTATATTCACAGTACATCATGAGAAACGCTGGACTGGATGAAGCACACACTGGAATCAAAATTGCCAGGAGAAATATCGATAACCTCAAATTTGCAGATGACACCACCCATATGGCAGAAAGTGAAGAAGAACTAAAGAGCCTCTTGATGAAAGTGGAAGAGGAGAGTGAAAGAGTTGGCTTAAAACTCAGCATTCAGAAAACTAAGATCATGGCATCTGGTCCCATCACTTCTTGGCAAACAGATGGGGAAACAGTGGAAACAGTGACAGACTTTATTTTTTTGGGCTCCAAAATCACTGCAAATGGTGATTGCAGCCATGAAATTAAAAAATGCTTGCTCCTTGGAAGAAAGTTATGACCAACCTAGATAGCATATTAAAAAGCAGAGACATTACTTTGCCAGCAAAGATCCATCTAGTCAAAGCTATGGTTTATCCAGTGGTCATGTATAGATGTGAGAGTTGGACTGTGAAGAAAGCTGAGCGCCAAAGAATTGATGCTTTTGAACTGTGGTGTTGGGGAAGACTCTTAAGAGTCCCTCGGACTGCACGGAGATCCAACCAGTCCATCCTAAAGGAGATCAGTCCTGAATATTCATTGGAAGGACTGATACTGAAGCCAAAATTCCAATACTTTGTCCACCTGATGTGAAGAACTGACTCATTTGAAAAGACCCTGATGCTGGGAATGATTAAGGGTGGGAGGAGAAGGGGACAACAGAAGATGAGATGGCTGGATGGCATCACCGACACAATGGACATGAGTTTGAGTAGGCTCCGGGAGTTGGTGATGGACAGGGAAGCCTGGTGTTCTTCAGTCCATGGGATCTCAAAGAGTTGGACATGGCTGAGTGACTGAACTGAACTGAACTGACAGTTTTGTGCGTGTCTGTATCACGTACTGAGAATTCATTGTAGATAAGGATTTGTCTTTTCAAGTTTTATATTCTTAGGCATAGCCTGATGCTTTCCATAAATGTTTGTTGAATGAATGAAGGAAGGAAGGAATACATAGGACTTTAATTTCTGGCCCCAAAACCAAAGTTAAAAAATGATCTTGATTTGTGTATATGAAGTACTTTTTCAAATGGCTTTCTGGGTAGTCATAGGATTGAAAGGTAAGTTCAGAGGATTTTATGAATCCCATGAAGGATGTCTGTAGTTAAACTTGGCATGAATCAAGTTTTGCTTTTATTTAAATTAATGCATCCAATTAAGAGATGTTAATTATATTAACCTACTAGCAAGGGGAGTAGAACTGTTATTATGATGATTGATTTTTCTCCATCATAAAATGCAGCTTGCGTGGTCTCTAGACACACTAATGAAGTGAAATTTGTGCAGCAGTCTGTGAATTGATTGAGTTGGCAAAGCTTCAAATACATTAAAAAAGATGGCTGTCATTAATTTTTTACTACTTTTTAATTTTTAATTGAAAAAATGATTTAGTGTCCAAATTAAAGAAAAGTGTAGTAGAGAAATAAAATCACTGTAATACCTGTCATTGTAAGAAACAGATATTTTAATTGTTTCATGTTACCTACACATACATTCTTATTTTCGGGCAGTTGCAATTGTGGGATGTTTTTTGTTTGTCTGAAGACTCTCTATATGTGGACATTTCAAATGGATATATAGCAATATTTACCAAGAGATATTTTTACAAATGCTAGTTTCTTTTAGCTAGAAAAATTTAGCTAAGTAAAATCTCTAGATTTTCAGTGATGTAACTTGGGGAAAAGAAAATATCTCTGAGAGCCAATAAGTTTGGTAAGTTGTAAAAGTAAACACATTCTTTTACTGTAGGATTTCCCAAAGGCTATAATATTGTCAGAGGCTTTAATAAAAAAAAAATAGGATAATATGGCACATTTTTGTCATATTAATTTTAACATGAAAACTTAAAAAAATATACAATAAAATGTCTGTTCCACAGATCAGTGCTTGGAACACACTTTGGAGATCAGTGGTGGGTGGTATTCTGTGCTGTTGTTGTTTAGTGCGCAGTCGTGTCCATGGACTGCGCAGTCGTGTCCATGGACTGTAGCTCTCCAGGCTCCTCTAGCCATGGGATTCTATAGGCAAGAGTACTGGAGTGGGTTGCTATTTCCTTTTCCAGGGGATCTTCCTGCATTGGCAGGCGGATTCTTTACTGCTGAGCCATCAGGGAAGTCCCATTTTGTGGTGTTGCTATAACATAATTTACTAGCCCAATCTTCTACTGTTGGACAAAGGTATTCAGTCACACTTGTGATAAAGCCCAAGATCCTTAACATGGGCTATAAACACGTGAGATCTGGTCTGTCTTGGTTTAACTCCCGTCCGTCTTCTGCTTGGCTTCTGTGCTTCTCCCACTTTGGTTTCCTTTAGTCCTTGAACTCACTAAGCCTTTTCCCATTGCAGGTAGGGCTTTTTTACATGCTGCTTTTTGACTTTAATATATAACAGCCCATTTATCTTATTTCCTTTTATTGAACCATTTACTAATTTACTACCAATATTTTCAGGAAACATAATTAGTAACCTAGAAAATAGAGCACTATTGGTTTCATCTTCTACCAGCACTCTGTTGCATGGCAATTTCCTGTCTTTCCAGGAACATCCAATCGTGTTTCATGATTATGGGTGTTTGCCTAGCAGAACCAAAAGAGAAAGGCCCATAATAGATCACAATCCCAAATATCAGTAACTTTCAGACCGATTATTTTATTCTCTTGGTTAATAAGATTGTCAGTATTTTTCTTTAAGGAATTTTCAGAATATATGTTTCACGTTATAGCTCATGAGGACTTTGCTCAGTGTGACAAGGAAGTGGCAATTTGCTCTCTTCCACACTCTTGAAGGCCTATGGTGCTCTAAAGGAAGTGAGGGATGACTGTTGACCTACTTAGCTTAACCTCCCAAGAATGCAAAATGAGACCTGGGTACACACGCGTTCCTCAGCATTTTGCTTCTAGGCGGTCATTTTATCATTAAATAGGATGAAAACATAGAAGAAATGTTTATCAAAAATGTAAGTAAGCCCAAAGCATAGAAGGAAGTTTTGGCCCAACCCATTGATTTTACAGAGGCACAAAGGCAGATCCTGAGCTTGGGTCACTGAATGACTTCAGAAGATACCACTCATGTAGACTGTGATGTGAATGAGGTTTCTGGAATTGTTCAACTTGGGAGCCCCATTCAGAGAAGGTAAGAGATCTGTTGGAGTTTGCTTTGTGATATCAGGCTGCCACTCATGACAGAATCAAGAATTAAGCATTAAAAAAAATTATTTATTTTAAATTGGAGGATAATTGCTTTACAACATTGTGTTGGTTTCTGCCATACATCAACATGAATCAGCCATAGGTATACATATGGCCCCCTCCCTCTTGAACCTTCCTTCCACCTCCCACCCCAACTCACCCCTCTAGATTGTCACAGAGTACCAGTTTGAGCTCCCTGAGTCATACGGCAAATTTCCACTGGCTATCTATTTCATACGTGGTGATGTACATGTTTCCATGCTACTCTCTCAATTCATTCCATCCTCCCCAAGAATTAAACATTTTTGGTAGACTCAAGAGACGGTGAAATTAATGTAAAGCAAAAAGTGTAAAGTATCAAATTTAGATTTTGAAATCAATTGACTCAATCCAAGCTGTGGAAAACCTGACTTGAGGTTATTTCAGTTGGAAAAACCTTAGAGATGAGTTCAGTAACCACAAGCACTATTACAGGTAACCCAAAGGCTGTAGCTGTGAAATGCTCTAGTGGAACCCTAGGCTGAAGTAATAGAGATAGAGTATCCTAAGCTGAATTGGTCAGAACACAACAGAAATATTGTGCTCAGTTCTAGAAGTCACATTTTTAAATTTTTAAAATTGAAATACAGTTGATTCACAGTGTTGTGTTACTTTTAGGTGTACAGCAAAATGATTGCATCATATCTATCTATATATGTATATAACAGCATTGTTAATCAACTATATGTATTTCTTTTAAAGGTTCTTTTCCATTATAGGTTACTACAATATACTGAGTATATAGGGGTCATATTTCTTAAGTGGATAATAACAAATCTCTGATTGCCAGGTCACATGCATGTTACCTAATAGCAACTTAATGTTCAGCTAGGCTGTTGCTGAATCACCTATGTTGTATGCAAAGCTCTGGCACATAGTAGGTGCTCAGTCATGTTAGGTCTCCCTTTTCTTCTTTGCAAGGAGGGCAATCCGCATGCTATTGGTGCTGCTAAACGTGCTGACTCAAGACCCTTTCAAAAAATTGGGAGTTATTTCTGAAGTCTGTGAGTCTTCAAACACTGAGAGCTTGACCCCTCGCTTTTACAGTGTTTGTTGTGATTCCCTACAGACATAAAGGTTTGCTATTATTGAGACTTCATTGGAATTGTATAAATGACAACCAGTTTGGTTTCCCTCCCTCCCTCCCTCACTTCTTTCCACATTTATGGAGGACCATGGAAATGCGCTAGTCTCCAGGAATTAAAAATTTAATACTTCATGATCTCCTGGAAGAGACTGAGACTTAGAGGAAGCAGATAGACGTGAAAACAAATTACTTGCAATATATGTGATGGTTGTAGCAACAGAAGTATGTGGAGGGCACAGATATATTAATAGCAACTCGATTCAATAAATACTGGCTTCAAGGACCTTCTATGTATTAGGTACGATGTGAAGCCCTGGGGGATCCAGATAAAACAAGGCACACCATTAGTTGTGAAGATTAAATAGCTACATGTGTGTAAGTATTCTGAAAGGGGAGTCGCAGGCCACAGTGAGAGTCAGAAGGTGAAGAAGGGTTCGATCTGAGGCTGAATGAAGGAGATGAGTTCACCAAGCGTGAAGAGAGGGGAAACACAGTCCAGGGAAATGCCTGGAGCTGACCCCGAGAGCTGGGTTAAGAGAACATATTGAAAACTGAAGCAGTGTGCATGAAACCTGTAAATATAGGAATAGTCTTTGAGGAAGTAGGGTGAAAGATCTTTGCGGAATCTTCTCAGTGAGACGTCTCTGGCCACCCTCACCTGTACGGGATTAATCACCATTTTTTCTCTACTCTGTATATATCTCTGTATTTGCAGATATTACATAATGTACTGTGTGCTAAGCCACTCAGTTGTGTCCAACTCTTTGCAACCCTGGAGACTGTAGCCTGCCCGGCTCCTCGGTCCATGGGATTTTCCTGGCAAGAATACTGGAGTGTGTTGCCATTTCCTCCTCCAGGGGATCTTCCTGACTCAGGGATTGAACACACATCTCCGATGTCTCCTGCACTGGCAATGGATTCTTTACCACTATGCCTCCTGGGAAGCCCCATATAATGTATTATATATATATACACACATATACATAAATATATATACATAAATATATAAGTAAAGACATTATATATACATATATATATGTAATGTCTTCATCTCTTATCCTTTTCTGAACTACTTATTCAGACTTATTCTGTTAGTATTTTCAGCACCAAGCTTAAAACCTGGGATTTGGCACTTTTTTGCGGGGTGGTGAATTAAGGAACAATTTTCAGGGAATGGAAAAGTGAAGAATGCCTTTGATAGAGATTGTACAGAAGATAAAAATATCATGGAGAAGAGAGAGGGAAAGAAGTGTTAAGTAAGAAGAGCTATGATAGAATCTAAAGGGGATCTGGCCCAGGCTAGTACATCAGAGGAAGTTCCTGAGGAAGTGATACTGAGTTGAGGTCTGAAAGATAAACAGGCATTAACTAAAATAAAAGAAGGGGTGCTTAAGGGAGCAACCTGGGCAAGACTACTGGGTAGTTATGGAGATGACTTTAAACAGACAGCAGGTAAAGTCAATAGGACTTTATTATTTCACAAGAAGAGGTGGCAAGAATACACAGAAGAACTGTACAAAACAGATCTTCATGACCAAGATAATCACGATGGTATGATCACTCACCTAGAGTCAGACATCCTGAAATGTGAAGTCAAGTGGGCCTTAGAAAGCATCACTATGAACAAAGCCAGTGGAGGTGATGGAATTCCAGTTGAGCTGTTTCAAATCCTGAAAGAGGATGCTGTGAAAGTGCTGCACTCAATATGCCAGTACATTTGCAAAACTCGGCAGTGGCCGCAGGACTGGAAAAGGTCAGTTTTCATTTCAATCCCAAAGAAAGACAATGCCAAAGAATGCTCAAACTACCGCACAATTGCACTCATCTCACACACCAATAAAGTACTGCTCAAAATTCTCCAAGCCAGGCTTCAGCAATATGTGAACTGTGAACTTCCAGATGTTCAAGCTGGTTTTAGAAAAGGCCTAGGAACCAGAGATCAAATTGCCAACATCCGCTGGATCATGGAAAAAACAAGAGAGTTCCAGAAAAACATCTATTTCTGCTTTACTGACTATGCCAAAGCCTTTGACTGTGTGGATCACAATAAACGGTGGAAAATTCTGAAAGAGATGGGAATACCAGACCACCTGACCTGCCTCTTGAGAAACCTCTATGCAGGTCAGGAAGCAACAGTTAGAAGTGGACATGGAACAGACTGGTTCCAAATAGGAAAAGGAGTACATCAAGGCTGTATATTGTCACTCTGCTTATTTAACTTCTATGCAGAGTACATCATGAGAAACGCTGGGCTGGAAGAAGCACAAGCTGGAATCAAAATTGCCAGAAGAAATATCAATAACCTCAGCTATGCAGATGACACCACCCTTATGGCAGAAAGTGAAGAGGAACTAAAAAGCCTCTTGATGAAAGTGAAAGAGGAGAGTGAAAAAGTTGGCTTAAAGCTCAACATTCAGAAAGCTAAGATCATGGCATCTGGTTCCATCACTTCCTGGGAAATAGAGGGGAAACAGTGGAAACAGTGGCTGACTTTATTTTGGGGGGCTCCAAAATCACTGTAGGTGGTGACTGCAGCCATGAAATTAAAAGATGCTTACTCCTTGGAAGGAAAGTTATGACCAACCTAGATAGCATGTTGAAAAGCAGAGACATTACTTTGCCGACTAAGGTCCGTCTAGTCAAGGCTATGGTTTTTCCAGTGGTCATGTATGGATGTGAGAGATGTGAGAGTTGGACTGTGAAGAAGGCTGAGTGCTGAAGAATTGCTGTTTTTGAACTGTGGTGTTGGAGAAGACTCTTGAGAGTCCCTTGGACTGCAAGGAGATCCAACCAGTCCATTCTAAAGGAGATCAGCCCTGGGTGTTCTTTGGAAGGAATGATGGTAAAGCTGAAACTCCAGTACTTTGGCCACCTCATGCAAAGAGTTGACTCATTGGAAAAGACTCTGATGCTGGGAGGGATTGGGGGCAGGAGGAGAAAGGGATGACAGAGGATGAGATGGCTGCATGGCATCACTGCCTCGATGGACATGAGTTTGAGTGAACTCCGGGAGTTGGTGATGGACAGGGAGGCCTGGCGTGCTGCGATTCATGGGTTTGCAAAGAGTTGGACACGACTGAGTGTCTGAACTGAACTGCTGCTGCTGCTAATTTGCTTCAGTCATGTCCGACTCTGTGCGACCCCATAGATGGCAGCCCACCATGCTCCCCTATCCCTGGGATTCTCCAGGCAAGAACACTGGAGTGGGTTGCCATTTCCTTCTCCAATGCATGAAAGTGAAAAGTGAAAGTGAAGTCGCTCAGTCATGTCCAACTCCTAGAGAACCCATGGACTGCAGCCTACCAGGCTCCTCCGTCCATGTGATTTTCCAGGCAAGAGTACTGGAGTGGGGTGCCATTGCCTATTGAACTGAGACAAACATTTATTCCAGACATACCTTTAGCTCTGGAGGCATAATGGTGAATGAGAGAAATCTCAACTTTCACAGGACTTACGTTGTAGTGGAGGGAGACAGATCACAAACACACATGCAAATTGATCATTTGTTTATGGTGCCAGAGAGGGAAGAGACAAGATGCCCTCTGGGCTCTAGGATGGGCAACTGGATGGATGCTGGGTCCATTCACCAAGACAAGGAACACTGAGGGAGGACCAGACTTGTCTAGGAAGAGCATGGGTTTGTTTCTGATATGCTATGTGGAGTGGTTGTGAGATGAACAAGTGGGTCTCAAGTAATCAGTTGTATATGTGGGTTTAAGTTTCAGTGTTGCCAGGTCTGAGATAAACATTTTGCAGTCTGTAATGTACATATGGTAACTAAAGTCACAGAAGGGGATAGAACTGCTCTTATGTCCACACAAGCCATGTACTGTACAACTTGATGGGAACCAGTCACGTTTGACTCTTTGCAACCCCCTCGACTGTAGCCCACCAGGCTCCTCTGTCCATGGAAATTTTCCAGGAAAGAATACTGGAATGGAGCCATTTCCTTCTCTAGGGCATCTTCCCAGCTCAGGGATTGAACCCAGGTCTCCTGCATTGCAGGCAGATTTTTCATCATCTGAGCCACCAGGGAAGCCCCAGGTAAAGGCCTAATGTATATGGTAATTAAAGCCACAGGAATGGATAGAAACTGCCCTTATGGCCGCACAAGCCACGCACTGTACAGCCTGAGGGTGAGCCAGTTCCATAGACAGTGGTGTGCCTAGCGTCTCGTGGAATTGTGCACCATATGGCCAGGGATGACCTATGGAGGGAATATGGAGCAAGAAGGAAGGTGAGCTTTGAGGATCAAATATTGTATTACTTCAATATTTAAAGGCCAGGCAGAGAGGAAGGGGCTATTGAGAGAGAGAGAGAGAGAGGAGCAGCAAAGAACTGAGATGAAAATCCGGAGAGTGATGTCAGTGAAACCAAAGGAAGAGAAGGGAGGAGTGGTCACTAAGGTCAGATGCTGCTGGGAAATCTAATGAGATGAGGAGTGGACACACGGTCATCTCAAGTCTCGGTGGCCTTTGTGAAAGCTGCTTTGGTGGGGTGATAAGGCCAGATTGGAATGAATTGGCGGAGTGAGTGGGAGGTGACGAAATGTAGACAGCTGATGTGTCCTATGACGTGACATTTGACAAATGTCCTCACCCAGGCATGCAGATGAGCCCCAAATTGGAGTGATTCACCCCAGAGGGAGCTGGGTAGCTTTGCAAGAACCCTAATTCGGAGGTGTTGGGGTTGGTAGTGGTTAGGTTTCTGAGCAGTAGTTTTTCTTCCTCTTCCTCTGCCGTCTTATTGTCTGGAGCACGACACTGATTGCAATGGCAGTGTCGGAGGTGACGACAAGAGAGTGTTTTTGGAAAAGGGGCTGGAATTTCCAGCACACACACTGAGTTGATTCTACTGTTATATGTGAATGTTACTAATAAATTGGGAAAACATGGTGCAGACCACACACGACTTTTGAAAGGTCCTCCCTGATATAAGGAGCATATTCCTTGAATTCTTTTGTTTAAATATATCCTACCACTCTTGCCCAGTCTATCCATTGCCCTTTTAAGGGGTATCTATCTTCTGATCACTCGCAGCTTATGATGTTTCTCAGCCTCTTCAAAAGAAACACATGTAGAACTGTTGTTCTCTATGTGGAAATTAGTTAGATGGAAGAGTCTAGAGAGCTCAGTGGCTTTGTGTGTGTGTGCTCAGTTGTTCAGTCATGTCCAACTCTTTGCAGTCCCATGGACTGTAAGCCCGCCGGGCTCCTCTGTCCATTTCCCAAGCAAGAATACTGAATCGGGTGGCCATTTCCTTCTTCAGGGGATCTTCCTGACCCAGGGGTCAAATCCTCATCTCCCACCTTGTCAGGTGGATTCCTTACCACTGAGCCACCTGGGAAACCCTCAGGGGCTTTAGGACACAGTTATTGGGACTGGCAGGCCCCCTCTTTCTCTTGTTCTCTGGGTTTGTATGTATGGCCTCTGACCGAGGATCTGTTCTCTGAAGTACAGCGTGGAGCTGCCCTCCAGAACGCTCTTTAGACAGAGCCCCAAGAATTGAGATTTATGCAGATTCAGTAAAGGGCCTTTCAAGTCCATTTTCAGAGACATTTCCCAAGTAATGAAAGAATCTCTTATAGAAAAAAAATGATTTTGCTGTTCAAACTATTGAGATAGTCTTGAGATATCTTGAGTAGTCTTGAGATAGCCAGTTGTCAAAATTCAGTGCATGTTGCGGTGTAATTCACTGGAGGAAAATATGCTAGCCACAGCTTTTTCAAGCAGGCAGCTTGGCACTAATCACTGGCTTCTTCATAATGCATATATCTGCCAGATCTAACATGTGTTAATCTTCTACAGCATTGCTATAGTATCGACTTCCCTGATGGCTCAGTGGGTAAAAAACATGCCTGCAATGCAGGAGACACAGGAGACACGGGCTCAATCCCTGGGTCGGGAGGATCCCCTGGAGGAGGAAATGGCAACCTGCTCCAGTATTCTTGCCTGGAGAGTCCCATGGACAGAGGAGCCTGGCGGGGTACAGTATTCTTGCCTGGAGAGTCCCATGGACAGAGGAGCCCGGCGGGCTACAGTCATGGGGTCTCAAAGAGCTGGACGTGACTGAGCCCACACTGGACTGGACTAGCATAGCTGTGACCCTGAATGTTACTCTCATTCACACAAAACTTGTGAACTCAGTATATTCACCACTAAGCACAGCCAAACCATATCAAAAGAGTGAACATATATTCCCTCTTCTAATATAACTCTGCACACACAAAGAACTGATGACCTGGAAAAGTAAAGAATATATAAACATGGTAATGTGACACAAAAAGTTCAAGCTAAGGAGGGTATTGTTTTGTTGCTCAAAAGGAGAGTAAGAGTCAACAGAATCTTACTTGCTTATATTTTTTAGTATTTATTTATTTGACTGTGCTGGGTCTTAGTTGTGGCACACAGGATCTTTGATCTTTGTTGCAGCATGCATGGCGATCTTTCAGTTGCAGCATGTGGAATTTAGTTCCCTGACCAGGGATCGAACCCGGGCCTCCTGCATTGGGACTGTGGAGTCTTAGCCATTGGACGACCAGGGAAGACCCAACAGAATCTTTTGTTTCACCTATAGGCTCACTGGAGGCAGTCCTGCCAGTTAGCTCACCCTCAGTTTGCAACAAATTAGTGTTTAGAAAAGCCTTGGGGTCCGGCCCCTTTCTGACTCTTTGAGAGCAACTGGGAAGCTAATGAGAGAGAGATCAGTCTTATCTTGAGGAGTGCTTTGACAATAGGCCCAATAGAATAAAAGTCAACCTGTATTTATTTTTCAGTCCCTGACCATTTCCATGTCAGTGCTCAGAACTGTATGTTCCTATTTGCATTATTTTTGGAATGAAAATCTCTCAAGAGCGAAGTGGTATCCTTTCAAAGAAAATATCACAACCACCAGCATGATGGACTCTTCTTCTTCTCGCTATCACTTTTACCACTTGCTACTCTTGTATTCTCTCTTTGAATGGTCAGATGTCAAGTATTACAAGAGTTTCTGGGCAAGAAGCCTTAGTCTAAGTCAGTGACAGGCGTGCTGTCAGTCAGCTGAACCCAGGTACCCGAGGATACCTCTAAAGAGTGTCAAAACCATTTGAAGTCTTTCAAATGCTGATTTTGTCATCAAGAAATTCACTGACCTGCACGTTTGAAACAATCAAGGGATTTTTAACCAATGTTGCATATATACAATGTTGAGAAGTTCAAGAAGCAAGGAAGGAGGGCCCATTCAATATTTTTAAAAATTGAAAGTGATGATATTTAAACTCCAACTAAATATCTTAATTTTTCTACTTAAAAAATTGTAATATATAGTGGAACTATATGTAACTTTGTTCTGTATTTTCCAAGCCTCCTCTCAATGTGTTATCATGCTTTCATAATTTAAAATATAAAAAAGAAAGAAGGAAAAAAGTGATTTAAAAAGTGACACTTACGTATTGCAGACAACTTGGAAAAGACCATTTAATAACAGGTGGAGAATGTCCCTTTCACAGAGGCTGTGTCTTTTATGGTGTGCGTGTATTCTTGGGGGCCTGACTTCATGATATAGGGCAGCAGTATCTCACACCACGGCCGTCTCTGCTTTGCACCTCTGCTCCAGTTTTCTTTCCTTTCACAACATGATAAACAAAACCACATGTTATTTATGTGGTCAAGTTAAAGGAAGGAAAACTTCACCAAAATAAAAGAACTACAAGTGTAATGTAATAAACCCGGTCCTTTTTTATTATGGTTTTTCGTCTCTAAGTTTTTCATGGCAAGCTTGAAGTAGCCAGTATGAGCCTGTGGTCATATCTCTAGCCATCTGTTCCCTCTGTGGGCTGTCCCCAAGGTTGGCTTTCAATTCCAGGAGGAAATGTATCCCAAATGACAGGATTTTTGATTTTGCAAGTTCCCTTTCAACTTCAGCTTGAATTTATTGATGTTGAATATATTTTTTCTTTGTGCTGACACCAGTATTCTAGCTGTCTGTGTGAATAGACTTGACCAGGTTATGAATTACACATTATTCATGCTTCACAATTTCTCTTCCTCAATCTAGTTTATAGAGTACAGGTATACCCAACAACATCACCTATCTTCAGGTTCATTTGAATCTCTGTGTTATACACACACATATATACACATTTAGAAGAACACTTTAGCTAATGTCTTTCATGTTTCCTTCTTAGGACATGATAGAATAAAGATTATTCATATAAGAACCCTTGTAGTCTTTTTAAAACTTATTTTTTTAATTGAAGGATAATGGCTTTACAATATTGTGTTGGTTTCTGCCATACATCAGCATGAATCAACGGTAAGAACACGTATGTCCCCTCCCTCTTGAACCTCTCTCCTATCTCCCACCCATCTCACTCTTCTAGGCTGTCACAGAGTAACCGTTTGAGATCCCAGAATTAGACAGCATATTCCCACTGGCTATCTATTTTACATATGGTAGTCTACGTGTTTCCATGCATCTCTCTCCGATTGTCCCACCCTCTCCTTCCCCCCTCTGAAGAACACTTGTAGTTTTTAACCTTGTCTTCCTTCCTGAGTAGGCCTGGGGGAAGGAAGGTGAATTGTCCAAGGGGCACCTGGAGACAAAGTGCTAAAAGAGCATTCGGGGTTATGTATTGGGGAGAGAAGTTTGGAAGCAGTTTAATATGTGAAGAAAATGGAGAAGGAAGAAGGTGAAGTATAAATGGGTTCTATGGATGTCACTCATGATGCATTATCTTGAAATTATTTTTGGTTACATGAACTGGGATTCAGATACGAGGATGGATAGTCTTATAAACTGTATAGAGATATATGTTGTGTCTGCCCTTGATGTTCATTTAATCCACAGTTGCAGGGTGTAAATGCCTGCTATGGTGCTGGTAGGAATGAGTGGGTGGAAGGCTCACATGGCCTGTGCCTTGAACTTTGATCCTCCAGGTTGGGGTTCACCACTGCAGACCCAGGAGCTATCCTTCCTTGATTGCTCTCATATTCTGGTCTGTGCTTCCTGCAGAATTCCATGGAATTGTGCTAGTGACATGAGAATAAGACTGACACACATTTCTCAACCCTTCAAGCTATGTGCCGTGATTAACACCTGACCCCTGTGTGAGTGGAGGGGAACCACCTCCTCACTATATGTTTTCATCTTCTGAGTGGCCTGGTGCAGTTTCAGCTTCCTTGACACAGGGGCTGGAAATGCTCTCAGTATAGACTTCCAAGTAGGCAGCATTCTTGCCCTCCTGAAGTTCATAGTCAACCTCTAAACTGTGACCCAGGGTGGTCACCAAATAGAGGGTTACTCCAGCCATTTCTGTTGATTATTCAGTTTCTCTGCCATCATCAAGATTTCCAGAGGATTCAATGACAGTCCTTAGGCAGCAGTTGCTTTCATCTTCACATCCTTTGTAGTGCCTCTCTCTTCCCTCTCTATCATGTCCATTTGGTGTGGCATATTTGGTTAGCTGTTTAGAGGAAGAAACTGTATGATTTTCTGTGGTGCTTGCAGTATCTAGGGGCCCCCTGGTAGCTCAGCTGGTAAAGAATCTGCCTGCAATGCAGGAGACCTGGGTTTGATCCCTGGGTTGGGAAGATCCCCTGGAAGAGGGCATGGCAACCCACTTCAGTATTCTTACCTGGAGAATCCCCACGGACAGAGCAATATGTAAATGATTTGATCTATGATACCTGACTTGAAATGGGTCAACATATGCTCTTTTGATGTTATTAGGGTGTGAAATTGATATGCATTCAGTAGAAATTTTTGAATTTTGGTCTTTTCCCTGGCTATTGATATGTGGTCTGCTATCCTCTCATGATGCTGGGCAGGGGCAGTGAGCCACAGCCCCCAGGCCTCACGTGATCATGAGTGTAAACAACCGATACACATACAGCCATCCTGTAACTGTACAATCATTCTGTTTTTTACTTTCAGTACAGTATCCAATAAATTATATGAAATATTCAACACTTTATTATAATATAGGCTTTGTGTAAGATGATTTGGCCGAGCTCTTCGCTAACATAAGTGCTCTGAGCACATCTAACGTAGGCTAGCTAAGCTTGGGGGCTTCCCTGGTGGCTTAGCTGGTGAAGAATCTGCCTGCAATGCGGGAGACCTGGATTTGATCCCTGGGTTGGGAAGATCCCCTGGAGAAGGAAATGGCAAAGAAAGAAAGAAAGTGAAGTTGCTCAGTCGTGTCTGACTCTTTGCAACCTCATGGACTGTGGCCTACCAGGCTCCTCCGTCCATGGAATTTTCCAGGCAAGAGTACTGGAGTGGGTTGCCATTTCCTTCTCCAGGGGATCTTCCTGACCCAGGGATTGAACCCTTGTCTTCCGCATTGGGATTGAACCCTTGTCTTCCGCGTTGCAGGCAGATGCTTTACCATCTGAGCCACCAGGGAAGCCCCTGGAAATGGCAACCCACTCCAGTATTCTTGCCTGGAGAATCCCCATGAACAGAGAAGCCTGGAGGGCTACAGTCCACGAGGTTGCAAAGAGTCGGACACGACTGACCGACTAAGCACAGCACAGCTAAGCTTGGATGTTTGGTGGGTTAGGTATATTAAATCCATTTGACTTATGATATTTTCACCTTATGGTAGGTTTATTAGGATGTAGCCCCATCATGCAGTTCATGGGATTGCAAAGAGTTGGACACAATTTAGTGACTGAACAACCCCATCATAATTTGAGGGAGATCTGTATACATATCTCTATATATATATGCATATATATTTGCATACATATTTATATATCTGTGTGTGTATATATATATACATGCATACACATCCCACGTATTTCTTGGTGTGTGGAGTCAGAAGAGATTTTTCATATGTATATTTACATATGTGTTCAGTGATATATTTGGTATTTTATATACTGAAGTATTTAAATATTTATATGTATTGCGATATTGATAAATACCTTTTCTTATGTTCCCTTTCCTATTTTTCATCTTTGTTTTTCAGTTGTACTTTCCAGGAGATTTCTTGAATTTTAACTTCTAGCCGTTTAGTGAGTTTTTCATGTCTGCTATCACATTTTTTAAAATTTCTAAGGCTTTATTTTGTTCTTTGACTACATTAAAAATTCAAGTTTTTAAAATAAGTGCAATTGTCTCTTGTATCTCTCTTATTACTGATAGATTATTTTTTAAGCCTTCTTTTCCCTCCGTATTCTGTTTCCCCCAGAGTATGCTTTTCTTTCTGTTTGTTTTGCATTTGTCTTTCATAATGGAAGTTCTCCTCTAATATTTCATCTCTTTAATTGCCTACTTGTATGCAAAAGTGGGGCACCAGCAACAGATTGGAAACCTCTGTGTGTGTGTGTGTGTGTGTGTGTGTATGCACACGTGCATGCGCACGCCTCACTTGAAGGTGATCTGGCTGGGCTGTTTAAAGGGTGAATTTCTGATGTGAATAACTTTAGGTATTTTTCTCTTGGGCCGGCTTATGCCCTCCAGCTCCAAGCTCCTGCCAGAGGGTATAAACCTCACTGCTAGAGTTAAGGGAGTTGAATGAGAGAAGAGCCTGGGAATCTCAGCATCTTCCTGCTTTTACTTTGTCTTCTTCTGTCAGTACGGCACACCCACACACACTGGTGCCTGTTGCCTCGAAATCCAGAGACGTGTTTGACTCTTTCTAGAGAATTAACCTTTGTCCTCTTGAGGGAGCCTGGGGGATCTGAAGCCTTTTAAAGAAACCTACTTTTAGCTTGTCCTTTGTCCCTGTTTCCAGAGATGCCCAAGCCTTTCAGGGATTTGGAGGTATAAATTGTGTTGCTTCTGGCTTTCCCCAGATTGCCAGTTTAGAATTCAGCTGTCTTTGTTCTGTGATGTCATTAACATTTTTTTCATCAGCTTTATAGCTTCCAGATTTTGCTGCTGTTATCACCTCTCCCATCTTCACACCTATCTTTAAGGGCTTATGCCTTTTTATGGATATTTTGGTAAAGTTTGGGGATGGAACAGTGGAAGTCCAGCCCATCATTATTTTAAAATTAATTAATTAATTTTTAATTGGAGGATAATTGCTTTACAATATTGTGATGGTTTCTGCCATACATCAACATGAATCAGGCATAGGAATAAATATGCCCCCTCCCTCTTGAACCAGTCTATCATTTTTAACAGAAACCCTTTCACAGAGATTTTATTTGTGTTTCTCCCTCCCAGCTTTCTATTGCTAGGCTGACACCATGCTGTGCCTGCTAAGACCAGAGTTAGGGTGGGGATGTGGGCTGGGGCCTAAGATGGAGCACTGATGTAAGGCCAAGCTCATGCAAATGTTTCCACTTCAGAGTGAGTTATTTTCTACTGATTTCTTATATCAGTTCCCTAAATCGATGCCTTCTAGCTGAGTTGTTCCACTTACTCTTCAGACAAGACCCCCACATTCTGAATTCTAGCCATAGAAACAGCTTAGGCTCAAAGTGGAACCCCTCTCTCTCATCACAGACTTCTCTCTCACTAGAGGGGTTAGGTATTCAAATCGGTCATGGTATTACACTGTTCACTGATGAATAACAGTACATTTTTCCTTGTGTGAGCACGAAAATTCTAGCTGTGGAGGCACCACATGGGTATTGCATGTGCTAGCTGGAGATATTCTGATTTTCTAGAATATTTATTGCCAAAGGTACCTTGTTTATAACAGGAGTATTACACGAAATACTGGATTATATGCTACAACTCTAAATACAGTTATGTTCTGAACTGTATTTTCAAAGAAACATAATTGTTGACATGAATTTTATTTTTCTTGGCTTTAGATTGCTGGTGATATAATAAGAAAACAAATAATATAAAACCCAGAGAAATCTATATAAAATGTTAAGACTATCAACTAGTTCTTAAGCCTGCATAAATCTTGGTCCTTCATATGACATCGTTACCAAAAAGATATCCAGAGATGTTTCATCTTAGTGTTTTCACATGTACATCAAAAGAATATGAATGCTTCCAAGATGTTAGTCTGTTTCATTGAATTTCACAGCTTTGCATCCCATGTCAGGAAGCTGTAGCAGAGTTGTGCTGATACCCGGCGCAGAGTGCCAGCACATACATATGCTGACACAGTTGCTAAACGAGGAGTCAAGATGTATCCCACCCCAGACTTTGCTCATCTAAATTTAAAGCCAAGGTGGCCCCTGCAGGCTTTCCCTAAACGTGCCCTCTGGCTATGACTTGAAACTAACCATCTTTCAATCTCAGATGAATAGCACTGTCCGTATTGTAGAAGCATGTTTGTCTGCCTAGTACCTCTGTGGTCACCATTCCTTCATGATTCACGGGCTTTGAGGTTCTGATGCGGCTGACTCCAACCTCTGGACCCAGAAGTGGGCCCATGACCCAGGCCTGGGCCATCAGAGAACTCCATTCACCTGGCTGTAGTAATGGCCCAGAGGGACTGAGTCAGTCCCCCTGTCTGAGCTTGTTCTGGAGCTCTCGCTAGAGCTGTCTAGGAAGAGGTACAGTCTTTTTGGGGGGCTGCCAAATGGTCCTCTTCGCTACTCCTGGGAAGAGACAAATTGAGAAAGGAGTCCACACAAAAGAAGCAGGGCTAAGGGACGGAGGAATAGAGGCAGATTCCCAGTGATATTATTTGTATCTCAGTATTGCCCCTGGACTTTCTAATTATGGGATCCCAATATAGTTTCCTTTTAAAAGTACTGGATTAATGGGATTTTTATACCTGCAGTGGAAAGAGCCTTGACTAATATGATTGTACTGACCTCCACCAACTGTACTTTTTCTGCCAAGCTGCATACATTTGGTCAGGTTACAGATGGCGATAAACTTGAATTATCCAACTGGGCTGTGTGTATTGATTCATTGAACTTGATACTTACTAAATATCTAGCTTGTACTGTGTGGACACCTATAAACCAGCAGTAATGTACTGACATTCTAGCTGCAAATGATTTACTGTGGCAAACTGTCTGCCTCCTAGGGCTTAGGGCCCTTACCTGTAAAATGATGATGAAATTACTCACTTCATAGAGATCCTGGGGTGAGTACTTCACATAAACCCTATAGGGCTCCTGGTTATATTTATGTATAGTACAAAGGGGCTTCCCTGGTGGCTCAATCGGTAAAGAATTTGCCTGCAGTGTTGGAGACATGGGTTCGATCCCTGGGTTGGGAAAATCACCTGGAGAAGAAAGTAGCCACTCACTCCAATATTCTTGCCTGGGAAATATCATGAGCAGAGGAGCTTGGCAGGCTACAGTCCATGGGGTCTCAAGAGCTGGACATGATTTAGCAACTAAACCACCACCACATAGTAGCAAAGGTGATTTTACTGTCATTAAAGATGCCTGTTAATTTCTTAGTTGATCAAAATATAAGTTTCTCAAACTTTATCTGATTCTGAAATGATTTATCGAAATAAATCAGGATAACATCTGAGAAAAATTCACATAGTTTATTCTTCTGTTTGCTTGGGTTACAAATATGATTTATTTATGAAATGTTGCTAGATGGTATTCTAGGCTTCTGGTGTGGGAATTCTTAAAATATTTAAAGAAGACAGTTTTTAAAATAATGCCAACAACAAATGGTATAACATAACGCATTGTTAAGGTCTCTGAAGAGTGTGTATACCAACAAATCACATATATTTCAAGTATTAAATTGACTTGCCAAATTCTTTTCCAACCTCTCTTTCTGCACAGTGTATACTAGAACGTTTCCTTATCTACCTTAGTTTGCTCATCTGTCCTTTGACTCTATTATAGAAAGATAACTTTGTTGAGATATAATACATGTTATAAAATTCACCCGTAAAAGTGTACAATTCAGTGGTTTCTATCCCCTTATTATTACACAGAAGAAAGTATTCTCTGGGTGTCCAGCTGGCAGCTTAAAGTCCTCCAACAAAATATGACAAGGGCAAGTGTGCAAGCCTGCAGGAAGTTGCCACTTACCTGGTTCCTGCCGCCACAGTTGGTTTGGCGATGGGAGGCTCTCTTCTCCTTCTTTTTTAGGTTGGCGCCGACCTCGGTGTAGTTGCATTCCCAGTGGGCTTAGAGCTTTCATACACGTCTTACTTAATAAAATACTGCTTTGAAATGAAATGGAGAAGGAAATGGCAACCCACTCCAGTATTCTTGCCTGGAGAATTCCGTGGACAGAGGAGCCTGGTGGGCTACAGTCCGTGGGGTCACAAAAAGTTGGACACGACTGAGCGACTTTACTTTCACGTTTCACTTTCCTGCATTGGAGAAGGAAATGGCAACCCACTCCAGTGTTCTTGCCTGGAGAATCCCAGGGACGGGGGAGCCTGGTGGGCTGCCCTCTATGGGGTTGCACAGAGTTGGACACGACTGAAGCGACTTAGCAGCAGCAGCAGCACTTACCAAAATTTGTACTTACCTATTTACTTGATTGTCTACTGTTTATGCAACACAATCCCTATTTTGTGAGGAAAAATATATGTACGTAGGAAAGGCAAAAACCAAAAGAAATACAGGGTTATGATATGTTTTACTTTCTTTCTTGAATTTTTTTTTTCCCCAAATGAGTTAATTTTTATTATAAGATGGAGGTCACTTTAAAAATAGCCTTCAGTGCAACAATATGGTGAAGCTTAGCACTGTACTGTTTAGCTAGAAAAGTCTCAAAAGAGAACAAATAGCATGATGTGTTTATAATAGTATCCAAAGTAACCAAATGGAAATATGATTTTTGTGAAGAGTATAAAGCAATGCAACTACATGAAAGGAAAACAAGGGAGTATTGAATGTGGAACTTAGAGTGACAGTTATTTCAGGTGGGTGAAGACAGTGGGATGAATGGGGAAGCTGTGTAGTTACAGAGAGAATATTGTTAATGAATCTAGCTTTTGTTTGTTTTGTGAGCACTTCTTATTATTTTAATAATTTGAAATAATAATATTTTAGTACTAGAGAGAGGATGGATGAATGGATAGGTAAATAGATAGGTACAGGCTGTATTTATTTATTTTAAAGGATCTTTTTTTTAAAAATTACTTATTTGGTTGTACCAGGTCTTAGTTATTACATGCAAACTGTTGGTTGCGGCATGAAGGATCTAGTTCTCTGACCAAGATCTGAGCCACCTGCATTGGAGTGCAGAGTCTCAGGCACTGGACCACCAGGGAAGTCCCCGCAGGCCATCTATTTAAAAAGTCTTCGGTCTCCTATTTAAGCTGCCCACTTGCTGATTACAGCACTTTACAAGTGGACCCTGTCACTAGGAAGTGCTCGGCTCATCAGGGCCAAGAATGACAGACCCAGTATCACCCGACTGCATCGCTGTGTCTCCCTCCTTCTGAACAGGAGTGAGTGGAAGCAAGGCATAGCTGACGCCCAGCTGGGACACACCTGTAAGGTAGGCCAGCCTGTGTCTGTGATGTTAACTGTGAGCCTGTTCTGGCTGTTCAGCATTTTCAACATCTTGCCTGGTGTGGGAAAAGCTACCCAAGCTCATTCATTGACAGGCTGATCAACCACATTCTCATGCAGCAGTACAACCGCAATCAACTTATACTTGGGCTGATAATTACAAAGAGGGGGAGGAAAGGAGATAGTTGTAGGTTCAAAGAGATGAGACCTTTTGTGTGGTCAGTCAGATCTGTTTGTGAATGATTTCAAGTCAGAAAGTGGCTCCACATTTCATGATGCCCCTAACGTCTGTTCAGCTCTCTTTTCACAGTATTTCCTGATGCAAAATGTGTCATCACCTCTTGTCTCTGCTTTGCATTTTAGACACATGCTTTATTTTTTATTGATTTAAAATCTTAAAAAATTTTAATTGAAGGATAATCACAATATTGTGTTGGTCTCTGCCATACATCAACATGGATCAGCCATAGGTATACATATGTCCCCTCCCTCATGAACCTCCCTCCCACCCCATCCCACCCCTCTAGGTTGTCACAGAGCCCTGGTTTGAGTTCCCTGAGTCATACAGCAAATTCCCATTGGCTATCTATTTTACATACGTCAGTAGACATACACTTTAGATGAAAAAGATTTCTAGAGAGGAAGGAGAAAGATGACAAAATGCCCTTTAGTAAATCCTTCCAGATGTAGAACCAGTTATCTGGAGTGGTCCTCAGAGAGCTCCGCACTCAGCATCCCTCACTGCACAGGCCCTGAGGGCCTCAGAGCTCTGCCAGTAGGGACAGGTCACCACCAGGACCCAGAGCCCCCACTTCCCATCCCAGTGTGCTTTCCACTATGCTACATAGTAGGTAGCATGTTTGCATGTAGAGGAATATGGTTGGCAGCCGCTTCAGGACCTAGTTCTGCCCACGAGTGGGGCAGCACCAGCCTGGGACCCCTCAGGCCATGCAGTCAGCCACCCCAGGACACAGTCTCACCTACCAAGAGGCTGGCAGACACCAGGGGTAGCAGAGCTGGGCAGCTAATTGTCTGAGGGTCAGTCCTGCCTACCAACACGCTCCTAGTCATCAGCTGCACCACAACAGAGGGTCCTATATAGCTCACTCTTCGAGAATATGGCTCTGTTGCCCAAGAGAGAGTATGCTACTGGGTCCCAGAGGACATCTTCTACATAAGGCTACTTCTCCAGATGAGAAATGTAACCAACCTACCTAACACAGATTTCTGATACACAGAAATAAACAGGGAACTGAACAAAATGAGGAGCGAAGATAATGTTTCAAATAAAGAGACAAAAGAAGAACTAAGAAGAAGAACTAAGTGAAGTGGAGATAAGCGATCTCTCTGATAAAGAATTCAACGTGTCTGTAAAGATGTTCAATGTACTTGGGAAAAGAATGAATGAATACAGTAAGAAGTTTAACAAAGAGTTAGAAAATATAGGGAAGGACCAAATAAAGCTAAAAAACACAATAACTTAATATACTGGAGGGAATCAGCGGTAGAGTAGATGATGTAGAGGAACTGATCTGCAGACTGGAAGACAGGGTCGGGGAAATCACTGAAGCTGAGCAGAAAAAAAGACAAAGAATTTTTGAAAATGAAGATAGTTTAAGAGACCTCATCAACATCAGGTATACTAACACTTGCATTATAGGAGTCCCAGAAGGAGAAGAGAAAGAGAGACGGGCAGAGAACTTATTTGAAGAAAAAGTAACTGAAAACTTCCCTAACTGGGAAAGAAAACAGACATCCAGGTCCAGGAAGCAGAGACAGTTCCAAACAAGAAGAACCTGAGAAGGATCACACCAAGACACATTATAATTAAAATGGCAAAAATTAAAGACAAAGAGTCTTAAAAGCAGGAAGAGAAAAGCAACTAATTACATACAAGGAACTCCCAGAAGACTATCAGGTGACTTTTCAGCAGATAGCTTATGGGCCAGAAGGTTTAAAGTGATAAAACAAAAACAAAACCAAAACCCTACAACCAAGAATATTCTACCAGTCAAGGCTGTTGTTCACATTTGAAGGAGATATAAAGAGTTTTACAGACAAGCAAAAGCTAAAAGAGTTCAGTACCCTAAACCTGCTTTACAACAAATGTTAACGGGACTTCTCTAAGCGAAAAAGACCATAACTAGAAATATGAAAAGTACAAAAGAAAAAATCTCATTGGTAGAGGCAAACATACAATAAAGGTAGTAGATCACCCATTTATAAAGCTAATAGAAGGATTAAAAGCCAGAAGTAGTAAAATCATCTTTATCTATAGTAAATGATTAAGAGGTACATAAAGCAAAAATATGTAGATTATGATGTTAAACATACTAAACATGGAGGGAGTGCATAAAAATGCAGGATTATTAAAATCATTCAGATTTAAGAGATTATCAGTTTAAAATAATTTTATATATTTTTAATATGTAAATATGGCCTTACAAATAGCTGTGAAAAGAAGAGAAGCGAAAAGCAAAGGAGAAAAGGAAAGATATAAGCAGCTGAATGCAGAGTTCCAAAGAATAGCAAGAAGAGATAAGAAAGCCTTCCTCAGCGACCAATGCAAAGAAATAGAGGAAAACAACAGAATGGGAAAGACTAGAGAATTCTTCAAGAAAATTAGAGATACCAAGGGAGCATTTCATGCAAAGATGGGCTCGATAAAGGACAGAAATGGTATGGACCTAACAGAAGCAGAAGATATTAAGAATACACAGAAGAACTGTACAAAAAAGAGCTTCATGACCAAAATAATCATGATAGTGTGATCACTCACGTAGAGCCAGACATCCTGGAGTGTGAAGTCAAGTGGGCCTTAGAAAGCATTACTATGAACAAAGCTAGTGGAGGTGATGGATTTCCAGTTGAGCTATTTCAAATCCTGAAAGAGGATGCTGGGAAAGTGGCACACTCAATACACCAGCAAATTTGTAAAACTCAGCAGTGGCCACAGGACTGGAAAAGGTCCGTTTTCATTCCAATCCCAAAGAAAGGCAATGCCAAAGAATGCTCAGACTACCACACAATTGCACTCATCTCACACACCAGTAAAGTACTGCTCAAAATTCTCCAAGCCAGGCTTCAGCAATACGTGAACCATGAACTCCCTGATGTTCAAGCTGGTTTGAGAAAAGGCAGAGGAACCAGAGATCAAATTGCCAACATCTGCTGGATCATGGAAAAAGCAAGAGAGTTCCAGAAAAACATCTATTTCTGCTTTATTGACTATGCCAACGCCTTTGACTGTGTGGATCACAATAAACTGTGGAAAATTCTGAAAGAGATGGGAATACCAGACCACCTGACCTGCCTCTTGAGAAACCTATATTCAGTTCAGGAAGCAACAGTTAGAACTGGACATGGAACAACAGACTGGCTCCAAATAGGAAAAGGAGTACATCAAAGCTGTATATTGTCACCCTCCTTATTTAACTTCTATGCAGAGTACATCATGAGAAACACTGGGCTGGATGAAGCACAAGCTGGAATCAAGATTGCTGGGAGAAATATCAATAACCTCATCTATGCAGATGACACCACCCTTATGGCAGAAAGTGAAGAGGAATTCATAAGCCTCTTGATGAAAGTGAAAGAGGAGAGTGAAAAAGTTGGCTTAAAGCTCAACATTCAGAAAACTAAGATCATGGCATGTGGTCCCATCACTTCATGGGAAATAGATGGGGAAACAGTGGAAACAGTGTCAGACTTTATTTTTTTGGGCTCCAAAATCACTGCAGATAGTGACTGCAGCCATGAAATTAAAAGCCGCTTACTCCTTGGAAGGAAAGTTATGACCAACCTAGATAGCATATTGAAAAGCAGAGACATTACTTTGCCAACAAAGGTCCATCTAGTCAAGGTTGTGGTTTTTCCAGTGGTCATGTATGGATGTGAATGTTGGACTGTGAAGAAGGCTGTGAAAGTGAAAGTGAAGTCGCTCAGTCGTGTCCAACTCTTTGCGACCCCATGGGGTGCAGCCTACCAGGATCCTCCGTCAGTGGGAATCTCCAGGCAAGAGTACTGGAGTGGGTTGCCGTTTCCTTCTCCAATTGATGCTTTTGAACTGTGGTGTTGGAGAAGACCCTTGAGAGTCCCTTGGACTGCAAGGATATCCAACCAGTCCATTCTGAAGGAGATCAGTCCTGGGTGTACTTTGGAAGGAATGATGCTAAAGCTGAAACTCCATTACTTTGGCCACTTCATTCGAAGAGTTGACTCATTGGAAAAGACTCTGATGCTGGGAGGGATTGGGGGCAGGAGGAGAAAGGGATGACAGAGGATGAGATGGCTGCATGGCATCACTGCCTCGATGGACATGAGTTTGAGTGAACTCCGGGAGTTGGTGATGGACAGGGAGGCCTGGCGTGCTGCGATTCATGGGTTTGCAAAGAGTCGGACACGACTGAGCGACTGAAATGAACTGAACTGAACTGATATGTTGTACATGAACTTCAAACCACACACAAAAAATCTAAAATAGATAAATACAGAAAAAAGCCAAGGGCTAAAATATGTCAATTATACTTCAATGAAAAAGAAAAAAAAAATGAAGTACTGACACATGCTACAACATGGATGAATCCTGAAAACATTGTGTTAAGTGAAACAAGCCAGACACAAAAGACCACATATTGTATGGTTTCATGTGTATGAAATATCCAGAATTTTCTAATCTATGAAGACAGAAAGTAGATTACTGGTTGCTTATGGCTGGAGAGGCAATGGGAGAATAAGAGGGTGATAGTTGAAAGGTACATTTTTTTTTTTTTTTGGGTGATAAAAATATTCTAAAGTTGGTTGTGGTGATGGTTGCACAACTTTGTGAATATGTTAAAAATCATTGAATTGTACAATTTAGATGACTGAATTATATGGTATGTGAATTATATCTCAATAAAACTGGTACCAAGACAACACGGTCCCCTGGAGCTCAGTCAGTAAAGAATCTGCCTGCAATGCAGGAGACCTGGGTTCGATCCCTGGATCAGGAAGATCCCCTGGAGAAGGAAATGGCAACCCACACCAGTAGTCTTACCAAGAGAATTCCATGCACAGAGGAGTCTCGCAGGCTACAGTCCACAGGGTCGCAAAGAGTCGGACATGACTTAGCCACTAAACCAACCCAACTTGATTTCCTCTTGGGGCAGTGGTGGTGTCGTTTACTCTCATTCCTGTGTCTCTCCCCTGCTTAGTATGTGAGCCATTCTAATAAAACTTTTTGACTTGTGGTGTTTATAGATGGCGTTAGTACTTTGGTTTACTTTTCCAAGATAACATTTATATCTTCAAAGGGATCTTTTGAGAGTTTTATTCCAAAGGAGAATGTGATATGGGAATTTCAGGCTGTTTAGGAGAATGGAGGAAGTAGTTTGTGCCACCCAAATCATCCTTGGCTTTTACTTTGCAGAAAGCGTTCTTAGGGGAGAGGTACCAACTGTGCATGTTCTTGCATAAGTTGCTCCTTATTACTCAGAATGCAGATATTCCCTTCACTAAGTCTGTGCTCCTTGATGACTGTGATGCTAAGTGAAAGGTTAATGAAATCTTTTTGTACATTTCCAGAAACCTCCAAAATTTGAATTGTGTTAGGGTGTCGGCTTTTTTCATAGGCTGAAGTTGAGCTGGGATTGGGCAATGGCCCTGAGACCGTATCTTTATTATCTGTTAACACCAGGCTGTCAGTCTCCAGATCCTCCGCTGTTCTCAGCCACATGGGTCATTGAAAAGGTGCCTATCTTAGTATAGCTGGGTGGCTCTGTCTGGACATCCACTAGTTCTACTCACTAGCTCTTGCTGTGTGTCCGAGGTGTGCTCCCTTAAGAGGCCCTGGACTTGCAGAAATTATTTTTGCAGCCAGAGAATTTATAATTCGCTACATATGGCCAGTCATTTTTAGCAACTTTCCTTCTTTCTTTTGCAGTTTTCCCACACCCACTCCCACTTACTGTTGGCTGCCCTCCCAGTACCTTCTCACCACTAGGGACTTAAATTAATAGGCAGATTTCTGTAGGCTCTGAGAGAGAGCCACAAATGCATTAGTTGCCTCTTGTTTTCTTTTAATGATTACTTTTCATATTTTCTGCCTACAGATGACACATTTAATAAAAGTCGAGGGTATAGTCACTGGGCCAGGAAGAGCAGTCTACGTGTCCTGACTGCTGCAGGCTGAGCAGTGGACGGAGCAGCATGGGAGTGGTGAGAGTTGAAGTCTTTGGCTTCTGCAAGAGACAGTGTGGAATGGAGGGCTGGGGTGAGACGCTGAGTGATAGAAGTGAAATAGTTTGGTATTTTGTGGTTGCACGAACTTTAGCGGGAGTGCTAACTCATCTACTGGTTGGCTATGTGGTTTGGGGCAAGTTACCTGTAATCTTCAAGCTTCAGTTACTTTACCTTATCTGTCAGATGAACTTGCAAGGCTGTTATGATAATCAACAGAGATGATGAACATGAATACACTTAGTGGCACATATAAAGTACTGCATAAATATTATTGGGTCTTTCCTTTCGTTAAGAAAGAAGGAGCGGGAAAAAAGGCTAAAGACATGAAAATCCCCATGTTCTATTAATAACAGTTCCCATTTCTCTTTTCCATAATATTTTCATAATGCTTTAAACCATGTGGGTAATTGTTTCAGCATTTAACTTTTCCACTGAATTATTTAATTACATTTATGACAAGGACACGTTTATTTTGAGCATGTCAGAGGAACCATTAATTTATTCTAGTTGATTTATAACATGCTCAGATATTTTTTCACCATTATCTTTGTGGTGATAGAAAACTATGCAGCCTTCCATAGATTTATCTTGCTCCAATCACCCTTTAATCAGAATGAATTCCTGAAAAGTCTAGATAAGGGTCCCCCTAGAGCAAAGGAGTAAGAAGATTTCCTCTGAAAGCGATTTAAGCCTGATAGTTTATCAGTCCAGATGACTCCCACTTTTGTCCTCAAGTTTTAACAGAGGAAGCTTGGTAGGCGTTTTATCTTGGAAGGGGGCAGAGTGGTGGAAGAAAAGCAACGAGATTAGAAATTTCTTTTTCTAAAGAAAACGGTTATTTGGCACATCTGGAGAGAGGTGCAATTGTTTGGTTCCCAGATGCTTCTGTAGCCCACACTTCTGTAAAGATTCTCTGCCTGGCATGTCTTTATTGCCTTCAAAGGGATTTCTGTTTGAGTAAGGTAATAAGGTTCACTTCCACAGCCTTCCCTGATTAATGCCTCAAGACTGGATCCTCAGTCCTGATGGGCAGATGAGTACCGAATTCCCCATTTAGTGCTCTCAGGCTTTAAACATTCCAAATAACAGTACATAAAACACATGCCTTTCATCACCTTTCTTTTCCCATCAGCTTGTGGCCTGAGAATTTAGGTTAACCTTTCGATTATAACCAGGGTTTGAAACAAACAATGAAAACTTCCTAATAGTTCTTTTTTCAATTTGTTTCTTATTAAATTAAAAAAAATTTGCTTTATTTATTAGCAGGGATGGGTAGAGGACACTGAGGTGTGAGGCTTGGTCATGAACAACATTTGCAAAAGAGGACTGTAAGCACAGGCAGTTGTGGATTGAAAATACATTAGCAATTAGTGTTTTCCACCGAATGGTTTAAAACTGAAAAAAAAAACAAAACAAAAAAACTACAGCTGCTGAAAGATATTACAAAATTAGGACAGCCTGAATGATCTTGCATTAAAAAAAAAAAATCTCGTTCTGGGAAAAGTTTTGCCCTCCTTATTCTTAGCCATAATTAAGACAAGGCAATAACTATTTGTGTGCACAATGGTACAAATTTCTCCATGAAAAATGGACAAAAGTTGCTAAATAAACACATGGAGAACTGTAAGAGCCCTAATGTGAGCTATGAAACACACAATTTAGATCTACCTATTGTATAAATCAAACATTCCCCACAAGGAACACTGACAGCTATGTTTAGAGCTTGAAATGGGCCTGTTTTTGTTAGGATGAGATGGAGACTGACATTAAAAGTTTATTAACCAATATTCACTGTCTGTTCTGTGGACTTTATCTAAGAATGGTTTGATACACTTGAGTGGTGCCAGTGGTTTTTTTTTTTTTTTTGATCATTATTCATGTTTTGTCAAGATGTTTTGTTTAAGTATACAGTTTCAAATGGTTTGTCATATTATTTAACTATATGTCTTTAGGTACAAAATGTTTATTTTATGAGAGTATAACTTCATGACAATCAAGGATAAATATGGTTTTATTTATAGACATTGACTTTTTCCCCAATAGCTTTGAGTTACACATCTGCATATATTATTCAGTCCCAACCAGGGTAGGGAAAAGTGGAGAGAAGAAATGACCTTCGGGGATCTGGAAGAGCAAAGCTGCCACTTGTGTGAGGGTTTTCTCTCCACTCAAAATAGGAGGGAACTTGACCAGCAAAGGCTTGGACACCACTGTCAGCCTGGAATACCCTTCTATAGTTCTTTCATGAGGCTATAGCTGGAAGCTGGCCTGAGGACCCATTAACCCTGAGCACTTAGTGTGGCCTGGTCAGATACCTGCCTACCTCAAGCCTCCAGGGCAAACTCCTGGGGATCCATGGTGAAACCACAGGCTGGGAGGTAAGACCACACCCCACATGTACAAAGGTCTTAGATCATGTGTGTGTGTGCTAAGTCACTTCAGTTGTGTCTGACTCTTGGTGACCCAATGAACTGTATTCCCCCAGGTTTCTCTGTCCATGGGATTTTCCAGGCAAGAATACTAGAGTGGGTTGCCATTTCCTCTTTCAGGGGATCTTCCCCACCCAGGGACTGAACCTGCATCTCCTGCATTGCAGGTGGATTCTTTATTGCTTGTGCCATTGGGAAAGTCATCTTATAAATTTCAGTTCAGTTCAGTTTCTCCGTTGTGTCTGACTCTTTGCGACCCCATGGACTGCAGCACACCAGGCTTCCCTGTCCATCACCAACTCCTGAAGCTTGCTCAAACTCATGTTCATCGTGTTGGTGATGCCATCCAACCATCTCATCCCCTGTCCTCCCCTTCTCCTCCTGCCTTCAATCTTTCCCAGCATCAGGGTCTTTTCCAGTGAGTCAGTTCTGCGCATCAGGTGGCCAAAGTATTGGAGTTTCAGCTTCAGCATCAGTCCTTCCAATGAATATTCAGGACTGATTTCCTTTAGGATGGACTGGTTTGATCTCCTTGCAGTCCAAGGGACTCTCAAGAGTCTTCTCCAACATCACAGTTCAAAAGCATCAATTATAAAATTACCAAGGAAATAAAATGGGCCCTCTCTAGGTTTAAACAAAATATGGGACCAAACACATATTGTTTTCTCTTTTATAGCTTGCTATCAGTCTTATCTCATTAGAAGGTAGAATAAGGTCATGAGAATTTGTTCTTTCCTTGGGTCACAAATAAGGGGAGTCATGGCAAAATGATTGCATTAATTTATATACTATATTGCTTTCAGTGGAGATCCATGAGAATCTCATACCTTGATCCAAAGGAATAGCTCTTATAGTAGAAATGTTAGGTGAAGTGTAGAGGCTTTTAGCATCCTTCAGACCACACATGGTAGTTATCATCTGCTGGCCCCAAGAAACTGGTGTGGTTTTTTAATGGAATGATTGTCACGTTGAATTTGAGTTATCTGTGAGACATTCAGATGAATATGTGGATGGATAATTAGAGGTACAGTTTTGAAGATTGAGGGCCAGAGGTGTGAGATTTGGGAGTCACTGGTCTCTGAGCGGTAGCTGATGTTGTGGACATATGTAAGATCACTGAGGGAAAAATGAGAAAAGAAGCTGTCTGGGATGACCTAGGACAGAAGTGTGAGCTGCACTAACGTGTGGGCTACACTTTTAGTCACCCTGTAATCTTAGACTGATAGCACATATACAAGAACTTAATGCATGACACTGAAAATTTAAGGATGAAGTTTAGTGGAAAGTTAAAGCAGTCTGTTTACATGTTGCTGAAAATAAATTGATCAGATTGTCTGTTTCATGCAAAGATGGAAGTTAACAGAATTCAACCTACCAAAGAGTTACTAACTGTAAAGCACAGTGTTCCATGCCAACAGAGAAAAAAATCAAAGATGAATTATAACAGTTCTTACTCCTAAGAAGTGATGGAGACAGATGTAGAAACATCTAACTGTAATAGACAAATAAATGAGATAAGGGCTGTAATAGCTGAGTGAAATGGGAACTTGACAGAAAGAAAAACTAGTTTCAGAGCAGGGTTTGAGGAACATTTCACAGAAGAAGAGGAAGGATACTAATACTATAATAGGAAAAGAAGTGAGGGGTGAAAGTGAAGTGAAAGTTGCTCAGTCGTGTCCAACTCTTTGTGACCCCATGGACTATACAGTCCATGGAATTCTCCAGGCCAGAATACTGGAGTGGGTAGCCTTTCCCTTCTCCAGGGAATTTTCCCAACCCAGGGATTGAACCCAGGTCTCTTGCATTGCAGGTGGATTCTTTACCAGCTGAGCCACAAAGGAAGCCCAGCCACAAGGGAAGTGAGGGGAGAGACTCTCAATGTGATTGCCCCTCTCATGCCCAGGCAGGAGGCACCAGAGGGCTAAACTAGGCTGAACTTGCAGGTCAAACACTGAGTATTCTGAAGTTATCTGGTTACTGTCAATGTGTAGCCCTCTCTAACCGCCACATGTCAGACCCTACACAAGAAAACAAGAGCCTCCAAAATAAAAAACCCTCTTCCGGTGGGATGATTTGGGAGAATGGCATTCTATCATGTATACTATCATGTAAGAATTGAATCGCTAGTCTATGTCTGACTCAGGATACAGCATGCTTGGGGCTGGTGCATGGGGATGACCCACAGAGATGTTATGGGGAGGGAGGTGGGAGGGGGGTTCATGTTTGGGAACACATGTAAGAATTAAAGATTTTAAAATTTAAAAAAAATAAAATAAAAAACCCTCTTCCTAACCAGCAGTAAGCAGTACCTTCCAAGCAAGAACCTCCCGATGATACTCTCAAGCAGTTAAACATGGGTACTTCACAGTTCCTCACACATAAGAGAGAAGGAATGTGCTCAGTCACTCATGTTTGACTCTTGGTGACCCCATGGACTGTAGCCACCAGGCTCCTCTGTCCATGGAATTTACCGAGGCAAGAATACTGGAGTAGGTTGCCATTACCTTCTCCAGGGGTCTTCCCGACCCAGAATGGAACCCCTACCTCTTGTGTCTCCTGCATTGGCAGACGGATTCTTGACCACTAGTGCCACCTGGGAAGCCCCATAAGAGAAAATACCCTAGAACAAACAGTGCACTTCACGTAATATTCCTTTTGAAATATAGTGGGAGTCATTTTGACAGCACAGGGAAAATTTCAGCAAGATGTAGTCTGTTTGGTCTTCCCAGATAGCTCAGTGGTAAGGAACATGCCACCACGGCAGGAGGCATAACAGATGTGGGTTCGATTCCTGGGTCAGGATGATCCCCTGGAGGAGGGCACGGCAACCCACTCCAGTATTCTTGCCTGGAGAATCCCATGGACAGAGGAGCCTGGCAGGCTACAGTCCATAGCGTCGCAAAGAGTCGGACACGCCTGAAGAGTCGGACACGCCTGAAAAGACTTAGCAAGCACGCAGCACGTAGTCTGTTTAAAAGATAAAAAGTACTGCTTCAGTGTTACCTACCCTCCCGAGTTTGGCCCCAACAAGAGTCCTTCTACTTGGTGTGACTCGAGGCAATTGAATGAGACAGTATTCTGCTCAGAAGCGAGAAAAGCTTATTTGGTCAAAGAATGGAGAGGTGCAACCTTGCCAAGAGCACACGCCCTTCCCATGGACAGGGCTGCCTTATAGGGTCTCGTCAGCAGGCGGAGGAAGCGAACTTTTCGTGGGACTGCGTGCAGCGGAGCAGCTGTGCCGCTGCCGCTCCAGGTCCAGTCAACGCGTCTGTACATGGCTGCCACCGCCCTTTGAGTCGCGCAGTCACCATCTCTGTACACGGCCGCTGCCGCCATCTTGAATCGTGGGGTCCTGTGCAGCTTGCAACGGCCCAGCTGAGGTGTGGGCACAGCCATCTTGCACTAGTAACTCTGGTCTGAAGTGCTGGGTACAAGACCTCTACACTCAGTACCCTATAGGCAAGTGGAAGTTAATTCTATCTTATCTTTTCCCGGGAACCTCAGTGGGTAAAGTACCCCGGTGACATTTGTATCTGAAAAAGAATAAGACAACAATGGACCAAAGCCAGCCAGTTTGAGGGGAGTTTATTCTGGTGGAGACAGTGCTTGGAGGCATAACTAGACGGTTTTTGAGAGAAAGAACGAAAATGAAAGTGAAAGGTACGCTTTTCTTCACATTTCTTTCCCTAGTATGAGGTGTTGTCAGTGCATTTCTGGGGTCTTCATGTTTGAAGAACTTTGTAGGGTGGATGCTGAAGTCGAGCCTTGGCTTTATCCTTTTGTCATGTGAGATTTATTTTAAATGATTCTGTCATTCTTACATATGGTTCTGCCCTCTTTGTATCCTGTTTGGTAACTACTTGGGTCATGTTGTAAGTTCACCTCAGCAAGGCTTGCCTCCTTTTCACATTCTTTCCACAAAAGTGCAGAGCTAGTTTGCTGACATAACACAGGAACCCCTCCGGGGTCTGATATAAAGATAAGTAGGATATCCCTTTCTCTCTGAAGCCTCTTTGGCTCTCTTAGACTCAATACCTGCTGTCATTTTACTGCTTCTTAATCTGTTCAGGCTGCTATAACAAAATGTCACAAACCGTGTGGCTTACAAACAACGAAAATTTCTGATGGTTCTGGAAGCTGAAAGTCTGAGATCATGATGGTAACATGGCTGAGGAGGGCCCAGGTCACAGAAATTTTGTGTCTTCACATAGGGGAGGGGGTGAGCTAGGTCTCTGGGGCCTCTTTTAAAGGGTGCTAATCCCAGTTGTGAGGTCTCCCCCCAACCCCTATGCCCAATGCAATCACCTCCCCAAGGTCTCACCTCCTAATACTGTCACCATGGGTATTAGGTTGTCAACATATGAATTTTGAAGGTGGGAACACAGACATTCAGACCATAGTAGGTACCTTCTGGTTACAACTACTGATATGTTATGACAGATAATAAGAATTCAATGATCAACACTGTTGTCTCCTCATCAAACTGTGAATGACAAGAGCGGGAGGAGTGGTCTTATTAAGTAGTGTCAGCACCCCCCAGGCCCCACCCCATGATGCCAAGCACATGGTTGAATTCTATAAATGCCTTGCAAACTGATTATATGAATATTACATAAGTTTAAAATGAAAGTGAAGTCGCTCAGTCATGTCTGACTCTTTGTGACCCCACGGACTGTAGCCTATCACATTCCGCCGTCCATGGGATTTTCCAGGCAAGAACACTGGAGTGGGTTGCCATTTGCTGCATTCTTAAATCCTATTTGGATTCTCCAAAGCCATTCTTTTCTATATGGGTCAAATTGCTGGAGAAAATTTGTGAATACAAATTGTGTTCTTGAACACATTCTAATCCTAGATACAACAACTCAGTTGCTTCAGTCATGCCTGACTCTTTTGTGACCCCATGGACTGTAGCCCACCAGGCTTCTCTGTCCATGAAATTTCCCAGGCAAGAATATGGGATAAGTTGCCATTTCCTTTTCCAGGGGATCTTCCCAACCCAGGAATCGAACCTGTGTCTCTGGCACTCCTGCACTGGCAGGTAAGTTCTTTACCACTGAGGCACCAGGTTAGCCCAATCCTAGATAGAATAATACCAAATGTGGCTTGCAAGAGCTATAATATAGTAGTGGTCTAGGTATAACTGGGTCTTAGTTCTGGCTTTGCACTATAAGCCTTGTAGTGGTGGGCCATATGCAAGTGTTGTTACATTCTTTAAAATCATACCATTGCACAAAATGAGTATTGCAACCTGCTTGAGGATATGCTCAATGAAGACAAAGTGGGATTATTTTATCTTGTGATCTGGGCTTTTGTGAATTTATTTATTAATGCAGTCTCAGAATCTCCCCACCCCTACTTTTTTAGAGTAGGCATGTCATATTAACTGCATTTAAAAAAACTTCTGATTAGTTAGAATTTTTAGATTATTCAAACTGAACTTCTGGTAATATTCTTCAATTTTGAAATTTACTTTTCAGGAACTGAAAGGGTCTTTACAGTAAGTCTTAAGTTTGTTTTAGCTTGACATTTCACTAGTTGTGATACAATTGAATATTGATTCTATATTTTAACATATTAGTTATTCTGCTCATTTCTGGGTCATTTGTAGATCTGATAAATGGCTTGCTAACTTTTCCTGTAAATCAAAGAACAGATTTAAGGACAGAGGCCTGTAGTACTCTGTTAGAGACATTCTTCCAGGTTGATAACAAGTGATTAATTAACACTTGGATTATGCTTGTTTATAGCTAGCTGTGAATCTATTCTACTGAACTGTATCATTCAATTATATGCTTATAGAGATTCCACTTCCTCTCTGGCCCTAAAATTTCTGTGTACTCATTGGGTTGGGGTGATTTTGATTTCTATGACCTGAAATTCCAAAACTGTGCTTCTTCCCCCAAACCCCTCAGCATCAGTTCAGTTTAGCTCAGTTCAGTTGGTCAGTTGTGTCCGACTCTTTGCAACCCTATGGACTGAAGCACGCCAGGCTTCCTTGTCTATCACCAACTCCTGGAGCTTGCTCAAACTCCTGTACATTGAGTCGGTGATGCCATCCAACCATCTCATCCTCTGTTGTCCCCTTCTCCTCCCACCCCCAATCTTTCCAGCATCAGGGTCTTTTCAAATGAGTCAGTTCTTCACATCAGATGGCCAAAGTATTGGAGTTTCAGCTTCAGCATCAGTCCTTCCAATGAATGAATATTCAGAACTAATTTCCTTAACGATGGACTGGTTGGATCTCCTTGCAGTCCAGGGGACTCTCACGAGTCTCCTCCAACACCACAGTTCAAAAGCATCAATTCTTTGGCACTCAGCTTTCTTTATAGTCCAACTCTCACATCCATACATGACTACTGGAAAAATCATAGCTTTGACTAGACCGACCTTTGTTGGCAAAGTATTATCTCTGCTTTTTAATATGCTGTTTAGGTTGGTCATAACTTTTCTTCCAAGGAGTAAGCATCTTTTAATTTCATGGCTGCCATTACCATCTACAGTGATTTTGGAGCCCCCCAAAATAAAGTCTCTCACTGTTTCCACTGTTTCCCCATCTATTTGCCAAGAAGTGATGGGACCAGATGCCATGATTCAGTTTTCTGAATGTTGAGTTTTAAGCCAACTTTTTCACTCTCCTCTTTCACTTTCATCAAGAAGCTCTTTAGTTCTTCTTTGCTTTCTGCCATAAGGGTGGTGTTATCTGCATAGCTGAAGTTATGAATATTTCTCCCGGCAATCTTGATTCCAGCTTGTGCTTCATCCAGTCTGGCATTTCTCATGATGTTCTCTGCATATAAGTTAAATAAGCAGGGTTACAATACACAGCCTTGACATACTCCTTTCTGGATTTGGAACAAGTCTGTTGTTCCATGTCCAGTTCTAACTGTTGCTTCTTGACCTGTATACAGATTTCTCAGGAGGCAGGTGAGGTGGTCTGATATTCCCATCTCTTGAAGAATTTTCCACAGTTTGTTGTGATCCACACAGTCATAGGCTTTGGCATAGTCAATAAAGCAGAAGTAGATGTTTTTCTGGAACTCTCTTGCTTTTTTGGTGATCCGATGGATGTTGGCAATTTGATCTCTGGTTCCTCTTCCTTTTTTAAAACCAGCTTGAACATCTGGAAGTTCAAGGTTCATGTACTGTTGAAGCCTGGCTTGGAGAATTTTGAGCATTACTAGCATGTGAGATGGGAGAAGGCAATGGCACCCCACTCCAGCAGTCTTGCCTGGAAAATCCCAGGGACGGAGGAGCCTGGTGGGCCGCAGTCCATGGGGTTGCCAAGAGTTGGACACGACTGAGCAACTTCACTTTCACTTTTCACTTTCATGCATTGGAGAAGGAAATGGCCACCCACTCCAGTGTTCTTGCCTGGAGAATCCCAGGGACGGGGGAGCCTGGTGGGCTGCCATCTCTGGGGTCGCACAGAGTCTGACACGACTGAAGCGACTTAGCAGCAGCAGCAGCAGCATGTGAGATTGAGATGAGTGCAGTTTGAACATTCTTTGATCCCCCAGCATAGGATCAACCAAAACTCCCAAGGGGGCTCTGGAGCCCCTCCTTGCCTTGGTAGAAGTTCTACAAGGTTGAAGCTGCTTGGTCAGAGATGGATCTTAAAATTGGTATATGTAGGCCCTTGAAAAGCTCAGCTATCTTGTTCTGAACTATAATTATTTTTCCTGGTAGGAAAGATCCTTTTCTTTCTTTCTTTCTTTGTTTTTTTTTTAAAGAGCACGCACTAGTCCATGATAAAATAACTTAAGAGAAAGATCTGGAAGGGCTGACTTCTCCCCTTTACACATGCTCAGAGCAGAGTCTAAGCACTGAATAGGTCCTGGTAGAACTCAAGGCAAGGCAAATTCTTCAAGGCCCTGACCAGCAGGTGGGAGCCAGGAGAAGTATCCCCAACCCCTGCCACCCAGCTGCAGCAGGGCCCTAGCTGGAGACCCTCACAGACTCACTCCAGTTTTCCAGACGAGATCTGTCGGGCATGAGCAGGGGGAGCTGGAGTGGGGGAGGTGAAGGACAATGTTGTTTTCTTAAAAAGCGTCTACCAGCATCACACCGCTGGGCCTGATGTCCCCTTTAACTATCACTTGGTATGTTTTATAGCATAAATAAGACTCAGATCTAGAAAAATGGTACTTATGAACCTATTTTCAGAGCAGAAATAGAGACACAGACATAAAGAATGAACTTGTGGACAAAGCAGGGTAAAGAGAGGGTGGGGCGAACTGAGAGAGTAATGTTGGGATATATCCACTACCATGTGTAAAACAGGTCGCTCGTGGGAAGCTGCTGTATAACACAGGGATCTCAGCTCGGTGCTCTGTGATGAACGAGCAGAGTGGGCTGAGGGGCGGGAGGGAGGCCCAAGAGGGAGGTATGTATGTATACTTATGCTGATTCATACCAACACAATGTTGTAACGCAGTTATCCTCCAATTGAAAAAAATCTCAAGGGAAATAAATATATTGGCTCCTATGATGTTGGAAGTGAGCAAAAGTGGCTTTGGGGAAAATTAGAAAGTAGACCATAATTACTTTATTCCAGTTTGGGGCAACTTCCCCTTTTTCCATGACACATCTTTTTGCTGCTGGAGGTTGGTTGGTTTCCCTGGTTTCTCCCAGTCTCCCCTCCTCTGTGCATAGACACATCGTGTTCTCTGCGAGTCCTTCTTCCTGACCAGATTCTCACTCTCTGGTGACAGTTGCTTACTACTAGGTAATGGAATGGCAGTATGTGCTTGCATGAGTGCAACTCTCTCTCACACCCCACACATCCACACATATGTCAGTGATGAGCCAAGAAGTGTCCGGTCTCCAGTTACACACAGCTTCAAAAAGCTACCATTCTGAGTGGTGTCTCTACCACCTTGCTTGGCCCATTTTATTACTGTGGATGAAGAAGGGGCAGGTCCAGTGTCATGGGCAGGGGACACGGGGCCCCACATTCGGAAGGGCCCTGAATTCGTTTTACGGCTCTGCTGTTGCCATGTTTAAGTTCTTAATTCTTTTTGAACGTGTCACTCTGGATTTTTATTCTGCACTGGGCACCACAGATCATGTCTAGTCCTAGTCAAGGGTTAAGTGTCCTGCTGCATGATGTACCTGTTTCCGATAGCCTAGGAATCTGTTCTCCATGCCAGCAGCTCTCGAGAAACTACTTCACATTTATTTTTTAGCTGCATATTTTACAATAAACTATCTTTTAAAATGATTAATGGGTATTTTCTAAGAAAGCGATTTCACTCAAGCACTCATCTAATGGAACTATTTGTTTTACTATGCTCATGTCCCAAGTGCTCTCCAATCTCTATTTAATTTTAATGTCTATGTGTTCTCTAAATTTTAAAAACCTCATCCAGAGCAAGCTTATACACCAGACAGGAAGAGGTGTAACTGATATTTGAGATTCAACAAAGATTAATCAGTACATACTATATGCGGGACCCTGTTCTAGAGGCTGGGGATAAAGCAGAGAAGGACAGCATTCCTGATCTTGTACATTCTAGTGAGTGGAGATAGACAGTAAGCTGGTAAATGAATATGTATTAAGCTAGTAAGTGTGATAATTTCAGGTACAGATAAGTACTAAGCAGAAGGTTAAAAATTGGATTATAAGGTAGAGTCATTAAACTTGGCTTTAGCTTGGTAGTTTGAACAGGCCTCTCTGAGGAAGTGACTTTTGTATTGAGACCTAAATGACTTACCATGTAAGTTTCAAGTTTTGGTAAAGTTTTAAAACGTTAGCTGTAATTCATTATTCACTGTTTCAGTGAACTGTGAAATCCGTTGTTCACAGGGGGATGGTATTCATTCTCAGTGAAAGTATACATGTCTTTAGAAGGCATCAGACTTGAACTCCGTGGATGGAGCCTCAGATTGGTCCTTCTCCAGGGAATTTCCATGTTCAGTGGCAAGTTCCTCTTTAGGTCACTTTGTCGTCAAGACAGTTGGCCTTGTTCATGTGCCCCATATGTGGCGAGTACTTTATTAGTTGTTTGTAGTTTCAGAGGAAGTTGAAGTTACAAAACCCACCCTTCCAATTTTCTGGAGAAGGCAGGGCAGAACCAAGGAAAGGTAAGTAAAAGCACAAATCATAGAAACCCAGGCATTGCCAACAACAGCTGTACACAATCGGGGGCCATGAGGGATCCTAGATTCACTGGGGTCATTCACCCAGAAAGGATCACTCACCATGTCCACTGGTTTTTCCTACACTGTTTCGAGCTAACCTTTTCCCCAGCTTCTCCATTTCAGGACCCCTGTTCCTTCCCTTCTTTAGGTTGGATAAATAGAGTAGTAAAATTCTAGGACTTCCCATAGCTCCATGTTATTAAACTTTTCTGTGGAAAATAAAAGAATTTGGGGATTAGAGATTAATAAAAGGAAGCAGCATCTTTCTTTACCTGATGGCCATATAATCGTTTTCTTCTTGACCACTTTTGACTGTGAGACATCTTGGTAAGATGCATGAAGCATTTGCAAATTGTTGCAAAACTCCAGCCCTCCAAGCTGCTGAATTTTTTTTCCTGTTTAGGTTTTTTTTGTGGCTTTGTTTTAGAGTTATAAGGAAGTAGAAGTTAGTTTTTGTTTTTGAAAAAAGAAATAGTTTTATTCACACATTTGAAAAATGCAGTGTGGATGGTGAGACTGAGCTAAGCTAAACCAAACTGTTAGAATGTTACTGTTAACATTCCTTTACTTAAATGGGAGATTCAGTTCAGTTCAGTTCAGTCGCTCAGTTGTGTCCAACTCTGCGACCCCATGAATCGCAGCATGCCAGGCCTCCCTGTCCATCACCAACTCCAGGAGTTCACTCAGACTCACGTCCATCCAGTCAGTGATGCCATCCAGCCATCTCATCCTCTGTTGTCCCCTTCTCTTCCTGCCCCCAGTCCCTCTCAGCATCAGAGTCTTTTCCAATGAGTCAACTCTTCTCATGAGGTGGCCAAAGTACTGGAGTTTTAGCTTCAGCATCATTCCCTCCAAAGAAATCCCAGGGCTGATCTCCTTCAGAATGGACTGGTTGGATCTCCTTGCAGTCCAAGGGACTCTCAAGAGTCTTCTTCAACACCACAGTTCAAAAGCATCAATTCTTCGGCGCTCAGCTTTCTTCACAGTCCAACTCTCACATCCATACATGACCACTGGAAAAACCATAGCCTTGACTAGATGGACCTTTGTTGGCAAAGTAATGTCTCTGCTTTTTAATATGCTATCTAGGTTGGTCATAACTTTCCTTCCAAGGAGTAAGCATCTTTTAATTTCATGGCTGCAATCACCATCTGCAGTGATTTTGGAGCCCCCAAAAATAAAGTCTGACACTGTTTCTACTGTTTCCCCATCTATTTGCCATGAAGTGATGGGACCAGATGCCATGATCTTCGTTTTCTGAATGTTGAGCTTTAGGCCAACTTTTTCACTCTCCACTTTCACTTTCATCAAGAGGCTTTTTAGTTCCTCTTCACTTTCTGCCATAAGGGTGGTGTCATCTGCATATCTTACACCTGTATTATAAGAGGTGCTGGAAAGGGGACTCTCTGCCACCAATACTGGATATTCAGGTATGGCAACAGGAGGATAAAAGAGTTGTGGTGTGTACACTGAACAGGAGATATTCATTTTGAAGAAATAAGAGCAGATCAGGAATGTTATTTGTCCCATCTCAGGTGGGGCACCTCACCAGGTAAAGCCAGGTTGCCCTCAGAGACTCCCAGAGATGAACTTTAAGGTTTGTAAAGATCATCATTTTCTTGTTCTGGTCTCAAAAGAATGATCAGTGGTGAGAACAGTCATCTCTGAATGTAACTTGGATTTCAGGTTTCTCCTTTACACCAGTCCAGGGTGATATGAAAAAAAGCTATAGGTGACTTTTCATCAGTAATAAAAAAAGAAAGATCTCCCACATTTATTTCTTCAAGGGCAGGTTTATATTTCTGCTTTTCAGCTTATTAGGACAAAGATGATGATGAATGGTGGTTTCCAGATGTATTTCTGAAAAAGCTGAATAAGAAAGAGCTATGTTTGGCTGACTCTCCTGTTCCTGGGAGTGGGAAGTAGAAGGAGAGGTGGATCATAGAAAGAGCGATATGAGCAGTTGCTTTTACCACCGCTGTGTTGTATTGTATCTGTGCTTTTGTGTGGGTTTAACCTAGGGTGTTAACTATATTTAACCTAGGATTTAATCCAGTGGGATTTCAAAATTAAACCTTCAACACTATGTGTGAATAAATCATCTTTCAAATGAGTTTTCTTATTTACACATTTTAAGTTTGCTTTCTTTGTCATTATAGCTGGACTGCTGCTGCTGCTGCTGCTAAGTTGCTTCAGTCGTGTCCGACTCTGTGCGACCCCAGAGACGACAGCCCACCAGGCTCCCCTGTCCCTGGGATTCTCCAGGCAAGAACCCTGGAGTGGGTTGCCATTTACTCCTTTAATGCATGAAAGTGAAAAGTGAAAGTGAAGTCGCTCAGTCGTGTCCGACTCTCAGCGACCCCACGGCTGTTCTACCTCACATGCCGATCTCACCATGTTGCCGCCATGGTTATGGTCCTGCTGTGGCTGGTCTCCAAGCTCCTAAGTAATAGGATATGGACCCTTTGTGCATTTCTTCTCGTTGTCTCCACAGCCTGATTTCCTGCCCCACTCTGCTTTACATTTGACCTTTCGCACACCAGTGATCCTCTCATGTTGTGCTGCTCTACATTTCACGACAATCCGTCTCTGGCATACCCTTCCCATTTTCATCTGCTTGGCTCACTTTTACTGGACAAGCCATCATTCTCTCCAGAAAGTCTTCCCTTAAACCATGGGCTCCTTCTATAGGTTCTGTGGCTTCTTGGTCGCTACTGAATATATTAAATTTTTTGTTCAGATGTAATTTGATCGCTTATACTGTAGAAACCATATTGGAAGGAACTATGCCTTATCATTCTTGCAGGTGTTGAATGCAATGGATACATGTAAATGTGCTTAGTAAGTGTTTGCCAGCCACTTCTGACTATTAAGCACTCAAGTTAGCAAGTATTTCAGTTAGACTTCCTAGCTAGTAGTAAGATTGAACTGAAAAAATGCAAGAAGGTTTCATAATGATAAGTGGTTAATAGCAGTTATGTCAGGAAATGAGTAACAGATTATTTTTTCCTCTCAGTGGTAAGGTCACAGTATTTTTAATGAGTTTAGAGAAATCCACTGCCCATGTAAAGTATATACATACATATAGCATATGCAGTAGGGATCACAGATAATATTTAGAATTAAGAGCTATGAGAATTGGGAAAGTTCCTCAGATGTCTTCCCGGTCAATCATCTGTCAATCATCTGTTATAAAAATCCTTTTATAATATTTTTGACAAATAGTCATGTCTTTTTTACCTAAACACCTCTTGATAATGGCCCCTTTTTATCTCATTAGGCAGCAGCTCATTTCATTTTGGGACCATTTTAATTTTCATAAAGTTCTATACTAATCCACGTCTACTTTCCTATAACTCCTGTTTACAGTCCTAATTCCTCCTCTTGGTGAAGAGGAAGATGCAATAAGTCTTTGTAGATATAGGTGGATCATCGAGTGTCCCACAGCACTTCTCCTCTCCAGGTGAAGTTTCCTTAAACCTGGCAATTGTTCATTTTTTTAGGATTCTATGTCCCCTCATCATGCCTGTCGCTTTATTCTGTTGTTCTTCAGTTTTTCTGGAAGTGATCAGGTCACTCCAGGCTCCCTTATCAGTACAAATTTGAGCAGGCCCCTGGCAAACATTAAGCTAAACACTGTATTTTGATTCCTGAAGCCTGAGATTGCATTGACTTTTTTGGTAACCATGACACTTTGCCAACACCTATGGAACTTTTAATCAAAGTTGATAATGGTAATCCTTTAATAATGGTAATCCAAAGTTGGTAATGAAATCCTTTAGGGTTGTCCTTCTCATATGGTTGCTAAGTCTTTTTATGATCTGGTCTTCTGAATGATGCTCCCCAGGTGACCAACTATTGATAATATGTGTAGACCAAAAGCAGGATGAGACAGTGCCCATGTCTGAAGGTCTAGAAAGTACTTTCTAAGAGTTTTTATTTTCCTTTGGGCATGGAGACAATGAGATTGTAAAATCATCAAACTTTTTTAAAAACTAAAATTTCCAGAATTTATCTATTCAAATCAGTATTGCCCTTTAAATCAATAACCTTGCAAGATTATGTACTTAGTCTGATGAGGTCTCATTTTTTGAGTTACTAGGACAATAAAATATTTTTCGATTGCCTACTCTGAGTTTAGTGCTCGGATACATTTTTTAAACTTCTGCCTTTGAATGGTTTTTAAATCCAGTGAGCGAACCACGCAGGAGAATGTTCTATTTTCAATGAAGCTTTAATTTTTTTAACCCCAAAGTTCTACTTTAGTGGACTTGGCTCCGTATGACCTTTTGTCATCTCCAAAAATCAACTGTCCTCGAAGATGACAATTTAACAGACTAACAAACATCCCCATGCGGGCCCCTAGAGCCACTGACTGCTGGCATGGTCAAAATAAGCTTCATCAAGGCCATGCTGGCACTCTCTTTATTTAAACATAGGACTCCTAGAAATTCTGTCGGGAGGTCCTGGCTCCTGCCAAAAATATTTTTTTCCTCCTCTATTCTAGGACCAATTACCAAATAAAGCACTCTACAGAGAACCCAAATGAAGTATTTCTCTACCTAGTTGGTCAGAAAAGTAATTAAACCCACCTGCTGTGATGAGCGGGTGGTGGTGGGGTGCTCCAAGCCACTGTTAGTTACAGTAACCAACCTGGATGCAAAATAAGATGAAAGGTGGTGTTAGACAGGCCTGAGCATTTCACAACCACAGTCCTTAGCAGTCATAGCAATAGGCTCTGTCTTAGATTCAGAAAGGCAGCTCCCAGCCCTTGTGGGTGTGGTGTGAGCTAACATTACAAAGCAAAATATTTTTAAAAGCACACGTGAAGTATAGCTGATGATGGTTGTTCAGAGAATGCAGACAAATGAATTTAATTTTAGTCTAGGATTTGTTTGCTCTTAAGAGTTGCAGTGACACAGGCACCACTTTTGTTTGACTGGAGGCAGCTTTTGCTCTTATCAGCCAACTCTTCTGGGCTTTGTCAGCATCATCAAGTTCAGGAAGTATATGACTTCTCCTAATACTACAAGCCACTAGGTGTCCTGTAACCTACAGTCAACATTCAGGACAATCTGAATTTCTGTAATTTCTTTGTATGTACCAGATTTTGCTGAAATTCTTGAAAACCATAGAATATCGGCAGTGTTTGAAAAATGAGGCAATACAGAGTTTGATTCAAATGGCAAACTGAACAAATTAGATATAATTATTGTCCTATTACACTGCATAAAATTTGGTTAAAAAAATATGTTCAATCCTTCTCATATTACTAGGAAATAAACAGAAAAAGGAAGAAGAAATATCAAGATGCCTAGCTGAAACAAGAAACATATTTCATTTAGATACTAGTACTAATAGTAACAATAACAATATTGTTGTTCAGTTGCTCTGTTGTGTCTGACTCTGCGACCCCATGCACTACAGCACACCAGGCTTCCCTGTCCTTCACTGTCTCCCAGAGTTGGCTCAAACTCATGTCCATTGAGTCAATGTTGCTATCCAACCATCTAGTCCTCTGTTGCCCCCATTCTCTTCCTGCCCTCAATCTTTCCCAGCATCAGGGTCTTTTACAATGAGTTGACTCTTTGCATCAGGTGGCCAGAGTATTGGAGTTTCAGCTTTAGCACCAGCCCTTCCCATGAACATACAGGGTTGATTTCTTTTAGGATTGACTGGTTTGATCTCCTTGCTGTCCAAGGGACTCTCAAGAATTTTCTCCAGCACTACAGTCTGAAAGCATCAGTTCTTCAGCGCTCAGCCTTCTTTATGGTCTAACTCTCACATCCGTACATGACTACTGGAAAAACCATAGCTTTGACTCTACGAACAATAGCAATAGTGCTGCTCTAATACCTTATGTTACAGCATAATGAGACCATGGATCTCTTTAGCTGGGAAAATTGGCTATAGACCAGTAGTACTTAAGAACTTAGTCTGAGTAATATAATTTTAAAAACTAGTGAAACAAGGATTTTAGTGCTTTCAAAAAGAGTAATCCTAATACCTTGTATGCACATAGCACTGTGAAATTTATAAAGCATTTTCACTTTGCAGTAAAGGGTTTTGCAGAGGAGGTGGCAGAGCTCAGATGTTTAAGTGGCAAGACCTGGATTTGCTGCTCTGTGTGTTACCCATTATTGACTCAGTAAAACTCACTCAGTCAATCCAAGTCTTTTGGATTTAATGGATTTGCTTAATGGATTTATGGGTATTGTGTTCATTTGTGGCATGTAGACTCTTGATCCTAATGGTGACAAAAGCATTTGTAATGTAGATGATATATGAAAATTTTTTCCAGGTGTATTTCCATCTTTTATAAATCATGATATTTGGGGGGTTTCCTGCAGTGACCTGGGCTTCCCTTGTGGCTCAGCTGGTAAAGAATCTGCCTGCAATGCAGGAGACCTGGGTTGGGAAGATCCCCTGGAGAAGGGAATGGCTACCCAGTACTCCAGTTTTCTGGCCTGGAGAATTCCATGGACTGTACAGTCCATGGGGTCGCAAAGAGTTGAACATGACTGAGTGACTTTCACTTCCTGCAGTGACCTAACACACACACATGCACTACTTATTGAGATACACTCAGTCGACCAGTGAAAGAAGCTTTTCTAAATATCTGGAGCTTGTCGAGAATATGATTTGGAGGACTCAGATCATTTTGTTTCTTCCCGAAGTGTTTAGAAGATTCCTGTGCTGCCTCTGTAGGTTGATCCTGGGACCTTGCTGTCCTTGAGTAGAAGGAAGATATGAAGTAGAGAGCAACACACAAGTTTGCTCTTCTAGACTGGGAGGATTGTGGGAATAAGAAGTCAGTTGTCAAGGTCTTTGTTTCTCTTCTTTAAGGGTCCAGTACAGGATAGGAAAGGGGAGGGGCTTTAGAAAGTGTCATTCATATTGGAATAAGGGATCCAAAGAAACCTTTGCTCCTTTGGACTAGTATACTGAAGGCTGAGCCCTGCAGGAAAGTTGCAGGTGTGGGCTGGTACAGTGGCCAGTGTGGCATATGAATAAATGCAAGTGGTGTTGAGAACTAAGCCTTTATTCTGGATCCCCTGGGCCTTTTAAGTTACTTTATGCCCAGGGAGAGGAGGTAGAGATGCTGAGGGTCCTGGTGAACTAACAGAGGCCCTAATATGGGACAGGGGTTCATATTTGGTGGGAACTTACAGAAGAGGATAAATCCCTTAAGTCATGGGCTCCAGCAGTGAGTGCCAGCATGTGACCTCACATGACCAGGCAGAATCGTTTGTACTTCTGTGGTCACTAGTTCATGGAGAAGCTTAGTCCAGCCAGTCTTTAGAATCCAGATGACCTCATATGGCACTGAGGATCCCCTCTCCTTCTCTATCACATCATCATATATAAACCAGCCATCATCTTGGGTTGGAGAATGAGGAAGGAGAGGAGATGCCACCCAAATAGATTAAGCAGTTATTAAAGGAACTGCAGTAATTGTTGCATCAGGTCAAGTTTGCCAGTTGGGAAGTCCTTTAATTTTTTTCCCAGACTTAGAGGTTAGGGGCTTATGAGGATGATCCTATGGGTTATGGAAAGAAAGTAGGAATTCCTATATTTTATCAAAGCTATTGATTAATAGAAGAACCATTATTTTATGAATTATAAAAAAGAAATAAAACTATTATATCAGTAAGCATTCAACTGGAGAAACAGAACTAGAAAGAGATATTGTTAAGAGAGTGAATCAGTCCCACCCAGATTATCTAGGATAATCTTTATTTAAAGTCAACTGATTTTATAAATAAGTTCATTTGTATCATTTCTTTAGATTCCATAAATAAGTGATATCATACAATATTTCACTTTCTTTGTCTTACTTTACTCATATGACAGTCTCTACATCCATCCATGTTGCTGCAAATGGCATTATTTCATTCTTTTTTAATGCCCAAATAATATTCCATTATATATAATATATATATATATATATTTATCTCATCTTTTTTATCCATTCCTCTGTTGTTGGACATTCAGGTTGCTTCCATGTCTTGGATATTGTAAACAGTGTGAAATTGCAGGGTCATATGGCAGCTCTATTTTTAGTTTTCTAAGAAATCTCCATGATGTTTTCCATAGTGGCTGAACCAATTTATAGTCCCACCAACAGTATAGGAGGGTTCCCTTCTCTCCACACACTCTCCTGCATTTATGGTTTATGGATTTTTTTGATGACAGCCATTCTGACTGGTGTGGGTGATATCTCAATGTAGTTTTGATTTGCATTTCTTTGATAATTAGCGATGTTGAACATCTTTTCATGTGCCTCTTGGCCATCTGTATGTCTTCTTTGGAGAAGTGTCTATTTACACCTTCTGCCCATTTTTTGATTGGGTTGTTTGTTTTGATGATATTGAGCCACATGAGCTGTTTGTAAATTTTGGAGACTAATCCCTTTTCAGTCACATCGTTTGCAAATATTTTCTCCCATGCTGTGGGTTGTCTTTTCGTTTTGATTATGGTTTCCTTTGCTGTGTAAAAGCTTTTGAGTTTAATTGAGCCCCATTTGTTTATTTTTATTTCCATTACTCTGGGAGACCGATCAAAAAAGATACTGCTATGATTTATGTCAAAGAGTGTTCTCGCTATGTTTTCCTCTAAGAGTTTTATGATATGTAGCCTCACATTTAGGTCTTTAATTCATTTTGAGCTTATTTTTTGTTTATGGTGTTAAAGAATATTCTAATTTTATTTTTACAAAACAGAAACTGGTTCACAGCCTTAGAGAATGAACTTATGGTTATCAGGGAGAAGGGCTGGGGGAAAAGATAGAGAGTTTGGAATTGACACGTACACACTGCTATATTAAAACTGGATAACCAACAAGGACCTGCTGTAGAGCACAGGTTCAGTTCAGTTCAGTTCAGTCGCTCAGTCGTGTCCGACTCTTTGCGACCCTATGAATCGCAGCACTCCAGGCCTCCCTGTCCATCACCAACCCCCGGAGTTCACTCAGACTCACGTCCATTGAGTCCGTGATGCCATCCAGCCATCTCATCCTGGGTCGTCCCCTTCTCCTCCTGCCCCCAATCCCTCCCAGCATCAGAGTCTTTTCAAATGAGTCAGCTCTTCGCATCAGGTGGCCAAAGTATTGGAGTTTCAGCAAGGAATTTGGAAAAGAATAGATACATGTGTGTATATCTATATACATATATAGATATATACCTATATATCTATATGTGTATATATATATAACTGAATCACTTTATTATGCACCTGAAACTAACACAGCATTGTTAATCAACTATATTCCAATATAAAATAAAAAGTTAAAAAGATACAAATGAATTTATTTTTTAAAAAGTTTACAAAAAAGTCAACTGATTATTTAATCACATCTATAAAACACATCTATAAAACACCTTATAGTAACACCTAGATTAGTGTTTGAATGAATACCTGATGGTTGTAGCCTAGCCAAGTTGATACATAAAACTGACCATCACAGCTACTGTGGCAGGTCACTTTTTCACTATGAGAAAGTGAAAATGTTAGTTTCTCAGTCATGTCTGACTCTTTGTGACCCCACAGACTGTAGCCCGCCAGTCTTCTCTGTCCGTGGAATTCTCCAGGCAAGAATAGTGGGTAGCCATTCCCTTTTCCACGCTGCAGTCCATGGCGTGTTGCAGTCCATGGGGTTGCAAAGAGTCGGACACGAGCGACTGAACTGAACTGATTCCCTTTTCCAGTGGATCTTCCCAACCCAGGGTTCAAACCTGGGTCTCCTTCATTATAGGCTGATTCTTTAGTGTCTGAACCACCAGGAAAGCCATGGCAGGTTATGGAATGGCATCTCAATTTTAGGATGTTAAAATGCATAAAAAGTACATTTTAGACACAGAAGTATGGTATGTTTTCTGGGTGTGGTGTGAGTAAATTTAGAGCTCTGCTACATAATTTCATTTAGTAACTCTGGAGATTAATTAATAATGATTTCATAATGATTTGTAATTCTAGAGATTAGTAGTAATTTTTGACTACTCATTTGTAAACTGAAAATTTGAGATGCAAAGAAAAGGAAGTCATTTCCTGAGGGTCACTTCAGGCAGAGTTAGATGTAGGAGGCAGTTTCCCCTTTCACTGTTCTTTGAGTCTAGATCTCACCATTTTATAAGAATCACATTCTGGTGAAATGCAAATTATGATTCCCAAACTGCTGTCCCGGTCATGTGAGGGTTCCAAAAGAGATCAAAACTATTTTAGGGAGCCAAACGGAGAGAGTACATTTAATCTGAGGCAATGCACCGTGGGCTAAATAAGATGTTAAGTTGCTTTGCTTTTGGCCAGAGTTCTATCTAGTCCCTTGGGTTACTTTGTTGTTAAATGCTGATCAGAAGCTCTGATTACCAGTTAAATGGGGGGTGATGTGGACTGTTTACCTGCTTTCATTCAAATTCATTGTCCACCTTTGCTTGCTCTGCTCTATCAAAGGGAATTGTAGTTCCCAGGTTTACTTGCAAACTCACTTTATGAGTGAAGCGAAAGTGAAAGTCACTCAGTGGTGTCCAACTCTTTGCGACCCCATTGACTGTACAGTCGGAAATCTCCAGGCCAGAACACTGGAGTGGGTAGCCTTTCCCTTCTCCAGGGGATCTTCCTAACCCAGGGATTGAACCAGGATCTCCTGCATTGCAGGCAGATTCTTTACCAACTGAGCTACCAGGGAATCCCCTAGGTTCAGCTAATGGGAGACATCAGAGAAAGTCTGGAGGGTGGAAGAGGGGGTGAAACCAGGGATCTTTCCTTTCTGTTCTGCCTTGGGCTCTGCCTCCTTCATGGGTTGTGTTTTCTTAGTGGCTCTAGCTTCCACTGGACAGTCCCTCTGTCTATAGTTCCATCTCACTGGGTGGTTCTGGCTGCTGCTAGGTGGTCACAGCTTTGGACTCTTTTAACAACAACATCCCCTCTCATTGTTTCGTCAACCGTAGAATGGCAGTGGCTTCCTGCTCTTTCTGTGTTCTGGGTCATCTCACCATTTCCTGGGTTCTCCTCTAGCTCTCCTATCATCTGTGCAATAAATGCCTCCTGTTGGATCTTCTCTGTTTTAGAATGCCTCCTGGTTTCTGTTTTCCTCACTGGACCCTAACTGATACATAGCATTTAAAAAAAAATTATTAATTACAATGGGAAAAATAAATCCGTTATTCCTTGAGAGATACAAATTTGGGTAGATTCATCATTCTAAAGATGTCTTCCAAGAGGAAAAATAGAGGAAAGATGAGAAGGCCCTTGGTAGTGGAAGGGTTGGGAAGTCCCGTGCAGTGGGGGTGTATGAGGTAGTACAGAAGGGAGCCTTGGGAGCCACCGTTTTCATATGAGGAAAACAAGTCCCAGAGAAATAGGGGAACTTGTCCATGGTCAGTCAGTGAGTTAGTGAATGAATAACCAGGGCCAGCATTCAGCTGCTTCTACATTAGCCACAGTAGAAATGTAAGGATGTTTGCAGTCAGAGAGATCCAGTTAGAATCCTGGTTCTACTGCTCATTTGCTTTGTGACTTTGATCAAGTCACTTACTATCTCTGATTCTCAGTTTTCTCATCTCTAAAATGGAGATTAACTTCACAGTGTTTGTGAAACTGAAAGAAGTTACTGTAAACATACTTGGCAGAGTGCTTGAGCAGAGCAGTGACTAAATGTGATATCCCAAGCATGATTTTTCTATAATGCTATCCAGGAATAATAAAAATTTCCAAGAAGGTGTTTTTTTAAACTTTCTTAAATTTTCTTTTTCTTTTACTAACTTGCAACAAAATGAAGTAAAAGCCACCAAGATGCTTCAATAGTGTAATTTACTTCCTTTAAAAAATACTTGCATATATGCTCTGAACATCCTTCTCTATTCTGTCTTTAGTTACATTTGACCTTTATGACATCAGAGTGAGGATCACATTTATATGAACTTATAGTTGCTGTGGGCCTGCTCTATGACACTTGGCAATCAGTCATCACATAGGCCTGCTTTCCTCCAGTTTCTGATTGATTACAGACCAAAATAGACCTTGTTATCCCCAAAATGATTCTTTTAGAGGTCTGCTCCTATGGGCCCATAGTCTGGAAGCTCCAAACATTTGGCCCGACTGAAAAACTGAGCTGCATGAAAAGATGTCAGCTCTGTAGTTGGTTGCATATGGGGAACTTCTTCATTTTGAAGTGAGATTGGATTTAGAAGGTTATTGTTTTTCTCATGGTTTCCATTCAGGCTGTTTCCTTATGTCTGACCATGATGCAAAGCAGGCAGTGAGCCGGCTTAGAGCTTTAGAATGGAGCAGAGCTATCTATGGAAACAGGATCGTCCCCTGGTCGATGTTTTAGAATTGCTTTTATTGAAAAAATGGATGAAATAGGCTGAGGAGGGTAGGTTGTGGGGTCCTACTCGTCTAACCAAGACCACTAGAAAAGCTGCTGGATATGGTTATATTTAGAGGGTAATCAGAGGGGTTTAAATTCTGTGCAGACTGCATTTCAACTCTCCATTTAAAAACGCTCTATTTTTTTGCTTGTGGAGTATCAGAAATAGGGCCCTCAGGAAAGCTGTTCTGTGCATGACCTGGGGGTGATGGGACACCTCTATTTATGGCAAATGGCTTTGACTTCTGTGGGATTGGGTCATATTGTTACAGCTGCAAGACTAAAAAGGATTTGAATGATTATATTTTGACTAGTATTCTTCCTACACTTTTAGGAAACAGGGAAGCTTTAGTTTCTCTTTCTCTCACTCAGTCTTTCTTTACTTTTCCCCCATTCCGTCTCTCTTCCATTTCCTTCAGATCCCCTTTTTGGAGACTGTGTTGCAGTAACCTTAATTGTCATGGAATATTGTGTGCCACTCAGGGGCTGCACCTTGGTATTCTCAGCTACATGTGGAGAACTTCTTCACTTTGAAGTGAGTTTGGATCTAGAAGTTTGTTGTTTTCTTTGTGGTTTCCTTTCAGGCAGTTCCATTGTATGTGATAATGATGCAAAGCAGGCAGAGGACTGGCTTGAGTCTTTAGGATGGGCCAGAACTATGGAAACAGGCTCTTTTCCAGTTCATACTATAGGCGTGCATGACTGCATTGTCAGCCCAATGACATAACTGATTATTGTCAACGAAGAGAAAGAATAAACAAAAGAGAATGACAAGGTAGCATATGATAAAGAACAGAAAGAGAAACAGTGTCTGTAATCATTAGATGCCAATTACATGTCTAAGTAACCTAACTTTCCATCATAGTTATTTTTGTTTGAAAACACTGGTCATTGCAGATCAGTGTACTTTATACTCAGTAGCAGTAAAAGGACCTAATATTTACCTGTGTTTGCAATTTACTAGACACTGTACTGGGCACTTTATTTCCATTATCTTATTTAAGCCTTGAAATTAGAGATAAGAATTTATACTATGAGATAAGAATTTATACTAGTACATATGTAGATCAAGTGCTTATCACACATGCACACACAGCCATACATGCAAGCACATGTATGTGCCCAAGTCTCTGTTGGAATTTTCAATTTAAAAAACTGGGATGGCAGAGAAATGGCCCCAGTTTTCAGCCTATTAAGTTAAACCAAGGAATTTGGTTCCAGCCTGTAGTAAATCATCTCTCAATACAGCCATCTTCCTGACTCATAACATACAACTGTAAACACTGAACAAAATACAAACAAATGAACCAAAAGAAAAAAAAGGCAAAAAACCCCACTCTATTTGAGGACTCTGGAAACTAAATCTCAGCAGACAGATTGTTGGGGGAGGGGGACACTTGGATTAGTCACTGTGTGGTGGTGAGAGTCTCCTCCCCGCTTCTTTCTTACAGCTTTATACCAATGGTGGGTACTGTTATGGCACTATGGGCAGATAAAATCTTAATGAAAAACCAGTCCTTCTGGCTAGAGAAATCAGGAAAAGGATCCCTTAGGGGCTGGAGACTGAGGGAAAACTCAAGCGTGGAGGCTTAAATGTAAGACCTGAAACCATAAAACTCCTAGAAGAACTCCAAGTCCTGCACACCAGCTCTTTTCCAGGAGATATCAGTGACCTGGAATGAGGCAGAGTGAGAATGGGAAGATAATGCCTGCCATCCTCTGTGGTCTTTGGAGATTATTGCAGTCAGGGTCCTTAGACATAATTTAAATCACAAAGACTACAGCTTTCTTAAAAATTAGAAAAAGATTTTTGGCTGTACTGGGTCTGCATTGCTGCGTGGGCTTTCTCTAGTTGTGTTACGCAGGCCTCTCACTGTCGTGACTTCTTTTGTTGCAGAGCAGAGGCTTCAGAGAGCAGATTTAGTAGCTGTGGCACACAGGCTTCGTTGCCTTGTGGCATGTGGAATCGTCCCAGACCAGGGATCGAACTTGTGTCCCTGGCATTGGCAGGCAGATCTTCAACTACTGGACCATCAGGTCAGTCCAAGGTTACGGCTTTTAAGATAAGCAAATAGACCTCTTTTACAAAAAGACTGTGTGAGGCTTTGTGTGCTGCCTCTGTGTTGGGTCCTGTGGGGATACCCATGGTGAGTCTGTGTGAGCCCTTTAAGAACAGTCACTGAATTTGCTAATCGTCTTCTGTGTCTAATGGATGCAAGTTGTTGACTTTCAAAGCGAAGTGTTTTGAATGTCCTTCTCTCAGGAAGTCTTAAAAGTTGGGGCTCCAGATACAGGAGTCGAAGCTCTTCACGCCTCAGGAAGAAGGTGGGAGTTGTGAGTTCCTTCTCAGTTGTGTGATGCCCTGCAGGATTGGGGTTTACGGCAAGATTGTGTATCAGCGTCTCCTACTCATTTCACTGTGTGGTTTTTCTTGCCTACCCAGTGTTTAGGAGTTCCTCAGCTGGCTTCTGAATTTCTTTCAGAGCTTATTCTTCCATATTTGACTATAGATTCATTGTGTCCATGGGAGGAGGTGAGTTCAGGAACCTCTTATGTTGCCATCTGGAATTGGAACCAGCAGTTTCTTAAAGATTGTAGGTATATGTCTACTGTATGATCTGATCATTCCAATCTTGGTGTTTACCCAAGAGAAAAAAAAGTAGCAGCTTGAGTTTGTACAAAGATTTATATGTAAATGATCACAGCAGCTTTATACATAACAAACAAAAGTAAAAACAACCCAAAAGAACACAACAGGAGAATGGAAAAATAAACTGTGGTATATATAGTACAGGGCAATACCGTATGATGTGCTTGGTTGCTCAGTTGTGTCCCATTCTTTGCGATCCCATGGACTGTAACCCACCAGACTCCTCTGTCCATGGGGATTCTCCAGGAATGCTGGAGTAGGTTGCCATGCCCTCTTCCAGGGATCTTCCCAACCCAGGAATTGAACCCACTCTCCTGCATTGCAGGTGGATTCTTTACCATCTGAGTCACCAGGGAAGCCCAAGAATACTGGAGTGGGTAACCTATCCCTTCTCCAGGGCATCTTCCTCACCCAGGAATCAAACCGGGGTCCCCTGCATTGCAGGTGGATTCTTTACCAGCTGAGCTACCAGGGAATACTACTCAGCAATAAAAAGGAATGAACTGTGAATACACACAGCAACATGGATGAATCTCAAAATCATGATGATGAAAATATAGGGAACAAGAGCTTCTCAGGTGGCACTAGTGGTACGGAATCTGCCTGCCATTGCAGAAGATGTGGGTTCGATCCCTGGGCCAGGAAGATCTCCTGGAGGAGGGCATGACAACCCACTCCAGTATTCTTGCTTAGAGAATCCCATGGACAGAGGAGTCTGGCAAGCTACAGTCCATAGGGTCACAAGGAGTCAAACATGACTGAAGTGGCTTAGCACAGCCTGGCACATAAAAGACAAAATTGTGGTTATCAGTGGGGAGAAGGAAAGAGAGAGAGGTGAGGTTGGGGTAGGACATTAGGAAATAGAAACTACTGTGTATAAAATAAGCAAAAGGTTATGTTGAATAGCACAGGGAAATATAGCCATTTTTATAACAACTTTAACTGGAGTATAGTCTATAAAAATACTGAATCACTATGTTGTACACCTGAAACTGATATAATATTGTAAATAAACTGTGCTTCAATAAAAAATCATTATGGTGAGTGAAAGAATCTAAGCACAGAAGAGTATATTCTGTATTAGTTCATTTATACAGAATTCTGGGAAATGTAAACTAATTTATAGTGACAGAACGTAAATCAATGGTTGCCTGGAAAAAGAGTGGAGAGAGGGAGGGATTACAAAAGGACAGGGTAAAACTTTTAGGGTGATAAAATATTATCTTTGCAGTGATTGCTTTATGGTGTATTTGTCAACACTAATCAGTTTATACAGTGTAACTATGTGCAGTTTATTGTATTTCAATAGACCTCAGTAGATTAAAAAAAAAAAGCTATTGGAGAGATATTACAGCAAAGGATAAATAGAAATATGTTGCTCTTCTAGACAGTTCTTGAGTCTAAACTTAACACTTGAATTTTAGTTTTTTTATATCTCTCATGTTACATTAAGCTTTCTGTAACACATCCAAGTGCAGACAATGAGTTAGAGAAGATGTCTAAGCCAGAGATACAGTATTGGATTTCAAGTAGAAAATAGCCTAAAGGTCTCAGGAGTGGATGTGTTTACCTTAGGAATGCATGAGATAAAGAAAGTGTAGGATTGAGCTCTGAGTGAGTAACACCAGTAATTTCAAGTTGGGAAAAAATGAGGTGGAGCCAGCAAAGGAAGCTGAGAAGAAACATCTAATGGGGTTGAAAGAAATCCAGGAGAATGTATGGTCAGGGAAGTCGAGAGAGAAAAGTGCTTCAGAGAGGAAGGAAAGGTCACCTACGCCTAATCCTACTGAAAGCTGAGTTGAGTATAAAGTACTGTTCAAGGACTATGGGAATTGGACTTTGGAATCAGAAAAAATAACGCAAGCAGAGCCATGCAAAAACTTGCTAACATTTAACACATTTTGCCTGACTTATTCCTGTGTTAATAGGTTTCTCAGTTCAAGAAGTACAAAATTGAAAACAACTCATTAAAAAAATGTAAAGGACTAAAAAAATGAAAAGACTCGATTAGACTATTTGACATATCACTGGGTCAGAGGTATCAAACGTAAGTTTTACCTCTTTGATAGTCACCATCTTTACTGCTCCAGAAATTTTTGTTGTAAAACATTACATATTTTTACTACAATCTTTAACGTTCATGGCTAAAGGATCTCTGAGATTTGCAGCTGACCCATATACTCCGGGAATTGGTGATGGACAGGGAGGCCTGGCGTGCTGCGATTCATGGGGTCACAAAGAGCTGGACACGACTGAGCGACTGAACTGAACTGAAGATATGATGAAGTTGTGAAGCATTCTTATATTGCCAAAATGGAAAAACCAAGGAAAACTCTTGCAACAATTGAGTTACTTGAATTACTTATAAATGGCTTACAGAGTTGGGTTTTCATGTGAAGTAACAAGGGGACAACCGAGGATGAGATGGCTGGATGGCATCACTGACTCAATGGACACGACTCTGAGTGAACTCTGGTGATGGTGATGGACAGGGAGGCCTGGCGTGCTGCGATTCATGGGGTCGCAAAGAGTCGGACATGACTGAGCAACTGAACTGAACTGAACAACCATCAACCCTTCATTAGGAAATGTTAAATTGAAATAGTAGTGTAATTCCATTTTGATTTGTATATAGAAGGATTTAAATAGTAATGCAGTATAAACAACTTTGACAGCAATCTTGATTTATACGTTCTTGAGGGGTTCAGCTAGAAGTTCAGGGTGCAAAGGGCATAAAGAGAGATTGACAAGAGCTAGAGCTGAGGAGGCAGCTGAAGGCAAGAGACTCCTCCATAGGGTGTTTCTTTCCTTTCTTACCTCACAGAAGGAGGATATCCATGTGAGGGAAAAAATTCATGGTAGCAAAAATTGCCAAAGAAATTTACTAAAGCAAAAGTTATAGAGGAATGTGAAGCAATGACAATTAACCATTTAGAGAGACAGATTCTGACTGGATGAATATACAATGCTGTCCTTTCTGAGAAGCAAGTTATATCTGCTAAGAGAAAGCTGGGAATGAACTAAGCTTTAGCCTGTAGTCTTTTTACATTTTGCCATATTTTCAGTGATGCATAGGAAATGCTATACTAGAATCATATGGTCGCATAGCTGTTGTATCCATCCAAATTATGGGAGTGCTTGGCTCTCCATACTAAGAGTTTAACACCTCCTGAGCATGCAGAGCCATCTTGGCCATACAGAGAAAACTGGCAGCATAGTCATCCCTGGGGTACAGCACTGTCCATGATGGAGGTCCATCAGGTAACAGATGCTGGAGGAAGTTAGGGTAAAGGAGGTAGCCCTGCCAGCAAGTCCTTAAAGGCTCTGGCTCAGCTGCATGGAAACCACTCTCTCTCTTTTTTAACCTTCTGGAGGCATAGATGGATTGTCCTGGCTTCCCTCACATGTAGACTCTTGTCCTTTGTGGTTTCCTTTTGTCCATGCAATTGCTTTCTATCAAGTTTATTTTAATTTCATACTCATTGGACAAAGGAGAATGCAGGATTGTGATAAGGCTGAGGAGTGGAGAAGCAGGAGTTGGAAAAGAGCTGAGGAAATGGAAGGGGGTGATTTTTTTTTCACCCTGCCCTGGATCCAGACCTTTTTTTAGCAGGATCCCTCCTAGACAGTCCTGAGCACCCTTGAAGTCTGACTGGTTCGGGCCAGTGACTTCAGACCCTGACCCTGCAGACACAAAGCTAACAGCTACTCTTTATACCAGAGGTTGCCAGCCTCTGGGATCTAATGCCTGTTGATCTGAGGTAGACCTCATGTAGTAATAATAGAAATAAAGTGCACAATAAGTGAAATATTCTTGAATTATCCCCAAACCATCCTCTCCCAACTCTCCATAGAAAAATCGTCTTCTGCCTAATTGGTCTCTGGTGCCAGAAAGGTTGGGGACTGCTGGTTTATACTATGACCTTCTGCTTCTTGGGAGCCTACAGGGCGTGAGTAGTTAACTTCAAGTAGATAAGTTATGTGACAAAGAAGAGCAATGGCTTATAAGTCAGGAGTTCCTAGTTCACTGTTTACAAGTACAATGATTGTGGGCTGGTTTCTTAAGTCTCTCTGTATGAGTTTCTCTTGTAAAATGGGAAAAGTAATACACTGTCTCTTTAAAGCATCATCCTATGGATGTGAAGATGATGTACGTGAAAGTCCCCATAGGACTATTAAAAACTCTTAAAAAGTAAAGTATAAAAGCTTTAAAAAAGTTGCATTTAATTGAGACTGTTTTAAATTGGTGTTTGATATCCTTTAGGGAAGTTTCATTTTGAAATCTCTTTGTGATTCTCGTGTGGTATGAAGGCAAATCTAAGTGTGCCCTCTGTAAACAGAGCTCAGTGAAATGGAACATCCAGGCAGTGAGAGTTAAGGGACAGTACCAGGTAAACAAAGAGAGAAAGGCTGTTTTGACTACAGGAACTATTGGGTTGGCCAAAGAGTTCATTCAAGTTTTCCATAACAGCTTATGGAAACCCAAACTAACTTTCTGGTCAGGCCAATATAACATGTATAGTGAGGAAAAACAGAGAGTGAACTTTGGAAAGTAGGTCTATGTGGGTATGTAATCTTCATCTAGGATAGAAGTTACCAATGGTTGTGGTGTGAATGGATTAAAGTAATGAATTGTTGGTCTGGTTTAGTCCCCTTGGTAGAAGGTATAGCTCCGGATGGCCACCATAAATCTGCCTAGACCTGTCAATAGACCTGTTTACATGCTTTCGGTGGCATTCATACCATCCTCAGAAGAACTGAGGTTAGGTACTTTCTGAAAATTAAAATTTCATCATCATTTTGAAATTCTTGATATGAACCAGTTTGGTTGGTTTTGAAACACATACTACCAGCAGACCTTTTAATTTAAAGTAAGAGGAAGAGCTTAGATTCACTAAAATAGCTTTAGTGCTTATACATTTTTGAATGATTATAAAATGTTAAAAAATTTAATCACCTGTTGGTACAAAGTTTCTCTTTGATGGTGACCAAGAATTCTGAAGAGATCATGGTTTAAAAAGCCTGTGTCAGAAAGCACATAGTTAACTTATTCATAAAATCTTACATGAAAAAGTTATGTTCAAAGGAGCAAACTTAGATTTTGTATTAAAAATCTGAAAAGATCTTATTTGGAAATTTTAAGTATTTCAATACTTACTATCTTCCTGAATACTTTTACTTTGTTTTGAAGTCATGAATACATAATATAAGGAAACTGAAAGGATTTCCCTTCAGGTCGCCTGCAGTTTCACCATTGTGCCATTTTCTCTGAGTGCCATAACATGACAATATTGGGAAACAGTGATTTTAAAGAAGAGCATGTCACATTAGTCATTGACTACCTGTCTTGTCATCAAGTTTTCAGGGAGTTGGCTAGTGTCTTAACCCATCAGCTTAACTCCTTGCCAAGAATTCTTTATGTCTTTTCTTTACGTTATGAACAGATTTTGCTCCAAAGTTCTTGTAGGTCAAAGTAGTTGTTAGGGTGTATGGAGACAGAGATTGCGGATAGCAAATGTGAATTTCTTAATTCACTCCATCCTCAATTCTACCCTTCGAAAAACAGCTTAAGCCACATGGCCATTACAGTGAAAGATCATTGTTGATCAAAAACAAAATGTTTCTCCCACTAGCTGTTTTTTTTTTTTTTTGAGGCTCCTCTTAATTTTTGTAGAAAATGCCTTGCAACTGGAATTCAGAGTTCTCCTGGCCCTGAAAGGGATGGCAATTGGCTGGTGGGTATGTACTTCCATTTCAGAGTTACTAGACTGTGGAGTTCCTACAGTAAGGAAACCCTTCTGCTGGAGAATTGTATGGTGGAAATTTTAGGAATCTTTCTGCCTGAAGTAAATTACTTCATACTGGACTTCAAGTTCTTAGGCCCAAATTTGAGTTTCTAAAATTGGTAAAGGAAAATTTAATAAATTACTTTTTCTTTACAAACAATAAACCCTCAACTTGGGATTGCATGGTTTTATGATGACCGTAACTCTGGCACTTGGCTATAGCATAAAGAACAGCGTTTAGAACCAGGCAGGATGAAGTTCAAACCCTAATTCTTGTCACTTAGTAGCTTGCCTAACCTTTCTGAGTCTCAGTTTCCCCACCTGTGTAGTGGAGAAAAGTACTTCATAACTCATGGAGCTGTGGCACAAACTAAAATGGGTAAACGTACGGCCAGCATGCAGTATAATACCTGTCACATGGTTAGTTTTCAGTAAATGATGGGTGTTATTGTTATCCCATAAGTAGGTTCAGAAGGACAAATATTCAGACAAAGATTGCTAGCAGCTTGAGTGAGATACAGCTCATTCAAGTTTTGTGCTCATTTCAGACAAACATTAGTTGTCATTTCACACCTAAGTCAGAACTACTTTCTTCCCCCTCTCACCCTAGGGTAGGGGTAGGAGGCAGCTGACTTTCTGTGGGTTAAAGATGAAGTGGAGATTTTTAAAAAAGAAAATGCCAATAGTGGTTCTTTCTGCTGGTGGAATCTCAAGTGCCTTTTTTCTTTCTTCTTTTTACTTTTTTGTATTATTTCTGAAAAAATTAAGCTGGTTTTGTTTTATAAACACAATCCAGAACAACCAAAGTAAATGAGTTTTACAATGTTAAGATTTCTTTTATTTCATTGAAGGCTTGCACTGGCAGCTGGACACATCCCACCCCACTCCTGTCCCCCACCAGGGACTGTGTGCTGCGGAAGTCTCCACCATCCCTCCATCCCTTGCTCCTTTCAGGTGGCGGCTGGAGCAGCCCTGGTGATGGTTGCTGGAAAGGTTTTCTCTTTTCCCTCCAGGCTGGGGGGAACATGATACCCATGTCAGGCAGTCAGTAAAAAGCAGCAGCAAAACGATATGATTCATGTTAAAACACAAAGCAAAATAAAACGAAAAACCTAGTGCAGGTTTAAGAATCTGGGAGACCAACTAGAAAAGAGAGGAAAGGAAGTGGGGGTGGGGTGGGGTGGGGTGGTGGAAGCAGGAGGATAAAACTACAGTTACAACAAGAAGGAAATGGAAAATAAATAAAGGAAATTCCTTAACCCAGACTAAGCCCCTGGAGGGAGTTTCTTTAGAGTGGATGGTGGGAGGACACATGAAATTCATGTAGGACTGTATAATTTGTGGGGGATTCCTCTAAAACCGATTAAAAAAGAACAGCCTAGAATTCATATAGGACTCATTTGGATTTACTACCCTCTCTGGCAGTCTACGCTTTCTGAATGTGTGGATTTATGAGTTTTAGATCATTTGTTTCTAGTCCCACTGAAGTAAATAGCTCAGCGCAGTTGGTGCATTTATGATTGTTGTACAGAGGATTGCAGCTGATAAATGACTTCCTTTTTTATTTGTCCTTTGACCAGAAAGATGTGTAGTTTTCTAGTAATTTGACTGTTAATCTGTAGCATTTTTCTTTCCAGTTTCATTGCAGGTGTAGGACAGCTGGTTCTAATCCAGCGATGTACAACACTATGGTAGGGTGACCTAGAGGTTATAGATCTGTGTTGTGCAATGTGGTAGCCACTAGCCACATGGGCTGTTAGCCCTTGACATGCGGCTAGTCCAAATTGAGATGAGCTAGAAGAGCCAATTGGGTTTTGGAGACTTAGTATGAAAAAAGGAATGTGAACTATCTCATTAGTAGTTTTTACATTGATTTATATCTCAAATTGTATTTTAGGTCTACTGGGATAACTAAAATATGTGGTTATAATTAATTTCATCTGTTTCATCTTACCTCTTTCTTTTTAAATGTGGCTACAAGGAAATTTAAAAGTATATGTGTGGCTTGCATTTGTGGCTTGCACTGTATTTCTGTTGGATGCTGTTGAAGTATCGATTAGAACAGGCACATAGGAAATTCAAGTCTTGACACTTAAACTTTCTGCCTCATGACCTTGGATAAATTATTAAAAATTTCTAAGCTTCAATTTCCGATATCCAGTTAAATGGGGCTAATACTATTTACTTCATGGGGATCAGCTGAAATAATACCTGGAACATAACATGTGCTTGACAAATGTTAGTTCTCTTCCTTGTGCATTTTATTTACTGCTAGTAAATGTAACTATGTTATTTATAAAGAACTGTCTGGGATCATGAGAAAGCAGTCTGTCCCTATGTGGTACTTTTCATCCAAAAGGTTAAAGAGCTTGACAAATATCAGTCATATGAGGTCTGAAAGGGAAGAGCCCATTTTTTGGCTCTCTGGAGAGTCTGTGGTTGAGCTTTGTGCCTGCTGGCATCTCTGGCTGCCACTGTGATTGTTAGACACACTTGGAGGCACTGGTTAATGGTCTGTTAAGCTGCTGAAATGTCTTAGGTTCTATTTTAAAGCCCCCAAATATGTTTCTGATCTTGCTGAAAGTGCACACCTTCAGCTTCCTGTGCTAACAAGTACAGTATTCCTTCAGGCATTTTAAAGCCCACAATTAAGAAACAGGGCCACTCTCTTCTGAACCCATATTTCATTTCCTCCTCCTCATTCATTTTCAGCCTTTGAAGAGTAAAAGCATGGAGTATAGAATTGGCTTGTCTTTTTGACCACTAAGCTACTTTAACTCTTGGTTATAGGTTATCTTTAGGGATGGCACTTTGACAAGAATCAACCCCCATCAAGCACTTGTGACAGCATACTCTTCTGTACTGCCTTGACTTTTTCTACTTGCAAACTGTCTGACCCAAAAATGCTAGATCCACGAGATGTGGGTTTTGGTTACCTCCAAGCTGGTTGTTTCCCATAAAAGGCAATTCAAGGGACTGACTTTGGTTTTAAAACTAATGTTTAATTTTTAAAGTTTCATTTGAAAACCTAGTTCTTGGTTTACTTTTAAAATTTAGCATTTTTACAGAATTATTTATTTTATTTGGAGGCTAATTACTTTACAATATTGTAGTGGTTTTTGCCTTACATTAACATGAATCAGCCATGGGTGTACATGTGTCCCTCATCCTGAACCCTCCTCCCACCTCCCTCCCCATCCCGTCCCTCAGGGTGTCCCAGTACACCAGCTTTGAGTGCCCTGTTTCATGCATTGAACTTGAACTGGTGATCTATTTCACATATGGTAATATACATGTTTCAATGCTGTTCTCTCAAATCTTCCCACCCTTGCCTTCTCCCACAGAGTCCAAAAGTCTGTTCTTTATATCTGTGTCTCTTTTGCTGTCTCGCATATAGGGTCATCATTACCATCTTTATAAATTCCATATATATGCATTAATATACTGTATTGGTGTTTTTCTTTCTGACTTTACTCTGTTTAATAGGCTCCAGTTTTATCCACCTCATTAGAACTGATTCAAATGCTTTCTTTTTAATAGCTGAATAATATTCCATTGTGTATATGTACCACAGCTTTCTTATCCATTTGTCTGCCAATGGACATCTAGGTTGCTTCCATGTCCTGGCTATTGTAAACAGGGCTGTGATGAACATTGGGGTACATGTGTCCCTTTCAGTTCTGGTTTCCTCAGTGTGTATGCCCAGCAGTGGCACTGCTGGGTCATATGGCAATTCTATTTCCAGTTTTTTAAGGAATCTCCATACTGTTCTCCATAGTGGCTGTACTAGTTTGCATTCCCACCAACAGTGTAAGAGGGCTCCCTTTTTTAGCTTACATATCTTATCATTCTTTTAAAATAAATTTTAACAATTACTCATAAAATGCCTTTGAATAAGGTTTTAATTTGCAAACTTAAATTCACTTTATTTACTTATTTTTGAAATTAAATATTTTGATTTTTATAAGTACATTAGTTATCTGACAACAAAACTTTTCTGAAGATTCAAGTAATGTTTATCAATCTGTAAAAGAAACTTCTAAATATGCTGATTCCTAAGTACTCTTAAATATTCTATAGTACACATAATTATAGTAAGATTTATCTTTACAAATCACAAGTCTATCTCAGTTACTAAATTAACAATTTTTAGTTGGGATAACAAGGCTGACCTATTGCTCGTTTAGGCCAAAATTGCTTAAACAAACTACAATACTGCTCAGACACCTCCTAACTCTTTTGGGGAAATGACCTTGGGAATTGAACAAGGTGGACAGATCAATGAGATATATCTAGACTTCAAAGGGGTATCATTTTAACATTTGTTCAAGTTGTATGGTCCTAAGATATAGGAAACATATGAAAAGTATATAGGAGTGCTTCAAGGTTCTTTAAATGAAAAATATGTTTATATATCATACATGGCCATCTCTTGGACATTAAAAGGATAATAAAGGAATACTATGAACAACAGTATACCTACAAATTTGATACCTCAGAAGAAGTGAAAACCAGTTATTTGAAAGACACTATCCAGACTTACAAAAGGAGAGACTGATAACCTAAATAGTCCTATATTTACTAAAGAAATTGAATTAGTAATTAATAACCTTCCAAAAAAGAAAGCAACCAGACCTAGTGAATTCTACCAAATATTTAGGGAAGAAATGATACCAATTCTCCATAATCTCTTCTAGAAAGATAGAAGCATAGGAAACACTTCCTAATTCATTTTATGAAAGCAGTATTACCCTGATACTAAATCCAGGTGATGACATTACAAGAAAAGAAAACTACATACCAATATTTCTGATGAACCTAGATGTAAAAGTCCTCAACAAAATGTAAGCAAAAAATTCTCAGCAAGCTGTTTTGTGGGCATCAACAAACTGATTCTAAAATTTATTTGGAAAGGCAAAAAAACTAAGCATAGGAAGCATACTACTGAAGAAGAACAAAATTGGATGACTTACACTATCTGATTTCAAGGTTTATTATACTGTTTACAGTAGTCAAGACAAGACATCATGATACTGGCAAAAGGATAGATACAGAACAAAGTAGGGAACTCAGAACAGGCCCTCACAAATATAGTCAACTGCTCTCTGACAAAGGAGTTAAGGCAGTTCAGAGGATAAAAGCTATTACCTTTTCAACAAATGGTGCTGAACAATCACAAGTTCATATGTTAAAAAAAGTGACCCAAGATACAGATCTTACATCTTTGAATAGCTGATTTTGAGCTGTGATTTTTAATATGAAATTTTTACTTTATAGTATTAGAATATTTAAGAGAAATTAAGGTTCATTATTTCTAAGTGATAAAGTTCACTAATCTGAGTGCCCAAGAATTGATGCTCTTGAACTATGGTGTTAGAGAAGACTCTTGAGAATCCCTTGGACAGCAAGGAGATCACACCAGTCCATCCTAAAGGAAATCAGTCCTGAATATTCACTGGAAGGACTGATGCTGAAGCTGAAACTGCAATTCTTTGGCCACCTGATATGAAGAACTGACTCTCTGGAAAAGACCATGACGCTGGGAAAGATTGAAGGCGGGAGGAGAAGGGGACGACAGAGGATGAGATGGTTGGATGGCATCACCGATGCGATGGACACGAGTTTGAGTAAGCTCGGGGAGTTGGTGATGGACAGGAAAGCCTGGCCTGCTGCAGTCCATGGGGTTGCAGAGTCGGACATGACTGAGCAACTGAACTGAACTGACGATTCACTATATTCATAAATTTAATTTATTAAGATATAAGAATTATTTAAAGTTCATGGGATAGTTTGTTGGCTAAGTAAAATTGAAGTACTTTAAAAAGTAAATTGGGTATATTAAAACATTTGAACATTAGAGTCAGTATCACCTAAAAGTTCTTAAAAGTAACTGCTAGAATTTGTTAAAGAGTTCCAAATATAGAAATATTTGTAAACCAGACTTAAAAGTTTAGGGAACAATGAGGTTTATGTATTTTTTTTTTAATCAAATGAATATCAGGTACTCAGAATTGGGTCAGCTGGAATCCCTGGCTCATGACACATCCTCATCATTGGTCCATGCCTGGTGTTTATTTGGTTGGTAATGTTAATAAATTTAACACATTTAATATTAGTTTTTAAAACCAAAGCAAACCTCTGAATAGTCTCGTCTTTATTCCAAAACTTTCTGTGAGTACACATTCATAGGATAAGGGTGGGATGTGTAAAGTGTCTAAGACATGTTTTTATGTATAAAAATGACTGTTCAGAAATAGTAGCATTTAACTTGTTTATTAAGGGCAGGGTATTTGAGCAATAAAAAATAGATAAAATGGGAAAAACATTCTGCAGATGAGGCCTCTATTGTGAAAGGATAAGAAATTTAAACTATGAATGAACAATTCTATACCTGGAATTAAATGGATAATTAATGCTTAGTTAGATCTAATTACCTAAAGTAACTGCCATATTTTATAACTAAAAATAAAGCAGTTTGCAGGACAGTTAGCACTTCCAGTGATCCCAGTAAAATACTAGTTAATAATTTTCATCATTCCTCAGTGAGGTGTTATTTTCATTTTACATATATAACTGGAATCTTTGCAAGGTTACTAGATGACCCCTCATACCTGTCTAAGTACTGTAGTGGGTGAGGTAGTATTCATGACATTTTATTGAATCTATAGATAATTTTTTGTTGAACAGGATATAATTTCTTTTAACATCTTTTTTGAAATATAAATAACATACAATAAATTGCACATAGCTATAGTGTACATTTTTCACACTGTTTATGGGATTCTCTAGGCAAGAATACTGAAGTGGTTTGCCATTCTCTTCTCCAGTGGACCATGTTTTGTCAGAACTCTCCATCATGACCCATCTGCCTTGGGTGGCGCTACATGGCATGGCTCATAGTTTCATGGAGTTAGACAAGGCTGTGGTCCATGTGATCAGTTTGATTCATTTTCTTTGATTGTGGTTTTCATTCTGTCTGCCCTCTGATGGATAAGGATAAGAGGTTTATGGAAGCTTCCTGATTGCAGAGATTGACCCTGGGGGAAACTGGGTCTTGTTCTGATGGGTGAGGCCATGCTCCATAAATCTTTAATCCAATTTTCTGTTGATGGGTGGGGCTGTGTTCCCTCCCTGTTGTTTGACCTGAGGCCAAACTATGGTGGAGGTAGTGAAGATAATGGCGACCCCCTTCAAAAGGTCCAGTGCACCCACTGTTGCATTCAGTGGCCCCTACCCTGCAGCAGGCCACCGCCGACCCACACCTCTGCCGGAGACTCCTGGACGCTCACAGGCAAGTCTGGGTGGGTCTCTTGTGGGGTCACTGCTCCTTTCTCCTGGGTCCTGGTGTGCACAAGGTTTTGTTTGTGCCCTCCAGGAGTCTGTTTCCCCAGTCCAGTGTAAGTTCTGGTGGCTCTATGGTGGGGTCAATGGTGACCTCCTCCAAGAGGGCTTATGCCATTCCTAGGTCTGCTGCACCCAGAGCCCCTGCCCCTGCAGCAGGCAGCTGCTGACCCGTACTTCCACAGGAGACACTCAAGCACTCAAAGGCAGGTCTGGCTCAGTCTCTGTGGCATCTCCTGGTACTCATAATGTTTTATTTAAGCCTTCTGAGTGTCTCTGGCTGGGTATGGGGTTTGATTCACCCCTCCTACCATCTTGCTGGGACTTCTCCTTGGCCCTTGGTGTGATCCAACATTCTCCTGTTGATGGTTGTTCAGGGATTTAACAGTATGTGAACCGTGAATTTCCAGACATTCAACCTGGATTTAGAAAAGGCAGAGAAACCAGAGATCAAATTGCCAACATCCGTTGGGTCATCGAAAAAGCAAGAGAGTTCCAGAAAAACATCTACTTCTGCTTTATTGACTACGCCAAAGCCTTTGACTGTGTGGATCACAACAAACTGTAGAGAATTCTTCAAGAGATAGGAATACCAGACCACCTTACCTGCCTCCTGAGAAATCTGTATGCAGGTCAGGAAGCAACAGTTAGAACTGGACATGGAACAACAGACTGGTTCCAAATAGGAAAAGGCTGTACATTGTCATCCTGCTTATTTAACTTATATGTAGAATACATCATGTGAAATGTCAGACTGGATGAAGCACAAGCCGGAATCAAGATTGCTAGGAGAAATATCAATAACCTCAGACATGCAGATGACACCACCATTATGGTAGAAAGTTAAGAACTAAAGAGCCTCTTGATGAAAATGAAAGAGGAGCATGCAAAAGTTGGCTTAAAACTCAGCATTCAGAAAACTAAGATCATGGCGTCTGGTCCCATCACTTCATAGCAAATAGATGGGGAAACAGTGGAAACAGTGAGAGACTTCATTTTCTGCAGATGGTGACTGCATTCATGAAATTAAAAGACGCTTGCTCCTTGGAAGAAAAGTTATGACCACCCTAGACAGTGTATTCAAAAGCAGAGACATTACTTTGCTGACAAAGGTCCATCTAGTCAAAGGTATAGTTTTTCCAGTAGTCATATATGGGTGTGAGAGTTGGACTATAAAAAAAGCTGAGCACCAAAGAATTGATGCTTTTGAACTGTGGTGTTGGAGAAGACTCTTGAGAGTCCCTTAGACTGCAAGGAGATCCAACCAGTCCATCCTAAAGGAAGTCAATCCTGAATATTCATTGGAAGGACTGATGCTGAAGCTGAAACGCCAATACTTTGGCCGCCTGATGCGAAGAACTGACTCATTGGAAAAGACCCTGATGCTGGGGAAGATTGAAGGCATGAAGAGAAGGGGACTACAGAGGATGAGACGGTTGGATGTCATTACTGACTTGATGGACATGAGTTTGAGTAAGCTCTGGGATTTGGTGATGGACAGGGAAGCCTGGCGTGTTGCAGTCCGTGGGGTCACAAAGAGTTGGACATGACTGAGCAATTCAACCGATCATGTACTTTGATAAATTTTAACATATATATACATGCAAACATATACACAGTCACACATATATATTTCTCAGCTAACGAGTGATCTTTATGTTATTATATATTAGTTTGCACTTTCTAGAATTTCATATAAATTGAATACACAGTATTGGATATTTTTAAAGTCTTCTTTCTTTTACTCAGAATAGTGGTTTTGAGATTTATTGACACTATGTATAAATAGTCCATTCCTTTTTGTTGGTAAGTAGTATTTCATTTTATGGCTATATTATAATTTGCTTATTCTTTCACCTTTTTTTTTTTTATCCTTTCACTTGTTGATGGACATTTGGGTTGTTTCCAGTTTTGGGCTATTATAAAAAATATACCTATAAACATTTGTGTATAAGTCAGAGATCAAATTGTTAAAAAATTGTTAACATTCTTTGGATCAAGGTGAAAACAAGGAGTTTCCAGAAAGATGTCTATTTCTGTTTCACTGACTATGCTAAAGCCTTTGACTGTGTGGATCACAACAAACCATGGAAAACTCTTCAAGAGATGAGAATGTCAGACCACCTTACCGGTCTACTGAGAAGCCTGTATGTGGGTCAAGAAGCATCAATTAGAACCGAAAACACCAATACAGTATATTAACACATATATATGGAATTTAGAAAGATGGTAATGATGACCCTGTATGCGAGACAGCAAAAGAGACACAGATGTATAGAATGGACTTTTGGGCTCTGAGGGAGAGGGAGAGGGTGGGATGATTTGGGAGAATGGCATTGAAACATGTATACTATCATGTAAGAAACGAATCGCCAGTCTATGTTTGATGCAGGATACAGGATGCTTGGAGCTGGTGCACGGGGATGATCCAGAGAAATGATATGGGGTGGGAGGTGGGAGGGGGGTTCATGTTTGGGAACTCATGTACACCCGTGGTGGATTCATGTCAATGTATGGCAAAACCAATACAGTATTGTAAAGTAAAATAAAGTAAAAAAAAAAAAAAAAAAAAAAGAACCAAATGTGGAATAACTGACTGGTTCAAAATTTGAAAAAGAGAACGACAAGGCTGTATATTGTCACCCTGTTTATTTAACGAATATGCAGAGTACATCATGTGAAATGCTGGGCTGGATGAATCACAATCTGGAATCAAGATGGCCAGGAGAAATATCAACAGCCTCAGATATGCAGGCAGTACCACTCTAATGGCAGAAAGTGAAGATGAACTCTTCACTTGTTGAAGAGACTCTTGTTGAGGGTGAAAAAGGAGAGTGAAAAGCTGGCTTGAAACTCAACATTAAAGAAACTAAGATCATGACATCTAGTCCCATCACTTCCTGGCAAATAGAAGAGGAAAAAGTGTAAACAGTGACAGATTTTATTTTCTTAAGCTGCAAAATCACTGTGGTTGGTGACTGCAGCCATGAAATTAAAAAGCACTTGCTCCAAAAAAAAAAAAAAAAAAAAAAAAAGCACTTGCTCCTTGGAAAGAAAGTCATGACAAACCTAGACAGCTTATTAAAAAGCAGAGATATCACTTTGCTGATGAAGGTCCATATAGTCAAAGCTGTGGTTTTTCTATTAGTCATGTATGGATATGAGAATTGGACCATAAAGAAGGCTGAGTGCTGAACAATTAATGCTTTTGAATTGTGGTGTTGGAGAAGACTCTTGAGAGTCCCTTGGACTGCAAAGAGATCAAACCAGCAAATCCTAAAGGAAATCAACTCTGAATACGCATTGGAAGGACTGATGCTGAAGCTAAAGCTCCAATACCTTGGCCACTTGATGCTAAGAAAAGACCTGATGCTGGAAAAGATTGAAGGCAAAAGGAGAAGGGGGCGACAGAGGATAAGATAGTTAGAGAGCATCACTGACTCAATGGACATGAATCTGAGCAAACTCTGGGAGATAGTGAAGGACAGGGAAGCCTGGCATGCTACCATCCACAGGGTCGCAAAGAGTCAGACAGGACTTACCAACTGAACAACAACAGCAACACTGTGTGGACATATACTTTTTTCCCACTCTGAGCAAATACCTATGAGTAGAACTGTTGGATATGTTTATGTAAGGGTGTGTTTAACTTTTAAGAAATTGCCAAACTGATTTATCGAGTGATTGCACTATTTTACATTCACACCAACAGTTTATGAGAATTCCGGTAGCTTCACTTCCTTGCCAACCCTGCGTATGGTCACTTTTTAAAATTTTAGCCATTCTAGTAAGTGTGACAGAGTGCAGTTTTAATTTGCATTTTGTCAACGACTGAAGTTGCTAAACATCTTTACATATGCTTATTTGCTAATTGTATATCTTATTTTGTGAAGTGTTTGTTCAAATCTTTTGCCCATTATTTTTGTGGCCATGCTGTGATGCACCATATGGCATGTGGAATCTTATTTCCCTGACCAGGGATTGAACCTGCGCCCCTACAGTGGAAGCCTAAGTCTTAACCACTGGACCACTAGGGAAGTCCCTGCCCATTTTTAAATTGGGATTTTTGTTTTTTTTTATTATTGAGTTTTTTATATATTCTTTATCAGATGTGATTTACAAATATTCTCTTTCAGTTTATAGTTTATCTTTTCATTCTTTTCAGAGTCTTTCAAGAGCAGAAGTTTTAAAACTTAAATGTTTTATAATTTTTTTTCTTTATGGATTGTGCATTTTTTGTTATATTTAAAAAATCTTTGCCTAACCTAGTGTCACAAAGGTTTTTTCCACTGATTTCTAGTAGAAGTGTTTTAGGTTTTACATTTTTATTTTAGGCTTGTGTTTCATTTTGAGTTAATTTTTGTATATGATACAAAGTATAGATAAAATTTATGTTTTTGTATTTGGATATCAAATTGTATAGGATCATTTACGGGAAGAGACTATCATTATTACTCCACTAATTTACTTTTATAGTTTTTGTTTATAATCAATTGTTTATATATGTGTGGATCTATTTCTAGACTCTCCAGTGATTTATCTGTTCCACTGATTTATCTGCATGTCTTTATGTTGATACCACACTGTGTTGATAACTGTGACTTTATAATAAGTCTTGAAACCGAAGAATGGAAGTCCTCCAACACTTCTTCTTTTTCAAAGTTGCTTTAGCTGTTTGAAATACTTTGCATTCTTCATATGAATTTAAGAATTAGATTCTACAGAAAAGTTGGCTGTCAGCTATTAAAAAATTAAATTTTGATTTAAATTGCACTGAATTAGTATGTCAATTAGGAGAGAACACAGGCTAACAAAATCGTATCTTCTGAGGTTGCTTACAGATCTACTTAACTAGACACAATGAAAGACACTACCACAGCCAAATCCTCCAAACTCCTCCCCTTCCCTGGGACAACATGCGGTCTCTGATAGCTCAGACTAAGTAAAATGCTAGTGTTGATTTGTATAGTAAATTTAACACCACTAAAGCTTAATTCTTTGTGTTGAAAAATAAAAATCAAGTTATAATACTTTCTTCCTGTGCCTCAATGCATCAGTATTGGGAATGATGCTCCTTGTTTAAAACACTGGCAAAATCCCTACCTCTCAGTTCAGTTCAGTCAGTTACTTAGTCGTGTCTGACTCTGTGACCCCATGGACGGCAGCACGCCAGGCTTCCCTGTCCATTACCAACTCCCGGAGCTTGCTCAAACTCATGTCCATCGAGTGGGTGATGCCATCCAACCATTTCATCCTCTGTCGTCCTCTTCTCCTCCCACCTTCAATCTTTCCCAGCATCAGGGTCTTTTCCAAGGAGTCAGTTCTTTGCATCAGGTGGCCAAAGTATTGGAGCTTCAGCTTCAACATCAGTCCTTCCAATGAATATTCAAGACTGCCGATCTCTACGGTACTACAAAAGATTAAAACATTGCACCTGTTCCTCTCAGTGATCAAAACTGTATCGTGTACTGTTATTTCTGAATTTGGTCTCCAGGGGAGCAGCCACTTACCTCTTAGCCTCTGTAACTTGGGGGAGAGATGAGATAAGACAGCAGTTGGAAGCCTGGCTTGGCTAATGTTGGAAACAAGGCTCAGCTACTACTTCTTAGCCATATTGCTCTGATTGCTATTTGTTGATGAAAGCTGTGGGAAGAAACAGCATTGCATATAAACAGGAGAGATTTAGTCATAATTTATGCTTCTTTAGAAAATGCCAGCAGCAAAAATTACTTCCAAAATATTCAGACCACCTATGATTAATCACACTAATCTCAGGATGACCTGCGTTTCCCTTGTGAGGCGGTCATCAAGCACGTTAAAGACCTTCCCCCTAATTTTGAGCATTTTTAAAGCAATATGATGCCATGATTCAGACTTTCTTAGTGCAGGTGTCCACAGTGCTTCCAAGTTTATGATCTTTTGGAGACTGCACATTTTACCCTCTAGGCATGGATGGTGCACACTAAGCAGAACTAGCAAAGTGGGGCCGTGGGTTGCTAGGCAATCCTTAGAGTCATTCTGGCTGGATCCCTTTTGGGTTTGCCACAGCAGCTGTTCCAAACCTTTACGTTCATTAACATCCAGTAAAATTTGACTGCAGTCTTCTCTGTAGCAGGCACTGTACCCCCACTTTCTTTTCATGTTTTCTTCATTCTTAGCAGATAAATAAAAATTTCAGCTTTTCAACAAAATGTCCTCTTTACTTCGAAGTAAGGTCATTTCCTCACATCGTAACCTCTGCCTTCCTATCTCTCAGGACAAGGCATCCTTTCCAAAATGATCCTTGCCCCTTACTCTTATTCTGGCTGATCCTCTTGCATCACTCCGAAATTTGTTTGGCTATCCTGCTTCTGTTACATCTGCAGTTGCTCCACCTGGGTCTATCCTGCCATGCCTTCCTCCCTGTCCCCCAGTGCTTAAACACTTCAGGGGCCACTATTACTCTTTGTTGTTGGTGTTCAGTTGCTAAGTCATGTCCGACTCTTTGCAACCCCATGGACTGCAGCACACCAGGCTTCCCTGCCCTTCAGTATCTCCCAGAGTTTGCTCAAATACATGTCCGTAGAATTGGTGGTGCTATCTAACCATCTCCTTCTCTGCCATCCCCTTCTCCTTTTGCCTTTAATCTTTCCCAGCATCAGGGTCCTTTCCAATGAGTTGGCTTTTACTACTACTCTTAGGATATCATAAGGAAAACACTGTTCAGTGTGGCCTCCAAGCCCTGCACAGCCTGGCTTCTGCATGCCTCTACATTCTTGCCTCTTGCTTGCTCTTCCTCTCTATCCTGTAGACGCTCTGGAGTTTCAACGCCTCAAACACATCTTGAGCTTCCTCCTAGTAAATGGCCTTACATGAGCTCTTTCCTCTTTCCTCTTCTCTGCCATCTTAGTTTATTTCTATACGGAAACCTTCCCTGACAAGCATCATTTCAGTAGGGAAACCTTCCCAGGCAAGATCCAATTCTTTTGCTGTAGACTTCTAAGGCCTGCCATGTGTCTTTTCCTTGGCTCTTATTATAATTTCCATTTTACGTTTAGTTGGTGTCATTGTTTGATTGATATCTTTTCTCCCTCACTAATGTATAAACTCCATGAAAGCAGGAACCTGATGATTGTGTTCATCATTAAATTCCAGAGGGTGACCCAGTGTCTGGTACTTCAGAGATGTTCAGAAAATACTTGTTAGGTAAAGAGAAGTGGCATTTCTTGTCTCAGGGGTCACTTGTGACTTTCAAATTGTCACCTCCTCTTTTTCTAATCTTATCCTATTTGAACTCTGCCATATTTGGCTCTGCTTACCACACTATCATTGAAATTATTTCATTTCTTTGTGACTTACTCACTGTTTTTCTTATTACTCTTCTCTCTTTTTTGTCTCTTTTACTGTCTTTTCTCTCTTTCTATTTACAAATTCATTGTAGATAATAAATACTTTTGGAGGAATGAATGAAATGTTAGTTTTCCTTAGGGTTCTATTATTGGTCTTTTTCTCTTTTTCTCCTTCCCTCTTTTCCTTGGTGATCTTATCTTAACTCCATGGCTTCACTATCATCAATAGGCTGGTCCAGACCTGTGTTTCCAATTGATTATCTTCATGGAATTATCCTCTGCGTGCTCAGTTGCTCAGTCACGTCCGACTCTTTTGCAACCCCGTGGACTGTAGCCTGCCAGGCTTCTCTGTTCATGGAATTTTCCAGGCAAAAATACTGAAGTGGGTTGCCTTTTCCTACTCCAGGAGTTTTCCAAGAGGACTCTTAAAATCAGCCCAATTCAAACCAAAGGGATTCTCTTTCCTGAATGTTTTTCTCCTGTAACCTGCTCTCAGTAAAGTTCCCTACTACCCAGTTGGGAGGCTCTAAGCACGAGACATAAGCTCATCCTCCACCCTTTTCTTCCTCTTTTAGTAATACTAAATTCGATTGGTGCAAGTGAAATGTCTCTCCCTACTCTCTGATTTACATGTTCCTCACTGCTGTTGTGGGCTTCCCAGGTGGCGCTAGTGGTAAAGAACCCACCTGCCAGTGCAGGAAATGTAAGAGACGTGGGTTCAATCCCTGGGTCGAGAAGATCCCCTGGAGAAGGGCATGGTAACCCACTCCAGTATTCTTGCCTGGAGAATCCCACGGACAGAGGAGCCTGGTGGGCTACAGTCCATGGGGTTGCAAAGAGTCAGACACGCCTGAAGTGACTTAGCATGCACAACTGCTATTGCCTAGCTTTGTAGTTATCAAACTTTTTTTTATTTTTAAAGAGAGAGAAAGTTTATAGAGATTAACTCCTACATAGAGAATTGTTAGATAAGGCAGGTGAACAGGAGCTTCTTTGATTGAAGGTGAGGGAAGGGATCTTGGAGCAACCCCCCTTAGCCCAGTGAGGCAGTACTAGAAGATGTTATGGTTTGAAAACTACTAGCCTATGTGATTGCAACAGCCTTTAAAAAATACTTAAAAATTTTTCATGGGTACAACACAGAATAATACCCAAGAGAGTTATTGTGAAAGTTAAATATAAGGCCCTTGGCATGTGGTACACACTCAGCAAGTGAGAGCTGAAATCATTATTATTTCTTGTAATCTTTTTTCAAACTAACTTCCTAATTAGACTGTGCTGTTTTTCTTAGGCATACTCAGTTAATCACTCAGTCTGGATACTTCTTTAATGGCACTTATTTACGTCTGCCCTGGGTCTTGGTTGTTATGTGTAGGCTTTTTCTAGTTGCAGTGAGCAACTAGAGGAGAAAAAGCAATTATAACAAAGCAAAGTACTCTGATGGAGAATATAAGGAGCTGTGAATTATAGAGGAGAAGATCTAGTATAGTGCAAGAGCATGTCGGAGGGTATGCTAAGGACGGCTTCCTACAGAGAGAGACTGTTAGACTGAGGCCAAGAGGATCAGTGGAGCTGAGTGACGAAGAGGAGGGAAGGTGTTCCAGGCAGAGGAAATATCGTTGTTGGTGTCTTAGGGAGGGTTCATTACTGGGAGGTAGAAAGCAGGAAGGATTCCCGGCAGGGCTCATCTTTAGCTTATAAAGAAGCAGAGAAACTCTGGAGAGGCGGGCTCAGGGTGTAATGCTTTCTCCATCCCTTCCTTGTCTCCTCTCGCCTCCCTGCCCCCTAAATGCACACATACCTCCTGCTTTCAGGTTTGGTCCTCTTAGGGATTAGTTCTGAGTCAATCATTTGATCTGAAGCAGATGACTTTCAGCAAACCCCCAGGAGCCTGCCCCTTCTCCACCTCTCTGTGACAACCCCAAACCGTTCAGACACACAAACTCTGAACTCACCCAAGCCCCACCCAGAAGCCTCATAACTCTTTAAAAAAATCTTCCTCAAACAGAGGAATTTTGTGGCTTTGTTTGATCTTTTTATGTTGCTGTTTTCGGGATATAACTCTTTTGTTTTCTTCTCAAGCCTGGTCTCCAGGCAGTTATCCAAGAGAGGAGAGGTCTGAAGTCCTTGGCCCGTCCCAGGACACACATCACGACAGAGATGAAAATATAGGCAAATGGTCTGGGATGTCTTTATGAACACCACTCAGATGACTTGGCTGAAATCTTCCTCTTACATCAGAACTCAATGGTTTTAACAACACAGTTTGATAAAAACATTTTCTTTAGCAGTCATGTTACAGTCATTAAGATGTAACCTTGGGAACTCTATGCATGATTTAGTTCCTTTTTGAACTAATTGCTCTTGTTTTATAGACGTATCCTGGGTTTCTTTCCAGGTACATGAGGATTTTTTAAAATGACAGTCATGTGGATTCTCTACTTAGCAGGATTCTCTACTAAATAATTTTGAGTGTTCTTACTCAGAGATTATTATTACGCACAAAGCAGCATAAAAGTTAATTTGAGATTGAACCACTTCCAGTTTTAAAATGAAGATAATAATACAGGTCTTTAAGTTCTTGTCTGAAACTTTTGGAGCCACATATATTTAAGAATTCAACTTATGATGGTGCATGGAAAATAAATTTTTGGTGGTGAGCATGTTGTAGGGTATACAGAGGTAGAAATATAATGTTGTACACATGAATCTTACATGTTATAAATCAGTTACCCCAATAAAATCTTTTTAAAAAGAATTAAAACTTTTTTAGATATTAGAGAGATAATATGCTGGCTATATTACATAGTTCCCCAGTCAGGGTCTAGGGTAATACTGCTAATCTGATGTGGAACCTCTGAATACTCACAATACATCAGATAACTTCATGTTAGCTCACCATATGAGGTTTTCGTGCCAAACTTAGGAAATAAACTTTTGGTTTTCAAAGCATTTAGAAATTACTGATGAGCGATTCCTCATCTTGCTTCACTGAGTTGTATCAGATGTGGTGTTAATCTAAAAATGTTATTTCAACTTAAAATATTATTTTAGAGCCACTGGAGCATCTTTGTCCTTTTTGACACATATATTCTTACAGCATCCTTTTTGGTTATAAATGAAGTAATTCCTCTGTCTGGAAGTTCCATGTACTGCTCTCCCACCTCGCTTATGATCTTACTATCTGTTGCTCTTTGCTGAGCTGGCTGGCTTTCCAATACATATTTCCTTTACTACAAAGAGCAGGGTTGCTCTTGCTAGACATCCTGTTGCACATGGCCTTTATGTCTCTATCGTCTGTTTTGAGAACCTTTCCTAAAGTTAACTGTTTAGTGGACTGTGTTGGTCCAGTGGGTAGCTCAGATTTATTTATCTAGAAACCATGCTACTTGGGGGAAAGAGTAAAGTACTTAAAATACTCTGAACTCCTGGAATTTCACTTTATTTCTGGTTCTTTCTAGCTACAGTGATGATGACAGACAATTCGTTTGATTTGTCTAAATCTTAATTTCTCAACTTCAGAATGTGTTCCTTTGCTACTTCTCAGTCATGATGTGAAGTGAAATGAGATGTTGCTGCAAGCAAGGAGATTCACTAAAATTCAGATTCAAGAAAAGGAAATGATCTAAATTAAGGTCTATACATACTTCGTGAAAGGAAAGTGTTAGTCTCTTAGTCGTGTCCCACTCTTTGAGACCCCATGGCCTGTAGCCCACTAGGCTTCTCTGCCCATGGGATTCTCCAGGCAGGAACACTGGAGTGGGTTGCCATGGCCTTCTCCAGGGGATCTTCTTGACCCAGGTTGAACCCGGGTCTCCCACATTGCAGGCAGATTCTTTACCATCTGAGCCACCAGGGAAGCCCTATGTATAATTCAGTCACTATCTATTAATAAATGTTGTGTTATATAGCTTTATTCTTGCTTAGATCTGCATACTGACCATTTATTGTGTGTCTGGTGTATCAGGATAATTTACTGTGTGTCTCTTTTGAGGTGGCTGCCATCATTCTCCTTTCGAGAGATGGCAGAGACTTGGCCAGCGTCACATCACTGTCTAGTGCCTGAGCCAGATTGAAAACCAGGTTTCTTGGAAGGTTGAGTCAGCACCCCTTCCACTTGCAGAGACTATTATGCAACAGTGAATGTTTTGTGGTTGTTGTTTTGTGTTTTACAAATGAGAGCAAGAGAAGATTCATAAAAGTTTAGATAATCTTTTTTTCTCTTGAATATAAACTTCAGATAGTATCAATAAGTCTTATACTTTGGAGGCTCAGGGGAAATTAGCCATCATTTGGTGCATTGGAAAATCTTCATTTTTTTCCCTTCATTCACTCATTCTTTGTATAGAATTTATTCTCATCATACAATCCTTATAAACAAGCAGAAATGTTTCACTGGCTTAAAAAGCATTTATCAGTCCAGTCTTTGCTTGTAAGTCTCAGAAACAGTAAAACAAAATCATTTTTCTTTACTATTTTCTTGGTCTAATTGTTCACTTGCCCTGAGGGAATTGTTGAGTTGAGAAACCCAGATGAACCTCCCAACGCAAACTCTTTCCTCATTTCCAGTAAGTGGCCCAATTTGTGATACTCTTTTAGCTATGAGTGGCTGCATTTACTGAGACCCATATTTTGAAGCTGAGAAATTAAGACTTGGACAAATTAAATGAATTGAGTGCCATCATCACCATGGCTAAATAGAAGCAGAAATAGAGTGAAATTTCAGAGATGAGGACCTCCGGGAGAGGATGGGTTGGGATGGGAGACTGACTAATAAGCATTGGCATGTCTCTTTATTTTAGTCTCTCTCTTTTTCTCATTTAAGATGATCGGAGCAGGTCTTGCTGGCTGTGAGAAATATAGCCCAAGGGTTGTTAGAAGGCCTATGGCAGAGACATAAGCGATGCATGTTTGATCCCTGGATTGGGAAAATCCCCTGGAGGAGGACATGGCAACCGCTCTGGTATTCTTGCTTGGAGAATCTCATGGACAGAGGAGCCTAGCAGGCTATACAGTCCACAGAGTTGCAAAGAGCTGGACATGACTGAAGCTACTTGGCATGCACATGGTCCACAAAGACCTTCCCTAACTCATCATTTTGTCAACTAGGATTTCATTCTAGAGAGTAAGAGCCTATTTATGGGTTCAGAAGCCTCCTGGAGGCATTTTGCCAAGTGTCAAGGATCGTTATCTGTCCATGGCTCTAATTAGGTAGAATATCTAGAAGGAATTTGTCTTTGTGAAAAGGACTTTAAGTGAGAATAAATTTGAGAAAAAGAGAAGACAAGGTGGATTTCCGTATTTCCTAGGATTTCCTTCTGGGTGGTGACTGTGACCACATGGAAATAGGATGTGAGAGAACTAAGAGCTTTCCTGGCAAGTGTCACATTCTTTTAGAGACTCCATGGCCTTTGATAGCCTTGATTTTGTTCCCCCTCTGTCTTTCATAATCAATTAAAAATCAATGATTGAGTACCTCATATGTAGCCAGGCATACTACCTCAGATCACATGCTAGTGATTAAGGATGTAGGTAGCCCTTGCTTTCTTGGAATTCTCTAGTCTAGTAGGGAAGATGGATTTTAATCAAATAACTATACAGAATATTGTGAAACTGTGACTGAAGGACAGGGAAGCCTGGCGTGCTGCAGTCCATGGGGTCACAAAGAGTCAGACACAACTGAGTGACTGAACTGAGTGACTGAAGATGTTTATGGTGCTGTTAGAGAAGACATAATTTTTTGTTTGAAGGATTAACCAGTGGTGGGATTGCTATACCCTATTTTCTTATAAATGTCAGGAAGCCTAGATACTTTTATTAGGTATTAAAAGGAATATCCTGGCTAAAAAAATGATTAATTATGTAGTTTGTAAATGAACTACTGCATTCAACTAGTTTTAAACACGCACACACAGAAAAAATATATCTCTGTGTGAATATATATACATGTAAATTTTATATACATTTAATTTTTTTTAAAACTAGTATCTTTCCCTGATTTGGGGCTTCCCTCATAGCTCAGTTGGTAAAGAATCCACCTGCAATGCAGGAGACCCTGGTTCGATTCCTGGGTCGAGAAGATCTGCTGGAGAAGGCATAGACTACCCACTCTAATATGCTTAGGCTTCCCTGTGGTTCAGCTGGTAAAGAATCTCCTTGCAATGCAGGAGACCTGGGTTCAAACCCTGGTTTGGGAAGATTCTCTGGAGAAGTGAAAGGCTACCCACTCCAGTGTTCTGGCCTGGAGAATTCCATGCACTGTATAGTCCATGGGGTGGCAAAGAGTCAGACACGACTGAGTCACTTTCACTTTCTTTTCCTTGATTATAAAAGCAGTGTAAAATTGTCAAAGAGTCTTTGGAAAATCATGAAAAGTACAAAGAGAAAAATAAAAATTCCCCAGAAATAATCAATGTTAACACTTGAAAAAATAATTTATCTATTTATTTTATTTTTGGTTGCACTGATTCTTCATTTGGGTGCGTGGGCTTTTGCTAGTTGTGGAGAGCAGAGGCTGCCCTCAGGTTGTGGTGCGTGGGCTTCTTATTGCAGAGGCTTCTCTTGTTGTGGAGCACAGGCTCTAGGTACACGGACTTCAGTGGCTGCAGCACGTGGGCTTAGTAGCTGTGGCTCATGGGCCCTCAACAGTGCAGTTTTCAGTAGTTGCTTAATTACTCTGCAGCAGGTGGAATCTTCCTGAACCAGGGATTGAACCTATGTCCTGTGCATTGGCAGGCAGATTCTTATCCACTGTACCATCAGGGAGGTCCAACATTTTGATATATATCTTTCTAGTCCTTTTTCTAGACATGCATATGTTTAAAATATAATTTGGATCATATTGCAAAAAATTTTTTTCAATTCCATTTAAAAGAGATTTTTCATTGAATTGTAAGCTTTATTTACTGCATTGTATCCTATGTTTATATAATAATTTATTTTTTTATTTCTTTACTGTACACATTTTGCTACCATAATACTATGAAGTACAGTTCTCTATAATTTATGATGGTTTTCTCAGGCTAGATTTTGAGACAGAAAGAAAACAAACCACGGTCAAAAGAATGAAATTATAAGGTCTGTGATGCTTTACAGATAGATAATATAAATCTAGTTCCATTAGCAAAATATGAGAGTGATTATTATTACTAATTACACCTATCATCACTGAATATGATCTTTGTTATAAATAGTTGAAAAATATTTTCTTTTAATTTGCTATTTTAGTCTACTAGTGGGATTAATTTTTAGAACTGTTTGTTAGCCATCTATACATCTTTTCTTGGTTCATGTTCTTTACTCATTCCTTTATTGTGGTTTTTAGTGTTTTTCTTATTTCTTGGTAAGAGCTTTTTATTTATTAAGGATACCAATCTTTTGTCTTATGCAAAAATTTTCAAGTTTTTTGCTTACAGAAGTTTCTAATTTTCAGGTAGTTAGATTTACTTACTTTTTCTTCATGGTTTCTATTGCTTTTATGCTTGGAAAGTCTTATCTTATTAATCAGATCCCATTTTGTCTATGTGTTTTTGATCTTGGTGAATTTTCACTGTGGGGCTCATAAGATATTTCAGCAAACTCATGCAGTGCCCAACATGGCACTTCTGAATATAAGGTATATTTACTTCATGTTTGGCTAATAGTTTGATCTCAGTAGACATTGGTCATTAGCACAATTCTTCAAGCCACCTCTTGAAAGAGGAGGAAGTATTACCCAGTCAAACAAAAGAGAGAAGGATGATAAAAGATGGAAAATAATCACCAGGTTTTAAGCATGAGAGGAACACTGAATAAACTGACAATGAGAAATTCAAGTAAATTATTCTATTTACTCTAAACAGCAGAGAAGAGGATTGGGAGGATAAGGTTTGAATCTGGACAACCTTAGGAAAGAAAATGTTACCTTTATCAGTGATATTTAAGAAATGGGGAAGGTAGTGTTGTTTGCGCTAGAGAGAATCAAGAAATATTTAGACGGTAGGATTTGTCTACTCTACCTCTGGGCTTTTATGGGTTTTAATTGTGGACAAAAATGGCAGTACAGCATAGAGGAAATACTTTCCAGTTGGGAATAAGGACCTTGGCTCTGACACCAGCATTGCCATCTTTAATAGTTTTCCTCTGAGAGTTTCTACTTCTTTATCATTATAAGTGCTTTCTGGACTTATTTCTGGACTTTCTATTTTGTTCCATTGATCTATATTTCTGTTTTTATGCCAGTACTATACTGTTTTGGGCTCCAAAATCACTGCAGATGGTGACTGCAGCCATGAAATTAAAAGACGCTTACTCCTTGGAAGAAAAGTTATGAGCAACCTAGATAGCATATTCAAAAGCAGAGACATTACTTTGCCAACAAAGGTCTGTCTAGTCAAGGCTATGGTTTTTCCAGTAGTCATGTATAGATGTGAGAGTTGGACTGTGAAGAAGGCTGAGCACCGAAGATTTGATGCTTTTGAACTGTGGTGTTGGAGAAGACACTTGGGAGTCCCATGGACTGCAAGGAGATCCAACCAGTCCATCCTAAAGGAGATCAGTCCTGGGTGTTCATTGGAAGGACTGAGTTGAAGCTGAAACTTCAATACTTTGGCCATCTGATGCAAAGAGCTGACTCATTTGAAAAGACCCTGATGCTGGGAAAGATTGAAGCCAGGAGAAGAAGGGGATGACAGAGGATGAGATGGTTGGATGGCATCACCAACTCAATGGACATGAGTTTGGAAAAACCATAGCCTTGACTAGACAGACTTTTGTTGGCAAAGTAATGTCTCTGCTTTTCAATATGTTGTTTAGATTGGTCATAACTTTCCTTCCATGGAGTAGGAGTCTGTTAATTTCATGGCTGCAGTCACCATCTGCAGTGATTTTAGAGCCCCTCAAAATAAAGTCAGCCACTGTTTCCACGGTTTCCTCATCTATTTCCCATGAAGCGATGGGACCAGATGCCATAATCTTAGTTTTCTGAATGTTGAATTTTAAGCCAACTTTTTCACTCTCCTCTTTCACTTTCATCAAGAGGCTCTTCAGTTCCTCTTCACTCTTGGCCATAAGGGTGGTGTCATCTGCATATCTGAGGTTATTGATATTTCTCCCAGCAATCTTGATTCCAGCTTGTGCTTCATCCAGCCCAGCATTTCTCATGATGTACTCTGCATATAAGTTAAATAAGCAGGGTGACAGTATACAGCCTTGATGTACTTCTTGTCCATTGTTCCATGTCCAGTTCTAACTATTGCTTCCTGACCTGCATACAGATTTCTCAGGAGGCAGGTCAGGTGGTCTGGTATTCCCATCTCTTTAAGAATTTTCCAGTTTGTTGTGATCCACACAGTCAAAGGCTTTGGCATAGTCAATAAAGCAGAAATAGATGTTTTTCTGGAACTCTCTCGCTTTTTTGATGATCCAGCAGATGTTGGCAATTTGATCTCTGGTTCCTCTGCCTTTTCTAAAACCAGCTTGAATATCCGCTTAGTGTTTCAAAACTCCAAAGTAGCCTGAGAAATGTGAAAATAGGAACCTGTACTTTTCTAGGATTTTTACTTCCTGTTATTATAAAATTTCAGCTAGAGAGGACTTAAGAAATGTCAGAATTGAGCCCCTGCCTGCTGCTTGGTCAGCAGAATAGAATAGGTTTCTGATGCGAAAGGTGAGGCTTGTTTAACTGACAGCAGAAGCAAGCCCTCTTACCTCTTCAGTGTGTCTTATCGTTGGCATCATTATTATATCCTGCTGTCTTGTGACCAAAAACCAAAATGAAGACATGCTCAGAAATGATGGCTTTGTAGTAAACTAAATACAACTATCAGAAATTAAAAAAAAACAAACAAACTGTGGTTCAAATTCGTTGGCAATTTTGGTAAAATTTGGGGTTTGATTCATTCAGTTTGAAAATGCTTGCCTAACTCTGTGGCTAATTACATACTGAAACACTTTAGCTTTCTGTCATTTTAGTCTTCAGTGGGTCAGACAAACTGAAGGATGCCTTGCGTTTTGGGAGAGCCTTGCTCTTTGTTGTTTAATTTGCTATTTTCCATCATTTTTGTCTTGAAGCATTAGAATTGGGTCAGTTGTTGTTCAGTAGCTCAGTTGTGTCTGACTCTTTGTGACCCCAGGGACTGCAGCAAACCAGACTTCCCTGTCCTTCACCATCTCCCGGAGCTTGCTAAAACTCATGTCCGTTGAGTCAGTGATGCCGTCCAACCATCTCATCCTCTGTCGTCCCCTTCTTCTCCTGCCTTCACTCTTTCCCAGCATCAGGGTCTTTTCTAATGAGTCTGCTCTTTGCATCCTGTGGCCAAGGTATTGGAGCTTCAGCTTCAGCTTCAGCATCAGTCCTTCCAGTGAATATTCTGAGTTGATTTTCTTTAGGATTGACTGATTGGATCTCCTTGCAGTCTAAGGGACTCTGAAGAGTCTTCTCTAACACCACAGTTCAAAAGCATCAGTTCTTTGGCACTCAGCCTTCTTAATGGTCCACTCTCACATCCGTTCATAACGACTGGAAAAAACCATAGCTGAAGAATTGGATCTCCATTCTACTTTCTGCTTTAGGGTCTTATCAAAGGAGTGTATAAGCAGCTTAATCCTGTCAAGGGGAGATTGTACTTAAGATTCCTCTTCAGGAAGCACCAGAATTCCACTCCTCAAGCCATTAGCTGCGTCTTGCTTACGTGAAGCTTATCCTGTGACCCTAAGAAAATTCCCATCTTATCATGGATTACATCATAAATAATGAAAAAAACTGTCTGAAGCAGTTTTAGTGTTTTCTTAGGTTATTTGGAAATTTCCAGCTCTATGTACTAGACAGGAGATCTCTGACCTCAGGGATAACAGCATGAAGGGGAGGTATGGTGGCTCCTTGTGAGTCAATGAGAGCCTGTAATTGCTCTGCAGATGCTTTCTATTATTTTTTGTCATGAAGTTTCTGAGTGGAGTCACCGAGTGCATGGGAAATGAATTTACTTTAAGGAAAAATGTTGAGCAGAGAGAATTCATTCCTCAAACGGAAAACTTTTAAAAGCCTGTTATTTATCTCCCCGTGCTTCCCAGGTATGCTAGTGGTAAAGAACCCACCTGCCAATTCAGGAGACGTAAGAGACACAGGTTTGATCCCTGGGTTGGGAGGATCCCCTGGAGGAGGGCATGGCAACCCACTCCAGTATTCTTGCCTGGAGAATCCCATGGACAGAGGAGCCTGGTGGGCTACAGTCCATAGTGTTGCAAAGAGTCGGACATGACTAAAGCGACTTAGCATGCAAGAAATCTTAAGAAGGAGTTTTAGCTGTTGTTACTGAAAATTTATGAGTTATTTTTAAGAAGCAGTCTTAAGATGTAGGTTAATATCTAATTCTTAATGAATTTAAAATTCTTCTAGGTAAATTTAAAATGACAAAGTTTACATTAGTTGTTACAGGTTGCCAAAGGCTTAAATATGAAATTTTCTCAGTCCTGTCACTTTTTGTTTCTGTAACTCTTTGCACACAATGAAAATCTTTATTTATTGTGAAGTCACTTTTTCTACCTTTACTTCCTGGTCTAAAATAGATGCAAAGTGAAAGTGAAAGTGAAAGTGAAGTCGCTCAGTTGTGCCCGACTCTTTGCGACCCCATGGATAGTAGCCTGCACCAAGCTCCTCCGTCCATGGGATTTTCAAGGCAAGAGTACTGGAGTGGGTTGCCATTTCCTTCTCCAGGGAATCTTCCCAACCCAGGGATCGAATCCAGGTCTATCACATTGTAGACAGACGCTTTACTGTCTGAGCCACCAGGGAAGTCAAAAATAGAAGCAAAGGGATGGTTAACTCTCAGTGTGCACTTTGGTTAGCCCTCAATTTTGTTCTTTCTGTTGTCCAACCTGAAATGTCCTTTCCTCTCAATTTCTGACTGTAAAAATTGTATTTTTAACATTCAGATCAAATGTTACCTTTCTCTAGCTCATAGGACAGGTTTTTTGAGAGAAAAAAAAAAAAGAAGAGGTTGTGAACATTTAGGAAAGGAAGCAGGGGTCACTGGTAACCTATGTGGATTTTGATAAAGAAGTCATTCCACACGAATATCATCTTCTTTAAAAAACCATATTTTCTTTTTAAAAACATTTTTCCTTAAACTTTTTTTTTTTTTTTTTTTCCTTTTTGGCTGTGCTGGGTCTTCGTTGCTGCGAGCAGGCTTTTCCAGCTGTGGCTAGTGGGGGCTACTCTCCAGTCGCGGTGCACGGGGCTTCTCTTGTGGTGCATGGGCTCTAGGCACGTGAACTTCAGTAACTGCAGCACTTTGGGCTCAGTGGTTGTGGCTCATGGGTTTAGTTGCTCTGCAGCAACTAAAGATCTGGGATCTTCCTGGATCAGGGATCAAATCCATGTCCCCTGCGTTGGCAGGTGGATTCTTAACTCCTGGACCACCAGGGAAGTCCCATCATCCTTTTTTATTTTTGCATTATTGTTCCTCTGACAAATAATGGCGATGCAGCAGATGTGATGTCTTTGGATTTCAGTAAATCTTTGATAAGGTTTCTTTTGAGAGCCTTGTGGTCCACGTGATTGTATTATGCATTTAGGTAGATTAGTAATTGGCTAAATGGCTGAAGCCAGAAATTACTGATCAATGGCTTTTGGCCTCTGAAGTGCTTCACTGTGGAATGCTGCCAGTCTTTGTCCTTGACAGCATTGTAGAGAAAAGTTATATTAATGATAAATTAGTTGGGATGGGCTTTAATCCATGCTGAAATAACAAACAACCCTCCAAACGTAGTGGCCAAAAGTAATAAAGGTTGGCTTTTCTCTCAAACTGCCAGTCCATCCTGGTGAGATGGGGATCTTGCTCTGTGCCTTTGTTGCAGTCGTTCTCCAGAACGTTGCTGGCTACACACAGCCACACTCAATCCCACGTGCACAGGCCTGCTAATTGTGCCTGAAAGGAGAGAGCCGCCATGTTTTGAACTCTGCTAATGCCCGCCACACTGATTGGACAAGCGAAAACACAAAAGCACAAAGTATTAGTGGATGACATGAAACCGGTGGTATAGTAAATGGGATTTCTGGTCAGAAGACCTGATAATGGATTCTGAACTCTTCCACTTATTTTTTTGTATGACCTTGAGAAAATCATTTAACTTTCCTAAGTCTATTTTCTTACCTATAAAATGAGGCCATCAATGATGTCAATATCCCAGGGTTATTCTGTGGTGTACTGGTGTCTGGTACTGGCTGGTACTGGTATCTCTGAATTTAGAATTAGCTGTATATGTTGGTGTTTTATTCTTTGATATATAAAAGATTTCTACTGTAAGATATTATCCATAATATTATTATTATCCCTTTATAATTTTTGCTTCCTTTAAAATTTAATGTAATTTGTTTTGAATTCCATCTTGCATTTACTTACCTTGTGAATCTTAAAAAATAATTTGTGAACTCTCTTATGGATAGCTTGTTGTTATTTATCTAGTCTGAAACCATTTTTTTTTTTTTTGGTACGGCCATTTGATTCATTTACATTTGTTCCCATATCTTTTAAACTAAATTTTCTTTTGGGTGGTTTTATTTATACTTTTCGTTTCTATATTTCCCTTTTATTCTGACTTATGCTATATATACCATTTGCTTTGCATTTTACTCCAAATGTAAACATTCTGATTTTTCATTCTACTGAAATATACCTTAAAGAAACAAAACCTAACCCCATAAAAGCTGTCTTTTTTGAAATATCACAGTCAAGAATGAAATAATTATTTATAACCCCAAACTTTGAACACTGGTCTTTCTTCTCATCTGTGTGCTTTAGAATATTTTCGTATGCCCAGGTTTATTTCTCTTTGCTTATCCTATGAAGGACCAACGTTCAAGAATAGACAAGACATGGAAGCTACCCATTGGTGCATAGTCTCACTTAAGTAAGATACAAAGATCCTCTTTGGGATTAGATAAAAAGACTAAAGGTACTGAATTGACAACCAAGTGTTGGTGTTGCTGGAAAAAGTGGCTCCCACTCTGAGATTTCATTTCATGGAAACCGAGTCTCCCTGGCACAAAGCGCGGTGGCTCCTGGAAGAAAAGACTCACTGGTTTGCCCCTAGTCAACAAATGACCGCTTCCTGGCCCCACAAGCAAACTGGATCAGCCGGGAGCAGGCAGAAGCAAACACATAGGTAGAAGGAAGTCAATACAAATGTTTTCTGTGGCAGTGTGGAAGCAAAGTGGTCTCAGGGTAACGCAGGACCTAAGACCCGCACCAGAGCCTGAACCACTGAAGTGGAATAAGCGCAGATGCTGGTCACCTGCCGTGTATTAAGGATTGTTTAATTTTGCATCGGAATCCAGAGTGCTGTAATTTCTAAGCTTCCACATTACTGCATGGACAGTTTTTCTTATTTCATATTTTCTTTGTTCATGTAAATGGTTTTGGTGGAAGGGTTTTTGAGTGTTCTCTCATTTCTAAGCCAGAAGCCCAAGGGCGTTTCTTTCCCCCAGAGAACAGAGCTCCAACTCAAAAAATTTGTACTTACGATTTTCAGGCACTAGTTGGCAGACAGGGCCTTGTGTCAACTCTCCAATCTGAATTCTGGATGGATCTAAGGAATCATTTAAGGTACAAACTTAGGTGACACCTCTGGGTGAGTTTCTGAGAAAGTATTGGGGCAGACCAACTCAATCCTTTCAGCCATGCAAAACACTTGCAACATTCAAGCACTTTTGTGAAACACAAATACGCATTATGTAGCAAACGGGATTGGGATGGGTCTTGTGGAGCTAAAGGCATTACCAAAAAAAAAAAAAAAATCCAGGATTCTAATAGCTAGGCACAAGCAGCTTCAGGATCAGCAAGCAGCAGCTTCAGTGTTTAAATAAACACCCAGCCTCTGCACGTGCATACATGGCAAGGCCTGTCAGTATCACTTTTCAACCACACCTGCGCTCCCAGGTGGCGACAACTGCCCCAGCAGCCTTGGCTCTTTAAGGAAGGACAGTCCCGGATTGTTTCACAGAGGTTTACAGATGGGAAAATAACTACCCCTCACCTCAGGCCAACACTGGGAACATTCTCCTGCATTTCCTTTATCATGCATTAGAAAAGGCCTCATTTCCCTGCCCCTCTCTCCCCAAAGACACCAGTTTTGAGAACTTCAAGTCTTTCGCGATAAGTCTGGAACACAAGGCCGTTCATTGGTGTTAAAGTGGATTTGCTCAGTCTCCATGACAACTTTCAGGGGCGAGGTGGGACCCTGATGGCCTGGAACCACTGACGCGGAGCTACTTCTGGGATGTGAAGTAAGAGCCACTTGCTGAGTTGCTTGGGCTAAATCTGAAATGACAGTTCAGCTGCCCATGTTCTTTGACTTCTGGAAACTCTCTTCCCTCATGGCTTTGCCAGTAAACCCATCTATTTTACCTTCTCTCTCTGTATGTGCTTTCTTATCCCCTTAATGCTGACTTTCCCCAGTTCCTAAAATGTAACAGTCTTCAGAGCCATCTCCTTGGCTCTTATCCTTTCTTCCTCCTCATGTTGTCTGTAGGTCATCTACATTCCTGTCTTCAGCCCCACACCCACACAGCCAGCTCCCTTTGGGACATCTTCTCCTGGGTCTCCAGGATCTCCTCAACTTCCCTTGTCCTAACTGTGTTCTCTGTCTTGGTTACGAACTGCCCCTGACCCTCCTGAGAAGACCTATCTTTTTTTCACACTAGCCTTATCCTCTCTCTCTTTTAATTTTTCTCTGTTTTCAGCACCAGTGCTCCTGCTTTCTCATTTGGAAAAATCTTTATTGAAAAAAAAAATCCTGTTCATAGACTAAAACCTCTGTGGAACTTTACCCAGTCCTCCTCCCTCTCTGCTGGAATTAATTGCTACCTTCATTGGTAAAATAAACATTACTGAGGACCTGCTGGGCTTGAGGCACAGGGCAGGCACTGGGGACCCTCAGGAGTCTGGTGCAGGAGGCAGACTGTGGTCAGCTAGCATTTGAAGTGGTGCAATAAAGGTATGTGCTAAGTGCTGTGGGAGCACAAGGGAGGGCGTCACTCACACTCCATGTTCGGAACTGCCCACGGTTGGGAGCTGGGAGCAGAGTGCAGGGAGTATAGAGTATTCCCAAGTGAACAACTCGGCTCGCTGGACGCATCCTTCTTGACTGTCTCTCCTAGGCTCTGACCTGTCTCTCTCCCTCCAAACTCATCCATCTGTTGTCTATTACTGCCACTGGGAAGCTCTGCAGAGTGAAGACAGTTTCATCTCTCTCTTTTTCTCTTTCCAGATCTCAGAGTCAACTTGTGACTTTAATAGTTTTAACTCCTTCAGTATGACATGGTGATGTTGGGAAAAATATAACCTGAGAACTAAAGCAAATCTTAAATGGTGCAAACTCATGGTGAACCTCCAGGGTCTGCGCCCTTTAAAAGCTTCTCATTGGGGATCATCCCCTGCCCTGTTGCCTGTCCGTCTCTTTCCTGTGGGCTTTATTGTTTGGTAAAGCTGTTCTGATCATGCTGTCCTGCTTTTTCTGGTGAAAATGATCATGGGGGTACTGTCTAGGTAGCATCACTACTTCATGCTTCACTGTTTAACGTATCCTATCAAGTTTTTATTCTAGATGAGTAGAGAGACTAGGCCCCATTTGGGAGCTGAGACAGCAAGGGAAATTAGGCATCTTGGTAACTGTCCCATTGCATGGAATCTGGCATGGAGTTGGTATATAGGATGAACTCAGGAATGATAAATTTGTGAGATAGAAGATAGTTTAGCAATCATCTGGTTCAAAATGGGAATTAAAATGTCAGTCTATGGAATGATAAGAAATTAGTGGGGTGAAATCTGTGAGAGAGTGTATTATGAGATGGACTTCCCTGGTTGCTCAGTAGTAAAGAACCTGCCTGCCAATGCGGGAGATGTGGGTTTGATCTCTGGGTCAGGAAGATCCCATGGAGAAGGAAATGGCAACCCACTGCAGTAGTCTCATCTGGGAAATCCCGTGAACAGAAGCAACCTGGTGGGCTACAGTCCATGGCATCACAGAAGAATTGGACACAACTTAGTGACTAGACAAAAACAGTGACAAGTTCAACATGCTTGTGTTACAAATGGCAGAATGGAAGCCGTTCTGCTAAAGCGAGCTAAAGTGATGTGTTCATGGTTTACAGAGAGTTAGTGGCCAGTTTGCTTAATGTCCTGTTCAGTGGTGCTCTTTCTACTTCACTGTTGTCCCTGGAACTCTGTAGTTGCTTATAAGTAGTAATCTAATTATTATAGTCCTAGGTTTATCCTAATTTACAGATGAGGTAGCTGGGGCATATAGAAGGTAAATAGATTACCCAGTATCACATGGAGCCCTTTTTAATAATCTAGACATCCTCACATACAAAATGGGAATTAAAGTATCAATCTATGGAATTATAATAAATTAGGGAGGTAAAATTTGTGAGATAGTATATTGTGAAATGGGCTTCCCTGGTGGCTCAGCGGTAAAGAATCCACCTGCCAATGCAGGAGACACAAGTTTGATCCCCGGCTTGGGAAGATCCCCTGGAGAAGGAAATGACAGCCCACTCCAGCATTCTTGCCTGGGAAATCCCATGCACAGAGGAGCCTGGAGTGCTGCACTCCATGGGGTTGCGACAGAGGTGGACACAACTGAGAGACTAAATGACAACAACATATCAAATATTAATTTATGTGTTTTTTTCTTTCACACTTCCTTTTACTTTGTGGTCCTATTTTATTTAGGCAGCTAAATAAGAGGGAATCAGAGAATTGAGCCAGATATCAAAGAATAAAATTCTTAACTCTTAGTTTCAAAGAGTCTTGTCCTTGCAATGGTTATTTACTTTGAGGCCCCTCTTATTTTAGGGATTCCTCAATCACACAAGTCTTGGTCGAAGGCAGTCTCCTGCCCCTCACTGTGGAAATACATGGGGGCTGGGTATTCCATTTTCCTTCTACCTGGCAGCTAGCTTGTGAACATGTGAACTACTCTTCAGTTCAGTTCAGTCACTCAGTCGTGTCTGACTCTTTGCGACCTCATGAATCGCAGCACGCCAGGCCTCCCTGTCCATCACCAACTCCCGGAGTTCACTCAAACTCATGTCCATCGAGTCAGTGATGCCATCCAGCCATCTCATCCTCTGTCATCCCCTTCTCCTTCCACCTTCAATCTTTGCCAGCATCAGGGTCTTTTCCAGTGAGTCAGCTCTTGGCATGAGGTGGCCAAAATATTGGAATTTCAGCTTTAGCATCATTCCTTCCAATGAACACCCAGGACTGATCTCCTTTAGGATGGACTGGTTGGATCTCCTTGTAGTCCAAGGGACTCCAAGGGACTCCGAGAGTCTTCTGCAACACCACAGTTCAAAAGCGTCAACTCTTCGGCACTAGGCTTTCTTCACAGTCCAACTCTCACATCCATACATGACCACTGGAAAAACCATAGCCTTGACTAGACAGACCTTTGTCGGCAAAGTAGTGTCTCTGCTTTTCAATATGCTATCTAGGTTGGTCATAACTTTCCTTCCAAAGAGTAAGTGTCTCTTAACTTCATGGCTGCAATCACCATCTGCAGTGATTTTGGAGCCCAGAAAAATAAAGTCAGCCACTGTTTCCACTGTTTCCCTTCTATTTGCCATGAAGTGATGGGGCCAGATGCCATGATCTTAGTTTACTGAACGTTGAGCTTTGAACCAATGTCTCCTCTTTCACTTTCACAAGAGGCTTTTTAGTTTCTCTTCACTTTCTGCCATAAGGGTGGTGTCGTCTGCATATCTGAGGTTATTGATATTTCTCACAGAAATCTTGATTCCAGCTTGTGCTTCTTCCAGCCCAGCGTTTCTCATGATTTACTCTGCATATAAGTTAAATAAGCAGGGTGACAATATACAGCCTTGACGTACTCCTTTTCCTATTTGGAACCAGTCTGTTGTTCCATGTCCAGTTCGAACTGTTGCTTCCTGACCTGCATATAGGTTTCTCAAGAGGCAGGTCAGGTGGTCTGGTATTCCCATCTCTTTCAGAATTTTCCACAGTTTATTGTGATCCACACAGTCAAAGGCTTTGGCATAGTCAATAAAGCAGAAGTAGATATCTTTCTGGAACTCTCTTGCTTTTTTGATGATCCAGCAGATGTTGGCAATTTGATTTCTGGTTCCTCTGCCTTTTCTAAAACCAGCTTGAACATCTGGAAGTTCACGGTTCATGTATTGCTGAAGCCTGGCTTGGAGAATTTTGGGCATTACTTTACTAGCATGTGAGATGAGTGCAATTGTGTGGTAGTTTGAGCATTCTTTGGCATTGCTTTTCTTTGGGATTGGAACGAAGACTGACCTTTTCCAGTCCCGTGGCCACTGCTGAGTTTTCCAAATTTGCTGGTGTATTGAGTGTAGCACTTTCACAGCATTATCTTTCAGAATTTGAAATACCTCAACTGGAATTTCATCACCTTCACTAACTTTGTTCATAGGGATGCTTTCTAAGGCCCACTTGACTTCACATTCCAGGATGTCTGGCTCTAGGTGAGTGATCACACCATCATGATTATCTTGGTCATGAAGATCTTTTTTGTACTTCTTATCGTCAAATTCAGATTTAAATTGAAGAAAGTAGGGAAAACCACTAGACCATTCAGGTATGACCTAAATCAAATCCCTTGTGATTATACAGTGGAAGTGAGAAATAGATTTAAGGGGCTAGATATGATAGACAGAGTGCCTGATGAATTATGGACGGAGGTTCATGACATTGTTCAGGAGACAGGAATCAAGACCATCCCCATGGAAAAAAGATGCAAAAAGCAAAATGGCTGTCTGGGGAGGCCTTACAAATAGCTTTGAAAAGAAGAGGGGAAAAGCAAAGGAGAAAAGGAAAGATATAAGCATCTGAATGCAGAGTTCCAAAGAATAGTAAGGAGAGATAAGAAAGCCTTCCTCAGTGATCAATGCAAAGAAATAGAGGAAAACAACAGAATGGGAAAGACTAGAGATCTCTTCAAGAAAATTAGAGATACCACGGGAACATTTCATGCAAAGATGGGCTCGATAAAGGACAGAAATGGTATGGGCCTAACAGAAGCAGAAGATATTAAGAAGAGGTGGCAAGAATACACAGAAGACCTGTACAAAAAAGATCTTCATGACCAAAATAATCATGATGGTTGGCTCCCACCAAAGACTGTGTGTGAAGATGGTGATCCAGGGATACCCAGTGGTTAGTTACTGTGGTAACAAGGACATGCTCAGTTGTGGCAAGGTCCTCACAATTTCAGTGTTTGGTTTCTGCCGTCCAGCTTCTTTGAACTCTTAGCTGATTCTTCAGGCTTCCAGTGATTCTGTGACCCACCCAGTATTAGTTTAATAAACTCCCTTTTTCTGCTTAAGTTAGCTGAATCTGTTCACGGCAAGAACCTAGACTGCTGTGATCCAAGTCTAAGACAGAAATATTTGAAACTGAACCTACAGAACAAATTTTCTCCAACAAAGAAGTGACAGAGCCCTTGGTGATAGAGAATTAGAGAGATATGTGGTGGGGTTTCCGAGAATGGACTGTGTGTCTTGCCCCGCCCTCTCTTTCTGTAGAATACAACACATGGCGAAGTTTGTGTGCAAGAGGAGAGCATGTGACTCATTCTCCTTGAAACCTAGGAGGAGGCTTCCTCCGACAGGTTCCCCGTGCTGCCGGGAGTGGAAGTGAGAGTTAAGATGGCTTCACTGGGTACCAGGCAGAGAGGAGGCCACAGCTGCCCATATGGTTTTCTATTACTCTCGGAAGAGCTGAGTTTTCCCATGTTCCATGGAAGGTGTGGAAGTTGGCTGAGGGAAAGAGGAAGGAAGAAACTAAATAGCACCAGGAAGCAGGAGGGCCAGTGGAACTGAATGGGTCTTAGGATTCTGCCTAGGGGTCTTTGCAGCTGAAGTCAACGACAAGGTGGGTATACAGACAGTTCGTAGTCCCAGCCTAGAAAGATGTTCACACATGGAAACCAGATGGGACTAACCAACTCAGGTATCCCAGGGAGGAGAGAGGAGAATCCCACACCCAAAACACCTCTATCTCCAACACTGACACCAAGACATTCTATAAACACCCTAGAACTGAGGTCAGTCCAAGGGAGAAGAAGAAGAGTAGAGGAGAAAATCGGAGCTGACTTAACAAAACTTGCAATGATTGAGAAAACCCTGAAGGTTTTATTTATCTGGAATCAACTAGATTATGTGTTCTGCCATTTGTGAACTGGAGTTTGAGATGGAAAAGCAGAGTGGCATTCTTGCAAACCTGAGACTTGTGGCCTTTGATCAAGAGAATTTGCTTTTAGTGATTCATGCTTTGAGCTATTATTAAGAAGGTGTCCAGTGCTATCCTGGATAGGAGGACCACACAGCTAAATAGCTTTCTCTTTGAGTCACTTCTCTGTGGTGATGGAAACGAGGCAATCCTCAGCCTTCTGGAGATACAGTTCTGGTGCATGCAACCTTATACAGCTGGGATGTAGCCACGTTGGTAAACAATTAAGGGGATGCACAGGACTGTCTGAGAAGCGTGATGAAAACCATAGTCAGAATACCAGTATCCCCAGTACACAGTGGAGCTGCTGGCACCTGGACGACCATGTGGCATTCCATTCCTGTTTTTCTTGACATTTTATGTTTAAAATTGTTTTCTTTAATTTTAGAGACCTTTCCAGGATAGCAATTGCAAGCTGGATATTGAGAACATCTATGACTCCTTGTTGTGGATTTGAAGGACTGGTTAACTAATGATCTGTATGGATTTGGCAAACTAATATGTTTTAGAGCTGTTTAGCGTCACCTGAAGTTTTCTGTCACCTTCTATTGTTCTTTGAGGTTTTCTCCAAAGCATAGATATTCAGTGAGGAGACTGCCTATGTAGGAAGTTTCATCCTGATATGATTGACGGTAAAGATTTGGTGTTGGGCCTTTGCCAAACACTCACAACTGAGAACTACCCAAGAGTAGCTAACGTGGTAAACAGAAAAAATAGCAGGACTAATGACTATTACTAACTCTTATTTTCCTCATTTACACACACTCACATGGACCACTTCCCTTTCAACACAGCCCTGAGTGTGTCACTTGAAAATACAGGCTGTCTAGGTGTGTACTCTCCTGCACTAACTCTGGAGTCTGAAGGTCCATGAGTTGAGAGATGGGAATGAGAAGGTGAATTTGGAGTTAGTAGAAGACATGAAATTGCATCCTGGGATTCTGGTAAGGCTGATTTTTTTTTTTCTGAAGCTGAATCTGGTGCTTTGGTCTGTGCTGGAGTGGAAATAGGAGTCGGCATAGTCCAGACCACATGGAAGTAGATTACTATACCTCTTTGGATGAGGCTTAGAGGATCTGGTCATTTGGGGGACCTTTAGACTGAGGGGGAGCTGGTGTGCAAAGGACCTTTGAAGACGCCTGTGAAACATGTACTGGGTGTTTCAGATTACACCTGAGTGGGGAAGGTCAGGAGCCCGAGTTCTGTGGGTCTCCTGTGACCGGCTCAGAGAGGTACCTCGACCTAACCAACCAAGCCCCTCCCCGAGCTTGGGGCAGCAGGAGACTTCATCACAGCTCTGCAATGAGACTTTTGCATGGTGTCCTGACCAGTCCCTGCACCTCTTTGTGCCTCAGTTTCTCCTCATGGACAAGAGATCATTTACTAGTTCCCTTTCTCCTAGAGGATTAACTGAAGATGGGATCCTAAGCATCCTCACTCATCAGATGCTTCATGAGTGCTTAAGAGCACTGTTATCCCAGTGGCGTTTCATCTCTAAATGTTAGTTTAATATATATGCTGTCTACTGGCTGTGATAATTCTTAAGATAAATATGTGGTAGATTTCATGCCATGGAAGAAGAGTTTCAGCCTGTACTTGGACTTCCGAGGCTGGGCCAGCAGATGCAAAAAGTCAGACACGAAGCACTGAGTCAGTCTTCTAGATTCTGGCTTCTTGATATTGTGTAGACAGATTATCCAGATGATGAAACCGTCTCTCTCAACACCCCGTTTTGGAATATGTCTGTGTTTGTCTGCTTGTACATTGCGTTGTGCTTCTGTCCCGTGTGAGTTACCAATCATAAGTGAGCCGAATCATTCTTTCTAGAGATGCATTCAGGCTCACAGCTTAGCTTTGTGGCAAATGCTGGTTCCCTTGCTTGAGTGTTGCAGGTGCTGAATTCTGTTTCTCATTTCCTCCTCTGATGCCTCATCTCTTTCTGTTCTTATGTCTCTCACCCTGTGGCTGGAGGCTGATGGGCTGGAGTGATGAGGCCCACAGATCCCTGAGCACCAGGCTTGCTTCAGCAGCACCCACTCCTCCTTTATTTCTTGTTCCTCTCAACCTCAGATCTTGCCCTTTCATTCCTCTGCCATTTGGCAGCCACCCTACCTTCCATTCCATCACCTCGGGGATGAGGCCAGGGGCAAACCTCGGGGATGAGGCCAGGGGCAAACCTGAAATGGCAGTTGCCTTGGTGGATAGACCAACTTTCCAGGAGCCCACCGCCCAGAAACTCAGCCGATGGTGCAGCCAGGAGAACAGGTCAACAGCGTGTGACTAGGCCACGTCTAGAGATTTAGAAAATTACTTTTCTCTGTGCCCTGCCACTAAATTCTACTCGCCTTGATTAATATTCACAGAAAAACAGACAGCTTTTTTTTTTTTCAAATGTGGTTAAAATGCACATAACACAAAATTTACCATTTTAATAATTTTTAATTGTGCAGTTTTGTGGCATTAAGTACACGTGCACTTACATCATCATTATCATCATTCATCCTGAGAACTCTTTTCATCCTTGTAAAACTGAAACTATACCATTAAACAATAATGATTAAAAAAAAAAACCCCATTCTGCCTTCTCCTAGTCCCTGGCAACCACCATTCTACTTTCTGTCTGTATCGACTTGACTACTCTAGGTACCTCGTGTAAGTGGAGTCATGCAGTGTTTGTCTTTCTGTAACTGGCTTATTTTACGTGGCATAGTGTCCTCAAGGTTGCAGAATGTGATAGAATTTTCTTCCCTCTTAAGGCTAAATAGATTACAACTTTGTTTATCCAATTATCCTTCCATGGACATTCGAGCTAAGGATGTGCAACTTGTATATGAGTGCCCCATTTTGGGAGCCAGTATGTATGTGAGGTGGTAGAAATACCACAGAATTTATGGTCAGACAGACTTGGGTTCCAGTTGTGGCTCCATTTGTTCTTAGCATGATCATGAAAAAGTTTCTTAGCCTCTCCTTAAAAAAGTACTTAAAAAATTCAAAGTAAATCTTATATACAGAAAAGAGTATGGCTTACATGTCCTGTTTGAAGAACAATAATATATAATAGTAACACAAAAGCAGAATAAGAAGCCACATTCTAGCCATACAATCTAAGAGACTCAACATTACCACAACACCTGAAAGCCTTCAGTGCCCCTCTTGGGTGCTCCTTTGCTCCATCTTGAACTGAAAATTTATTTACATTATTCCTTTGCTTTTCTTTATCATTTGTGTAGATCTCTAAACAAGGTATTATTTAGTTTTGGTGTGCTTTTTAAACTTTATGTAAGTGAAATTTCACTGATTTATTTTTTCCTCCAGACTTTAAGTTTGGGGATTAATTTATGTTAAGCACATCACTATAGTTAATCCATTTCCATCCATAGAAGTATTTCACTCCCATTTATGGGCCTTGGGTTTCCTCCTTGTTCCCTTCCTTCCTTTATCCCTTCCTCCCTCCTTCCTTTCTTTCCTCTCCCTCCCTCCCCTGCCTTTCTCCCTCTCTTTTCCTTTCCTCTACACACTGTGCTGTTCTGAACTTTTGTGCACGTCTCCTGCATGCATGCAGGAGTTTGTACACAGTATCTACATACAGTGGAATTACTTGATTACAGGGTGTTTTTACAGGTTTCTAGGTAATGTTCAATTATTTTCTAAAATTGTGCTCTCCCAAGTTGTGCTTCCACTGGCAGGGCATGAACATCTCCATCAGGTCACCTCTTTGCCGACATCTGGCAATCCCATTGAAAAATTTTGCCCCCTGATGGGGACATCTGGTGGGTGTGAAATGGTCTTACACTCTCTTTTCAAATACTTAATCTCAGTTATCTTTATCGAACATTCGATGGTAATAATTGCAATGTATATGGTGCACCAATGAGAATTATTTTAAAACAAGATTGTTCTTCCATGAATGTGAACCTGGTTGAACAGCATGACAGCATAGATGCTTGCTAACTTTATGCAGAGATGACCTATTGTTGCTGGGAATCAATACTGATATAAATATTGATTAACCCTAAATTGACTTCTTGCAATAATCCAAGGAGGAATAAAGACTTTACTTCACTCCCAGATGCAAACCGGTGTGTCAGTCATCTAGAAATATCTGCCAGGCTTTCAGTTCAGTTCAGTTGCTCATTCCTGTCTAACTCTTTGAGACCCCATGGACTGCAGCACACCAGGATTCCCTGTCCATCACCAACTCCCAGACCTTACTTAAACTCATGTCCATCGAGTCGGTGATGCCATCCAACCTTCTCATCCTTTGTTGTCCCCTTTTCCTCCTGTCTTCAATCTTTCACAGCATCAGGGTGTTTTCCAATGAGTCAGTTCTTCACATCAGGTGTCAAAGTATTGGAGCTTCAGCTTTGGCATCAGTCCTTCCAATGAATATTCAGGACTGATTTCCTTTAGGATTGACTGGTTGGATCTCCTTGCAGTCCAAGGGACTCTCAAGAGTCTTCTCCAACACCACAGTTCAAAAGCATCAATTCTTCAGCGTTCAGCTTTCTATATGGTCCAACTGTCACATCCATACATGACTACTGGAAAAACTATAGCTTTGACTAGACAGACCTTTGTTGGCAAAGTAATGTCTCTGCTTTTTAATATGCTGTCTAGGTTTTACCCATGGACATAAAGCATATAGAAAATACAGGTCTCAATTTAACAGAAAAGGGGAAGAGAAACATGAGGGAAGAGTGATAGGTACTTTCCTGTGTGTTAATCCCCACAATATACTCTTCAAAAGAAGTATAACATCTGAGCTCTTAGAAATGGGGATCTAGACCCAGAGAGTTGTCAGTCAACTAAAAATATATTTCAGTTCTGAGTGTGTTCCAAACAGTGAATTCAAAATGAATATACATGGTTCCTGCTCTCAAGAATTTTATACTCAGCCTGGCAAGGAAAACAGATGTGAATACAACTGTAATTGCATTTTCATGTGTTAAGAGGTATGATAGAGGTAAATTCTAGATACAGGGATGGCTTCTCATGGAGGAAGACACACGAGACAAGCTTGGAAGGATCAGTAAGAGCTGGTTGGGTAGTAGAAAGGGACACTCCAAGTGGAGAGGACAGCATGAGCAAAGTCATGGGTATGAGAAACAGCACTCCTTTTCTCAGGAAAGTACAAAGAGGCAGTATCTGATGTAGGGATATTACAGTATCTGGGAGCAGGGATCAGAAGAAGGATTTTTGGAGACCCAGGTGGGGGTTAGATCTTGTGGAACTAGTAGGAGTCCTCTGAAAAGAGTTTGAACTTATGGGAGCCTTCAGCAAAGCAGGGGAGTAACTTGGCTGAATTTTGGCTCTAGAAAAATCACTTGATGCCTACGTAGATTGGTGTACAAGGCTGGGAGTAGGGAGGTTAGGATGTAGTAATGATAGTTCAAGTAAGAGATGAGAAAAGCAGAGGCAACAAAGGTACATTGCAGTTCTGTTCAGATTTTAGTGACTAGTGGACACAGTGGCTGAGGGAGCTGTTTGTATTTAGGCATCGGTCACCAAGGAAGTGAATATAAGGTGAGCAGGTTTGAGATGAATGAGTAAGGAAGATATGGTAGAGACATACGATGGAGTGCTATTCAGCCGTACAAAAGAATGACATTTTTCCATTTGCAGCAACATGGATGGATCTGGAGGGCATTATGCTCAGTAAAACTAAGTCAGACAGAGAAAGACAAGTACTATATAATATTACTTATATGTAGAAGCTAAAATAAATACAACAAAGTAATGAATAAAACATAAAAGAAGCAGACTTAGAGATATAGAGAACAAAATAGTGGTTATGAGGGGAGGGAGGAGGGGCAATAGTAGGGGAGGGTAAAAAAGAGTTATTTGGGGATTATATGAACTCATGTGTGTGAAACTTTTGAAAGTTGCAAAGCACTATAGAATTTAAGAAATCTTTAATTCAGAAAAAAAAATCCATTAAAAAGTCTGATTTCAAAAGGTTAAAACAGAAAGGTGAGTGGGTTTGGGGTGGGGTGTGACAGTGCTATCAGGAATGAACATATTCAATTTGTGGTGCCTGTAGAACATTGAAGTAGAAATGTCTGGTAGGTGCTTTGAGTTTCTAGGCCAACTGACTCATTGTGGTTTGCCTGAGAATTTCTCAGTTTTAAAGTCCCAAGTCTTGAGAAATCCTTCAGACCCAAGGAAACTGGAATGGCCTAAAGATCAGTAGAGTCTGGGCTAGAGAAAATGGTTTGGAATTTACAAAAGCCAAATGCATGAATGAACATCCATAGGGAAAGTGGAGAGTGAGAAGAAAAGGTGACCAAAGATGGCTCCTGAGGAAACCAACCTTTGACAAATAATAGAGGAAGAGGAATTCATGAAGGAGCTCAGAAGGAAAGCCTAGAGAGGCAGAGATCTGAGGGGATGAGGTTGTGAAAACCAAGGGGGGAAAAGTTTTGTAAATGAAGAAATGGTCAATTGTGTTGAAGACTGCAGAAAATGGATGATTATATTGGCTTTTGGAAGTAGTCAGGGATGTTTGTTGGAGAAGGCAATGGCAACCCACTCCAGTACTCTTGCCTGGGAAATCCCATGGGCGGAGGAGCCTTGTGGGCTGCAGTCCATGGGGTCACTAGGAGTCGGACATGACTGAGCGACTTCACTTTCACTTTTCACTTTCATGCATTGGAGAAGGAAATGGCAACCCACTCCAGTGTTCTTGCCTGGAGAATTCCAGGGACGGAGGAGCCTGGTAGGGTCGTGAAGAGTCGCACACGACTGCAGCGATTTAGCAGCAGCAGCAGCAGCAGCAGCAGGGCTGTTTGTAAGGACACAGTCGTTTTGTTCTTAGGACGGGCCGGCCAGCAGGCAAGGAATGGGACATAGACTTTTAAGAAACCATGTGGTGAAGTGACAGAGAAGGGTTATCTAGAAGAGGATACAGTGATGAGAGAGAGTTTTGAAAAAAATTAGTGGGAGAGGAGCTTGTATATATGATGAAAGGAAGAAGTTAGTGGGGAAAGAGAGACCGAAGGCACAGGGAGGATAATTGTTAGAGTAAGTGGGAGGGATGGGGTCAAGAAACGGGTTGAACCAGAGCAGACTCCTCTTTTGAGACCAAAGGTATCAGTGTGTGTGGGGAGTTTGTAGCAAGGTCATGTAGCCACTTAGCCACAGAGTTGGGATTTGAGTCAATGAGTGCCAGACTTCAAAAGCCATATTATTTCTACCTCATCACAGAAAAATACATTCAAACTCAATAAAAAATGTCTACACATATGCATAGTCACTTAGTGCTACACACAGACAGATATGTGCTGTTGGTGAAATTGGGGAAGTAATTAGAGCAATTGGAACCAGGTGTATTTCATCTGGGGCGCTTAACAGGAAAGGTGAACTTTGAACAGAATTCTTTGAGAAATGGAAAATATGGTGAGGCCAGAATTAGTTTAACATTTAAAAAATTAAGTTTTTCAAATTATACTTACTTATAAGAAATTTGTTTTGACAAAATAAGAAATTTGCTTATTGTTCTTGTAGTATGTAGATTCTTGGTAGATGAAATTGATGTAGAAATGTATTTATTCCATGTAGCAGCAGGACTGCTCGTCACCATCTTTCCCGTTTCCACTTTTCCTCTTTTATAGCAATTGAATTTTTAAGTGAGATCATGGCTACTCAGCTAACCACTACTAACATTTCTTGCTAGTGTTCTTCACCAAGTTCTGGCAAATTGGATGTGATCAGAAGTGACATGTACAACTCCTGGTTGTGCTTTTAAAGAGAGACGTGTCCTTTTGCCATCATTCCTCCACCCTGCTGCTTGAATACAGAGTACTAATGGTGAGCCATCCTGGACCATGCAGATGAAGGCAACATCCTGGGGATGGTGGAGCAGCAACGTAAGTGGTGTTGGGTCCTTACCATATATAAGCCATTGGTAATTTGGATTTGTATTAACAGCATTTTGGCTATATACCCCATTGCTAATAGTAAGACTCACATGTGCATGCATGTGTGTGCTAAGTCACTTCAGTTGTGTCCACCTCTGCATGACCCTATGGACTGGGTCAGGCTCCTCTGTCTATGGGAGTCTCCAGGCAAGAATACTGGAGTGGGTTGCTGTGCCCTCCTCCAGGGAATCTTCCTGACCCAGGTATCGAACCCACATCTCTCATGTCTCCTGCATTGGCAGGTAGGTTCTTTACCACTAGCGCCACTTGGGAAGCCCTAAGTTACTTATTTTCTTTGCATGATTCATATACATTTATAGTATTATACTGATGTCTGAGCTCTTTGCCTGTTGCAGCTTCCAGCTTAGTTCTTCTTTCTCAGAGCTGCTTTGGCTCTTCAGGATCTTTTGTGTTTCTGTACATGTTTTAGGATTGTTTTTTCCACTTCTGTGAAAATTGCCATTGGAATTTTGAACATAGAATGTATAGGTTGCTTTGGGTATGCATGCTAAGTTGCTTCAGTCATGTCTGACTCTTTGCGACCCCATGGACTGTAGCCTTCCAGGCTCCTCTGTCTGGGGATTCTCCATGCAAGAATACTAGAGTGGGTTGCCATTTCTTCCTCCAGGGGAATCTTCCCAAGCCAGGGATCGAACCCTTGTCTCTTATGTCTCCTGCATTGTCAGGTGGGTTCTTCGCCAGTAGCTCCAGCTGGGAAGTCTCCTCCTTTGGGTAAGTATGGACATTTTAACAATTAATTCTTCAAATCCATGAACATAGAATATCTTTCATTTGTGTTTGTGTCTGCTTTAATTTCTTTCATTAGTTTTCTTTGTATGATCTTTCACTTTCTTGATTAAATTTATTCCTAAGTATTTTATTGTTTTTGGTATTGTGAATGGGATAGTTTTCTGTATTTTTTAAGATGTTTTGTTGTTAGTGCATAGAAAATGCACTGGCTTATTTCTGTATGTTGATTTTATATACTATAAGTTTACTGAATTTATTCATTAGTTCTAACAGTTTTTTGGTTGAGTCTTAGGATTTTTATATATAAGACTGTATCATCTGCAAATAATGACAATTTTACTTCTTCCTTTCTGATTTAGATGCCTTTTATTTCTTTGTCTTGCCTAATTATTATAGCTAGCTTTTCCAGTCATATTAATATGTTGAATAAGAATAGTGAGAATGGGCACCCTTGTCTTGTTCCTGATTTTAGAGGAAAAGCTTTCAAATCTTTCACCATTGAGTATGATGTTAGCTGTGGGTTTGTTGGAGAAGCTATCTACATTTTAGAATCAATTTATCATCTTCCATATGCAAAGCCCTTCAGTAGACTTTTTATTTATTTATTTTTATTTTTGGCTGTGCTGGCTCTTCTCTTTGCAGTGACTTCTCTTGTCGCATAGCACAGGCTCTAGGCCCGTGGGCTTCACTAGTTGAAGCACGCAGGCTCAGTAGTTGTGGCTCATGGGCTCTAGAGTGTGGTCTTAGTAGTTGTGGCGCAGGGGCCTAGTTGTCCAAAGCATGTGGAATCTTCCTGGACCAGGGATCGAACCCATGTCTCCTGCATTGGCGGGCAGATTCTTCTCCACTGTGCTACCAGGCAAGTCCCAGTTGACTTTCTTTTAAAGAATTTTCCTGTAAGAGCCAACTAGTGACTTCTCTTTACATCTCATTAGCTAGAACTACATCCTATAACCATCTCTAGCAGCAAGAGTGACTGGAAAATCTATATGGACATACTATACTCTGAATAAAACTGAGATTTTCCTCATAAGAAGAAAGGAGAGAATGGACATTGTATAGGCAACTAGCAAATTCTGACTTGGTTGCTAATTCTTCCAAAATTATTGGAGATGAAGGAAGAAGAGAGGAAGTGATACTTTCTCCAGTTATCAAATGAGCAGAGTTCCAGGCTTTTGCTGTCCCGGCTGGAATCACATTGCCACAACTCAGGGAATTGCTGGTTCCTATTATTTCCTCGTCTGTTAGATTGAACTAGACTGAACAGGAGTGAAGAGCCTAGCAACTCTTCTAGTGAGATCTTCTGCTCCTGACTACAGTAGTTTCATCTATTTCTTCTAGACTGTACAGAGACTGTACAGAGACTAAGGAGCCTCTATTTGTATACTAAGACCCTAGCTTTCCTGTATTTGTGGAAAGGGACTGAGAATGAAAAATCAAGCTGCATTAGTCTGGTTTCTCTGAGAAGCAGATACCAGGATGGTGCAAGGATTTTATTAGGGGAATTTGTGCAAGGCTTTTATTAGGGGGAATGCCTGTATGAGAGAAAATGGAGAAGGAGCTGGCAGAGCCATCAGACTATGATGCAAGTCTAACCACAAGTGAAAGAGAGAAGGAAGGTTGGGTAGAAGTGACCTTGACCATTGTGCAGCCTAAAAAAGGTTCAACAGAGCCACTGTGGAATCCTTGAGCCAGCGTTGGCTACCAGAGGAGCCTGTTTCCCCAGAACAGGACTGCCTGCCATACTCTGTCATTGGCTGGGAGCAGCCTGTGGCAATTGTGGCCTTGGTACAGAGGTAACAATCTATATCAGGGCGCAGCAGGTAGAGACCTTGGTTATGATATTCCTATAGTTGGAGATCTGCAAGGCACAGTCTCCTGGCACTCTCAAAACCTTAATAAGCTTTTGCTGGAAATTAAAGAGAATGCTGGATGCCACTTCCTTTTGTGAAATATAGAAATCCAAACTGGTTGACATCTATTGCCATGAATTACTTTAGGAAAAAAGTGAAGTAATGGTGAATCAAAAGAGAAGGGATAAAGTATATTGGAAGTCCTCAGAAGTCTATAATATTAGAACTGAGTGATTCTTGAATTATTTTCTTAAGTTCAACTAAGTCTTCTTGATTAGGTGCCATTAGCTTTCTTAAAAATTTGACCAAAAACTTTTTGAATAGGTTGACTTATCCAGGTGCAAAATCATCTGTACCAGACATTTGGAGTGTAGCGGCAGAGCAAAACAAAGAGGACGGGGTTTCCTATGACTTGTTGATAGATTTACAGATGAGAATGCGTTTATTTGAAAAACAGACAATCTGGGCATCAGACAAGCCAGATATCAGACATTGGAGAATCAACTTTTTGCTAGTAGTTTTATTTTGATTTTTTTATGCTATCAAGTCCTAGCGTGGGCAAGCATAAGCAAGCACCAAACACTAAGCTCACCAAAACATTGCCCAGACAGGCATGTGATATCCACAGCAAAAGGACTTTCAAACCTGATTTATTCTTCTGTCTTCTCTCTAAGTCACAATTTGTGCTGATAAGATGACCTAATTTACTTAAAAGTGAAATGGAGAAGCTCAATAAAAATTGAGCAAATCCCGAGTTTATGTGTTGAACATCCCCATTAGCAGAAAGACTACAGGCAGAGGATGGGAGACATGCAGCCTGAAACAGGTTTTCACTCTGGTCAAGATTAAGAGATGAGAAAGCACATGAAATAATCTCAATTCACCATTTTGCAGCCTGGAAGACCTAGAAGAGGAGGAGAATGTTCTAAATAACCTATTTTTCTGATTATTTTCTCCCTCTTTACTGTAAATGGTCTAGCTGATAGTTTTCTTGCCATTTCTTCAGGGAGCTAGTCCTCAAGAAAAAGCCATCAGTATCAAACAGTTTTCTCAGATGATTTTCATTTTCTCTGATGACTTTTTTTAATTGCATTAATCTAGAATAATCCTGAAGTTCTTTTTGTCCTTTCATTCATTCTCCCAAGACACCTATGAACCACTATTCATCCTTTTAACCTTCCCATCACCTGGTTATGGCTCTTCTTTTCTGACTTGTGGGCAAGTCAAATCCTTTAAGAGAATTTACCAAACATATAATTTTATCAATGGCTGTTGGACCCTTCTTAGCTCTTGAGAGGTCCCATAGCTTGTGACCGAATGGCACATTTTAGTGATTTCTTCCCAAAAGAACTTATTCAAATGTAAAAGAATTTCCTTGCGTGTTTGAATCTTCTCCTGCAGCAATTTGAAGCTGTGAGCCCCAGCTCTGTGAAATGGATTATTAGATATCACCAGAGTCTATAAGGCTTGGAAATATTGCAGGACATTTGGTAAATTGAAAAGCAGCCTTGCAACTCTCTTCAGTATACAGGGGCAGTTTCAACACATTTTACAAGAGAAAGTAATGCAAAGAAAGAGTAATTTCAGTCTCCTCTGCTGATTACCACTCTTAGAACTCTCCCTCTCCTCCCTCCAAGGGGGTTAGCAAGGGCAGCTGGTTGCAAGGCTGCAGCTGTTCTTAATTGTTGACTTTAACTTTGCAATGGTCCCTGGTGGGAGAGGATGCCATATCTGCCCCCTGGAGTGGACTTACAGGTGTTGGAGAAATGTTTTCTTTCCTACAGGTTACTTGACACTCTTAACAGACAAGTTATTATGATATACCAGCTGACGTTGGGAGACATGAGCTTAAATAGTGCCTGACTTCCCCTGCTCCTTTCACATATGGACCTGCTGAAAAATATATGCTTTCTCTGCATTTCCCTGTACCCTGCCCCCTGCAGACAGGCAGGATACCTCAGCAGCAAAAGAGAATGTCAGGTGGAAGATCGTTATGAACTTGCTCAAAGCAGGCTCAGATTAAAATGGGTTCCAGACTGAAGTGTCTTGTTTTAAAAAAATGAGTATATGAGAAATATTAGCTTTTTTAAAATAGAAAGTTAAAATGCTACTTGGGAAAAAAAAATCTGGTTTTACTTTTATTTGTTTTCTAAGAGTGAATACACTGGAATTTGGTTTCTGAGTTAGGGCTGGGTATACCTTCATGCTTGCTCTGTTGATGTCATGATGGAGTTTCACTTACTGGCTGTGGATGTCACATGTGCAGTTAGTAACACAGTGAATATATTCATTTGAATGTATTAATATTAGCACAGTAATTGCTCAGATCATGAACTCCTTATTACCAAATTCAGACTGAAATTGAAGAAAGCAGGGAAAACCGCTAGACCATTCAGGTATGACCTAAATCAAATCCCTTATGATTATACAGTGGAAGTGAGAAATAGATTTAAGGGCCTAGATCTGATAGATAGAGTGCCTGATGAACTATGGAATGAGGTTTGTGACATTGTACAGGAGACAGGGATCAAGACCATCCCCATGGAAAAGAAATGCAAAAAAGCACAATGGCTGTCTGGGGAGGCCTTACAAATAGCTGTGAAAAGAAGAGAAGCAAAAAGCCAAGGAGAAAAGGAAAGATATAAGCATCTGAATGCAGAGTTCCAAAGAATAGCAAGACGAGATAAGAAAGCCTTCTTCAGCGATCAATGCAAAGAAATAGAGGAAAACAACAGAATGGGAAAGACTAGAGATCTCTTCAAGAAAATTAGAGATAGCAAGGGAACATTTCATGCAGAGATGGGCTCAATAAAGGACAGAAATGGTATGGACCTAACAGAAGCAAAAGATATTAAGAAGAGATGGCAAGAATACACAGAAGAACTGTACAAAAAGGATCTTCATGACTCGGATAATCACAATGGTGTGATCACTCATCTAGAGCCAGATATCCTGGAATGTGAAGTCAAGTGGGCCTTAGAAAGCATCACTACTAACAAAGCTAGTGGAGGTGATGGAATTCCAGTTGAGCTATTTCAAATCCTGAAAGATGATGCTGTGAAAGTGCTGCCCTCAATATGCCAGCCAATTTGGAAAACTCAGCAGTGGCCACAGGACTGGAAAAGGTCAGTTTTCATTCCAATCCCAAAGAAAGGCAATGCCAAAGAATGCTCAAACTACCACACAATTGCACTCATCTCACATGCTAGTAAAGTAATGCTCAAAATTCTCCAAGCCAGGCTTCAGCAATACGTGAACCGTGAACTTCCTGATGTTCAAGCTGGTTTTAGAAAAGGCCTAGGAACCAGAGGTCAAATTGCCAACATCTGCTGGATCATGGAAAAAGCAAGAGAGTTCCAGAAAAACATCTATTTCTGCTTTATTGACTATGCCAAAGCTTTTGACTGTGTGGATCACCACAAACTGTGGAAAATTCTGAAAGAGATGGGAATACCAGACCACCTGACCTGCCTCTTGAGAAATCTGTATGCAGGTCAGGAAGCAACAGTTAGAACTGGACATGGAACAACAGACTGGTTCCAAATAGGAAAAGGAGTACTTCAAGGCTGTATATTGTCACCCTGTTTATTTAACTTCTATGCAGAGTGCATCATGAGAAACGCTGGGCTGGAAGAAACACAAGCTGGAATCAAGATTGCCGGGAGAAATATCAATAACCTCAGATATGCAGATGACACCACCCTTATGGCAGAAAGTGAAGAGGAACTCAAAAGCCTCTTGATGAAAGTAAAAAAGGAGAGTGAAAAAGTTGGCTTAAAGCTCACTATTCAGAAAACGAAGATCATGGCATCCCGTCCCATCACTCCATGGGAAATAGATGGAGAAACAGTGGAAACAGTCTCAGACTTTATTTCTTTGGGCTCCAAAATCACTGCGGATGGTGACTGCAGCCATGAAATTAAAAGACGCTTACTCCTTGGAAGAAAAGGTATGACCAACCTAGATAGCATATTCAAAAGGAGAGACATTACTTTGCCGACTAAAGTCCAACTAGTCAAGGCTATGGTTTTTCCAGTAGTCATGTATGGATGTGAGAGATGGACTGTGAAGAAGGCTGAGCGCCAAAGAATTGATGGTCTTGAACTGTGGTATTGGAGAAGACTCTTGAGAGTCCCCTGGACTACAAGGAGATCCAACCAGTCCATTCTAAAGGAGATCAGCCCTGGGATTTCTTTGGAAGGAATGATGCTAAAGCTGAAACTCCAGTACTTTGGCCACCTCATGTGAAGAGTTGACTCATTGGAAAAGACTCTGATGCTGGGAGGGATTGTGGGCAGGAGAAGAAGGGGACGACCAAGGATGAGATGGCTGGATGCATCACTGACTCGATGGACGCGAGTCTGAGTGAACTCTGGGAGTTGGTGATGGATGGGGAGGCCTGGCGTGCTGCGATTCATGGTGTCGCAAAGAGTCGGACACGACTGAGTGACTGAACGGAACGGAACGGAATTGCTCCTCCTTCCTCCCTTAGGTGTTGAATACCCAGGGATTTTTCCCTGGACTCCAGGCCTGTTCTATCCACCTCTGACCGACCCCTCACTCTTACCCTGATAACCCACTTCTAGACCAGCACCTAGACTTCTGTGTCTAGCCTGGTGTGCACATACTTCATTTTGAAGAACGGCTACATTTGAAGGTGGAATGAGAGGAGTCAGAGCCTGCACATGCATGTGATCAGAGTTCCTCAGGTCCAGCTGAGAGCAAAGAAAAGGGTGCCCTGGACCTGGTCTCCATGTGTGTTCTTGCTGGGATCTAACACTGTTAGGGATGGGCCTACATACTACCTCTCCTACTGGCTGGTGCAATACTTAAAAAAAAAAAAAAGGCAAACAAACATGGGTTTTAATTTTAAGACTAGGTTAAATTTATCACTCATTCTAGGTTTCAAGGCAATTACATAGGAAAGTAGTCTCAATGGAAACAGAAAGTGAAACTGACTAATTTGGGTCCCCTTTTAAAGATACATGAATTGCTTCCTTTGGCAGACAATGCGTTATTCTGATGTTGATTTGAATGTTTGAAAGTTATTGATATTTTAGTAAAGTACATCCAAAGGATGTATGGTAACATTTTGTTGCAGTGCAGTGAATGTTGAACAGTATTTAAGAAACCCACAAATGGTGCTGTCTTGACCGTTGTTCAGGTCCAGAGCTATGACAATAAGCATGATCACAGCACTCAGTTCTGTTAGTTAAACACCTAGATTATTCAGCCAGGTTAAAGACTTCCCAGATTTATTATAGTATCCATCTTAGTAAGAGGTCAGTAAATATTTATTGTATTTTAAAAATTGACCCAGTGTCTGAAAATGTTTGGTTGCATTAGTGTTTGCAATAGTCCAAAACTGAGTCAGCATAAATTTCATGGTGCTTCCAGTTGTTTCAATGGCCTTGAAAAGCAACTCCAGCTTCCAAAGCCAACTGTGCTGATGACTGGTCAAAGATACTTTAAAGTGAGAAGGTGGAGATAATTATTCCATTTACTGTCAAGTAGATGCAAGAATGTCCTCACCTCAGTGTTATTTGACTCATATCCAGAAGACTGGGGCCCACTTCAGTCTCAGCTTCATAATGGTTTCAGGCCATTCATTGGCCATTATCTCTTTGATCTTTAGTTCACTGGTTTGAAGTGGTTTAAGATAAATAATGCCCAGTGATTTCTGATAGGTTCTATCCAGGAGGGTGTATTATCTTTCTGTGATTGTGGATAAGTTTGGGAATGGGTGATAGAGGAGTTGGATCAATGAAAAAAGCAAGAGAATTCTAGAAAAACATCTACTTTTGCTTTATTGACTATGCCAAAGCCTTTGGCTGTGTGGATCACAACAAACTGTGGAAAATTCTTCAAGAGATGGAAGATGGGAATACCAGACCATCCGACCTGCCTCCTGAGAAATCTGCAGTTCAAGAAGCAATAGTTAAAACTGGACATGGAACAACAGACTGGTTCCAAATTGGGAAAGGAATATGTCAAGGCTGTATATTCTAACCCTGCTTATTTAACTTATATGCAGAATACTTCATGCGAAATGCTGGGCTGGATGAAGCACAAGCTGGAATCAAGATTGCTGGGAGAGATATCAATAACCTCAGATTTGCAGATGACACCACCCTTTGGCAGAAAGTGAAGAACTAAAGAGCCTCTTGATGAAAGTGAAAGAGGAGAGTGAAGAAGTTGGCTTAAAACTCAACATTCAGAAAATGAGGATCATGACATCTGGTCCCATCACTTCATGGCAAATAGATGGGGAAACAGTGGAAACAGTGAGAGGCTTTATTCTGGGGGACTCCAAAATCACTGCAGAGGGTGACTGCAGTCATGAAATTAAAAGACACTTGTTCTTTGGAAGAAAGGTGATGACCAACCTAGACAAGATATTAAAAAGCAGAGACATTACTTTACCAACAAAGGTCGGTCTAGTCAAGGCTATTGTTTTTCCAGTAGTCATGTATGTATGTTAGAGTTGGACTATAAAGAAACCTGAGTGCCAGAGAATTGATGCTTTTGAGCTGTGGTGTTGGAGAAGACTCTTGAGAGTCCCTTGGACTACAAGGAGATCCAACCAGTCCATCCTAAAGGAGATCAGTCCTGGGTGTTCATTGGAAGGACTGATGTTGAAGCTGAAACTCCAATACCTTGGCCACCTGATGTGAAGAGCTGACTCATTTGAAAAGACCCCGATGCTGGGAAAGATTGAGGGCAGGAGAAGAAGGGGACGACAGAGGATGAGATGGTTGGATGGCATCCCTGACTCAATGGACATGGGTTTGGGTGGACTCTAGGAGTTGGTGATGGACAGGGAGGCCTGGCGTGCTGCAGTCCATGGGGTCTCAAAGAGTTAGACACAACTGAGCAACTGAACTGACTGACTGATAGAGGAGTTATGTAATCAGAAGATTGATAGGCTCTGATGAGGGTATCCACTGGGAGCCCAAGGTAATTCATGAAGTGATCCCAGCCTTCTACTTTGCCTTAAAGCATTGTGGGGTTTCCCTCCTAAGGATCCTATTTTTCACCTTGAACACCTTAATTCATATTGTATCTGTTATGTCCCCAAATGGCTTTAAATTTCAGTATTATTCAAATTGTGAACTTTGATCCATTAGTGGTTGTTAAAGTTAAATTCATGGATCAAACCAGAACTGAAGAAAGAAGTAGAATTAAACAAAGTAGAAGATATCAGATCACTTCTTAGGCAACAGGGAAAGTATTAGTTTAGCAAAATTTTTGTTTCAATTGTTCATGTAGGAGACAGTACTGAGTGAGTGAGTGAGTAAAGTTGCTCAGTCGTGTCCGACTCTTTGTGACCCCATGGACTGTAGCCCACAAGGCTCCTCAGTCCATGGAATTTTCCAGGCAAGAGTACTGGACTGGGTTGCCATTTCCTTCTCCAGGGGATCTTCCCAACCCAGGGATCGGACCCGAGTCTCCCGCACTGCAGGCAGACGCTTTACCGTCTGAGCCACCAGGGAAGCCCCAGACAGTATTGAAGAGTGCTATAAACTTTGTATTCTTTACATGGGTAGTAATGAGAAAAATGTGGAACGCACAGACTTACGGCAGGCTGTTTGGTTTTTAGGCATATGGCAGGCATTAGGAAGGAGAGGGAAGGTTAGGGACAGGAGGCTTTCTGTACGTAACTTTCACCACTCCATATAGGTAGCCAGCCTCCCAGTTTGCCTTCTCATTCAGGTCATACCTTTTGATTTTGCTTCTTTATCCTTGCTTTGTAGAGGACCATCATGAAATCAAAATATCCTTTAGTGAGTACTTTTCTGCTTGTAAGGTGCTTTTGTCCACTCCATCCCATTTTATTATGGATTCTAGATTCTAAAAGCCAGGTTCATCCCCAAGTGAAGGCCAGGTTCAACTTCCTGCCTCTGAGTCCTCCAGCAGGATATTCTCTAGCCTGTTTTGATGATTCATTGTTAATATGACCACTGCCTAGGAGGTGATTCACTTATCTGACCTTATTTCCTGGGTCTGATTAACTTTTAAATTTTGAAGTTATGTTGCTGTTACTTAAGTTAAGGTATAATTGGGCTTATGACATCTCTAGTAACCAAGAGATGATATCAGATGAGTTTCAAGAATGAAGGTCACAAGTGGAAGAGGATGGCTTCTGGATGCTAGGCAACTCCAGGGAGGCAGGGATGGCCCAACATCTCATTATTTACTGGTTAATGGAGGACTCCACTGAGAATTACAAACTCAAGCAGCCAGCTGTTTTTTAGAAGGATGGTTTTGTTGTAATGTTGTCAAACTACCATTCTCGGGGCCCAACTGTTCCACTCTGGGATCCTGCTATTGCTAGCAATCTACTTCCTCCAATTCAGTTGCTGAATTGATTCAGTTGCTGAATTGAATTCAGTTATTGAAAGCCTGCTAGTCCTCTTCCCCTGGGGATCTATACAGAAACGGTAGAACTCTGGGATGAAAAGATGGAGGCTTACCTCTAGGACATTTGGTTAGTGGGACCTATTTATTTTCAAACCTCTTTCATCAAGTAACACCAGCTAATGCTAAAGAGAGTGAAAGTCATACTGGCTTTGTGTCTCTGTTGAAAGCTCCTCGCATTCACCAAAAAAAACAAAAACAAAAAAACCCATCTCTTTGGAGGAGAACTCTTAAGCCTAGAAGGAGTTAAGCTGTGTGTCTGCACAGTGCGGCTTTGTTCTGGCAACGTCCCATTAGTTTAGGTCATTTCTGATGACTTCACTCTCCTGGTGACATCAGCCTCTAATCTCCTGAAGGTGAATTCATGTGCGATCGCTTCAAAATGCTCACTCCCTGAGTTCCAGGCCATTCCCGTTGATATATGGACAGAGCCTGTCTTTCCCTGGCCGCAGTCTGGTCTGTGCGCCGCATTTGTGCTTACCATATCATATTACCGTGTGGACATTATGTCACTCACTGGCACAGCCCAGCTCAAAAACTGAAATGTGCTTTTGCAAGCAAAAAACCAAAAGCTAACAGCACCTCTCTCCGTGCCCTACCCCAGGTATAAAATAAAAAGGTTAGAAGGATGGTTCGACTGTATTCCGGTTAGTTATTTTTCTAACTGCTCTCTCTTCTGCACCCTCTAAGTGGTCTGAATGCTGATAGCATCTTTGTCTTAGTTTTCAGTTCATTATACCCACTAACTCTTGAATATGTTTGGTTACTGATGGCACAAATTAAATCTAAGACCTTGAAATAATTTAGTTTAGACTTGTTCTAAAGTATCAAGCCTGTAAATGAAAGTAGCTTGTTTACCTTCTAAGACCATTTCCTTTGCTCTGCCTTTCAGATGTCATGAAAGAATAAAGAGTTGTCAGGAAAGCAGCCTGGGCTTGTTGGGTGGGTGTCCACTTCAACCACAGTGGTGTAGCTGTGCACGTGCCCCAAGTGCTGAGAGGGACACGATGCCTCTGGGGCTGCGGCACACAGCCTGGGACGGTCCCCGGAGCTTGCCCAGTCTTAGACCAGTGTAAGCACAGGCTATGCCCCTTTCTGCCCTTCTGCTGTTAGCCACAGGCTGTGGTGACACCCAGTTATGTCAGTATGGATTCAGAATGCTACAGGGTCTCCCTGAGCCCCACTATTACCCCATGGCTCCCACCATCGCAGAGAAGTTAATGTGTTCTGTTTGGGGTTCTATGTCCTCAGATGGGACCTGGGCTGAAATGAGGCAGAGGAGAGGATCCTGTCTGCAGAGAAGCAGAATCCCCACACCATTTTCAGCCCTGTGCATCCATTTTTTCTTCTGATTCATGGCTCTTGGCAGTCAACAGTACCTTCTGGTATTCAGAGCTAGCAGGGTATGCACTGGGGTTTAAAATCACATCAGAAATATTTCATAGTAACATAGTGTTTTTAAGAGGAGAGCCTAGTGTTTAAACAAGCCAATACAATGCCACTGTCACTATTTATCTTCATTTCATATTGAAGGGAAAGAAAGACATGAATAGAGCAATTTATCCTTACAGGCGTCACAGTGCAGTTTTCCAATAGTAATGACTGCTTCGATTCGGTTTGGGAGTCATCGACAGACTACAGGGGTACTGAAAAGATACTATATGTTTTCACAAAATAAATTCAGAGGCTCTTATTTTTTTGAGGAAGGAAATAAAATCCCTGGATGACTTGCCAATAAAATTTTAAACGCAGGGATAATTAAGCTTTCTGAGTTTCAGGTCTGTTGTAGTTGAGGGTGGGGGTGGGGTGGGAGGTTGACTGCATCAGAGGAAACTTGTGGTATCTTAGTCCAGAATGCTGGCACCATTACCGTTCACATCTGCTCATGACGTACGAAGATATTGGACTTTTTAAAGGTCTGGTATGAAGTAAGCCAACTTCCTTCCTCCTCCTGCTGCATCTCCAAGGAGGTGCAAATATTAGAGAAGCCTGTTTACAAACATATTTGCAATGCCATTCTCTTTCTTGGTTCATGTAGAGAAGAAAATAGAAAAAAAGGAATAAAGAAAGGCCCAGAAACCTAATGAAAATAAGTGAAGTTTAAAAATTTGTGTTTTGTGCCCAAATTCTTACTTGTTCTCTTCCGGCATGATGGTTTTACTTGCACACAGTTTATACGTGCATATGCTTTATACGTGCCCATGTTTGCTCCCTTTCCTGCAAATAAGTATTGAGATCTCCCAGTTTCCTGGTATTGAGGTATTGAGGTATTGAGATCTCCCAGTTTCCTGCTCCCTGCAAGCTTCTGGAGAATAAGAAGGTAAAGCCTGAGAGAACTGCAGGAACTCTACTTTCCTAGCAGTGAGATGCTTCACATGGGCGATTGGGCTATAGTCTAATTTGGGGATGAAAGTAGAGGTAGGTGTTTGCCTATTCAGGTGGGTGGGAGTGGGTGGGGTGTAATGAAGAGCCCTGGATAAGCTGAGCCTTGTATCATTCCCATATGCACTATTGGGTGTTCTTGGGGCGGGGATGCTTTCTTTCTGTTTCTGAGGAGATTGAGAGAGGTCAGCTTTTGCAGTTGGAGAGGAAAGGCTGACAGTATCAACCTAGGTAGTTTTCTCATAGTGTCATTACTCTGGTGATGGCATAAACCACCAATCCTGCAAACTAGTGGGCTCGTTGATGAGCACGCCCTGCCATCCTGTGCTGAGTACTTGTCCTCAGGGTGGGATTGCTGAGTCACTACAGGGGCGTACTTCCCCCAAGTCTGGGATCAGAGGTTGACTGCATAGTGTCCACTGTTTCATTAACTCCTGCACCCCCCGGGGAAAGCCTTCCACTCCCTACCTCCCTCTTAGAGTATTTTGCGTGGATTAGGTTCATGCCATGCTCTGCAGCAGCACCACCATCAGTTTGACGCAGGCTTAGGGTGATGCTGGTAGCTGGAGGTATAGAAGAGAGGGAACCTATCCCTAAAAGGCTGATGCGCACATGCACATCCATCAACGTGTGTGCTGGGCACACTCACATCAGCAGGTCTTTCACTAAAACTCTGCCATCTACTGTCGGTCTGACCCTGAGAGAGAACTGTAGCCCCATATTTATCATTAGTTCTGGGACTCTGGTTCAGAAGGGAAAAAGTTCCTGCTGGAGCTATCAGTGTCTGCAGCCCGCGGGAAGATAAACACATATGTAGCTGATGATAGATATTGGTTTATTTGGGGCTTCTCCAGAGGCTCAGGGTTAAGAGTCCCCCTGCAATGCAAGATACGTGGGTTCGATCCCTAGGTTGGGAAGATCTCCTGGAGAAGGAAATGGCAACCCACTCCAGTATTCTTGCCTGGGAAATCCCATAGACAGAGGAGCCTGGCGGGCCATGAGGTTGCAAGGAGTCGGACATGACTGAGCAACTGAGCACACCCAGCATACGCACCCTGTCTAGAAGCCAGCTGAGCGGCTTCTGATAACGTGTGCACATGTATTTCCTGACCTGCCCCACCCTGCCAAGTTCCTTTGAGTGTGTGATCTGATGAGAAGTTCCCACCAGGACCACCTCAGGGGGTCCTCATTTGGCCCCAGTTGTCACCAAAGGGTTTGGCTCCTTGAATGGTGGGGCGCTCATGTCTCAATATGACACCTTCATCTTTCTTGTGTCTAGAGCAGAGTCTGGCATACACAGGCACTGGGGAACTGCTTGATGAGTTGATCTGTTGAAATCAATAAAAAATTTGCTGACTAAAATAAACCCTGAGCACAAAAGCAGTTTTAGATAAAACATTAAGTTTCAGTGATCCAAAGTGTACAAAACATGTAGTTCTTTGAAAGGACCTATCTTGATGTACGTTTACAAATCCACCTACTTTTCTTCCATTTGACATATTTTAATAGTGTGGTCACGGCGTGGGCTTCCAAAAAGGGTTAAATCTAAGGATGGGGATTTGCGGTTTTCTCCAAAATGGGGGATCGTAATCTAGCAGTTTGTTGGTCTGCTGTTTAACTTCTCTGTTAAAGAATTCAGGGAGGTGTATTCCATAAAGCTGGCTTCTCAGATGATATTTTTTTCCCCTTTAATATTCTCATCCAATCCATGAACAAGATACAGCTCTTCATTTATTTTGATCTTAAATTCTTTCAGTAATATTTTCTTATTTTCCTAAGTATTCTGTATTTTTTGATGTTATTATGCATGGTGTTTTTTAAAAAAATTTTATATTGATTGATTATTGCTTGTATGTAGAAATACAATTATTTTTTGTACATTGTATTATAATGCCACAACCTTGCTGTGTTAGCTCACTTTGTAGTTCTAGTAGCTTCTTTGTATATTCCACCAGATTTTCTACACAGATAATCATGTCGTCTTCTTCCTTTTACTTCTTGCTTTCTAATATTTATGTCTCTAAATTTTATTTCTTACCTTATTGTACTGGTTATATCCTTCATTATAGTGTTGAATAAAAGCAGTAAAAATAGACATTTTTGTCTTGTTCTTGATTTTAGAGGAGTGTGATGTTGATTCTACGTTGTTATTTTTTTGTAGATATCTTTTGTCCATTTGAAGAAGTTCCCTTCTATTCCTAGCTTGCTAAGTTGTTGTTGTTTTTTTTTTAATCAGAATGTAGGTTGGATTTTGGCATATCCTTTTTATACATATATTGAAATGATAAATGGCTTTTCTTTTTGTTTGTTCATATTGTGAATTAAGTTGATTGATTTTTGAAGGTTAAATCAGCCTTGCATCCCTGGGACAAATTGCACTTGGTTATGATGTCTTAGGAGAAGGCAATGGCACCGCACTCCAGTACTCTTGCCTGGAAAATCCCATGGATGGAGGAGCCTGGTAGGCTGCAGTCCATGGGGTTGCTAAGAGTCGGACACAACTGAGCGACTTCACTTTCACTTTTCACTTTCATACATTGGAGAAGAAAATGGCAACCCACTCCAGTGTTCTTGCTTGGAGAATCCCAAGGATGGGGGAACCTGGTGGGCTGCCATCTGTGGGGTCGCACAGAGTCGGACACGACTGAAGTGACTTAGCAGTAGCAGCAGTAGCAGTATGATGTCTTATCCTTTTTATATATTGTTGAATCTGATTTGCTAAAATTGTGTTTTGAATTTCTGCATCTATATTTATGAGAAATATTGGACTGTAGTTTTCTTTTCTTGTAATGTCTTTAGGTTTTTTGTTACTAGTGTAATGATAGCCTTGCAGAATGAATTGGAAAATAGTTCCTCCTCTTTAATCTTCTGGAAGAGTTTGTGTAAAAATTGTATTGTTTCTCCCTTATATGTTTAGTCCCTCATAGCTCAGTTGGTAAAGAATTCGCCAGCAACGCAGGAGACCCTGATTGGATTCCTGGGTCGGGAAGATCCTCTGGAGAAGGCATAGGCTATCCTGTCAGTATTCTTGGGCTTCCCTTGTGGCTCAGTTGGTAAAGAATCTGCCTGCAGTGCAGGAGACCTGGCTTTGATCCCTGGATTGGGAAGATCCCCTGGAGAAAGGAAAGGCTACTCACTTCAGTATTCTGGCCTGGAGAATTCCATGGACTGTATAGTCCATGGGGTCACAGAGTTGGACATTACTGAGTGACTTTCACTTTCACTGCTGAAGTCTTTGGGTCTGGAATTGTCTCTGTAGGAAGAGTTTTAACTATGAATTTAACATTTTTAGAAATAAAGGACTATTTAAATAACCTATTTATTTTGTGTGAGTTGTGGTAATTTGTGTCTTTCAAGGGATTTTTCCATTTCACTTAAGTTATCAGATTTATTGTCATAAGGTTTTTAACAATATTTTGTTCTTTTCCTTTTATTATCTGTAGAATCTGTAATGATGTTGCTTCTCTCCTTGATGATAATCATAAAAAAAGTCTTCTCTCTTTTTTTCTTACTAACCTTGGTAGAGGTTTGTCAATTTTTTGACAATTTTTTGCCTTCTTATGGTTTCATTAATTTTCTCTATATTTTTCTTTTTACTATTTCATTGATTTCTCCTCTGATTTTTTTTTACTTGTTTACATTGCTAGTTTCTTTAATTGGAAGCTTTATGCTATTGATTTGGTTCCCTTTTTAATGTAGGCATTAGAACTATATATTTTCCTTTAAATTGTTGCTTTAGGAGCGTCTCATAGATTTTTATATATTGCATATTCATATTCATTTTCATTCATTTAGTGTACTTTCTAATTTCCCTTTTGATTATGTTTTGATTTATGGGTTATTTAAAAGCACTTTATTTAGTTTCTAAATATTTGGGAGATTTTTCCAGAGATAATTCTTCTGTTGATTTCTAATTTAATTCCATGGTGGTCAAAGAACATCTTTTGTATGACCTGGATCTTTTTAAATTTATTGAGACTTCTTTTATAGCCAGGAATATGGTTTATCTTGGTAATGGTCAGTGTGAGGTTGAAGAAAAAGTGTATTTTCTGTTGTTGAATGGAGTGTTCCATAAATATCAATTAGATCAAGATGGTTGATAGTATTTTTCAAATTTCTATATCCTTACTGATTTTCTCTGTAATTATTCAATCAATTGTTAAGAGAGGGTTTGAAATCTCTGAATGTAGTGGGGACTCCAATTATATATTGTACAGGTATATTAGACTGTTTGAAGTTGTACTATAGCTAACACTCTGTTAGTTGTATTTTAGTCTTTTTCCTCTTTGTGTTTTATTTATTTTAGTGATTTTTTTTTTTCTGCAATGTCTTTTCTGCTGGTACTTCCTTACAGTGGTGTTTTCATCTCTAGAAGTTTGATTTGAGTCTTTTTTTTGGTAATATATTCCCCCCTCTCAACTTTCTGAATATGTGGAATACAATTAAAATCTCTTTTAAAATGCTCTTGTCTGTTAATTTTAACATCTATGTGTTTTGGGTTGGTTTTGATTGGTTGATTTTTTTCTCCTCAATATTTTCCTGTTTCTTTGCATGTCCAATATTTTTTGATAGAGTGGAGCTTTATAAATTCTCCATATTTATGTAGAACTCATCTATTGAGTTCTGGTTATTTTTATTCTTATAAATATCTTGAACTCTGTTCTGGGCTTAGATGTAGTTAAGTTACTTAAGAATTGTTTGATCCTTTGAGATCTTACCTTTAATATTTGTGAGGTGGGAGTGAAACACTGCTTAGTCTGGGGGCTATTGTTTACCACTACTGAGGCAAGAAGGGCTTCCCTGAAGACTCAGATGGTAAAGAATCTGCCTGCAATGCAGGAGACCTGGGCTCGATCCCTGGATCGGGAAGATCCCCTGGAGGAGGGAATGGCTGCCCACTCCAGTATTCTTGCCTGGAGAATTTCATGGACAGAGGAGTCTGGGGGGCTACAGTCCTTGGGGTCACAAAGAGTTGGACAGAACTGAGCAACTAACACACAGTGAAGCAAAAACTTTCTGATTATTCAGTTCTCTGTAAATTATGAGGTTTTTCAGTCTGGTGGGGGGACTACTTTTCCTGTCCTTTCATGAGCTCCAGGCACTGTTCTTTGTAATTCTCTGACCTCTGCTAGTTTCTTCCCATGTATGCATTGATTAGTATTGTGCTGAATCCCCAAGGGGGACTCGCTATGGATGTCCAGTTTTCTTGCCCTGCAGCTCTTTCTTCTCCTACTAGCCAGCCAGCTTTAGCCATGTTGGTGTTTGGAAACTCTTAGCGGCATCTCTTCACTGTAGGGAGTCTGTTAGACTACATCCCACTTCCTCTGTCAGGGCCTGGAAGCCTGCATGGCAGTAAACTGGCGCTGTTGTAGGGCCCTCCTCTTTCATCTTTTATCTTGCGCTTTCTCCTGGGTTCTGTCCTGGTAATTAACTACCATCATTTTAACTTCCTAATGCCATCAAACGTATGTTTTTTTATGCTTTATCTAATTTTTCTAGTATTCTTTTGCAAAAGATTTGGTAGTAATTACTGTCCGCAACTGTTGGAATAAGAAACCCCAAACCTTTCCATTTCCATCAGGTTTTTCCCAGAGGAGTAAGTGGTTATTCTGGTCTGGTGGGGTCCCAGGTAGAGTCTGAGTGAGATTCAAAGCTGGGAATCCAGCATGTCTGACAGTTCTTGTGGAAGAGCCTCCTCTCTGGTTAGGATTGAGGAGACATTTGAGAGAGTGCTGATCCTGAAGGGAGAAGGAGCCAAACAAATGAGTTTCACCCAAGAACTGAATCTAGGTTATCAAAGAAGAGGAGCGGTGAGCGTGATGTCAGTCATTCATACCCCTTTTAGTCCAGCTCCCACTGGATTTATAAAGAGCTGCCTAGAGAGAGTTGACTGTATGTTAAAACCGAAAGGGTACTTTTACTCGATATTCTGCCAAAAATAAAAAAGGAGCCAGAGGCCCTCCATCAGCAGCTGGGAGCAAGAACCAGTGAAATTTGAGTTATTACTGTTAATATGACCCTTTAGGAACACCCTGGCTAGTGAGGTTTGAAGAAATCAAGTTATACAGGGGCCAGGTTAGCCTGGAGCCAGCTGAAACTTTACGGTGCTTCGTTAGTAAAAAGAGTCCTTGGCACAAACCAATTGTCCATCAGAAACTATCCTGAGGCCAGAAACTCATTTTACCTTGATTCCAGAATGTCCATCAGATGGTGTGGCTCTTGCCTGGGACTCATATTTTTCTGGGCTGGTATTCAGAGAGATTGACTTGAGGTCCTTAACATTTTGCAACAAGTCACACATAGGGCCAGGTTTGCTGAGACTTAATGTGGCAATTTGTTGCTAACCTGAAGACGTTGTGCAGATATGAAACGATTAATCTGATGCATAAAATGAAAGACAGGTAGTGGAGGTAGGGTGGGGGAAGCGATTTCCAATGAACATAGCTCTAGTTCATAAGACGAAATCTATATTTCACTCAGCAGAAGGTACAAATCTGTATTGCATTAACTCTGCAATTCTAACCAAAACAAAGACAGGATGGCAAATATTTAAACAGTGATTAAAACGTTGCCCAGGCAATAGGAAATGGCTCCTCTTGCCAACTGTTTGCTTGGACGGAATGAAACGAGGGGCACACAAACCTTGTCTGCCTGGTTGTTCTCAGGGACCCTTCTCTGGCACAAGGTCAGCACCCTCAATCATTAATTTGAGTCCAATGGATCCCACTGGAAAGACCCTATTGAGAAAGAACTCTGACATCTGTTAAAGGCTAAAAGGGTCTTCAATATATATTTTTCTTTGAACATATTTTACTTATAAAAATGGCAGGGTGTAATCAGAGCAGATTTCTCTACCAGAAGTTTGAATGCTTAATTCAAAACAAACCCATATTTGATTGGGTAGTATATTTCTCCCCCACCTCCCTCATTTGGCTCTTTGCCAGCTGTTAGTCTAATTGCAGTGGTGGCAGCCTGAGATTCTACAGCCCTCAAGGGCAACTTGAAGGAAATGTTGCCATGCCTAATTATGGTGATACCTTGATTGAAAGTCATACTCTGCTCTTGAATGGCCTAAAATGACATGGCAGCACAGACTCACGTAAGGACATCCCCACAAATCTATATTTTGTTAAGGTTCAATGTTGCATTCATGTCAGAAGTGACCCTGAAACATTCTCACTCCAATTTTTGTAAACAGTCAGGATGACCACAACTTTGATCAAATCCCACTCAGCATTTTCCTTAGTCTTCTTGAAAGATAAGCTGTTTGGTGTATTGGCACAAAGTAGTCACAGTGCTACCATGCTCTTTTGCAGACAGACAGATGGCCTGGTGACTTAATTCACATTGGTAAATAGCATTCACTGTCACATTCTCAGCTCTGGACTAAACACTGCAGGTAAGCAGCCAAGGGAAGAGGAAGTGTTAGAAGTGAATTGTGTCCCCTCTTCTCCCCACAAAGATATTTTGGAAGTCTAACCCCCAGTACCTCAGAATGTGTTCTTATTTGGAAATAAGGTCACTGCAGATTAATTAGTTAAGGTGGAGTGACACTGGAATAGCTGCTGCTGCTGCTGCTCAGTCGCTTCAGTCGTGTCCGACTTTGTGCGACCCCATAGACGGCAGCCCACCAGGCTCCCCCATCCCTGGGATTCTCCAGGCAAGAACACTGGAGTGGGTTGCCATTTCCTTCTCCAATGCATGAAAGTGAAAAGTGAAAGTGAAGTCGCTCAGTCGTGTCCGACTCTTAGCAACCCCATGGACTGCAGCCTACCAGGCTCCTCCGTCCATGGATTTTCCAGGCAAGAGTACTGGAGTGGGGTGCCATTGCCTTCTCCAGCACTGTAGAGTAGCCTCTAAATCCGATATGACTGTGTCTTTCTGGCTGCATGAAAACAGAGATACACGTGGAGAATGCCACGTAACAATGGAGGCAGAGGTTGGAGTTACACGGTTGCCTGTGGCTCAGAGGTAAAGAATCTGCTTTCAGTTTTGGAGACGTGGAGACGTGGAGATGTGGGCTCGATCCCTGGGTTGGGAAGACCCCCCCCCCCCAACCCCGCCCCAACCAGAGGAGGAAATGGCAACCTGCCCCAGGATTCTTGCCTGGGAAATTCAATGGACAGAGGAGCCTCGCGGGCTGCAGTCCATGGGGTCGCAGAGAGGGTAACACAATTGAGCGACTAAACAACAACAGCAACAACAAGCCAAACTGCCAGTGATTGCCGGAAAACCACCAGGAGCCAGGAGAGGGACAAACAAAATTTCTTACCTGCAGGTTTCAGCAGTAATGTGAAAAACCACATTTTTCAGTAATGTGGCCCTGTTGACACTTTGGTATCAGTCTCCAGAACTGTAGACAGTACATTTCTGTTGTTTTAAGTCACTTGGTTTGTGGCACTTTGTTCCAGCTGCCCTAAGAAACTACTACAGTGTGGGATACACTGTGTTCTTAGGCAACATGGGACCTGACGATGGATCTCTGTAGAGTAAGGATGACATGTCGGATGGACAGAGGCCCCGAGTTACTAGACCGGGTTACTAGAGGAGACAAATTTTAAGCTGATTTCCGGGTGTCATCATGTGAATCCTCAAACTATCTGAAGTGACTTTGTTTTCCCCCTGTGCAGTCTGGACACCTGAGCGACAGTGAAGGACAGGGGAGTCTGGCGTGCTGCAGTCCATGGGGTTGCACAGATTTGGACATGCCTGAGTGAGAGAACACACAGACACACACATGCAGTCTGGACCCAAGAGAAGGCAGTCTGCGATCTGGGCTCAAGTGGCCAATTCTCTTCCTACCACACAGAATATACTCATTAGAATCACATGAACTAGCCCCAGCTTAATAGACACCCTCTTTATTCCTAGTCGGCCAACAAAAGTATAGGGTAGCCTAATGACGTAGATAAAAAGGAATTTGGGATGTAGAATGTGAAAACCAAGGGTCCAATGGCTAATTATTCCACATCAAATATAACTATCCTAACCCAAGTAGCTGTTCTAAAACCCAAATCAGTAGAACCCTGACAAAATTCCTTTTAAAGTGCTAGAACAGAGATTCAGACACTGAATTTGATGAATTAGTGCAATTTTGGATCCAGCGCCAGTCTAGCAGCCCATTCCAGCCTTTGTAAATGTGAATGCAGCTTGCTTGGCTCCATGCCCATGCTAGGGGCTCCAGGAAGCTCTGATTCTCCTAGCCGGCTTCCTACTACACCAGAGCCATGTTCACTCTCTAAAATGATGATCTCCCCATGTCCCTTTCTGTGTACAGCCTTTGGTAGCTCTGACTGCCTATGGATCAAATAGAAGCAGGATGTTTTAATAAGCCTCTATGATCTGTCCCTGCACTAGACTCCTCTCCCACCATCCTCTCCCTTTAATTTTACATCTAGCTTCACAAAATTAATTGTCGTGTCCGTAGTACATCCTTATGTGTCCTGCCCTGGTGGCATTAACCTGCTATCCTCTAAACATACAATGTCATTTCCTTCTTTTTCTTCTAGGGAAACTCCAGTTAACCTTCAAAACCTTGTAAGGAGCACTTATCTATGAAAGCCTTCCTTGATCTCTGCCTCCAAATAGACTTAGAATAACTTATTTCTTTGTATTATTTTTACATATTTATTCTGCAACTCACACTGTATTTAATGATTTGCTTATAAACCATATCCCAATTAAACTGTGAGAGAAGAAAGTATGTCATATTTACATCAGGATGTGCAGTAGTGAGTGCAGTGCCTACAGAAGGTGATTACTACTACTACTAAGTCGCTTCAGTCGTGTCCAACTCTGTGCGACCCCATAGATGGCAGCCCACCAGGCTCCCCTGCCCCTGGGATTCTCCAGGCAAGAATACTGGAGTGGGTTGCCATTTCCTTCTCCAATGCGTGAAAGTGAAGTCGCTCAGTCGTGTCCGACTCTTAGCGACCCCATGGACTGCAGCCTACAAGGCTTCTCTGTCCACGGGATTTTCCAGGCAAGAGTACTGGAGTGGGGTGCCATTGCCTTCTCCGCAGAAGGTGATTAGTAACTATTTAAAAGAATTTGTTCACTCAAAAATATTTATTGAAGCCTTTATTGTGTTAGTCATTGTTCTGGGCCTTCAGTAAACAAGACAGATAAGGATCTTGCTCACTTGGAACTCACATTTCTGGTAGAGAAGATGGATAAACAAGCAAACAAACAGAAAATATATATATTGAATTGTGAAAGTTGCTCAGTCATGTCTGATTCTTTGTGACCCATGGACTATACCATCCATGGAATTCTCTAGGCCAGAATACTGGAGTGGGTAGCCTTTCCTTTCTCCAGGGGATCTTCCCAACCCAGGGATCGAACCCAGGAATCAAACCTAGGTCTCCCTCATGGCAGGCGGATTCTTTACCAGCTGAGCCACAAGGGAAGCCCTAAATGACCATAGCCCAGTGTTAACCATATATAACCATAACCATATAACCATAGCATTGGTGTTAACCACCCCAAAAACTCCCCATGTGGGAGATTTCCTTTTATATATTATATTACCTGGAAATATATATCTTTTCAATTAGCATATGATTCAGCAATTCTGCTTCTGGGTATGTACCCGAAAGAATTGAAAGAAGGATCTCAAAATGATATTTGTGCAGCCATGTTCATAGCAGCATTAGTCACAATAGCCCAAAGGTAGAAGCACCTCATGTGTTGTCCGTCAATGGACGAATGGATAAACAAAATGTAGTCTATGTATACAATGGAATACTATTCAGCTTTAAAAAGGGAAGGAAATTCTGACACAAGCTGCAACATGGATGTACCTTGAAGATATTATGCTAAGTGAAGTAGACCAGTCACAGAAAGACATACACTGTATCATTCCCTTTATATGAGGTATCTGCTGCTGCTGCTGCTAAGAAGTGTCAGTTGAGTCTGACTCTGTGTGACCCCATAGATGGCAGCCCACCAGGCTCCTCTGTCCCTGGGATTCTCCAGGCAAGAACACTGGAGTGGGTTGCCATTTCCTTCTCCAATGCGTGAAAGTGAAAAGTGAAAGTGAAGTCGCTCAGTCGTGTCCGACTCTTAGCGACCCCATGGACTGTAGCCCACCAGGGTCCTCCGTCCATGGTATTTCCCAGGCAAGAGTACAAGAGTGAGGTGTCTAAAGTGGTCAAATCCACAGGGACTGAAGGTAGAATGGTGGTTGCCAACGGATGGAGGGAAGAGAGAAAGGGGAGTTGTTGTGGGTACAGAGTTTCAGGTGGTGAAGATGAAATGAGTTCTGTGCATGGCTGGTTGCACCACAATGTAAAAACTCATTTTTTTTTTTTTACTTTTTTTTAATTTTTATTTTTTCACTTTACAATACTGTATTGGTTTTGCCATACATTGACATGAATCCACCACAGGTGTACATGAATTCCCAACCATGAACCCCCCTCCCACCTCCCTCCCCATATCATCTCTCTGGGTCATCCCAGTGCACCAGTCCCAAGCATCCTGTATCCTGTATCGAACCTAGACTAGCGATTTGTTTTTTACATGATAGTATACATGTTTCAATGCCATTCTCCCAAATCATCCCACCCTCTCCCTCTCCCACAGAGTCCAAAAGTCTGTTCTTTACATCTGTGTCTCTTTTGCTGTCTCAAATACAGGGTTATCATTACCATCTTTCTAAATTCCATGTATATGTGTTAGTATACTGTATTGGTGTTTTTCTTTCTGGCTTACTTCACTCTGTATAATAGGCTCCAGTTTCATCCACCTCATTAGAACTGAGTCAAATGTATTCTTTTTAATGGCTGAGTAATATTCCATTGTGTATATGTACCACAGCTTTCTTATCCATTCGTCTGCTGATGGACATCTAGGTTGCTTCCATGTCCTGGCTATTATAAACAGTGCTGTGAGGAACATTGGGGTACACGTGTCTCTTTCAATTCTGGTTTTCTCGGTGTGTATGCCCAGCAGTGGGATTGCTGGGTCATAAGGCAGTTCTATTTGCAGTTTTTAAAGGAATCTCCATGCTGTTCTCCATAGTGGCTGAACTAGTTTGCATTCCCACCAACAGTGTAAGAGGGTTCCCTTTTCTCCACACCCTCTCCAGCATTTATTGCTTGTAGACTTTTGGATCACAGCCATTCTGACTGGTGTGAAATGGTACCTCACTGTGGTCTTGATTTGCATTTCTCTGATAATGAGTGATGTTGGGCATCTTTTCATGTGTTTGTTAGCCATCTGTATGTCTTCTTTGGAGAAATGTCTATTTAGTTCTTTGGCCCATTTTTTGATTGGGTCATTTATTTTTCTGTATATTTTTGAGATTAGTTGTTTGTCAGTTGCTTCATTTGCTATTATTTTCTCCCATTCCGAAGGTTGTCTTTTCACCTTGCTTATAGTTTTCTTTGTTGTGCAGAAGCTTTTAATTTTAATTAGATCCCATTTGTTTATTTTTGCTTTTATTTCCAGTATTCTGGGAGGTGGATCATAGAGGATCCTGCTGTGATTTATGTTGGAGAGTGTTTTGCCTATATTCTCCTCTAGGAGTTTTATAGTTTCTGGTCTTATGTTTAGATCTTTAATCCATTTTGAGTTTATTTTTGTGAATGGTGTTAGAAAGTGTTCTAGTTTCATTCTTTTACAAGTGGTAGAGCAGTTTTCCCAGCACCACTTGTTAAAGAGATTGTCTTTAATCCATTGAATATTCTTGCCTCCTTTGTCGAAGATAAGGTGTCCATAGGTGTGTGGATTTATCTCTGGGCTTTCTATTTTGTTCCATTGATCTATATTTCTGTCCTTGTGCCAGTACCATACTGTCTTGATGACTGTGGCTTTGTAGTAGAGCCTGAAGTCAGGCAGGTTGATTCCTCCAGTTCCATTCTTCTTTCTCAAGATTGCTTTGGCTATTTGAGGTTTTTTGTATTTCCGTACAAATTGTGAAATTGTTTGTTCTAGCTCTGTGAAAAATACCACTGGTAGCTTGATAGGGATTGCATTGAATCTGTAGATTGCTTTAGGTAGTATACTCATTTTCACTATATTGATTCTTCTGATCCATGAACATGGTATATTTCTCCATCTATTAGTGTCCTCTTTGATTTCTTTTATCAGTGTTTTATAGTTTTCTATATATAGGTCTTTAGTTTCTTTAGGTAGATATATTCCCAAGTATTTTATTCTTTTTGTTGCAATGGTGAATGGAATTGTTTCCTTAATTTCTTTTTCTACTTTCTCATTATTAGTGTATAGGAATGCAAGGGATTTCTGAGTGTTGATTTTATATCCTACAACTTTGCTATATTCATTGATTAGCTCTAATAATTTTCTGGTGGAGTCTTTAGGGTTTTCTATGTAGAGGATCATGTCATCTGCAAACAGTGAGAGTTTTACTTCTTCTTTTCCAATTTGGATTCCTTTTATTTCTTTTTCTGCTCTGATTGGTGTGGCCAAAACTTCGAGAACTATGTTGAATAGTAGCGGTGAAAGTGGGCACCCTTGTCTTGTTCCTGACTTTAGGGGAAATGCTTTTCATTTTTCACCATTGAGGATAATGTTTGCTGTGGGTTTGTCATATATAGCTTTTATTATGTTGAGGTATGTTCCTTCTATTCCTGCTTTCTGGAGAGTTTTTTTTAATCATAAATGGATGTTGAATTTTGTCAAAGGCTTTCTCTGCATCTATTGAGATAATCATCTGGCTTTTACTTTTCAATTTGTTAATGTGGTGAATTACATTGATTGATTTGTGGATATTGAAGAATCCTTGCATCCTTGGGATAAAGCCCACTTGGTCATGGTGTGTGATCTTTTTAATGTGTTGTTGGATTCTGATTGCTAGAATTTTGTCAAGGATTTTTGCATCTATGTTCATCAGTGATATTGGCCTGTAGTTTTCTTTTCTTGTGGCATCTTTGTCAGGTTTTGGTATTAGGGTGGTGGTGGCCTGATAGAATCAGTTTGGAAGTTTACCTTCCTCTGCAGTTTTCTGGAAGAGTTTGAGTAGGATAGGTGTTAGCTCTTCTGTAAATTTTTGGTAGAATTCAGCCGTGAAGCTGTCTGGACCTGGGCTTTTGTTTCCTGGAAGGTTTCTGATTACAGTTTCAATTTCCATGCTTGTCATGGGTCTGTTAAGATTTTCTATTTCTTCCTGGTTCAGTTTTGGAAAGTTGTACTTTTCTAAGTATTTGTCCATTTCTTCCACGTTGTCCATTTTATGGGCATATAATTGCTGATAATAGTCTCTTATGATTCTTTGTATTTCTGTGTTGTCTGTTGTGATTGCTCCATTTTCATTTCTAATTTTGTTGATTTGATTTTCCTCCCTTTGTTTCTTGATGAGTCTGGCTAATGGTTTGTCAATTTTATTTATCCTTTCAAAGAACCAGCTTTTGGCTTTGTTGATTTTTGCTATGGTCTCTTTTGTTTCTTTTGCATTTATTTCTGCCCTAATTTTTAAGATTTCTTTCCTTCTTCTAACCCTGGGGTTCTCCATTTCTTCCTTTACTAGTTGCTTTAGGTTTAGAGTTAGGTTATTTATTTGACTTTTTTCTTGTTTCTTGAGGTATGCCTGTATTGCTGTGAACTTTCCCCTTAGCACTGCTTTTATAGTGTCCCACAGGTTTTGGGTTGTTGTGTTTTCATTTTCATTCATTTCTATGCATATTTTGATTTCTTTTTTGATTTCTTCTGTGATTTGTTGGTTATTCAGAAGTGTGTTGTTCAGCCTCCATATGTTGGAATTTTTGATAGTATTTCTCCTGAAATTGAGATCTAATCTTAATGCATTATGGTCAGAAAAGATGCTTGGAATGATTTCAATTTTTTTGAATTTATCAAGGCTAGATTTGTGGCCCAGGATGTGATCTATCCTGGAGAAGGTTCTGTGAGCACTTGAGAAAAAGGTGAAATTCATTGTTTTAGGGTGAAATGTCCTATAGATATCAATTAGGTCCAACTGGTCTATTGTATCATTTAAAGTTTGCGTTTCTTTGTTAATTTTCTGTTTAGTTGATCTGTCCATAGGTGTGAGTGGGGTATTAAGTCTCCCATTATTATTGTGTTATTGTTAATTTCCCCTTTCATGCTTGTTAGCATTTGTCTTACATATTGCGGTGCTCCTATATTGGGTGCATATATATTTATAATTGTTATATCTTCTTCTTGGATTGATCCTTTAATCATTATGTAGTGGCCTTCTTTGTCTCTTTTCACAGCCTTTGTTTTAAAGTCTATTTTATCTGATATGGGTATAGCTACTCCTGCTTTCTTTTGGTCTCTATTTGCATGGAATATCTTTTTCCAGCCCTTCACTTTCAGTCTGTATGTGTTCCTTGTTTTGAGGTGGGTCTCTTGTAGACAACATATATAGGGGTCTTGTTTTTGTATCCATTCAGCCAGCCTTTGTCTTTTGGTTGGGGCATTCACCCCATTTACGTTTAAGGTAATTATTGATAAGCATGATCCCGTTGCCCTTTACTTTATTGTTTTGGGTTCAACTTTATATACCCTTTCTGTGTTTCCTGTCTAGAGAAGATCCTTTAGCAGTTGTTTGAGAGCTGGTTTGGTGGTGCTGAATTCTCTCAGCTTTTGCTTGTCTGTAAAGCTTTTGATTTCTCCTTCATATTTGAATGAGATCCTTGCTGGGTACAGTAATCTGGGCTGTAGGTTATTTTCTTTCATCACTTTAAGTATGTCTTGCCATTCCCTCCTGGCCTGAAGAGTTTCTATTGAAAGATCAGCTGTTATCCTTATGGGAATCCCCTTGTGTGTTATTTGTTGTTTTTCCCTTGCTGCTTTTAATATTTGTTCTTTGTGTTTGATCTTTGTTAATTTGATTAATATGTGCCTTGGGGTGTTTTGCCTTGGGTTTATCCTGTTTGGGACCCTCTGGGTTTCTTGGACTTGGGTGATTATTTCCTTCCCCATTTTAGGGAAGTTTTCAACTATTATCTCCTCAAGTATTTTCTCATGGTCTTTGTTTTTGTCATCTTCTTCTGGGACTCCTATAATTCGAATGTTGGAGCGTTTCATGTTGTCCTGGAGGTCTCTGAGATTGTCCTCATTTCTTTTAATTTATTTTTCCTCTCTGATTCATTTATTTCTACCATTCTATCTTCTATTTCACTAATCCTATCTTCTGCCTCTGTTATTCTACTATTTGTTGCCTCCAGAGTGTTTCTGATCTCATTTATTGCATTATTCATTATATATTGACTCTTTTTTATTTCTTCTAGGTCCTTGTTAAACCTTTCTTGCATCTTCTCAGTCCTTGTCTCCGGACTATTTATCTGTGATTCCATTTTGATTTCAAGATTTTGGATCATTTTCACTATCATTATTCAGAATTCTCTATCAGGTAGATTCCCTATCTCTTCCTCTTTTGTTTGGTTTGGTGGGCATTTATCCTGTTCCTTTACCTGCTGGGTATTCCTCTGTCTCTTCATCTTGGTTATATTGCTGCGTTTGGGGTGGCCTTTCTGTATTCTGGCAGTTTGTGGAGTTCTCTTTATTATGGAGTTTCCTCGCTGTGGATGGGGTTGTATCAGTGGCTTGTCAAGGTTTCTTGGATAGGGAAGCTTGTGTCGGAGTTCTGGTGGCTGGAGCTGGATTTCTTCTCTTTGGAGTGCAATGAAGTGTCCAGTAATGAGTTATGAGATGTCAGTGGTTTTGGAGTAACTTGAGCTGCCTGTATATTGAAGCTTAGGGGTGTGTTCCTGTGTTGCTGGAGAGTTTGCGTGGTATGTCTTGCTCTGGAACTTGTTGGCCCTTGGGTGGTGCTTGGTTTCAGTGTAGGTATGGAGGTGTTTGATGAGCTCCTATCGATTAATGTTCCCTGGAGTCAGGAGTTCTCTGATGTTCTCAGGATTTGTACTTCAGCCTCCTGCTTCTGGTTTTCAGTTTTATTTTTACAGTAGCCTCAAGACTTCTCCATCTATACAGCACTGATGATAAAACATCTAGGTTAGAGATGAAAAGTTTCTCCACATTGAGGGACACCCAGAGAGGTTCACTGAGTTACATGGAGAAGAGAAGAGGGAGGGGGGAGTTAGAGGTGACTGGAATAAGATTAGGTGGGATCAGAAGAGGAGAGAGCAAGCTCACCAGTAATCACTTCCTTATGTGCGCTCCACTGTCTGGACCACTCAGAGATGTTCACGGAGTTATACAGAGAAGAGGAGAGGGAGGAAGGAGACAGAGGTGGCCAGGAGGATAAAAGAGGGAAATGAAAGGGAGAGAGAGATCCAGCCAGTAACCAGTTCCCTAAGTGTTCTCCACTGTCTGGAACACACAGAGATTCACAGAGTTGGGTAGAGAAGAGAAGGGGGAGGGAGGAGACAGAGGCGACCTGGTGGAGAAAAAGGAGAGTCCAAAGGAGGAGAGAGCGGTCAAGCCAGTAATGTCACTCTCAAGTTAAAATGGGTACCAGTAATCTCACTCTCAAGTTAAAATGGGTACTGAAGATTGGGGTTTTAAAGGTACAAAATTGATAACAAATACCAAAAAGCAAAGATTAAAAATCTAGAGTAGAGGTTGGATTTTCAAAAATGCAATATTAAAGAAAAGAAGAAGAAGAAGAAAAAAAACAAAGTCACAAGAATTATTAAAAACAACAACAACAACAACAACAAATATATATATATGGTGTTTGCTTTAAGAACTTAAAAATTAAGAAGTGTTAAAATAAAAATAAAAAAAAAGAAAAGGTAAAGAAGAAAAAAACAAAACAAAAAAAAGAATGATTGTAAAAATAGTAAAGGTATATCTGGGACTTTCTCTGGTGTTATTGTGGGCAGTGTGGGGTCAGTTCATTTTCGGATAGTTCCTCGGTCTGGCTTATATTTCTTAAGATCTATACTTCCAAGGCAGTTCCCTCTGTTTTAGCTTCTTCTGTTTGCTGGTCTCTTCAGTGTCTGTTTTCCGCCCTGACACAAGGGGGATGGTGGTGGACACTTTTTTTTTTTAAGGCTCACTTGGTCAGTCGCGCTGTGGGGAGGGAGGGATGCTGCAAACAAATAACACTGGCGTGTGCTCACAGTGTCTCAGCCACGCTGGGCCTGCCCCCGCTCACGGTGCACACCGCTCACGGTGCACGCCGCTCAGGCTCTAGGTTGCTCCGCCGGGAACCGTCTGAGGCTGGCCCTGAGCTGCCTGCACCTCCCCGGTCTAAGCCGCTCAGGCTCAGGCACTCAGGTAGTCCTCAGAGGCACAGGCTTGGTTGGGCCTGTGTTTTGTGCCCTTCCCAGGTCCGAGCAGCTCGGGTGTTTGGCAAGCGCGGTCGCTGTGACTTATCGCCTTTCCCGTCCCTGCTGCTCAGTTTTCTGGGTGTACAACTGGCGCCCCTTCTTAGGCAGAGGGTGACTGTCCAGAACCCCCAAGAAGTCTTAGTTAGCAAAGAAGCTTGCTTGCAGTTTGGAAGTTAATGTTTCTTTGGGGCTGTGAGTGCCCCCTTCCAGCCCTTCCGGCTCTGGCTGCCTGTCACCGGAGGGGGATGGTCTGCAGCTGGGTAATTCTGTTCTGTCCTTTGTTCTGTGCGTGGTCCTGGCAGTGTCTTATGTTAGAGCTTTTTGCATGGTAGCTATCCCACAGTCTGGTTTGCTAGCCCAAGTTAGTTTGCTCTGGTTACGCTCGGGGCATTCCGGCCCGATTCTTAAAAAGCACTCCCGTGCCTCCCTGCCCAGCCCCCGCTTGCTAGTGGCGGATGCAGGCGTCTGTGCTGCTTCTCCGCTGGGGGAGTTACCGTTGGGCTTGTAATCTGTGGGGTTTAATTATTTATTTATTTTTCCTCCCTGTTATGTTGCCCTCTGTGCTTCCAAGGCTCGCCACAGACTCGGCAGCGAGAGTGTTTCCTGGTGTTTGGAAACTTCTCTCTTTTTAAGACTCCCTTCCTGGGACAGAGCCCCCTCCCTACCTCTTTTGTCTCTTTTTTCTGTCTTTTATATTTTTTCCTATCTGTTTTTGAAGACAATGATCTGCTTTTCTGGGTACCTGATGTCCTCTGCCAGCATTCAGAAGTTGTTTTGTGAAGTTTACTCAGCGTTGAAGTGTTCTTTTGATGAATTTGTGAGGGAGAAAGTGGTCTCCCCATCCTATTCCTCTGCCATCTTAAGTTGGATGTAAATGCTCTTAATACTACTGCACTGTACACTTAAGAGTAGTTAAGATTATAAACTTTATATTTTGTGTATCTTGAATTACACAAATTCCCTGTCTTTGTGAGGCTCATAGTCTATTTGGGGGAGATAGATAATGAATTGTAAAGAGATTAAACACGTATATTACAAACTTTTGTTGGGAAGAGATGAATGATATAGAACAAAGCAGAGAAGGTTAGAAAGAGAATTGGAAGGTTGGGGACAGGGAGAGACTATTTTCAGTTTTTTTAAAAGGTGGCTGACTCCATGGTCTTTTTTTTAGCTAAAATTAATATGTTGTTGATAAGCGTGTCAACTGTGGAGTTGTGATTTTTTTCCTTGGCATCTAATTTTTGCCCAGTAATCTCTGACTTGTTAGAGTCTTGACTGTCCATTTAAAGTCTCCCAGAAATAACTTTCAAATACCACCTGGAAGAGGGACTCCCAGGTGGTGCAGTGGTAGAGAATCTTCTTGCCAATGCAGGAGATGCAAGAGACATGGGTTCAATCCCTGGGTTGGGAAGATCCCCTGAAGTAGGAAATCCCAGGGACAGAGGAGCCTGATGGGCTACTGTCCATGGGGTCACAGAGCAGGACATAACTGAGTGACTGAGCAGGCATGCACCATTGGGAGGAGTCTTGCACACTAAAGCTGGTGGGGTCTCACATGGGTACACCCAGAGGGGCTTCTTTTCAAATTTGTGACGAAGACAGCCAGGAGGGGTGTGCATATTAGGGAATAATGATCAGGAAGAGGGAGAAGTAGGAACAGAGGTGAAGTAACTTGGCAGGCTGGGTAGCCCTAGGCTGCTCAGTCGTGTCCGACTCTTTGAGACCCCATGGACTGTAGCGTGCCAGGCTCCTCTGTCCATGGGATTCTCCAGGCAAGAATACTGGAGTGGGTAGCCATTTCCTTCTCCAGGGGATCTTACTGACCCACGGATTAAACCCAAGTCTCCTGCATTGCAGGCAGATACTTTACCTTCTGAGCCACCTAGGAAGCCCCTTAGGCAGGGCAAGGGGATCCAGAACTGGTAGGCGACATGATGATGGGCAGGGGCCGCATTTTTACTGTTAATTATTTACCTCATCTACTGACTCCTTCAGCAAGTGTTCTCTAAGGGCCACTTCTGCATGTGCCTCTGGGCTAGTTCATGGTGACTGAGCTAGAAAGAGTGATTCCCCTTGGGGAGTACATGATCTAGTAAAACAGTCAAAATGTATGCCCATTGTGAATAGCTAAATAAGAACAGTATACAGTTTATGATGAAGTACCCAGCTGAATGATAGAAGCAATAAATGCTATAGACACGAATGCTACTGCACAGGTATCAGAAGGTCTTAGAAGGGATGGGACCCAGTCAGAGTATACTCTAGGAGTGAACAACCCATGACCAGGAATATCAGTCCTGGTTATGGGAGCTTTGAAGAGCAAGGGATGAGGCCACCATCTCAGGGAGGAGATGGAGCTCAGACTGACTGAGCCTGGAGTGTTGGGAGGGAGAGAGGAGCAGGAGTAATTCAGTTCATTTTATGATATAAGTGGGTTTCTTGGAAGATGATTCTGACAGCTGTGTGGGGGATGGAGTCACGTGGGAAGAAGGACGGTGGAAAGGCGGTGAGGAGGCTGTTATGGTTACTGAGGTGTGAGGTGAGGAGCGTGGAGGACATGATGCTGGAGAGAGGCTCACCCATGAGAAGGAGAACTGGGGGGTGGAGAGTAGAGCAACTCCATATTGTACTCCTGAGAGCCAGGGCATTTCTTTCCTGCAGTGAGTTATTCAGATGTGACCAGGAAGTGTAATAAAAGCACAGTAAGGTGTGAGCTTAAGACACTGACACTGCTGTCACTCCCCTCCCTGAAATTCCTCTCTTATGATACAACAAGGGAGTTGGAAAATAAAATTTGTGAAGATGGCTTGTAGAATAGAGCTGGGTCCCCCACAGGAGTAGCTCTGTCAGCAGGAATTACTGTGGGGTCTGTAGTATTTGAGGACAGAGGTGGGCATCTCAACTTTGGACTCTGGCTTGGATCTGTAAAAATATTAACAATTCTGGAAGCCTCTGAACGCTGCAAACTCTGTCCTGGGAAGTCCCACTTTAGAAGCTATATCTGGATATCAGGAACCCAGGGAAGTGTCTTGACCTGCAAAACCCAAGCTTATCTTTTTGCTAGAACTAGACTTTGAGCATATAGCTCCCTAAGAGTTGTAGAGTTTCCCTTCTATAGTTTTAGTTTGAGTGCTCATCAAAAACCATCAGGCAAGTGGTAACGATCTCTTTGAAAAGAGGAAGAGAAAGATATATGACAAAATGCATTTCAACTTCCAGAAAAACTACTTAAAGAGGATGAGGAGTAAAAAGGAAGTAGTAGGTGGGTTGGGTGGCAGGTCAGTTGGAGCTCAAGAATTTTAGCTACAAGAATTTTAGCTAAATGTATACATATCAGTGATCCATTTCATTGTGTAGCAGAAACTAATACAACATTGTGAAGCAATTATATTCTAATAGAAGAAGTAAGATGACTTCAGAAAACTGCTAGGTACATTATATCAATCAGAAATACATTTGATTTAAGCTGCTTGTGGATTACAGTGTTGGACCTAAGCACCGTCACATCATTTATGACTTACTATGTAGCCAGGAAAGTCAACTGGGACCCTCAACTTGGGGAACAGACTTAATTGGGCAGAGAAGGAGGGAGTAGGATGAGGGGATGGGAGGGTTTTTGAAGCTGTGAGCTTCAAAGACCAATTTATGCAGGTCAGATGCAGGCAAGAGAGGGGATCTGAACAGTGAGAGGGCAACATGGAACATCAGGATGGATATGAAGCAACTGGGAAGGAGCAGAGATTGAAAAGAGCTGTGATGGAGAGGTGAGAGGCCATGAGGAAAGACAGCAGGGACCACATTCTAAACAGTGTGCTATTGCTAAGTCACTTCAGTCGTGTCCGACTCTGTGCGACACCATAGACGGCAGCCCACCAGGCTCCCCCGTCCCTGGGATTCTCCAGGCAAGAACACTGGAGTGGGTTGCCATTTTCTTCTCCAGTGCATGAAAGCGAAAGGTGAAAGTGAAGTCACTCAGTCATGTTCGACTTAGCGACCCCATGGACTGCAGCCTACCAGGCTCCTCCATCCATGGGATTTTCCAGGCAAGAGTACTGGAGTGGAGTGCCATTGCCTTCTCAAACATGGTTCCTGTCCTTGTGTGTTCACAGCCAAGTAGGCAAGCAACAAACAATTTGTGTGGGAAGGTTTTTAGGTGAAGAGATTCACAAAAGCCCCTGGGAACAAGGAGGAATAATAACCACAAACATCCACTGAACACTTTTATGCCAGACACAGTGCTCAGTGCTCTGTAATGTATTATCCCAAAGCCCTATGATGGTCTCTATCCTTGTCTTCATTTTTACTGATAAAGAGACTGAGACTACCCAGGAGAGGAAGTAATTTGCCTAAGCTAGTAGGTAGTAGAGCAGGTATTCTCTGAATTTAACATGATCTCAATAAATCCTGGGATTGTTAATTATGAAAATAGTATAAACTGCTGCTGCTGCTGCTGCTGCTCTCCCTTTCTTGAAAATTTTTTTTTTAGTGGCAAGGACTAGATTTTAAAGTTCATATTAAAATGTTCTGAAAATTCTGAAAAAGAAGTACAAAGAGAAGGGAAGAGAACTGTTAAACATTAAAGCATTACATAAAATTATAATAATTTAGATATTAGGATGTTGGTCTATGAATAAATAAATTAGTGATACAGAACAGAGAGTAAGTCTGGAAATGTCTGATACTTATGTGGTAAGAATGTAGTATATTATAAAGATGTACATTATATCTGATGGACAATTGATGTTTATTCTATAAATAACAATAAGATAATTGGGTAGCCATTTGTTAACACATACAGACACACACACATATACACACACTGCATATAATCACAACCCTGCTTCATTTTGTGCATCAAATGCATTCAAGATTTAAATATATGACAACTGATGTCATAAAACTGCTACAGGAAAACATGGTAATATTTTAAAACAATTTACCGCAGAAAGGCTTTTCTAAGCCTGGCAGAAATGTCTAAAGCTTCTCAAGGAAAGATTAATAAAATGAGCACACAAAAATAACTTTTTTTGTCATGAAAACACTATAAACAAAGTTATAAGACAAACAGCAAGCTAGCAAATGTATTTGCAATGTAAGATGTAGATGAGGCATTACTACTTTGTTCTTGCATGGTAGCACAAGATATCTATGTGTCTAAAATCGCCAGGGTTTTAATTTTGTTCTGTCTTATTTTTAAATATCTTATGAGTTTGTATTGTGTGTGTGTGTTTACTAACACAGAGTATTACTGCGCATTTTGTGTTTTGTGTGTATACGACCAAGATCAAGACATAGAGCAGTTTCAGCATCACAAGCGACGTTCATGTTACTGTTTCATACTCATATCTAGCTCCCTCTTGCCCCACTTTCCCCAACTCAGACCCCAGGTAATCACTAATCTGTTCTTCATTTCTATCACATTATCATTTAGTGAATGTCCCTTACACAGAATCATACTGTCACCTTTTGGGTTTGGCTTCTTTCACTCACTCGGTTCTCCCGAGATTTGTTCATTCAGGTTGTTACATGTAGCAATAGTTTGTTCCTTTTCATTCCTGAGTAGTGGTCCATGGTATAGATGTGCCATGGTTTTTAGGGTGAATACCATTCACCCATTGAAAGACATCTAGGTTGTTTTCATTTTGGGCGATTACAAATAAAGCCGTTACAAACAATTCATGTGCAGATTTTGTGCGAACATAAGCCTGTCTGTCCAGGAGCGCAATTGCTGGATTATATGGCAAAGCGTGTTTATTTTTATAAGAAACTGACAAATGTTTCCAGGGTGCCTGTATTATTTTATATGAACATATATGTAAATATATAATGCATATATCAATAATTAAAGGGTTAGCAGCCCCAAGGAATTAGCAAAGAACAAGAACAGGTAGTTCACAGAAAAATAAGAACAAATGGCTCTATAACATGAAGATACACTTTACTGATACTGTGAAATATAAAAAATAAAATTATGATAGTATCATTTTTTCATGTACCCAATTTGCCAAGAACAAAAAGTTTGACAACGTATTTGGTGTTTGAGGAAACAGATAGCTTCATACATTGTTGATGGGGATATAAGTTAATAAAGCCACCTGAAGAACAACTTAACAATATCTGTGGGAAATTTTAATGCCAATGCTCTTTGACTCAGCAATTCTAACTTTAGGAAACTTTTCAATAGATATATATATGTGACATTTGTTAATTCACTTAATAAGTAATTTATGTGCTAGTGTTTTTTCTGGCTGCTTGGGATACACTATGCATAAAACAAAGATCTCTGCCTTAGTGGAAATTAGCAGGGAGGCCTGGCGTGCTGCAATTCATGGTGTCGCAAAGAGTCAGACACGACTAAGTGACTGAACTGAACTGAACTGAAGGGGAGAAAGACAATCTATAATAGACAAAATAAATACATGATAAAATATATAGAAAATGATAGGTGTTTTGGAAAAAGAGCAAGATAAAGGAGATTTGGTGTGCTGGAGGTGGGTATGGGTTGCAATTTATTTTTTTTCTTCCAGTTGTGTTGAGGTATAACTGACATTTAGCACTGTGTAAGTTTTAGGTGTACCTGATTTAATCTACATGCATCATGAAGTGATTATCACAGCAAGTTTAGGGAACACACATCATCTCATATAGATACAAAAGGATTAGCAAGAGACTTTTTTTTTTCTTTGTGATGAAAACTCTTAGGATTTACTCCCTTAACAGCTTTCATATATATCATTGTTGTTTAGTCACTCAGTTGTGTGTGATTCTCTGTGAACCCATGGACTGCAGGACACAAGGCTTTCTTGTCCTTCACCATCTCCCGGAGCTTGCTCAAACTCAGAACCATTGAGTCAGTGATGCCATCTAACCATCTCATCCTCTGTAGTCCCCTTCTCCTTCTGCCTTCAAACTTTCCCAGCATCAGGGTCTTTTCTAATGAGTCAGCTCTTCACATCAGGTGGCCAAACTATTGGAGCTTCAGCTTCAGCATCAGTCCTTCAAATGAATATTAAGGATTGATTTTCTGTAGGATTGACTGGTTTGATCTCCTTGAGGTCCAAGGGACTCTCAAGAGTCTTCTCCAACACCATAGTTCAGAAGCATCAATTCTTCGGTGCTCAGCCCTCTTTATGGTCCAACTCTCACATCTGTACATGACTACTGGAAAACCATAGCTTTGACTAGATGGATGTTTGTTGGCAAAGTAATGTCTCTGCTTCTTAATATGCTGTCTAGGTTTGTCATAGCTTTTCTTCCAAGGAACAAGCTTCTTTTAATTTCATGGCTGCAGTTACCATCTGCAGTGGTTTTGGAGCCCAAGAAAATAGTCTGTAACTGTTTCCATTGTGTATATCATAGAGAATATATATATTCTGATGTATATATATATATGCTGATATATATATATATATATCAGCATATAAGAATAGCAAGGAGAGATAAGAAAGCCTTCCTCAGTGATTAATGCAAAGAAATAGAGGAAAACAACAGAATGGGAAAGACTAGAGATCTCTTCAAGAAAATTATAGATATCAAGGGAACATTTCAGGCAAAGATGGGCACAATAAAGGACAGAAATGGTATGGACCTAACAGAAGCAGAAGATATTAAGAAGAGGTGGCAAGAATACACAGAAGAACTGTACAAAAAAGATCTTCACGACCCAGATAATCATGATGGTATGATCACTCACCGAGAGCCAGACATCGTGGAATGTGAAGTCAAGTGGGCCTTGGGAAACATCACTACAAACAAAGCTAGTGGAGGTGATGGAATTCCGGTTGAGCTTTTTCAAATCCTAAAAGATGATTCTGTGAAAGTGGTGCACTTAATATGCCAGCAAATATGGAAAACTTAGCAGTGGGCACAGACTGGAAAAGGTCAGTCTTCATTCCAATCCCAAAGAAAGGCCATGCCAAAGAATGTTCAAACTACCGCACAATTGCACTCATGTCACACACTAGCAAAGTAATGCTCAAAATTCTCCAAGCCAGGCTTCAACAGTATGTGAACTGTGAACTTCCAGATGTTCAAACTGGATTTAGAAAAGGCAGAGGAACCAGAGATCAAATTGCCAACATCCGCTGGATCATCGAAAAAGCAAGAGAGTTCCAGAAAAACATCTACTGCTTTATTGACTATGCCAAAGCCTTTGACTGTGTGGACCACAACAAACTGTGGAAAATTCTGAAAGAGATGGGAATACTGGATCACCTGACCTTTCTCTTGAGAAATCTGTATGCAGGTCAGGAAGCAATAGTTAGAACAGGACATGGAACAACAGACTGGTTCCAAATCGGGAAAAGGGTATGTCAAGGCTGTATATTGTCATCTTACTTATTTAACTTCTATGCAGAGTACATCATGAGAAATGCTGGGTTGGATGAAGCACAAGCTGGAATCAAGATTGCCGGGAGAAATATCAATAACCTCAGATATGCAGATGACACCATCCTTATGGCAGAAAGTGAAGAAGAACTAAAGAGCCTTTTGATGAAAGTGAAAGAGGAGAGTGAAAAAATTGGCTCAAAATTCAACATTCAGAAAACCAAGATCATGGCATCTGGTCCTGTCACTTCTTGGCAAACAGATGGGGAAACAGTGACAGACTATCTTTTTGGGCTCCAGAATCACTGCAGATGGTGACTGCAGCCATGAAATTAAAAGATGCTTGTTTGTTTGAAGGAAAGTTATGACCAACCTAGACAGCATATTCAAAAGCAGAGACATTACTTTGCCAACAAAGGTCCGTCTAGTCAAAGCTATGGTTTTTTCCAGTGGTCATGTATGGATGTGAGAGTTGGACTATAAAGAAAGCTGAGCACTGAAGAACTGATGCTTTTGAACTGTGGTGTTGGAGGAGACTCTTCAGAGTCCCTTGGACCTCAAGGAGATCCAACCAGTCTATCCTAGAGGAAATCAGTCCTGAATATTCATTGGACAGACTGATGCTGGAGCTGAAGCTCTTAATACTTGGGCCACCTGATGCGAAGAACTGACTCACTGAAAAAGAGCCTGATGCTGGGAAGGACTGAGGGCAGGAGGAAAAGGGGCCAACAGAGGATGAGATGGCTGGATGGCATCACTGACTCGATGGACATGAGTTTGAGTAAACTTCGGGAGTTGGTGATGGACAGGCAGGCCTGGCATGCTGCAGTCCATGGGGTCACAAGGAGTCGGACACGACTGAGTGACTGAACTGAACTATCAGCCATATATCATCGAGCATGTATATGTATCCATATATATATCAAATAGTGTGTTAATTATATTTGTCATGTTGTACATTGCATCCCTAGCACTTATTTATCTTATAACTGGAAGTTTGTGCCTTTTGGTTGCCTTCATCCAGTTGCCCTCCCACCAACACCTCCAAACACCTACCTTAGCTTCAGTGACAACCCTAAAGCCTTTGACTCTGTGGATCATAGCAAACTGATAACCACATATCTAGTGTCTTTTTATATGAGTTTGTTTATTTTTGAAGTATAATTGTCCTATGACATTGTGTTAGTTCCTGTTATGCAACATAATTTGGTATTTCTATATATTTCAAATTGCTCACTGCAAGTCTGATTGCAGTGTTCCACACAAAGCTATATAAAAGCTATTATATAGTTATTATATAGTTATTGACTTTTTCCTCACACTGTACATTTCATACCCATGACTCATTTATTTTGCAACGGGATGTTTGTGTCTCTTCGTCTCTTTCACGTATTCCTTTCCTTCTCCTGACCTCCTCCTCTCTGACAGCCACCTGTTTTTTTTCTCTTGAGTCTGTTTCTGTTCTTAAGTTTGTTCATTTGTTTTATATTCTTAGGTTCCACATATAAGTAAAATCATACAATATTTGTCTTTCTCTGTCTGACTTATTTCACTTAACATAATACCCTCTAGTCCATAATATCCTCTAGTCCAACAAATGGCAAGATTTTATTTTTTCCTACTGCTGGGTAAAAATTTCATTCTTTATATATATTTCATTCTTTATATATATATATATATATATATGCAGCATATGTGTAAGCATATTTATATATATAGGCAGCATATTTGTATCCATTCAGCTGCTCTGTGTCTTGACTGGAGCATTTAGTTCATTTGCATTTAAAGTGATTCTTGATAGATGTGTACTATTATCAATTTTTAAGTTGTTTTGGGGTTCTTTTGTATAGTTCTTTTTTGTTTCTTCTTCTTTCAGTGTCTTCCCTTGTGATTTGATGACTATCTTTAGTGCTATGTTTGGATTCATTTCTCTTTTTTTGTGTGTGTATTTATTATAGGTTTTTGGTCTGTGGTTACCATGGGGTTTATATATAGCAATCTATATATATGTGATTATTTTAAGTTGCTGATCTCTTAAGTTCAAATGCATTTAAACAACTCTGATTTTTTACTCCCCTCCTCACATTTTTACTGTTCTTGACATCATATTTTACATCTTTTTGTTTTGTGTCTCTCTTAACTACCTACTGTAGATATAGTGATTTTATTCCTTTTGCCTTTCAACCGTCCTACTAGCTTTATATGCGGTTGTTTCACTACCTTTACTGTGTGTTTGTCTTTACCAGTGAAATTCTTCCTTTTATAATATTCATGTTTCCAGTTGTGTCCTTTTCTTTTTCACTTAGACAAGTCCCTTTAACATTTCTTGTGAAACTGGTTCGGTGGTGCTGAACTCTTTCAGCTTTTACTTGTCTGTAAAACGTTTGTTCTTTCCATTAAATCTGAGTGAAAGCCTTGCGGGGAAGAGTATTCTTGGTTGTAGGTTTTTCTTTCTCATTACTTTATTTACTTATTTTAAATTAAGTTTTTTTGGAGTATAGTTGACTTACAATGTGTTAATTTCTGCTGTACAGCCCAGTGAATCAGTTATACATACACATATATCCGTTCTTTTTTAGATTCTATTCCCGTATAGGTTGTTACAGAGTATTGAGTTCCCTATGCTATACAGTAGGTTTTTATTACTTATCCATTTTACTATAGTAGTGTGTATATGTCAGTCCCACTCTTCCCTTTCATCACTTTAAATGTATTGTGCCATTCCTTCTGGCCTTCTGAGTGTCTGCTGAAAAATCAGCTGATAGCCTTATAGGAGTTCCCTTGTATGTAACTTGTTGATATCTGTTTCCTTTTCAAGGTTAAAGAAGTTTTCAGCTATTATGTTCGCCAATATGTTCTCTCCCTCTTTCTTTCTCTCTCTTCTCCTTCTGGGACCCCCTAAAATGAGAATGTTATTATGCTTTATGTTGTCTAAGAGGTTCTTAAATGGTTCTCATTTCTTTTTGTTATTTTTTATGTTCAGCTTCAGTGATTTCCACTACTCAGTCTTCCAGCTTGCTGATTTGTTTCTCTTTATCACCTAATCTACTGTTTATCCCTTCTAGTTTATTTTTTATTTCAGTTATTGTATTCTTCACCTCTGTTTTGTTCTTTATATTTTTTGCTTGTTAAATTCTGACTTCCTACTCTGTTCGTTCATTCCTCTCCTCAGTTCTTTAAACATATTTACATTCATTATCTAGAACTCAGATAGATTGCCTATCTATCTCCACTTCTCTTAGTTCTTCTGTTTGGAACATGTTCCTTTGTTTTCTCGTTTGGCCTAATTTGCTATTTCTATTTCTGTGTATTTGGGAAGTTAGTTATGTTTCCTGACCTTGGAGAAGTGGCCTTTTGTAGATGTCTTCTGTGTCCCAGTGGTGGACCCTTCTCTCATCACCAGAGCTGTATATTATAGGGTGCACTCCATGTGGGCTGCATGTGTCCTTCTGTTGTAGCAGGCTGCCTATTGTGGGCAGTCTGGCAGGTGTGGATGACACTCCACTTGGTTGGTTGCCAGGCCCTGCCTTGTATGGAGGCTGTCTGCTGCTGGCTGATGGGGTTGGGTCCTGGGGAGGCTGAAGATCTTTGCTGCTAGTCTTGTGGTTTTTTTCCATCAATAGTTTCTCTGTAAACAGCTGTAATTTTGGTGTGCCCATGGGAGGAGGTAACCTCTGGGTCTTCCTATTCTGCATTATTGGCCACACTTGGGTTGCAATTTCAAATGCATGGTTTGGGTTGGCTTCATTGAGGTGACTTGTGAGCAACAACTTGAAGAAGATCCAGCGGAGATATTTAGTGATTACAGAATATTGTGCTTCCCTATGTTTCCCAGCCCCCTGCAGTTAGGCAGTGCCCTTGGACTAATTTTGATCAATGGACTGTATTTGGGAATGATTTGGCCAGAAATACTTGAGAGTTGGTAAATGACGCCCTGTTTTCTTCCCTGCTGTGGCAACTGCAGAAGCCTCAAATGACGATAGCAGAGCCCTAAGGTGGAAGCAGCCTCAATTCTTTGGCTACCACTTGAAAGAATGCCATCTTTATGAACAGTCTACATAGGAATTTTATGTGTTTAAACCACTGAGATTTTGAGGTTTGTTTGTAGTTGCAGTCTAGCCAACCCTCACGAATTCAGGAGGTGAGGGAGTTAGCCATGTGTATATCTCAGGGAAGGGCATTTTAGGAAGATGGGAACAGCCAGAGTCAAGGCCTCAAGGCAGGAGAATGCCTGGATGGTCTAGTGATTTACACACAAGTTTATGAAGCATTGTTTCAATAGCAGAAGATTGGAAAGAAACTAAATGTTGTTTGCTAGGGGATTTTGAAGAAATTATGGCACATCCATTCAAGGAAATACTAGACAGCTAATATTATAATGTAGCTTTGTAATTAATTAACAATATAACATCATAATTTGTAACTAATATTAAAAATAACTATGGGGCCCTTTATGCAATGATCTCCAAGCTATGTAATTAAGTAAAAAATGTAAGACTAGAATGATGTAAATAACATGTTATAGTTTAAAACAAATGACCTATTTATTAAAAAATATGGGTGTACACATCTGTATGTAATTGTTTTAGAGCAAGGTTTTGAATGTTAGAAACTCACCTCCTTGGAAATAATAAGATGTGTCATAACAAGGAGTGGAAGAGTGTCAAGGTTCTCAGCTGGGGAGGTCTCAGCCTCCGCAGGATCTGGAGACATTTTTGGTTATTGTGACTGGAAAGGAGATGCTACTGCATTTAATGGGTATGAGCTAGGAATGTTGCTAACACCTTACAATGCACAAGGACATCCCCCATAACAAAGAATTATCCACCCCCTAAAATCTATGGTGCTGAGGTTGTGAAACCTTGGTTTAGTGGGCTTTGAGTAAAAGATTTCAAGTGGGCTACTCTGAAATGGTGAAATATACTAGTGTGTATTCAGTTCAGTTCAGTCACTAGTCATGTCCGACTCTTTGCGACCCCATGAATTGCAACACACCAGGCCTCCCTGTCCATCACCAACTCCCGGAGTTCACTCAGACTCACGTCCATCGAGGCAGTGATGCCATCCAGCCATCTCGCCTCTGTCACCCCCTTCTCCTCCTGCCCCCAGTCCCTCCCAGCATCAGAGTCTTTTCCAATGAGCCAACTCTTCACATGAGGTGGCCAAAATACCAGAGTTTCAGCTTTAGCATCATTCCTTCCAAAGAACACCCAGGACTGATCTCCTTTAGAATGGACTGGTTGGAACTCCTTGCAGTCCAAGGGACTCTCAAGAGTCTTCTCCAACACCATAGTTCAAAAACAGCAATTCTTCGGCGCTCAGCTTTCTTCACAGTCCAACTTTCACATCTATACATGACTACTGGAAAAACCATAGCCTTGACTAGACGGACCTTTGTTGGTAAAGTAATGTCTCTGCTTTTGAATATGCTGTCTAGATTGGTCATAACTTTCCTTCCAAGGAGTAAGCGTCTTTTAATTTCATGGCTGCAGTCACCATCTGCAGTGATTTTGGAGCCCTCAGAAATAAAGTCTGACACTGTTTCCACTGTTTCCCCATCTATTTGCCATGAAGTGATGGGACCGGATACCATGATCTTCATTTTCTGAATGTTGAGCTTTAAGCCAAATTTTTCACCCTCCTCTTTGACTTTCATCAAGAGGTTCTTTAGTTCCTCTTCAGCTTCTGCCTTAAGGGTGGTGTCATCTGCATATCTGAGGTTATTGATATTTCTCCTGGCACTCTTGATTCCAGCTTGTGCTTCATCCAGCCCAGCATTTCTCATGATGTACTCTGCATAGAAGTTAAATAAGGAGGGTGACAATATACAGCTTTGATGTACTCCTTTTCCTATTTGGAACCAGTCTGTTGTTCCATGTCCAGTTCTAACTGTTGCTTCCTGACCTGCATAGAGGTTTCTCAAGAGGCAGGTCAGGTGGTCTGGTATTTCCATCTCTTTCAGAATTTTCCACAGTTTATTGTGATCCACACAGTCAAAGGCTTTGGCATAGTCAATAAAGCAGAAATAGATGTTTTTCTGGAACTCTCTCACTTTTTTGATGATCCAGCAGATGTTGGCAGTTTGATCTCTGGTTCCTCTGGCTTTTCTAAAACCAGCTTGAACATCAGGGAGTTCACGGTTCATGTATTGCTGAAGCCTGGCTTGGAGAATTTTGAGCATTACTTTACTAGCATGTGAGATGAGTGCAGTTGTGCGGTAGTTTGAACATTCTTTGGCATGGCCTTTCTTTGGGATTGGAATGAAAACTGACCTTTTCCAGTCCTGTGGCCACTGCTGAGTTTTCCAAATTTGCTGGCATATTGAGTGCAGCACTTTCTCAGCATCATCTTTCAGGATTTCAAAGAGCTCAACTGGAAATCCATCACCTCCACTAGCTTTGTTCATAGTGATGCTTTCTAAGGCCCCCTTGACTTCACATTCCAGGATGTCTGGCTCTAGGTGAGTGATCACACCATTATGACTATCTGGGTCATGAAGTTCTTTTTTGTATAGTTCTTCTGTGTATTCTTGCCACCTCTTCTTAATATCTTCTGTTTCTGTTAGGTCCCTATGATTTCTGTCCTTTATTGAGCCCATCTTTGCCTGAAATGTTCCCTTGGTATCTCTAATTTTCTTGAAGAGATCTCTAGTTTTTCCCATTCTGTTGTTTTCCTCTATTTTTTTGCGTTGATTGCTGAGGAAGGCTTTCTTATCTCTCCTTTCTATTCTTTGGAACTCTGCATTTAGATGCTTATATCTTTCCTTTTCTCCTTTGCTTTTCACTTCTCTTCTTTTCACAGCTATTTGTAAGCCCTCCCCAGACAGCCATTTTGCTTTTTTGCATTTGTTTTCCATGGGGATGGTCTTGATCCCTGTCTAGTGTGTATTACCAGTACTTTAAAGTGTCTGTTTTTATATGCAGCATATTAGCTAAGTTCTTCACAGGCCCAGCTGCTGGGCAAAGAACAATTCAACAAGAAATTCTCATTTGTTTCTTTTAACCAAATCATTTGTTTTTTCTTTTTGCTGGTTGGAAGGGAAAAATGTGCGTTTCTATTTTCTACCAAAAGCTCCATCTGTATTTGAGTGTACTCTTATGGTTATAACAAATAATGTGCTTCAACAAATGGAAAAAGTGTCGTAAATGGCAACAGATGTAGCTTAGTGCTGACTTTAGATGGTGGCAAGGCCTTGTATAGGACAAGTGATGCTGCGTCCTTCCCACTCAGAACCATCAAACACAGGAGTTACAAATTGGAAAGTAATGGCCATTGCTCTGCTTGTTATGATCAACCAGAAAAACAGGCTTTGGCTTATTGACTCTATTATTGAGCCCTAATTAGCTGTGGTATTTGGACATTCTGAGGCCTATGGTAAGATAAATAATATTTATGGTTTCTTCAATGTATCAAATCATTGTTTATGAAATGTA